>NC_138512.1:22215945-23415945 GCF_964252035.2 Podarcis erhardii
TCTACGAACCACCGTGAGATCTTAGGATGAAGGGTGGTGTAATAATAATAATAATAATAATAATAATAATAATAATAATAATAATAATAATACAGCCAAAACCTGGGGGAGCATCGCTCTGAAGCCTGAGAGCCATAGCCATCCAAACAATCTGGAGACGCCATAGATTCAAAGCACTCTACTTCTCCCGAGAATCCTGGGAAATGTGGTTTGTTAAGGGTGCCGGGGGAAAGTAAGGGGTAAACTACAGTTTCCAAGATTCTTGGGAGGAGGGTGTCATGTGGTTTAAATGTGCGGTGCGTAGGCAGTAATATTTAGGAAGGGGAAGAATGTCAGAGCTTTGGCCATCTTGGCTGCAAGCTTCTTGGGGCAGGGACCTCTCTTTGCAATGATGGCGGTGCTGATGGTAGTTTGGGCATAACAATATAAAATGTGATATAGTCCTCTTGTCTACCTCGGGGTCCTGGTGGGTGCTGTTTGTCAGCGAGGGGAAAAGAGGGAAATTAATTGCAAGCAATTAATAATTAATCCCTTTTTAAACAGCTTTATTATCTTCTCCTCCCCTCCTCCTCCTCTTCTCCCCCCCCCCTGCACGAACCAGAGGGAATTTCGCCTGATAACCCCCCAAAGACCAAATGTCAAGTTTAACCAAATAGTTATTGCTTTATCAAGCCGAGCCTGCAAATAAATTAATCAAAAGCAAATATGTCCTGGGCGAGCCTCATTTGCCCATAATGGATGGAGAGGAAGCTCCGCCGATATTATTGTCTGTCATTCAATCTAACAAAGTGAACATTTATTGCATATATATTAAAAATTATCCCTTAATCGAGCGGGGGAAACGGGAGGGGGGGCAGTTAGGCAGTTATTGGAGTCTTCCCAGAGGTGAGGTCTCCCTTGGATAGAATTTGGGAGGAAGTGGCGGGGGGGGGGCTTTCTCCTACCGCCACCCCCCCCCGGCAAAGAAATAAATGTGAAGGACTTGAAAATGCATTGGATCTGCAGTGACACTGAGCTGCTTTGCTAAGCGCCCCCAGGAAAATGATCAAGTTGAAAAAGAAGGGTCTGAGAAGCACCGTGGGTGTAAGGAGGTGTAGGGGGGGGCTTATTCCCCCCCCCCCCAGGAAGGGGTGGCTGGGCAGCCTAGCCAGCCAGGGAGAAATACCAGGTTCCCTTTGTCTCCCTTTGTGGGATGCATCATTTTCTAATTAGGCATAAAATTGCATTCATACACTGGGATCGCCGGCTTCATAAACATAACCATTATGGTTCATAAAGGAGTCCATTGTGGCCGCCTCTTCTCAAAATAGAAAAGAAATTTGGAGAGGTTCAAGAAAGGACCTTCTCTCTCCTCTCTCTCTCCCCCCTCTTGCCCGCTTTGTTTCCCCTTTAGGGAAGATGGATGGCCAGTGTCTCCCCAGATGATGACTTTGGCCCAGTACATTGTCCAAAAGGAAGAATATATCTCATAATCATCACAATAATAATAACATGGAGAATTATAGAGTTTTCTTCCAGAGGAGACAGATCTGTTCCCGGGGCTGGGGCAGGGGGGTGGGCAAGGGGACAGTTTGGAGACTAACAGGAGGGCGGAGAGAAGGGCAAGTCGAAGGGGATTAATGAGGATGTCTAAGGGAGGAGACACGGTATGGAACGCGGGTGGAGCTGTGGGTTAAACCACAGAGCCTAGGACTTGCCGATCAGAAGGTCAGCAGTTCGAATCCCCGCGACGGGGTGAGCTCCCGTTGTTCGGTCCCTGCTCCTGCCAACCTAGCAGTTCAAAAGCACATCAAAGTGCAAGTAGATAAATAGGTACCACTCCGGCGGAAAGGTAAACGGCGTTTCCGTGCGCTGCTCTGCTTCGTCAGAAGCGGCTTAGTCATGCTGGCCACATGACCAGGAAGCTGTACACCGGCTCCCTCTCCCAATAAAGCGAGATGAGTGCCACAACCCCAGAGTCGGTCACGACTGGACCTAATGGTCAGGGGTCCCTTGACCCTTTACCTTTAAGGGAGGAGAAGACTGGGGAAACTGGTATGAGCTAGCCAGAGAGGCTGAACTAGGAGAGACGGTGACTGGGAATAGCTGTGCAGGCTGGAAGGAGCTTCAGGCCTGGTGGCTGATGAACAGGCGTCAGAATTAGTGGAAAGACGAATGGGAAAAAAATTTGGGCAAACAAGTAGCTTACGGAAATTGTCCAGATGGTTGGAGTCTGGTGCTGATAATGCCAATGTTGCAGGTTCGATCCCCTTATGGCTCAGCTGCAGATCCCTGCATTGAAGGGCATTGGACTAGAATCAGCGGTTCTCAACATGTCGGTCCCCAGATGTTATTGGACTAGAACTCCCATCATCCCTGAACTCTGGCCTTGCTAGCTAGGGGTGATGGGAGTTGTAGTTCAACAACATCTGGGGACCCACAGGTTGAGAATCCGCTGATCCTCAGGGTCCCTTCCGACTGGACGATTCTAAGATCACGGCCACCCAGCTCAGTATTGAGACCCCCTCCAACTGGGGATTTATTCAGTGTGTGCTCTGCGACGCAATGTGGCGGATTTATTCTGCTTTGTTAGTGGTTCTGTGGTGCTTCCCCAATGCTGGTACCGTCATGTGTTGGCTGTCTGGAAGCACATCTGTGGCACGAGAGAGTTAGCTTAATATCAGCAGGAAATGACAGGGCATCTCACTGGTTGGAACCAAAAGCAGTGCGGCCGTGGCAAGACGTATACAGGTGCAAACGGTATTAAAAGTGTGATAATGTAAGAACCGGGACGTGGGTGGCACTGTGGGTAAACCACAGAGCCTAGGACTTGCCGATCAGAAGGTTTGCGGTTCGAATCCCTGCGACAGGGTGAGCTCCCGTTGCTCGGTCCCTGCTCCTGCCAACCTAGCATTTCGAAAGCACGTCAAAGTGCAAGTAGATAGATAGGTACCACTCTGGTGGGAAGGTAAACAGCGTTTCCGTGCGCTGCTCTGCTTCGCCAGAAGCGGCTTAGTCATGCTGGCCACATGACCCGGAAGCTGTATGCCGGCTCCCTTGGCCAGTAAAGCGAGATGAGCACCGCAATCCCAGAGTCGGTCACGACTGCACCTAATGGTCAGGGGTCCCTTTACCTTTTAATGTAAGGACCACCTTGGTACCATCCTTAGCACAAATAAGAAGGATGCCTGGAGAAGCCCCAAATCTACTCTTGACTGGCAGGGTTTCAGTAGCTATGTACAACTGATGTGTAGACACACACACACTATAGACAGTTGAATCCCATTGACTGTCCGTCCTCCTATATACTGACTGTTACCTTTTAGTCACATTGATTTCAATGGGAGGGAGTTGAATACACATGTCACTCAGAAGTAAGCCCTACTAAATTCAGTGGGGCCAGAGGCTGCAATTCTGAGCAGGTTCGTATAGGCATGCACTACTCAATGTGCTGCACTTCATTTGGTTCATGTCCAGCTATTTAAAAGGCAAGCTTACTCTTTGTAGCTGGCCAGGTACTCAACAGAAGCTCAACACATTGACTTAAAAGTGTATCTGTGTGATAGTTTGTGTACTCTGGGATAAAGTCTATACATAAAAACAGAAACCAGAGCTATTAAAAGAACTCACTGCTCTGCTCTTTGCTGCTTGCTGTGTTACAATGTCTGACTGCATTTCAAAATGCAGTGGTACCTCGGGTTACAGATGCTTCAGGTTACAGACGCTTCAGGTTACAGACTCCGCTAACCCAGAAATATTACCTCGGGTTAAGAACTTTGCTTCAGGATGGGAACAGAAATCGTGCTCCGGCGGCAAGGCGGCGACAGGAGGCCCCATTAGCTAAAGTGGCCTTCAGGTTAAGAACAGTTTCAGGTTAAGAACGGACCTCCAGAACAAATTAAGTTCTTAACCCGAGGTACCACTGTATTTGATATTTTTTTGAAACCCTTCCTCCACCCCAATGATTACAGAGGTTGGGAATTGATAACTGAGGAGAGGCTAGACTATGAACTCCTACAGACAGGGAGCTGTCCCCCTCCCCATGTAACTTTGTAAAATACCGTTTTTAAATCCTTAATTTCTCTTTCTGCATTTGTCACATGTACGGTATATCCTGTTTTTCCTAGAAGGAGCTCAAGGTGGTGTATATGGTTCTGCTCCCTCTTATTTTTACAACAGTCCTGAGAGGTAGGCTAGGTTGAGAAGTAACAAATGGCCCAAGGTCACTCAGTGAGTTTTGCGGTGAGAAAAAATCTGAGCTAACACCTCCTCAGTCCCATACAATCTGACATTCAGATCACCAAAAAATATGGGAAAGAGAGAAGTCAGGGCTTCTGTCTATCAAGAAACACTAAGCTCTGATCTGCAAAGCATCCCAGGAGCCCAAAGATTTGTTGCGCTTACAGATTGTGAAGGATTGTTGTTTTGCGATGAATAATTGCCCTTTCATAGAATGGCAGAATTGCAGAGTTGGAAGGGAACACCAGGGTCATCTAGTCCAACCCCCTGCAATGTAGGAATCTTTTGCCCAATGTGGGGCTCAGGTCCATGAGCCTGAGATTAAGAGTCTCATGCTGTACCAGGTGTGCCAGTATTTAAAACACATGCAAAGGCTCAGTTCTGGCACAAAGTATTACACTAGACCTCTCTAATAGTTCTCTCCCTTTTCTGAGTACAGTGGTACCTCGGGTTACTGACGCTTCAGGTTACATACGCTTCAGGTTACAGACTCCGCTAACCCAGAAATATTACATGAGGTTAAGAACTTTGCTTCAGGATAAGAACAGAAATTGTGTGGCAGTGGTGCAGCAACAGCGGGAGGCCCCATTAACTAAAGTGGTACCTCAGGTTAAGAATGGACCTCCAGAACAAATTAAGTTCTTAACCTGAAGTACCACTGTATTCGGCCCCAAACACAGTCAGAGACTTCACTGTGTTTAGCCACTAGACCAAGGAGCCAAATATACTACTATTGCCAGCCCCTCACTCCTGCGCACTTTTCTTCATTTCCTGTGCAAAGGCAACGGATGAATAAACGGTCAAGGGGGATTTTTCCCCTCCTCTCCTGCCTAGGCCAGGCCAGGCCGAGCCCTGCTGGGAGCACAAGCACTAAGTGGATGGAGATGGATGGAGCCACTCCAGTCCCGCAACGTGGCGTCAGGCCTGGGACAATTACTTTCTCCTGAATACTGCCGGACAGCCTGGACTGCCACTGACCTCGGCACGCTGGCCCACTGGCAGCCCCGAGGAGTTTCTCCCCTGCAAATTGCCGGCTTGCTCTTACAATAAGCCGATTTGACACAAATAACTCTCATGCTGTGTCTACGCTTGTGTGACCTCCTGAACTGGGGCAGAGACCCTTCTGCCTCTCACGTCCACAGGCACAGAGCTGATTGGAGCTTCTGTCTATCATATCTATCTATCTATCTATCTATCTATCTATCTATCTATCTATCTATCATCTATCTATCATCTATATCATCTATCATCTATATCATCTATCTATCTATCTATATCTATATCTATCTATCTATATCTATATCTATCTATCTATCTATCTATCTATCTATCTATCTATCTATCTATCATCTCTATCTATCATCTATCTCTATCTATCTATCTATCTATCTATCTATCTATCTATCTATCTATCATCTATCTATCTATCTATCTATCTATCTATCTATCTATCTATCCTATCCTATCCTCTCCTATCCTCTCCTATCCTATCCTCTCCTCTCCTATCCTTCCTATCCTATCCACGTATTTACATCATGGGTTGGCAAACTAAGGCCCGGGGGCGGGATCCGGCCCCATCACCTTCTAAATCCGGCCCACGGATGATTTTGGAATCAGCGTGTTTTTACATGAGTAGAACATGTCCTTTTATTTAAAATGCATCTCTGGGTCCTTTGTGGGGCCTGCTTGGTGTTTTTACATGAGTAGAATGTGTGCTTTTATTTAAAATGCATTTCTGGGTTATTTGTGGGGCATAGGAATTCGTTCATCCCCCCCCCCCACCAAAAAAATATAGTCTGGCTCCCCACAAGGTCTGAGGCACAGTGGACCGGCCCCCTGCTAAAAAAGTTTTCTGACCCCTGATCTGCATACATACATACATACATACACTCACAGAGCTGCTATTATGTCACAGGAGATCCTTACTGCAACCAAATGCATAAGGAATTAAGGCCAATTGTTGCTACCTCTCTTCACTTTGCACAATAGTGGCAGGATCCTGGAGGTTTCTAAGCAGAGGTTGGATGGCCATCTTTTCATAGATGCTTTAGCTGGGATTCTTGTATTGCAGGGGGTTGGGGTCCCTTCCAACTCTTAAGATACTACATGAAGCCATAGGTTAGCCATGATGAGAGCCAGACTTCTGTCACCACCAGACGGGAGCTCCTATCACTGAAATGGCCAGAGAAGCCCATCTTAGTAACCCTGCCTTGCTGCAAAGACTCTACAGCCAGCCCCAGGCCTCCACAGGTGATGTGGTCCAAAGAAGACCACACAAGTGACTTTCTCTGGCACTGAACTTTCAAAATGGACGTGCCCAGTTTACGGCATGCTGAACACATCTGCTGTTGTCTCTGTAGACCAGCGGTCCTTTTCATCAAATGATGCTGTCAAAGCCACCTCAGACTGCCTGTCCTGTTGCAGATGCTGGCAGTGGAGGTTGGCTCCTTTGGGCAGATGATCATCAGCCTCCACCTGCCTACCTTCTTCCTTACAACCAGTCAGGAGGAGGCTCTGCCTGCCATTGGCTCCACCTGCTGGTGGTCTCCCCACCTTCTGCCGTCCCACTGAGCATCATCCAACACTGGGTGCTGGTGGTACTTTGAGCCTTCATCACGAGCATCTCCTGAGCCATGATGAACAGATGTGATATTTCGGCTCATTATGGACTACATCATGGATGGGGAGCCTGTTGCCCTCCAGATGTTGGAGTCCATTGTTCATCAGCCCCAGCGAGCATGGCCCATGCTCAGAAATGATGGGCTACATGCAGTATGGCATGGTTGATCATTTACACCAGTCAATGCTCCTGCCCAATTCATCTTGTGGAGTCAATCCAGTATTGCTTAATACAACCTTCACCTCCCTGGTGCTTTCCCGATATGTTAGAATACAACTCAGATCAGCCCCAGCCAGTTCTCCAAAAGCTGCAGTAATGGAAGGGTCTAGTTGTGTGCAAAACCAGTGAGTTAGCCAGAAATAGAGGTGCTTTGGGGGAACAATCACATGCAATCTGAGACACAGCACACCAAAAGAATGGCCTAAGACACGGTACTAATAGCCATAGCACTAGGGAGTAAAGGCAGTTGCTATAAGTAGTTTTCCAGCTCCCATCATCAATGCTGATATCTGTCTCACAAATCATTTAACGTTTTCTTCACAGATCTCCTCAAAAGTGGCTAAAAACCAATTAAACAGAAACATTGTCATCAATAACAACCAACAACACACTTTAAAAAAAATCATTATGGTTTCATTGCCCAGTTAAACTGAAGAAGGAAGCCTAAAAGTGGTGTGCATTTTAGTATCTGAAGCCTATTTACTCAGAAGTAAGTTCAGTGAGACTTGCGAGAGTAGGATGTGGGTGGCGCTGTGGGTTAAATCACAGATCCTAGGCCTTGCCGATCAGAAGGTTAGCGGTTTGAATCCCTATGACGGGGTGAGCTCCTGTTGCTTGGTCCCTGCTCCTGCCAACCTAGCAGTTCGAAAGCACGTCAAAGTGCAAGTAGATAAATAGGTACTGCTCCAGTGGGAAGGTAAATGGTGTTTCGGTGCGCTGCTCTGGTTTGCCAGAAGTGGCTTAGTCATGCTGGCCACATGGCCTGGAAACTGTACACTGGCTTCCTCGGCCTATAGAGCAAGATGAGTGCCGCAAGCCCAGAGTCGTCCACGACTGGACTTAATGGTCAGGGGTCCCTTTACCTTTACCTTTAAATTCAGTGGGACTTGCGAGAAAGTAAGAAAGTATTGCAGTCAGTCCTATGTGAGTTGAATGGGTCTGAACTGGTCACTTGCCAAACCCTTCAGCTTAATGGGAGCATGGATTGAATCATGGATTCTTTAGATCAGGGAAGGTGAGTTTCAAGTAATTGGGTTTGACGTTGGGATGTTGTACCTCATCTTGAAGGGGCAACATGTACACCACCTCGAGATTGCCCTGAAGAGATCGTTTTGGTGCTGCTAATGCAGCAGTTTGACAGACAGACAAATGTGGGATGTGAAACACAAGAGCAGTCAAGTACAACATCCCTAGAGTGGACATAAAAGGGGATGTCTGGACCAGCCAGTAGGAACTTCCTGTTTCTCGTGCCTGGGACAGACTTCCTCTACATGTGACCAGAGGTGGGCGTGGCCTCACCTGTACAGGTAACAAAAGCATAGGACTGGCCGCCATCTCTCTCTCTATGACTACTTTCATGGAAGAAGCAACATCTGCTTGGCCAAAGATGCTCTCTTGGCTTCCAGCCCAGAGAGGACAAAGGGACTGTCTCTTTATGGGATAGTTTCCAGGTGTATGTTACTTTTCTAAGCTAAGTCTGCCTTCTGGGATCCAATTGTGAACAGAATGTGAGTGAGTAAACTCTTTTTATACTTTTATAGAAGACTGTGTCATGTCTTATCTTTTATGAGGGAATAAGGGGAAAATATCAGGACAGTTATTACAGAGGCTTTAGCGAGCCTGAGCAAACGCATCCGCTGTGAGTTTAAAAAGGGGAATGTTACTCTGCTAAATTGTGAAGTTGTTAACACAAGTTGGAAAGGCTATAAACAAACAATATATCCTCTCCTGCATCCCTGAACATTCCGACAACAAATGCCAGTCAACAACATGACCTGGAAGCAGCCCTGCGTATTTAATTTCTCATCATGCATGCACCTGACCTCCAATCTACCTTGGAGCCAAAGACTTGCATCTCCCCCTCTGCAAAGCCGGGTTCCTGGATGTAGCCCTCATGCTGGGCATCCTATCACAGCAGCCTCCCCTCTACTGATCCGAAAGCCATTCGGAAATGGCCCTGGCTCAGCGCCACCAGGCCCCATCCGTGCCTCGCTCCCTCTGAGGGGGGTCGCCTTTTCTTCTGCCCTTCCAAGCCGTGTGGCCCAGGGGCTTCTGCGGCTGACCTCCTTGGGTGTCTATTGCTGGGGGAATGTTGACTTGGACGCTGTCTCCTTGTCTGCCCATTGGGAGCCGGCAGATTTATGGATTTTTGATATTAAATCCTTGCCATCATTAAGCCTGCTCTCCTGTTGACTTTCATTGACCCGCTGCCCTCCGCTCCCCCTTCCCGCCTCCTCCTTTTCTCCTGCCATGGAGGCCCGATCTCGTCTTCTCCCCTCCTTCGCCATTGTGGCCTCCGAGTCGACTGCTGTTCCTAATGGCCTTTGCATGTTTGCTCTGTTCTTGAACTTGGTGGGGGTCACGGAGTCTAGGCCCGGGTTACCCTCTGCCTGCCTGCCTCGCCCCGATCCCTAGCTACCAACTTCCTAATGACTTAAACAAACACCTTCCCCTCCACTAATGATCCCCCGGGCTCCCCTGCGCTCTTTGGGCGGTTTTGTTCAGCTGCGGGCCTGCCTTGGCCTTCGGATGCCTTGGCCTCTCTGACCTGAGTCATCAGCCGCTCTCCCCTTGCCTTGTCCAGTTCCCCCGGGCCAAAGGCCAACGCCGTGGGAGCCTTGCATGCCACCAGCTGCCTGGAGGTGACACCCCAGTCACAAAGGGAGAAAACCCTCTGCTCCCAGGCCAATGAATGTGCCCATTGATCTTCCCTCCCACCAGTGATGCTTGTTTATTTTTTCCCCCTTGCCCCCTTTTAAATTGCTGCATGCAGGAGAATGGGAAGCAATAGCCCCCTATCTCCGGAAAAATTGGCTCTCTCATATGTCTTGGGGGTCTGTTTAATATCACGGCAGTCCATTTTGTCCTCTCTCTCTCTGCCACCAGAGCTGCTTGATGGTGTTTTCGATTCCGCCCTGCGCTCGCCTGCCTGCCTCCCTGTGCATTGGCGGCCTAGAGGTCCCCTTCCAAATGGATACTAATTGCAGGGGCTGCACACTGCTTGGCTGCTGCAATCGCCCCGGGGCTCCCAGGGCCTGCTCTTCAATGGCTTAATTGACAAGGGCTTGTCTCTAGTTAGGAGCAGCTGGTCCAAAGCATTGGCACATCAGGGCCCGCTTAACACAGCAGTCTTGCTTCGCCTGGAGGAGGAGGAGGAGGAGGGGAGAAAGGGAGGGTTAATCGTGGTTAAAATGAAGAAAGATTTATAGTCGGCCCCTTTGGGGAACATGACAGGAGACAGCTCCCAATATGCCTCCCTGCCCCGCTTTTCCTTAAGAGAGAGAGAGAGAGATTTCATTCATCAAATACGAAGTCTTGGCTACACATCCAGGAGCCTCATTCTGGCCACTATAAGGAGCTGGCATCTCCAGCCATCAGGCAGGCAAGCATCTTCCACAAGGTTGCTGCGGTCTCGAGCGAGCCTCCCTCTCCAAACATGGATCTGTTGCTGAACAACTCTGCCCTCACTTCCCTAGTCCGTGGTGATACCCTGTTTCCCTGAAAATAAGACAGTGTCTTATATTAATTTTTGCTCCCCAAGATGCTCTAGGTCTTATTTTCAGGGGATGTCTTATTTTTCCATGAAGAAGAATACGGTACACATTTATTGTCTAATTGTGAGTCAGCCAGACTCCGTCAGGGCAGAGCAAGCAGCAGGCAGCAGCTTGTTCTGGTGGCGGCACAGGCTCTCTGATTTAAAGAGACCTCGCACTGCCTAAATAGCTCTGGCTGCGCTGCGGCCAATCAGTGAGCTGCGCGGTGGCACCTGCCGCTGTGGTCCAGAGGAGTCAGATGCCTTACGGTAGCTTCGGGGGCCTTATATTCCAGGGAGGCCTTATGTTTGGGGGATGCCTTATATTACAGCGAGAGGCAAAACTGGAAGTACTGTATTTTTCGCTCTATATGACGCACCCGACCATAGGACGTACCTAGTTTTAGAGGGGGAGAACAAGAAAAAAAAATTCTCTCCCTCTCTGCACAGTGCCTCTCCAGCAAAGCAAAGCCAGGAGAGCAAGAGGGATCAGTGCGCACCGATCCCTCTTGCTCTCCAGGCTTCAGCGAAAGCAACCCCAAGCCTCTGGAGCGCAGCGGGAGCTCCCACTGTGCTCCGGAGGCTTCAGGAGGCTATCCCTGAAGCCTGGAGAGCGAGAGGGGTCGATGCCCACCTACCCCTCTCACTCTCCAGGCTTCGCGTTGCTTTCGCTGAAGCCATGGAGCCTGCATTCGCTCCATAAGACGCACACACATTTCCCCTTAATTTTTGGAGGGGGAAATGTGCGTCTTATAGAGCGAAAAATACGGTAGGACTTTTTTACAGGGGATGTCTTACTTTTGGGGAAAGATAGTAGCAAACAGGTATGGTTGGGAATGCAGCAGAGCCGTAATATTTAGCAGGCAGCAGCACCATAAGTGGTCAGTGGTTTAGCATTCCCAAAGAAAATCCTGAGCTGTGTTCTCATAATGTCCTCCAGGAAGGTACGAGCAGTTCTCCAAGTGTTCGGATGAGCCCTGGCCAGGATTTGGCCTCCACTTCTCCTGAAAGACCAGCTCCCAAATTCCAACAAGCTGCAGTTGCTCAAAGGCACATGGTACATGCTCAGAGGCACTTTTCTTTATGTTCTAGGTAAAAGGTAAAGAACCCCTGGACAGTTAAGTCCAGTTAAAGGCAACTATGGGGTTGCGGTGCTCATCTCACTTTCAGGCCAAGGGAGCTGACGCCTGTCCACAGCATTCCGGCTCATGTGGCCAGCATGACTAAACAGCTTCTGGTGCAAAGGGGCACCGTGATGGAAACCAGAGTGCACAGAAATGCCGTTTACCTTCCTGCTGGTGTGGTACCTATTTATCTACTTGCACTGGTGTGATTTTGAACTGCTAGGTTGGCAGGAGCTGGGACAGAGCAACGGGAGCTCACCTAGCCGCGGGGATTCAAACCACCAACCTTCTGATCAGCAAGCCCGAGAAGCTCAGGGGTTTAGACCACAGCACCACCTGCTCTCTTAAGATCTGTTATAGATCTTTATGATATATTACTTCCTAGTTGCTAGGGGCCTGACCACTGGTGGGAGGGAGTGTTGTTAAATGGCCCCAATGAAGAAACAAGGGTCTAGACCTTATTGCTTACAGGGGGGAGTGGAACATTATTTATACGTAAAATTGCCTTTGTGCTTTCGTTAAGGCTATAGTTTCATGAGCTAACGGAAAGGAGAATCAGGAAATGAAAGGATATGTGACTCACATAGTAACTTCAATAAGAAATTAGTGACTTAAAACAAACACATAGGCATCACCTAGCTAAGTAAGCCTTCAGTCAGAGGAAGTGGAGCACATGCTTAATTCTCCCAGTGATTTACTTTCAGGTAAACCAACATAGGATTGGGCTGTACAGCATGTGCTTATGTCTGCTATGGAAATTAATGGGATCTAAGCTTAAATTTGATTGAATCAATCCCTCCCTTCCTTTTGGACCTAGATTTGGTTTCCAACCCTCTGTTTAATATTTGATTTTAACATGAGAGTCACTTCCCTTTCTTTCCTGCGATGGCTATTTAGCTTTTTACAAAGCCAGCATGGTTGAAAAGCTGGGTTTTGTTGTCCCCATGTGTGGGAAATCCCTGGGACGTTCACCCACTTCGCCCCTGTGTGAATAAGGATAATGGTTTTCGGGATCCTCATTGAAATTTGAAGTTTTCTTAAACAGAAATTCCCTAACTTTTGCTCATTTTCTCCACTTTTTTTCCACTCTGCAGGAACAATGCCAACATTGAAGCCCTCGGTTGGAGTCTGCACAGTTGGAGATCTTTGGTGCCATTTTAGACATCTTTGGATTTCATCAATCAAACTGACTGCAATTTTCCATAAAAAACCCTGAATTTGGGTCAGAAAGTGGGCAAAGCAGATAAAGATCATTGGAGCTGTCTTATGAGATGATAAATAGATAGGCTTTCAGGCCAACAATGCAAGAGAATGCATTTTCCCCCCCGTTTTGCTAATTCACCCCCAAATGAGCTTGAATGCAGTGAGTCTAAACAATTTCTCCATGTTTTCCCATGGTTTAGAAGATGTCTTCACAGACTTGTCAATAGTAGCTTGACCTCTTTCCCCCCCTACAGAGTTAACTAAGTTTTTCCCCCCAGAATACAAAAAAGTCTTTCCCCCCTCCCTTCGGGAACAAAAACAAATAATAGAACATTTTTCCTTATCTTAGGAATAAAGAGATTGTAGGTAGCTGGAATGTAGAACAAAAACAAAAACCTATTCTAGGTACCAGTGAGAGTTTGCATTAACGCCTTCCGCCTGAGCTTGCTGTGCTGAGTTTTAAAGCAATAGGAAATGGCTGGACTTGCTCTTGAACTTGACAAACAGCCTTTTAAATAAGGCAAACCTGAAAGGTAAGCCATAGCTCTACCCACAGCCCAATATGCAGCAACGATTAAAAAGGGCTGAAGCTTTTAGATGCTGAAAAGTGGAGTGCAGATCCTAGGCACATGCACTTAGGACTGAAGGTCCCCCTGACCCACCCCCTGCAAACAAAGATTTATAGGATTGGGATGTACGCCAGTGTACTTTGGATATATTGCAGGATGGATCCATTTGTAAATCCCAGAATGAATCCTTGTAGTACAGGGTTGTCATCTTCTGAAGTAAAAGGTGAAGTTAAAGGGACCCCTGACTATTAGGTCCAGTTGTGACCGACTCTGGGGATGTGGCGCTCATCTCGCTTTTTTGGCCGAGGGAGCCGGCGTACAGCTTCCAGGTCATGTGGCCAGCATGACAAAGCCACTTCTGGCGAACCAGAGCAGTGCACAGAAACGCCGTTTACCTTCCTGCCAGAGCAGTACCTATTTATCTACTTGCACTTTGACATGCTTTTGAACTGCAGGAGCAGGGACCGAGCAATGGGAGCTCACCCTGTTGCGGGGATTCGAACAGCCGACCTTCTGATCGGCAAGTCCTAGGCTCAGTGGTTTAAGCCACAGCGCCACCCGCGTCCCTATCTTCTGAAGTGGACCCATGTAATTCTGCCTTTCTCTGGGGCTTGCCACATGTGCAGCAGCAGCCTGTAATGCTTAGTTATTCCCATGTTACCTCCTAGTATCTACACATCAAACTGCTATTAAAGAGACAAGAGCTGTGTGAGTTCTAGTCAGTTGGCAATCCCTCACCTCTCCCTGCTTTCCTATTAATAATCCTAACTAAAAAGTTTGTGCAGTTGGAATGAAAAAAAGAAGCACAGATATTGTTGTTGTTGTTGTTATTTCCAGAAAAGCAACTGTTCTCTTAATTTAGTAATATCAAAGGTGTCACACTGAGAAAATTCACAACCATTCATCTGGACTTCTAAAATGGAAGGGCAAAAAGCTTTCAGGAGGGGTACCTGGGTTTTGGTTTTTTCCCAAATTCTCAGGAGGACCCAAATTTCTAGCCAACTCACTGGTTCTGTATGCAGACGAACTATTTGGTATGAAAACTGTTGGGTCCAGTTCCCTTTGCTTTAAAAAGTGACTATTTGACCTGAATTGATAATGTTCTTAAGACTTGAATATTAAAACAGCTGTGAACATACACTTGAAATGTGCTGCTTTTTTTTTTTTTTACAATTAAACTTCAAACATATCCAACAGCGAGCTTTAGACCATGGATGGGAAAGCTGTGGTCTCCATATGTTACGGAACTCCAACTCCCATCATCATTGGCCAGACTGGAGTCCAACAACATTTGAAGAGCTGCAGGAACTCCAACCTTTCTTTAGACCACGTTTGTCCGTTACACTGAAACCTAAAACACCTTTCATAAGGATGTATTCTAATCAATGTCCTTCAGCTTCCTGAGGTTGAACGCCAGAGATTTGTACAGCATGGTTACTAGACCTACCAATGACTCAGCTGTGTGACTCATCAAGTTAGCACATACATCTGCTTCCAGGAATTATGGATTGGCATGTATATGACCACTGATGACAATATGTTCCACTAAGTAACGTGTATATATATATGAATGCACTTAATAAAATGTAGCACTGTCAGAACACTAGCGTAACATTTTCATTTAGTGTTCTTCTTGGCTTCTTCATGGCTGGAGCTCACTTACCATTGTCACCGTGTGTGTCACAAAAGATGCAGTTCTTTAAGCATGCTTAGCTGGAATTCAGTTGCATGGGACTTCCATCCGACATCCTAAGACCTCTCTTGTGGCTTTATAAATACCTTACTGTGTCTGAAGTGTTCCTGATCTCAGCTGCTGTCCACCTTCTCAGGCTTCAGAAGCTGAAACTGATTCCACAAAATTAGGGCAGACCAGGCATTGCATGCTACCCCTGGATCTGTTACAACAACAGTGTTGAGGAGAGCAATTTCACTCCTAGCAAACATGTCACAGCAGGCTTCGGCTAGTTGAGAATGTTAGCGGAGGCAGCAAAACATACTTTATTTTCTGCCACCACTACCGACTAATAGGCATGGTCAATGTTTCCTGCTTGGCAGGGGGTTGGACTCGATGGCACTTGTGGTCTCTTCCAACTCTATGATTCTATGATTCTATGTGCTCTAACTTATCTTATAGTGAGTTCTGTGCTGTTTGTGCTCCAGCCGTTATCTGACCTGTTTCGTTCTCTGCAGCTCTCTGGAATACCAAGGAGCCCTGTGGAGTCTGTAGTGCTGGTGAGGGCTCTCAGGACTGATTGTGTCAAATACCTGTCACATTTCACCATTCCATGGTGAAACGAAAGGCTTGACAAAAAATCACCCGCTCTGTCAGCCAGAAAATCCCCCAGGGACAGACCATCTTAAGGGTGGGGACAATGGAGTTATCTCAATTATTCTGCCTCACGCCACAACTCAAAGCCATCCCTCCTACATTGAGACCAAGGGCGTGTCCTGCTCAGTGTGTTGTGATGATGACAAACTGAGACAACCCCATAGTTGTCATGGAGGCCATGTCTTGAGCTGGCCCATCTAATGCAGCTTCAATGCAAATGTCACCCAGGACAACTGCCTTCAGAGTTCTTCAAAACCGGGCTTGAAACATTAGCCAGTTCAGTCAGTCAGGAAGCCCACTGGGTAGCAGGCCAGTCTGTATACCATCAGCCTCCCTAGTTTGTCTCTTTGGCCCAACATTAAATGTAGGCCCTCAAAATCCATTCCAGGGTGAAGAAGTCTTCTGATGAGATGAAAGCTTCATGGACCACAGCAATTCCACCAAGTACCCAGACAACCACAGCTGAGCCAGACCACTTATGCCCAACTAGGTCTAATACATGCCAAGTTGGAGCCATTGTTTATTGTCAAGTTCTGGATGAATGTGATCTTATGAACCCACCTGACATTAAATAACAGTGCCACTGTTAAAGCTATGGTTTTCCCAGTAGTCATGTATGGAAGTGAGAGCTGGACCATAAAGAAGGCTGATTGCCAAAGAATTGATGCTTTTGAATCATGGTGCTGGTGGAGACTCTTGAGAGTCCCATGGACTGCAAGAAGATCAAACCTATCCATTTTTAAGGGAATCAGCCCTGAGTGCTCACTGGAAGGACAGATCCTGAAGCTGAGGCTCCAATACTTTGGCCACCTCATGAGAAGAGAAGACTCCCTGGAAAAGACCCCAATGTTGGGAAAGATGGAGGGCACAAGGAGAAGGGGACGGCAGAGGACGAGATGGTTGGACAGTGTGCTCGAAGCTACTAGCATGAGTTTGACTAAACTGTGAAATGCAGTGGAAGACAGGAGTGCCTGGCATGCTCTGGTCCATGGGGTCACGAAGAGTCGGACACGACTAAACAACTAAGCAGCAACCACTAGGCTAGTGGGCTTGGTGACATAACAATCAGAATCTTGAGGGACAGATAGATGGGCAAAGGAGGAGATGGCCTGCAAGCATCTATATTCTCCTTCTTGTAGATGACTCATCCTTATTTTCCACTGCCTGTAATCACTGCTATAGAGGTACCACACCCTGACAACTCTCCTTAGATGTCAGGGTCCCAGATCTGTTCTGCATTCTGGAACTCCCTTGTTCATTCCTCTGATGTAGATGATCCCATCAGCATGGCCAGTAAGGATCTCAGGAGATGGAGGCGGGGTCAAGTGTTTAATAGTCTTCTCCCCTTGTTTGCTTCTCCTTCCCAGTGCCACTGCTATTAGTTGCTGCCTTAAAGGAGTTCCTCCATTTGACATAAATAAAATCCTGTTAAACCACAGGCACAGAGAGAATCCATTCTGAAAATGCATTTACTTTTCTTGAGATTAATCTCACTTCCAAATAAATGTATGAAAATGTATATATCCCCTTATATACATGCATAAGGTCAAAACAGATATGGCCAGAGGTAAAAGGCATCCCCATTATAAGAGTTCCACATGCTATATATACATAAACATTCATTGTAGGAGAAGGCTACAATTAGCATATCAGCAAACTGTGCTCTGGCCAGGTGAGCTCCTGACATGCTAACTCTATAATCAAATACAGTCGAATGGAATCTGTTCCGGAAGTCCGTTCGACTTCCAAAACATCCAAAAACCAAGGCGCGACTTCCAATTGGCTGCAGGAAGCTCCTGCAGCCAATCAGAAGCCACAGAAGTCGCACTGGGTTCCAAAGAATGTTCGCAAACTGGAACACTCCCGGGGTTGCAGCGTTCGGGAGCCAAAATGTTTGACTCACAAGACGTTTGGGATCCAAGGAACGACTGCAGATTTATTCATGTGGTGGTAACAACAACAACAACAACAACAACAACAACAACAACAACAACAACAACAACAATGTAATGGAAAGTATGGGGATCTCTTACACAAGCAAGTACTTTACCTGTGATGACTATTACATGTTTTGGCTTAAAGCTTTGTTTTACGTAGAAGGGCTTACATTTGAGTAAGCACTCATAGGATTAGACTGCAGACCTGTTTCTGTTTCCAGCTAACCTGGATCGAGGCTGGTGTTATGTATCATTCTTGCTTGCTTCTTCTCATGCACACACATCCACAGAATGTTCATAATGTTTTAAAAAATAAGATGGAGAAGTAAAGACTGCAGGGACAAAATTACTTACAGACTGACAGGGTAGATGGGTAGACATTTGCTGTTGGCTCCCATTCTGGTTAGTTATGGTGAGATCATATCCTGAACATATCTTGTCCTATTCTAAATACATTTACTTAAAAGCTGGTCCCAGCGATTTCAATAAAATGTCCCCTACCATGTAACAAAAAAGACAGAAATGTTCTTCTTCTTTAGCCTGCTATCAGTAATCCAACAATGCTAAGTGCTAAACGCTATCAGTTAATGGATAGTACAGTAACCCATGACCTGCAGAATACAGCTTCCTCTGGAGGATCTAGTGAAAGCTGCTCTTACTATTAATTGAATTTTGTAACCCGAGCTGAAACAAGTTTCTCCATCTCTAAGAAGTTCTGGAATTAGAAATATCAATTATTCTATTTACTTTCCCCCTTACACACCCACCCCTCTGGCACAAGGGTAATGACAAGCACAGAGGCGTTGGGCTAGCCAAAAAAGGATAGGCTTGGCTCCAAAACCATCACACTACAGAATGAAAGACCAGGTTTTATCCACCTTAAAGCTAAAAAGGAACAAAAGCGACTTGACGTGCATGAAGTTGGCGCTTTGAGAATCAAGTGATACAAGGTTTGCTGCAGCCACAGAGAAGCTGCGGGCGACTAAGCAGCAGGTCCTACGGAACTCAGCGAGACTTCCTTCCCAGCCAAGTGCGCGCAGGATCGCGCCACGGTGGAAAGGATGGCGCCCGGGAGAAGGAGACAGCGGGGCCGTCGGGGCCGTCCAGGTGGCTGAGCCCCGGAGGCGGCCTTCCTCGCTTCCCTCCCTCCGGCTACTCCGCGCGCATGCTAATGGCCGCCCCGCCGCCCCGCGCAGCCCTGGCGGGGCACTCGGTGCCACTCAGGCCGGCAGGGGGGCGCTCGGCTCTCCGCGCCGCCGCTCGCCGGCCTCTCAAAGCGCCTTTCAGCCGCGCCGCGGGCTGCTCTCCGGAGGAGTCTGGAGCCACATAAAGGCGCTTTATGCAGGGAGAAGAAGGAGCAGCAAGCGGCGGCAGCTTCAGCTGGGCCGCTTGAATTCGGGAAGGCGCAACAGAGAGGCTCTTTATGCGCCGGGCAGCAGCAGCAGCAGCAGCAGCAGCCGCAGCAGCACCTCGCTCGCACCTTGGCGAGGGGGAAGGGAGAGCCGGCTGGGAGCAGCGCCGGAGACCTGGCGCGCCCAAGCACGCCTCTCTCCAGCAGGGTCCCTGGGTCGGGCTGCCCCACTTCAGACGGCAGGGACGGGAGAGGAGGCGTCGTCGTGCTGCTCAGGCCTTTCTCACGCGAAAGGAGCCCTCCTCACGTGTAAAAAAACCCCAATATATTAGCTGATAAGCTGTGGTACAAGCTGCCTGCCCCCAGTTAGAAGGGGCGCAGGTGAAGGCAGGCTGGGTCTTTGGGGGTCTTGGGCGGTGGGAAGGAAAGGAAAGGAAAGCTGGCCAGTGAAGGGTGTCTTTGTAACCTTTCTAAAAAAAGGTAAAGGACCCCTGGATGGTTAAGTCCAGTCAAAGACGACTATGGTTGTGACGCTCATCTTGCTTCACTGAGGGAGCTGGCATTTGTCCACAGACAGCTTTCTGGGTCACGTGGCCAGCATGACTAAACCGCTTCTGGCACAACAGAACACTGTGACAGAAACCAGAGCGCATGGAAACGCCGTTTACCTTCCCGCTGCAGTGGTACCTATCTATCTACAGTCATACCTCAGGTTACAAACGCTGCGGGTTGCGCGTTTTTGGGTTGCGGACCACGCCGAACCCGGAAGTACCGTAATCGGTTACTTCCGGGTTTCGACGCTCGCGCATGCGCAGAAACACAAAATGACATCATGCGCAGAAGTGCCAAATTGTGTCACACACTTGCGCAGACGCGGCACTTCAGGCTGCGAACACTGCAGATTGCGAACGTGCCTCCCGCATGGATCACATTCGCAACCAGAGGCATGACTGTACTTGCACTTTGACGTGCTTTCGAACTGCTAGGTTGGCAGAAGCTGGGACAGAGCAATGGGAGCTCACCCCGTCGCGGGGATTCGAACCACCAACCTTCCGATCAGTAGCCCAAGAGGCTCAGTGGTTTAGACCACAGCACCACCCGCTGCCCTTGTTACCTTTGTAAGCCTGTTCAGTTTGGCAGGTTGTCCTAGCTTACAGGGTGGTGCAACTTTTCACGCCAAGTGGGCTGCTGTAGTACTTTAACACAGAACCTGTGGGTCACACACTGAATTAAATTGCCATATTACAGACGTATGTGCTTCCATTAACAACGCATGACACAATTTTTTTATAAGAAATAATAATATTGCCAGTGGCCACCAAAAAGGGCCTCTCGCAGGTTGGACCACACTGCCTAGAATCTCAGGGTGAGTTAGCTGCTTCCACTAGGAGGAGAAGCAAGGTTTGTGAGGCAATTCATAATGTGAAGAATCTCAGCTGCTGTTTGAGGCAGGCCTAAAGATAGGACTTATTCTGTTCTAGTATGATGTTTGCATGCGAGAGGGAGATCATGAGCTCATGCTTTAATATCTAGGTACAGACTGGAGATTGCACTTATTCACACTATAATTGGCTAACAGTAAAGACCATGGTTTCATGCTTGCTATAGCCACTAATGAGATTTAGAATAAAACTATGCCAACATAAATATGCTTATCAAAACCTTTTAGCATTACAGTGGTACCTCTGGATGTGAACAGGATCCGTTCCGGAGCCCCGTTCACATGCAGAAGCAAACGCAACTCGCGTCCACGCATCTGCGGGTCGCCACTTCCGCGCATGCACACAACATCATTTTAACTGCGCATGAGTGAGCGGCAAAACCCAGAAGTAACGCGCTCCGTTACTTCTGGGTCGCCGCAGTGTGCAAATACTTATCCTGAAAATAAGCCCAAAAATACTTATCCCGAAGCTACTTCAACCCGAGATATGACTGTATTTAACCAGCACAACTGGTTATACCTCCTCTGGTGTGTACCTTGCTCGTCTGCTATGTTTGAGCACTCAGGCAGAGTCGTAGTGTCAGGGGTGCCGGGGGTACCGTGGCCCCAGGCACAATTTTGAGAGGGGGCACAAACATGCACCCCCACAGCAGCCTCCTTCATCGGAGCCTGGCTCCATGCCAGAAGGAGCTGCGCCTTGGCTGTGGCGCTTGTGCCTGGTGCAGCTCCACTCCCCCGGGTCAGGCCTGATCCAGAGGAGGAGAGCAGGTGAGTGGGTGACAGAACTGCCGCCCACCCTCAGCTGTGGCACACCTCATGCCTGCTAACAGCAGCTCTGCCACTGGGTCACTTCTGACCTGGCAGCCTGCTGCGGCACTCAGGTACGCCAGGAAATAAGCGCTTAGCCCTAGAGCAGAGGTTTTCAACCTTTTTGAGTCCACAGCTCCCTTGACCAACCACATTCTCTTTGCAGCACCACTGTGGGGCTCAGGAGCCCAATTTGGTTGACTCTTTCCTGCAGAGCTGGCAGCCCCTCACCCTTTTTTGAACACCCTCCCTCGCGGAGTGTTCCCTCAGCCTCCTCTCCCCTCTCCTTGGGAGTCCTCTGGGCAGCAGCCACCGCCCCTGATCTCTGAGCTGCCCTCCTGCCCCAAAGAGAGGTGCCTCCTCACACTGCCCCACAGGAGCCTGGGACTTGTCTACCCATTCCCAACAGCAAGGGCTGGTGGAGTGGCTGGCTGGGCTCCCTCGCCCTCTTGCTTACTTACTCCAAGGCCACTTCAGCTCCTGGCAACCAGCATCCCATGGCCAGCCCAGAGTCACCATTCGCCTGGGGAGCCTGTAGCCAGGGCTGCTGCAACAAACAACTGTGCAAGCCTTTGGGAGGCAGAAAAGGAAGAGGGCATCAGAAGAGGGAGGGAGGGAAAGAGGAACAGAGGCTAGTGTTGCCTGTGGCACCCCTTACCATTATTCAAGGAGCGTCTCCACCCCATCGTTCTACCCAGACACTGAGGTCCAGCGCTGAGGGCCTTCTGGCGGTTCCCTCACTGCAAGAAGCCAAGTTACAGGGAACCAGGCAGAGGGCCTTCTCGGTAGTGGAACCCACCCTATGGAACGCCCTCCCAACAGATGTCAAGGAAATAATCTGACTTTTAGAAGACATCTGAAGGCAGCCCTGCTTAGGGAAGCTTTTAATGTTTGATGTATTATGGTATTTTAATATTTTGTTGGAAGCCGCCCAGAGTGGCTGGGGAAACCCAGCCAGATGGGCGGGGTATAAATAATAAATTATTATTATTATTCAAGGCGCCCCAGGGTGCCACAGCACACTGGTTGAAAACCACTGCCCTAGAGTCATGGTATGTTCCTGTATGAAATCTTGGTACACATTCAAAACTTTCATAGCTCTCATTACCCCAGCCACAAGCCTTCTTCTATGGAGCCACCCATTCAACAACGACTCACCAAGAGTTAAACTATGGAATTCATCCACCAAATGACCTTATGGTCTTCTCACTTGCTGACACCTCAAAAGCCAACGTTTCAAAATAACAACTGTTCAAACACTGGGCAGCGTCCAGTCCTAAGGGGCACACAGTCAACTGATCAGAAATCAAGTACGGTAGGCATATGTGTGAACGAGCCCTTCCTTAATTTGTTGTTGTTGTTGTTGTTTTTTAAATTGCCATTGAACTTCTAAAAATGCAAGCTGAAATTAGCAGCCCAAACCTAATGAAATTGAAGGGCTTGGAGCCTCTTCAATTCAAGGGGATTGGTATTCCCACATCATGAATACATGTAGCTAGTGTTGACTCCTATTGTTTTCAAAATATTTCATTCCTAAGGGTTTATAACTGGGACTCAGAGCAAGACGTCAAGTATCTTAGTCTTGACTCTGCAAGCAGGAGAATAAAAACAGGCAAAACGCCTGTGTGTTTTGGCATTACAGTGCATTGTCATATTTTAAACCCTCCCCCCGAACCAGAAAGAAAGAAAAGGCTTTGGCAGATATGATATATGGGGGCAGATGAGCAGGGCTGGTATTCAAAATATTACCCATTGTGTTGTTAATCGCCCTTAACTCAGGCCCGCTTTATGACTATAATAAATCCTTTAATATTAATAAACAAAGCCTCCATTTTCTGTGCTGGTTGTGCAGGTGTCCTTCTGAGCAACCTGTTCACACTGAGATCTCCTGATGTTTCTTCTGCTCTTGGCTAACTAAGCAGGTGCTGTGTTTTTTTTTAAAAAAAAAACAAAACAAAACAAAAACGCGCACACAGCCAAATAACAAAAGGCTTGTTTAAATTTGGCTCTCTCTGAGCAAGAAGAATTGGCTAATTTCTGAAGTGGGGGGTGGGGGGTGGGAGGTTGCAAATGGGGGAGGGAAGCGACCAGGCTCTGCTTTGCCGGGATATGACATTTCCTGTGGTGAAGCCTGCATTGGCTGCTAATAGAGATCTAATTGATGGGTGAAGTCCCATTTCCGCACTCTCTCCTTTATTGCTCCATCCAGTCTGTTGCAAAATATAAACCTTAATCTGATTGAGCAATTCCTCCAGGATTCAGTGCAAGCTCACAGCCCAGGAAAAAAATCGTTATTAAAAAAGTTAAAGCACCAGGCTCGAATCCCAGAACCTTTGCATGCTTCAAGGGATGGGGGTAGGGGTGGGGGAGAAGCCTTTTTGACATTTTAACACTTTCTCTTTTTGCAGTCATTCCCTCTTTATGATTATTAATATTGCAAACTCGGGTGGGGGTGCAGATCAGTAACAATAATACCTGGCCCGCCTCTTTCTTTTCAAATAGGATTGTCAAGTGTTGGTGGTGGTGTTTTTTTTTTTTTTACTGAATTGCATCACCTAAAGCTGCTTGCAAGCTGGATTCTCTCCATCACTCCTAAGACAGCCCCCACCCCTCCTCATCAGCGCAGATGCTTCATTCGGTATGATAAACCTCATCACGCTATTCCTTACCATTTCTCGCGCTGAGGAACTCATTCTGGCAGCTGTAGGTCAACTTAAACTACCTGGGATGCCAGACAGCTCTTAGTCAATTGCATTCTATTCTCTAGGACTGTACATTAACAATAATAATTCTGAATGCATGATCAAAGAATACCCTTTATTCTAAATACACCATTTAGATGTGAATTCAGATTGCATTCATAAATGTTACCATGTTTACCATCTCCATCCTAAAAGCATTTACTTGGGAGTAAGTAACCTTGATGGATGCGGGTGGCACTGTGGGTTAAACCACAGAGCCTAGGACTTGCTGATCAGAAGGTTGGCGGTTCGAATCCCTGCAACGGGGTGAGCTCCCGCTGCTCGGTCCCTGCTCCTGCCAACCTAGCAGTTCGAAAGCACATCAAAGTGCAAGTAGATAAATAGGTACCACTCCGGCGGGAAGGTAAACAGTGTTTCTATGCACTGCTCTGGTTCGCCAGAAGTGGCTTAGTCATGCTGGCCACATGACCCAGAAGCTGTATGCTGGCTCCCTCGGCCAATAAAGCGAGATAAGCGCCGCAACCCCAGAGTCGGCCACGCCTGGACCTAATGGTCAGGGGTCCCTTTACCTTTTAAGTAACCTTGATAGGATTTGCATTGTATTGAGTATAGGAATATTTGAGTGAAAGCTTCAATGCTCTTCTAAAAAGACTGGGGCTGGGACTGATGGAAAGAGAGATGCAGGGGTTTAAGTCGGTCCAGAAACCATTATCTCAGATTCCGTATTTCTCATTCCAAACGCGAGATGCACTCTGCACATGCTCATGTATCACTACTGTGCAGGTTTTGGTTCTGAGTCATAGCATGGGAACAGGTTCCAGGTTTGAAGCCCTGTCTTAATATGTCCTACTTCCACTGCAGAACACTTTATGATTTTAACAGGACAGTATTTCACCCTCCTATGCTGACTGGTTTATTTTTTTTTATATATATATAATATTTTTATTAAGTTTATGAAATACAGAAAAAAGAAATAAAGACAGAAATAGAAAAATACAGTAGAGAAATTACAAATTTCCATAATCCTTTTTTCCAGCATATCTATTGGACTTCCCCACATCCTCCAAACCCTGCATTCTCTGTAATACAAAATATCAGCAATTTGTTAACTTATTTCAAAGCTTATTGTATCTTTCATTTTATCATGTTGCCTAATTTCAAAACTATTGTAACCCAAATCTTATATGTTTTAGCTTAAACATAATAAAGTTATTTCATCATTCCACCTTTGACTTCTTGTACCTTAATTTCCATTTCATTAATTTACCGATGCTGAAGCAAGAATTTCTAAAAAGTGCATTTTTTAACATTCATACAACTTGTAATGTTTTTTCAAATAGTCTTTAAATTTTTCCCAGTCCTCCTCGATTGTTTCTTCTCCCAAGTCTCAGATTCTGCCAGTCATTTCAGCCAGTTCCATATAGTCCATCAACTGCGTCTGCCATTCCTCCAGCGTGGGTAAATCTTGTGTCTTCCAATGCTTAGCAATCAGGATCCTTGCTGCTGTGGTAGCATACATAAAAAAAGTTCTATCTTTCTTAAGTACTCTCTGGTCCACGATGCCCAGAAGAAAGGCCTCCGGTTTCTTAGGTAAGGTAAATCTAAGTACCTTTTTTAGTTCATTATGAATCATCTCCCAAAAGGCCTTCACTTTCGGGCAGGTCCACCAGAGGTGAAAGAATGTCCCTTCCGCCTCTTTACATTTCCAACATTTATTGTCAGACAGGTGATATATCTTAGCAAGTTTGACTGGGGTCATGTACCACCGGTATATCATTTTCATAATATTTTCCTTCAAGGCACTACATGCCGTAAATTTCATTCCGGTGTTCCATAACCTTTCCCAGTCTTCAAACATAATGTTGTGCCCCAAATCCTGTGCCCATTTTATCATGGCGGATTTGACTGTCTCGTCCTGTGTATTCCATTTAAGCAGCAAATTATACATTCTCGAAAGTAATTTATTTTTTGGCTCTAACAGTTCTGTCTCTAGTTTCGATTTTTCCACCTGGAATCCAACCTTTTTATCCACTTTAAAAACCTCCTGGATTTGAGCATAGTGCAACCAATCTCGCACCTTGTTTTTCAATTTTTCCAGGCTCAGCAACCTCCAATTGTCTCCAATTTTTTCAATTATTTCCCAATATTTAGGCCAGTAGGCTTCCATGTTAAGTCTCTTACGTGCCTTGGCCTCCACCGGTGAGAGCCACCTCGGAGTCTTACTCTCCAATAAGTCCTTATATTTTGTCCAGACCATCAAAATTGCTCTTCTGACAATATGGTTTTTAAACAATTTGTGAACTTTAACCTTGTCATACCACAAATATGCATGCCACCCAAAAGCATTATCAAACCCCTCCAGATCTAGGACATCAGTGTTTTCCAATAAAATCCAATCTTTCAACCAGCAGAAGGCTGCAGATTCATAATATAACCTCAAGTCTGGCAGGGCAAATCCCCCTCTTTCTTTCGCGTCAGTTAGTATTTTAAACTTTATTCGGGGCTTTTTGCCCTGCCAAACAAACTTAGAAATATCCCTCTGCCACTTTCCAAAACATTCCACTTTGTCCACGATCTGTAGGGCCTGAAACAGAAATAACATTTTCGGCAATACATTCATCTTTATAGCTGCTATTCGGCCCAACAAGGAAAGTTTCAATCTTGACCATATTTCCAAGTCTCTTTTGATTTCTGACCAACATTTCTCATAATTATCTTTAAACAGATTCAAATTTTTAGAGGTCAGATACACCCCTAGGTATTTTACTTTTTTAACCACATTTAATTCTGTTTCTTTCAGGAACTCATCTGTTTCTGTAGTTGTCAAATTTTTTGCTAAAACCTTAGTTTTTTGCTTGTTCAGCTTAAATCCCGCCACCCGACCAAAATCAGAAATTAATTCTAACACTCTTTTAGTACTAGAGACTGGCTCCTGTAATGTTAATACCAAGTCATCTGCAAAAGCTTTCAGTTTATATTGTTTCACTCCGACCTCAATTCCTTGTACAGACCGGTCCTTTCTAATCATGTTCAATAGCACCTCCAGGACTGAAATAAACAATAGGGGGGATAGGGGGCACCCCTGTCGTGTCCCTTTTTCTATTTTGAATTCCTCTGTCACCACATTGTTAACAATCAATTTAGCTTTTTGCTCTGAATAAATTGCTTCTATTCCATTTTCAAACCCCCGCCCGACTCCCATCCCTTCCAAATTTTTCTTCATGAACAACCAAGAAATGTTGTCAAAGGCTTTCTCCGCATCAATAAAGATTAAAACCGCTCTAGTATTAAGATTTGTTTGTAGAAGTTCCAAAATGTCAATGATGTTTCTTGTATTATCAAACAAATGCCTACCGGGGAGAAAGCCAGCCTGGTCCTTATGGATCACTTCATTAAGTACTTTTTTAAACCTACTTGCCAAAATATCCGCAAAAATTTTGTAATCCACGTTTAGGAGTGAGATGGGGCGGTAGTTCTTAAGCTGGGTCTTTTCAGTTTCTTGTTTAGGTATCAATGTGATGAAAGCTTCTTTCCATGTCTCCGGTGCCTTCCTCCCCTCCATAATCTGATTGCAGACCTCCAACAGAGGTTGTATCAAATAGTCCTTCAAAACCTTATAATATTTGGAGGTAAGTCCATCTATGCTGACTGGTTTATTTACAAGAATGCCATGTTCACACATGAATTGCATGGCGAGGCCCTGAGCCCTACCCCATTTGTTAGATAATGAAACACACGGACACCAATATTTTGGGTTAATGGGGTATATAAGGCCACATCTTTATTGGTTACAGATGTGAGCGGTATTGGCTTAGGCACTGGAACTATATATGACTCCTGCCCATCATGCAGGTAGTCTCATAAGGGTCAACTCCCAGTAGGGAGAGCCCTGTTGATGTACATCAGGCATGTACGACAGGTAGCTCGTGATCTACCACTGGATGTCTGCGGTAGATCACTGGTAGATCATTGGCTCCTTCCAAAGAAGCTGAACAACTGTGGCTCCCCTAAAAAAAAGCTCAACCTTTTACCTCCTCCCTGAAAAAAACTCAACAATTTTGACCCGAACCCCAAAAAAGGGGGTAGATCACTGCCAGTTTTTAACTCTGTGAGATGATCGCAGTCTCTTGGGAGCTGGCCACCCCTGATGTACATCAACTGTGAGCTCCGCCAGGGTCACCGATGGGGTCATGGCATGGCCCTAGCCCATACCCAGGCTTCGGATAGGATCCA
Organism: Podarcis erhardii; assembly: GCF_964252035.2. Lineage (NCBI taxonomy): Eukaryota > Metazoa > Chordata > Lepidosauria > Squamata > Lacertidae > Podarcis > Podarcis erhardii. The sequence goes on from NC_138512.1 coordinate 22,244,231, forward strand.
CACCCCCAGATCCCTTTAATGGAATACCCTTAAAAAGGAGGGGCAGGTGAAGGCCACAACCTCCCCTTCCATCAACCAGGTTTACCAATACCTAACCGCCTAGCCTTACAAAGTTGTGACGATTGCTACATGGTAGGCAAAAACCACATGGCTGGTGCCAATTTGCCAAGTGGGAAAATTCCTACCTGGCCCCCTCAACAGGCGACCAACCGTAGTTCATAGCAAGGCCAAGATGGCGAATGCATGAAAACAGGGCGGGAGGGCAGGAGATCCAACGCAGGAGGAGAAAAGGAGACTGAGCCCCCAGCCGTGCGGATGTTTAAATCAGGAAAGCCATGTCGGGATCTCCACTTGGTTAAGCTGATAAAGCTCATTTTCTTCCCCCGAGTCCTTTGGAATTGCCTCCTGATGTGTTTAATGACCTGAGCCTTTGATAAGGCCCCAGGCACAATCTTCAGCAGAGTTTCCAGCACAGGAAAGAGACGAGAGGTTTGGGCTACATTGCAAAGAGTTTTATTTCTAAGCTACGCAGACAGAAAAGACATCCTGTCTCTATGAAAGCAGAGAGCAATTGAAACAAAGGAACAAAGGAAACAGGAAACCACTAACGTCACATCCCGTCTCCCGTGAGACTTCCAACAGTATGGAATCCCAGGAATGTAAACAGAGTCCTGTGACTCCAAGCAACTGTTCAGTGGCAAAACAGAAACTAACAAGCCACACCCCCAGGTCAACCAGATTGGTCGGCCATGGGGTGTGATGCGGCCGGGACTCCCAATGATGTGGGCGTGGCTTACCTGTTTTCGTGACCAGCCTGCAACTCCGCCCCCCTGGGAAGGTGCGCAGTTTAACTTGATTGCTCAACACTAGATAAGTAGAATGTGTGACCTGGTTCCATTGGCAAGCATTGCCTAAGGCAGGGTCATGTTTTTTCTGCTGTTGTGTTTGACGAACGTGTGTGTAAACGCGATTCTTTTCAGATTCTCTTGGAACTACACAATATTGTGTTTAGAATCCAGTTCACAGCGTTTAATCTGCTTTGATTAAGGGGTGTCACATGGGGATTTATTGACTAATGAAGCTTTGCCAAAAGAAATTCAGTCTACTGTGTCAAACACGTAACATTTTTCATGTTTTTAAATCAGCCAGGTAAATCCCCTGTCTAATCCTTCAAAAGCTGCATTGTTACAAGGCTTATTGAAATGAAAAGTGTGTACAGGGGCAGAGGAATTTCTGAGCTACATTTTTCTTGGTATTTCTTGTATACTTGCCTGTGAATATACCTCTAAAATGGTACACTCCCACTCCCCGTACAGCTTTGGGTGCTACTGGGAATGTAAAGAACTATAAAGCCATTCTTGACACTAATATCCAATATAATCTGACATGCATTTTATTGAAATCAGATTTTCTAAAATACCCATGCCTGAAATAGCTTGCCTGTGTACTGATGTCTTTCCATGAAGAAATATCCACTGATATGAACTGACCCAAATGTTTGTCAATTAACCATTTGACTTTTAATCAGTTTGCTAATACGTTTGAGGTAAATGTTGAAGTGGCTACAGTGATCTGCCTGAATTACACGCACACAGAGAGACTGCCTGCAAGCCCTGCAGCAATGATCAGATGTGATTAAAATCCAGTTTAAAACTCCCAATCCAAATTCGCGATTAATGACACTCCTGGAAAGATGAATGTTTTCAGCCCCTATTGATGTTTCTTTGCAGTCGTTTAAGAATAAGCCTTTTTAGTTCAGGGACAACCCTCCCCCCCAAATCTATTATTAGTGTGATGAGGTTTAAAAAGATAATAAACCAAGAAAATGCCTACAGGAAATGCTGTGATTGTGAGCCACGACTGGAGAGGTAACCTAGAATCTTTTGCAGTGTCACTGAACATGCTGGGACCCAAATCTCTGGATCCCAGGAAGTCACAACCCAGCACCAGGCTTGTGGAGCAGGGCGGCTGTGATTACTTCTCAGGCTGGTTATCCGGAGTGACCATTATTGTCACGAACAATTGAACTGCCCAATCTACGATCGGCAGTACGTTTGATTGCATCGAATGGAGCAGCTTACTGCCATGTGAATGTGTTTAAGGTTTGTATCCTGAACGGGCCTGTCTATGTTAGGGTACAAAGACTTTTTAAAAGGAGGGGTTGCAGAGTTTGTTTGACATCTTTGATAACATTATGAGATCACACACAAAAAGCCACAACTTAAAATCCGTTGGGTGTTTTGAGTGGCTTTTTGCAATGTAATCTTGAATATAGTGGTACCTTGGGTTACAGACGCTTCAGGTTACAGACTCCGCTAACCCAGAAATAGTACTTTGGGTTAAGAACTTTGCTTCAGGATGAGAACAGAAATCGTGTGGTGGCGTGGCAGCAGAGGGAGGCACCATTAGTTAAAGTGGTACCTCAGGTTAAGAACAGTTTCAGGTTAAGAATGGACCTCCAGAACAAGTTAAGTTCTTAACCTGAGGTACCACTGTATATCCTCAAAGCAAGCCTTTACAGTTTAAACTGGAGAATGCTCACCTCCAACCAGCACCCAAAATTTCCTCCATCCTCTCCGGCTTTGCAGCGTACTCTGTGACTTTACAAGGGACGTCTCTGTGATTTTCTGCCACGTCAATGCCCTCCTTAAAAGTTCTACCTTTGGATAATTAATTCTCTATATGCCCCTTCCTTCTCTTTTCACTCCTCCAAGAGCTTTGCAGTCTTCTACACATCCACATTTGCACCCTGAATCCTGCCCTTGCTGCTTGCCACCATGTGCAAGTCTTTGTTAATGGCTTGATTCCTTCAGGTCTTTAAAGGTCCAATTAAAACTGAAGCTCACTGGATGACTTTGGGACAATCTTTGCCTCTAGGCCTAACCTACCTCCCAGTTAGGACAACTGGAGGGAGAGAACCATACAGGCCACCTTGAACTGAGATAAATACATAAACCCCATGTACAGAAGCTAGCCAGAAGGGTAGCTGATTCTCCAGCTTTAACATGGTTTCCCACCATATCTGAGGATGAGAGGTTAGTTGAGGGCACAAGGGCAAGGCTGTGCACGACACTCCAACACCATGCAGCTGCCACTCAGCATCTGCCGCCTGAGGCAGCTGCCTAAGGGTAGCTGAATGACCCACCTAAGACCCACCTGAATGTTTGGGTCTATAATGGGCTGTGTGAAAAGTCTGCTCCTTCCTTTGTCATGCCACACAGGATGCTGTGGTATTGGACATTTTGGATTCCACGTTGAGGGTGTGTGTGGGTGTGTTTCTCATTAGAATCCTAGAGTTGGAAGGGACCACAAGGACCAAGGCAAGAATATTTCGAACCAGTGAGATTAAGAGTCTTGTGCTCTACCGACTATCACTGTAATCTTGCATTTGGAATGACGCCTTCTTCCTTCAAAGGGGCAGTTCGCTTACTTAGGGTCTGGGTTAAAGGCGGATCTACACGGATCCTCCACTTTTTAAAAAATAACTCCAACAAATCCAGTGCCAAATCACATCTGGAAGGCAAGCCTAGTGCAAAAATCATGAGGATCCGTGTTTTTTAACCACTTTTTTGTGCCACTGCGGCCCCACAAAACAGTGGATGCATTTTTTTGATGCTGCCTACAGAGTAAGACATGGTCTACAGTATCATGGTGGTTTTATTTAATTTGAATGAAAAAATCATATGAATTCATGAGGATCCGTTTAAAATCAGCTGGATCCGCCTTTTACCCTTTCCCGTTCATTTACTCCAAGATTAGCTCCAGGTCATAATCAGTAACGCCCGGCTTTCAATGCTTCTCCGGGATTAACTTTCTTCAACCCTTCACCCTTCGCTGGCTGAGGTATAAAGCTGTTGGCCTGGCTGCTCCTTCCCTAAATGTTTGGGGAGGGCCCTCTCCGCCCCTGCGATGTCGACAGCGAAGCGTCCTTTCTCTCCCTTTTGCCTTTATGCTTTTCTCTGGGGCCTTTTCTCTCTCTTTTATTTTTCTCTGCCTCCTCCCGCCCTATCCCCCCCGAATCTCGGAAACACCAGGAAAAAAATAAATAAAATAAAAGCGGTGTGTGCAGGCATTTTCCCCCGGAGCTTTACAAACCTCTCTTCACTTTCGCCCCTCGATAGGTTAAATGAGGCGGAAGGCTATGAAGGGGATTTGAACCGGTCTAAATGATTGATGAAGCCGGGGGCAAAGCGGAGCTTTTTCCGGATAAAGCTCCATACATCCAGGCATAATGGCCGGGTAGTGGCAGGGCCGGGCCGCTTCAAAAGCCGTGGCCCAAGCGCATTGAAGGGAAACAGCGAGGGAAGGTGCTCTGTTGTTACCTAATCAGTTTATGCGCTGAGCCACCAGCCGCCCGGAGGCGCGCGGCGCGGCAGAGGAAGTGGAGCGGGTGGAAAGGGGAGGCAGATCAGCCCCCAACACACACACAAACACAGAGCCCGTCGCCGCCGCCTGCCTCTCTCCCCCACCGTCCCCTGCGCTTCTCTCTCAGCTCCGCTCAAGGGCTGAGCTCAGCCCATGCAGCTGCCTGCCTGAGAACCCAGCATGGGGCGAGCGCCGTCGCTCCGGGGAGCCGAGCGAGACTGGCAGGGGAAGAGAAAGAAAAAGAAAGTGAAAGTGCCAGTGGAACGCGGGCGCTCGGCCGCAGCGCTGCGCCTCCCACGCGAGAGTGTTCCAGGCCAATGGAAGCCCATCTCTTCCAGGCCAAGCCTCCTTCTGCACCTTTGTCATAAAAAGGTAAAGGGGCCCCTGACCATTAGGTCCAGTCGTGGACGACTCTGGGGTTGCGGTGCTCATCTCGCTTTATTGGCCGAGGGAGCCGGCGTACAGCTTCCGGGTCATGTGGCCAGCATGACTAAGCCGCTTCTGGCGAACCAGAGCAGTGCACGGAAACGCCGTTTACCTTCCCACCAGAGCAGTATCTATTTATCTACTTGCACTTTGACATGCTTTCGAACTGCTAGGTTGGCAGGAGCTGGGACCGGGCAATAGGAGCTCACCCCGTCACAGGGATTTGAACCGCCGACCTTCTGATCAGCAAGCCCTAGGCTCTGTGGTTTAACCCACAGTGCCACCCGCGTCCCTTTGTCATAGAACCCTAAAATTGTTAGAGTTGGAAGGGACCTTGTGGGTCCCACACTCTGCTGTGCAGGAATATGCAACTGAGCCATGTGGAGGGTGGGGGTTCGAACCCGCAACCATGGTGCTATCGGCACCACCGCTCTAGCCAACTGAACTCTCCAAGGCTATTTATTCCAAATAAATAAACCTAAGGAATTTCCTTCAGAATGGATAGGTTTGATCTTCTTGCAGTCCACGGGACTCTCAAGAGTCTCCTCCAGCACCATAATTCAAAAGCATCAATTCTTCGGCGATCAGCCTTCTTTATGGTCCAGCTCTCACTTCCATACATCACTACTGGGAAAACCATAGCTTTAACTATACGGACCTTTGTTGGCAAGGTGATGTCTCAGTAATATCAATAAACCTCTTCTAAACAACAATCCACACACTTGAATTAAGCAAGGAACATTTTCTTTTCACTTTTCTTTTCACTTTTCTTTTCTTCTTTTCTTTTCTTCTTTTGCTATTTCCATGCCACCCCAAATCTCTCTTTCTCTCTTTCCCTTCCATCCATTCTATGGAGGAGATTAGACCAGTCCAAGAATAGTTTTTCATCCCAGTCCTATGCAAGTGCTGTCGTGCCCATACCCTGCTTGAACTCTTAAGGGCAGTTAGGATCCCGGCTGCAAATTTGCAACCTGGCAGGTGATATAGAAGGTTACAGTAGCCTCAGATGAAGACTAATTGAAGTAAATAGCTGGTGGCTTTCAGACTTTATGCACTGATAGCACACTGAGGCAGTAGAACAGGCTTCCTCAACCTCAACCCTCCAGATGTTTTTGGCCTGCAACTCCCATGACCCCTAGCTAGCAGGGCCAGTGGTCAGGGATGATGGGAATTGTAGTCTCAAAACATCTGGAGGGCCGAGGCTGAGGAAGCCTGCAGTAGAAGTATGGACTATGCCACTTTGCACTATGGGGTGAAGTTGCTTCAGTTGCCTCGCTTCAGTCCAGCCCTGGAAGCTAGTTTCATTTTGGTTGCAGTAAACCTGGACTTAAGGTGTACAACACTGTCAATCAACAAGGAGTATTTTATACATGTTAATTCAGAAGTACATTTCACTGCATTGGGGCTTACTCCCAGGTACAGGTGCACAGGAATGTAGCCTTAGATATCGATTTGATTCAAGGCAGAATACTTGTGGGATTGCCCCCCCCCATCTCAGAGTATGACTTCAACAGTGTTGAATCTTGACCCATATTGGTGAGTGGAGCAGTGTTTCCCAACCTTGTGCCTCCAGCTGTTTTTGGACTACAATTCCCATCATCCCTTGCCACTGGTCTTGCTAGTCAGGGATGATGGGAGTTGTAGTTCAAAAACAGCTGGAGGCACAAGGTTGGGAAACACTGGAGTGGAGAATTGAGTTGTACTGTATTCAACTTATTTGGAGAAAACCAATTAAAAGCAATGGACTTGGCTAACTTGATTACAATAGATCTCTCCTGATTACGATTTTGTTACTTTGGGTTGCCCTGCGCAAGATAAAGCGACTAACAAATTTGATAAGTAACACAACCCACCACTCCAGCAGTATGACTTTTGATTTGGTTGAACTTCCTTTGAGGTCAACTATTTGAGTTGAGTAAACTGGCGGCTGCATTTTCCTACGTGCGTTTTAGAACATGTGTGCAGAAGTGTTCAGGAAATGCTGGTGATTAAACATTTAATTTAAATTACGATGACGCGGCTTACAAGCTTTAATCGGTTTAGTAAGAAGATGCTTGCTCAGAAATTAGAATGTAAAAACAGCCTTGTTGGATGAGAGCCAAGGCCCATACAGTCCAGCAGCATCTCTTGTCTGGTCCAGTCCAGTCTGGTCTGGTGAGGGCAGCACTATGGAGAGCTCCGAGTCAGCCACTTGCTCCAAAAAAGGCTGGAGGTAGACTGAAGCCTTTTGAGTTGCTCACTAAAGTCCACTTCTCCAGGGCTCAACTCCTATTGTGAGAATTGCTATCCTTAAAGGGTCAGCCCCCTGGCCTTCAAATGGGTGCTTCTTCTGGGCTCCCTAGCCTCCTGTCTTGGTACACTCCCTGCACCGTTGGATCATCAAGGAGCTCAGTTCCTCAGGTCCAGGGAAAGGTGTCTATGAAGCTTCCGTTCCTGGCACTGGGAGCTCTGCTGCTGAGCGATTTAGTCCAGGGGGTTCCTGCCAGCCATGGATTTAGTGGGCCCCTGGTCATCAGCACCAGGCTTGGAGTCAGATCCCTAGTCTGACTCCTTACCTGGTGAATCTACAACCTCTGCCTCTGTCTTGATCGCTGCTGGACCCTGGGATTGTGGCACATCCAGTTGTCAGAGCGGCCAACCATATGCCTATGGGAAATCTGCAAGAAATCCCTGGGTGCAACAACAGTTTCTCCTCCCTTATCTTCCATGAAGTTGTCCAAACCTCTTTAAAGCCTCTCTACATTGTCAGCTATCGCTGTATCTTGTGGCAGTAAGTTCCAAAGTTTAACCGTGTGCTGCATGACAAAGTACGGAATATTCCAACATCAGCATTGCTACATGGCTCCAGGTTCTAGAATTATGAGAGAGGGAGAAAAACCCATATCCTTTTTCTCTACCCCACACATAATTTTTTGTACACTTCCATCATGTCCTCTCTAACTTGCCTCGTCTTTGAACTAAGAAAATAAAAACAAGATGTGGTGATCTTTGCTCATAAGGGAGCTGCTCTGGCCATGAGATTATTTTTGTTTCCCTTTTCCAAATTTTAACCAATACCCTTTTGGAAGAAAGGGTACCCAAATGATACACAGTTTCCCAAGTTTGGTCACACTATAGAGTTGTATAAAGGCATTCTCATACTGGCATTTTTTTTTATTTCCGGTCCCTCTCCTGACACTTCCTAAGATGGAATTTAGCAGTTTTCACAGCTGTTTCTCGGACTCCTGAGAAAGTTAGTTCAGGCCCAGGGAATCTGCCCTACATCTTCTGTAAAGGCAGATACAAAGAATTAATTCAGCTTCTCCTTTTCATCCTATAGGTAAAGGTAAAGGGACCTCTGTCCATTAGGTCCAGTCGTGGCCGACTCTGGGGTTGCGGCGCTCACCTCGCTTTATTGGCTGAGGGAGCCGGCATACCACTTCCGGGTCATGTGGCCAGCATGACTAAGCCACTTCTGGCGAACCAGAGCAGCGCATGGAAACGCTGTTTACCTTCCTGCCAGAGCGGTACCTATTTATCTACTTGCACTTTGACGTGCTTTCGAACTGGTAGGTTGGCAGGAGCAGGGACTGAGCAACGGGCACTCACCCTGTTGCGGGGATTCGAACCACCGACCTTGTGATCGGCAAGTCCTAGGCTCTGTGGTTTAACCCACAGCGCCACCCGCGTTTCCTCCTATAGCACTGACTTAAAGGGGACTTACTCCCAAATAACTATATACAGTATTCCAGTGGGAGACCATTTTAATTGGTGGGGCTGAGAGTTAGAGCCATGTTTTTATTATTATCTGAAGCTTATTTGGTTCTGGGCATTGCTGCAACGTGGAATGAAAAAGAAAATACTTTTTTTAAAAAATGGAGTTTTAACACTCGAGAACTCAGTGCCTCAAAAAGACACAGAGACCGAGGTTTTAGTAATATGTAAATTTATTTAAACTTAACTGATATATCGATGGAGCAGGATTGGTGGACCCAGGGAATAGCACACCATCTCCCCTTTGTAAACAGCTGCCATACCAGGGTCACCATTCCCTCCAAAGGAAGGGAAGGGAAGAGAAGGGGGGTGGACTCCAGCACCCCTCCCTCAACTCCCCCCAAACCCCCAAATTTGCTAAGGGCAACAGGCCTCTCGCATCGCCCTGCAGCGAGGCTAGGACGTTCGATTTCAAAAATTCAGATGTGATGCTCTTGAAATGAACCAAGACTCCTGTTCCGAACTGTTTGTAATAGGTTTTGTTTTGTTTAATAAGCTGAAGATAGTATGGCTAATGGGCTCTGATGAGAAATTAGTGGGCTTCGTAAACTAATATGAAGTACAATTTAATAGCGTAACTCAACAAACGTTGCACTTTAAAGACCACTGCCACATAATAGGATATGTGGATTTAATAAGAGGAACAATTAAATAAACGGTGCGATTTAAAGGCCTGTGCAGCTTCGAGGGCTCTGCAATTGGATAACAGCTAAATATCATTACAGTGGTACCTCAGGTTACATACGCTTCAGGTTATATACACTTCAGGTTACAGACTCCGCTAACCCAGAAATAGTACTTTGGGTTAAGAACTTTGCTTCAGGATGAGAACAGAAATCGTGTTCTAGCGGCGCGGCAGCAGCAGGAGACCCCATTAGCTAAAGTGGTGCTTCAGGTTAAGAACAGTTTCAGGTTAAGAATGGACCTCCGGAACGAATTAAGTACTTAACCCAAGGTACCACTGTACAGCACTTTGCAAAGGAAAAAGGAAAAGTCCCTGCCCTCTAGGAGCATACAATATAAATTTAATCACTGCTGGGAGGGAGCAAAGGGGAATGAAGGGAGAAGCGATGGTAACCAAATGAGGTCGTCCTCACAGGGAGCTTGCACTTTGAACCACCAGCTATAGCGGCAGAGTGAAAAAGCTACAGGAATAGTTGCTTGTTCAGACTTTGTGCTTCAAGAAACCTTCTTGGTAGGAGATAAGCAAACTTGCACTGAAAGTCTCTGCCCTGTTCAACAGCATCGCATTATAAAGCAGTAGCAACAGAAGATAGATGCTGCAATGGTTGTTCAGTTTAGCTTGACCCCCCGTCCCTTTGGAATTGGGACAATTACGCCAGTGTTCAGGAGCTCTTCCATTAATCATTGTTTCACTACACACACACACACACACAGCCCATAGGAAGTTTGCTAATTTCGGACCACCATACCAGAGTGCTTTCATCATTAGTCCAGAGTCAATACCAGATGCCTCCCCATTTTTTAGCTGTCCAACAGTTTGCACAGCCTTCCATGGTAAATGGATCACACAGCTTAATGGGCAGATCAGTCAAAGCTGGGAACATCTTGCTTGCAAGGACTGAATCATCCCTGGCATCAAGCACATCCAGCTAGTTCCGGCTCTGTTCCTTCCTCTGGTGGTTACTCCCCAAGTTCCTGCTCTGTGACTTGAGAACAGGCCAGGCAGGAGCGAGGAAAGCATCACACACAATCTGCTCCAGACTCACAGGTTATGGTTTCAAAGACCTATGAGAACTTCCACATTCATTTGGTCTTGGGCCTCTCAAAACCATATAGTGGAAGTTTGTTGTTGTTGTTGGCATCCATCTGTCTCAAGAGACAATGGAGTGCGCCTCCAGGGGTTAGGCCAAACTGCTGCATTAGTAGCATCGAAGTGACCTGGGCAGTATATGGAGGTCCTGGGCTGCCCACACATCAAGACTCCCCTCTCAGCCTCACTGATGTGGTCAAAAGGAAAGCAGAGAAATACTGTATTTTTTGCTCTATAAGACTCACTTTTTCCCTCCTAAAAAGTAAGGGGAAATGTGTGTGCGTCTTATGGAGCGAATGCAGGCTGCACAGCTATCCCAGAAGCCAGAACAGCAAGAGGAACTGCTGCTTTCACTCCGCAGCTATCCCTCTTGCTGTTCTGGCTTCTGAGATTCAGAATATTTTTTCTTGTTTTCCTCCTCCAAAAACTAGGTGCGTCTTGTGGTCTGGTGCGTCTTATAGAGCGAAAAATACGGGTACGTTTGACACCAGCTTGGCTGCAGGAGTTGCTGGAAGGAGGTGCACAAAACACCAGCAAACAGTCTTAGGGACTCCACTCTAGATTTCTGTAGTATTTACTCGGTGGCCTTTTCTTCAAAGATATCCCACAAGGCAGCGGAGGTTTAGGACCAGAGCTTTCCTTCTCCTAGATGGCCTACCTTCCCAGGTTGACGAGCCCCATCTGCCCCTCGCTTCGCTAGGGTTGCCATACAGTGGTACCTCGGGTTAAGTACTTAATTCGTTCCGGAGGTCCGTTCTTAACCTGAAACTATTATTAACCCGAAACACCACTTTATCTAATGGGGCCTCCTGCTGTCGCTGCCCGATTTCTGTTCTAATCCTGAAGCAAAGTTCTTAACCTGAGGTACTATTTCTGGGTTAGCAGAGTCTGTAACCTGAAGTGTATGTAACCTGAAGCGTATGTAACCCGAGGTACCACTGTATCTTGAAGAGCAAAAAAGAGGACAGCCTGAGCCACTGCCAGTCTTTCTTGAAGCCTTCTACACCTGAGAATGACATTCTGCTTTTATAAAAACGGATGGCTGGCACTGACAATAAGAAGCAGAGAGTCTGTTACTGTAGTTTTTCTTCACTTTTTCTATATTTGAGAGCCAGTGGGATGAGAGCAAGAATGGGTTAGAGCCCTCCAGATGTTGCTGGATGCCAGCTTTTGTCAGCACGAGCCAGTATGGCCAATGGCCAGGGATGATGGGAGTTGTAGTCCAACAACGTGTGGAGGGCTATAGCTTCTCCATCTCTGGTTTAGAATATCGGACTAGGACTAGGATTGGGAAGACTTAGGTTCACATCCTCTTTCAGCTATGAAGTAACCCTGGGTAACCCTCAGACTGAACTACCTCACAGGGTTGTTCTTGCAAGGATAAAAAAGGGGAGATAGCTATGTATGTTGCTGTTTTTATTTATTTGTTATTCATATATTCAAAGTTCTTAAAACGGCTCTTTGTCAATTAGATATGGGGGTGTTGTACAAAATAAGTCATAAAAGGGTCATATATAACCATGTTTGTGTAAACTTGAGCTCCTTGGAGAATATATCTGAAAGAAACATAATTTTCCGTTCTGCTTGATCACTATCAAAAGCTCTAACTTTCTGAAGCTTTTGCCCTTTTTTTGCATATTTGCCAGATACCAATTTCTTGATCACTCTGTTCCAAGAGGCATTAAAGATTCTCTGTGTCTTCTCTGTTCTTCCATCTCTTGTCTTTTCTTTCTCTTTTAAGCTTCATCTCTTTCAGTACGCTTTGTCTTCTGTCACACTGCCTGTCCATGAAAAAGTACTCTGTCCAGAACCTTGCGAGCTGTGTAATCAATTAGCTGGAATCGCCAGATCCTGCTCGCCTGAGCAGACAGATATTTTCTCTTTTATAAAACTATAGTCATAGAATCTTGAAAACCATTGTGTTCAGCACACAGATCAAACAGACGAAAATTAGAACTATTATTCTGCAGTGCAATACCAGAGTCTCAAATTCAGCAGTCACAATCCAGCATAGATTAAGCACACTAACATCACAATCCTACACATATTTACCAAGTTATAAAGTCTATTGTACTTAATTCATCTTTCTCCCAGGAAAACTTCCAGGGTAGCAGCCTTAAAGTCATTCAGATTAGGGGGAAGTTGAGTGCTTAATTCTGTCATATTGCAGTTATTGGCTTGCAAATAAGTCATACTGATTTCTATTAAAAAACCACATCCACATAGGTGTGCTTAGGAATGTGGTATAAATGGCCCAATAATCTTATTTAAAATACTTTGGTGATTATATGAAGCTTCTTAAAATATTGATAATAAAACTGCAAGTTAAACAGATTTGAGTCTTGTTCATTTTGGTAGGAGTTATTAAGTACAAGTTTAACCCACCCACTTATATCAATGGGACTCTACGGTGCTCAACTTTGGACAGACTGACCCCTATGATTTGTAAGAAAACCAGCATTGTGGTCAGTGGACAAGATCTAAAAAAAATAATAAACTTTTGCCAAGCTGGGAACTTGGAATCTTTTCTGTATAGTGACTTTTTAATTCCAGTTTTCATAACCTGAAGATGATGTACGTAGGTGTCTCATGACCTGTACTCCTTGTATTTTTCAAGAGCTATTTTGTAAACAGATGATGTATTTCTCCATGGGGGGAAAAATTAAAAAGCCAGCACAACCCTCCCCCCCCCAAAATGAAATAATTACAAATCCCATGAATTGACTCGTGAGCATTAATGTCTGTACCCAGTTCTGTCATTGATGAAGACGTTGGTGCAATCTTAGGGATGTTTACTCAGAAGTAAACTGAGTTCAACGAGGCACACTAGCAAGCGTGTTTAAAAATGTGCGCTTGAGTGCTTAAACTTTGGATCAGAGCCTTGTCTCTGAACGCGAACGGCTCTTTTTATGAACCGGCTAAAATGTGCAGCAGTTTTTGACATCCTCATAACTGCTCGTACGGCTTTAAAGAAAGAAAACTGCAGCCAGAGGAAGGGAAAAAAAGAGCAACAAAGAGTGGCTAGGAAGTGTGTGCTCAGCGCAGCTTGCTGCCTCCCTGCGCCCCCTCCGCTCTCCTTGTCAATGGTCAGTTCTAATAAAAGAAGAACAAAGTTCCATAGCTGCCTGTGGTTCCATTCAAGCCCTCTGTTGCCAGAAAAGCCAGCAGGCCTGTAGCCAGAAGCCAGCAGGCAAAAATTTAACAGCCACGCTTCCCAGCCCTAGTTAACGGCTATCAATGAATCCATAACTCTTCGCCCTCTAGATATGGGGGTCAGCTTTCAATACTACCCCACTGTCGCATACAACGTTTGTCTTGTCCCACATTCAGCTAATTGTGTCAGTTGGCGGGGCGAGGCTATAATACACATCTACAAAAGCACAATGCCAGCAATAATCTCCTGCCCCGTCGCTTTATGTATTTAAGTGCTATTACAAAGTTTCCTGCAGGAAGAAGACCCGGGGAGGCTCCAGCCCTTACACAACCTCTCTGCTGCTATCTGCATGAGAGGAGCAACAGGATTGGCCCGGTTTTTAAAATCGGGATAAACCCAGCAAGCATGCAACGGGCCCATGCAACTTTGCAGAGTGTCAAGCAAACATAAAATGGAACTTCCTAAAGCATTAAAAGTCAGGGCGTTCTGTCAATGGCTCCTTTTGTTATTCGTGGCCAAGAGAGAACACAGGTCATGTGACTAAGAACCTAACCATTCGAATCATAATAACAATAATTTTATTATTTGTACCCCGCCCATCTGACTGGGTTCCCCCAGAAACTCTGGGCAGCTTCCAACATCTATAAAAACATAATAAAGCATTTCAGATTAAAAGGCTTCCCTATGCAGGGCTGCCTTCAGATGTCTTCCAAAGGTTATATAGTTACTCATGATTTTATATTTGGAGACTCAATACGAATCTTACACTTTTAATAATCATCATTGTTGTTACAGCAGCAATACGACATTTCTTCTGGACACAAAAATCCAATGGCCTTATAATAAAGAGAAAGCTGTAGCTGTGGTTTTTGCCTTCAGCTTCATTCTCTGCCCAAGTGTCTGGAATCTATTTCCTTCCAAGATATTAAGATTTATGTTGCATAAGAAAGGACTGCACAATTTGTGACCTGCCAAGCTGAATGCAGCCAACCAGTCATCCATTGTCATTGGCCGAGTGCTCTGTGCAACGCCTGTTTGCAGGCCCAGGTGGGCGGCAAAAAGGACATTGGTGACTGTTTGCCATACATGGCTCAGCAAGCTATGTTTGACTTGGAGGGTCACAGCAGGCTTAAGACGGGCCAGATTGCTGTGAGATAGAAAGGTAGTAATTTCAACTTTCTTTCAGAAAAGCTCTCGACTGTTTCGCTTCTACACTTTCACCGTTGTCATAAACGATGGGTACTTATTAAACAACAACAACAGAGTTCAATGATCATCAGAATAATTTCGTTGCATACAAAGGGAAACTTCGAAGTATTTGCATATAGGCACTGGCTTAGAAACGTGGCCTCTCTTTCCTAGTTTTGTGACAACAGCAAAGAAATCATACTGTGCGCTTGAAAGAGTCAAATTGACCTTTATTGTGTACGCATTTGAGTCTGATTGACTGACATATTTGAACCTCGCTTTTACTTCTGATGTTTTTGTGTCTATGATAAATTGTTGGGTTGCTGAAAACTTTGTTAAATAATTATAAAGGTTTGTTTGTTTGTTTGTTTTCAACAGAAATGCATTTTAACCCAGGTCACTAGAAGAAAAGGTAAAGGTAAAGGGACCCCTGACCATTAGGTCCAGTCGTGACCGACTCTGGGGTTGCGGCGCTCATCTCGCTTTATTGGCCGAGGGAGCCGGCGTACAGCTTCGGGTCATGTGGCCAGCATGACTAAGCCACTTCTGGCGAACCAGAGCAGTGCACGGAAACGCTGTTTACCTTCCCGCCGGAGTGGTACCTATTTATTTACTTGCACTTTGAGGTGCTTTCGAACTGCTAGGTTGGCAGGAGCAGGGACCGAGCAACGGGAGCTCACCCCGTCGTGGGGATTCAAACCGCCGACCATCTGATTGGCAAGTCCTAGGCTCCATGGTTTAACCCACAGCGCCACCCATGTCCCTTAGAAGAAAAGGTAGATGGGCCCTAACTTGAAACATGAATGAAAGTCATCACATGGCTCCGACCATCTTTTCTATAAACTCCAAAACAAAGTCAGGCTGAAAGGCAGGGTAGTGTAGTGGTTAGAGTGTTGGACTAGGGTCTGGAAGACCAGGGTTCAATTCCTCACTCAGCCATGAAACTCACCGGGTGACCTTGGGCCAGTCACTGCTTCTCTCAGTCTAAACCTACCTCACAGCATTGTTGTGGGGATAAAATGAGGAGGGAGAGAACCATATACGCAGCATTTTGCTCCTTGGAGAAAAAGGTAGGATATAAATGAAATAAATAAATAAATAAATAAATAATACCGATACCCTACACCTAAATAATTTCATATACCGTATATTTTGAAAACACCATCACACAATACTTTTTTTTAATGGCTGAATGAAATGTCACCAAATAATGAGGAATTCTGATTTCTCTTGAGTTCTTCAGAACTGTGGTAGTATTTTTCTATTAAGCAAAAGTGTGGAGTCTGATTGAATTCCATATGGATATATGGATGGTAAAACTTCACATCTGAATGGCCCTCAGATATATACTGTATACAGTGGTACCTCGGGTTACATACGCTTCAGGTTACAGACTCCGTTAACCCTGAAATATTACCTCAGGTTAAGAACTTTGCTTCAGGATAAGAACAGAAATCGTGATCCAGCGGCATGGCAGCAGCAGGAGGCCCCATTAGCTCAAGTGGTGCTTCAGGTTAAGAACAGTTTCAGGTTAAGAACGGACCTCAGGAACAAATTAAGTACTTAACCTAAGGTACCACTGTATATAGATAGAAAGATATGAATGACTACATATACACTGTCATTTGCTTTCTGACTAAGCAACTCCCCTCCATGTGTTCTTAAGGTCTTTTAGCTTTTTATTAAATACTATATCACTTTTGAATTTTTATTATATGAAACACCACATCCCACAGGACCATAGAGCTGGAAGGGACCACCAGGGTCCTTTCGTTCAATCCCCTGCAATGCAGGAATCTTCTCACCCAACATGGGGGCTCAAAGCCTGAGATTAAGAGTCTCGTCCTCTACCAACTGAGCTACATGCACGCACAGTGCTCATGAACTGCCTATTTTGCAGTTTAATGTCACTTTTAAAAAAATAAATAAAGTTGGGTAGGAGAGAAAAACTGGTTGTGATGTTAAGAGCCACAAAGTGTGCAGTTTGTAGATTCTGAGAGATCACATGTCCAAACTGAGACTAAGCCAAATCTGAAAGAGAGAGTAAGAATTGGTGGAATATGTTGTCTACTGCCTTGGAGCTGTCCCTGGTCCTATTTCTTTACATCTACCTGTTCTCAGCTGTTTTCTGTTCTATCCAAATAAATCTGCCCAAAATCTCATGCGCAGCGTTCCTCACCATAACAGGAACAGCCACCTCTTCTCTCATATATATACTTTTCAAGTTTATACATTTCACTAATTTTATAATCATTTTGACATTCCCCCTCTGTCTACAGTTCCTTAAGATATTTATTTTTAATATATTCTGCATATCATTATTATTCTTTAAATATATACCCTTATAAAACAGCATGTTGTTACAATAATTCTGCTAATGTTCCTATCTGTTTATAATTTATCTGTAAATATTCAATAAACCATTTCCATTCTTTTACAAAAAAGTTTATTATCTTGATTTCTTATTCGTCCGGTAAGTTTTGCCATTTCTGCATATTCCGTAAGTTTTTTGTACCCATTCTTCCTTTGCTGAGACTTCTGCTTCTTTCCATTTTGGGGCAGATAAGATTCTTGCTGCTGTAGTAGCATACATGAATAAGTTTCTATACATTTTAGGTAGTTCTGTCCCTATAATGCCCCAAAGAAAAGCTTCTGGTGTTGTTGTTGTTTACAAAGGTTATTTTAAACAACCTTTTCATTTCATTAAGTACCATTTCCCAGTAAGCTCCTCTTCCAAGATATATAAGCAACGAGGCCACTCCCAGGTGACTTGTGGTTAAAAGACGTGACCTGCCTGACAGGCTTAAGAGGATGATCACCCCTGTTTCAAAGCCATGGTACAATCCTAAACTTCAAGTGCTTCATTGTGCATGTGGAGCATGCCATAAGTGCAGGCGGGGGTGTGTGCGTGTGCCCCATTCTCTTAAATGGCAGGGAATGCCCAGCAAAAAATCAGGGAGGCCAAAGGTATTTATATGTTAAAGAGAACAGAGCCAGCATGATCTGGAACTTTCTGCAAAGCCACCAGAATAACTGGATCAGGTGTGCATCTTCTTCTCCTGCCATGTCAGCCAATTATTAAATCACTGAGGTCACATAGTAGCGACCTCAAAGTCGATCTCCCATGGTATGGTAGAGCACATACGTCATATAGACTGAAAAATAGTTTCTATCCAAGAGCTGTGGCCTTCTTAAATGCAGTAACTCGATAGTGTGACCTGGGAGTTTGATGGGTGTGGGTGTGGGTGTGGCTGGAATGTGGTTTGTTTGGTTGTTGTTGTTGTTTTGCTTTTGTTGTTTTTAAGGGATGGCATCCAATTTCGTTGCACTTGTGCAATGTTGCACTTGTGTAATGACAATAAAGAATCTATCTATCTATCTATCTATATGCAGAAGGTCTTGAGTCTAAAACTTGTCATCTCCAGGTGGGACTTCTCTGAAGCCACTTCTAAGTTCCTATGTTTGGAAAAATAATACATTGCATGCAATATTTCTGTTACCTTCCCTGTGATCTGCAGAGACCTTCAGTATGGTGCTGTGGACAGATTTCAGCTAAGAAGGCCCAGGTTAAATCTCCATAGCCACAAGCTTTGGTGGGGTGGCTTAGGCTAGTCCCTAACCCTCAACCTAATGTACCTCAAAGGCTGTTATGAGATCAAAGGCGAGAACTATCCTCGCTTGAGCATGAAAAATGGGCTCTTTTATATATATATAAAAATGCAATTAACTAACTAACTAATTTGCAAGATTTTTCTTTCCTATTTGGTCCCAATGATTGCTACCATTAATTAGAAATGTGTTCCATTTCTGTTCTTAATTAGATTTGTTCCTATTAATTCAATTCCTATTTTATCCCAGTGCTATACTTCAGAATTTAGTGGTGTTGTGGCCTTTGGTAAAATATTTTCTTTACAATTTTTTTGGTAATTGTCATTTCCTTTGGCATGAGATTCCCCTGTGTAGAATTTTTTTCATAATTTAGGCTCCACTAATAATTTTTGCTAGCATTAGTTGGGGCTTTTATAGACACTTCTCTGTAAGTAACACTGTGCTCTTAATCTGTTTGCTGCTCAGATGTCTGCTCCTGCTAACCTTTGTGTGTAGACAAAATGACTTTGGACAAGTATTCCTCACTGACTTCAGTGATATTATTCCTACAGGTAAATCCATTTCATGCATGTATGCTTCAATTCAAAAAGAAAAGACAACTGGGACATAATGATTCGTCATGTTCAATGAAACTTTAAATGTATATAATTTGAAATCCGGTTTTTAAAAGCTATCAACGATTTCCAAGAAAAGTGTAAGAAATGTCACAGAAGACTATTCTTAACCAGCTCACCATGGGTAGAATTTTCTCCTGTAATTGGCTTAAACATTACCTAAGCCCTGCCCTGGGTGTTACTGGGCTACTCCAAAGCATATTGCCATTTGTACTGACCTCAGTCATTTCAATCAAATCAATCAATCATTTTACTTGTATGCCACCTTTCCAAAGTTAAAACCATGCTCAAGGCAGCTGACAACATTAAAACAAATACATGACTGCAAACATAACAAAGGTAGTCATAAGCAATAAAAAAATGACAAAAACTACACAAGTTGAACCATTTCCACATAAATCATAATAAGATCTAAAATAAATACACAAAATAATAATATCAGTAACAGAAATAGCTACCCCCCGCCAACAACCCCCCCCCTTACAAAAATACTCCAGCCCAAAAGTCTGTTTAGCAGTCTCAGTTTTTGTAGCTGGAGTCAGTCAGGGCCCTGCCCTCCCAGGTCAGGTGGGGGAAGGCCTGCAAGGCAAGGAGGAGGTCTTCCAGGACTCGCAGCCCAGATGGTTTTTCTTACTAACAAAAATGCTACACTGCAACAGTGTAAGCTATACAGGCCCTTGCCTTTTAGTAAACCATTATGCTAAGTATTCTAGTCTATCATATGTTGTTGTTTAGTCGTTTAGTCGTGTCCGACTCTTCGTGACCCCATGGACCAGAGCACGCCAGGCACTTCTGTCTTCCACTGCCTCCCGCAGTTTGGTCAAACTCATGTTTGTAGCTTCGACAACACTGTCCAACCATCTCGTCCTCTGTCGTCCCCTTCTCCTTGTGCCCTCCATCTTTCCCAACATCAGGGTCTTTTCCAGGGAGTCTTCTCTTCTCATGAGGTGGCCAAAGTACTGGAGCCTCAGCTTCAGGATCTGCCCTTCCAGTGAGCACTCAGGGCTGATTTCCTTCAGAATGGAGAGTTTTGATCTCCTTGCAGTCCATGGGACTCTCAAGAGTCTCCTCCAGCACCATAATTCAAAAGCATCAATTCTTCGGCGATCAGCCTTCTTTATGGTCCAGCTCTCACTTCCGTACATCACTACTGGGAAAACCATAGTCTATCATATAGTCCTAGCCAAACTGGAGGCACCTCTAAAGAGCAATAAAGCAAGAGCTTGCCTTTGTGCTAAACATTTGTGTAGAGCAGTTGTGTCCTGACTCTACCATCTTGGGCTATTTCCATCACAGTTCTAGGCTGGGTGATCTGAACAGTCGTCTCACGTGGCTGCTGGCACAATCATGTTCCAAGGAGCATGCAAGGTCATCATGCTACTACACAAGCTTAGGAATGACGTTATTTACAACCACTTCCTGCATTACCGAAGCCTAATTCATATGTTACTAAGGAGGAACGAGAGGTGCAAAACCCCCACCTTGGCCTCTTATGGTCTGGATCCATGTTACCTTGGTAACGGAGAGAATAAATTGTTTCACACGAGCTCACTCTGATCATGTTACTTATTACTGAAGTATCTCTGGCTTAGAGTGGATGACTCCAGTGTGGGAATGAATGAGGTGCTCAGAGTGACCTTGTACTATCTGGTTGGTCACTGTGAGAACAGTAAGCTGGTCTAGTTGGCTTCTGGCCTGATCCAGCAGCAGTGTTTTGTGTTGTGCAGGCTCCTATTTGTTATCGGCAAATGGCTTTAGATACCTATTGGGTCCATAAATTACCATATAGCATATATTCAACAAAAAGAAGTGACAATTTGTTGTTGACAGCTGGACATATAAAGGGGCCCCATTACCTTCAGTAGCTTAATAATAATAATAATAATAATAATAATAATAATAATAAAATTTTATTTATATTCCGCCCTCCCCAGCCAGAGCTGGGCTCAGGGTTGTCAACACCAATAAAATTACAATAAAACATAATAGGGGGAAACAAACAAACAAACAAACAAACAAACCAGTTTATTAAAATACAGGTTAAAATACAATTTAAAATGCAACCTCATTTTAATAGTAGCCCATAAATCAAAACCATAACGGGAGGGAAACATAAGGGTCAGCTGAGTCCAAACCAAAGGCCAGGCGAAACAACTCTGTGTTGCAGGCCCTGCGGAAAGATGTCAAGTCCCGCAGGGCCCCAGGGCCTCATCAGACCTAAATCTGGCCCTGACAGCATGACATGACTGGCAGCCCACAACCATTGGGAGTGTAGCCCAAAACGTCGCACACGGATTCTGGGATACACTGCGTCTCCACCCACATCATTCAGCCTGGACACTGAGAACCAGCGCCGAGGGCCTTCTGGCGGTTCCCTTACTGCAAGAAGTGGAGTTACAGGGAACCAGGCAGGGGGCCTTCTTGGTAGTGGCACCCGCCCTGTGGAACGCCCTCGCACCAGATGTCAAAGAGAAAAACAACTACCAGACTTTTAGAAGACATCTGAAGGCAGTCCTGTTTAGGGAAGCTTTTAATGTTTAACAGACCACTGTATTTTAATACTTTGTTGGAAGCCACCCAGGGTGGCTGGGGAGACCCAGCCAGATGGGCGGTGTAATGATAATCATCATCATCATCATCAGCAGCAGCAGCAGCAGCAGCAGCAGCTGTCCCATGTGAGGATCAAGCTTGCAACCTTGGCATTATCAGCACCACGCTCTAACCAATTGAGCTCTCCAGGCTGGTTTATCACGAGAGCTAAATGGAACCTCCATGTCCAGGGGCACTGTATCTCTGAACACAAGTTGCCGGCAGACAGACAAGGCAGGAGAGATGTTGCCTTTTAGCTGCGCTGGTACGTTTCCCATCTGGCCGCCCATTGTTGGAGACAGGATGCTGAATTGTCAGATGGATGCAGCAGGGTTTGCCTTACGCTCTTAGGACTGGAGGAGGTGGAGGCAGCGCAGCACATATGATGGACACCAAATGTTCATCGCATAATGTAATTGAAAGGAAAGGCCGACTAGAGGGGGCTTGTAGAAAAACCAGACCAAGCTTGAGCTCCATCTTTGCAGAGAAAGAGACCTCCTAATTGAGATAAATATCAAGCTCCAAGGACCAGCCAATTCTTTCCCATATAAGGCTCTTTTCAGAAAGTAAATCTATTTTGTAAATGAATAGCTACAGGAAACCAGCTTTCCACTGATACCTTAAAGGCAGCTGCTTGAAGCATGTAAAGATCATTGGCAAACCCCCCATATATATATATATATTTATTTTTTTCCAGAGGACGCCGTGGCCGTCTCTTCCATATGTACACAAACATCCGCCTTAACCCAGAGCATAATTGTGGATAATTCAATGTTCAGATTCGATAATGGATGCTCAAATAAATATGAGAATTCCAAGCAAATTTCTGCAAATGAAAAAAGATTTCCTCTGACATAATGGCCTGGTGCAAGGCTGTCTATAATGAGCCGTAATTTGCCTGGAAGAGCATTTTGAAAGGGGTTGATCCGTGCGCTGGAAGAGCGGTGAACTGCTCCGAGACGAGAAGCAATGAGCCAGCCTGCCTCGTCTCCAAGGAAATTACGCCACGAGCCAGCCAAATTTCTGACAACTTCCATAAATTATTTCGGATTTTCATATTTCAAATTTCATCTGCATTCATCATGTGCGTTTGACTGGGGAAAAAACGTCTAGGCTGAGGCTTTGCTAGTATTCAGTGCGGCAATCCCAGGAGCCTGGCCTGGGACGAGATAATTGAATTTAGTTTTGATTAGATTATTCTTCCTGCAGTCTACTGCCAATCTGAAGTATTGTGCCTTCTCTTCTACTTAACCTTCCTGCCCTACGCCTGTTCCAGCTTGCATGCAGCTCTCTGTATTGTAGAATATATTTGAACAATCAAACTTAGGAGTTATTATTTTGCTTTCCATTGTCCATCCTTATAAAGGCACACATCTCTCACTGTGTTCCCTCTTCCCAGAAATCAGATTACTTCTTTCCCTCCTTTTCCTGGTCTTTTATTTTTTATTTTTTAAAAAGTTTATAATATTGTTTACCATTTTCAGTGGAAAATGCCCAGTAATTTGGGATAAGGGAGAGGGGGATTTAAAATAATTGCTTGAATCTCTCAGTGATGCAATATGCCCTAAATAAGAACCATCTTATAAATATCTATAATAATCACTGAGCAATACACAGGGAGACAAGAGCAGATAAAGAATGAAGAAATCCGTCTGTTATAAGCAATTAATTATTGATAACCAAAGGGATTAATCAACAACCCCTTTACCAAATGATCAGTTCTCCTGCTAATAAAAACTTTGGGAATGACCTATCAAAAGTAAGGCATTAGAAATCCATATTCTGGATTTCTCAGCAGAAATCATCACCAAGATTAGCCTTACTCAAAAGCTGTCACAGTAGCAAAATATTATTGATAACTCTTTTATCCTGAATTTTATTTAAATCACATTTAAATATATGTCAAGGCAATTAATAGTATTGAGAAATAAAAATCACATCCACACATCTTTAGGATTCTGATTGTTCTTTGATTCCTTCAAAGAATTCAACTGTATTTCTACATGTTTATGAAGCAGAATGTCCACAGCTCATGTTATAGTCTAGATTCTTAGAAACCCATATAAATTAAACAAAACTAATGTTTTATTTTAAGTAACATCTATCACTTCCCTGTTATTGGTTTATTTCTTTTAAAAATATAGGACTATTTGATGCTGTTGTGTCTGAGCTGAGGAGTTTAGGTTCTTTATTGTTCTCCATTTTGATGAAAAACAATTGAATTGGGGGCTCTTATATTGAGTTTTGTTCAGTAAATATCCTGAAATCATATTTTTGTTAGAAACTATCAATAAATCTAGTCTAAGAAAAGTAATAAGATACAAATATGAGCAGGACCTTTGCAAAGGAAATATCAGAAAGAGAGCAAACCCATAAAATATATTTGGGAATGGGATTTCTCCCTTGTGAAGGAGGGAAGGAAGGAAAAGGGGGAGAAATATCTGAATTATGTGGCATTTTTAACACTGTGCTTGAAACTAGAGGAGAGTTCAAGGCAGTAATTATACAGAATGTGCCTATTTGCTTTGTCAGTAGGAATGTGTTGCTTTTTCAAAGGGTCGTTACTGACGAGTTTCTTTCATTAACAGAATTTACAGAAACAAAGCATTTCAGCGCACAATGTCTTTTGCTGAGATCACCATCAGTTCAAATAGAACATAGAAATGTAACTGTGGACCCTTAACACATTTATATTTCAAGTGTATAGGCTAATGTGAAGCTTAAAATTTCATGGTGAGTTGTTTACTGGACCCAATCCTGACAGCCTGTCTCAGTTTGTGGTTACTTTTGCCTGTTGAATTCTCTGGGCAATTAAGCAAAGCTAAATTGAGCAAGTTTTGCAAGACGAGGTTTCAAGCGACAGCTCTGTTAGATAACGAAAAATACAGCATTTCGACAACATCTCATTGCTTATTTCAATCGTAAGTTTCTAACACACAAATACCATATTTTCTGCCTTATTGTTGTGCTGCATAGCCACAACACGTCCCTTATCATAATCTAAGCTATCCCATTTTTGCCCTATGAAGAACTGCTTCTCTCAAAGAGTGGTCATAAAAAGTGTTTGTTTTTCCATGTAGATGGTCATTGTGTGCGAGGGGCTAACTTCTAAGAATGCTGAGACTGATTCAAAATCATCTGGAACCAATGGAAAGTAATAGGCTGGTTTAGGTGCTTACTGGCATATCTTAAGCCCATAATTTTGCCAGTGGTTTCTTTCCCCCACTTTCACGTAAGCTAAAAAGATACTATTTCATTGCGACAGATGCAAATCATTTACTGGACACACTTGTGGCCCACTGAAAGATTCCAGGTAATTTTGGAACCCTGCATACACTTAATTAGAACGAAATTAACTGCAGAGACCTAAACGGCGACAAATAATGTATTTGCAGGCTAATACACGCTTAATTCAAGCACAACACAGGCTTAATTCCAATTATTAGTGGGGGAGCCCGGAGTACATTATTATTTAAAGGCACACCATGCTAAACAGTGTATACAACATGAAAGCATAATGTGGTTAAGTGTAGTTAATTAAAATGAGTATTCATAATCATGTTCTATGAAATGCAGTAGGAAACTGTAAAATAGACTTCGGTATGTGTGTGTGTGTTTTCTCCTTGTCACCGAGAGACACGAAATCCTGGCTTGAACCCTTTCTAGCTCTAGAGCGCAAATCATAAGTAGCAAGTGCTGAGCCCCCTTCAATTTTCTCACCCTTGAAATCGATGGCACAGTGTGAGCCTGCGAGGCCACAATCTGAGACCTGGTTGAAACATGAATCTGGGTGTATAAAACGGACACACACACACACTTAGGCAGGGTTCCACAAAGATGGCAACTGACTTGGGTGAGTTTGCATGTAGTGCAGACACATTGCCTCAGGATTTTGCGCGTGTCAAGTGGAACTATGCATAGCTAAGGATTTATTTATATTTTTGTTACACATCTGGGATTCCATTTAAATTGGACCTTGAATTTTCAGCACCAAAAGTGCTGATTATGATTATACATGTGGGGGGAGGAGAAGGCCATCTGGATTTCCTGCCTAGGGCAACATGATGCGCAGGGCCCACCCTGCAACAGGGCTCATGCCCAGTATGTTTTCAAGACTGCAATTTAAATAACATTGCAAGTTTCAAAACCAAGCTTTTGAATTTTCTCTTATACCACTTCAACAATCATGACTCCTCTCCCCTAATATTGAGAGCTGTAATTTGCTGAGAATTGTTATGACGCCTCTCACAAAACCACAATTCCCAACATCCTTGACAAACTACAGTTACTGGGATTTTTTATTTATTGGAGGGGGGAAAGCCATGAATATACAGTGGTACCTTGGGTTACAGACGCTTCAGGTTACAGACGCTTCAGGTTACAGACTCCGCTAACCCAGAAATAGTACCGGGGATTAAGAACTTTGCTTCAGGATGAGAACAGAAATTGTGCTCCGGTGGCACAGCGGCAGCGGGAGGCCCCATTAGCTAAAGTGGTACCTCAGGTTAAGAACAGTTTCAGGTTAAGAACGGACCTCCAGAACGAATTTAGTTCTTAACCCAAGGTACCACTGCAATGTGGCATAATCAGTGCTCCCCCCCCCCTTAAAAAATGTTTAGGGTCCTCTCATTTTGACTAAAGAAAACCACCATTTTATAGTTCAAATCGGGAAAAATAAATACAGTAAATAGACATAAGTACAAAGATTCACAAAATGTTCAGGGGTATGCGTACCCCTGCGTACCCCCAGAAAAAAACAACACTGGGTATAATATTTAAATGTATGGTATGGTTGCAATCTTTAACAGCCCAATCTCTGCTATGCTGCAGTGCCACCCATATGGTGGCCAAAGCTGGAATTGCAGCACACCGGGACCACACAACTTTGCTCTGTATAACCCCAGGTTCAAAATGTGACCCTTAGTCTGCAGACAATCCACGTGTCCCAGTTTTCCAGGGATGTCCCTGATTTAGAGAAGCTGTCCTGCTTTCTGATTTGATTCCGGAATATCCCGCTTTTCCTTAAAAAGGTAAAGGGACCCCTGACCGTTAGGTCCAGTCGAGGATGACTCTGGGGTTGCGGCGCTCATCTCACTTTATTGGCCGAGGGAGCCGGCGTACCACTTCTGGGTCATGTGGCCAGAATGACTAAACCGCTTCTGGCAAACTAGAGCAGCGCACGGAAACGCCGTTTACCTTCCTGCCAGAGTGGTACCTATTTATCTACTTGCACTTTGACGGGCTTTTGAACTGCTAAGTTGGCAGGAATTGGGACTGAGCAATGGGAGCTCATCCCGTCATGGGGATTCAAACCGCTGACCTTCTGATCGGCAAGCCCTAGGCTCTGTGGTTTAGACCACAGTGCCACCAGCGTCCATTCCGCTTTTCCTTAGGATGTCCCATTTTCATTGGAGAAATGTTGGAGGGTATGGAGTTATCTAACCCCCGAGCCATCTGAAGGCAATCCTGTATAGGGAAGGTTTTTAAAAAAACAATAATAATGTTTTATTATGTTTTTATATGTGTTGGAAGCTGCCCAGAGTGGCAGCTTGAAAATAGGGACGTCCTAAGGAAAAGTAAGACATTATGGGTTCAAATCAGAAACCTGGCGCTGTCCCTGGAAAATAGGGACACTTGAAGGGTGTGTTGTTGTGCAAGAGAATGTATAAGCAGGTTGCTGGTAGGTTTGCTGCACAATAGATTGTGAAATCTGCTGCATGAGATTTTTTCATGTGCAACAGTTGCATGGGGACCCTCTGTTTCGCAACATTAAAATTAGTCCACCTGCGAGCGTGAGAGCCCTTGCTCTGGCAGACAAGGAACAACCCATTAAGCTATCAAAGTCTTCTTCACTCAAAGAACTCTGGGGATTTTAAGTCCTTGAAGCGGGCTAACAAAACTCACAATCTGTTTGGGGCAATGATGCCAATGAAATTAGTTTTTAAAAACTGGTCTCTGTTGCATGTATGTCTGTGTGTATGCATGTAAATAAAGAGGGGGAAGGAAATGGTTGATAGGTAGAAATATTCTGAAGGGAAAGTAACTCCAAGCTCTCTATAAATTGAATATTTTAATACAAGGAGAGCAATGCAAATATTACGTGTAAACCCAAAAGTGTGCTGATTCAACGCATTGGCCATTTTGTTCCAGGTTCCAACATATCCCCCAGGGACCTGATTCCAACTAGCTATAGAATCCAAGAATCAATGTGTTTATTCCTTCAACAGCGTGCCCCAGGTCACATGCAAATAATTATTGCTGTTGGTCAAAATCATGTGAGTATCGGAAGCAATGACTTATCCAGACTATAGGTGTGCAGTACAATAAGCTTGCAAGCATTACGCTGACTATGCCAGATAATCAAAGCAAGCCTAACGGTGTCCTTTTATATGTCTAAAGAAGTGTCAATAAGTTTGACACCCGGTATGTCAGTTTAAGGGCTGCAATAACAGAAAAATAAGATCAACTCTGCATTAAGTCAGAATCCAAGTACGAATCCGGTTAACCTATTATTCCTTATCAACCTCCCCCCACAGCAAATACTATATAGAGATGATCGCAAGATGCCGGGACGACCAGACTGATCCACTTCCTGATGAAGGTTATTGTGTTCTCATTATGCAGCAGCACATCTGGCCTGGCCAACTGGGACCCTAAGAATCCCTAATATATTAATAAGACTTACACCTCCTCAAATTGCATTTCGTTTGATTAACTCTCACACAGCTGGTCTTAGGCGCATTTTTTTAAAAGCCAATTTTATAAGCTGATGGCACACCAAGTTAATCTCCATCATCTTGGGAAGTGCATGGGCTGACACGGATCGCAACCCCGTAGCGCCATTTCTGGAGCACTTAAGTCAATGGCCTTTCTCCAGAGTAAATGGTCCCAGGTTCTGAATCTCAGCCTTGACTGGAACGCGTCTCAAACATCGATCTTTTGGGTCGGTGGCTAATTGATAAGATGATAGGTGGCACTAGGGTTCAAGTCGGCCGAAGTGGAAGCCCTGTTTCACAATCTCTTGTGGGTATTCCGTGGTGAAAGGCACTCTGCACATGTTCAAGGGCACTGCTTTCCTTATTATCATCTCATATGTCTCTGGCACATGCTTGCTGGTGGTTTCAGTTGCAACTGAATGCTGTGTTTTGTTTAATTTTGGATTTGGATTGTGTATATTTCCACCTCTGGCGCTGTCAGGTGAAGGGTGGATTAGAAATAATAATAATAATAATAATAATAATAATAATAATAATAATAATTTAAAAACAAGCAAATAAATAATGCCCGCTTTATGCAGAGGCCCAAAGTGGCTTACAAAAAATGAAGCATATGAGATCAGAACCTCCCAAAACCACTTCCAAATGCAGAATAATCCAAGTTCCTACACTAAGACTTCGCTCTGCCATAATCCAAATCCATAACCCACTACTGTTGTTGGTAGTACTTACATCATTAGCTGTGCTCATGTAAGCTCATGGTTCTCAAGAGAGCCACTGGTGTATGATAACTGCACCAGTTCTATAACACACAAACCAGCTCTCCAAGAACTGGACAGAGCTAGGTCTGTTTAGCTAGCATGTTGACTCACAATGGCAGGTCCATAACTGTCTATTAACTGATCAGCTGACCAGTGTCCCTATTTTTGAGTGACAGTCCCAGATTTACAGAAGCTGTCCCGGTTTTTAATTTGATCCCGTAATGTCCCACTGTCCCTTAGGTCTTAGGACATCTTTATTTTCATCAGAGAAAGGTTGGAGGGTATGGAGTTATGCAACCCTCGAGCCAAGGAGATAAGTAACTATACAACCTTTAGAAGACATCTGAAGGCAGACCTGTATAGGGAAGTTTTTTCAATGCTTAATGTTTTATTATGTTTTTATCTCTGTTGGAAGCTACCCAGAGTGGCTGGCGCAGCCCAGTGTGATGGGCGTGGTGTAAATAATAAAATGATGATGGAATAGGACATCCCTATTTTCACTGGAGAAATGTTGGAGAGTATAAGACCATTCTATGATGATCTTAGTTATCATCATCATCATCATACTAATTAACTTAGGCTGCAATCCTGTAGTCGTCTGAGAGTAAGTCTCACTGAATTCAGTGCCACTTGCTGCTGAGTAGACCAGTGGCGTAGCGTGGGTTATCAGCACCCGGGGCAAGGCAAGTAATTTGCGCCCCCTAACCCATGGATTTGCGCCCCCTAACCCGTGGATTTGCACCCCCTAACCCGTGGATTTCCCTAACCCCCAGATGTTGCGCCCGGTGCGACCGGCCCCCCCTGCACCCCCCACGCTACGCCACTGGAGTAGACATGTATAGGATTGTGCTGGTAAACATTTTAATAATCTCTAGATAATTACTTTAGCCACAATTGATTTCAGAACAGTCCTACCCAGAACTTCTGGCTTTGACATAATGCATCCGCCGACACTGATCACCTTGGTCGATGTTGCCTCTGTACCTCTAGTGGACTTTCGGAATAACTCAGCTTTAAAAAAGGAACAAAACAACACAGCCTCAGATGCTTTGTTCCTGCAGCTGAATGGTGGTATCCAAATATCGGCAGCAAACATTGTTTGCTCGAGAAGAAACACAATCTATACATCCCCTGCTAGTGAAAGATGCAAAAACCTCTTTGTCCAGCAACAAACAAGACCCGTGGAGATCAATTCTTCCTTGCCAGCCATTAGGTGTCAGTGCAGTAAATGGGAATTATAGACAAATGGTTTTAAAAAGAGAAACCATTACTAAAGAAAAGGAGGGGGGAAGCATCTCTCTCTATATAAAGAGAATGATGGTTGTTGTAGAGCCTTCTAATGGGGCCCGGCCCACAATGCATTGCCAAATGTTTGGCTCTACAAACACAACGGTATTTGCTTTGCCTCAACAAAGCCCAAACCCTCTGGAGTGGTTTGAGAAAACCCAAAGGTTTCCAGATACTCCCAGAAATTCTTTGTACATTTTTAGGAAGGATACAAAAAACTTAGGGACAAAAGGCACAAGATGACTCCTCTGAACAAAACAACTTCCTCTTTCCTTTGCCAAAAGCAAAGTAGCATCAGCAGTGAACAGGAATGCATATATAATGTTCACAATTAAAGATGAGGTTTCAATTTACACCCATGACAAAAATTCTGAATATATCTTGGTGTATTGAATCTACACATTTGTAGAACCTAAAAGGAAATGTCATTGATTGAGGGATGTCTTCGATTCTAAGGGACTTTCCAGAACATCATTTTTTGAAAACGGAAAAAACAAAAATTGTCACCACCCAGTATTCTCTCAACTAGGGATTTCAATGAAAGTTGCTCCCACATAAGTGTGTATAATTGTACCTATGTGGAAACCTGGCCTGTACTGTGCTTTTTAGCCAACTGTGCTTCGCAAGCACACGTATCTCACACCACAAGTGTGGCAACAATGGATGGGCTAGGCAGGAGATGATATTTTCCTAGCACAGCTCCCGCCTGTGAAATTTTGACACCTGAGGCAAACCACAAAATGGCACCTGCCTCCCTGCTAGAGAAGAAGGGATTAGTGAAGATATACATAAGGGACAAGCCGGGAAGAAAGAGCTACAACAGGATCTGCTGCCCCTGTTGATCCTGAGGCGATCATCACACCTTGCCTCATGGGTGGGCCGGCCCTGTTCTAGCAAGGCAACTTTTCCCTTTGAGCGCTGAAACAGTGCAATAGTTCTGCAACACAGAAGTACTATACAGTATTTGACAAAAGGGTTTATTCATTTAGAGTACTTCCAGAATATGGGACCTTCGCAAACCACAGTGCCACACACAAAAGACTCTTCTGGCGGGTTGCTCTCCAATCAGCCTCAGGTGCCCAGAGTAATACTTGGATTTTCAGGTTCCCCTGGAAGTATTTTGAGACTGATTGTACTTTGCTGCATTAAATAGCAAGGCCAATGAGAAAATGCAGCGCTGCCACTTTAACTGGATTTCTACTGCTTTCCAGAAGCCTCTAAGCAAACCAATTGACATTGTTTTTCACATGCAGTGCTGCAGGAGTGTAAAATTATTCCAAGTTGAAAACAATATAAAATATAAAATTATTGTTTTTTAATAACTACCAATATTTTTGCTTATTTCTTTATTAATACAAAGTGCATGTAATATACAAAGTGCCAAGATGAACCACAATACACACAAAATATAAATAACACAGGCATATTTAATTACAGTGTTGAACAAGATATGTGAACGTTAATATCAATACTATCATTTGTTTCTGAAAAATCAATAAAAGGGCAGTGTTCTAGAGTTTTCATTATGCCACCTTCCATCTCAAAATCTTAGTATCACATTTAAATCTGTTGCACAGTAAAGATGTTGCCTATTGAGTCTTTGCAGGTCAGGATTGGTCCATTTTTTATTATTTTATTATTATTTTTGCTAAAACTGCTTTAGTAGCTGTTAAGGAATTAGAAGTCATTGGACACTGGTTCAGGAATTAACAAATGGGGATGTACTATTCGACACAGCAACATGGCACCTCAGCAGATGATTTTGGGTGTTACAAAATATAGGTGTGAGAAACCTTTGGGCCTCCAATTTTTACTGAACTACAGCTCCCTTCAGTGGACATTGGCCATGTTTGCTGGGGCTGATGGGAGTTGTAGTTCAGCAACCTCTGGAGGGCCAATGGTTCCTCATATCTGTGATCTGTTTATGAGGTATAATCTAAGTGCAATATTATTATTGTGTTTCTACGACCAAGGAGGGGGAGAGGTGCTTGTGGGATTTTCTGCCAGGTGCCAAAATAATATGTCTAGTCCTAAGTACTGTGGACTTTGACTTGTGATGAGAGGCATCATTTACTGCTCCACCTCAGGCAGCAAAAAATACTGATCCAACCCTGTCAAGTAGCACAGCTTGGGACCGATAGGATATAAAATCTGAGAAGCAACAACAAAAGACTGCCAAAAAGGAAGGAGATGAAATGCCACCACTACCACCAAACTGTCAGCATGAGCCCAGTAGGATTTTGGATTTTGTCATTTCTCCATCGTAGGTATCTTCTGTCATTAGTTTCATCTAGCTGAAAACTATCAAACATATTTAATACTTTATTATCAGCAAAGATCATTGTTTTCTTTCCCCTCCTTCAAAAGGAAGATCTTCTCTGCTTTCAGGCAAACAATGGAAAATGCATTTAATGAATTTAAAAGGGACGCGGGTGGTGCTAAACCACAGAGCCTAGAGCTTGCCGATCAGAAGGTCGGTGGTTCGAATCCCCGCGATGGAGTGAGCTCCCGTTGCTCGGTCCCTGCTCCTGCCAACCTAGCAGTTTGAAAGCACATCAAAGTACAAGTAGATAAATAGGTACCACTCCGGCGGGAAGGTAAATGGTGTTTCCGTGCGCTGCTCTGGTTTGCCAGAAGTGGCATAGTCATGACCCAGAAGCTCCCTTGGCCAATAAAGCGAGGTGAGCGCCGCAACTGGAGCTAACGGTCAGGGGTCCCTTTACCTTTACACAGGCATTAAAATCAAGCTTACATGTTTGCTTCCTTCCCCCCCCCTTTTTTATTTTGCATTCTGTAATGGTTCTTCTTCTTCTTTTGTGATTGCTTGCATTTGGGGCAATGAAGACAAACAGCTTAGACCTTGAGCAGCACATGGGCCAGTCAGATAGATGGCATCTGGGAGGACTTGAAGCTCCCTCCACATTCTATAGGGAAAAACAGAGCCAGGTGCACTTCTGCAGAAATCAAATTAGCCGCAAGATGCCACATCCAATTGTAGTAAATTGATGTGAGAGTTTGTGATGTCTATAGCAGATCTTACAACAAAGGTCAACGTGCAGAGAGATAGACAACAGGCTGCTATAGAGCAACTTGTAATGGAGCCTAACAATAGCAGAGAGCCTGGAAAATGCAGACAGGTTTCTTAGAATGGCAAGAGAATCCTGTTTTAAGGATGTTGCTTAGCTGCACCGGCCATCCTGCTCTCTACATTCCCCCCAATAGCGAAATCTGAAATTACGCTTACTTGGAATATTTACACTTGAAACAATCTCTCATCAGCTTGAAAAAGAGGGAGCGCTTAATGTAAGCACAGTTTCAAAGCAGAGGCAACCAGGGAGAGTTGTGAGAGATGCTATTATTTGGAAGCAAACATTATTATTTACTTCATGAATGTCATGTGGAAGTGGAGAACCACACACACACATTGACATATTGAATTTACCTATCATGATAGCTGCTCCACTGTCTTTCGTCTGACGCTAACAAGTTTGCATCATGTTTTATGACACGTAACTAGCTTTCATTTTACATTATCGAATTAACTTCGAAGACAACCAGAGCAATCCGAATGTTTTCTTAAATAATACGGAGGCAGCATGCATCACATTCGTAAACCCTGTAGGCCAAAATGTTTGGGTTCCATAAAGACAGGGACGGGGTGTCTGGGGTCCTCTGTTATTGGACTACAATTCCCATAATCCCTGACCATTTGTCCTCCTGGCTAGGACTGATGTGAGATGCAGTCCAACTATATCTGGAGGACCAAAGGTGAGTGAGAGGCAACATGCTAGAGAGATGTGCGAAATTAAGCCGATAGCGTACTTTTCTCTCCCTCACAATATAAGAACTTGGAGCCAGTCAGTGTTGGACAGACCGAAGAAAATGCTTCTTCATGCAGTCAATAGTTAAACTATAGAATTTTCTCCAACAGGATGTAGTGAAGACCACCAAGTAAAGGTAAAGGGACCCCTGACCATTAGGTCCAGTCGTGGCTGACTCTGGGGTTGTGGCGCTCATCTCGCTTTATTGGCCAAGGGAGCCGACGTACAGCTTCTGGGTCATGTGGCCAGCATGACTAAGCCGCTTCTGGCGAACCAGAGCAGCGCACGGAAACACCATTTACCTTCCCGCCGGAGTGGTACCTATTTATCTACTTGCACTTTGACGTGCTTTCGAACTGCTAGGTTGGCAAGACCACCAAGTAGGATGGCTTTAAAAGAGGATTAGACAAAGTCATGGAGCATAAGGCTATAACAGCCAGTGTGGTGTAGTGGTTAAGAGTGGTAGACTTGTAATCTGGTGAACCGGGTTCGCGTCTCCTCTCCTCCACATGCAGCTGCTGGGTGACCTTGGGTTAGTCACACTTCTTTGAAGTCTCTCAGCCCCACTCACCTCACAGAGTGTTTGTTGTGGGGGAGGAAGGGAAAGGAGAATGTTAGTCGCTTTGAGATTCCTTCAGGTAGTGATAAAGCGGGATATCAAATCCAAACTCTTCTTCTTCTTCTCTTCTATCAAAGGCTGCAAGCCAAAATGGCTTTGTTCTTCCACCACTGTCAGAGGCAGTATGCTGGGTTTCAGGTGGGAAAGTGCTATTATACTCTGGTTCTGCCTACAGATTTCCCATGGGCATCTGCTTAGCCACTGAGATAACAGGATGCTGGCTTATGCGGGCCTTTGCCCTGAACAAGCAGAGCTTTTCTAATGTTCTTATCCCTTTTCCCATGCAATGAGACTACATTAAAACCAGAAGGCAGCAAACCTGAAGCCACACACTTGACCACTGCCAAAAAGATATGCCCATTCAATTCTAAACCCAATATAATTCATATTTGTTCTGAATATTATATCTCACCTTTCAGGAGAAAGTTTTCTAGGAATGGCTTACCAAATCAACCCCTTTCCTACATGATGGTAAACCAAGTTTTAAAATTGTAATCCGCCTTGGGCAGAAAGACAATATAAAAATAAATAGTTTTAAAACTTATAAGTTATAGGAGGATGGGGAATCCCCAACATAGAAGCATATTACATTGCCAACCAAATACGTCATGTAATTCCATACATACTAGAAGATGAGACAAAACAATGGGTACACCTAGAGAGGGACACAATTGAAAATACCTGCACCACAACATACCCACTCCTCCCAAACAAACTAAAGAAAATTCCCACAACACTTAACAGGTACACACAGACCATGCTCAAAGCATGGAAAACACAAATAGGCAAACTATCCCCAACCCCATCCCCACTAATCCCCCTGGCGTACCACCCATTATTCCACCATGCAGCACAAAACCTCCAGATAAAAGCCTGGCGAACCAAAGGCTTATATCGCCTAATAGACTTTTATAAAAATAACAAACCCTTGTCAACACAAGAAATACAAGACAAACTAGAAGACACCCAAATGCTCTGGTTAACACAACACCAACTACATGCCCTCTTAAACAACCCAACAGTAAAATCAGCAGCAACTAGGCCCCTGACAACCTTTGAAAACCTCCTCCTAACAACAAAGGGAAATGGTAAAGGGACGGTATCCGCAATATACAAAATACTACTCCAAAATCCCGCAAATCCCCTAGACGCAATCAAAAAACAATGGGAGAATGACATAGGCTATGAGATTAACCCCACTCAATGGACCAGAATGTGGTCTAAACCCCCCTTTAAATCCATATCAACGAAAAGAAAAGAACTCACACTGAAACTCACCTACAGGTGGTACCTAACACCAAGGAAACTAGCGCTAATACACCCAGGAACCTCACCAAAATGCTGGAGAGGGTGCACCTCCACAGGCACATACCTCCACATGTGGTGGGAGTGTCCCAAAATCCAACTATTCTGGACAACAGCCATACAAGAAATATGTAAAATAACAAAGCAAGTATTAGACTTCACCCCAGAATTGGCCCTACTAAACATCTTCCAAGACAACAATGCCCATTTACTCCACAAAGAACTCATAACCCACCTACTTTCAGCAGCCAGAAACACCATAACCAGACACTGGAGAGACCTGTCAGGAGTAAGCATGGACCAATGGTACCAAATAGTATGGGAAACAGCCCTACTAGAAAAATTAACTAACAAACTGAAACTGACACGGGGACAAACAGATGAAGACACCTTCACCCCGGTATGGCTCCCCTTTATCACATACACAGCCCAACAGGACAATGACAATAATCCACCAACAGCATACAAATCAATATGGCTAACTTGATCCAAAACACCCACCCACCTCACTCACACACGAAAACAAAGATCACCACAGCCAATCACAAACAAACAATCACATCCTAGGCCAACCCCAACCTCTCTCACCACCAAAGGAACACAAGTGAACAACACAAGCACGCTGACACCAAACTACATACATTAAGCATAATAGAAACACCGCTACCCCACCCCACCCCCATCCATCTCCCCTCCTTCCACCCTCCTTTCTTCTTCTTTTTTTTTCTTTTCTTTTCTTTTTTCTTCTCCCCCTAATGCCTCAACAAATGAAATGGATTTGTAAAAATGTTACACGGGGAAAAAAATACACGAGGCATTACACTTACACTGTAAAACAAGAAAACCCTTAATAAAATATATTTAAAAAAAAAAAAAACTTATAAGTTATAAATTCATCTAATCAACATAAAATCGTTCCAGATCAGAAAAGACTTTACTTACATTTCAATGCAGGCAGCAGATACAATGCAGGTAAGGAGACTTCTCAAGTGCAAAATACAAAGGTTGGCTTCAAAATAGGGTATGTGTGACTGGAAGCCCCAGTCTTAGCTTGGAAGTATGGTGCAGGAGGAAGTACAGTGGTACCTTTGACTACGTACTTAATTCGTTCCAGAGGTCTGTTCTTAACCTGAAACTGTTCTTAACCCGAAGCACCACTTTAGCTAATGGGGTCTCCTGCTGCTGCCGCGCCACCACTGCTGCCGTGCGATTTCTGTGTTCATCCTGAAGCAAAGTTCTTAACCCGAGGTACTATTTCTGGGTTAGGGGAGTCTGTAACCTGAAGCGTATGTAACCTGAAGCGTATGTAACCTGAGGTACCACTGTATAAAAGATTATCTGTTGTTACATAATTCCTGCCTAGAAGAGACAGGAAAATGACCACACAGAGGGTCCTCTCTAGGAATTTTAAGAACTGTCTGTGTACTAGCCCTAGACTTGTCTAGCAAACCATGCATTTGTGTTTTGGCTGCAAACCCCATACTGTGAATATGATCAGCTTCCTTTTGGGAGTGTGGCCAACAGTGCAGCTCCAGCTGTGTGTGTGTGTGTGTGTGTGTGTGTGTGTGTGTGTGTGTGTGTTTAAATGCATGTTGCAAATTATATTGTTTTCTAAACCAACAGGCTTTTGATTCAATGTATTACATTTTCCAATGACTCTCAATATCATGGAATAGGCTCTTAAGCTTTAAACATTTTCTTCAGCTGTGATCAACTTGCCCTGTAAAGCTACAAGACATCTAGCAATTTCTTCTCTTCAGCTATTTCCCCCCAATTTATTGACAATGATATGAGAGTTGTGCACTTCCAAGCAATTTAAAAATAACTCATCGAGCATGATCCTATTTGCTTAGTTTCAATGCAAGGATGATGGGAGCAAGGATTATTCCCCCACCCCCACCCCACCCCCGTTGTAGTAAATTATTTATGGGAAAGTTGTTTTCCTTTTAACAAGTAAATCTTCCTGGACCAAATTGCATTAGGCCTCTTGAATTTCATAACGGGGTTATCCACGGATGCGTGCAATACTTCAAGGTAAGGTTCAAGTGTAATTGAGCTCATGCATTTGCACACTAAGAAGAATCAAGAAGAGGGGGAAAGCAGTTCAACACATAAAGAAAAATGATTGCGCTGCCTTGTCAAAGTCACACTTGGTAAAATAAGAATATGCAGATGTAAGCTTGTGGTTAGCCAATAGGGTCCTTTTTGAGGAGGGGTGATGGTTGGTGAGCCATAATTCCATGGCACTCTATTGGCCAGTGTTGGGGCTTCAGCTACTTCCCCCTTTCAACAACAACAACAACAACAACAACAACACTTTATTATGGTCGTAGACCAGCATAACCTTTCAGATATAACCTTTGCCTTCTGCATTTAGTATCTGGGGGACCAGATAGCTCAGTTGGTAGAGCATGAGGTTCTTAATCTCAGGGTTGTGAGTTTGAGCCCCGCGTCGAGCAAAATGATTCCTTCATCGCAGCGGGGTTGGGCTAGATGACCCTGGTGGTCCCCCTCCAACTCTACAATTCTATGGTTGTATGAAAACAAATAACCCTTTATAGGTGCCAACGTTGGCTCTTTGTCCACCAGTTGCTGATTGTCTGGTCAAGGGCAGTGTCGTCTGCATTCTGTTCTGCGTTCTGCACATGGCCAGCGCTCTGTGAAATGTTGGCTGATATAATATAAAAGTATTTATATTTATTTCAGGCATGATATATTGTGCATATAGTTTGAGACACAAGAGCAATGCTGCTCTTTAAACAGCAAAACGATAGCATTTTCCACTGAAGCACAGCCTGTCAGAATACACAGTGCTTTACAAAATACAGTGGTACCTCTGGTTATGTACTTAATTCGTTCCGGAGGTCCGTTCTTAACCTGAAACTGTTCTTAACCTGAAGCACCACTTTAGCTAATGGGGCCTCCCGCTGCCGCCGCGCCGCAGGAGCACGATTTCTGTTCTTATCCTGAAGCAAAGTTCTTAACCCGAGGTACTATTTCTGGGTTAGCGGAGTCTGTAACCTGAAACGTATGTAACCTGAAGCATATGTAACCCGAGGTACCACTGTATATTTGTTTTGCAAGCTTTATTGATCTGATGTATTTTAATGATGATGGCCCTACATATATTTGCTGTTTTTATTGGTTTGTTGGATTTTAGCTGCTCATTAACCGCGGCTCTACTTGCACATTGCGTTGGAAAGCTCTTTGGTCAAGCGGTTTGTCAATCTTCTAAATAAATAACAACAAAGCAAACTTAAAAACCAAGCACAACTTGTCTCTAAAAGGTTGACTATCTGGGGCCTCCACACATGATAGCAAAGCAATGAAGAGGACCCTGGAAAATAACACTCGCAGAGAATTGATATTGCCAATTTCCCCCCGCCCCTCAGTTGCTTCTTTCTGTTCTGCTCTCATTTTTCCCTTGTGTTGGGCGGAGTGGGCTGTGTTTAATAACATAATTTGCATCAGCGAGTCCCCAATGACCAAGCTACTGAGGGCTGGGAGGAGATTAGCATGGTAATCTCATTCCAGAGGATAAAATTAGCAAAGATATTTCCCTGAATGGAGAGCTGCCATTGGCGAGCTGCCGTGCTTAGAATCAATTACTAAATTACTTTGAGCTCTAAGTCGACATTAACAGAAAAAAATTGCCATCGACCAAAGGGAAATAAGATCAAAAATATGTGATCATTAAATCTCTCGCTACTATTCGCAAATGTGGCACACAAGAACTGCACCAGAAATAAGGCACAATTTAATTTTTAACAGTAGCCCCTGTCATCATTTCAGCCAGCACTCTCCATGTCTTGGAAGTATGTCTTGGGTACTTTTTCATCTTCAGATGAATAAACGTGAGAATAGAAAGGGAGGGGGGCAGAA
The DNA here is from genome assembly GCF_964252035.2 of Podarcis erhardii. Taxonomy (NCBI): domain Eukaryota; kingdom Metazoa; phylum Chordata; class Lepidosauria; order Squamata; family Lacertidae; genus Podarcis; species Podarcis erhardii. Next base: position 22,284,094 of record NC_138512.1, read on the forward strand.
TTCCTAAACGTTCTCCAACATCCATATTGCCACTAGCTCCTAGTGTTCCTGGGCTAATTTCTATGTAACGCTGTTCACTTAATTTTTATTTTCATACAAAATGTTTTTTTGGGTGGATAATCTAGCTCAGGGATGTGGGTGGCGCTGTGGGTTAAATCACAGAGCCTAGGACTTGCCAATCAGAAGGTCGGCGGTTCGAATCCCCACGACAGAGTGAGCTCCCATTGCTCAGTCTCAGCTCCTGCCAACCTAGCAGTTGGAAAGCACATCGAAGTGCAAGTAGATAAATAGGTACCACTCCGGTGGGAAGGTAAATGACGTTTCTTTTTTTCTTTTTTTCAAATACATTTTTATTAAGGTTATGCACATAACAAACATACAACCAAATACAAAAGAAAAAATTGTAACAAAAAAAAGAGTCAAGATATACAAGCCAACTTTTTCCTTTCTCTAACTATACAAAGATAGATTAATCTGGCTATTTCACAAAACAGTAAAAGATAAAAAAAAAAAACAACACACCCACAGAAACCGCCTCCTGGACTTCCTTCCATCCTTTTGGTAAGTATCGAATATCTGCTTCCATTACGTATTTGATTTTTAATCTATAGACCTAAATTCACACGCTGGTAGTATTTGTTCTGACCCCGCCAATCACATTAAGCATTTATTCCAATATAGTTCCAGTATTTACTCCAATTTTTCAGAGATTTCTGTTCATCGTGGTCTCTTAGTTTACCTGTTAATTTATCAAGCTCAGCATATTTTATCATTTTAATTTGCCAATCATTTATATTGGGGATAGTTTCCACTTTCCAATATTGTGCCAATAAAATTCTCGCTGCTGTGGTGGCATAGAGGAATATCGTTCTATCTTCTTTCTTAATATCTTTACCCGTCATTCCCAGCAAAAAGGCTTCGGGTCTTTTGGGAAAAGTGTATTTAAATATTCTTTTAAGCTCATTGTAAACCGATTCCCAAAAGCCTTTCAGGGAAGGTAAATGACGTTTCTGTGCACTGCTTTGGTTCGCCAGAAGCGGCTTAGTCATGCTGGCCACATGACCCGGAAGCTGTACGCCGGCTCCCTTGGCCAATAAAGCGAGATGAGCACCACGACCCCAGAGTCGGCCACGACTGGACCTAATGGTCAGGGGTCCCTTTACTTTTACCTAATCTAGCTCAAGGCAGTGCAGCCCTACCACATTTTTTTTATCATTGCGATGATCCTCTTTGGTAGCTGAGGCACTGGCTCCTTGACTAATGCCAACTTTTCTAGGCAATATAAGGAGGAGCCAAATCTCTCGGACAAAACCAATTTCCAGATCCATGTCCACTGAGATCTAGGCCTGGAAAATGCCTTGATTGCCCTGTCTGGTGACCTTTGCATGGATGGAGCCAGCAGGGGCATCCCTTGTCAATCCTCCTTGATCTCTCAGCGGCTTTCAATGCCATCCATCATGATATTCTTCTGCAGCAGCTGTCTGAGTTGGTAGTGAGCAACACTGCTTTGTGGTGGTTCCAGTCCCACTTGGATGACCATCTTCAGAGGGTAGCGCTGGGAATTTTGTTCAGCCCCATGGAATACGGGATGCCATAGGGTTCAATTTTTATCCCCCATGCAATTCAAAGTGTTGGTGCTGACCTTTAAAGCCCTAAACGGCCTCGACCCAGTATACCTGAAGGAGCATCTCTACCCCCATTGTTCAGCCCGGACACTGAGGTCCAGCGCCGAGGGCCTTCTGGCGGTTCCCTCACTGCAAGAAGTGAAGTTACAGCGAACCAGGCAGAGGGCCTTCTCGGTGGTGGCACCCGCCCTGTGGAACACCCTCCTGTCAGATGTCAAGGAAATAAACAACTATCTGACTCTTAGAAGACATCTGAAGGCAGCCCTGTTTAGGGAAGTTTTTAATGTTTGATGTTTTATCGTGTTTTTAATATTCTGCTGGGAGCCGCCCAGAGTGGCTGGGGAAACTCAGCCAGATGGGCAGGGGTATAAATAAATTATTATTATTATTATTATTATTATTATTATTATTATTATTATTAACTACATGAAAGAATAGGGTCATCCATAGCTTTGTATTGCATTGTCATCAGTATGCTGACAACACAAGTTCTATTTCTTGTTAACATCTGCAAGGAGGCCTGTGGATACAGGGCAGTATATAAATTTAATGATTTATATGGACTGGATGACAGCCAAGACACTGAAGTTTAATCCAGGGACGCAGGGGTACGCATACTCCTAAACATTTTGCGAATCTTTGTACTTTTATCCATTTACTGTATTTCTTTTTCCCGATTTGAACTACAAAATGGTGGTTTTTCTTCAGTCAAAATGAGAGGACCCCTAAACATTTTTAAAAGGAAAAAAGCACATACCCCTGCGTCCCCCCAGAGAAAAAAAGCACTGGTTATATCATTCTCTCATCAGCATGTAAATTTTTTAGGTTGTTTCTCCTTGTTCTTATGTTTTTCACTTTCACTTTCCTGGGGGAAAAAGCAGTCAGTAATAAATATAATTATCATATCAGGGCAGTGGCATACTTTGGGCTTTCAAATTTCAGCAGCGCCCCATGCGATGTTAACATCCAGAGCCCTCCCACCTCTCATGCTCCCTTCTACAGCAGTTTTAGTGCCCCCTGTGGGGTGGGGCCCAGGGCGATGGCACCGGTCATCCTACCCTAAAACTGCCTCTGCTTGGGGTCACCAATTTGCTAGCACCAGCTATGTTACCAGTGGCTAGCATGCTCTTGCTCATTGGTACATTCATTGGGATGTGGGTGGTGCTGTGGTCTAAATCACTGAGCTTCTTGGGCTTGCTGATCAGAAGGTTGGCGGTTCGAATCCCCGTAACGGAGTGAACTCCCGTTGCTCTGTCCCAGCTCCTGCCAACCTAGCAGTTCAAAAGCACACCAGTGCAAGTAGATAAATAGGTACCGCTCCGGCGGGAAGGTAAACGGTGTTTCCGTGCACTGCTCTGTTTCTCCAGAAGTGGCTTAGTCTTGCTGGCCACATGACCCAGAAAGCTGTCTGTGGACAAACGCCGGCTCCTTCGGCCTGAAAGCGAGATGAGCACCGCCACCCCATAGTCACCTTTGACTGGACTTAACCATCCAGGGGTCCTTTACCTTTACCTTTACCTTTTACCTTTTATACTCTTGCTCAGCTCCTATGCATCAGTGCAAGGTCTGCTCAGGAAAACTCATTGACCCCTGCCTTTCTCTCTTACACACACAAAGCAGATTTTTCTTTTGCTGATAATATTGCCATAGTCATTACAAATAATTAAAATAAATAAATAGCAAATACGCCGCTGCTTTCCTGCAATTAATCTCACATGTCTCTCATACTGGGCCTTGGGAACACGCTGGATTTCAAGACATCTTAATGTGTTCTCCCCTCCCTGACCTCCGAACATGAAATTGGGACTTGAGTGTCTGGACTTGAGCCCATAGTAGGGTCTTGAACTTGTGACCTGATGGATGTTAGGGCAGCCATTCCGTCTGTGTGCCACCATCCTGCTCTGCCCAAAGGGTCTGATTGCTGAGAGACCATCCATACCTACCAAGATAGCTTCTTAACTTTGATAGGCCAGAGAAGGTCAGGCGATACTCTGTGACATCCCTAAAAAGTTTCTGGATTGGATTTGCTACCTGATCTAAACAACGAAGAGACTTGGTCTTGCTTGTCATTTTTCCTTGCTCCTTCTCAACAGTTGCTTTGCGCCATTCTCAATCAAATAGCACAACCAGGTTTAGCATGTTGTCACAAAAGGTACAAGCAGAGAACTTTAAACTCTGCCAATGTTTCAAATCAGAGGAGCGCTAAGCAGTCTATGTTATCCTCATAATATACACCATCAGCTGTCAGATATAAGGAGGTCTTGAATTCAACCCTGCTGGGGGAAGCAGGGTCAACATCATTAACTATAGATTCTGTCCAGGGGTTTCCATATAGAGCCCTTGGGCAATGTGTCTGCCAGATAGATCTCTATAGATATGCATTGCTATAGGACCAGGAGGGGGCCCTCACACACTCATTAGTGATAGACAACAAGCTTTTGTTTCTTGGAAGGTTTACTGGAATTAACCGATTAGTGTCAACTTGACACAATATCTTTTGTCTCCGACGCCATAGATCATTTTTGATGGTTTTATTGATGGAGTGTTGTCTAATGTAAATCGTACGGGGAGCTGGATTTAGATGAAGGAGGCCACATTTCTTACCGGAGAAGAAATTGAAAAAGCCGTTTATAAACGTATCCTTAAAAATGGCATGTTTGGTTGCCCTGCAGCCGCAATAAGAAGCCAGAGCGATCTTTCGTCCTCTTAAGGCAACGGCTGCCCTGACGTTCATGGGGTCAAGATTGCAGCCAATGATAGTAACAGGAGCAATTAAGGGGCTTTAACATTGAAAAGCAGACAGTGTGTTCATAAATTGGATCCAGAAGCAGAGAGTCTTTCCATGGCAATTAGAAGCTAAACTAAGGAGAAGACAAGTTTGACAGATGTCCTTCACTAATATATTATCCTGTTGGATGAATGGGGTGGGTCGGCTACAAAGCATTCTTATCTCGCCCCCCCCCCCCCGCCCGCAGCCTCTAATACATTAAAAAGTGACTAATTTAGAAATAATATGGCATTTGCTCCAGTGTGATCAATATAGAAGACCACACAGTAATTTGGGTTTCATACGGATTACGGGTATAATCCAGCCAAAATTAAGCATTTTCACTCCATTGGGGAAAAGTTAAGAGCGCACTTAGATTTCTCCCAAGCCATTGGTAGGCTTTAAAAGTTCTTAACTTTGGTTAAATTGTACCTTGTTATTATTATTTTTCATTTCATATTATTTATGATGGTTTGGTTTGGTTTGGATAATGTGCTTCTTTTCTAATCTGTGGTACAGCCCATTGACAAAGACTGAATATTTAAAAGCACATTTTTGTGTGCGGAGATTTACGCTATTACATTCCAGGAAATTCAATTAAAAGTTGCAATAAACAAATTCTTCATCGTCACACATTTCATTATACAATTTCTATGAGAACAGAAATTGTATAGCACGTGTAATAGCGCAGAATCTATTTTCAGCAGCTCCTAACAGCTGGACTTTATATATTGACATGATATCATAAATAGGACCGTCAACCTGGTCCCATGAGAGCAACTCACAAGTAGAAGCAGACTTCCATGTACGCAGTGTTTTGTTCTGGATTAGGTCATGCACTGGTGCAACACCCAAAATCTGGCACTGCCAACTTGGTGCCCGTGGGCACAAATGCACCCATAATGAGTTCCCCTGATGCCTGTGAGACCCCTTTCTGCCTTTTCCCCTTCCTTTTCGAAGTGGGAAGGGATCAATTACAGCTTAAAAAAGGTACACAGAACAGAGAGAGGCAGTGAGAAGAGCATTGCTTTCCCCCTTTTCCTTTCAACTTTGTGAACTTTTCCAGGCTGGGATCTGGAGCAGAACAGTCAAACAGGAGGGAGATAAAGCTCTCTGTAAAAATGTTGTTAGAAACAGATATGAAAGGTATGTTTGTGGGTAACAGCAGCAGCAGTAACCAGACCAGATGCAAGGGAAAGAAAGTCTGAACAGATCTGGGGCAGGCAGGATAGTGGAGGAGGGATGAAACAAGGCAGTGGATTGGGTCTATATTTGTATATTGGTCCATTCTCCTCCCCGCCCCCCTGCCAAGGAAAACGAGCAAGGTCCTAACTAAAGAAGAATGGCAGCTTAAGCTGGTGGAATATGCGCAGCTTGCGGATCTAACACATAGAATAAGAGAAGAAGAAGAACATAGTTGTAGAGAAGATTGGAAAATGTTTATTGAATATATGGGGGGAGATTGTTTACACTTGAAAACGTTGGCAGCATTAAGATTAAATTCAGCAGTGGAAACCAGTTTTGTTGGATGCAATAATGGAATACTTAATGGTTTAGTTTATGTAAAATATGCAGGGATTTATGATATGCAAAATGAAGTGTGGAAAGAGAAGAAGGGAAGTCACGGATATTTTAAGGATGTTTAAATGAGTATTCTAAATTGTAAAACAGAAAATTTAATAAAACTTATTTTATATATGTGTGTGTGTACATTTGTTCTTATTCCTCTCTGAGATTGGGCCTGCATTTTCTCTCTGTGCTAGGCTGTGTTTTATTCTCTTTCACACACAGGTGCTCATCAATGGTTCCTCTTCATCCTGGAGAAGAGTGACTAGTGGGGTGCCACAGGGTTCTGTCTTGGGCCCGGTCTTATTCAACATCTTTATCAACGACTTGGATGATGGACTCAAGGGCATCCTGATCAAATTTGCAGATGACACCAAACTGGGAGGGGTGGCTAACACCCCAGGGGACAGGATCACACTTCAAAACGACCTTGACAGATTAGAGAACTGGGCCAAAACAAACAAGATGAATTTTAACAGGGAGAAATGTAAAATATTGCACTTGTGCAAAAAAAATGAGAGACACAAATACAAGATGGGGGACACCTGGCTTGAGAGCAGTACATATGAAAAGGATCTAGGAGTCTTGGTTGACCACAAACTTGACATGAGCCAACAGGGTGACGCAGCAGCTAAAAAAACCAATGCAATTCTGGGCTGCATCAATAGGAGTATAGCATCTAGATCAAGGGAAGTAATAGTGCCACTGTATTCTGCTCTGGTCAGACCTCACCTGGAGTACTGTGTCCAGTTCTGGGCACCACAGTTCAAGAAGGACACTGACAAACTGGAACGTGTCCAGAGGAGGGCAACCAAAATGGTCAAAGGCCTGGAAACGATGCCTTATGAGGAACGGCTAAGGGAGCTGGGCATGTTTAGCCTGGAGAAGAGGAGGTTAAGGGGTGATATGATAGCCATGTTCAAATATATAAAAGGATGTCACATAGAGGAGGGAGAAAGGTTGTTTTCTGCTGCTCCAGAGAAGCGGACACGGAGCAATGGTTTCAAACTACAAGAAAAAAGATTCCACCTAAACATTAGGAAGAACTTCCTGACAGTAAGAGCTGTTCGACAGTGGAATTTGCTGCCAAGGAGTGTGGTGGAGTCTTCTTCTTTGGAGGTCTTTAAGCAGAGGCTTGACAACCATATGTCAGGAGTGCTCTGATGGTGTTTCCTGCTTGGCAGGGGGTTGGACTCGATGGCCCTTGTGGTCTCTTCCAACTCTATGATTCTATGATTCTATGATTCTATGATTCTATGATTCTATGATTCTATGATTCTATGATTCTATGATTCTATGATTCTATGATTCTATGACAGTTGGCTGTGCATGTTTTAGCAGACTAGATGGGTTTATAGTCAAGGTAAAGGGCCATTAGGGCCAGTCATGACCGACTCTGGGGTTGCGGCGCTCATCTCGCTTTATTGGCCAAGGGAGCCGGCGTACAGCTTCCGGATCATGTGGCCAGCATGACTAAGCCGCTTCTGGCAAACCAGAGCAGCGCATGGAAACACCGTTTACCTTCCCACCAGAGCGGTACCTATTTATCTACTTGCACTGGCATGCTTTTGAACTGCTAGGCTGGCAGGAGCAGGGACCGAGCAATGGGAGCTCACCCCGTCGCGGCGTTTCGAACCGCCGACCTTCTGATCGGCAAGTCGTAGGCTCTGTGGTTTAACCCACAGTGCCACCCGCATCCCTAGATGGGTTCATAAGGAACATCTAATGTTCAAGAGAAACATTATCTTGAATTTACCATTCACATATTAAGGGATCATAGCACAGAATTTATAGAGAGGTGTTGCCAGTTATCAAGTAAGCATAGCCCCTGATGTTCAAACGATATTCAGCCAATGAAAACCTCTCCTGGACTCACCACCAACCATGTGTGGTCGCGGCCCATGTTCTCATGAAGGGGAAGTGCCATTCAAACTCTCTTATAGGACACCCGCTTGTGAATCAATCACTAGCAGACACAAATTAGAGGATCGTTCCCATGAGCCTAGCCTAGAGCAATCTTGTGAGAACTGTCTCATGTGTGAACTGGCCATCTGCTTACATATTTGAAAAAATATTTGCCTTTATGCCACGACTACAGACCCATAACTTAACGATAATAATGAAGCCACAACTCTTTTCTCCTGCTCAAAATATTCAATATTTCTTCACAGCCCCCATCATTTTATAAATACATACATACCACAGATTTTCTTGATGCTTCTGCTATAGATCTTTGTATTAGTTCTCTCTCCAGCCAGTTTCAGCAGCACTTTTCAATCCACTACCGGGAAATTCAATTAACGTGCTATTTACATTTCTGTTAGCCGGAGAAATGCCTGTAAACAAAGATCGAAAAATTTGTAGAGATGGTTAAAAACGTCTTAGGCAAAAATAGGCCTGTGGAGAGCCTTTCAGCGCCTCTGTAGACATCTGCAGAATTCAACACATTTCTGTTGACCCCTAGTTATATTTTAACAACCCACCTGCCAGATTTAAATGTGTGTAATAGACGCTATTTCCAGACCACCCTGCTCCAAGAAGGACTCGGAAAATCAATTGGTGCAATTGCCACTGCCTTTCCTCTTTTATACCATGGGGTAAACAGATCACAATATAATCAATGATATCAGACAGAGTGAGGGGTGGGATTCCAGTACTTTATCTTTCCACAGGAAATAATCCCATTTCATAAGCTCATTAATAGACATGAATGGATGCAACATTTCTCCAGTGAAAATAGGGGTGCCCTATTCAACAACAACAACAACAATTCTACCTCACTCATCTGACCGGTTTGCCCCAGCCACTCTGCGTGGCTTCCAATATATAAAAATAATAATAAAACATTAATCATTAAAAAAAACTTCCCTATTCAGGGCTGCCTTCAGATGTCTTCTAAAGGTTGTATCTCATCTCCTTGGCTCGGGAGTCGCATAACTTCATACCCATCAACATTTCTTCGACGAAAATAGGGACATTCTAAGGAAAAGCAGGACATTCCAGGATCCAATCAGAAACTGGGATGGCTTCTGTAAATCCAGGACTGTCCCTGGAAAATAGGGACACTTGGAGGGTGTGGTTTCAGAAATTTTAGCTTTGCTTACTAAATACAAGTAAAATAAAAATACAGTGGTACCTCGGGTTACATATGCTTCAGGTTACATACGCTTCAGGTTACAGACTCTGCTAACCCAGAAATAGTGCTTCAGGTTAAGAACTTTGCTTCAGAATGAGAACAGAAATCGTGCTCCGGCGGTGCGGCGGCAGCAGGAGGCCCCATTAGATAAAGTGGTGCTTCAGCTTAAGAACAGTTTCAGGTTAGGTACGGACCTCCGGAACGAATTAAGTACATAACCCGAGGTACCACTGTTGCCAAAATTTGATTACTCTACAGAGCATAGGAGGGGAATCTCAAGCCTGGAGGGTTGGGGCATTGGAACTCTCCCAGCACACACACACTTTCTCCTCAGGCCACCCCCCCCCCCACTGACCATGCTTCACACCCAGAGTGTTTTTGCCTGGCTGGAACGTGTCCTTCAACTTTGATCATGCTTCTTGCTTATCATGACAAAGGACAGAGAAGGTGGGCTTGAATGTATGTCAGAAGAACTATGTACAAAGGCAAAATTTCCATTTGTTGCTTGCGCACTTTTGGCTCTGGGGATGCCCACCACTGGGACACAGTCCTCAGAAGGTTGTTAGAAGCGGCTCCTGATCTCTCTCTTTTTTAAAAAATATTTTTAATTAAATTTCCATTTACCAAATTAAACATATCATACCAATTAGTCCAAATTGTATCAATACACATCATAAAGTTCAAATGTTTTCCAAATTAATTTTTTTGTGGGGGGTACCCATGCTTCGCGATCGTCAGGAGTCCAATCATCCATATTTCTGCTGCTTTCATGTTTACAATGATGTTTTCAGTCCCATCTTCTCAACTCTTTGTCGTTACTCATTTTCCTTTTCAGTCACCTCCGAGTTCTCTCCACAAGTGGATTGAAAGAAACAGTCTTATTTATATCTCTGTGTGGGAGAAGCGGCTCCTGATCTCAAAAGGGTTTCCTACCCCTGCACCAAACACCAGAAACTTTCCCGATGAAAACTGAAACTTCCTGATGCAGATTAACTAGAAAGGCTTCCAGAAAATGTCCAGTTCAAATGTATTTGGGCTATTCTGAAGCTCCCTAAAGTGTCTGATAGGAGACTTACGTTTGATATTCCTGGATAGCAATTGGAAATCTTTTGAGAGAAATTCCAGATTAAGGGACATACAGCCCAATACTGAAGTATATTCTGTATCCCCCAAATCTTTCCTGTGTAAATACTACTAAACGTAGTTTAAGAACAGACATCCATAATTTTATTTACGTGCCTGGATAGGCTTGTTAAAGCCATGTTTATTTAGAAGACTTTATAAACCACTTATAAATCACTAAGCAGCAAACATAGAGCAATTTAAAACAATTATAATATACTTATCAAATCATACAAATGTTAATGCAAACAGAATTGATTAATTAAGCAAGTAATCAGCTAGTATTCTGTTAAACAAGTGATGGCCGTGGAGAAAAGAGAAGTAAGCAGCAGTTAATTCTTAATACACCTTAATTTCCCTTTAAGTGAAGAAAAGGGAGTAGGGGAGAATGAGTGATAAGAAGTGGATTATTTTCTAAATTGGAACACCATTTAAAGGGCCAAGTGGTACTTCAGCCTTAGCAACAGAAACATATTCAGCACAACAGACAAGGGCAAAACAACTGAAATTCGGGATTGTGAAAATGTTCCCATACAAATGCACTATACAGTTCATAATTTTGCCACCTTTCTGGCAAATCTAGTCAGTGGCGTAGCGTGGGGGGTGCAGGGGGGGCCGGCCGCACCGGGCGCAACATCTGGGGGTTAGGGGGCGCAAATCCACCGGTTAGGGGGCGCAAATCCATGGGTTAGGGGGCGCAAATTACTTGCCTTGCCCCGGGTGCTGACAACCCATGCTACGCCACTGAATCTAGTTACAAAATTGTAGTGAGTGCTGGTCTCAAATCAACTAATGCTCTTGGTCTCTCCATCCATTGGTTTTCATTGGGTAAACCTACAGATCAACGTGGCTTCTGGACAATGCCTTTCCACCTACAAATGACCCTCAATTCTTTCTGGGGGTTACAGAAAGCCCTTAATTAATTGTGCTGGTGGTGCTGCAAAAAACTTCACAGACTACCCGTTTCCAATGCCCAGTACAGAGAGGGAAAGAGCAGCCTTCCATATGCTTGGCTACTTTGGGAATGTTTGAATATCTAATTCAGTCTTCCTTCACCTTCCCCAATTGTTGTTAGCACAGCCAGGAGTGAGGAAGGATGCGAGCTGTAGCCCAAGATCTTATGAGGACCCGAAGAGTTTGGGGTGTTAATTAAGGTAAAAGGTAAATCACCCCTGGACGGTTAAGTCCAGTCAAATGAGACTATAGGGTTGTGGTTTTCATCTCGCTTTCAGGCCAAGGAAGCCAGCATTTGTCCACAGACAGCTTTCCAGGTCATGAGGCCAGCATGACTAAACCGCTACTGGCACAGCGGGACATAGTGATGGAAACCAGAGCACACGGAAGCGCCGTTTACCTTCCCACTGCAGTGGTACCTATTTATCTACTTGCACTGATGTGCTTTCAAACTGCTAGGTTGGCAGGAGCTGGGACAGAGCAACGGAAGCTCACCCCATTGCAGGGATTTGAACCGCCGACTTTCCGATCAGCATCAGGGGTTTAGACCATAGCGCCACCTGCGTCACTCACTGGGCAACCTCCCAGCTCTCAGACTAACCTGTGTCCTGGAATCCATCATGGGATTAGCACCACATCTGTCAGGAGCAAGCCAGCAGTAAATCACACCGTTCAAGTTGGGAGTTAACTATTTATTAGCAAGAACACAATCTGAACAGACTAGGTGGAGTGTCAGACCTAATGAGCACCAGCAGCTCATCCCTGGTAGGTCTTGCCCCATGGATCAGTTGCCAAGACTGAGAGTCCTTGCAGCTCCTCTCCGGAGCTTTTTCTGAGCAATTGGAGACTGTGCCTACATGAAGCCAGCTTCTCCTGTGCCATTTTCAAGCTTCTTCTGGTTCTGGGAGACTGGGGTGGGGGAAAGAGAGAGAGTGTTGCAGTAGGAGGAAGAGAGACCTGTCACTCTGGACCTGACTCCTCCCACTCTCCTGCTTCAGCTTCAGCTTCTAACTCTGGGCTTCTCTCTGCCACAGACTCCCCCAGCTCACTAAGCCCTGTTGCTTTTCCAGTGACCAACACCTCTTCTCCCTCTGGCAGCTCATCATTCTCCCACCACCACTCCCTGGGCTCTGAGCCTTTTTCCCTTGGGAATTCCCCAAGCTGGTTCCTCCCACCATTCTTCTGTGCCCAACCAGTCCGGGACACAGGCGGCGCTGCGGTCTAAACCCCTGAGCCTCTTGGGCTTGCCAATCAGAAGGTCCGTGGTTCAAATCCCTGCAACGGGCTGAACTCCCGTTGCTCTGTCCCAGCTCCTGCCAAGCTAGCACTTCAAAAGCACACCAGTGCAAGTAGATAAATAGGTATGGAAGGTAAACAGCATTTCTGCATGCTCTGGTTTCCATCGCAGGGTTCTGGTGTGCCAGAAGCGGTTTAGTCCTGCTGGCCACATGACCCAGAAAGCTGTCTGCTGAAAAAACACCAGCTCCCTCGGCCTGAAAGCGAGATGAGCGCCACAACCCCATAGTCACCTTTGACTGGACTTAAACATCCAGGGGTCCTTTACCTTTTACCTTACCTACCACCCCAATGTAAACAATTTTTAAAAGGAATGGAATGGTGAGACACAAATGTGATAGGTCAACAAATCAAATGTGTTCTAAATTAGGAGTTGCGTTTATTCCACGTGAGTTGATCTCAGACAGAAGACTCGTTTTACAGGCCACTAGAATTTCAGAGTTCTTTTCTGCTATTGAATCCAATGGACCTACCAGGGTGGGACTTAGGAGGGTCCTCAAACGCAGCAGGGCTGGCCTGCCACATTTCAAAGTAAATAAAGCCATTTCATCACCGTTCAGGGAAGCACACTGCTCCCTAAAACACCATTAGGTCCAAGGGCTGAAAATGTCTAAATGCCCCATGGATTGTCTCTTCCAATACTTCTCCTGTATCACTTCCACGCTACATCTCTGGTGGTACCAACTGTAATCAATGCTTCCTCACAAATGTTTCTTCTTGCTGCCCTCCCAGACACGGTGAATATGTTTCTCCAATTTCACTGCAAACAGAAAGGCCTCCTTGCCTAATTTAATCTGCTCTCCTTTGTCACAGGCAGATGTCACTTTTACATCTGTGCCTCTCTTCAAATGCTCTCCTCTCCCCCACCTTCCACGAGCCAGCAGCTGTTCCTGCTATCAGCAAAACTCCAGCAAAAAAGCAACGTGGAGATCCCTCTGCTGGAAGAAGCTTGTCGCACTTTCCTGCTTTCCTGTGTTTATAAAAATACACACACAAGACACTATCATACATAACAGGCTATCCTTTCATAGCATGGGTGTAGCTGCCCCACCCACCAAGTAAAACAATAGAAATACTTAACCAACTGACTAATCACGACGGTTCTGCTCCCCCCCTAACAAAAGTCCTGCCGCCCCCCAAAAAGTCCTGGCTATGCCCATGTTTCGCAGCTAGCAAAACTGGTATCAAAAAACACAACTACACATAACAGCAAAACATGCTTATGCAGATAGGAGGTACAATTCCCAAAGCTGTGAAAATGAAACACTAATGAGCTTTACAGTAGGCCTGTGCATAATCAGAAGCAGGAAACTACTGCCGAAAGCAGGATCCCCTCTGTAACATATAGTAAAACATACCTGTTGTTGCCCGTGTCATCACACTGTCAGCTTCCTGCTTTGCCCTCTCCCTCTTCAGATGCTTCTGTGTGGGAATGTTCATGGATGCAGGAGAGGATATATTGTCTGATAATAGCCTTTCCAATTGTGTTAACAAGTTCACAATTTAGCAGAGTAACATTCCCCTTTTTAAACTTGCAGCAGATGCGTTTGCTCAGGCTCACTAAAGCCTCTATAATAACTGTTCTGGTATTTTTCCCTTATTCCCTCATAAAAGATAAGACACGACACAGTCTTCTATAAAAGTATAAAAAGGTTTACTCACACATCATTCTGTTCACAATAGGATCCCAGAAGGCAGACTTAGCTTAGAAAAGTAACATACACCTGGAAACTATCTCATAAGGAGACAGTCCCTTTGTCCTCTCTTAGCTGGAGCCAATAGAGCATCTTTGGCTAAGCAGATGTTGCTTCTTCGATGCATGTAGTCAAAAGAGGGAGATGGCTGCCCTGCCCTGTGCTTTTGTCATTACCTGCACAGGTGAGGCCACACCCACCTCTAGTCACATGCAGAGGAAGTCTGTCCCAGCCCAGAAGGAAACAGGAAGTTTACCTGCTGGCTGGACAAACATTCCTCCCCATGTGTAAACATGTTCATTCTAGGAATGTTGTACTTGACTGCTCTTGTGTTTCACATCCCACATTCTGGAGGCAACAAGGAAATGTGTTGCATGATGAACTACAGCTCCCAACATCCTTGACAATTGGCCATGCGGACTAGGGCTCATGGGAACTGGAGTCCAACATCAGGAGGGCCACAGGTTCCCACCCCTGGTTTAATGTGAATGAACATGCACTGCTCGTTCCCCCACTCCTGCTGTACTGTGGCCAAAACAAGAGAGAGTCGTCTAACCCCAAGCTCATCCTCCCAGCAAATGCTGAGTAGTAACCAAGATTTGTTCTTGGCTTACAACCCATGGTCTGGAGGAAACAAACCCCAAGGCTGGGTGTGGTTGACGAGACTTTGGCTTGCTTTGTCCAGGATATGGCAGCGCCATGGGAGCTTCTGAACAGCATGCTACTCGTTCAGATTAAACCATAGTTTTTGTTTGTTTGTGTGTTTGTTTTTTACAGAAGTATGTGTAATGGAATTTTTTCCATGTAACATTTTTACAAATCAGTTTCATTTGTTGAGACATTGGGGGGGGGGAGGAAGGGGGAGGGGGGAATATGGGGGTGTTTCTATTTTGCTTAATGTATGTAGGGTTTGGTGTCAGCGTTGCTCGTGTTGTTCATTTGTGTTTCTTTGGTGGTGAGAGAGGTTGGGGTTGGCCTAAGGTGTGGTTGTTTGTGATTGGCTGTCGTGATCTTTGTTTTTGTGTGTGAGTGGGGTGGGTGGGTATTTAGGATCAGGTTAGCCATATTGATTTGTATGCTGTTGGTGGATTATTGTCATTGTCTTGTTGGGCTTTGTATGTAATAAAGGGGAGCCATACCGGGGTAAAGGCATCTCTTCTGTTTGCCCCCGTGTCAGTTTCAGTTTATTGGTTAACTTTTCTAGTAGGGCTGTTTCCCATACTATTTGGTACCATTGGTCCATGCTTACTCCTGACAGGTCTCTCCAGTGTCTGGTTATGGTGTTTCTGGCTGCTGAAAGTAGGTGGGTTATGAGTTTTTTGTGGTGTAAATGGGCATTGTTGTCTTGGAAGACATTTAGTAGGGCCAATTCTGGGGTGATGTCTAATACTTGCTTAGTTATTTTACATATTAAACCATAGTTTGTTTTAAACTATGGTTTAATGTGACCCGCAAAGGGGGTCATTGTATCACTTGTGCAAAATATAATGCAAAGAACATGGTGAATAGCCACCAGCTCCCTCTTACTGCTTTCTAAATGTGCAGAGAGCACAGCGGATTTATTAGATTTATTAGCTGGCTCATCTGCATGGAATAAAAGAGAGAGAAAAGAAATAGAAATATTATTCCATTTCAAAAACTTAGAGAAGATACTTTGATTGCATGCTGATACAGAGAAAGTGCCTCCTTCCTCCCTATAATCTCTCAAAGTAACTAAAACATCTTGTAAGAAAAAAAAAATACAAACATAGTCTTTGACTACAAGGTTTTATTCACACAAAATTGACTTCCATTGAAGAAGCAGCTATTGTCTGTTGCTTGCGTTAGTGACTCTATTATTTGCGATATTGAGTTTGATCACTAACATAGTCGACGTGTCCCTTGGCATAGGCTACAGTCTGTTTTTCTTTTCTTTTTTGTGAATATAAAAATCATAAATGGAAGAAAATTGGGGAGCCGTCCCGAGCCCAAATGACATTTTTGAAGCTGATCCTTTGCTTGGTGGGCATCTCTAGCGGGAATCATTAGCGGTCTCTCGCAAATAAAGCAATCAAAAAGAAAGCTCCTTTGAAATGCTCGCTGGTGTTTAATATTTGATTCGTTCCCATGTTACTACTGTGTGTTTAGCCTGCGGAAAAAAACAGCTTCATAGGAGTGAGACATGATGGGCCTGACAAGCGTTTTGCCCGTCAATTGCTACTTCAGTACAATACCGTTTTGTTTGCTATTTTGTTTCCCTGTCTTCTAACATTCTTTCTGACTTTGAAGGGAGGGGGGAGATAGATGCCGTGGGAGGAAGGGGGATTTTCCTCTAAGAACGCCAAAGAATAGGAAAGAGAAGTTTCCTTTCAACTCCAAACTGATCTGTCCTTGATACACATCACCAACCCTTGGTTCACCTCTGTTACCTTCTTTCCTGCTCTAACTTCCTTGTCACTGCTGTAACCATCTGCAGGAGGAAAGGGAAAATTCACACAAACCTCCTCATCCTGTATCAATAACGGACAGAGCAACAAACTGTATTTCTGGTTGGCTGGACCTGAATTTGTGATGTGTAGACAAAAGTCCGCTTTTTGGAACGGGAGGGAAGCTGGACAGCATAGCTATTGGTGACTCTTAATTCTATTTGTGCCGCCTGGAAGTCAGGATGGTTTGTGTGTGTGTGTATGTCTTCTTTTTTTGTCCACCGCCCACCCCCCTCCACACTTCATTTTGATTTGATTATTTCGTAGAGATGGGCTCCCTTTTCACCCCCTCCAGACGCGTGGAGGAAGGCTGCTGAGGCAGTTGGCCTATAGTTGCCGTAATCAAATTAAGCATTTGCTACAACTTTTGAGGAGAACGGCTCGCGTGTAAAAAGGACGACTCCAAACAAAAAAGAGAGCAGGGGGCCTGGGGATGCCAGGAGAGGAAGGGGAAACCCGCAGGTCCTTTCATCTTTAGAGGAAAATTTGGAAAAGGGAAAGAAAAGAATCTACAAAAGATTCCACCCCTCTCCTGCCCTGCCGAAAACAACCCCCCACCCCCCAAATGAATAAATAAATATGAAAACAGAAGGGAGATAATCAAGTCCAGGGCATTTGCTCAGGGGGCTGAATGGCACCCTGAATGGAGACTAGAAGATGGCAAGCAGGTGGAGGGGGAAATGGGCGCTATAAGTAAGGATAAAGAGAACAGCTGAGTCGCAGCAGGAAAAAATGTGAACACTAAAGGCTGTTTAATGGTTGCATTTTGGAGCCTTGGTTGTGGCCCGCTGGGACCAGGGAGGTTTTTTTTTAAAGCCCCGCCTAAGGTCTTAAGAAGGGACGCGGGTGGCGCTGTGCGTTAAACCACAGAACCTAGGACTTGCTGATCAGAAGGTTGACGGTTCGAATCCCCGCGACGGGGTGAGCTCCCGTTGCTCAGTCCCTGCTCCTGCCAACCTAGCAGTTCAAAAGCATGTCAAAGTGCAAGTAGATAAATAGGTACCACTCTGGCGGGAAGGCAAATGGTGTTTCTGTGCACTGCTCTGGTTCGCCAGAAGTGGCTTAGTCATGCTGGCCACATGACCCAGAAGCCGTACGCCGGCTCCCTTAGCCAGTAAAGAAAGATGAGTGCCGCAACCCCAGAGCCGACCACGACTGGACCTAATGGTCAGGGGTCCCTTTTACCTTTAAGGTCTTAAGAAAGAAATTTGTTGTTGTTTAATCGTTTAGTCATGTCCAACTCTTCGTGACCCCATGGACCAGAGCACGCCAGGCACTCCTGTCTTCCACTGCCTCCCGCAGTTTGGTCAAACTCATGCTGGTAGCTTCAAGAACACTGTCCAACCATCACATCCTTTGTCATCCCCTTCTCCTTTCCCAACATCTGGTTCTTTTCCAGGGAGTCTTCTCTTCTCATGAGGTGGCCAAAGTATTGGAGCCTCAGCTTCAGGATCTGTCCTTCCAGTGAGCACTCAGGGCTGATTTCCTTCAGAATGGATAGGTTTGATCTTCTTGCAGTCCATGGGATTCTCAAGAGTCTCCTCCAGCACCAGAATTCAAAAGCATCAGTTCTTCAGCAATCAGCCTTCTTTATGGTCCAGCTCTCACTTCCATACATCACTACTGGGAAAACCATGGCTTTAACTATACGCACCTTTGTTGGCAAGGTGATGTCTCTGCTTGTTAAGATGCTGTCTCAGTTTGTCAAGAAAGAAATGGCTCTCTCTTTATTTGGGGCTGCCATTGCTACCAACTATATAGGAGGCCAGAATGAGGTACTGTCCCTTCCATCCATTTCTCTGGGCAGAGACCACTTCGGCTCGTTCAACTTGTGATCCGCGCTACTAGCAGTTGCTCGTTATCCAAGCGACTCCGCCATAGGCTACTTCCATGCTTCCACATGTGCAGAATGTGTGCCTCCATATGCACCTCCGTCAGAATTTACTGCTCAGCGGTCTACTTCTGCAGTCTCCAACCCAGTCTTTAGCGGAATCCAGGTAAAAAGAGAGATGTGCCGTGCAGCTGATAAGCAACCTTAAAATGCTACATCCAGCCCAGTGGCTGTGATAAGAACTGCAGGAACCACAGTGGCCATGAAGAGCAGGCCTATGAGATACGAGATGGTCTGGAGCAGAACTAGGCCTTGCCCCCAAATTCCCCAAGCCTAGGACCTCCAGCCTTGTCCAGAATGCTTGCAATGTTTGCATTTGCTTGCATTTGCTGGCAATGTTAGGATGACTATCTCTGCTAGATTTATATGTAAAAACCAGGTGAAACAGCCATCTTTGGCAGTTGTATCATCTTAGGTATGTGCCCGTCGCTGTGTGGGATGGATCCCCTAATAAGAATAACGTACGCATGCCAAACGGTGCAAAAAATTGCCAGTTTGCTTCTGGCTGGCCAGTCAACTTTGGGTTTGCTTCTGAACTCTGGGACACATCCTTAACTTTCCTGCAAGTGGAACGGCAACAAAATGTCACAGTGTGCAATGTTTTTGTTCAGGGTTCCAGCCAGCCAGCCATGCCCTTTCAGGACACTCCATTCCCTTCCCCCTCCCAGTTTTCTGTTCTGTCCCCAACCGTCAGTTAACTTTCTGTGTCCCAAGCTCAGACCACAGTGGACTTTTTTCAGGAGGGGGGGTGGAATACTTCACACATCCTTGTACTTCTGCAAACCTGGGCCTGCTAACACCTCCTTTTATGCCATTTTGGCTACATAAGGGTCCAAAGAACGAGTTAGCTTTTACTTATGTAGGTTATGTACTGTACCTTGGCCCAAGCGCTGGCAGTAGTCTTTGGCCCACAGACATACCCATTGCCTCCTCAATGTGTCACTGATATGAGAGCTAACTAGAGCTTTCAGTCTAGAATGGCTACATATATGAGCAGCAGCGTCTTCTGCTCACTGCAGTCCTTGGCAGAATAAACAACACCTGCTGAGCATGACCACATGCAAGAACCAGTAAGGTTAGAATTAATATTGATATTGGAAGGAAGCATGTCTCATTAGTGGGTGTGCTTTTTCAAGAGCCAAATTTGTCTGTGTGTGTGTGTGTGTGTCCCGCCCCTTCACCAAGGGCCATCACCAGGGCAGGAGTCTCCTTCTTTGGAGGTCTTTAAGCAGAGGCTTGACAACCATATGTCAGGAGTGCTCTGATGGTGTTTCCTGCTTGGCAGGGGGTTGGACTCGATGGCCCTTGTGGTCTCTTCCACCTCTATGATTCTGTGATTCTGTGAGGATTTGGGAGCAGAAGTCAAAGTCCAGCTCCCAGCCAGAATATGCAGGCGGGCTCCCAAGCACAGCAAGCTTGACTGATTTTGAAGCAAATGAAGTAATACATGATCAGTCAGTAGAACATGAGACTCTTAATCTCTAGGTTGTGGCTTTGAGCCCCATGTTGGATTGCAGGGGGTTGGACTAGATGACCTTAGCGCCCCCTCCAACTCCGGTTCTTGCAACTAACACCTTAGTTCTCAAAGGTTGTGGCAGAAGAGGATGCCAAGTGAGGCAGGAAGATCCAACGACAATAATTTATACATTCCAGTGTAGTGTAGTGTAGTGTAGTGTAGTGTAGTGTAGTGTAGTGTAGTATAGTATAGTATAGTATAGTATAGTATAGTATAGTATATATTTTAAAAAATCTTTCTTTTAAGAATATGGATAGTTATCTTTTCAAAATCAAGCACTGCTACCACTTGCTTGTTTTCCAATCGTTGTGGAGCAAGCAAATATTTATTCTGAAAGTGTAGCCCAGAAAAACAAGTGTGAGAAACACTGGTGTAGCGCAAAGCAAGGTACTCCAGAAATACTTATGCTATCGAAGGAGCGTTCCCCCGCCCCAAGCAGCCATTAAATCCGGTGTCAAAGCTGACTTAACTGGAGGCCGGGTTAAAAGCGTCAAGAGGCCACGTGGAGTAATAGAGGCCTTGAGAGTGGTTGCGTTGGAGCCACTCCCGAGGACTCCGCCTCCGAGTCAGCTTGGGGGTTGTGGGTTTTGTCTCTGCTTGGGGTTGGTATGTTGTGTGTTTGTGTGTATAATACAGGTGTGTATGTATGTGCCAAAGAGGGCAAACAACCGCCCCTAATAGCCTTTCGATGCGCGCCACTCTGCCACTCTTTGCATGGACGGCGGACCCCTCAGCCCGCGTTTGGACTCCAGAGAGGTCTTCCAGGGAACCCCCCCCCCCTCGCCACTTGAGATATTTCCCTCCCCGACTATCCTCGCCTGTTCCGGGGCAGAGTGCCCGTTTCCCCCCCGGCTCCGGTTCTGCGCCGCCAAGGTCGACGCGCAACTGCGCGCTTTCCAAGAGCACCCTCGACGGCATCGCCATCCTGGCCCACGGACTGCAATTGGGCTGCGTGGGTTGTCCCCTCAAGAAACGTTTTCATTGGCGAGTCACAAGGACATGTAGCAAAACACACGCACGCACACACACACCATTGCAGCCGCGTTTAGGGTTTGAAGGAGCCTTTCAATGTGCCATAAAACACTGGAGAAAGTCCGGAGGTAGTTCCGGCGCACGCGAGATTTCTCCCCACCCATTTTTCCATTCTTTTAGGCTCGGTGAAAGCTCTGCAAATACTGCGGATCGGTCTTAAAGGCTTTAAATACTATCCGAGTGTGATAGTTTTATTAGCTCGGGAGGGATGCAAGGAAGCGCATCCGAAACACCCGGAGTTTGTTTGTTCCCCTCGCCCCCCTCACTTGCCTGTTCATTTTGCAAACTCGCCTCGCGATAGTTTTGGTTTTTACCAGCTCAGAGGAAGGGAGATCTAAATGCAAGAAAATGAATGGCGTGGACTTTGTATCTTGGGGTAAATAACAGGCTGCAATGATCTCCAAGGAAGCACCATGCAAATCGTGAAATCCACAGACAAGAATCTGGGGGGGAACTGATTTGCTCAGGCTCCCTGGGAGGAGAAATGTATTTTCTTCTACAAGGGAATGTGAAGGGAGCTGCAGCGTTGTCAGTAAACAGAAAACGTAACTTCATCGGGAGCATCAAGACACCAACTTGTTATTGGAGCTGTTTTGAAGTAGATTATTATGGTCATTATTATCGTTACGTTGGGAACCCCACCAAGCGCAGAGATTGAAAAGGTGAACGTAAAATTAAAAATAAATAAATAAGCACGTTAAAAAAAAAACCCGCCCCCGCCTCGATCTCCATGAAAGGATGTCCATATCTCTTCCGCTAAAATCCATCGGATTATCAAAATGTTAGGGTCCGGCTGGGGAAACGTATTTTGTGAACGCGGGGGGAGAAAGGATGCGGGTTTTAGGTGGGCGAGGACGCGTCCATGATTTAAACCCAGGCCTGGGCCTAATCGCTGCCTTCGAAACCCAAGTGTTGGGAGCGGGCGGGTTTTTCTTGTGGGCCCTCGGTTAGTCTCGAGAACCACCGGGGTGGGGGTGGGGGTGGGGAGTGGTGGTGGTGCGGATGGTGCCAGGAAAGGGAGACGCAGTGGAAAGCGCCTCCACGCACGCGCGACCTTGGAAGGAGAAGCGCGGGGTGTCCCGTCGGTTCCCCAGCTCCACTCTCCCTCCGACCAGGTGCCTTTGGGAAACCCCTCCATCCGCTGCCACACCCTACCCCGGGGTCCCTTTCGCAGGGTGCCCGAGCCTTGCCAGTGTCTTCGCCCTTTATCGCATTTCACGCTCGGAAGGAGGTTTCTTTGGAGTTCAATTGAGCGCGTAACGCGCGTACAAAGCAGGTTTCGCGACAACCCCGGGGTTTCACTCCTTAGTCCGAAGCTGCGGGGGAGGGAGGCTTATTTCTCTTCTTAGTTGTGGGGGGGGGGACACCACCTCTCTCCACACACACCCTTAAAACACGCCCCCCCAGCAACAACCCCCAACCCTTCTCTCTTTTTATTCCCAGGTGTGTGGGTGTGCGTATGCATAGGGCAAACTTCTAGAGCCCCCCAATAAAATATTTAAATATTTGAGGAGGGCTCAAAGTTGATAGCCATTGCCATTCAAACGGGGTGTGGGTGTCGTGTCTTGTGATCGATTATGTGGGGCGGGGTTTACCTGGGGCCCCCAATATTTTAAGCAAGTTGGCAGCCCTGTATATAGGGGTGCTTGCGTGCGCGCGCGTGTGTGTATGAGTGTGATCAGTTAAAAAGGAGGTTTAAAAGCTCGGGCAAATCGGATCAGGGAAAATCGTCACCCAACTTTCCTCCTTTCCCAAGGAGGCTGATCGAATTAAAAGGGCAGCGAGGCTGCTTGGCGAAACAGAGGACCGGGGACGTCGAGGGTGTGTATTAAATTCTCATTAGAGATGCAGGAATCAGCCAGAGGGAAGTTGGGCAGCTCAGCCTCCCTCTTTCCTCCCACTCCCTCCCCTTCCCTCCCCTCCCCTCCCTCCTTCTCCCCTCCCCCTCCTTCCCCTCTTTCCTCGCTCCCCCCACCCCCCACCCCAGTTTCCAGCCCAATAGACTGATGAGTTATTGTCATGTAAAAAGCGCCCGCGATCAGACCAACCGCTTTGCTATTGTCCAAGTGGAAACAGCCAAGTTTATGATGAGGACTATATGCTCTAGAGACCTCAGGCAAGGCAGCTCATAGGAGCCGTTTTTTCATAAAACTCGGCACGGCTGGTAGCAAGGAGGCCACTCTGGAAGCAAGAGCCGAGCTGTGCGCATCTCGCTCTCTCCCCTTGCCTTGGCTCTTCTTCTCTCCCCCCTCATCCACCTCGCCCCCACCCCCACCCCCCACCCCACCTTGACCAGGAGCCCCATCTTTTCTCTCTCCCCACCCTCCAGCCCCCAAACCCGTTGGCTGGGCCATCCCCGAGCCTTTTCAATGTATAAAATGGAATATTCTTACCTCAATTCCTCCGCCTACGAGTCATGCATGGCTGGGATGGACACGTCCAGCTTGGCTTCGGCTTACGCGGACTTCAGCTCGTGCAGCCAGGCGAGTGGCTTCCAGTATAACCCCATCAGGACCACTTTCGGGGCCACCTCCGGGTGCCCGTCCCTCACCCCCGGATCCTGCAGCCTGGGCACCCTTAGGGACCACCAGAGCAGCCCATACGCGGCAGGTAAGGACCCTGCGCCCCTGGCTGGAGACTGGAGAGAGAGAGGAGGGAAAAGGCAAGCAGAGAGAGAGAGAGAGAGAGGGCAAGAGACGAGGAAGGGGGAAGAGCCAAGCCAAAGCCCGACCGAGGAGAAAAGAGAGGGAGGGGAAAAAATAGGAGAGGGAAGCCTCGCTTTGATTGCATTTGGAAAATGGCAATGTGTTTAGTATTTACCCAACGAAATTTGCTTACACAAATGAAAGAATTTATCACGTTAGGAGCGATTGCAGGGAAGGAGAGAGAGGAGAGGAGAGAGGAGGGGGGTGGGTTGGGTTGGGTTTGTGTGTTGGGGGGGGGAGAGGGGGGTGTAATTCACTTACACCGTTACACTATCCGAAGTCACACCCGAAACCGCCAACAAAATTATCTTAAGCTGCCAAAATGATCGGCATAATTTATTTACTTTGCGAGGGAGACGGAAAAGCTGGGGGAAATAATTAAATAAGCCGCGAGGAAAGCTCATTACTGACACTGTCTTCTTCATCATCTTCATCTTCATCGCCTTTTTCCCCTTTCCCTCTTTTAAGAAACCGCATCCACCACGGGCAACAACAGTAAACAAGCCATGGAGAGATAAGCGGGCACTGTCTCCCCGCTAGTATTTTTCTTTTTCTTTCATTCCTTTCTTTCCTTTTTTAGCAGCTCCCCCCCTAGGAACAACGAAATCCCGCCTGGGCGAAAGTCTTCGAGTAAGGGAGGAGGCGCAAAAAATTCAGGGGCAGCTCTGGAGGCGTCTGGGAGGGGGAGGCGACACTTAGTTGGGAGCACGTCCCATTGAGCTCAATCGGACTTCCGAGTCAACATATTTAGGATGGCACCTGTCGGTGTTGCTCTATTCCGGTCAACGCCACGGGTCGATTTTGCTATCGAATTCCATGGAAACAGCATCTCTGGTGCTGGTCGTGGATCATTATTATTTTTGGACCATTTTTTGTACTAAATCAAGCAGGCATGTAGCAGTAGCATTTTGAGAGAAAGGCAGCCTTGGCCGTCTTGTGTGAACGCTCATACCCGCATCTAGCGAGATCGCCCTGCCAATCTCTCCATTCGTCATCTCTCTTTGCGACATTGAAGGAGGAGATGGCGGGGGGGCGCAACTACAAGATTTGCCTGTCATTCCAACGAACCACCCCCCATCTTAATTTAGCATAAATTGTCATCGCTCTCTCCCCCCCCCCCCCCGCAATTTCATTTTTGGAAAATCGTCGCTAAGGGTGGTATACTTTTGATCCAACCGCAATAAACAGATACTGTGGGGTAGGATGGAGGGGAAGGGAGGTGGTTGGGTTTTTTTATATAACCTATATCGAAAGTAAAAATATATATATAGTGTTTTGGAGAATCCATCTGCAAACAGACCGTATCATTCTGCTTCCTTATCCATTTCGTTATCGCAATACATCCCTCTCCCTTTTCTGGATTAGAAACCAGTTAACCGTCTCAGAAAACGGAGGGGACACGAATGCGTTTCTTCTCCATGTCTGCTCGCGTGTAAGCTCCCTGGTTAAGCGGGTTGTTAGCATGGCGGTGTAGACGGTTTCGCGGGTCACGCTCCGACCGCCGCAAGCGCAGTGAAACCATTCGAATCCGGATCCCCCGGACGGCTGTCCTCGCGTTCCAACAGCTTATTGCGGGGAATCGCAGCACGTTATCGACTGGCCTGTTTCTTTTCCTCCCACCCCGCTCCCCTTTCCCTCTTTAGTCCCCTACAAGCTCTTCACCGACCACGGGGGCTTGAACGAGAAGAGGAAGCAGAGGCGGATCAGGACCACGTTCACTAGCGCGCAGCTGAAGGAACTGGAGAGGGTGTTCGCGGAGACTCACTACCCAGATATCTACACCCGGGAGGAGCTGGCCCTCAAAATCGACCTCACCGAAGCCAGAGTTCAGGTTGGTGAAGGAGCTCCTTTCGATCTGGATTGCAGCAGCCGCCTAGGCCGCTTGATCCGGAGCAAAGCATCGCGGGTGGTCTCTCGCAACCGCTTTCAAGATTTTGCTGGACAGGAGGTGACCAACGACAGAGTCCCAGGGTGGGAAGTCTGTTGCTTTTGCACATTTTCATACTTCCCTTTGGGAAAAAATATGAAAATGGATGCAGGGTTTTTTATGTTTATCATTCCGGGCGGCTGCCTTTTATTTTTTTAACCTCGTTTATCTTGAGTCATTCCTCCATCAGCAGCAGAAGGCATTCAGCTTTGCATCCCAAAGCTGTCTCACCTTCCTCATGGTAATGAGTACGACTCCTAAGGGCAGCAATTTCCTTGGAGAGCCCAGTGGCTGGGATATGTATTTCCTACAGCTTGGCTCACTTGCTAGAGCCACCCATTTCTATACAAGTACCTTGTCACTTCCTGATTTTGGCAGAGGACACATTATCATCTGGATAGCTGAACAGGGCAGCATGTGGCCAGGACCATACCATTCCGCGTATTAGATATTTGCATCCCTTCTATAATTTTGATTATTATTATTTTTTGAGATCTTGTTGG
Source organism: Podarcis erhardii (assembly GCF_964252035.2). Classification (NCBI taxonomy): domain Eukaryota; kingdom Metazoa; phylum Chordata; class Lepidosauria; order Squamata; family Lacertidae; genus Podarcis; species Podarcis erhardii. The sequence goes on from NC_138512.1 coordinate 22,310,293, forward strand.
CAATGCTCTCTATTTCTGTGGGAACAGTTTCTAACTTAGCAAACTGAAGATCTGAATTCTAAAAACAGGGAGAGCTTTACACTAAGATCTCACCTGATCTGCTTTATCTTGGAGTCACTGACCTGAAATAATTATATTTGGCATACACTGATGTGTTTTAAATTAAGACACACCCTAAATCAGGGGTGGAGAACCTCTGGCCCTCCAGATGTTGGCCAGGGAGGATGTTAGTTTATATCTAGCAAAATCTGGAGGGCCAGAGGTTCCTCACCTTTGCATTAAATACTCTATCCTTTCACTACTTCTGAGCATCTCAAGAGTGCAAAAGACTGGTTTAGGATGCGCCAAGAAATAACAACACAAGTCATTAAGACTACAATCCTATCCAACTGCCCAACGGAACGAAATTGAGCTTTCTGAGAAAACAAGGCTGCAAACCACTCTGATATACCACAAAGCAGGTCACAGGGGAGCAGTTAATTTGCAAAGCAAGCCAGGCCAAAGCATGCCACGATAGACTGTGGCATCAAGGCTTTAAGCATGGGCAGAAGAATGTTAGGGTGATGATGCCAAACAGCAATAAATCCGAACAGAGGAGAGCCATTGGTATTGGAGCTGAAAGGGAATGTGGCTGCTCTGCTTTGGTGTTGTTTTTGTTTTTATTAGATATTTTATGGGGGGTTTTCTTGATTTTATTCTGTAAACTGCCTTGAGACCCCCGGGTATAGGACGGTATATAAATTCAAATAATAATAACAACAACAAGCAATTGGCCAACATGCCAGATGTGCGTGGCCAATGGTCTGGTTCCATGCCAGCACACCTGGAAGCATCTTAAGAGTTGCCATGCTAGACCCTACCAGTGCTCGCCTGTTCTTTTTATTCACGCACCGTGGCCGAGCTGATGGCCAACAGAACTCACAGACAGGCTACATTATTCCTCAGCAGAGGAACAACAATGCATGTTACTTTATAGCAACAAGCAGCTTCTGCAGTGAAGGACTTTTCCTGTCCACACTGCCCACATAATAGGGAGTAGATTACGGCAGTTCATTGTCCTATTAAAAGAAAAGAGTCCTCTGCTGAAATGATATGAATGTTCTGAGATGAAAGTTCTCCTTTAGCTTGGCATGGCCAATAGCTACCCAGAGTCCGTCCATTCAACTAGGGCACATGCCGTCCTTTTCTAAACCGTAAGTGGAAGAATTTGCAACCTAGCATCTTTTAGACACTGGGTGTCTAAAGCCAATTTACCCAGTCGCATCATGCCAGAAAGCGAATATAACTATGGAATAAGCTGGCCATCTGTAACATGTTATTAATCTTACTATTGCTGCTACCCGATTTCTCACAGGAATGGGAATTTGTGATGCTCACAGATGGGCTTGTCTACGCTCATTGCCCATCGGTTGGCACTGACTTGGGAAATGGGCCTTTTCATTCCCCTTCCTACACCCATACGCTCAGGATAGTTAGCAGTGGGTATTTTAATCCTTTTGGGTGCACACTCAAGTTCACGTACTAAAAATAGTTGCCAGTTAAGACCTACAAGGATAGATCTTTCCACATGTTTATTGATTGTTTATTTTGGCTCAAGCTGGGATAGCTCAGTCGGTTTGAGCCCCACGTTGGGTAAAAGATAACGGGTTGGAACAGATCGCCTCATGGCCGCTTCCCATTCTACAATTCTATGATTTAAGTAGTGATCGCTGAGTTCTGGATCAGCTATTTTGAATCCACTACTGCAAAGTGGCTTTCAAGGCGCGCTTGGGAGAGAGAGAGGGGGGGGGGAAAGGGGGATGGTCTCGCATAATGGTCCCAAACACAGAATCAGTGCCTCGAGGTTGCTTTGGCTTGACTCGCATATCCCGTGCACGTGGGAACAGAACGCCTGCCCCCCCCTCGCTCGCCACCCGCCCCACTCTGAACCTCTCTCTCTCTTTTCCCCCCTCGCTCCTTCCTTCCTTCCTTCTGGCCAGGTCTGGTTCCAGAACCGACGGGCGAAGTTCCGCAAGCAGGAGCGCGCCGCGGCGGCAGCGGCGGCCGCAGCCAAGAATGGCTCCTCTGGGAAGAAGTCCGACGCGTCGCGGGACGATGAGAGCAAAGAGGCCAAAAGCACCGACCCGGACAGCACCGGCGGGCCCGGCCCCAACCCCAACCCGGCGCCCAGCTGCGGCGGCGGCGGGCCCAGCCCCACGGGAGGCCCCGGCGGACCCGGAGCCGGCGGGCCCGGGCAGGAGGCCGGCAAAGGCGCGCCGTCGGGGCCTGGCGGCTTGTCGGCAGCGGCGGCGGGGCCCGGGCAGGGCTGGGCCCCCGGGCCGGGGCCGATCACCTCCATCCCGGATTCCTTAGGCGGGCCCTTCGCCAGCGTGCTCTCGTCGCTGCAGAGACCCAACGGCACCAAAGGCACCTTGGTGAAGAGCAGTATGTTTTGAGCGCGGGGCCGGCCGGCCGGGGCTGCGTCGCCGGGGCCGGGCCTCCCTCGACGGGCGCGTCCCCAATGGCCGAGAGCGAGGAGGCGGCGCCCTCTGCAGGGAAGGGACTCGCCAGGCCTCCACTCCTGCCCTCCTCGCTCACGTCCGAGCGGCCCCGACGGCGCGGACTTGCAAGCGACCTTGCCCGGGCTACGAACAAGCGAGCGCGCCCCGTCGTGCGCATCGCTCTGCTGCAACAGGCGCCGCGCCTCCGCCCTCTCCTCCTTGCGCAGTCCCTGGCCGGGAGAAAACTGTCCACAAGCTGCCAGTGTCGTTTTGTCGGTGTTGCTGCTGCTACTGCAATGTAACCCTTCCTCCCCACCCCGCCAAACCCCCCTCTCTTGGCCGGGTTTTTCCTTGAGGCTGAGGCGCTTTCAGCGTGGCTGCACACCCGTTGCAAAACCGCGCGTCCGCCTTTGCGCATCGTGAGCGCTCCATTTGGCGACGTGGCACGGCCGTCGCCTCCAAGGTGCGCACGTTAAGAGCCACGCGGTCTCCCCCTCCCCCAGGGCTAAATTGGAGTCCACTCCGCCGCCCCCCCCCCGCCGCCCCACTCACTCACTCCTTTTCGTGGGCTGAGCTGACGAGGCCCAGAGAACATGTACAGAGTTGAGAGGTCTAAATTTGTAAACGTACTGAAACCAAGGGGTTGCTGTGCAAGTCGTTTGTACTGTAACTAGAGCACAGCTTCTGAATGTATCGGTTAGGCTAGTAGGACGCACACCCCTTCCTGCTTTCGCAGCTTCCCTAGAATATAATTGACACGGAGGGTCTAAAAATTACAGTTAAATGTTATGTTACACCGGAGGGGGCGTGGATATAGTTACAGAATCAGTGCAATCTGGTTATGTTTTATTCTGAACCAAATTCCACACTCTTCAATCGGGCTTACTCCCTTAATAAGCATGTTTAAGCCTTAAACTTTACGGATTGCCGCCTCGGTAGATCAATCTGTGTTTTATAGGTAAGGGAGCCCATTTCTGAAGGCTTCCCAGAAATATTTTTGCACCACAAAACACCAGCCCTCGTGGAAACCGCAGCTTGCCTCAGGGAAAGCTACTTTTGTTTAGCATTCCTCTTAAACAAGGTGACCTAATTTGATGTGGCAGTTGTCAGAGGGTATGTATGTATGGTTCAAGCTACATTAAGGTGGTTTAGGGTGGTGTGCCAAATGGTTGCTGTTTGTGCCCGGGTACCGCTTCGTAATTGCAGCATCGGTGATGACTTGCATTTGTGAAGGTGCAGCCAGAGGACCCAACCCATCTCCTTCTCCGAGGGTGATCAAAAGTCGTATCAGAGTTCAGCTGCCAGCCCTCGGCCACACACAGTAATCCACTGAGACGTGTGAGCAGCAGTTCTTGGAGCAACTCCGTTTCCAGCCCTGCCGAGTGACAACGTGAACCGGCCCTGACCATTCAGCATAGCCAACCCTCTTATTATTGTGATCATTACTAGCACTGATTAGATTTTTCATTTAAGGCCCTACCCTTTCCCCACCGCAGTTGCTGCAAACCTACCGTAACTGTGTGTTTCAATGTGCAGGGAGAAGTTTACAGAAGGTGAACCAACTCTCTGTCCAAAATAGCCCCAGGGGTCTTAACAGCCCTTTCTGGCAAATAGATTGGAATTCATTCTGAAGATTACGATTACATTGTCCATGCAGTTTTTAGGCATCTCTTCTTAGGGTTTTAAAAATGTTTCTTTTACAAGGCACAAGAACCTAGGTATTAGTTATGTCGACAGGTATGCTTTACCATCTTTTTCTGTGTCTTTCTAAAACTGTGTTCTGTGACTCAATTGTATAGTGTTAATATTGATACAAACTTGTCTACTCTAGTTAGACGTATAAATAATGTTTTCTCTCCTTGTAGTCTTTATGGTGTGTCTTTATGGAGAAATGAGGTTCTCACTGGTTACATTTCTTTGCGTTTAGAGAGGTCGGCTTCATGCAATGGTATCAGCTTTGGTTATCAATTGCATGTTCTCTCTTTTTTATTATCGTTCTTTTTCCTTTTGTGTTGGGATATGTTTGTGAGCATTAACCATCATAAATTATGTTTCAGGATTTTCAGATTTATTTATATGTGGTTAAAATGAATGCTTCTATTTAAAAGGGGAAATATTTCTACATGTGCATATAGTTTTCCAAGAGTGTACCATTAACTGATTGTTGATAATAAAAACAAAAAGCAAATACAGGCCCTCTACATCTCTCGGTCTAATTTACTTTCTTCCTGAAGTGTGTTTTTAAAAACAGGAGTGTCGTGATAATGGTCACGGATAGGCACTAGAGAGTGGGCAGGAAATAAATCAACCCCCCAGTATTGAGAATTTCCTCTGTGGACAATGTTGTAGGAACCAGGAAGTGCTGTGACCCAGTTTCTAGGGTGGTGATCAGGTTTTGAACCCATCACAATACGGTCTTCAAGTATAGCACTTCACTGCATTGTACCTTGTGTAAGTGCTGCCATTCATTCTGTGAATATCTCCTTGAGATAGTTGCTTTTTTAGCATGTCAGAAAGCTCCTTGTTGGATGGCACATCAACTTAGGTCAGAAACAGATTTCAAAACAATCCATCCATTATTTTTCATCTGAAATCTTTTAGAGAGAGGTGCAGTTTAATTCCCCCACAACACTGCAGTCCTAACAACCAGAGAATTAAAGTGGGTTGCCCGATGCATAATAATCTCTCGGTGACTTCAGCATGACAGATCAAATACCCCAGTCAGAGCTTTTCATGTCATCTGACCCCACCCCAAAGCAGTACTTTTAGCGGAGGCCATTCACACAGTCACCAAAAAGTCGATAAACGATAAGTTACTGAGTGAATGTGAATTGCCAGAGATTTTCTTCTTCTTTTCAAATAAGGGTAATTCAGGCTTACAGGATTCAAAGAAGAGCTTTCACACCAATACAAAAGTATTCCGGAGTCCAGTGTAAGGTGTATGTGTTCTGTGAATGGGAGATGATGGGCATTGAGAAAGAAGTAAGATATTATTCCTTACACCAAAAGGTATTTAACTGGCAAGAATAAATCAGTGTTTGTGGATAACTTACGTAATGTACATGGTATAGGTATTACAGTATAGAAAACAAATCTCAAATATACACTTTGTTATACAGGCTAGACCTAGCCACCCGGTTTGGCTATTTCAACTCTCTTTGAATTCATTAAGCTAATCACATTGAACAGGAATTCATAACTGTGTTAGTTTTAAATTCAAGAGTTACCTGGCAGTCACGATCGTAAGAAATCTCCTTTTCTTTTGCTCACTTCCTAGCAGTCAGCATTTACAAAACCAGATTACCTTACAAAATAAATATTAAAAGGCCTCCTTGGAAACTGCTCCAAAACATCCCAGATTGGGCTCTTTCTGAAAATGCTTTGTATGTCTTTTTTGCTTCATTTTTTGTTTGATTGAATACCCAAAACTTCGGCTGTGATGTTTCCCTCTAACAGTTATCCTCACAGCTCGAGCTGATGTTCTGCTTTCTCAACACGCAATTGCATGCCAATGCTTTAAAAGGCTTTGTTGCACTTCCGCTCGGAGACATTTTCCTCTCGAAAGAAGTACAAAGATTTTTAAAAAATGAAATGTCGCCAATAGTTCCAGTACAGGACAGTCAACCATGAACAGAGTTGATTATGCTGGAATACCAGAGCCCTTTGCAGGAGACAAACGATTTTTAATACCGCTTTCAACAAAGAATAATTGCTAAATGCCTTGGTGAGGAAAAGCTGCTCAGAATGTGTGTTTCTGGTGACCAAAAACATCCCTTTGGATTAGAGATGCAAGGAACTGGGCTTGTGCATCGCACTCTCCACTTCAAAACAATTTAGAACTTGCGTTATTTTTAACGGATTTCAGCTACAACACCAAATATTTAGTAGCGATAAATACATAAGGTGTAGAATTCGCTATTAATAGATAATCTGCATGTGATTCCAGATGCGGCAAGAGAATGTGGAAGAACACAATCAATACACACATTAAAAGGACATAGGGTTTAGTTGTTAATCTTTTAAAATAGTTGCAACTATGCTGTTTAGTTTATTTCTTGTGCTTTTGGTGCTCAACAAGGCCAAAGATCTCGCAGAGGAAAACTGGATGCCACACTTGTTAAGTTGAAAGTCTTTATTAGCAATCCAGGATAATAGATATATCCCCCTAAATCATGGTCTCAAGTTTTGTAGAGAGTAATTATGTGTTCCATACTTTTTCAGATGTTAAGGTTTCTGTTCCAAGTGTTGTTTATATATTTGGAATTATTTACATATTTTCAGTTTGGGGGGCATTTTTAATATTCATTTTAGCTTAGGTGTATTTGCATAGGAGTTTCTTATCCAGACAAAACCCTACTCACTTTATGCACAGACTAATAAAACTGGATGTTTGTTGCTGGGATACATTGATTAAAAAACTGATTAGAACTGAAAAGAAAAGTCTGTTGGCAGGGTCTTGCTTGAGCCTATAATAAAGGGCTCTAAATTTATCCCCATAGTAATTAGCTAACTACCGTGTATTTTAGTTTTTTAACATGAGAAATAGTCATTGTATCTTTGCTGCTAAGTTCTGTGTGTATTGTGTGATGAAGATGTTGGGTGGTATATGTGTAGTATGGGGTTCATCTTGATTTTGAGGTGTGAAATTATGTTCAGTAGGCAGCTTCTAGGCTTCAAAGTGAAGCAGCATTTCTTTCCATTGCAATTCCTATTTTTATTACATACTCATTTCTCCCTTTGAAATACTAGGACTTGTATGTTTGAAACATTAATTCAATGAACTGGCATAACGCCATGCAGCAAAGAATGCCAGAGGCTCAGAAGCAATGCTATAGTCTTTTTTTCCTAACCAAAAGAGAACAACTCCAAAGAGGGGAAATGTTTCAACTAAATCAACACCTCTAGGCAGCTTCATTAATGTGTGACCCCAAAATTCCAGATTCCCCCCAAACTGATGCCAAATTTTTGTGCTAGTTTTGTGCCATGAACCCCACATTTTGTGCACATTTTGAACTTCTTTGAACTAATTTGAACTTTGAGCTTTGAACTAATTCAAGCTTTGAACTAATTTGAGCTTCGAGCTTTGAACTAATTCAAACTTTGAACTAATTTGAGCTTCGAGCTTTGAAGTATTCAAACTTAGAGCTTTGAACTGAGGTCCATCTCCAAGGGCCTTCTGGTGGTTCCCTCACTGTGAGAAGTGAGGTTACAGGGCACCAGGCAGAGGGCCTTCTCAGTAGTGGTGCCCACCTGTGGAACGCCCTCCCATCAAATGTCAAGGAAATAAACAACTATCTGACTTTCAGAAGACATCTGAAGGCAGCCCTGTTTAGGGAAGTTTTAATATGTTATGTTTTATTCTGTTTTTAATGTTCTGTTGAATGCCGCCCAGAGTGGCTGGGGAAACCATTATTATTATTATTGAACTAATGCGAACTTTGAATTTCAAACTAATTCAGACTTCAAGCTTTGAACTAGTTACAATGCTCCCCAGCTAAAGCAACCAGATAATACTACAAAGCCAGCCACAGACATCTCTATTGTTGTTCTTCATTGCACATATATAAAACAGGCAAGCTTTGGAACATTAACACTTCACCTTACATCACCACCACAGGGTTTTTCACAGGGTTGCTTTCAAAGCTGATCACAACATGTCAAATGAGCAGCAATAACAATTCAAAAACAGTAGGAACAATTACAGAAGAATCCTAATGTCAATAAAGTCCAATCCATAAAACGTTGCATAAAATAATACAGGAAACTAGCCTAATTTAGCAGTTGAAAAAACCAAACTTGGCAGGCACTGTGGGATGTAAACACAGGAGCAGTCAATGACAACATTCCTAGAGTGTACATGTTAGAACATGGGGAGGGATGTCTGTCCAGCAAGCAGGTAAACTTCCTGGGGACGGACTTCCTCCGCATGTGACCAGAGGTGGGTGTGGCCTCACCTGTGCAGGTAATGATAAAAGCACAGGGCAGGCAGCCACTCTCTCTCTTGCCTCTTGCCTCTTGCCTCTTGCCTCTTGCCTCTTGCCATCTTCATCTTCTGAAGGAGCAACATGCCCTCTTGGCTCCCAGCCAAGAGAGGACAGTACTATCTTGCTACAAGATAGATTCTAACTGCATGTAACCTTTTTAAGCCTGCCTACCTTCTGGGATCATATTGTGAACAGAACGTGAGTAAACTCTTTTATACTTTTATAAAGACTGTGTCGTGTCTTGTATTTTAAGAGGGAACAAAGGGGAAATTACCAGAGTAATTATTATAGAGGTTCTAGCGAACCTGTGCAAGCGTTACCGTTGCGTACTTAAAGGGGAATGTCTATAAACTCTGCTGATATTTTGGGAACTTGTTAGTACAAGTTGGATAAGGATATAATTAGTCAATATATCCTCTCCTGCACCCCAGAACATTCCCACAAAGGGTTATTGGCCCCAGTATTGCATATTTCTGCGTATTTTTGAAGGATTGCGTTGGATTGTGATTTTGAGTTGAGTAGTATTTTTCTGAGTTAACTTCCTGGTAAGCACATGGTCCTTTGTTCCATTGTGCAGTGGGGATTAAGCACCCCCCCCTTCCCTCAGAGTTCACAGTGACCCAAGGCAGTGAAGAATTGTTTTGTATTTTGAGATTTTTTGAGATTTTGATTTTAAAATTTTGAGAAATTTTGAAATTTTGAAGAATTTTCAAATTTTTGGATTTTAAGATGGCTAGAGCAGCTTTTGATAGTGATGCAAAGCTAGGAATGCCTGTGCTGAATGAACACAATTTCATACACTGGAAGCAGCGCTTGATAGCATGTTTAGATTATAAGCACATTTTGGAAGCTTTAAACCCTCAACCTACGGGATCGTCTGAGGAAGCTTTAGCCAAGATAAGTGCTTGGAAACGCATGAACAGCGAAGCTAGACACATAATTTTGAGTGGACTTCGTGATGAGCAGCTATCATTAATAAATAGTACAGATGATGCATCTCAAATCTTAAGAGATATTGAGCGCGTGTATGGAGAATCTAGCATAAACTGCTTCAGAAACCTGGTGTGTAAATTAACCAGAGTGAGGATGAATTCAAAAGAGGAATTCACAGAGCACATCAACAAGTTTACTGAGATTATTCAAAGAATTGATCTGACTCCCAAAGCTTTTGATGAAGATACAAAGATAGCATTTTTGTTATCATCACTTGGACCACGCTTTAGCGCATTTGTAAGTTTGATGGATCATAGACAAGGTCTGACTTTTAAAGACTTGATTGGTTATTTAAAAGAAGAATGCAGAGATAGAGCTGAATCTCCAGTGAGAAATGCTAGAAGCAAAGACAGTAGTTATGCATCTAGGCAATTTACAAAGTCCAAAGAGATGCCTAAGAAAGTGATTTGTTTCAATTGTAACAAAGAAGGACACATTGCAAAGAATTGCAGGGCTCCTAAAGCCAAGAAACCCCACCCCTTTCAGCCAAAAGGAGAAAAGAAGGGGAAATGTGAATGCACATGGCTACTGCAAGAAAGGAATTTAACTGTCCAGAATCGTGAGAATAGACGTAATAAATGGATAATTGATTCAGGTGCCAGCTCACATTTTTCATATAAAAAGGACTATTTTAATGAGATAAATGATGAAGAAGGATCTGAAATTGAAATTGCAGATGGGAACATTGTTAAAGCAAAAGGTGCAGGTTCCATGAGTCTGAAATGCAATATAAACAATGAATGCATTGAGAACACAATCTCTAGAGTTTTGTATGTACCAGAGCTGAGCTGCAATTTAATCAGCGTGTCCACACTGGACAAGAAAGGTTTCCAGATCACATTTGGAAATGGAGAATGCAAGGTGACTAGAAATGGCAAAGTGTTTGCTCAAGCAGAGCTAATCAATGGTGTATATGAGCTTGATCTTTCAGAGAATCAGTCTGCAAAAGTGGCACATTCCAGCCAGAAGGATGAAGCAGATCTGGACCTATGGCACAGAAGGCTTGGACATAGAGACACCAACGTCATTTTGGATCTACAGAAAAGAGATCTTGTAAGAGGTTTGCAGGTAAAGCAGAGCAACAAAGCTCCAGCAAAGTGCATAAGCTGTATTACTGAGAAGGCTGTAAAACCTTCATTTCCACGTTGTGCAGAACAAAGAAGCAACAAAGTGCTTGACATAGTGCACACTGACATATGTGGACCCATGAGTGTTCCCTCACTGGGAAAGAATAGATATATTTTAATATTTCTGGATGACTTTTCAAGATTTTGTGTTGTATATTTCCTCAAAGAGAAGAGTGAGACAGTGGACAAGCTCCAGGAATACATTGCCATGGTCAAGAATAAATTCCAAAGAGCTCCAGCTGTGCTAATGAGCGACAATGGAGGTGAGTACTGCTCAAATGAAATGCAGGCTCTCCTGGCCAAGGAAGGAATTGCACACGTAACCACAATTCCTTACACACCACAGCAGATTGCCATTGCTGAGAGAAAGTTTAGGTCCATTATGGACATGACAAGGTGCATGCTAAAGGATGCATGTTTGCCACAGAAGCTGTGGGCCGAAGGAGTATACACATCGGTCTATTTGCAGAATAGACTGCCAACTAAAGGTGCAGAGCGCACACCATTTGAACTTTGGCATGGGAAAGCTCCCAATCTGTCGCACATACGTGTGTTTGGAAGTCCGTGTTACTTCCACGTGCCCAAGGAACACAGACACAAGCTTGACTCCAGGGCAAAAGCAGGTATCCTGGTGGGATACGCCTCTGGAGGCAAAGGATATAGAATTATGGACTTACAAACTGGTAAGACAAATGCATACCATGCGGTTTATGTTGATGAATATGGAAAGGTAGACACTAAGAACACTGTTGTGGATTCTTCAGATGAGTCAGAAAGGACTCAAGAGTTTGTATATTTCCCTTTTGAGACCCCACAAAGTAATAATCTGCCTTCAAGTGTTACAGCGCCCCCTACAGGCGACGCACCAGAAGACGCAGAGGACCAGAACCCTGGCGGCACCAGAGACGAAGATGAGGACTCAGATGGGGACATGCCTGCGTTGGAGGAGGATGAGGAAGCTGATGCGGTCGCAGAACCAGAGGTCAGGCGCTCGTCCAGAACCAACAAAGGTGTCCCACCATTACGGTTGTCCTACTTTGCAGGGTCGGCGTTTCCACAAGAACCTTCCACTTGGGAAGAGATACAAGAGATGCCAGCTGCAGAAGCCAGTCTCTGGAGGAAGGCCGCGCAGGAGGAGATGGATGCACTGCATCAGAACAAGACCTGGACACTCACTGAGCTGCCTCCCGGTAAGAAGGCCATTGGCAGTAAATGGGTTTTCAAGGTTAAGAAGGGGTCAGAAGGAGAAGTGCAGCGCTACAAAGCTAGACTTGTAGCACAGGGATTTTCACAGCGTTTTGGTGAAGATTATGATGAAGTTTTTGCACCAACCGTGAGGTACAGCAGCGTAAGAATGCTTTTAAGCATTGCAGCCTCCAAGAAAATGAGAGTGAAACACATAGACATTGCTACCGCTTTTCTACATGGGCAGATTTCTGAAGAAATTTATATGAAACAGCCCAAAGGTTTTGTAAAACCACATGAGGCACATTTAGTGTGCAAACTCCAGAAAGGACTTTACGGACTTAAACAGGCTGCTAGAGCCTGGAACCAGAAGTTGCATAAAATGCTGATGCAACTTGGGTACAAGCAAGGCGACGCTGATAAGTGCTTGTACAGTAAGTCAAATAATGGACAATTCTCATATATCTTAGCTTTTGTTGATGACCTGATTATTGCCACAGCAAGTGAGAAAGACTATACACAAATAGTAAAACACCTTAGCAAAGAGGTGGAGGTCAAGGAGCTAGGAGATGTCCAGTACTACCTCGGGATCCAGGTGGAAAGAGAAGAGGACGGCTCATTTCTTCTCAGCCAAAGACAGAAGATCCACGAGCTGATTGAGCACATGCAGATGCAAGACGCACATCCAGTTGCTACACCGATGGCTACTGACTTCCTGAAGAATCAGCAGGATTCGAAGCAGTTGCCAGACAACAATGACTACAGGTCGGCGATTGGTAAACTTTTGTATTTAGTTACCACATGTAGACCTGACTTAGCTAATGCTGTGGGGATTCTTAGCAGAAAAGTGAATTCTCCCACTGAGCATGATTGGGCAGGTGTAAAGAGGGTGGTGCGATATTTGAAGGGTACCATGAATTGTAAATTAAGGTTACCAGCCGTCAGAGACCCTAAGTTGGTTGGGTATACTGATGCGGATTGGGCTGGGGATAATGCTGATTATAAATCAACAAGTGGTCATGTTTTCATGTTTGGTGATGGACCTGTTTCATGGGGCAGTTATAAACAGAGCTGTGTAGCATTATCTTTCACAGAATCAGAATACATTGCAGCAACAGAAGCCTGCAGAGAGATCGCCTGGCTTGATCAACTCATAAAGGACTTTGGGTTGGTGAGAAAAGGGCCTGTCAGCTTGCTAGAGGACAATCAAAGTTGCCTGAAGCTGACGCAGAGTGAGAAGTTCCTGGCCAGAACAAAACACATTGGGGTTAAATACCACTACATACGCCAGATGATCCAGGATGGACTTGTGGAACTATCCTACTGCAGCACCCAAGAGATGACTGCTGACATCCTGACGAAACCCCTACCAAGAGAGAGTTTCCAGAATCTACGTGTCAAGCTGGGACTCTGGGTGGTTGAATAAAGTTGTTTATGTTTTGTGTATGTTGTATTGCCTGAGAAGGGGTATGTGGGATGTAAACACAGGAGCAGTCAATGACAACATTCCTAGAGTGTACATGTTAGAACATGGGGAGGGATGTCTGTCCAGCAAGCAGGTAAACTTCCTGGGGACGGACTTCCTCCGCATGTGACCAGAGGTGGGTGTGGCCTCACCTGTGCAGGTAATGATAAAAGCACAGGGCAGGCAGCCACTCTCTCTCTTGCCTCTTGCCTCTTGCCTCTTGCCTCTTGCCTCTTGCCTCTTGCCATCTTCATCTTCTGAAGGAGCAACATGCCCTCTTGGCTCCCAGCCAAGAGAGGACAGTACTATCTTGCTACAAGATAGATTCTAACTGCATGTAACCTTTTTAAGCCTGCCTACCTTCTGGGATCATATTGTGAACAGAACGTGAGTAAACTCTTTTATACTTTTATAAAGACTGTGTCGTGTCTTGTATTTTAAGAGGGAACAAAGGGGAAATTACCAGAGTAATTATTATAGAGGTTCTAGCGAACCTGTGCAAGCGTTACCGTTGCGTACTTAAAGGGGAATGTCTATAAACTCTGCTGATATTTTGGGAACTTGTTAGTACAAGTTGGATAAGGATATAATTAGTCAATATATCCTCTCCTGCACCCCAGAACATTCCCACAGGCACGTCCCTCAGTGCTGTGTGTTGTTGTGATGGCTTGCATAGCAGAATGTGCTATCGCAATGCAAACATCACAGGAATGGCTGTCATGTTAGCTCAATGGAGCTCACCCGCACTTTCATCAAGTGGAAGTATATGGCCTGTTTGGACACACACCAGTGGCTACCTAGTGGAGAAGTCAACGCAAATGCTCAGATGTGTCCTAATTTAATGTGATTTGGTGCAGAACTCCCCAATCAGTGCTTACCTAGTGTGGAATACAGTGTTGTGCTAAGATCATTCTGTCAATACTATTTCTCCTCGTCAGAGGGAATAATCTCCCCTCTCCTCCCCTACCTCTGGTAGGGGAACATGCCATGCTCCTTCTGGGGTAGTTTGTCTACCTTTGTGTAATGATAGCAATAATTAATTATTTCTACCCTGCCCATCTGGCTGGGTTTCCCCAGCCACTCTGGGCGGCTTTCAACAGAACATTAAAATCCAACAATGAAGCAGTGCTTTTCTTCCTACTGCTTCTACCAAGTCATGAAATCTGCCAATTGCGGCATAGTAAAGGTAAAGGTACCCCTGCCCATACGGGCCAGTCGTGTCCAAAAAAACAACAAAAAACAGAACATTAAAAAAAGAATAAAACTTCAAACATTAAAAACGTCCCTAAACAGGGCTGCCTTCAGATGCCTTCTAAAAGCCAGATAGTTATTTGCTTGACATCTGATGGAAGGGTGTTCCACAGGCGGGTGCCACTACCAAGAAGCCCCTCTGCCTGGTTCCCTGTAACCTCACTTCTCGGAGTGAGGGAACTGCCAGAAGGCCCTCACCCTGCACCTTCACCTGTGGCTCCTAGAAGCTGTCAGCATGCAACAGGTGAATGGCTTCCAACTGGCCGGCTAAACTGTGGGAATGTTCAGGATGGCAGGAGAGGATATATTGTTTATTAATATCCTTCCTAACTTGCGCTGGCAAGTTCCTTTACTTAGCAGAGTTACATTCCCCTTTTTACATGCACAGCAGATAGCTGGTTGCAGGCTGGTGTGAGCCTCTCACTATTATACAATTCAGTCTGTCTTCAGATTGAATTGTACATTCCTGGTAAGTTTCCTTGAATCCCTCTTAAAAGTATAAAGATGTCACAATCTTATTCAAAGTCAATAAAAGAAGTTTACTTACATCAGTTCACAGTTGGATTCCTGAAGGCAGGCTTAGTTACAAATACAGTGGTACCTCGGGTTACATACACTTCAGGTTACAGACTCCGCTAACGCAGAAATAGTGCTACAGGTTAAGAACTTTGCTTCAGGATGAGAACAGAAATTGTGCTCTGGCGGTGCTTCAGGTTAAGAACAGTTTCAGATTGAGTACGAACCTCTGGAACGTATTAAGTACTTAACCCGAGATACCACTGTGTGTACATGTGGATCTACCCCATATGGGGGAATAATCCCAGTGCTTCTGCTAGCTGAGAGCTAGCAGAGCAGTCCCAGCTGAAAGTTGGTCAAACAAAGAAGGAAGTAAAAAAGAAAAAAAAGAAAAAAAAGAGAGAGGTTGCTCTGTGACTCGTCCTTCTGTTACCTGGACAGGTTAGGTCATACCCACATTCTCTCACATGCAAAAGGAAGGATGCTCCAGCCAGGAGGAACAGGAAGTTTTGAAGGGCTGGACCAAACATTCCCTTGCATGTCTTCTCTAGCATTTCAAGGAATGTTGTACTTGACTGCCTCTAGTGGATTACATCCCACATAAACCAGGTAAGGGTTGCCAATGGGTCTTAAACCCTCACTTCCCCTGCAAGTGAGGAAAGTCTCTGGCAGACTGAGCGGATGAGACCAACAGTGGATCCAAGAAGGTGGTTTCTGCACGTGCTGTAGAGGGAAGCGAGGGGCAGATGGGGCTCGTCAACCTGGGAAGGGAGCCCATCTAGGAGAAGGAAAACTGACCCCAAACCTCTGCTGCCTGGTGGGATATCTTCTGGGGGAAGAAAGGGCTAAGGAGGAAGCCCTGTATAAATCTGGAGAGGGGTCTCTAAGGAAACCTTTTATGCCTCATCCTGGCAACTCCTGCAGCCAGGCTGGTGCCAAACGTCCTGCTCTGCTTTCCTTTGGAACACATCAGCGAGGCCAAAAGGCAAGTATTGTCATCTGTGCAGCCCGGGACCTCCATACACACTGCCCAGGCTTATGCCCCACAGAGGTCACTGCTAACACAGCAAAAACAATGCGGGAGGCAGCGGTTAAGAGTCACCGGTTTCTGCATCCACAGCAGGCGCTGTGATTCTCCAGTGGTTTGGCCTTGCCCTTGGAGGTGCCCTCCACTGACTCTCAAGACAGTCAGATGCCAACAATTTAATATGTCCATGATAACAATTCTATCCGTTTTAATTCCAATACAAAATAAACCGTGTCCACAGTTATTTTGAAAGGTTCTAGACATCTGATTTCTTTCCTCCGGTAGAGGACTGTAACGGGTAATTTCCTTTATTTCCGTCATGTCCCAAGTCTCTGATCACAGGAGCCAGAACACTTCCCCAAGTTTGGACAAACATAACTTGAGCATCTATTAACACATGGGATACCAAAACAATTTGCATGCTCTCTGATCAGCTGCTGTACATGAAATGTTAACACTAACATCTCTTTCCATTAATTGGCACCACCATGTTTTGTTTTGTTTTGTTTGATCACCAGTGAGCCTAACAGTTGGATAAAAGTTGTGGCCATCCAAGACATTCATCTTAGCTGGAGCCTTTCCTAGGTGTAACTGGGTATCCGTGGAAGCAGCTACCTCTCATTTAAATATTTGAAATGTATCTGCTTTACAATTTACTTTTGATTATAGCTTTGAAGGATCTCACGCTTGTTTCATCAAAAAGAAAATGTACCCATGTTTACCCAGAGAAAGTTCTTCAGCGGTACCTCGGGTTACATACGCTTCAGGTTACACACTCTGCTAACCCAGAAATAGTGCTTCAGATTAACAACTTTGCTTCAGGATAAGAACAGAAATCGGGCTCTGGCGTTGCGGCAGCAGCAGGAGACCCCATTAGCTAAAGTGGTGCTTCAGGTTAAGAACAGTTTCAGGTTAAGAACGGACCTCAGGAACAAATTAAGTACTTAACCTGAGTTACCACTGTATTTAATTTAGTGGGACTGGATCATTCCAATTTCATTGTGTGCTTCAAGAGGAGCTATGTCCTATCCTAAGAATTAACCTTGGCTTGAGAGAATGTTTTTTTCTTTCAAAAATGACTTTCAACTTTTGACTAAGATTTTGGTTCACGTAGCTAATCATATTTTGAACGAGAGAATTAGTGGCAACTCATCCTAGTCTGCTTTCAAAAGGGAAAACTAAGCAGACAGTCTTGTTAATTTAGCATATAGACTTGGAATAAAGTACAACATCCATCATCTCATCAAAATTCAATTAAAACTCAGTCCAGCATCCAAGGAGAAGGAGCCAATTTTCTTCTGGAAGCAGAGCTCTCCAAACATCACTAAAAACCTTTAATGGTTCTTGCTTGCATTCTGGGAGTGATTTAAAAAAAGAAAAAAAGAATAACCACTTTGGGACTTCAAATTAAGCTTTACATTTAAAAGCTAGAACACATGTCGTCTTAAAGCAGAGGCCTTTGTCATTAATTTAATGCATGCTGTCAACACGCTTTGTCCAACACCAACGAGTTGCAGCTAGGCCATTCGAGTTCAGCTTTAAAATAACCTCATTTCTAACTGGTGGGTAGCTGGCCCTCGCACTTGCTGAATATTTTGGGATTTGGGGCTGGTGAAATGGTTAATAAAGGCATGGGCAAAGGCTTTGCTTAACATATAGTTGAAGCCAATCACCTGCATTTTATTCATAGGCAGAGAATTCCAAACCCCCAAATCACCATTGGGTGGTGTAATGGGATAAGGGGTTGCTTGTGCGTAAGCGCTAAAACGCTCCCAGTTTTGTAGTCAGTTTTTAAACTCTCCCTAACCGCACAGCCATAAGTGTGTGGCTGCCTTAATCACTGGCCGAATCCGTCAGTGGGTGTTTCCTGAATTTCTTCCAACATAAAAGTTCCTTGACAGAAAGTCTCCTCCTTGATTCCCTGCATGACAGCTTTCTGCGCAGAGTGGGCGTTCCAAGGGGAGGTCCTGAGCTCTCACCACTGGTCTCGCTTGAAGCGTCTCTGAGCCTAACCTCCAACACTGTCTCCTCCTCCCCTCCTTCTTCAGCGGGAACTCTCCCTCTCCCCCTGCTGGTTCCTTCCTCAGCATCTGAGGGTCTCCCAGCATCCGAGAGCCTCTCCACCCCCCTGAGCTCCGATGGCAGTTCCCTGACAGGTGGCTCAGCAAAAGGCCATCCTCTCTTCTGAGCCCATATATATTGATCCTGCAAAACTGTCATAATATATGGTGGACGTTTTGGGGTAACTCCTGAGTATGACTGTCACCCAAGCCCTTTCTGGCGTAATTTTACGTAATGAAATTTGGAAAGGAAAGCTAATGCCTTTCTTGAATGTTCTCACACATATGCCCCTCTCCAATATGCCAGATTTCCAACAATCAAGTCATATACTGTAGATCTAATTCAAACTTGGGTATGTTCCAAGAGACTAGGGGCAGCACTTGTATCTCTGGACTATTGATTTATCAATGAGAAGTTTTCAGGTAACAATCTACAGTACACTTTCCATCCAATGGGAATTTAGCTCTGCACATCACACATCTCAAGACGGAAAACAGATTCCTGGCTTTTCAATACCTGTTCTACGGCTTCTAGCAAAAAGTATAGCACCAGGCACCAAACAAAATATATTCGTTTCCTGCAAAGTTTTATTATGTTTGGCTATACCAAAACAATTAAAAGTCAAACAGCACCAGTTTTAATCAATGTTTATTTATAAACATAACATTTACTATAAAAGCTGTTGCATTTAGACAAGAATTCTCTTGCTTTCCAGAGGCATTTTAGAATAAATATCATCAATGGAGATTAGTGTAACTGGTATTCAACATTAACCCAAGTAGGACTTTCATCCTTTGGTGATCTTGCATATAAAGTAGCCCTCTTTTGGCTCACCAACTTTTATACCACTTATAGATAACTACAGAGAATACGGAATTAATTCTACATAACAAGAATAAGGACCACTATGAAGTTTTGAAAATGAAATATATAAAAAAATAATTATGACATGGTTATGCCTGCTCTCTAAAGAAATTAGAAGCTAAATACACTTTTTGGGGTTTTTATTTTAATCCATTATGTTTATTATATTGGCGCGTCAACAGTAAATTATCTTTTGAAACACATTATTTACCATTTCAAACCAACATAGCAGTAGATAAACTCCCCCCTCCCTGGCCATTCCCTACCCTTACCCATTCCCAAGTTATTTGTGAAACAAATATTAACACGTTTATAAACAGAGCTGGAAATAATGAGGCAGCTGCAGTATGCATACTCATTTGAAATGAAATATAAGGAGGAAGAGTTGAGAGTTTTAAAAAAATCTTTATGCTGGTGACTAATCCATCTTAGTGGAGGTGGAACGTGTGAGTGATTCAGGTATTGATACATGTAAAGTTAGCTGCTGCCACCTTCTAGTTTACAAGGAGAAAGATGGTCAGCTACATTCGTAAGTGGATGTGCCATAAAATCCTGTTTGCGTATAAAAAGGTTGCACTTGAAAAATTCTGCTAGCATGTAAATTCCGGCTGCAGTTACTCTCTTACTGAAGACTGGCAGGACTTGAAGGTTATTAAAAGCAGGATCAGATCTGCACAATTCTCATGATTTTGCATGGTTTTTTTATTTTTTAAAAAGCAACCTTTGCACACAAGTGCAAATCAACATCTTCACAAGCCATTGGGATATGCTGTTGTGCAAGACCCACTGAAAGCAACAGGACCTGCACAAGAACACACCACCTTCTGCTCTTGGGGCAAGTTCTATTAATTTCAACGGAGCTCCCCACTGGCTTATACTCAACAAGCACAGAGCTGTGCCCTTAAGCACCACTGGTTCCCAAAAGTCTTGAAGATACCCAACTGTAAACTGGGTTCAGGCCCATATCCGCAGTCCTTCACATGCACTAAATACCTACGCCAAACTGCTCTCTCAACACCTTTAAAGAGGGCACCAGCGTAAACACAAATCTCCTGGTCAGGTGTGCAACTGCAGTAGACTGCAGTAATGCACCAGTCCGGAGACAACCCAGCTCCAATTTGCAGGGAACACACTTGCTGCCAATAGCAAGAATGCCACAACTGCATAAACTTCAGAACATTGGTGTCGGGTCCTTACATCTGCCTTTATTTGAAGCAGAGACGGCTAAGCCTCAGTTCAAGGGTCTGAACTAGTCTCTCTCTTCCACCAGAATGCCACTGATTTTTGTGGCAGCAGCAAAGGGGGGCGGGGGTTAATGTAGATCAAATGCTATGGGGAGGGGTAGAGCTCAGTGCCCTGGTGGGGATGTAAATCACCCCTCCCTGGTCATTGGATTGATCACTTGAATGCAGAGATGGTGACAAATCCCCATCCTCAACTAATCTGCATGGGTTAGCTGAGAAAGGGTGTTTGTGCAATCTGCAGAGGAGTGTGCGGTGGCCATGTGGCCCCCAGAGGCTTGGGTGTGGCCCTCAGACTCAGAAGCCCCTGCTGTTTCACAAGAGAACAGAAACAACACAATAGGTTGTGCCACTGACAAGTCGATTTGTGGAACTGAGCACTTGGGCTTGCAAACCGCAGTGCTCAGATCAGAGGCCTGCCTTCCAGCTGAACCTCAAGGACTGTCTGTTTACAAGCAGAGGCTGTTTCCTGAACAGGAGACACCGGATTCCAACCCTTGATGCAGTTTCCCAAACTTCTGAGAGCTGACACAGCCATGTCTGGATTAAAAACGGAGGCGCACATCACTGCTGCACCCAAAGCAGTTTCCTTTTGTAGAGTGTGAGAGGAAGAATGGCTATCCAGGAGGAGCCAATTTCTTGCGTTTCTGCATAAGCCGCTGAACGGAAGGAGCAGAAACTCATGCAGAGATGCAATGGGAAATCTCCTTGGAGGATGCCCAATTCTGCTGCAACTCTGTATTTAATATGACGCAATGGAGACAGAGACACACCGCAGAATGATCTGCCTCCAGCTTGGCTGATCGGAAGGAGCGGAAGGTGGAGCAATCCATCATGCAGAGACACACCGGGCAGCCTCTCCTGCACTTTGGAATTGCATGAGCTTTTAACTATGCAGTCCAGTTCATGTTACAAAGCACACAAGTAACACTCTCACAGTCCACAGTTTGGGAATGACTGCTTTGCACTGTAATCCTATACTTGTTTACTCAGAAGCAATTTTTTTCTTCCCCCAATGGTGCTTATTCCAAGGTAAGCATTTGTAAAAACTGCAGTCAAGCAGGGGAATAATTCATTTTTTTGGTGGGGGAGAAAGGTACTTACACATATCAGTGGTTTCAGTTTTTATACTGTGCATTTCTTGTTATACAAAGAGGTATTATGACTACAGCACAATCCATTCAAACAGCAAAGTTATCTATATGTATCCCCAAACAAATCACTTCAATGATTACTCACAATGTGGGGGTCAAATGGACAGTCCCACAAGGTTTGTTGTTTGCAGAACAACTTCGTTGCCAATCTCTGTCCTTAGAAATTATATTTTTTCTTAAAAAACAACACCACAATTATTACATCCATCTGTCACTGGTGAATGTGCAACAGCTTTGTATTTTCTAAGGCACAATTTTAATGAAATGTGTAACTTCCTATCAGACAATCGTATGTTTTAAGATAGATACAATCGTATACAAATGCTTTTGAGTGACAAAAGGAGACATCATTGCATGTTTGCACAACTGCACATCAAGACCCACCTAGACACATAAATAAATAGTGACACTGTGTCACCCTTAGAAAATATTTATTGCTTACCTAAGAAATGTCCACTATTTCTTTCTGCTAGCCCACCAAGAGATAACCGATGTGCAAATACAGTCACATACAACAAGGAATCTCAATTAATTTTGTTTGTTGCTTTCATATTCTTAAGGCAGCATAAATATATTTTTCCTTTTTGAAGACCATAACTACATAGGCTTTCCAATCTCTCGCACCTTTACTCAGCCTGCAGAAGATACCACAGAATACTGCTCACAAACCACTATTTTACAACCGTAGCACATCAGCCAAATCTAGCGTGCTACCTCTGATCACCATTCCGGTTTTTTAGGAGTCAGTAAAATGTTAAATCGCACGCAGTGCACCTGATTTGACCGGGTTTAAATCCAGATTCAAATATAACACCCTCTCTCTTTTATTTCTTGCACATTTGAAAACTTCCATCATTATTGGTCAAGAGGGCTGATACTTTAGCTATCTTAAAAGCATGGTTGCTGCTGCTCCTTCCTCATGGCCGATTCTCATGCTGCTCCAGAACATAACGTTATGTGCACACCGAGGAGGCTGCATGTGGGGAGCGATGTGGCTGCTTCCCATTCCTACACTGGGAATGCGCCAGTGTTAAAGTAACCACATCAGATGCCCACACTCATAGCACTCCTCCCACATTATGCATGTTACCAGAGTCATGTGGGAATCAATCCGGGGATAATGATGAAGACCACACTGCTAAGGGAGCACACAAACAGCCTGGGAAACATGCGCATCGATGCACTACGTGTTCAGGCTGTCTTCCTAGGCCATTGACTCTTAAGCCTTTGTAGCGCCATTTCCCTTCAGAGTATACGGCTACTGGCATAAGAGGCAATGTTCCAGGAAGAGCCAACACATGAGGACTTTATCCCTCCTTGAAGAAAAGTGCATGGCCTTGCCCTAAATTTGTGTGCGTGTAAACATACCCAAATCCTAAGCATATTTATTTGGAAGTGCATCTCACCGGCTTCAGCTTAGGAGCTTAGGTTCTCAGCCGAAATCATATGATTATTACCATGTATTCATATGGACCCAGGTTCCCCCTTTAAATTCGATATATGCAGAATCATTGGGGTACAGAAGTTTAACCAACTCTGCAGCAACTTTACTGGAAGCAGGAATATATAAATGAGTAGTCCCAAAGTGGTACCTATCACTGAATACTCCAGCATCAAGCATGCCCACTCTCTGCAGAATGAAAGGCTCTACAGCCCCAAATCCCAGAGTGTCTGTCCTGTTTTCTTCAGGCTGTGTGTCTCCATCCCTACCGCCCACAAACATCTTTCCCTACAACCGAAAATTAGCAGCCTTGGCTTGCAATGTTGCTCCACCGACCTTGCAGAAAGCATTTGCAGTGGTCGTTCTATGATATTTATCTCAAGATGGACTTCTTAACGGTTATTCTAGGGTGCCCCAAGTCCTGCATCCTCGGTAGACATTTTATTTTCCATACAGCAAGTGGTTGGAGGTGCTAGGTGTTTATGGGTCAGACTCCATAAAAAGTTACACCCCCCCCCCAAAGCAGCAACACTTTCACTTTCACAATTATGGTACACACGTGCAGAGGCATAGACGGACCATTACACACCAGCACTAAGGGAGAGAAATAACGTCACATCTTCATGGAGCCGCACTGAGGTTGGGTTAGATGATGATTTAGGTACCAACTTTCCCCCACATCTAAGTAAAACCCTGGGCACATCTCGATTAAAACAGGGTACAGCTACCAGTGGCTGGTAAATTGCTTCAGAAAGAAGATTCATCTCATGGGCTGCCAGTCGACCAATCCCTGCTGGGTATTTCTACAACCTCGAATGCATGTATTATTTAAGCTTAGAGAAAACACTTCATTCGGTAAAATAGTTTGTTATTACAAGAAACATCATTTTATGCACACAACAGATGGCATGACTGTCAGTCCAATCCTAGGCATGTCTACTCAGAAGTAAACCCCACTGAGTTCAGTGGACCCTATCCCCAGGTCCATGGGTGTAGGATTGAACATGCAATCACTTGCTCACTCAATTTCCTGACTTCCACTGAAAGTAATATAGTAAAATGTTTCAGAATTACAGGATGTTTGGATCAAACTAGTGTCTTTGTATATATATAAAAAAGTTACCACTTCAGAAACAAAACAGGGGGGAAACTCCTTTCTGTCATGCTGTTAAAATTTTCTTCTTCAAATGCAACTAATTAGATTTACACATTGGCATATTATAGAACATCTACAAAAAGTAGTGTAAACTTAACATTCTCAGTTCCTAGTCGTATTAGAAACAGAACAGGTTTATTGCATCTTTATTTCCTTGTTACTTTCATAAGAGCAGATTCGGAAACCAAACGTAACTGATAATATGGAACACGCACGCTCCTGCGAGAGGGGAAAAGGAGCTGAAAGTCCATAGATGAACTTCATACATGTAAGTGAATTAAGAAAGGGGGTGGAATATGTATTGCATTGGAAAGTAGCCGATGTAGCCTTTTGTGCCTGCCTTGCAAAGATGAGATGAGAGCTATCAAGTTCATGGATATAAGCTCTGACAAGTGATTGTCCCGAAGAAGCCCCAGGAACAGAACAACAGCGACAATCCTTCTTGGAGAACACATTTGCACGCAAGACTGAAATCCATGTCACAAAGTCGTGGGCTGACCAGCGGCTATAATTAAGACAAAAACGGGTAGAAAAAGTGAAAGCGCTTACGCCATTCTTCACGCCAGGAAGCAACAAATAATAAAAATAATATGAAGATGATGGAGTTTTCGGAGCTAGCCGACCTAACCGGAAGAGTCCGTGACCAGAAGGGGGAGGAGTATCAGGAAGAATGGACAAAATTTAATGATTATTTAGTTAAATATGTAAAGTTAAATTAACTGGAAATAGCTTGCATATACTTAATTGGCTTAGGATTTTATATAAGTTAAAGTGATGAATTAATATGTTTAATTTTAAAATGAAAAGGTATAAGGATGTTAATGTTTAAGTTAAATTTAATAAGAACCTTGATTTGGAAAACCGTTAAAAGGATATGCATGGAAATTCAACCAAGGGGAAGCGAGGAAGTCACTTAACAATGTTAATAAGTGTAATTTTAATAAGGCTATGATCTAAGTTTGTTCGTTTGTTTATTTGTTTGTTTTGTTTATAATTTTGTGAACATTAATAAAATTAAAAAAATGAAAAATGAAAATAATAAACAATAAAATTTTATTTATATCCTGCCCTCCCCAGCCGAAGCTGGGCTCAGAGCGGCTAACAACAATAAAAGTAACACAGCATTCTAAAATCAATTCAGAATCAAATTAATGGCAACTGCAATGTATTTTTTGTGTACAAGCATCCTATGACCTCCTTCCTTCTGTATTTCCAATCTTAAACAGCTGAAGAGAGGGTGCAGTGCACCACCGGGGCTTATATGGCTGTGTACATTTAAAGGAGGGACACAGGTGGCGCTGTGGGTTAAAGCCTCAGCACCTAGGACTTGCCGATGGAAAGGTCGGCGGTTCGAATCCCTGCGGTGGGGTGCGCTCCCGCTGCTCGGTCCCAGCACCTGCCAACCTAGCAGTTCGAAAGCACCTCCGGGTGCAAGTAGATAAATAGGGACCGCTTACCAGCGGGAAGGTAAACGGCGTTTCCGTGTGCAGCTCTGGCTCGCCAGATGCAGCTTTGTCACGCTGGCCACGTGACCCGGAAGTGTCTCCGGACAGCGCTGGCCCCTGGCCTCTTAAGTGAGATGGGCGCACAACCCCAGAGTCTGTCAAGACTGGCCCGTACGGGCAGGGGTACCTTTACCTTTACCTTTACATTTAAAGGAGATGCTGGAATTGAGGGATGCTGGGAACCACAGTTCCCAGAATTCTTTGGGAAAAGCGATGTGCTTTATATGCAGTTACTCAACCAGGGTTGAGAGATCAGGCGCGATGCACACCCTTCTCCCACCTCTCCATGGCTCCCCCCAGCTCCCCACTAAGTGAGCACACTAGCGTTTCCTTAGCATTGCAAAAATCTCAGCAGTAGTCAGCAACTGGAAACGGGAACGTGGTTTTCCGTCAAATCGCCGTCTACTTTCTGTCCACCCTTTCGCAGAACAGGCTATAGCAGTTAGATTCAAAGTCAAAGGAGAATGTGGGATTGAAATAATTAAAGCCACACATCTAAATGATAATTTATCCATTGTTCATTTCATATTTACAACAGTTCCTGCCAAAAACGTGCGACTCCCTGGTGCAAATTGACTGTGAAACTATACAACAGTGCCCTCTACCTTTCAGGATGTGGAAGTGTTTCCCAGCGCAAAAAGCAGCTTCTTACATTTAGTTTTTTTCTTCTCATTCTCTTTATAGCAACACACTTTTTCTTCCCAGGAAAGAGGAGAGGTACATCTGTTGTGGTTCCTTTCTTTACTCAAAGCATCTGAAGGAGCGTCTCCACCCCCATCGTTCTACCCGGACACTGAGGTCCAGCACCAAGGGCCTTCTGGCGGTTCCCTCACTGCGAGAAGCAAAGTCACAGGGAACCAGGCACAGGGCCTTCTCAGTAATGGCACCCACACTGTGGAATGCCTCCCATCAGATGTCAAGGAAATAAACAAATAAACAACTACCTGACTTTTAGAAGACATCTGAAGGCAGCCCTGTTTACGGAAGTTTTTAATGTTTGATGTTGTGTTTTTAACATTCTGTTGGGAGCCGCCCAGAGTGGCTGGGGACCCAGGGTGAGATTCACCGAGTGACCTTGAGCTCATCATATTCTCTCAGCCTAACCGACCTAACTGGAAATAAATAAAAAACAGTCCAATAGCACCTTAAAGGTAAAGGGGTAAAGGGAACCCTGACCGTTAGGTCCAGTTGCGGACGACTCTGGGGTTGTGGCGCTCATCTCGCTTTATTGGCTGAGGGAGCTGGCGTACAGCTTCCGGGTCATGTGGCCAGCATGACTAAGCCGCTTCTGGCGAACCAGAGCAGCGCATGGAAACGTCGTTTACCTTCCCGCTGGAGCGGTACCTATTTATCTACTTGCACTTTGACGTGTTTTGTTCTGGATATAAGCTTTCGTGTGCATGTACATTTCTTCATGTGTGCATGCACATGAAAGCTTATATCCAGAACAAACTTGGCTGGTCTCTCAGGTGCTACTGGGCAGTTTTTTTATTTATTTCGACTGCATCAGACCAACACGGCTACCTACCTGAATCTACCTCATTGGATCGCTGTGGAATAAAATGGGGGTCTGGGGCAGGAGGGAAGGAGAAATAAAGGTGGGATATAAATGGAACGAATGAGTGAGTGAGTGAGTGAATGAATGAATGAATGAATGAATAAGAAAAGTATACAGTTTCAACAAGAAATTAAATCATTACAAGATTATATGTTGGACATACCTGTAAATAACTACTTGCCCATTCACCTGTGAGGAGTGCAAATTGCCCACATCTGATCAGTTTTAGTAAAATGTGAGGTAGGGTTGGATCACGCCATAACGAGGCACTTTTAAGTCCCACTGATCTCAGGGGGAGACTTGCATTTTCTCCCAGGGGAATTATGCAAGGCCTTGAGGCACCCTTGCCATGAAGTAAACCCACTAACCACAGTGCGACTTACTTCTGAGGTAGTGTGCACAAGAGGGTGGTGTAAAGTGCCCCAGGGCACTTTTGTTTGTTTGCACACATCTTTCAGGCAACTGATGCGCAAATGATTTATCTCAACCGGTATGTGTTGGCAAGTGAGGTAGTAATTTATTTTTTTTATTTTTTTTGTGGGGTGGCATAGGCCCTGGGCATATTTGCAAGGCCAATGTAGTAGGTGGTGTTGGAAACAAAACCACACACACACACACAGTAAATATCACGTTGAGACCAGTCCCCGGTACTTACTTCTGGATCTGATGTAACAATCATTGCAGTTGAGAAGACCACTTCTAATCCGGACGTCTGTTCCGCTTGCTGCATCTCCAAGTTGTCCCTTGCAGATTCCACACTATTTATTGATAAAGAGTGGATATAATTAAAGTTAAATAATACATTCATCGGGATATCTAGGGATATGCTGTAGGCTGCCCAGAGTGGCTGGGGAAACCCAGCCAGATGGGCAGGGAATAATAATAATAATAATAATAATAATAATAATACCCAAACTATGTTGCTTTTATGCCAGGTTAATTGTCATGGTGCCCATCCACCAAGAATCCTGGGATCTGTACTTTGGTGAGAGTTTTCACTCTGACATATCCCTTCCCTTACTCCCTATCACATGATTACTGTTCCCAGAATTCCCAAGAAATTAAATGATAGCTTAAGTCAGTGGTATGGATACGCCATCTGGGTGTGCATCTTTGTTTGGGTTAAAAAGAAAAAAATATTTCCATAGTTCCTCGCTACATCTTCACATTGTCTCCAAGTGCCAGGGGCTGGACTGAGGAGGAACGGTAGAGACCGCCCCCGCCCTTTCTCCTGAACCTTCCTGAGAACAGGAGGACAGTATAGATTTAGAATAGTGGTTTGCAGAAGGGCACAGTTCAGAGGCTGCAGAGGGGAGAAGCTAGGAAATATTGGGAGAGGAACAGCAGGAAGAAGAAGAAGCATCAGGGGAGAGACATCTGACAGACTCAGTGTCTCTGGAAAGCATTCCTGACCACCCCCTCACCCAGGACCAGGCGTGCATTGAGGGTATTAGAACAGAGAGCTCAGGGGAAGAAAGCTCAGATTAGCCAACACAGGGGTGATGTAGAATAGGAGAGACGGAGGGGGCGGGACTTTACTCAGAGCAACGCCATTATCTTAGGGAGACTGCCTTCCTTCGTTGCTCTCTGTGAATTATTGAATAAATTGCTTGGTAAGAACTTTTATTGTTTATCTGCTTCTTGGCTGCCACTGTGGGAGGGATCAGATTCCCTGATGCCTGACATCAAAGCAGGAGGATTTCTAGTGGCTGCATTGTCTGGAGTAGCTTGCCACATAGACGGCTCGGGATGGTGGAGCGTCCATCACCAGAAAGAAACAGAGGGTATAAGCACCTGCAAGGCAAGTTGCACTAAACCTCCCAACTGTGCTGAAGGGAACTGCCATGCCAAAGGCAAAAGGCAGGCCATCCTTTAGGGAGAATACGTTACTGAGGAATCCTACCCTGAAGCACTGAATATGGAAATAAAGACCGAGTGTTTCGATAATCATGGCTGCGCCTTTCCCGAGAGGCTGTCCGCAGCTAGAGCAGAGTTTCTTTCCACTGACAGACCTAAAAGAAAGAAAGAAACAACAAAACCAGATTCAAACATCCTCTCACTCACAAAGCTGATGTTTGGTACGAGAGGAAACCTGCCGCTGCCCTGAAAAGGCTGGTTTGTCCTCCAGCTAGCCAAAGCGTTGAGGACCTAGCGAGTGCTCAAACCATTCATGGCCAAGCAGGGCATCCAGCCGCTGAGGATCTCTCACACCCCAAAGCTGGGGCTCCTCTCCTACATTTTGAGAAACACTGTACTAAGCTGACAGTATGGACAGTGGCTACCTGTGGTTGGCAAGGGTAGTGCATCTCCTAGAAGAGAGAGACATCTTCACCAGAGTAGCCCAATGGACAATGAGCACACTGCACCACAGTTCATTTCGGTTCTCTGTCAACTGGATCTCACAGGAAGGAACTGTTTCTGGCTGAGACACCCACAGGGCTACATCCATCATAGCTACAGCATGAGTTATTCCTCTAAGGCAAGCGCCATGTAGATGTGCTCCATATTCGTGGTGGTTTGATAGGATCCTGTGCCACTGAAATTCTACTCAGTACTGAGTCAGAGTAGATTCCAACGTATAGTTAGCAGAACAACAACTTAAACTCATTGCAGGATTCCTCAAAAAATAGACCAGAGGCAATTGTATTTCATCCAGCAGAGCTTTACTGCTACTGAAGGCAAATGAGAATAATGGTCACAAATCCAATACATTCAGGATTGGCCCTGTCCATAAGAAATCCAGTTGCAGCAGACTTAACTTAAACTGACAATAACTTATAGTAAGTCTAAACCTTAATACTAAGCATACTATGTACAGAACACCACACCAGAAGAAAAAGAGATAGAAAGAGAAAGTGAAGCCCAGGCTCCTTCTGGCCTTACTTTTATAGTCAGCATGACCATGACAGAAAGAGATAAGAGAACCAGTTTAAGCCAGCTGTACTCAGCTTCTCTGAATGAATAACCCAAACATCATGAACCTGCTGCTTGTTTCTTTCACACAGGAAAGCTTCCAGAACTCCCTTGAATTAAGTAGAATAGGAGAGATCTCTACACACCAGATCAATACTTTTTGAACTAAGAAATGCAAACTGACATCCTAAGACAACTATCTCCTTTATGTTTTGCCTCCACTCCACATGGCATTTGAACAACCTCCCATTATCTGTAGAAGCAGCTCCTAGATATTTTCCAGGGTGATAAAATACTTTTGGGAACGTCTTAATCTATGCCACCACTCGTACGCCTCAAACACCAGTTAGGAGGTTTTAGCTGAAATGATAACTTTGTAAAGCAGCTCATTAGCTTGTGAAAATCCTTATTGACCTTTTGTACCTGTTGGGTGACTGGCTTTGAGTTGTAGGAGAACAGGGTGATGATGATGATCGCCCAGCTCCAGAGCTCTCTCGACAGCCTGCCCTGAAACAGAAACAAACAGGAGGGAACTCTGGTGAAGCTTTGGAAGTGCAAGTCCAAGTGATATCATAGCTGATTGTATGCTCTCATACTATGCCGATTAAGTCATGGAAGCGTCTGTTACCTACCTCCTCATTATTATAATAATATTTATTGGGATTTTCATTTTCAAAAAACACCATGTGATTTTACATATCTTTACATTACCTATGGGACGTGGGTAGTGCTGTGGGTTAAACCACAGAGCCTAGGACTTGCCGATCAGAAAGTCGGTGGTTCGAATACCCGAGACGGGGTGAGCTCCTGTTGCTCAGTCCCTGCTCCTGCCAACCTAGCAGTTCGAAAGCACGTCAAAGTGCAAGTAGATAAATAGGTACCGCTCCGGCGGGAAGGTAAACAGTGTTTCTGTGCACTGCTCTGGTTTGCCAGAAGTGGCTTAGTCATGCTGGCCACATGACCCGGAAGCTGTACGCCGGCTCCCTCGGCCAATAAAGTGAGATGAGCGCCACAACCCCAGAGTTGGTCACGACTGGACCTAATGGTCAGGGATCCCTTTATCTTTACCTTACCTATATTCTGACACTCCCGAGTCAACGACATCCCCCCATCCCCCCCAAACCCAACTGACTTTCTAACTTCCAATTATAATTTCATTTGCATTTCTCATTCCCCCCCCCATCTACCTTTCCTTTTGCTTTGAGATTCTTTATCATTGTAAACAAGTTTCTAATTTTAACTGACAAACCTTTAAGCCCGTCCTGTTAGTGTTGACAACTCTGTTACCTACCTCCTCATTTCTCTTGCAGAACTGACCGGCAGACCTAAATTATGTTCCGACGGAAAGTTTTTCTGTTTCGTGTCTGAAACACGTGGGCTCTGTTTAGTTAATGACTGCTGATTCCACGTAACATCTGGAGAGAGAGATTCAAATTAGGCAAACACTTGCATAATAAAGGGGTTCTTTGACAGGGGACATTTCTGAATACACACACACACCCAAAAGAAAGGTACCATAAAGCTTTGAAAAAGACATATAGCTACATTGCTACGGTTGTCGAGCATGGAGAGGGTCATTTTTCGAGCCTTTTGCACTTCCAGAAAACCTCTTTATTGAGCGATTTGTTTCCAGGGAGGTTACAGGACGTTCCCTGAAGCAACTGTCATTCACATACACACCCAGAGCATTTTTCCTCACTTTTCCTCACTCAAGGTATTTTAATTCTTTCAATCTCCTCTAAATTTAACAATACATGCAATACCAGAAAGAAGAATAGTAGATTTTATTTTCACTGCAAACGTAGTTTCAACTAGTTAGGAGAGAGTTGTTGTTTTGTAAAGAGATTTTAAAAGCCTTCACGTACCCTGGCACAGCGGCAAAGTCATCTCAGTGGGCTGTAGACATTCTGTCCTGGACATCTGTGGGTCTTGCTCATTTCCTCTCTGTTTACTGGTTCCTATATATTCTTCTTTATTTACAGTGCTGATAAACACAAAACATAAAAAGGTAGGAAGAATATGGAGCGATTTCATAATTACATTTCAAATTAGGCTACCCATTTGGGGAGGCTCAGGTAGCTTTGATTTTGGCAGCACACTCTTCCTATGATAAAGTATTGCATTTGAGATGATATGAAAATCTGTTTGCTCTTAGCTCTGGCGGCAGCTGTTTTGTACATGAAAACCAACTAGTGATGTTATCAGGTTGAATCCTGACAAGGCAGAAGTACTGTTTTGGGGGGACAAGGGATAGGCTGGTATGGGGGACTCCCTGGTCCTGAATGGGGTAACTGTGCCCCTGAAGGACCAGGTGCACAGCCTGGGAGTCATTTTGGACTCACAGCTGTCCATGGAGGCGCAGGCCAATTCCCCATCCAAGGCAGCTGTCTACCAGCTCCATCTGGTATGCAGGATGAGACCCTACCTGCCCGCCGTCTTTCCAGAGTGATGCATGCTCTAGTTATCTCCCGCTTGGACTACTGCAATGCGCTCTATGTAGGGCTACCTTTGAAGGTGACTTGGAAATAACAACTACAGTGGTACCTCAGGTTACATACGTTTCAGGTTACATACGCTTCAGGTTACAGACTCCGCTAACCCAGAAATAGTGCTTCAGGTTAAGAACTTTGCTTCAGGATGAGAACAGAAATTGTGCTCCGGCGGCGTGGCGGCAGCAGGAGGCCCCATTAGATAAAGTGGTGCTTCAGGTTAAGAACAGTTTCAGGTTAAGTACGGACCTCTGGAATGAATTAAGTACTTAACCTGAGGTACCACTGTAATCCAGAATGCGACAGCTAGACTGGTGACTGGGAGTGGCAGCCAAGACCATATACATTGGCTTGAACTACATTTCTGAGCACAATTCAAATTGTTGGTGCTGTCTTTTAAAGCCCTAAAAGGCCTTGATCTAGTATACCTGAAAGAGTGTCTCCATCCTCATCATTCAGCCTGGACACTGAGGTCCAGCTCTGAAGGCCTTCTGTCGGTTCCCTCCATGCAAGAAGTGAGGTTACAGGGAAGCAGGCAGAGGGCCTTCTCGGTAGTGGCGCCTGCCCTGTGGAACGCCCTCCCATCAGGTGTCAAGGAAATAAGCAACTATCCGACTTTTAGAAGGCATCTGAAGGCAGCCCTGTTTAGGGAAGTTTTTAATGTTTAATGCTGTATTGTGTTTTAACATTCTGTCAGGAGTCACCCAGAATGGCTGGGGAAACCCAGCCAGATGGGTGGGGTATAAATAATAAATTATTATTATTATTATTATTATTATTATTGTTATTATTGTTGTTGTTGTTGTTGTTGTTATTATTAAGCTATCTAATGGCAAACATGTATGTATCAACCTGTCCGCAGAGCATCATATCACAGGCTTCCTGTTTCCAGGCTTCTCTATCATTCATATATATATATATATATATATATATATGCAGGTTTTGGTGTCCTCGGGTGTCTTCCCGTGTAAAAGTTGGGGTGTCTAGGCGACGTTTCGACGAGGTCTCACTCGTCATCTTCAGGCTGGTGCTTTCGGCTTCTTGTTACTGGAACAGAGCAGGATCTCAGTGTTTGAGTTCCTATAAATACTGTAGAGGGGGTGTGGTGTATAGCCTCCAATGTTCTGGGCAGAGAGGAAGTTCCCAGGCTAGTGTGCCTTTTCTTCTTTTGTTCCTTAATTACTTGAGAGATATCTTGAGTGATTTCTTGAGTGATATCCTGAGTACCACTTAGGTGGGTCATTAGGTGTGGATTAGTTGCTAAAGTCTTTGTGTCTTGACCTCTTGAACTTTGTGAAGAGTTTTCATGAGAAGATGGCTGTACTGTACTTAGTTGTGCTCTGGCTTGGCTTCGTGTATAGGGGCGAGCTGTGGTTTTGTGGCTTGTGTCAGCCAGATCTGTGTAGGGATTGCAGGGGGGTGCAGCATCCGGAGGTGCCACCATGGATTGGCTACTGGATGGTGTCTGTAATTCATCTGTGGAGAGGGTCTGGGTTTGGGTCTGGTGTGGTTGATTGGTGTTGGCGTTCTGTGTGCCTCTGGATCTGGTGTCAGTTTTTGTGGGGAGGGCTAATTTCCAGATGTCTGGCAAGCGGGATGTGTCGTCACGCTTGTTCATGTTGTGAGGGTGTTTCTCTATCTCGATGGCTTCCATGATTATTCTCTTGTGGTGATGTTCCGTGTTAAAGAGCAATTTGGAATCTATATATATATATATATATATATATACACACATACATACATACATACATACATACATACAAACACCACTTCCATATCTGTAATAAGACTTCTGTTTCTTCCCTAGTGGGAAGATGGCTCAAGCGGTTTGTTCATATATTCTTTTGGAAGAAACACCTGTGCAGGCACACCCCATGAAATGTTATTTCTTTTACACACCTCATATTTTCCTTCCATGGTTCATACTCTTTGCTTTTCGAAAAGGGAACACCATCTTGCTCAGAAAATAAATTCTTCTGAGTTCTATCTTCCTTTTGCTTATCTTCCTCTTCAGAGTAGCTCACGTCCACCATATTCTACAAAAAATAGAGATACACACACTCATTTTTTTAAAAAAAAGAACAGCCTATTTATTTAACAAAGAAAAAATGGGGGAGGAAATTATTTAAAAGTACATTAAACTTTCAGGATTTGACAGAGATGGTGAAAAAAAAAAAGTCTTTAAAACTTTTTATCCCTTCACCTCCAACAAGTTGTGCCATAGTGTTATAGTCTCATTTGATTTCACCCATTGAACAATGCCACACTACTGCTCCACCAAATCACCCTCAAAGTCCAGCTATCTCAACATCCAAACTTGTTTGGCCAGCTTCTCATTTCAGACATTGCTATATAATTCTTCCATTGCACATTCATCCTCAGCCTTCCAAAGATTCTTTTCATGAAGAGAAGGCTAAATCCCAAGGCATTTTAATTCTGCCTTCAAAGCAGACACTGCAACACTGCAACCAGATCCCTGAACTGCTGCGCTTGGCGGAGTTTGGATGACGCAGAGATGACACACACACCCCGATCTGACTCCTCTTTTTGCCATCCCATATTTCCCCCCTCGTTTCACCAGCAAACTCACCACAGTCCCATTTCCATCCGTCACAGAGGAAGACGTGGACAAGGGTTCCACAGAGCTCGAAGTGACTGTGAATGGCACCACAGTGTCCTCGATGATCTTGCGTTCCTAAAGGAGAGGCAAGGATGTCAAAAGAATAAAATGGAGAAAGTTTGGCAACAAAACCCAGCTGCATCATTAGGAACCAGGCGATATAAGACTCAAATGTGCCCTTTCCCGATTTTTCCCTGGGGAGGAACAGAATGCAGGGAAGAGGCACAGGGAAGAGGCTGGAAGTCAGATATAAATGAACATTTTATAAAATAATATGTTTTAATAATAAATGTAATAAAATAAAACTGGGCAGAAAAACAAAGGATGTAACTCCCCTGGCTGGATCCCATCATAGTCCAGCATTGATTGATATATTTTAAATTGTTGCTACTGAGAAATTTCCACGGATAACAAAAGTACATATACCATCTAAAAGCCCAGTATTTTGTTTCTAATAGCAGCCAATCTAATGCCTTTGGGAAGCTTACAAGTAAGGTAAGGGGATTCATTCTGATGTGTTTGCAAGGAGACTGGATGATACAGTGCTGAAACCCCACACTTCCCAGTGCACTTTCCTTATTGCAAAAAATCCGATCTTATGGGGACGTGGGGTCATTGTGCAAAACCTCCCAGTCAACTCTCAACTGAACAGCCTGTCAGTATGTGACTGAAATGCCCCTGGAAATAGCGAGAGTCTGGCAGCAAACCCAGTTTGGAAATGGTTTTTTAAAAAAGCTAGTGCCCAGATCATAAGAAGTAATAGTTCTGCTCTATTCCGTGCTGGTCAGGCTGCAAGTGGAGCTAAGTGGCCAGTTATGGGGTCACATTTGAAGGAGGACATTGGCCAACTGAAGTGTGTCTAGGAAGAGGGTGACCAGGAAGATGAGCGGTTCAGAAACCATTTCGCGTGAGGAACCGCTGAAAGAGTTTGGTATATTTAGCTTGGAAAAAAGAAGGTTTGGTGAGCAGATGGTGGAGGGGGGCAGCTAAAGAGCTGGACTAGAACCAATGGCTGGAAAACTGCAGGGAAGTAGGTGCCGGCTAAACTGTAGGATAAACTTCTTAATAGGAAAAGCTGTTTAACGGCGGAACAGACTGCCTCAGTGTGGGAATGTCGAGGAAGGTAGGAGAGGATATATCGTGTTTTGATATTATCCCACCTCACTCACGCTAGTGAGTGAACAGCAGAGCACATTCCCTTTGCAACTTATTGGGAGCAAGTTGATGATTCGTTAGAATCCTTTAATTAAGCAGTCCAGTCTGGCTTGTTCCTGGTAAGTTTTCCTTTCATTTCCCTCTTAAAATAATAACAACACAACACAGTCTTCTTTAAAAGTAAGAATAAAGTTTTACTCACATTCAGTTCACAGCAGTGATCTGAAGGCAAGCTTTATCTTGTGGTTACAGTGAAAAGAAGTCTGAGCTACATCTCAGACTTTCTGCTTGTGGGCTCCATCCTATGTGAAGGCTGAGCCATGTGCTGGCTGAGAGCCAGGAGAGCAAGAGCCCAAGAGAGAGATGGTTGCATAGCCAACCCTTTTATCTGGTCAGCTAGGGTCATGCCCATCTACCTGGTCACACACAGGGAGAGGAAGCTCCAGAGCAGGTATGACAGGAAGTCCTCCCTGTCTGGAGCCACATTCCCCTGTGTGTCCATTCTAGGCAACAGGAAAATGTTGTACTTGACTGCTCTCCCACACTCAGGAATGGTGGACTATCCATTACTGGAGAGGCTAGGGGCAGCCATCTGCCAGGGACACTCTAGTTGCATCCTGTATTGCAGATCCTGCTCTAAGCAAGGAGTTAAGACTAGTTGACTTCTGAGGACCCCATGATTCTGGCAAAAAACACACACAACAAAAAACAACCCAACCCAAGGACAAGGCAAATTAAACACTGTATTACAGCCACCATGATACAGGAACAGCCACATCAAAGCTGCGTCTCTGCCTTCGTACCTCCTCATAGTATTTCCGCTCCTCCTCTTCAACTTCCTTTTGTGCCTTTTCCCATTCTTCTTTCAACTTGTCCTGCTCTTTCTGATACCTTTCCTGCAGAGAGTTCCAACACAAGCTGTTAACTTGGGAATTATGGGAGGAGCGAAATTGTTTCCTCATCTGGGTCCAAAGAAGAGCTCCAAATGAATATTTATTTGGAAATGCAACTGCTCTTTGATCAGTAAAAGAAGAAGAAGCAAGACTCGCTAGAATCGAGGATTCCTTCAGAGCTAAAAAGCAATAAAAAAGATATTTGAAAAACCTTAAAATTTAACATGAAAAAACCCCCAGGAGTTGCTACCCTTCCTCTTCCATAATGCCTGGTTCACTTTTTGACATTTCATTTGCCTGCGTTAAAAGATTTGGAATGGGAGTTGGGGAAAATACACTACAATGGCATAACGAGGGACAAAGTTTATTGACTTACGCACTGAGGAAAGAGAAACACGGAAAAGGGAGGAAGCAGAAAAACTGATACAGGGAAGAACAGAGAAGGCGAAGGATATACAGGGTGAACATTGACTATTTGTTTCAGAAAGTTGCTTGTCTGTTTGCTATGCATTCGGACATCTCTTATGATATTGTAAACAAATTTTACGTGATGGTTCCTGAGATCAAGTAGCAGGTTTTTGTCTGTGTTTGGATAAAATGGGCTACGATTTGGAATCAAGATGGTGGACTGAACCTTTCAAAATTGCACTGATTGTAAGCGATGATTTCAAAACTGGACTGATTTTTTTGTTTCTCCGTTTCTCAGAATTCCCAAGAAACTGTGGGTATGAGGGTGCTAGTATAGATGCAATAGTGGGTGATAAAGATGGCATTCAGGTATGAAAAAACTGAAATATTCTGCTTTACTTTTCACAAAGTTTTAGTGCCTTAGTCCTTCCTCCTCCAATAACTGTAACATCAGCTTTAGTTCTATGAGATCTTTTGGTGTGGGCAAAGGATAAGACTCAGTGCTGTAAGGAAAATCATCTAACTTTTAGAAATACCCACTAAAATTAAAAATAAAATGAAATGAAATCTCCCTAAGCTAGATAATATATTTTCACAGTCCCTCGTTCAACCTTCAATTTTATATTCATCTGAAATCATAAGGCAGCATGGCTATGACCCATTCTCAGCCATAAAACAGAAGACATAGGAGGAGGAGGAGGGAGGGAGGGAGAGAAATAACAAAAAAATCCACTATACTTGGAAACATGGGATATACATTTTCATTTGGCTAGGTTTGCATCCGAGTTTAACTGAGGTTCATAGATATATTGACTTTGGCAGTAATCTAATCAGGATAAACTGCTGCCAGTAAAATTTTAATGAAAGATGAAGAACTATGTCAGCTTATAAGATAAACAGACAACGTATAAAGGTCTTAAGTGGAGAAGATGACAACTAGCTAAGTAGTTGATTGTTCTAGAGTGGAATTATTTTCTAAAAAATATACCCATTCTCAATGAATACCCATTTTCTAAATTAAAAAAGGAACCCTTCAAATCGTATTCACTTCCCAACATCCCTATGCCTAGCCTTTAAAACGTGTATCATTAAAATGCATATCATCAACACCACTATGTTGCACTTCTGATGAGAGTTTTATATGCTTTTCTCTTTCATGGAAAAATCTGGGAGCCAGTCAGGGTCTCTAGATGAATGGGGAGTCAAAGGATTATGTGAATGATAAGGACATGTGGCTCAAGTTTTAAGGAAAACTTCTCAACTATGGAAAGGTAGGCTTGGGAGAAATTTCAGAAGGCACTACTCTCCTCGAAAACCAGGTAGGATACAAATGTAATAAACAAATAAGGATGGGAGATACCTGAAGCACACGCTCCTGTTCATGCTGCCATCGTTCTTGTCGCTTACGCTCCTCCTCTGGGTCCCAAGACCAGCAACCAAAGCGCTGAAATAAAGTTGAGGGATACTGTTAAAGGCTAGGAATACAGACCAGAAAACAAGAAGTTCCACGCTGCTTTCAACGTTTATTACTTTAAAACACACCCACCCACACAACCACAAAACCAAATATATTCTGAAGATGTTTAAAATAGTCACACAGAGACCAAAAAAGCCTGAAGCGTTTTCTTTGGGAATAATAGGGACAGAGGTCCCCCAAAAGTTGGTTAAATTGTTTATGTATGCCACGGCCGCATCCAGAACCCTGTTCGCATACAAATGGAAAGAAGTGCGGTGGTACCTCGGTTGTCGAACACAATCTGTTCTGGAAGACTGTTTAACTTCCGAAACGTTTGACAACCGAGGCGCAATGGGCAGTTGGCAAATTCCATTGAGAAAATGGAAAAACGCGCCTCGGAAGCCGTTCGACTTCCAAGGCGTGTTTGAAAACAGAAGCATTCACTTCTGGGTTTTCGGCGTTCGGGTTCCGAATCATTTAGCTTCTGACATGCTTGAAAACTGAGGTTCCACTGTACCAACGGCAGAGGAGTGGACTTTGAAATTACTGGACTATGTGGAGATGGTGAAAATACGAGGGGAGGGGAAACCCCTCAAATATATTCATACATACACATTATCTCTATCCAGTAAGGGACAAGGAAAGTTCTACCCATGGAAGTTGGCTTCTGGGTGTGCAACCAGCGTGGGGACAAATATGCCCAGAATGCAATTTCCACTAGCCCCATTGTCATTGTTCAAAATGTGGACCCATATATGTCTACGTCAACAGAGGAGTGCTGGGACCAATGGATACAAATGCGCCTTTGCATTTAATGTGCAGATTTTTAAAAATGTAAACAGCATCAGTTGGGGGGGGGGCAGCTGATAATAGGGGGAGAACAGGCACGGAGGGGGAAATATAATCCTTTCCTCCCTTGCTGTCTTCTTGCGGAAAATTCCTCCTCAGAAGGTGGTATTGTGAGAATGTCCCACTGGTGACAATGCCCTGATCCCATTAATTCCCACTGATCCTATTTGCGCTTTTAAAATAACTGCTTATTAAATGAAAAGATGCACTGAGTGCCACGTGTACGGTAGTT
Organism: Podarcis erhardii; assembly: GCF_964252035.2. Taxonomy (NCBI): domain Eukaryota; kingdom Metazoa; phylum Chordata; class Lepidosauria; order Squamata; family Lacertidae; genus Podarcis; species Podarcis erhardii. The sequence goes on from NC_138512.1 coordinate 22,350,316, forward strand.
TGGCCATCAACAATATTTTTAAAAACTGTGTCCTAATTAGGGCTGGAAAAAACATTCGACTTCTTTGTTTTCTTCTTTTGATCTGACACATTCCAAATGTTGTGCTTTCTAGGCACACAGAACGGAAGAAAAATGCTGAAAATAAATTAATTAATTTAAGGCTTGGGCAAGCCAGCCACATAAGTAATTCACAATTAAGTCTGGGAACAAATAAAAAAACCCAGGTGATACTTTTCACAAGAAAAAAACCCCATAACTTACATTTGATTTGTCACTGTTGTCAGTGCCAGCTGCATGGAGAGAAGAACAAGTGTAATTAAAAATGCCAAAACGTAAGCTTATTTTTCAAATGAAAGGCATCATTTATTGACATGTATTTTTACGCCCTGCCCTCCAACCTTGAAAGAGTTTCCAACGCTAACAATTTAAAACCGACAAGTTAAAACTGCAGCCATTAACCCCAGATTTTGGCAGGTTCTTGGGCAAGATGTCCTCATCTCCCTGAATGGGCTTTTGCTTCCTTCCAGTTCTCTCTCTCCCCCCCACCCCCTTGCCCTCTCCCTCTCAGGGATGCTTAAGGATTTCACACTGCCTACACCAAGGGTCAGCAACCTTTTTCAGCCATGGACCGGTCCACTGTCCCTCAGACTGTGTGGTGGGCCGGACTATATTTTGAAAAAAATAATGAACGAATTCCTATGCCCCACAAATAACCCGGAGATGCATTTTAAATAAAAGCTCACATTCTACTCATGTAAAAACATGCTGATTCCCAGACTGTCTGCGAGTCGGATTGAGAAGGCGATTGGGCCGCATCCTTAGGTTGCCTACTCCTGGCTTACACTACTAAGCAGGTCTTCAGTTTTCACCCTTCTCCAAAATTTGAAATGCAACTCTGAGCTCAAGACACATGCCGAAGTACATTTAAAAATCAGCATTTCAGGGTAACTGACATACCAAAAAAGTGTGATTCTTTGTGCAGGTTTCCCCTCTCTTTCTAAATGTGTATATTGATGGAGAAATGCAAAAGAACAAAGGTGTGAATGAACTCATGAGAAACTGGCACAGGTTGGAAACTGACTGATTCATCTATCCCTATTTGCCCCAGGCCCAATGTGCTGCAGAATACCATATTGTATAAGACGCACCTTTTCCCCTCCAAAAATTAAGGGGAAATGTGTGTGCGTCTTATGGAGCGAATGCAGGCTCCATGGCTTCAGCGTTGCTTTCGCTGAAGCCTGGAGAGCGAGAGGGGTCGGTGTGCACTGACCCCTCTCGCTCTCCAGGCTTCAGGGATAGCTACCTGAAGCCTCCGGAGCGCAGCGGGAGCTTCCGCTGCGTCCAGAGGCTTCGCGTTGTGGGAGCTCACACTGCGCTCTGGAGGCTTCACGTTGCTTTCGCAACTGGAGAGGCGCTGCACAGCTTTTCCTCTCTGTGCAGCGCCCCTTCAGCGAAGCGGGAGGAGAAACAGAAGGGGCTCCTTTTCTCTTGCCGCTTCGCTGAAGGAGCGCTGCGCAGAGAGGGAAAGAATTGTTTTTTTCTTGTTCTCCCCCTCTAAAACTAGGTGCATCTTATGGTTGGGTGCATCCTATAGAGCGAAAAATACGGTAAGTGCCCTTTCTCTGTGATCCTGTCACTCACTGAGCTTGGAGAGGACAGGTGACAGCAACAGCAAGTAAGGGGGATGAATAGCAAGGCCAATGGGCTCAGGGTCAGAGGTAAGTCGCCTGCTTAGCAGTTGCCCAGTTCTGTCAATTCGTGACGCCGACCTCTTTAGGATGAATCCATGCAGAAAAAGATAACAACAGTCTACAAATCTTTCCTTAATAATCTGCAACTTTTTAGAGAGAGAAAGCCCCTGAGAAAGCAGACAGACAGACCTTCCACCAACCTCTATGCAGATGGAGAAAGGACAACATCAGCATTAAGTCAACTTTAGGTTCTAAGCTACTGCTGGCTACCAACAGCTACTGCTTTGGGCCATATCTGAATGCCACATGCTATCTAAGCTCTATTTCCCCCCTACGCTGAGCCATGTGGGGAAAGGGAATGTGTCACTCCAGCGCCACAGTTACCAAGAGAGCTCTTGCCATCTTTGGTGAGACGGTTTTGATCTCAACAGCTTCGCGGTATTATGGAGCGAATTGACAAAGTAGATGGTGGCACTGCTCTGTTATACATCAAAGGCGAGCTCTTTGCCAACTATGCGACTGGGAAAGGCACTCTCTACGAAAGCAAGGAGGAAGGGCAGAGATACTAGCTGTGGACACGTTCTAGAAGACACCTATGCGGCGTAGCAAGAGGGCAGGCAGCCGCATCCGAGGCCGACACTTTACCTGACTGTGAGAAAAATTGGTAGCGCCGCCAGGAGTTCCGAACCTTAAGCGGAACGCTGGGGCTGTTGGGCGACTCTAGAGCGGACGGCAGGCCGGTGGGGGAGGGGGACAGAACAAAACAAAAGACACAACACTGTGAAAGGAAAGCAGAGACCAGAGAGCAGCCAAGAGACTCAGGAAGATGATTAATAAATCTTGTGAAAGTGGGCTGGTTGGTTCTAGCTTCCCATGGAGATCAAGCGAGGGCTGTCCCAGGGAAGATGAAGCAAGCTTGTTTTCTCCCACCCTGGAGGCCAGAATCTGAACCAATGGCTTCAAGTTACAGGAAAGGAGATTCCAACTAAATATCAGGAATAACCTTCTGACGGTAAGAGCTGTTTGACAGTGGAACAGACTCCCACAAGAGGTGATGGACTCTCCTTCCTTGGAGGTTTTTAAGCGGAGGTTGGATGGCCCTACTCGTTTGTAGGCTCAACTCCTGACACACCTGTCATGTATTTGAGATTACTGTATTGCAGGGGGTTGGACTCGATGGCCCTCGAGGTCCCTTCCAACTCAACAACTCCATGATTCCATGTTTGAAAGCAACTAGAAAATGGCAAAACTAATACTGTCCTAGTGCAACATGTATCCTTGATGTGTTACTCTCATGATTGTTTTGATTGCGATTTGGCTGCTTTACTTCTATTTCGTAGCCCGTCTTAGGCCCAGAATGATGGGAGAAAAGGAAGGGGCAGAATGAAGACTGAACAAATAATAAATAAACAAATGGTTTCCATGGTGCTTCTTGCTGAGGGTCTGAAGGCACTCTACAGTCCCTGTTTGCCCAGTACTTCAGTCTACAGAAGTCTCCTCCTCCCACTTGCCTGCTGTCAGTGAAGGAACGGTCCCAGGAAAAGGTTTCAGCCTTTTCCAGGGACAGTCCTCACACTTCTGATTGCCTGTTCTGCTTCTGAATAGAGGTTAAGAATACCAGAGCAAGGGTGAGGTTCGTTCAGTGCCTCCAGACTGCTGGAAGATCACAATGCCATTGCGATTCAGCTTTATTCTGCCATTGCCAACCATGGGAGAATTCTACTTGGGGACATAAGGAACACCAACTCCTTTCTTCATGAAAGCCAGCAAGCAAGTGAACCAACCAAGAAGTCCTCAGTTAACTGTAGTTTCCCCCCTCAAACTCAGAAATTATCATAAAGAGTTTTAGAACAAGCCAACTTCAAAACTTGTCTTGTGATCCTGGCTTGTTCTGAAGCTGTAAACCATGGTTTCCCCAGTTTGGATGAAAAATAAAACTGTGGTTAGCAGAAAACTTCCTGGTTCGTTTGCTCCTAACATGGAGAGGAGAATGAAGAGGTTGTGTGTGTGGTCAAAAGGCCTGCCATAACTTGTTTTGTTTTTTTAAAAGCAAAAGTATGATGTTACAGACTTGTCCTCTACCCCTCTGGCAAATGTTCAAGGATGCACTGAGACTACACCCCTAATTCTTCTTCCCTCCCCACTTCCTGTTTCGTTTACCTTGTGGGGCAGAATTCTGCAAAACCACTTGGCTCCTCTCGGGGATTATCTTCAAAAGTGGAAATATGATACCTCCATCTTGCACAGGGGCTTCCAAAGTCTCTACCTAGGCCAATTTTTGAAGACTAGAATCAGTTCTAAGACAACAAAATAGAATACAAAATATAGACCCTCCTTTTTAGCACTGCCTATCGATGGATTTCTTAGCTGCACTAATTAAGCAGTCTAGGCTGTATCAGGTAAGCAGGATATTCTGCCTAACTTGCGTTTATTTATTACGGAATATATGGTCTACTTTTTCTAACCAAACAGATGCACTGAAGTGGCTGGAAGTCCTAAAGACAGACACATGGAAATCACAAAACACCTTGTCTGAATAGAATTGCTTTAATTTGTTTATGAAAACAAATGAGGACGTCTAAACATTTTTTTTTTTGCTTGTTTGTTTGCACTGGCTGACATAATTCACAATGCATTTTCCCTTATCACCTCCTTCCTGTGTAGTTACAGTCCTACCTCTGTCCGAACAGGAATATATTAGAGTAAATTCCTGGCTCTGCAGATGCATAAATGAAGCTTGCTTTTTAATCTTCTAAATCTATTTGCAAGCTAGAACTGACAGAAAATTCTTCTTTCCCTTTTTGTGCGAATGCTTTCCCATGAGGGTACACATCTCCTTGTGGGAAAGATGAGCACATTCCAGCTTCACATGGTGGAAATGCAAAACGAAAACCAGCTGTGTATCTTGCATTTTGCTGGTCAGCCTAGACAAGACGCAAAATGTGTCATTAGGAACTATTCTTTACTCTCAAAAAAATTAATAATAGCTACGTATGGGCCCTGTTCTCTAGCGGCAGCTAGACTGGTGACTGGGAGTGGCCACCAGGACCATATAACACCAGTCGAGGGTCTACACTGGCACCCAGTACTTTTCCAAGCACAATTCAAAGTGTTGGTGCTGACCTTTAAAGCCCTAAATGGCCTCGGCCCAGTATACCTGAAGGAGCGTCTCCACCTCCATCTTTCCAGCGTCGAGGGCCTTCTGGTGGTTCCCTCACTGAGAGAAGTGGAGTTACAGGGAACCAGGCAGAGGGCCTTTCTCAGCAGTGGTGCCCTCCCTGTGCAACACCCTTGCATCAGGTGTCAAGGAGATAAAGAACTGCACAACTTTTAGAAGACACCTGAAGGCAGCTCTTTATCAGGAAGTTTGTAAACATTTTATTAGGTTTTTATATGTGTTGGAAGCTGCCCAGAGTGGCTGCAGCAATCCAGCCAGATGGGTGGGATATTATTATTATTATTATTATTATTATTATTATTATTATTATTTATTATTATTGCAGTGTGTGGCAAGGGAAAGTTTCCCTCATTTGTATTGTTGAAGAGCAGTGAAACTGAAGGGACAGTGCTGCTTGGTCTGCTGTTTTCATCTTGATTAAAACCATCCTTGGGATACTGTTAGCGCAGAAAAGAAGAATATGTTTTCACACTAATAGCAGAGTTCAGGAGGGATTTTTATTGGGATTATGGCATTGGACAGAAGAATTGACCCTCCCAATGAAAATCAGCTCCCTCATGCCTGTTATCCGATAGAAAAGAATACCCTGATATAGTGTTTAACCGATGCATTGAGCCTCATGTCTAGCGTCATCCTCAACTGTAAGACAGAGTTGTTCCGCCTGGCCTTTGGCTTGGAGCCAATTTGATTCCCTCCCTCCCTCTCTCTCTCTCTCTCTTTTTTTCCTTTTCCTTCTCCTCCTGCAATGAGGCTACATTTTAATATTTTAATGTTCCATTATTTTAATGTTGTATTTTATTTTTGTTTTTAAGTTTGTAATCATTCATCTTGTTTTTATTATTGCTTGTAAGCCGCTCTGAGCCCGGCCTTGGCTGGGGAGGGCGGGGTATAAATAAAAAATTATTATTATTATTATTAACTGTATGTTTTAGTGCATCACACTACCTTCTGGATAACTGGTGCTTCTACTTCCTTCAGTTGCCCCCTTTCAAGTTTCTTCGGCTCCTCATTTGAGCCCATTTCCTTGCGATGATTACTGAGGAAAGAGTTCGTGACGGAAGAGAACTCCGCCATGGCCACAGTGGGGCTGGCACGGGAAACGGTTGTGCTGAATTCTTTGTGGTCTGAAGAAGGATTGGGGGAACAAGGGAAAAGCAAACAAAAATCAATCAGGACGATTAAATAAGAAAGAGAAGGGCAGCCTCATGTCAAGAACGTTGAAAATGTTACCCAATAAAAAGACACACAGAAAACATATTCAGAAACGTTTATCTGAGCATATACTGTTGCTTTGTTTTAATTCTCATTTTATGTAACTGTTGCATGTCGTATGTCTAAGTGTGTATAAGTGTGTGTAGACACACAGAAGAAGAAAAATCCAGTGCAGACGATGGCCACTATTTCTAGAAAGCAGAAAGAATAAACAGGCCCACAACTTTTAGCCAGTTAGAAACAGTGCTTTTTTTTTTCTTAAAAAAATGTTTAGGGGTACTCTCATTTTTCTCCTCATACTGAAATACTGTCCCTCAATGAGACCAAACTTAGATTCACAAAAGGTTTAGGAGTATGTGTACCCCTTTGTCCCCCCCCCACTGGTTTGAAATATGAAGCTGACTAAAGTGATGCCCCAAACTATCGGACAATACACTCAAAAGATGCAGTATAACTTTAATATAAACACTTTTGCAGCATCTAAAAGGAGGCATTCTACCTGCTCTCACATAGAAAGGAATGCCTCTCTTAAGATGGTTCCCACTACAAAACATACCTGCAAAGGATAAAAACAAAATATTGCATGCCTCTTCCTTCAAAATTTATTGATTTATCCACACATACATAGCTTTAATAATTAAAAAGCTAATAACTAATTTAAATTTCGTTCCCATTTTCCCCCACTCTTAATCTCAGGGTTGGAGGTTCAAGCCCCACCTTGGGCAAAATATTCCTGCATTGCAGGGGGTTGGACTAGATGACCCTTGTGGTCCCTTCCAACTTGACCGTTTTATGGTACTTCTATGATACCTGGAGGGTATCATACTGGTTGACCTGCTGTTGAAAGTAATGTGGGGGTTTTTAAATCAAGTTTTATGCGTTATATACTTTCCAAGTTATTTTCATGCTTTTCTTCTGAAAAACATCGTAACCCATAAAAAGCCTTTTAAAACCCAGGCAAAAACAAACATGATGTTCACTGCTGTAAACTGCTTAATCACAAGTTAGCTTTCTTTCACGAAACCTCTAGAGGGCACTGTTCATGTATGTGTATAGACAAAAAGCCCATATAATATTCCTTAAAGCAACAAACCTGGAGACAGTCTTTCCGAATCGGTTTTCTCATTTTGGTTGATTGATTTAGCTTCTTCCGTCAAGGTGCCCTGCAGAGAACATTTATATTACTGTCGATCCACAGGCAGAACAATTGCAAATGGGAATGAAGAAAACATCAAACTTTGGTTTGGTTTTCCATCACAGAACAATATTCCAAACTTTTATATTGGCCACGCTTCCATGCCACACTAAACCGCAACTGAGTGCAATGCAATCGAGCCCTCGTGAGCCACAGTAAGCCCTTGGCTTGCATATTGTGTACCCCTTTCCGCTCTTCCACCTGTGTGACTGGAAAAGAGAAGTTTGGAAGCGTTTGCTTCTCCATGGTTTGTCGTTTTGTATGAAATTACAAAGTATGCTTACCCTTTACTCTGGTTCGTTTGAAGAAAATTTGAAACCATTCTTTTAATTTGGCTTTTACAAAACAAAACAAACTATAGTTCTGTTCATCTTGCAAGAGGCTAGCAAGGACCGCCGACTCTGGCTGCAGTTTATCCCACCTACGTAGAGGACCAGACGGCACTGATTGGCCGGCCGAACCAGTCCCTAAGAGGAGGCCTATACAAAGCCCACCAGTTTGGCCATTCGCTGGCAGGCGAGCACCAAACCCTTGCCCCGTCACTGGATCGTCGCAGGGCCCATAGACCGGCCAACCATTTAAGGTAAGCAGACTTCCCTGTGAATGGCTCCCATGTAGCACAGGATTCCATCTAAATGACCTTAATTACACTAATTTTATTTCGTTGCTAAAAAAAAGTAAAAATTATCCTACCCCTCAACCAAGTTCCCAAGAGCATCTTACAAAAACCAAGAATGCAATACGGTTAAAATGTAAGTGCCATACAAATTGTTATTATTGAAATCTCAAATATGATCTAACCCATGTAAAAAGAGGCTCTTTCCTCCCAAATCGACATCCCATGTAAAAGACCCAAGTCATTGGCCCATTTCGAGTAATTAACATTAGGTCTCCTATTCTCCCCTTGTCCCCCCCCCCAAATCTGCTCTGTAAGGGTTGCCCAGTTCCCAGAGCTGAATTTGAGGGTTCCTTGCACTGTGTGCATGGAACTCTGTTGCATCAGCAGAACTGTGGCATTGGATATGGCCCAGCTGGTGGGATCTGCTGACAAATAAGCTGCCATGTGCTGGGGAAGCATTTAAAATAATAATAATAATAATAATAATAATAATAATAATAATAATAATAATAATAATTTATTTATTTATACCCCGCCCATCTGGCTGGGTTTCTCCAGCCACTCTGGGTGGCTTCCAACAGAATACTAAAATACAATAACCTATTAAACATTAAAAGCTTCCCTAAACAGGGCTGCCTTCAGATGTCTTCTAAAAGTTTGGTAGTTATTTTTCTCTTTGACATCTGGTGGGAGGGCGTTCCACAGGGCGGGTGCCACTACCGAGAAGGCCCTCTGCCTGGTTCCCTGTAACTTGGCTTCTTGTAGCGAGGGAACCGCCAGAAGGCCCTCGGCGCTGGACGTCAGTGTCCGGGCTGAACGACGGGGGTGGAGACGCTCCTTCAGGTATACTGGACCGAGGCCGTTTAGGGCTTTAAAGGTCAGCACCAACACTCTGAATTGTGCTCGGAAATGTACTGGGAGCCAATGGAGATCTCTCAGGGCCGGTGTTATGTGGTCCTGGCGGCAAATCCCAGTCACCAGTCTAGCTGCCACATTCAGGATTAGTTGTAGTTTCTGGGTGACCTTCAAAGGTAGCCCCACGTAGAGTGCATTGCAGTAGCCCAAGAGAGAGATAACTAGAGCATGTACCACTCTGGCGAGACAGTCTGCAGGCAGATAGGGTCTCAGCCTGTGTACCAGATGGAGCTGATAAACAGCTGCCCTGGACACTGAATTGACCTATGCCTCCATGGACAGCTGTGAGTCCAGACTGACTCCCAGGCTGCGCACCTGGTCCTTTAGGGGCACAGTTACCCCATTCAGGACCAGGGAGTCCTCCACACCTGCCCGCCTCCTGTTCCCCAAAAAGGGTAGTGGCATGCAGTGATTTTTTTTGCAGGGAAACAGGGACAGAGGAGCCAACTTGCTGGGGCAATGGGGGGGAGTGATGTCATGACCTCCTGACGTGTGTGCGAAGATCTTGCCTCCCTCCTTAAGCTTGGCAGAAGCTTCCCTTTGGGAGGAAGGCGCCAGGCATTAATGCTTTAATACTCTAATTTACTAGGGACACAGGTGGTGCTGTGGGTTAAACTACAGAGCCTAGGACTTGCCGATCAGAAGGTCAGTGGTTCAAATCCCCGCGATGGGGTGAGCTCCCGTTGCTCGGTCCCTGCTCCTGCCAACCTAGCAGTTCGAAAGCACGTCAAAGTGCAAGTAGATAAATAGGTACTGCTCCAGCAGGAAGGTAAACGGCGTTTCCGTGCGCTGCTCTGGTTCACCAGAAGCGACTTAGTCATGCTGGCCACATGACCCGGAAGCTGTACCCTGGCTCCCTCGGCCAATAAAGCGAGATGAGCGCCACAACCCCAGAGTCAGTCATGGCTGGACCTAATGGTCAGGGGTCCCTTTACCTTTACTCTAATTTACTGGGAACATTCACGGGACTAGCCTAGTAACTAGTTCACTGGTGGCACTAATGGTTTGAAGGACACCTGAAATGTACTGTAAAAGAGAGACTGAAAGTGGGTCCACCCCTATTGCAAAGCACGGCCAATCTGATGGCACGGTCCTTACCGTCTGCGCTCTGTCTTTGCTGTGCTCGATGAGCCGCTTTAGGACAAGCTCAGTGCTAGGGCTGTTTTGTTCCCCCTCCACTGAGGAACCGTCCACCACACTGTTGGACTTTGGCGACCGGCTTGGCGAAGGGGCAAATATTAACGTTGTGCATTCTCTCTCTCGTTCCTCTTCCACTCCGTTGACAGCTTCTCCGTTCATGCTGACTTTTCCATCCACCTGCAGGGTACAGTTTCAAAAACCACGTGGGTAACGTAAAACTGAGAGGCCCCAAGGCAAGGTGTATTATTTCTCAGCGGAAAGAAGTGAAAATTCTTTTTGTGGCCTCAGTGCTTCTGGCGCAGTGAAGCAGACTTTTAGGGTGCCGTTCCCGCCAGCGTTACAGCAACAGCACGCAAGCCATTTGAGTTAGTGCAACTCCACGTGTGATTATTCTTTCCCAGACACTTCTGATTCTCTCTTTCCTCCCCTGCTCTCTCCTCTGTTGTCTTCCCCTCTTGTAAAATTTACATTTTAAGCCAGGGGCCAGCAAACTTTTTCAGCAGGGGGCCGGTCCACTGTCCCTCAGACTTTGTGGGGGGCCAGACTATATTTTGGAAAGGAAAAAAAAACACACACACACACAAATTCCTATGCCCCACAAATAACCCAGAGATGCATTTTAAATAAAAGCACACATTCTACTCATGTAAAAACACCAGGCAGGCCCCACAGATAACCCAGAGATGCATTTTAAATAAAAGGACACATTCATGTAAAAACACGCTGATTCCCGGACCGCCCGTGGGCCAGATTTAGAAGGCGATTGGGCTGGATCCGGCCCCCGGGCCTTAGTTTGCCTGCCCATGTTTTAAGCGTTCTGGGAAGGGGGTCTACTCTTTTGGTTTGTAAGGGCAAACAGGAAGAGTGAAATAAATATAAATACTTAAAGGCTGGAATCTGATTAAAGAAATATTTGAGTTTGCATCTAACTAACTTCCACTCAGAGTTAGAAATTAAGGGACCCAGATTAGCCATGTTCCTTAATTTCAGCAGATCTGCTCTGAGTATAACAGACACTGAAGCATCAGAAGTTTTTTAATCTCTGAAGTTTTATCTTTTCTATTTCCTCTTGGAAGCTCTTTTCTATCTCTCCCTCTCCCCCCCCCCCTTATTTCTCTATCTCTTTTTCGTCATGTTTTATCTTACTTAATGTTGGACAAAAAATACATTTGAGATTAAGTTTTGCATTTCTCTTCATGAACTCTAATAAAATTTATTTTAAACATGAAAATCCTCATCAAGTAAACCCGCACACATGTGCATATTAACAACCGCTCTGAAGGAAAGCATGTTTCACCGAGGCAACTGGGGCACGACTCACAATTTACCAAAATATTTTCAGTCAATTTATCTGCTTTAATCAAAAGCAGCAAACATAATGATGAAGACCCTTGTCATATATGAAACGGGATTCTCGAAAGCTTCCCTTTCCTTCTCTCCTGAGCTACCTTTGACTCACCTAACGCAACCTACCTTAAAGGTTCTCAACACCTGCTGCGTGCTTTTGGGTTGCGAGTAAGGCTTGGCAGTCAACATAGGCACAGCCTTCGAGACAAACGGTTTGCTTGGAGAGGTGCGGCCAGTCGAGACGCTGCCTTCTGACCCGCCGGCGGGAGCGATGGTTGCCTCTACCTTGGCAGTGTACTTGGGGGCGGGGAGCGACTGTTGCCGTAAGTATCTCAGGGGGTTGGGGTCCTTGGGTGGGGACGACGAATTTGGCTCCGCTGAATGGCTTCTCTCCAGAATTTTTGGCATCTCCAAGCGCTCGAGGACAGCTTCGCTAATGGTGAACCTCTCAATGTACTGCTGGAGGATATTATCCGCTTCCTCACGTGACCTGGCATTCTTGTACGCTTCGTGCAGAGCTCTCTCGCGCCTCTCTCTGTTTGGGTGTAACAGAAGCAAGGTTGCAAAGGGGGACCTATCATTATTGCCATTAATTACCGTATTTTTCGTTCTATAAGACGCACCAGACCATAAGACGCACCTAGTTTTTGGACGTGGAAAACAAGAAAAAAATATTCTGAACCTCAGAAGCCAGAACAACAAGAGGGATCACTGCGCAGCGAAGGCAGTGATCCCTCTTGCTGTTCTGGCTTCTGGGATAGCTGCGCAGCCTGCATTCGCTCCATAAAACGCACACACATTTCCCCTTACTTTTTAGGAGGGAAAAAGTGAGTCTTATAGAGCAAAAAATACGGTAAATTTGTATACCGCCCGACACCCGCAGGTCTCAGCACGCCTACGACATAAAATCATGTTATAAAAAAACACAATATACAGAGTAAGTTGAATAAGTCAGCATGTGCGCAAAAAAAGAGGATGCCCCGCTCGTTTCTGCTTTGCAAGAGAGTCTGGGCAAAGTAGCATCCAGCCTCAGTTCGCTTAAACTAACTTAATTGCTGGCGCCATTTTATACCATAAGCAGAATCAAGTCAGTCGAGCCTTACCACTTCCCACTGCAGTAAGAAATTTCCTAGCTTGAATGCAACCCTTCGCCATACTCCCTGCATAGAGAAAACAATCATGGCGGGGAGAATATCAGGCGGAACATTTTACCCTGACATGCTTGTTTTCTATGTGAAATACACACACACCCCATGGATGGGCGATTCAGACATGCAACCCCTTCCTTCCAAGGTGCACTTATGCTTGTGGCCTGAAGTTGCACCGACCAGGAAAAGATTTACTGTGTGAATCTGTTGATTATGCAAAAGATGATCATGAACCATATATTTTACCACACACACCTCCACTGGACGTGTGGCAAAACCCTCCTCATCCGTCGACAGAATAATACAGCTGGGAGGTTGTTTGTTCCTTGGAGATCATGGCATCCTCATTGGATACAGAGAAGCAACTCTAGAGTAGGAATCACTAATGACCAAGTAGATCCCTGGGGCAACCAGGTGTATGTTAAAGAAGTGTTTGCTCCACCCAGAAGATGGAAGGGGCTACTTCTTACCCAAAAAGGTCCCAACTGTGGAAGGGACCAAATTCCACCCCCTCTTCTGGAGGAAATTGCAGTAAAACGTAATTATGCATAAGTGCTAGTTTGTGCATGAAGGGATTAGACAATAGAGCTGGATTGCAAGACTCAGCTATGTCACACCCCCTCTTCTCCAGTAAGTGAGGAAATGAATCTTTCTCTTCCTGTTCCCTCTCTCTCCACACCATGTAACCTAAGAGGAAGGATGTGTCTAAGCTTAGAGCATGTGTTCAGAACTATATTCTGTATTTTCTACCCAAGAGTATTCTGCCTGTGTTCTCCTTGCTGCTGCTTCGATAAATGCAACACTCTGTCCTTTGGAACGTTTTGTAAGTAAAGTATTTTAAACTTACTTAACAGTGTGGTTTGTTCACTGTAGGAGGGGTAGAAAGAGTGGAGTGCTTTGCAAGTGGACTAAACGGGATAGGCAAACAGTTAAGCAGCCTACATTCCTAACGCTTCACTGTATTGCTTGACTTTGTGAGCTTAAACTCTTCTACTAGGCTCTCTCTTGCTGTAGAGGTATGTTTAGCCCCACATTTTGAATCTAGGCATCCAGCTTATTCTTTTATTATTCACCCTACGCACAGAGGTCACAGTAATTCTACACCCCACACAACCTCCACCTTATTTCACTGAGCTCCACAGCTTTAAGTAATTTTCTCCTAGCCAGCTCACTTCTGGCACCAGAACTAGAAAACTACTTTAAAATATTGGAGCTTGGTGAGGTGAGACGGAGGCTAGATTTTGCTCCCTGTTCTTCTTTGCAAAAGAACAGACCCCCATGCTTCGAACATGGCCAGCGCTTATTCGACACCCACAGAGTTGGCCTACACGTATAGTTGCACTCCAAGAGTCCTCAAACTGTGCTTTCATTAAATGAACCTACTTCTCTTCCACAATTTCTCTGTAGGTCTTTATGCTTTTCCTCCGCTCACTGGCCTCCTCAGTGCCAGTCAGTAGTCTCTCCATCTTCTTTCTCTCGGCTTCTTTTTTAAATAAGTCCTGAGAAGCACTTCTCCGGCGACTTTTCCACCTGGCTAAGTCCTGCAGGAGGAAGATGGGCAGAGGACAGAACTGTAATGATTAGGCATGATGTTGAAAATCAACTCTGTGAGGTATAATAATAAAAAAATAGTAGTAATAATTATTTATTTATATGCCACCCATCCGACTGGGTTGCCCCAGCCACTCTGGGCAACTGCCAACAAACCAAAGCACAGTAAGACATCAAACATTAAAAACTTCCCTGTACAAGGCTGCCTTCAGATAGGTAGGTTTGGTTACTTGTCTTCCGCCAGTAGGCCGAGACTCACAAACAGGTAGCACCCCAACCGAAGGTCTGTTATAGCACAGTCATTTCCTCAGTGTTTCCCAAGCTTGCGACTACGACTACAATTTTTGGACTACAATTCTCATCATCCTTGAAGCCTGGTCCTGCTAGCTAGGGAGGATGGGAGTTGTAGTCCAAAAATAGCTGAAGACCCGAGTTAGGGAAACCCTAGTTTAGACTAAATATACATATGAGAAAGCCGGAAAGCAGATGACCTGAGGCAAAAGAAAGGATGAGCTTCCTGTAGCTGCATTTGTATAACACAGTGAAGTATTCAAAGTGGTTCACATAATCTTTACAACAAACCTGTAAGCTAAGTCAATAGCATCATCTCCTCTAAACTGCAACTGAAAGTGTGGCTTACGGAAGGCCAACAAGTGAATTTGTAGCAAAGGTGAGATCCAAAGCAACGATCCCAATTTCTCACAGGTTTCCTTCTCCCTGCAAAAGAGTCTTCTGTTCTCATACTCACATCTTGCCACCGGTCCTCTTCCTCTTTGAGCTGGTGGTGGATCGCCTGCAGCTTCTCATGGCGAGCTTGGCTATGAGGTTGCATCATGGCAGCCTCGTCTGCGCACCTCATGTCAAACATGCTCACGCTCCTGAAAAGAAAAGCAAGGAAAGGATGAGGAAGGAGGCTATTTGTCGTGGATAGACTTGGTGCGTTTCTGCCACAGGAGGGCGCTGGAGCAAACTTAAATGCATCGCGTTCTGCAGAAAGCTGTGAAGTGGCAAAGCTGGAGGTATTTTTGCATGTGCATCCACTTCATCAGAAGCCATGTGCTTTTTTACTTTAGTATAAACAAGGCTATACTAACGTACATGCAAATTGTCTGATTGTGGTCCGTTCCAGTAACACCGCTGCAAAAGGAAGAGCTGGAGGTCTGCGCAAGGCTGCCCTTTTGCTTGGCATCTAATGTGAATTGAGCACAGCCCTGTCCTTGCGTAATTTCTCAACTGTCCCTTGTTTCGTTAGGAAATACAACAATAATCATTCTTCGGGCGTTAATAGCACCGACTGGAAAGGTTTTGGAGTGAATCAGCACCAGTGGTTTTTTAAAACTGCATTCAGGCAAACACCAGAGAGCTCAGCAGGGTTCCCCAGTGAGAATTTTGGTAATGATGGAAAAATTCCCCTCGCCCACCTCTGCTGATCTTGTTTTGCAATGCACAGAGGGGAAGGCTGAATGTGGTTTAGGCTGCACTCTCAGTTCATGGGGTGTTATACAGTGGCTGTGTTCAGATGTCACAGTGCAAGTGAGTCCAGGCAAGCCTGCTCTCCGTTCCTGTCTTCTCCCCTGATGCAGCCACAAGCAGTTGAGAAGCTTCCACTTCTGTTTTTGCTTAACCACAGCGTGTCGTCCAAACTGCGGTTAACACCAACCATGGTTTCTTTGCGGGGGGGAAGCCAACTTGAAACCATGGCGGTGTAAACAGAGCATTAACATCAGCCACAGTTTGCACAACATGGTGTGTTGTGGTTTAGCGAAACCTTCTGTACTTTTCCTGGCACATGCATCTAAAGAGCAGATGAGAAAGGAGCGAGCAGTGAGCACAAACATAAAGGTTAGTAGTGTGATCACTGAACACAACTGGTGGGGACTTGATAGGCCATATCTGTGCCCCAAATGAACTGAGTGTGTGCCTTCAGATAGGTCCCAGAATCCACTGCAAAACACAAGGGCTGCCTGGAAGACATGGAAAAGTGTTCCCTTCACACTAGAAAGTCTGAAAACTGCTTATCTAAACTTTAGTTATGAAAGGACCATGAGTTACTCGGAGCAAAGATTTCTGGTTTCCTGAAACAACTGAAGTGATACATTAGAGACAGTTGAGATGTACATAACTGCAGGTTAAATGCCAACAGGCGAGTTAAGTAGTGAGAGCCATCCCTACTGAGCGCACATGCAGAGTGAATGGTCACAGAATTCCATTGTTATTCTGGTTTTAAAAAACAACAACAACCCACCAAAGTTCCACTTATTAACACACCATTACACAAGGAGCAGCAATCACGCCCCATCACAGTCTCCTTTGCAAAATGAAGTTAGAGGCTGGTTGTTAAAAAACACTGGGTGAGATAAAATACCACAAGCGTAGCGCATGAGACAAGACAGTATACAGAGCTGGTTAATTTTCAGCTATTTAAAGAATATGCACCATATTTCTGGTTGCCTTTGGATGGAAGTGCAGTTGACTGTATAAATTAAAATAAGCAAATCAGCCTCCTTTGTGTTTCTGTATGAACATGCCCATACATGAAGAGATTAGGAATCTCCAACAATGAATTCTTAACTACCATGCCACAATGGTGTAATATCAACGAAGGAGTCAAGTGTAGACGTCTTCTGCCATCTACCAGTTTCTGTTAGAATCCTTAATACAGCAGGCCTGTATAGCCCATTTTCTATTTGAAAGTATGTGAATTGTATGGAACTATCTAATGATACCTCAGAATGCTACAGAGCCAAATTCCTCCTCCTAGAATTGGCTTTTAATGCACATTTGCAACAAAAATCTAGGGTTCAGGGCGGGTTGCTTTTTTGTTTTGTTTTGTTATTAAAAACGGATTCCCCAGTACATGAAAGTAATCATCTCTTGTGGGAATACAGTCAAGATCTTTATTCTTGCTTTCCATTTCTTTGCTCCTAAGTACTCGCCCTTTAAAATGATGTAATATTACAGGAAAACAATGAAACGCCTATTTTTTATTTTTTAACTTTTTTTAAAAGGGGTTTGATATTATCCCTGAGACTTCATAAATTATACGCAAGCAGTCATGTTATTAAAGCGTAGCAGGATTTTCTTTTAACGAACTAAGGTCTACATTAATTTCCTTCTGGGATAAATCTTTAAGTGACGGGATGGAAAACTAGTGAACTTTATTATATGGCATGGTAAGTTATGTTTAGGGGGGCCGGAAAGTTGGATGCCAAAGGG
Organism: Podarcis erhardii; assembly: GCF_964252035.2. NCBI lineage: Eukaryota > Metazoa > Chordata > Lepidosauria > Squamata > Lacertidae > Podarcis > Podarcis erhardii. The sequence continues at coordinate 22,367,528 of NC_138512.1, forward strand.
TAACTGAAAGTCAGAGTCAGGCCAGAGTTGTGGACATCCATAGAAAAATCCAGAGTTAGTTGTCCCTAGACTAGGCATTCTAAGGTCATAGTCGGTGACATGAAGCTGGAGCCAGAATAAGTGTTTGAGGATGAAAGCAGCAGGAAGTACATTTCTGTTGACCTGAAGTCGTACCTCGGGTTACAAACACTTCGGGTTACAGACTCTGCTAACCCGGAAGCAGTACCTCAGGTTAAGAACTCTGCCCCAGGATGGGAACAGAAATTGCGCGGTGGCGGTGCGGCAGGTCCCATTAGCTAAAGTGGTGCCTCAGGTTAAGAACAGTTTCAGGTTAAGAACGGACCTCTGGAATGAATTAAGTTTGTAACCAGAGATACCACTGTACTGGGCCATGGCCATTTAGGGCTTTAAAAGTCAGCACCAACATTTTGAATTGTGCTTGGAATCATACTGGGAGCCAATGTAGGTCTTATATGGTCGGTGTTATATGGTCTCGGCGGCCACTCCCAGGCCCCAGCCTAGCTGTCGCATTCTGGATTAGTTGCAGTTTCCGGGTCACCTTCAAAGGTAGCCCCACGTAGAGCGCATTGCAGTAGTCCAAGCGGGAGATAACTAGAGCATGCACCACTCTGGTGAGATATTCTGCGGACAGGTAGGGTCTCAGGTGGCGTATCAGAGGGAAGCTGCCCAAAGTGGCTGGGACAACCTAGTCAGATGGGCAGGGAATAATAATAATAGAATAGGACACCCCTATTTTCATCAGATAAATGTTGGCAGGTATGGTATCGATCAATCCATGCAGGCTTAATATTGCTTGCCAAACACAGGGGTTGATGAGTCAAGTCTCTCATCTCTGCTGTAAAGGGCTCTAAGGTCGGAGCACCCATTGTCCTAAGTAGCTCACTAGGGCTAAGTACCAGACACATGTTATGAGGTTCCTCGTTTAAGCCTGGATTCCTTGACAATGAGAACATGTTTTAAGACGGGGCCTGAATATTAGGGTGCAAAAACAAACTAAATGCCACAGGGAAGACTGATTTCTTTCTTTAAAAGCAACCACTACTAAATATAAACAACAAACTCAAAACAGACCCATTGGGCTCCAAGTCTGAACTGGGCAGGGAAAGGCTATTTACAGTAATCTTTTCCTTCCAGCTCAAAATTGCTCACTTCCTCAAGTTGATTTTCTCTCTGGTTTGGGGACACACAATATGGGGACATCACCCCTTTTCTCTCATAAGTGGGGGGAAAGCAGATCGGGAAATGAGGTTCTGTGGAGGCCAAGTGGCAGGAAGGGAAACAGTTGAGCCCCTTCTGCCGCAGTACAGAAGGCTGATTTTCAATTTTATTTTATTATTCATGTTGGGGAAAGAAATGCAAAACTTACGCCAGAGATCCTACAAAGTAAGTTAACTGTGCTTTGACTTTTGAATCTCAGCTTGATGTAATAAACTCATTCCCTCAACTTACTACTTAGTAATCTACTCCTAGACCTAAAGGTAAAGGGACTCCTGACCATTAGGTCCAGTTGTGACCGATTCTGGGGTTGCGACGCTAATCTCACTTTATTGGCCAAGGGTCATGTGGCCAGCATGACTAAGCCGCTTCTGGCAAACCAGAGCAGCGCACGGAAACGCCGTTTACCTTCCCGCCAGAGCGGTACCTATTTATCTACTTGCACTTTGACGTGCTTTCGAACTGCTAGGTGGGCAGCAGCTGGGACCGAGCAATGGGAGCTCACCCTGTCGCGGGGATTCGAACCGCCGACCTTCTGATCAGCAAGTCCTAGGCTCTGTGGTTTAACCCATAGCACCACCTGCGTCCCTACTCCTAGACCTAGCCTATGCTTATTCAAGTCTCCCTTATTTATAATTCCAGTTCCTTTAGTCATCGCAGGCGAGTGGGCTCTACAGACCCCACAGATTTCCTTTTTTTAAAAAAGGATCAAGCCACAGATTAGCATAAGTCATTTCTTGCAGCAACATCCACATGCTTTATAGCTTTCTGAAAAGGCATGACTTCAGAGCACATACCATCACATCACAGTGTATATGTTAAAGCACGCATATTTCGAACAGCTCTGCATCGGAACAATGGCGAGTAAGAATGGTGCATCAGCTGCATTTAAAATTAGTAATAAATACGGAAAGCATGCAGTTTAAGTTGTTAAAGCAACCCACTGAGCACACAACAACTTACTCTGCGTCATCAGACACAGGAGTTCTGGAGCCGAATCTATAAAACCAAATATAAAATTAGAGAGGCTTTGTGGGGGGTGGAGATATAAATTGCATTGAGAGGAAAGGAGGGGGGCGGGTAGAAGAGGAAAACCACATCAAGCAAGGAGATGTTCATTTGAAGCCAGTCTTCTCCATCAGTCCAGAGTGTGGTACGAACACTGCATATTCAAAGCATCGCATGTGAGATCACGCTTTAATCCTTCACACAACAACTATAAAAACCCAAACCAAACAATTTTTTAAAAAATGCTTTTCAAATTTGGAACACCCTGTTAGGAAGCCACACTGTGAAACCAAGGCTGGGAAGTGATTCCTCATAAAAGCAGATATAAGAAGTATATTTCGTTTTATGAGATGAGCCACACATGCAGTTACATGTTGCACCATGCATAATCAATATCCGTTAAAAAGACATTTCAATATGCATAGTATGCTGGACCTGAGATGCATTCCGCAAGGGGGGGGGGATCCAGATAATGCCATTGGATCTTGCAAGTGAATACGTTTCTACATCCATCCTGAAAGTTTATGCAACTCATTAGCAATGATTGAGTTTCATTTGGCACAGTCATATTTACACCCAGAAAAATCATAGCCATATACATGGATTGGAAGCTCTCCAAAGAATCTACCGTTCTCCCAAACCAGCACCTTCCCCTTCATTCCTATAGAAGAAGAAGAAGAGTTTGGATTTGATATCCCGCCTTTCACTCCCTTTAAGGAGTCTCAAAGCGGCTAACAATCTCCTTTTCCCTTCCCTTCCCTTCCTCCCCCACAACAAACACTCTGTGAGGTGAGTGGGGCTGAGAGACTTCAAAGAAGTGTGACTGGCCCAAGGTCACCCAGCAGCTGCATGTGGAGGAGTGGGGAAGTGAACCCGGTTCACCAGATTACGAGTCTCGCTCTTGACCACTACACCACACTGGCACTAGCCTATTTTGTAGAGATTTCTTAGAATTTCTGGGAAAGAAACCAAAAAATGCACCACTGGAAAGCACTTTATTAGTTTCAAAAAGGCACACTTCCCAAGTACATTATGGTTAATCCGCAATTAAAATATTCAACGCAAGAGCAAAACAGGCTTGTTTCCAGCAGGCGCACACCAACACACTACAGACGGCTTTAGGGTGCAATTTCTTGACCACAAGGTAGCTCACGTTTGTGCATGTCCGTCCTTCAGAGACGTAACCCCTTGGCTGTTTCTTTCAGTAAGTTGCATCTCCGAAGAATCTCCTGGCTGGAGAGGCTTGGAGTCCAGCAAGTCCTTATGAGGAGAAGAGGCGCCATCTTGCCTTACACCAGGGACTCTGTCTTCCCCATCTTCCAGTTTGTGCTCAGGTTGCGCCAAAAGCTTTTGAGGGCTTTCTGCACAAAGCTTTGGATGCTTTTCGGGGACTGCCGAGTCCGTCATGGTAATGCTAAAAACGTTAATTTCTGATTTAGCTTGTAGCGAGACACGCTGTATGTACCCAACATGCACTCTGACATAGAAACTAACAGATGAGATTATGACACAAACCATGCATGGCTATAGCAAAGGCAAATACGATTTTCAGTGACAGTAGTTCTGTGCCTCTCTATCCTGACAGGGGGGGGGAGGGGGAGAGACAGCATGTCTGGTTTCACCCAAAGGCAGCAATGAACTGGGTTTTGTTTTTGTTTGTTTTTTTTTTTTGCAGCAGAGCTACCCAACACCATCAACTGCCCTCTGGCTTCACTGAAACCAATAAACCTTTCTGAAACTCTCAGCACCTATGTGGCACAATATCATGTCCCCTTCATGTGCCACCCCAAGGAGGACTCTGATTCGGATGAATCACAGGTCACCTCACTTACGAGGGGCACTCTCAGCACCCCATTTCACACTGCCTCAGCCTGAGGAGGTGGGTCTCCCATCTTCCTCAGACTCTGGGGGTGCCTCCCCCTGTAGCTTCTCCCACACCACAGACATGCAGGAACTTTGGGCCCTTCAGAACACCACAGGAAGAACAGCCAATGCAGTTCTGTGGTACCTTCCTCCTGGGCCGTGTTCAGAAAGTGGTGGTGGGGGATGAGTGTTCAGACCCCTGGCCGCTCACTTGTGGGGTGCCTCAGGGTTCTGTCCTCTCCCCCATGCTTTTCAACATCTACATGCAGCCGCTGGGAGCGATCATCAGGAGGTTTGGGCTGGGTGTTCATCAGTATGCAGATGATACCCAGCTCTACCTCTCTTTTAAATCAGAACCAGTGAAGGCGGTAAAGGTCCTGTGTGAGTGTCTGGAGGCGGTTGGAGGATGGATGGCGGCTAACAGATTGAGGTTGAATCCTGACAAGACAGAAGTACTGTTTTTGGGGGACAGGAGGCGGGCAGGTGTGGAGGATTCCCTGGTCCTGAATGCGGTAACTGTGCCCCTGAAGGACCAGGTGCGCAGCCTGGGAGTCATTTTGGACTCACAGCTGTCCATGGAGGCACAGGTCAAATCTGTATCCAGGGCAGCTGTTTACCAGCTCCATCTGGTACGTAGGCTGAGACCCTATCTGCCTGCGGACTGTCTCGCCAGAGTGGTACATGCTCTGGTTATCTCCCGCTTGGACTACTGCAATGCGCTCTACGTGGGGCTACCTTTGAAGGTGACCCGGAAACTACAACTAATACAGAATGCGGCAGCTAGACTGGTGACTGGGAGCGGCCGCCGAGACCATATAACACCGGTCTTGAAAGACCTACATTGGCTCCCAGTACGTTTCCGAGCACAATTCAAAGTGTTGGTGCTGACCTTTAAAGCCCTAAATGGCCTCGGTCCAGTATATCTGAAGGAGCGTCTCCTCCCCCATCGTTCTGCCCGGACACTGAGGTCCAGCTCCGAGGGCCTTCTGGCGGTTCCCTCACTGCGAGAGGCCAAGTTGCAGGGAACCAGGCAGAGGGCCTTCTCGGTGGTGGCGCCCGCCCTGTGGAATGCCCTCCCATCGGATGTCAAGGCGATGGACAACTACCTGACATTCAGAAGACATCTGAAGGCAGCCCTGTTCAGGGAAGTTTTTAATATGTGACATTTTAGTGTATTTTTTATCTCTGTTGGAAGCCGCCCAGAGTGGCTGGGGAAACCCAGCCAGATGGGCGGGGTACAAATAATAAATTATTATTATTATTATTATTATAGTACCTAAAGAAGGAAGCAAGAGGGACCAGGGGTTTTGAACCCTGAGTTTGGGTTCAAAATTTCGTTCGGCCGTAAAGGTCACTGGGTGACCCTGTGCCAGTAACCGGGCTAAAGCTCAGGAAATCTCAGCCTGCACAGCATGTCTGAACAAGAAGCTCTTCGTTTAACATGGGGGGTTGTTGTAATGTCAAAATGGGGAATGCTACACGCTGCTTATTTGTCAACAGGCAACAGCCTAAGCTACCCGACACACTTGTATTTCAGATACATATAGGTAGCCGTGTTGGTCTGCCATAGTTTTTGACACAGGCTCATCACAGCTATCTGCCAATCACCCATTCCCACCACCCTTCTGAGTAATACCCCTCCCCACCTTCTCCCTATATAGAAGGGTCTGGTGACTTCTGTTTCAGTGTATCTGAAGAAGTGTGCATGCACACGAAAGCTCATACCTAGAACTAACTTAGTTGGTCTTTAAGGTGCTACTGGAAGGAATTTTTTTATTTTGTTTTGTATTTCAGAGTCTATAAAGAGGGCTCACTCAGAAATCATTTTCCTCACACCTTGCCCCCCCCCCCCAATTATCTGGAAGTTTTGACCAAATTTACTTGGCTTGGGTGTAGTGCCAATACCTGGCCCCCTCAAAAACGTCTCAAAAATGTTTTTATCCCCTGCAAAAGAGGTTTCCATTTCCTTTTCCCATTCTCAGGGCACTTGATAACTTCTTTAGAATTTTGCTGGATGAGGTGGTCATGGATGCTTGGGGTGTGTGTGTGTGTGTGTGTGTGTGTGTTTTCCATTAAACATTCTCCAGTTTTCTGCAGCCTCCCTGGCTGCCTACACTTCTGAATCTAAAAAAGCGCTATGAGAGGAGATATACCTCATGTCACCTCTCTCTGAGCTTTAATTGAACTCAGAAAAGTTGGCTCATGAGTGCCTGAGTTTGGTCCCCTCACTGTTTCTGTATTCATGCATGTGTTTTATTTAAAGAAATTTACAGCTGAACGTTTAAATGAGTCAACTTTCCATACTGCAGTAGTCCCTGTCCTCCTTAAATGACCACGCCCAGAATTTGGTGCTGGGGAACCAATGGCCTGCAGGGTCCCCCATGCTATTTAACATCTACATGAAACCACTGAGGGGGTTTGGGCTGTTGTTTCAACTCCCATCATCCTTAGCCAGCATTGGGGATGATGGGAGTTGTAGTCCAATGACATTTGGAAGGCCTCATCTCTGTATACCTATCCAAGTCATTCACAGTCTAAAGGAAAAGAGCCGACTTTGGTTAACCTTCCCTGCCTAATGTCACTTAGAAATTCTTACTAGGCAGCCAGGTGAATGACTACTGACAAACTCAGTGCATCAAAAGGAGACATATAGCTGCAGAACTGAAAAAGCAGGCCCTTTCCCCATGTGAAAATTAGAGACTGAATTTTTTAAAAAATGCTACAGAATAGTTTTCTGACCTCTTGACTTTCTGTTCAGTCTTTACAAGATCCTTAGTTGCTTCCCCACCATTCTGCTGTTTCGAGAAAGGAACTGGGAGGAACTGACTAACACTTGGTCCAGTCTGCTTCGGAAAATCTCTGGCTCTTCTCACCATCATGTCATCTTTCCCCGAATTCCTGAATCCCGCTTTGCCTCCTGCTGCATTAGTTCTGTGCTCATCTTGGTCTTTAGACTTCTCAAAGCCATCTTCGCATGTGGCAACAGAGCTTAGGGATACAGGGGAAGGTGTTCCCAAACAATGTCGTGTCGCACAAGTCAACGGGGAACTTCTGCTAAGGCAATCGTGGGGACTGTTATTCAGGAGACAACAGATAACCGAGGAGGAAAGCTTGCCTGCGCAATAATTGCACATAACACTCTGCTGGGAAATAGCCTTTGAGGGGACTGTGACAAGGCTAAAGCTAAGCTGATCTCCACTTGGACAGTGTGCCTGGATGAGAGCCTATCTAGGAACTCCTTCCAGGAAACCCAAAATAAGTGACGGAAAGAAATGCGGGTAATACCCTGATGTTGGATTATGGAAATAATTCATTCACACACACACACACACACACACACACACCCTTTCACATAAAAATTATAAAGGGATGCAATATACCACAATAAGTCTCTCATTCCACCTATACAAGGATATCTCCATGTGCAACAAAACATTCTCCCCTTCTCCTCCCTCACGTACCACCTTAATCTGTTCTAGGAGTTTTCCCAACTCCCCAGAAAAAAATTGAGGTGCAGGGGAGTCCTGTTCTGCAAGCAGAAAACATGGTGTTTACAGGACACAGTGGTTGAATACTGCCCATAGAACCAAAACTAGATCCAGAAACTAGAATCCTGAAATAAAATAAAAACTTACATACAAAAGTAGCAGCCAGCACTAACAATAATGATAAGAATAGCAATAGTCACACAGCTGGACAAAAACTGCAGAAATCCTCCAGGCAGTCTTCAACAACTGGGTTTTGTTTTGTTTTACATTGGTTTTTAAATGTCACCAATGAAGATTTCACAACAGTTAGGCAGCCTATCCCTTTATTATATTGTGCTTATAATTATATCCACGAAGCTTTCCGTAATATCCCAAAACGACTAAAATCAAAACCTTGCAGCATTGTAAACCTTTCTTCTCTCACGTCTCTTTTTAAACTAATCATGCTATTTTCTTCTACTGTTAAAAGAAAGCAACTAGCTGGTTTCTGTTGACAGGTATTAATTAGAACGTGTCCTTTTTCTCTCTTTCTTGTCAAGAAGCAGAATAATATAATGCACAGTTAGCATTTCATGCAAGACAGGCATTAAGTAGCTAATAACAACCGGTTTCCCATTTCTGACCTTTCTGCTTTCTGCAGAGTCTTCCGTTCTTTTCCTTGCTGCTTCAAGGGACGATAACTGACTACTGAAATGGGAGGACAAGATGGGCGAACGGGGCTAGTAGATTTCTGAAAAGTTCCAAATCTTCTAGCCAGCATATCATCCCTCTCAATATCTGGGAAGCTGCCATCCATCTCTTCCTCGCTGCTCTCGTGCCACTCGCTCAAACTGCTTGGCGTTTGCTTCTGAGAATCAGCACAAGCATCCGAGAGAGATGAATTACATGCATCCATAACTTCACTGACAGTACAAGACGGAGATTAGGAGAGAGAAAGGGAGAAAGGTAATGAGAACCACATGGAAGCGCTGAGAAGAGACCTTCACTTATTCATCTTATCTTTAAAAGCGAACATCTGAGTTTCTTGCTAGGAGTATCAAGCAAGGAATTCTTGCAACGACAATGGGCTGATTAGATAAAAGAAAGCCAAATAAGTGAAAATTATTGGCTGCACAGAAAATTGGGGTGGGGGTGGGGGAGAGAAATGCACCACCGAAAGAAAAGTGCAATCCGCTTTTAACACGCACACATAAAAATATACCAGAGGGAGGGGAAAACAAAACTCTAACTAGATGCCATAAAGAAGTAAACTCTGTAATGCGCTGCCAGAAACAAAGCAAAAGCTAAGGCTACCGCTTCAGATGGTGTAACAAAAGTTTGAGAAACCTTGATCAGTAAGGGCCCCTCCAAGACTGGTATTTTTGGGGCAGGTGAGTTCTGTGCAATGTCATTGACACAATAATAGTGCATTAGTGGTGGATTTATAGTGAATCGTCTGCACTTAACTTACTCTGCCAAACCTTTATCAGGCATTGCAAGTATAAAAAAGGTAAAGGACCTTGACAGTTAAGTCCAGTCGCGAACAACTCTGGGGTTGCAGGGCTCATCTCGCTTTACTGGCCGAGGGAGCCGACGTTTGTCCAGAGACAGTTTTTCCGGGTCATGTGGCCAGCATGACTAAGCCGCTTCTGGCAAAACCAGAGCAGTGCACGGAAACACCATTTACCTTCCCGCTGGAGCGGTACCTATTTATCTACTTGCACTTTGACGTGCTTTTGAACTGCTAGGTTGGCAGGAGCTGGGACCGAGCAATGGGAGCTCACCCCATCGCGGGGATTCGAACCGCCAACCTTCCGATCGGCAAGCCCAAGAGGCTCAGTGGTTTAGACCACAGCGCCACCATGTCCCCGTTGCAAGTATAGGCCATCATAAAACCTATATAAAATTTTAAAATATATACAAAATATATAATGACGAGGATTTTCATTGGAATTTCTCTTCCTGCTAAATAGTGCCATTCACCACTCTAAGAGATACTGTTGACGAAAACTCAGTTACCTCCGGGCTAATGTCAGACAGATAGAATCTGATGTTTTCATTGTGCCGTGATGTTAAATTACCCGAAAAAGGGCACATAGCATGTGTTTGCGTAGCTGGTTGTACAATGGACAGTAGAAAAAATATTTTCTACAGTGTCCGGCGCATTCAGAGAACATCCACAATGTCTATCTTTTTCTGGGGGTGTTTGAATATCTGTCCTTGACAAAAGCTGAGGGGAAAACGTGACTCGTGCACACATCTTTCCATGGTATTAAGTTTTCCTGCAATGCTTTCACGGTGTCACCACATTTTTGTGGCATGTGGAGGGGCACTCTTCTGCTAGAGTGCAACAAAAGTGGAACACCACCCATATTCCCCTCCAAAAAACACAACATTTTGGGTATGAAAACGTACTAGATTTCAGCAGGATGGTACAGAGCATGCACTGACTGGAAGCAAGGTTATACAGTGGTACCTCGGGTTAAGTACTTAATTCGTTCCAGAGGTCCGTTCTTAACCTGAAACTGTTCTTAACCTGAAGCACCACTTTAGCTAATGGGGCCTCCCGCTGCTGCCGCGCCGCTGGAGCACGATTTCTGTTCTCATCCTGAAGCAAAGTTCTTAACCTGAGGTACTATTTCTGGGTTAGCGGAGTCTGTAACCTGAAGCGTATGTAGCCTGAAGTGTATGTAACCCGAGGTACCACTGTATCTACTCCAAAAATTTGGCAGTAATGAAAGCGGGATCACATATAACTTGCCCTGCTAACACCAGGTGCACAAATCGTCATGAACGAACAACTAAATAAGATATCTGGAATGGGCCTAAGTCAACCTGTGGCTGACCCCCTACTGAAGAGAATGCATTAGCACCAGCCAACTCCAGGAGAGATGGTCACATTCTCTTTGGCTTGGCTTGCCATTCTTCTCTGCACAATGCAGCTTAGGGCAGATTCACACAGCAGAGGCCGACACTAAGTGCTTCATTAGAATCAGGAAGTAGTATCCGAGAAATGGGGAAGGGGCACAGTGGGGTTTCATTAGACCACACCACTTGCATACACATGTATTGCTTGGTCCACAGCAGAGGTGGGAGATCAGTGCAGACTGGGTGCATGAAAATAATAATAATAATAATAATAATAATAATAATAATAATAATAATAATATTCCCTGCCCATCTGGCTGGGTTTCCCCACATATGACTTGTGGGGATCTAGCATGCCATATGAGTGCAGAGGATCCCTCAATCAGGCATACACTGAGGAACCCATCCTGAGTTAACGGGGCAGAGCAGCCTGGAAGTCCATATACAGTGGTACCTCGGGTTACATACGCTTCAGGTTACAGACTTTGCTAACCCAGAAATATTACCTCGGGTTAAGAACTTTGCTTCAGGATGAGAACAGAAATTGTGCTCTGGTGGCACGGTAGCAGCGGGAGGCCCCATTAGCTAAAGTGGTGCATCAGGTTAAGAACAATTTCAGGTTAAGAACAGACCTCCGGAACGAATTAAGTACATAACCAGAGGTACCACTGTAAATAATAACCACTTCAGGCAACTCTTCCTAACAATAAGATATATTTATTTACAGCAGAACCTCGGTTTTCGAACAAAATCCGTCCCAACGGATTTCAGTGCAACTTCAATGGAGAAAAGTGGAAAAACCTCACTGGAAGCCGTTCGACTTCCAAGGCGCATTTGAAAACGGAAGCAGTTACTTCCGGGTTTTCGGCATCCGGAAACCGAAGCGTTCGGCTTCCAAGACGCTCGAAAACCACTGTATTAGGAAATAAGTAGAACTATTTCCACTGTATTAGTGGAATAATTCCACTGTATAAGTATTATTTCCACTGTATTAGGAAATAAGTAGAACTGGCTTCTGAGAGACTTAGAATAGAACTACATGGGGAACGACCATGCCTGCTACCCAAACATGTCTGCCATTTAAGATTAATACAGGGTTAGGAAAAGCAGAGGGGAACTGGCAGGCTCTTCTTAACTTGTCCTACACCAGTCAGTCCTCTCCTGTGTCTGTTAGCCTCCACACACACCCCACCTCCAAAGCATTTATTCTCCAGTCAGGTATCTTCATCGGGGGGGGGGGAGGGGGAGGAGGAAAGGTAGTTTAACACACATGGCACATTTATATGGAAAAACCTGCAGGTACGGGAGGAATTGAAGCACCTTTACCTGTAGATTCTCCTGCAGCAATTAGCATCCTCAGGCAAAAGGTCGCATCCAAGCCATACATTCAAAGCTCACGGACTCCCCCCAAGGAATCCCAGGGAATGCAGTTGGTTAAAGGTGCTGGGAACTGTAGCTTTGTGAGTGCTAAACTACAGTTCCTAGGATTTGTCAGAGAATATCATGCGCTCGAAATGTGCTTTGAATGTGTAAGGTGGATGTGAACAAAAGTGGGGAACTCTGTATTCGCTTCTTAACACATAGTTCTGCCCTTACTTCCAAAAACAACTTAATGAACATAAGGTAAAGGTAAAGGGACCCCTGACCATTAGGTCCAGTCGTGGCCGACTCTGGGGTTGTGGCACTCATCTCGCTTTATTGGCCAAGGGAGCCGGCGTACAGCTTCCGGGTCATATGGCCAGTATGACTAAGTCGCTTCTGGTGAAACCAGAGCAGCGCACAGAAACACCGTTTACCTTCCCGCTGGAGCGGTACCTATTTATCTACTTGCATTTTGATGTGATTTCAAACTGCTAGGTAGGCAGGAGCTGGGACCGAGCAACAGGAGCTCACCCCAGCGTGGGGATTTGAACCGCCAACCTTCTGATCGGCAAGTCCTAGGCTCTGTGGTTTAACCCACAGCGCCACCCGCGTCCCTACACCCATTGCTCTACATAGCTCCCTCCTTATTTCAGATATCGTGATATATCAGCATATTGCAATGTTTAGCGGATGATGTAGCGTGATGTTGCAAACCAGGTATTGCCCAGCCCCAATCCTGGCTATTGTGCCTTTCACAGAGATACAAACTAAATACCTGGGATTAGCATGTGGCCTGTGGACATCGTCAGGATGACCAAGAGAGTTGACATGGCTCACAGAGAGCAAGGATGAGGTTTCAGCTGTGGTACCAAGTGCCCCAGCTCTTTCCCTATTGGCTGCCTCTTCCATGTCATCTTTAGGCGCAGCCCTAGCAATTGAAAGCTTCTCCCAAGCATGAAGGTCAATTTCTGTCACTGGCCCAAAGTGCACAAACCTCTGCTTGGGGCCGCTGGCCTTCTCGGACATTCTCACTTTGCGGCTTGCAAAACGGTTTTGACCGACAGCTTCCACTGCCGTTTCAGAGGTCAGAAAGGAACCTGGGGTGTTCGTGAGCTCCTCGTCGCTAACGACAAAGATGTAAGCAAAAAATAAAATAAAAAGGCATATAAAAAGGCAGCTACAAGACTGAGGGAAAACCAAGAAACCAAACTTTTAATGAGGAGGAGGAGGAGGAAAATCACTCAATGCAAGAAATTGGGGTGTTGTGAGAAGAGACTCTGGCACCCCCCTTTTTATCAAACCAAGGAACATGGAGAAAAATTATTCTGACCAAGAGTGAAAACAACATTTAAAAATGTAAACAGCACAACAGGACCAAAGCCAAACTGTATCCAGAAAATTATATGAACTTATCAAAGGACAAAAGTGGCTTGGTTCCAAGTGATGGCATAATGTCTCTTGGAAATCTGAGCAGTACATTCGCAAATAGCTATGATGGCAGTTTTTTCTTGCTTTGTAAACTTTTTGCTAGATTGTGCCCACAGCCCTTCCACTAAACCAGATAGAGAGCTATCGTCTAGCCATGATGGATTCAGACATATTCCCATGTAACCCCGAGCAGAGCTAGCAAGGCTTGTTTCCACAGCTGCTTCCTGCATGGGAGTGCCAAGAAAAGAGGGAAGCCCTGCGAGTGGAAACTTGACAAACACCAAGGGAAAGAAAAGTGTTTCATTTCAACCTAGACTCTTAAAGATTATGATAAGGGTTATTCCTGGTTCCTGCACAGATGTGAACAGGAGACTTGTGCACTGAGCCGCTAAGATGGCCCATGATGCTATTCTTAGCTGTGTTGGGGATGGACAGACAACACTCCCCTTGGTGGCTTGGGAAGGTTCAGCACCCCACTAACCCCAAGGAAATACCAAAGACAACACACACAGATAAGGGGTGGGTGAAATCTCTTGATTCTGGTTTCTCTCACTTTCTCATTTTTCCTGTCTTATGTTCAGTTCTCCAGATTTGTCTGCAATTCCTCATGAAAATTCATCAGCATTCAACGCAACTTTCTGTTAATATACGCGTTCTTGTAAAGCAATTTCCCCTAATCAATTGCATTTTTTACGTTATTATCACCAGTATATGCATTTTTTAAATGCACATTTTACCCTAGCATATGCATTTTTGTACACATTACTTAGGAGAACTAACTGCACGGCAAAATTAGGAGAAGTGTGAATTTTGAAGGAAGGATGTGCTTCGGTTCACATGCTGTTTCATGAAGTGTGAATTAGGCAGATTCTCCCCGTTCCTACACAAAGATGACTGGCAGAAAGACATCAGTTATTATTGACCAGACCTTACTGTGTACCCTGGTAATTTGCTGCATGCAGATATTATGCATATGTCTTAATTGCTGGCCTTTGGTATTCCTGAGTGCCATGATTTGAGTTAAAAATGTTTTAGGAGCAATATGAATCTTTATTCTCTCTCTCCTTCTCTCTCTTTCTATGGAAACATACCTGGAATTCCCTGAAACTTTCAGTCGGTCCCAGGTGTCTTGATCTGCTTGTGTTATAGTAGCTCTCACAAAATATGGCAAATCTACTTGGGAGGGGCTAGCCTGAGTTTTTCGCTTAGCCAGGTCATCTCTTTGAACATCAGGAAATTTAGATGGGTCTTTCTCCTTAGACTCGTCCTTCTGTGACTGCGGGAATGGTTTGTCTTCACATATCACCACTGGCCTCGCTGAAGTCACACCCATCTTCTGTCCACTAATTTAATGCACATTCCAGAATCAGCAGGACAAAGAATACTTTTGAAGGACCAGACAGTGACAAGCAGCAAGCTCAATAGCAGGAACGGCCCAAGCTAGTTTGCTGCCTGAGGCAAAGGATGAGATGGTGCATTCCCCATTCTGGGCACAAAATCTGACTAGATTGGTAGATATATCTTACTTCAGCACTGGTGATGGGACAGAGTCCTCTACCTCACCCTTAGGGCAGCAAGGAAATTTAGGGGCTGCACAGCAGACCCTTTTCTAGTCACTTCCCGCCCTTCAGAATTTGCTGCCTGAGGCAGCTGCCTCACTCTGCCTCATGCAAGGGCTGGCCCTGCCAAATCAAAATATTGAGTAAAAGTGGGCAACGGAGGAGAGAACGCTGTTGGAGGAAGCAATCATCTATTGCTGCAATTTCAGCTAGTGGCTGGTATGCGCCATTGAGAGACAATACCCCCGTTTTTACATAGTTATTGTCTACCAGTGCTAGCAGCAAGATTTTGGAAGCCTTTTGGCATGGCACCTTCAGTGGGCCTCCTTAACCTGGAAGAGGCAGGGGTGCAAAAGGAGAGTGCTCACATGCCTCCTCTGTCCTTCTAGAGTGCTTCAAGCAAAATGGTGGCAACATTGGGACAGAAAGCTCAGGTCTTGCTAAATGCCACTTCTTTGGCCAGGCCTGCTCTCTACAGACAAACGACAGATTATGGGCAGAGACAAGCAACCCCATTGATGCATTTTTGAAACAATATTTAATTTATTAACAATCTCTCATTTTGACAGTTATGATGACGTCTACTTCCTATGCCGCAATGAATTCAAGTTTTGTCTCCCAATATAGCAAATCTGGGGGATTTTCTTTCACTGCTAACCATTCCCAAGCTCGGCATCCAAGGATTTGGACACGTTCTTCAGATGCCATTCCAAGACATTAGTCACCAGTTAGACGCTGGGACTGTAAATGTTGGCATTTATATTGTCGCCACAAAGGCAACACTTTTTATATGGCTAAAAGCAGCAGGAGTTCACAGTTCTTACAAAAGACTTTCTGCACTCTCCAAGAAAGCCATACCCAGTTAAAAATGCTGTGTACAGATATTTCTCAAAGCATAAAGAGTAAATCACTTATGCTCCCTAAAAATGTCACTGCTCATGCCTTTTGCTATAATGCATATTATTACCTACACCAGCAATGAGCAAAATGGACACCAGTCTGGCTATGCAGTAAAAACATTTTGCTCAACATCCACTTGTATGTTGCATCACCCACAACCAGCCCACAATTATGCCTGGAGCTCAATATAGCTATTATAAAAAGAGAGCGAGAGCGAGAGAAAGGGCTTTGCAGGAATTCCCCATAAGGGGTTGACCAAACTGAACCAGACCTGTTTTTGCAGCTTCTTCATTAGCAGAAATAAATGTGTCCAAAGCCATTATGCAGAAAAGAAACTGACAACTTGGTGTAACACAACATGGAGAGACAAACAACCCTTAGAGCCAAGCTAGATAATGTGTCAAGAGTCATGAATTTTGTCTTCCAAGATCCCTGCAACTGCCACTTTAACAGAACTGCAACTGGAATTCATCTGTTTTCACCATATATATATATATGTTGCAAGCAAGCAAGCAAGCAAGCAAACAAACAAACAAACAAACAAACAAATGGTTCCTTTCCCACCTGGGTGGGAGGAATTGCGGGGTCAAGCAGGAGGAAAGTGATGTTGAATGAAAAAAACAGCAGGAAGTAAGAGCGTTGAACAGCCATTCTCCCTCCCATTTCTGATTTCAGTTTCTGATGCTACTTTTTAGATTAAAAAAACAGTAGAATGTTGGGAGGGAATCCCAGAGTCTCCTCCGTATTATATCCTTTTCTTAAGTCTTGTGGAAGATTCTACCCTTAACTAAGAGACTAGGAGAACAGTGGCTGTCAAACCAACCAACTTATATTCTACACTTGCTGTTCCAAGTCCAAATTTAACTGACCCAGACACTCCTCCACTTTCCTACAACTTTTAAGAGAGCAGCCAGAGAAACTTTGCAGAGAGTTTTGAATTCCCCCACCTCCCCTGTGAACCCACTGGAAAATGGGAAGCTTACATTGAAGTGCCAACACCATTGCCTGGTAAAAATATATATATCCCAAATTAAATAATACAGAAACAAGTAGAATAGCACACCTTGAACATTCCTGCTTTTTCTTTTGTTTCTTCCCTTCTTCCACTTTACCTCGATCTTTGTTTGCATAAGATCCAAGTAGATACTGGTTAAATGGCAACGTAAGTTTGGGCTGATTTAGTCTTGCTCTGCGTATAGCAAAATCATCCTTCTCTAGGTCAGGAATCCTGTCATCTCGTTCGTCTTCGGACCCAGAATCTTTTCGCTGATAGCTCAGCATAAAGGGGTTCTCTTTGCGAAGGATGATGTCTGGAGTAAGCTCATCCATTTCGCACATGTGCAATTGACTGATCCATAGCAAAGTTAAATGGGAAATCCAGATGTGAAATGAAAAAAGACAACACGACTCTCCATATTTCTTTAAAAAAGGCAAACAAAATATGCTGTACGTGCCGTTAGTTCAGAGGAAGCGTTCATAATTTAAGACTCCATGCTGCAAAAAACCGGAATTCCATGCATGCACAGTTAGTGACAACGGATCTTTATTTCCTGCTTTAATTATTTGTGGAACGAACATGAACAGAACAAGAATTGCTCATTTCACCATTTAAAAGAGGCACTGTTATTCTCAAAAACACTTCAAACACTTCTTTTTTCCTCTAATCAAAAACTATCAGTACAGCTTCTGGCCATGTACTTAACAGAAAGACACTCTCTGGATTCTTACGTTTCCTTCTAGCGCTTATAAGTTCTTAAAATGAATTTCTTTTTCTTTACATTAATAGCAGAAGTCCCCACCCGCCCTCTCTGTTGAAGGTTTTGGCTTATGGTCCCATTGACGAACATCAGAGAACAGGACTGTAGTCTCTGATATTCATCTATTAACCTTGAGGTGGGAAAATAAAAAAGTTCATTAAAAGAAAAGATACAGAATATAACTGGTGCCCTTTCTCCCCCCCCCCCCTGAAGCTATGGAACTTCTCTGATAAAAAAATGCCTCTTTTATAATATGGCTATCCCAGCTCCTGAAGAACTGTGAACAGTATCATCAACCAAGAATAATGTTGTCTACCAGAGGCCCCAAGAGGCAATATTGTCCCAATCCAAGCAAAACCCAAAGGAAAATGAAGCTATTTGCATTACAAGAATTTATAGCACAAAGCCACTTCCGCCTTCAGGAGTTGCAGGCTTCACGGCCCCTCCATGCGTGCGGTGGGTAGAGGCCAGCCCCGCGCGACTGGGGGATTTGCGGCCGTGTCACCCCAGGGCCGGCCAATTGGCTGGCTTGGGGGGGCGTGTCCTGCCCTATATAGGCCAGGGATCTCCCTCTTTGCCGCCTGCCAGCTGTTCCTGTTTTCCCACCCTCCCACCCTATAAGGTTTCGTTCTTTGACTTTGCTATGGACCTTGGTTGGTCGCCGTTGAGGGGCCTGCTAGGAATTTTTCCACTTGGCAAATTGGCACCAGCCACTTGGTTTTTGCCTACCTTGTAGCAAATCGTCACATGAAGGGTCAAGAAATCTCATTTTATGCTAACAAGTAAGAAGCTTATAAAGCAGTTATAAACTAGTTTAAAGTATTATGGCTTCCCCAATGGACTTCCCAGGCTGGCTTTGCACGTTCCTATAATCTGGTTTGCATGGCATGCTTAACCAAACTATGGCTTAGCAACATCATGTACATGTGCGGGCTCCCAGAGAGTTGCTCACAGCTATCTTATTCCTCCCTAGTCCCTTTTACTGCCACTACGACTCATGGTTAGCGGGGCGAGAGCTTAACTGTATGTCCTGATTCAGAAGACACAGAGAAGTTTCTCCCCAGGAATATGCATGCCTGTAGGGTCTCACTATGGAATAGTTTGGCTTACTGTATCAGACAAATCAGTGGAAAACACCAACAGGAAAGAAAAATGAGATTTCTAAATGCTCTTAACATTATTATTTTTTTTTTAAGTTTCCTTCCTCCTCTCTGCAACCACGTGTATTTAAAAAAGAAGAAGAAAACTAATTAAGTTCATCTTGGGTCTTTCACAACCAGATGGAGCTCAGAAAGGTAGGGCAAAGGACACACAACAGCGCAGGTGTTTAGCCTGCCACTAAAGCACAGCTTTCCTCTTTGGCAGGCATTCCCTGCCTTCTAGCACCACCACTTTCAAATTCTGCACCTGGCACCTAAGAAAATACAGTATTTCAGGACGACAATGGGGGAGGAAACAATCACATACTGCTGCAGACCCTGAACATCTTGCTCTACCTAAGACAGCTCAAGAGGTCCTTGAGAGGAGAGCATGAGGAGTCCTGCGGATAAGATGATGCCAGAGCGCTTCCCCCAGCCTTTGTTGCCCTTGGCTAAAGGACTGAGTTGTCCACCTGTCATAGCTGTCAACTTACAGATTTGAAAATAAGGGACCAGCAGCCTCGAAAATAAGGGATCAGCAGCCAAAATAAGGGATTTTCCAAACACAGGTATGTTCAACTTTTGAGCCCCTCCGAGCCAAAGGCAGAAAACCCAGCCAGCAGCCAAACGAAGCCTCAAGCGGTGGTTCCCACAGCACAGCAACCCGGCAAAGGGGATGCAGCAAGGAAAACCACCGTTACCTCTCCACTGGGAAGCGCTGAGCAAAGGCGAGTCCCCAGGCAACAGGGCCGATTTGATCGGCCAAATCATGCAAGCTCCACCCCCCAGTCATTTTTAGACTCCTTATTGGGTGAGCAACGCAGCCAAGCAACACAGTTGGAGCCTCTCTCCTCCCTGGCCGGCAGGCAGGGAGGGAGAGGAGCTGCTTCCTTTGAACCCGGGAAATTTAAGGAACATCATCAATAAGGGACAGCAGTGGGACATAGCGCTGGGATAAGGGACTTTCCCACCAAATAAGGAACAGTTGACAGCTATGCCACCTGTATCTGCAGCTTTGAAGGGGGAACTGGAAGTTGCAAGGCTGGAGCTGTGCATAATGACCAAAAAGCTGTTAACCTCCTCCAAGCACACGTGCTAAACCTATTAAACCCAGTGCAAGCCTGCAAACTCTCCAGAAAGGGAGAGACGGACAGCATTGTGTTTCATTGCTATTTTGAGTCATGTCCAAGGTTCTCATTTAAGCCTCACAGATGCTGTTGTTCAAACACCGTTGTCTTGGTTATTGCACACGTTAGTCCCAGTGTGGGACTAACAGGGGTTCTGTTATTGCCTGCCATACAACCAAATACATAAGATATCGTTGGAAAAGCACCAGGAAAGTAGCTTCAGGCATTCCCTTGCAAAATGGGGCCTTGCACATCTTCCCCACGGTGACTTCCAGGTGTGCCTGAAGCTCCCACGAATCTCCGCACACTTTCAGCAAATGGAACTTGAACTTTGATTTTTACAGTTTCGGATACTGGTAGAGATGCAATGGCAGCTCTCGAAACCAGCCTGCAAAACCAGGCACAGTTGTGGAGGGGGGCTCTTTTCACATTGGGTCTCCTTGAGGTTACTTGACGTAAAGAGGTTTTAAGCTCTCTGCCTTGCTTGCTGGGCAAAACTACTTGGCATGGTGGTTCTGAGGGTACACTCTCTCTCTCTCTCTCTCTCTCTCTCTCTCTCTCTCTTCCCCTCATCTGCAGTCCCAAGGTTTGACTGTATGCAATTTTATGCATAACCCTTGGACCTGCAATTCATCACAATATTAATACTGCCCCTTTGAGAGAACTGGTAACAGATTGGCTAGAATATCATCAATTCAATGATTTTTTTTAAAAAAATGGATAAAAAGAAAGTTTATCAAGATTTCAGAGAGAGATCTTAGAAGATAATTTTAAATTGTTGTAAAAAAAGATGTATAATTTGCTCCTGGGATGGGATACAAAAGATGAACAGGTCAAATCTGTGATGATACAATGGGCAAAAGATGTGGGACATAAGATACAAATGACAGATTGGGAGAGGCTATGGAAAATAGATGTGAAATTTACGGCATGTACTTACTTCATTGAAAGAAAACTATATGAAAATGATGTGCCGGTGGTATTTAACCCCGGTAAAATTATAAAAAATGTGTAGAACAAGTACCAATATATGGTGGAAATGTAATGAACAAGAAGGTACCTTTTATCATATGTGGTGGAATTGCAATGTAACTAAAAAAATTATGGGAAATGATATATAATGAAATGGGGGGGGTGTTTAAAATAACCAGAAGCTTTTCTATTAGGAATTATAGGTACTGAGATCCCGAAAGACCAGAGGAAGCTGTTTATGTATGCTACAACAGCCACTCGGATGTTACTAGCCCAGAGATGGAAGGAAGAGACAGGCCCCGACCGGAGAAGGATGACAAATCAAGTTGATGGACTATGCCGAAATGGCAAAACTAACTGGGGAGCTCAGGAATCAAGGAGACAATAAATTTAAAAAAAGAATGGGAAATGTTTATAAAGTATATACAAAATCACTGTAAACAGGTCAAAACATTAGCAGGATTTTAAATACACTTGTAATGTAACAGAATGTACACTTAGGAAGATGAAAAAAATTGGAGAAGTATTGAAATGCAGTTGAAAATAGAATCAAAAGGACCCATGGAAGGGATGAGGGGAAGTCAGGAGATTCAGAGTAATCTCAATATTTGGATTTTGTACTGGATTTTGAGGTATGTTTATTTTATTTTTCTTTCTCTCCTTTTATTCTTTGAAAATCAAATGAAAAGATTATATTAAAAAAATACTGCACCTTTGATGGGCATTCTCTCACACCCTTTTGCTGTTCTTATTCCATCAGCAAGAGTTTGAAACAGATACACAAGCCTGATTTTTTGAAATGCAAAATAAACAAACAAGCAATCAGGAACAGCAGTGCCAGAAACCCCAAGCCAGACTCCTCCATGTGTCAAGCTGCACATGGATGCACAAACATGTCTGTATTCTGACAGAGTAGCCCAACTAACTGATCCACCCTGCACAATACCCACAGGTAGAAAAGCCGAAACAAACAAGCTACCCTCATATCAGATGTGCCTGAACAACTGAAAGAGAAGGGATGGCTGCTGATGACATTATTGTCACGTGTTTGCTTACAGCAAATTGTTGAACAGTCTCCATGCTCTACCAGAAAAATGTAACGAGCTGAATATTTTTACGATTCCTGTTTTAAATTAGACATCCTTTAATGCAACTGCTTAACCTCATTTTTGCTTTGCATTCACGAAAGCGAAGCTCAACCGCTCCAAGAAAATTGCACATTTAGAGCCTGTTAATAGGGCACAGTAATTAGAGCACACAACTATTTTCCAGCCAAAAATTCCTGCACCATAATCGCTCAGTTGCAATGAATGTGTTGAATAACAGATAATACTGCAGCGCACCGGCCTGCAATTCCCAGCTATTGTTTTCTCAAATCTTGCAGTGAATTCCGGCGAGGAAGCAACAGGCGCATTTTATGAGGTTATTTTTCTCGTGACGTTGCAGCAAAACCCAGGAAAAACCACACAGCATGGCAAATACCAAATGCATGCTCACGCCAAGTCCCACAGTGCGGGAGAGCTAACCTGCTACCATAGCGTTGCACAGCCGGCATGATCTTAATACCGGCCTGCTCAATCCTTCGTAGCTTGCCCAGTTCCTTGGGATCTTTTTCGGGATTTCTGGGCCCCGCTGCTTTCTTGACAGAATGTGTAGAAGACTGACGTAAAGGCTCTCCTTGGTTCACTTCTGTTTGAGCAGGCTTCCCAGAGGGCTTTGCAGCAGAAACACAACAGCCCAACCACTCTTCTTCAGATTGCGCCAGTACTTCGGTTTGTTCCTCTTCTATAGTTTCAGGGTGGCTTTTGCTAACAAGTCATACAGGGCAGATTATTTCACACCACAGTCCTGGCTTATTATTACCTGCTGCTGCTTGCGACCGTGCAGATCAGGTTAAGTTAATTCCGCACTGAATTAAAAGGAGACGTGGCTTTTTTAATGTGAGCCATTACTAAAAGGGGAAAAAAATCCACCACTTTGACATGTGGATGTGAAGGCAGTACACTCATGTTTTTGCATATATGCACACATATTGGAATAATTTAATTACAATAATTGATTATTTATACCCAGCCCATCTGGCTGGGTTTCCCCCAGACACTCTGGACAGCTCCTAACTGAATATTAAAAACACAATACAGCATTAAACATTAAAAACTTCCCTAAACAGGGCTGCCTTCAGATGCCTTCTATAAGTCAGATAGTTGCTTATTTCCTTGACATCTGATGGGAGGGTGTTCCACAGGGCAGGCGCCACTACCGAGAAGACCCTCTGCCTGCTTCCCCGTAACCTCACTTCTCGCAGTGAGGGAACCACCAGAAGGCTCTTGGAGCTGGACCTCAGTGTCCGGGCTGAACAGTGAGGGTGGAGATGCTCCTTCAGGTATACTGGGCCGAGGCCCTTTAGGGCTTTAAAGGTCAGCACCAAGACTTTGAATTGTGCTCGGAAACGTACCAGGTTGGATCTAGAATAAACTAGTTGCATTAAAGTCCCATTAAAATCAATGGAGGAAGTAAATCATGGCTTAAGTTCAATGGGAACCAAGTCCAATGAACTTAGTCTGGATCGAACCCATTATATCCATATTTAAAATAAAGGAAAACTTGAGTAAGGTGGGATATTCATTTTCAAAAAGACCACGTTTAGGTGGGGAAAACACCTTCCGTCTGCTTCAGATATTCTCAGAGCCGTCATGCACAATTGTCTCCATGGATGCAGACACATGGGGCAAATGACATCTGAGCCCGGGGACTGTTGTGGCTCATGTAAATCACTGCCAGGAGGCAGCATGTGTCTGTGTGACTGTGCCAAATCAGTCAGAACAGCTGCCTGTCAATGGTCAGAAAGAAAGACTTGTCACTGGGTGGGTGAGTTCCAGCTGCTTAGCCCTACAGCCTTGTCTCAGAGACCTTCAGTGAGCTAGATGCTTAGTAGACAGTGCCCAATGGCAGTGGGAGAATCTCTTGTACGCTACTTTGAGAGCCTCTCTGGGCTGTAAAGTGGGATAGTTCTATTAAAAAGTAAATAAATAACGCTACTTCCTTCACTATCCTTCAGTGCTCCATCAGTGCCCTTGGCACTTTTCAAGATAAAATAAGCACACACACAAAAAGGAAGGTTGTTGTGTCAAGGACCTTGTGATTGAGACTTAGTTGGTAGTTCAGCAAGGGAAAAGAGAGTGGCAATAAGAGCAGAATACGAGCAACTGCAGTTATACATACAGTCAAACCTCGGTTGCCAAACGTAATGCGCTCCAGAAGCCCATTCAGCTTCCGAAATATTCGACAACCGAGGTACGGCTTCCGATTGGTTGCAAGAGCTTCCAGCACTCAAGCAGAAGATGTGTCGGATGTTTGGCTTCTGAAAAACATTCGAAAACCAGAGTAGTGACTTCCAGGTTTTCAGCGTTCGGGAGTCGAGGTTTGACTGTAATGAGGCTTTTGTGTTAGTCAGGGATGAGGACTTAGGCCTTAAGCCAAGGGCTTCCTGGAAATGATGGATTTGGGAGGGAATTGAGGAAAGAGAGAGATGAGAACAAAACTGTAGCACCCGCGACGGCAATCCATGAGAACGTTTTAGAGCATCTGAACCAAAGTTTTGGCTTCAAGTAACGTACATGGTACTAATATGAAACCCAGCATCTTGTTAAAAGCAAAGTAGGTCAAACAACCTTATGTCCACAGTGAAACTCATTAAGTAATTCTGTAGTAATGTTTCAATAAACTAAGTATAGCAGAGCTGTTTATGTGATGTTCTAAGTCAAACTGCATTCCATATGATTGCCATCTTGCAATTAATCAAACAAGAGAGAACACGGCCAGAAACCATCTGTTGGTCACCTGTGAATGGGAGATGCACTTGTTAGGTTTAGGTGGCTCTGGCTTGGTAACCTGAGAAGTGGCCAAGTCCTTACCTGAAAGGTCTCTCTCCTCCTAGGGGAGAAGTAGCAGTACTCCAGCTCTTCCTGAACTCCTCTCGTTCGGCCTTCTTCTTCCTGAGAGGAGCCGGAATATAGGCAGTCTGGTTACTCTTATTGGGGAGGTATTGGTTAAAAGGCACAACTGATTTGGGTTCACCATAAGATGTCCGCCTTGCAGACATATCGTCTTTTTTCACATCTGGCAACTTTCGATGCGGCAAGTCAGATTCCGAATCGCTTCCTCTGCCTACGTGGAAAAGAAAGAAAGAAATTAAGAAAAAGAAAGAAAGGAGTCAAGTTTAAATGCTTAATTCATGTGTGCCAGTAGGAGGATCACTGCAATTATTTGGTGCAAAGGTGTCTATCTTCTTCCCCCACAAACGAATGTACGGTTTGCAGGCTTCAGAGTGTCAATTGCCGTAGAACATGACACATACAAAAGTGCTCCTTAAATTCAATGGGCAAATGAAGCATAAATTCCAGTCGCTGCTTAGGAGTGAGAATCAAGTTTTTAAATTGTCAGTAAAAGCTGTTGTGCTTTAAGATCCATCTTGAAGTTTCACAAGGTCACACTTGCACACTGCACATGGGACTGCACAAATGAGGGCAGACTTTTTTTTTAAATGACCCACATCTCTACTGTATTAAACGTTTTAAAAAAACACAATTGAGTATTGCCCCTTGCACAGGGAAATCTTCAGTTAGCAGTGATAATTGAGAACACACAGGGACGTCCTATAATACGTTTTTCCTATTATAATCTTGAATTTGAAGGTCAGAAATACAATAACTGCTGTGTTCACACAGCTCCAAGAAAAACTCCTCTAGCTCTCTGCAGGCATAATATTTTAGCTGTCTTAAGCAGAAATATTCAACAAGCAGCTGCACTACAGATATAGCTAGATGACAACACAAGAACTGCCTTGCTGGGTTTGATCAAAGCCTGTCTAATTCAGCATTTTAAGCAGCAGTCAGCCAGATGTCTCTCGAAGGAGCGGTGGTCATCCATCGTTGCTTATCTCCAGTGTATGACACTCAGAGTAATACCATCTCTGAAGACGGAGATTCCTTGGCTAATAGCCGTGGATACACACCCCCAACCCAAGGATTTGCTAATCCTTTTCAAAAAGCCATCCAAGCCAGGAATGAACCTACAATACTTGAACTCAGGATCATCCCATGGATTTGGCCACAGGATGCTCAACTTCATGGGATGACCCAAAGTTCAAGTAATATGGGAGAAAGGAAACAAATTTCTGAACAACTGTACAAAATGAACTCAAGACCTTTAAACATTTTTCCTTTCTTTTCAAAGATGGTAGCGTTGCAAAAGGTAAAGGACCCCTAGACAGGTAAGTCCAGTCAAAGGTGACTATGGGTGCGGTGCTCATCTCACTTTTCAGGCTGAGGGAGCTGGCATTTGTCTGCAGACAGCTTTCTGGGTCATGTGGCCAGCATGACTAAACTGTTTCTGGTGCACAGGACACCATGACGGAAGCCAGAGCGCACAGAAACGCCAGTTACCTTCCCGCCACAGTGATACCTATTTATCTACTTGCACTGGTGTGCTTTCGAACTGCTAGGTTGGCAGGAGCTGGGACAGAGCAATGGGAGCTCATCCTGTTGCAGGGGTTCAAACCACCGACCTTCTGACTGGCGAGCCTAAGAGGCTCAGTGGTTTAGACCACAGCGCCACCCGCGTCCCTTGGTAGTGTTGCACAACAACATGGGCAGGGACAGAGATCCAAGTCTACTAACTGTAGTTCTCGAGATGTTGCTGAACTCCATTCGCACCAGTATCAGACAGAATGTCCAACCACAAGGGAGAAGAGGTGTAGTCCAATGGCATCTTGAAGGTCCCTGCCCTAAACAGCTCGGGACCAGGTGACGTGAAGGATCACCTTCATCCATATCAACCAGTTCACACCTTGAGCTCTGCATCCCATATCCCACTTGTATACTTCCATTTTCGTACAAATTGTACAAGTTTACAACATGTGGGGCACTCTCAGTGGGGTCCCCGTGTCCATGGGACTGTTTCAACTGAAACCTTCCTGTCCCCATCATTTTAAGGTCTTTAAGCAGTCTTGAAAGACCCATTTAAAACTGCTTTCTTCTTTAAAAAAGAAAAGAAAAGAGCATGCTATTTTTTAAATTGTACTGCTCCATGATACAAAACTGCAATATTGTAATTTTTTTAATCTATTTTTTTTTACACTGTGCTGCAGGTTGTGATTGGTGATACTGCTAGTTTTTAGCATTTTATTGTTAATGGCATTTTAATGTCGCAGCCGACTGATCTGCATGCGTGCGGAAGGCCTCCTTAAGTGGTTTAACCCTAAAAGGCGGCCTATACATATCTAAATAAATCAACTAGCAAGCAAATGCGTGACTAGCTATATCATCTGCTAACTAAATGTTAAGTTTTTCCCCTACACCACAACGGCTATGCTCAGATTCCCTGGTTAGAGACAGCATGCTTCTGAATACCAGTTCCTGGGAATCAAACATGGGGGAGAAAACAGCTGCCCTCTTGTTCTCCTTTTGGGCTTCCCATAGGCACCTGGTTGGCCACCATAAGAACAAGATGATTCCTTGGATAGCTCAGTTGGTTGGAGCAGGCTACTGATAGTCCCAAGTTTGCAAGTTCGATACTCATACGGGACAGCTGCATATTCCAGCATTGCAGGAGGTTGGACTAGACAAACCTCAGGGTCCCTTCAAACTCTACAGTTCTATGAAGTTGGACTAGTTGGGTCACTGGCCTGATCTAATCAGCCCTTATGTTCTTACCATGACTCCATGTCAATCAATTTACTGTCTCGCCAGAGTGGCGCATGCTCTAGTTATCTCCCGCTTGGACTACTGCAGTGCGATCTACGTGGGGCTACCTTTGAAGGTGAGCTGGAAACTACAATTAATCCAGAATGTGGCAGCTAGACTAGTGACTGCGAGTGGCCGCTGAGACCACATAACACCAGTCCTGAAAGACCTACATTGACTTCCAGTACATTTTTGAGCACAATTCAAAGTGTTGGTGCTGACCTTTAAAGCCCTAAATGGCCTTGGCCCAGTGTACCTGAAGGGGTGTCTCCACCCCCAACATTCAGCCTGAACACTGAGGTCCAGCTCTGAGGGCCTTCTGACAGTTCCCTCCCTGCGAGAAGTGAAGTTACAGGGACCCAGGCAGAGGGCCTTCTTGGTAGTGGCACCCACCCTGTGGAATGCCCTCCCATCAGATGTCAAGGAAATAAAAAACTATCTGACTTTTAGAAGACATGTGAAGGCATCCCTTTTTTAGGGAAGTTTTTAATGTTTTTAATATTCTGTTGGGAGCCGCCCACAGTAGGTGGGGAGACCTGGTCAGATGATGATGATGATGATGATGATGATGATGATGATGATGTCCTTACATTTCAGGCCCAAGAAGTGCCACCACATCAATTTGACTGCTATGACATCCCCCACCCTGCCACAGCTTGTAATTATAAGGCAAAAAGCTTCCGCCATAGTGTGACCCCCCCAAAGCTCTAGACCATAAATTGCCATTCAGAGAGAGTTCCCTTCTGATTTCGAGGGATTAAAAGGCACATCACGCTTCCAAAACTCAAGCCAGCTTCTCCAGCGGCAGCACACCAGCTCTTTCACACCAGAAGAGCCGTGTGTCACATTCAAAAGGAGCCCTGGAGAGCACAGCTTACCATCGCTGCTTCCTCTCAGCACCACATCTGGAGACGGCGTCTGCTGGGAGCGGGAGCCGAAGGAATCCAGGCTGTCAAAAGAATCATCTCTTCCGTGGCGGGGAGGAGAAAGGGAATCGCTGCGTTCAGAGTCCCAACAGTCTACATAGCCGCTGTCACGGATGCTGCGCTTGGGGCTCTCCACATCCTCAGTCTCCTAATGTGGACAAAGCAAACACACACACACACATACAAAGTGTTGTTTTTTAAAGAAATACCTTTAATGCAAACAGCAATAACTTTCTGAGAATCTAGCGTGCTTAGAACCTACAGCTGGGGACAGAGAGATATTTTTCTAAGGGAGTTGAAAGTGGTATCCTGGAGGCATTGTTCACCCTGGTACTCACACACATTTCTTTTGTATCATGGCTGTTTCTGATCCAATAGGTTTTGCAGGTTTTCAAAACAGTAGAAAGAAAACAGTTTAACTAGAACCACCCACGGGGCAAACAAAATGTGTACATACACTACGGACAATGCTTCTCTCTCAAAACAGTTTTGTCCATCTTAAAAAAAAAAATTGTCTGTTTCCAATACCAGAGGAGTCAGTGTGGTAAAATGTACACATCACCACAGCCAGCAACGCCATTCTTGTATCGCCTTTTTACGCTTACAAAAAGAGACAAGTCAGTCTTCCACCCAAAACTTCTCTTTCCGCCACTCTCTAACCAAAACCATTTTTCAAGTAACTACGAAGAAACTACCGTTAAAAGGCAAAACACAATCCACCATGGCAATGTGCAGAATGAAAACACACCAGATTTGTACAGAGAATTGGAAGAAAACAGGTTAACATGTTCTAAAGAAGAGAAGTGGTGTCGATGTGTGGCACTTTAAAAGACTAAGCCATTGATTATGCCTAGAGCTCACTTCCATCAGGTATAGGTTTACATGTATACCAAGAAGTAGAAAGAAAGGAATTGACCTGAAACATGGCTGGTTCTGCATCCAAATCCATATCATGCAGGCCATTGTCCATATCATAGGAGCAAAGGCATCCTGGGTTTAAGTTAGCAGGCAAGGCACGTCTAACTCCACCGAGCTGATCATTTCCAACTAGATATCATACTGGCCCGGGACACCTGCAGAGAGAATCTGCTGTTGCTGCTTTTGGCTCAGTCAAACAACGAAGCAGCGAGCTGCAGGAGACAGCGTCTTTCTACCTCGGAGAGAAATTCCAGTTATGAAAGAGGGGATGTCTTTCTTCCCGGAGCAATCAGCAGCCGAAAAATATGCAAAACGCTTTTCCTGATGCCTCTGAAGAATTCAGTCTTGCTCTTTGTTTGTTGCCAGCTCCTGGCTCTGGGGGATATGAAAGCACTTGTATCTGACCCACATGTTCAGAGCAGTGAGAACAATGGCCGCCTTTGACAGCCTCCCGATTATAAATTCTTTCCAGAGCAAGCCGCACATACTAAAACACTGAAAGCTCCAGAAGAGGGAAAAGGTCAGGAGAAGCCATCCTCAGCCTTGCATTATTAGAAGAACATTGCCCCTTGTTTCAGACGGTATCTTATCATCAGTTACAACGGGATGAGGCCAAGAGAAACAAAAATAAGGCCCTTTGCTGAAAAGCAAACTTTTGGGAGTCCACCCAGCCCCTGCTTCTCCCTTTGAGTAAAAAAAAGGCAGGGACAATATTATCACCCTCAGATGTGGTCATCAGAAAAGCCCAAGGTGAGAAATGCTTCTCAGGGAGTCCTTTTGAAAAGGTGCAAAACTGCCAACAGGTGCAGAAGCATCTGTATCATGTGGTACAAATAAACAAGTCATGCCAGAGGCCTGCTTCACTTGATTATATAAACAGATGTGGAAGACGTTGCAAGTTCAAGCAACAGAGGTTTGCAGACCCATACGCCATAATGGCATATTTGTCAAGGAGTCATGATTGGCAAAGCCTCTGAGTTAGCTGTGCCCCTTGGGCTTCCCACTGTAGGGATGAATGATTCGTTCTGTTTCCAGTTCACGTCAATTTCACATTGTGTTCATTCATAAGTCCATTTTGTTTTATTTCTGAATGAATCTGTGATATATTTTTTAAAAGAAATCTGAATGGCTATTCTTATTTACATTTCTATTTAAATATGCATTGCCACCACAAACATATGTATTTGAGTAGGTGCTTTACCTCAGTACTATATGCTTTTCTAAATCTATTCTCTCTAAGAACTTTATCACAAAATTCGGAGACCCTCCCTCCCCCAGAAAAATATAAATGTTCCAATCTGAACAGTCAAATGTGGATCAGGTCACAGGATTTCATAGGAATCAAATTCCTCAAGCATCCTTACTGCATTCTGTGTGAAATGGTCCTCAGCATTAGGTGGGGATAACCCAGGTTCAGATCCTCAGTCACGTATGAAACTCAAGCAATTTCACACATTACCCAGAGGTGAACCCAGACTTGACCCTCAATAGGGAAACCAAGGCAATCACAGCTTCCCAACAAGAGAACTGGAAAGATATATATGTATGCAAATAAGTGGTTCTTGCATCCCTGCTTTTTGTATTTAGGTGCACTCCTAAAACTTACTTAGCCTAATAAGTAACCTGCCAAGGGCTTTCACCGAAGGACCACAGAAAACACCTATTCTCTTGACCTGTGCACCAACAGCCGATAGCTCAGACCAGCTTGTTCTGCCCTATCTACAGATACTGTATATATGTGTTTTGGAAATGAAAGGGTCTCATGTCTCATACTGTGGTCCTGTCCCCCCCCCGCCCAGAGCTTCTCCCAAATTTACATACTAAAGTGGAAGTAATAATTATTACAATTATTATTATTAGCAGGGCACACGTGCAGCAAAGGCTTGTATGCTGTAGGGTTCCTCTTGGGTATATAGGGCAGATACAAGGTAACCACTTACATGACATCTACTGGATGGCACAAGTGAAACTCTTCCTTGTGGGAACTGTAAAGGTAAAGGTAAAGGGACCCCTGACCATTAGGTCCAGTCGTGACCGACTCTGGGTTTGTGGCGCTCATCTCTATTGGCCGAGGGAGCCGGCGTACAGCTTCTGGGTCACGTGGCTAGCATAACTAAGCCGCTTCTGGCGAACCAAAGCAGCGCACGGAAACACCATTTACCTTCCCGCCAGAGCGGTACCTATTTATCTACTTGCACTTTGACGTGCTATCGAACTGACCGAGCAACAGGAGCTTACCCCGTCGCGGGGATTTGAACAGCCGACCATCCGATCGGCAAGTCCTAGGCTCTGTGGTTTAACCCGCAGCGCCACCCGTGTCCCTGTGGGAACTGTACGCTTGCATAAAAGAAAGGGAAAGGACACACTAGAGCAGGGTTTCCCAAACTTGGGTTGCTAGCTGCTTTTGGACTACAATTCCCATCATCCCTGACCACTGGTCCCACTAGCTAGGGGTGATGGGAATTGCAGTCCAAAAATAGCTGGAGGTCCAAGTCTGGAAAATCCTGCACTAAAGGGAGACCACTTAGGCCTTCCCCCTTATAGACCCCAAGAATAAAGACTGTTCCTCGCTACATAGCTCAATCTCATTTATGGTCACACAGACACTGCATTTCTTCCAAAATTGGCCACAATTATTACAGCCGCATTGCAGATGAGGAGCAGGGCAGAGAGAGGCTACCAGCTTGTCTACATACTACCAAGAAAGAGGTGAGCTTTAGATGGGAAACTTCCCAGTTTGTACATCAGTCCCTCTGTTATTATGATATTATGACACATTAGGTGACATCCTGGGATTAGGTCTATGAAATCCTATGTGAAACAAAACAAAACAAAACCCAGTACCATGAACAGCAGAGGGGAGGTAGCACAGAAACATACAAAGGGCTTTAAATATGAAGCAGGGTGATTCCAAAACTCAAATGCCCTACAAACTTCTCAGGGAGAAAACTTAGTAATTGGGGTCACTGTTGAGTTGGCTGCCAAAAGTCCCTTAGCGTGCTGAAAGCCAAGGTCCCCTAAGGCCAAGCGTGGAGCCGGCAAATAGCTTTAAGGTAAAATCACAGAGTTTAAGGAAGTTAAAATAATTTGATCAGATGAAAATGCAGCGTTTCATGGTGTCTCTTTCTTCTGTTTAGCAATGAACGACAGAAGTTACTACCAAGAGCTAAAGAGGGTGTCCTTTCTCGCAGGTAAAAATGTTCTATGAAATAAATTCAATGTGTTTATCCGTTACTCATACGGAGCTACTAGCCCAATTGCCTCTAAGTTACTAGGTGTGATGACCTGGGACTTGGGCTCAGACTCGGAACCAGAGGAGACTCAGTCTGTACCGGATTCTTTGCCTCAGGCACCATCTGAAGCAAGTCTGGGGCCTGACCCTGAAGAGTTCCAGTCTGCACAGGTCCCCCTGCAACAAACAGCAGCTGGGTCCAGTCAGGGGCCTGAGCCTGCCCTGGCTCCAGATGCAGGGATGACCTCGTTGCCTTCAGCTGGGCCATCACTTATAGTTGCTCCACTACCGGTTGGGTAGCTGCAGAGACTAAGGTCTGAGAGAAGGAGAGACCTGAGTATTCGCAGGAGGAGTGCTCATCTTTGGGTGAAACAGGGAGGTAAGTCGCCGGGGGATCAGGACCGACCGCTACCCCGACAAAGATAAAAGGCTGTCGGACCCTGCCCCAGGTTGCAGGACCAACACTGTTGTATGCTAGATCCTGCCTGAGATCCTGTACCTGTCCTTGCCTGGTTTCCAGTCTTGTGTCCTGCCTCGGCCCTGTCGGACTGACTCCCAGCGGAACCTTTGGATTCTGGACCGGACCTGGACCGTGTTTCACAGGTTGCCCCTGGGCCCAGCACACTAGGTATGGTGCTTTGCAAACGTTTAGCATTTTGAATTTTCCTGTTCACTTATTTATTTCCACACTGACTAACACAAGTTTGTATACTTGAAGGAGTGTCTCCACCCCCATCGTTCTGCCCGGACACTGAGATCCAGCGCCGAGGGCCTTCTGGCGGTTCCCTCATTGCGAGAAGTGAGGTTACAGGGAACCAGACAGAGGGCCTTCTCGGTAGTGGCACCCACCCTGTGGAACACCCTCCCTTCAAAAGTGAATGAAGTAGGTAGCTTTCCTATCTTTAAAAGTCATCTGAAGGCAGCCCTGTTCAGGGAAGTTTTTAATATTTAATGCTGTATTTTTAATACTTGCTTGGGAGCCACCCAGAGTGGCTGGGGAAACTCAGCCAGATGGGCGGGGTATAAATAATAAATTATTATTATTATTATTATTATTATTATTATTATTATTAGTGCATAAATCGGACTAATGAATATGTGGGAGGGCTAGTATGACTTCTGCGGACTTTACCTGCAAGCCTGATGCTGTTAGGACCCAGCTTTGGACAGCAGACTGAAGCGAGTCAGGAGTTGTGGGACCAGCCAGAAGTTGAGAGCAAAAGAGTAACTCAGAGCAGGAGGACAACCCAGGAGGAAGGATGACAGAGCAAGCCAGGGACAAGGAATGATGCAGGAACAAGTCTGAGCTCAGGAAGAGCTTGTGGCTCAGGCAAGGCTCAGCCAGTGTTCGAAACTCCCATTGTTCTAGGCGCATTTTGCGACAGGGAATTTCATGAGGGCGAGCAGTTTCTGAGCTCTGGGTGCAGTAGTGCATCAAATATTTCAGATAAAAATGGCAGAGTAGAAGGAAAGAAGGACCTTATTCTGCCTCCCTACTTCCAGCTACTCTCTGAAGGCTGGAGAAGAGACCCTCTTAAGAATATTACAGGGGTGTGAAAAATGTGAAAAATGAACATAATATTTTATCTGCAGTTCATTCATTTCCGGCGCTGTGGATTAAACCACAGAGCCTAGGAGTTGCTGATCAGAAGGTCAGTCGGTCGAATCCCCGCAATGGGGTGAGCTCCCGTTGCTCCTGCCAACCTAGCAGTTCGAAAGCACATTAAAGTGCAAGTAGATAAATAGGTACCGGCTCCAGTGGGAAGGTAAATGGCATTTCTGTGCACTGCTCTGGTTCGCCAGAGGCGGCTTAGTCATGCTAGCCACATGACCTGGAAGCTGTATGCCGGCTCCCTCGGCCAGTAAAGCGAGATGAGCGCCGCAATCCCAGAGTCGGTCATGACCGGACCTAATGGTCAGAGGTCCCTTTACCTTTACCTTTATTCTTGTTATAAAAAAGCATTCCTAGACATTCCGTTGTTGTGCCCCTAACCTATTGTTGTTGTTGTTGTTAATTGTTGAATTTATATACTGCCCTATACCCAGGGGTCTCAGGGCAGTTCACAGAATAAAATCAAGATATAAAACCACAAAATACATAATAAAAATAAAAACAACAATCCAATAGCCCTACCTACCACCAAAAAAACAACAACAAAAAAACACCTAGGTTTAAGGTGCCATTGAGCTCCTAGCTTTCATATCTCAGTTTCTAACACTGGGCTCAACACCAACTGGAAACCCTCTTCTGCACTTTCCTGTCTAGGAGGAGTCAATGGCTGGCCTGGGGGGACAGGATACTCACTGAAGTGATTACCTGCAGTTCAGTGGATCACCACATAGGGCAGCTGTCTACCAATCTCAACTTTCTGACCAGTGCTCTCTTAATGATACAAAAACCCACATCTTCATCCCACAATGCACTCTGCCTACCCATTTGGACCTCAGACCTCTCTTAGTATGCAGACTCGCTTTGATTTTCAGCTCAAAATACCAAGCCTAGCTAGCTGTAATTATTATTATCATTAATAATAATAATAATAATAATTTTATTTTTAAAATAAATATTTTTTTATTTGTTTTCTTTTCTTCTTTCCATAAGGAATAATGATTCCACAATCAACATCAAAAATACATTCCCTCCCCCATTCCCCATGTATTTATTTATCCTTTCACCACTATCTCTAGTGAGATTCTTAAAATCTCACGACTTCCCTCCATTCCAATGTCTGATTTCTTATATACACCAAATTCTTCTGCATTTCCATATCTCCTATTAACCCATTATTATATCCTAAATTATCCGAGTTTTTGGTAATTGCACGCGTTTAGTCCAAACCTGCTAACGTTTCAACTTGTTTACAATGTTTTTGCACATATACAATAAATGTTCCCCACTCTTTTTTAAACTTCTCATTATCGTAGTCTCTGAGCTTTGCGGTCAGTTTTGCCATCTCTGCATAGTCCATAAGTTTAATTTGCCAAATAATTTTATTATTTATACCTCGCCCATCTGGCAGGGTTTCCCCAGCCACTCTGGGCAACTTACAGCATCTCTAATAAATATAGCATGTTGTGAAGGAAATGAACTGCTCTATGTTATAAAAATATAAATCTGGGTTTGCTGACACAGTGGATCACACTTAGACTGTCTGGATTTGGGAATTAAATGCCAAAACCTCAAGCGTCTTGCTTTGATAGCCAGATTAAGGTGGATCTCAGTGTGATAAGGAGGAAAAACAGAAGGGAGAGATGCAACTCTAAAGTAAGATTCATTAAAATTTCACTGTGAAGGACTGTTTAATTTTCAGGGAGAGGAGATGGGGCTTAACTCTGTTTATTTGTTCTTTTGCTCCAAGTGGGAGGAATGCTTTGGCATGCAAGTAACTTTTATTGCATTTAATTCTTTTCCCCAAGATGAACTATCATTTTTAAAATATGTTAATAAACTTTGTTTCATAATAATTTTGTGCTCTCTCTTAATTTACCACCCCATGTCAAGAGCCAAGGCCTGTGCTACTCTTGAGCTATTGTCAGAGAGATACAGAGGACATTTTTCTCCTAGTGGCAGTAGAAAGTCTAAAGATAAGGGTGGGGGACCAAAGGGGTACACTTTATTTAGTCGGGAACTTTGCCCATACAGCAGAGTTGACATATATGTGCAACTCTTTTAACCTTCCTCTTCTAGGCATTGCTCTCCTTTCCTCGCTGGGTGTGCACAACTCTGCCAGGAAAAGAAAACACCGCAATTTGGGTGCCTTGAGTAAAATAAATCCACGTGGTGCCAAAATGAAACTACAGTGGAACCTTGGTTCTCGAACTTGATCCATTCCAGGAGTCCATCTGACTCCCAAAACCAGTGCTTTTTTCCCTTTAAAAAATGTTTAGGGGAACTCTCATTTTCCTGCTCATATTGAAAGACTGCCCCTCAATGAAGCCAAACTTAGATTCACAAAATGTTTAGGGGTATGCATACCTCTGCGTCCCCCCAGAAAAAAGCACTGCCCAAACCGGAACACGGATGGCGCTGTGGGTTAAACCACAGAGCCTAGGATTTGCCAATCAGAAGGTCGGCGGTTCAAATCCCCGCGACGGGGTGAGCTCCCGTTGCTCAGTCCCTGCTCCTGCCAACCTAGCAGTTCGAAAGCACGTCAAAGTGCAAGTAGATAAATAGGAACCGCTCCGGCGGGAAGGTAAACGGCGTTTCCGTGCACTGCTCTGGTTCGCCAGAAGCGGCTTAGTCATGCTGGCCACATGACCCAGAAGCTGTACGCCGGCTCCCTCAGCCAATAAAGCGAGATGAGCGCTGCAACCCCAGTGTTGGACACAAGTGGACCTAATGGTCAGGGGTCCCTTTACCTTTAAACCAAAACACTTACATCTGGGTTTGCGGTGTTTGGGAGCCAAAATGTACGAGTACCAAGGCGTTCAACAACCAAGGTACGACTGTATGAGCAAGTGACAATTTGCTTTTCCTTTAATGGTAACCCAGATATCTCAACTGATGTGGGCTGTCTCACACCCTGCTTACGAGCAGAGCTGGCCACCTACTTTGAGACATCACGGCATATACAACTATAATCATCCACACTGCATGCAAAACACATTAAAATTGTTTTGTATTCCTACAAGATGGCTGTTCAGCGCATAACGTTATATATGCATGCCATGCGTTCTGAAAAGAGAACCAGACCTCCAGACCCCAAAGTCAATCCTACTTAAACACCCTCTTTGTCCCCGTCCCCCCTCTTGGCACCCTCCCCAACCAATCTGACATCTTTCCCAAATTCCCCTGAAGCTCTACATACCAATCGAATAAGTTTAATCCTTTGGCAGATTGCCAGTTTTTGAGGGGCGGGGGCAGGGAGGGAGGAAGATAATATGTCTCACTATCGTGGAAAACGCTTGACAGCAAGGTAAATGAAAATCAGATGAGCTAGACAGTGACACAGGCCAGTTTTCATTCATAAAACATTTCAAGATACAAATTACAGAACAAATTAAAGAATGAATCAACTGTAAAATAATATATATATATATATATATATATATATATATATATATATATATATGCAGGTTTTGGTGTCCTCGGGTGTCTTCCCGTGTAAAAGTTGGGGTGTCTAGGCGACGTTTCGACGAGGTCTCACTCGTCATCTTCAGGCTGGTGCTTTCGGCTTCTTGTTACTGGAACAGAGCAGGATCTCAGTGTTTGAGTTCCTATAAATACTGTAGAGGGGGTGTGGTGTATAGCCTCCAATGTTCTGGGCAGAGAGGAAGTTCCCAGGCTAGTGTGCCTTTTCTTCTTTTGTTCCTTAATTACTTGAGAGATATCTTGAGTGATTTCTTGAGTGATATCCTGAGTACCACTTAGGTGGGTCATTAGGTGTGGATTAGTTGTTAAAGTCTTTGTGTCTTGACCTCTTGAACTTTGTGAAGAGTTTTCCTGAGAAGATGGCTGTACTGTACTTAGTTGTGCTCTGGCTTGGCTTCGTGTATAGGGGCGAGCTGTGGTTTTGTGGCTTGTGTCAGCCAGATCTGTGTAGGGATTGCAGGGGGGTGCAGCATCCGGAGGTGCCACCATGGATTGGCTACTGGATGGTGTCTGTAATTCATCTGTGGAGAGGGTCTTGGTTTGGGTCTGGTGTGGTTGATTGGTGTTGGCGTTCTGTGTGCCTCTGGATCTGGTGTCAGTTTTTGTGGGGAGGGCTAATTTCCAGATGTCTGGCAAGCGGGATGTGTCGTCACGCTTGTTCATGTTGTGAGGGTGTTTCTCTATCTCGATGGCTTCCATGATTATTCTCTTGTGGTGATGTTCCGTGTTAAAGAGCAATTTGGAATCTGCAAAATTAATTTCGTGTCCTGTTTCTTTCATGTGTTGGAAAAGAGAGGAAGTTTTTTCTTCTTTTTTGACGGCATTCTTGTGTTCTGCGATACGTGCATTTATTCGTCTGTTTGTTTGTCCAATGTACGTGGCTGGGCAGACTTTGCAGGGTATTTCATAGATCCCTTGGTTTTCCAACTGGATTTTATCCTTGGGGTTTCTGAGGATATTGGCTATTTTTTGGTTGGTGCAAAAGGCTGTTTTGATATTGTGTTTATGGAGGATTTTGCTAATTTTATCTGTAGTGCCCTTGATATAAGGAAGGAGGGCCATGCCATTGTTTTCTTCTGTGTCTTGGTTTTTGGGGGGTGTTTCCTTTTGGACACACAAAGACTTTAACAACTAATCCACACCTAATGACCCACCTAAGTGGTACTCAGGATATCACTCAAGAAATCACTCAAGATATCTCTCAAGTAATTAAGGAACAAAAGAAGAAAAGGCACACTAGCCTGGGAACTTCCTCTCTGCCCAGAACATTGGAGGCTATACACCACACCCCCTCTACAGTATTTATAGGAACTCAAACACTGAGATCCTGCTCTGTTCCAGTAACAAGAAGCCGAAAGCACCAGCCTGAAGATGACGAGTGAGACCTCGTCGAAACGTCGCCTAGACACCCCAACTTTTACACAGGAAGACACCCGAGGACACCAAAACCTGCATTCCTGTACCCGTGAAAATCTACGAAAGCAAATATATATATATATATATATATATTCTGTCCTTCTGTTACTTGAAGAGTAGCTTCGTTTTGTCTGTAAGGAAAATGGGGATGGATGCATAAAACGAGAGCTGCCACACCTCCATATTTTCTATGCCGTTAGGGCAGATTCATGTTTGAGAGTGGCTAAGAGTTGAAAAGTAACCCTCAGCCATCAGCTAACAAATTTGCCTTTTGGCTTAGTAATACTGGCCTCCCTTGCAAGGCTGTTGTAAGGATTACCAAGATAACGGGTGCAAAGCGCTTTCAACACTTGAAAATGCGCTGCTGGAATACAAAGTATTATTTAGCATAGCGATTAACATGGAAACGACTAAGCAGCCTCTCTCTGTTTGTATCCTATTATTATCGCCTCATTCAAAACATGTGGTGCAATTCCATTGCTTACATCTGCATTATGACATCTTTAAAAACAGATAATCTGAAGCATGGCATTCTGCAACACAACAGTTATCACAGCCATCTGGAAAAAATCAAATTCACAGACATGCAATAAAAGCAGTCATAATAGCTACACAGAAGATCTCTTTCCTCAACCATTTCACATTTTACAAACATATTGGAGGCTGAGAATTATTTTTTTTTTAACCATCTGCATCACAACTTTTATTATTAAGCTAACCTGGTTGTTGGAAAGAGGGATATGTTTTGATATTTCTGTACATTCCGATATTTATTTGTTAATCTGTTTGTTCGAATTTTGTTACCATCCCTTCTTCGCTACAAGGTACCAATGAAAGAGCCGGCTAAATTGAGCATTTACCACGACTGTCTACTTTGTATGGTTTTAAGTTTTTAAAAAATGTGTTTGCTATTTTTTTGTATACTTCACTGTTTTAATTATCTTTTAGTGTCCAGTGGGACCACCAATTTACTTACAGGAGTGTTAACCTCAGGAGCACACAATAACAGGATCCACACTATGAGGAGGGAAGCTGTTTCTTAAAGAATGTGTTTATTTTTACTGTCCCTCTAAAACTACATAGGAAGAAGAACTCTTTTAAAAGCCAAGAAAAATAGGGAGGAAATGAACAGAAAGGAAGCTGTTCAGACAGGACGGAAGATTGGGATAGTTTAAGGAGGCCTCGGGAGCCACATAAAATTTGGGGTTTCCCCTGCATAAGCAGCAAGCTCCCCACTGGTGACTTAGTATTAGCAGCATCACTCTAAATCAGTGTCCAGTCCCTCTGATAGAAAACCTCAGTCAACTAGCTAGAGATAAGAATGAAAAAACAATATGAGCATTAAAGGTGGCAGAAGAATATGGACAGAAATTGCAGCAGGTGTACTATTGGGTAGGAGGGCGGGGGGAGATGCCAAGATATTTCACATCTGGATACCAATGAGCCTCTTTGGTTTCAGACAGTACATGGGTAGATTGGTCCAAAAAGCCAGGGATACAAATTTTCACGGCCCTCTACAGCTGCAATGGCTCATTTACCAGAAGTAATGCATTTTAGTGTTAACTCTGGGAGTGTATACAGTCGTACCTTGGTTTTCGAACGCCGCAAACCCGGAAGTGACTGTTCCGGTTTGCGAATTATTTTTGGAAGCTGAACATCCGATGGGCCAGAAGCTTCCTGCAGCCAATCCAACGGGGTAGAAGCTTCCTGCAGCCAATCAGAAGCTGTGCTTTGGTTTCCAAACGTTTTGGAAGTCGAACGGACTTCCGGAACGGATTCCGTTCGACTTTCAAGGTACGACTGTACTTGATTGTGACCAAACTAAGCCTCCTATGTATATTTTGCTCTAGGAGGCTTAGTTTGGACAAAGTCAAGTATACACTTCCAGAGTTAACACTAAATGTATTACTTCTGGTAAATGAGCCGGCGTAGCCGCTAGAGGGCCATCAAAATTTGTGTCCTAGGATTTTTCAACTCATCTTACCATGTACTATCTGAAACCAAATTGGCTGCCAGATGTGTGTGTTTTTTCCAGTTCTCCTACCCCACTATGCTGTACTTTTACTAATGAGGAAGCTATTGTTCCACTAGTAGAAAAAACCCCAACAGCAAATACCTTTCTCAGCTGCGTTAGCAATCCTTCAAACTCCCTCAGGTTGAGCGTTGCTCCACTGAAACCAGTGCTGCTGTTTGCTGTTTTCCCCAGCCAATAGATGGTGACTAAAACCTGAAGAATGAAATGAACATTAATTGTGGGGGTGATCTATCCAAACCACTCTAACAGTTGAATACAGCAACCTTGTCCAGCTCTCCAGCAGCCTTTTAAAATCTCATCAAATCATTTGTCAGCTGCTGTTTTCAAAGGCTCTCTTACAAAAGACCAGGGTCACACAGACTTTGAAGCACATGAAATCACATCAGCACTGCTGATATTTCTAATGTATGTGAAGTAGCAATGGCAGAGCTCCCTATTAAACCTTGTTCAACAATAAAGGAAAACTCAAGAACTGCAACAATTCAAGGGACAAGGCTTCAATGCTTAATGAAACTGCTTTAATATTGGTTTATGTCATTCTATGTTCCCAACACAGAGGTACAAATCACAAAGATACTGACTGCCTGATACCGAGGGTTTATTACAAGTTCTGCAAGTTTCACTAATATACCATTTTAATGGTTGTTGAGGTGGCTTAGCATTTTTGATTTCTCCACCATAAGGAATAATCAGATTGAAACTAACTCCAAAGCAACAGTCTGCTTCTCTTGAAGCTTTTCCTTTTACATGTACAGAGTTTCAAACATTAATAATCTTATTATTAATGTTTGAAACTCTGTACATGCAATGCGCTCTATGTGGGGCTACCTTTGAAGGTGACCCGGAAACTACAACTAATCCAAAATGCGGCAGCTAGACTGGTGACTGGGAGCAGCCGCCGAGACCACATAACACCTGTCTTGAAAGATCTACCTTGGCTCCCAGTACATTTCCGAGCGCAATTCAAAGTGTTGGTGCTGAC
The DNA here is from genome assembly GCF_964252035.2 of Podarcis erhardii. NCBI lineage: Eukaryota > Metazoa > Chordata > Lepidosauria > Squamata > Lacertidae > Podarcis > Podarcis erhardii. The sequence continues at coordinate 22,409,558 of NC_138512.1, forward strand.
CTTTAAAGCCCTAAACGGCCTCGACCCAGTATACCTGAAGGAGCGTCTCCACCCCCATCGTTCTTCCCAGATGCTGAGGTCCAGCGCCGAGGGCCTTCTGGCGGTTCCCTCACTGCGAGAAGCAAAGCTACAGGGAACCAGGCAGAGGGCCTTCTCGGTAGCGGTGCCCGCCCTGTGGAATGCCCTCCCATCAGATGTCAAAGAGATAAACAACTACCTGACATTTAGAAGACATCTGAAGGCAGCTCTGTTCAGGGAAGTTTTTAATGTGTGATATTTTAATGTATTTTTAATCTTTGTTGGAAGCCGCCCAGAGTGGCTGGGGAGACCCAGCCAGATGGTCGGGGTACAAATAATAACTTATTATTATTATTATTATTATTATTATTATTATTTCTTATATTCTAATAAAGAGATCTTCACCTAATGTAGAAGCCAGGCAAGCATCTCCAGGAAGAGCACTCAATAATTTGGGTACCACTATCAAAGGGGCCTTTTCCTTGACTCCCCATCTCACATTACTAGGGTTTGTCTCCAACAAAGATCTTAGGGTCTAGGCAGGTGTATATGGAAAAAGTATACTGACCCCAAGGCATTTTAGAGCTTTAGAGGTCCATATGAGTGCTTTCAACTGAATTCAGATTTCTCTACTCATATTTCATTCTCTCTTAATCCCTACACTAGCTGTATTTGATAGCATAGCTCTCAGCACGTTCTCCCGCCAGCTTTAAGCATGGTTCAGGTTAACCAGGATTCCACCTCAGCCAGAATTTGCCAACCAGCTGCAAACCATAGTTAAGATGGTCAGTGTTAACCATGGTTAGGAATGACAGAGAAGGTTGAGAGAATTCACACTCAAAAGGGATGTAGATAAGGAGGGAGTGCACAATCTTGCCGTCTGGTCCAGATCAGTTGATGAAAATCAGGAAATCTACAGTGGTTGTATGTCAGAACCATTATGTCTGAATTCCACCCCCCCCCCACCCGTTCCCCATTCTTAAAGATCTTTCCTCCCATCACCCCTTTCTGAGGTCAATTGCATATATTCTTCATCGTCTTAAGAGGAAAATTAAAACCACAAGACGGGATTTCCACATGCAGGATATATATATATAGGAAGAAAAACTCCCAATTAGTCCTGGGACAGTAAAGGGAAAGAATTCAGTGAAAAGTAACTTAACAAGAATGTTAGTTTAGATGAACCATACATAATCAGGGAGATATATTAAGTTTGTGAGAACTCTCTATTTTTTAAAAATGCAATCATTAATGTAATCGTTTGTTGCATTTATTAAATAAAGTGGTTTTCCTGTTTATTTAGTAACTCCAGGTGCAATGCTTGGAATCAGTCTAGATAAGCATTAGATAACTGACAGGAAACTTCCACTCACAGAAACAAATTCTCTGGAGACTGTGGGCTGGGGTGCACATCTATATATAATGGTGTGAACTGAAAATGTTCCACTATTATACTGCTTAGGAAGCCAAAGTTTTCATAATTCATTTCCAGATAACATATTTTTATTAGGTAGGAGTTAGCTTGGAGTGTTGATGTTTTTCTTGTATTCAGACATACTGAACCATATGTTGACAGTCCCATCTGATATGTGTCTACTCAGAAGTAAGCTCCATGGACTCCAGTGGGACTGGAGCATAGCACTGTAGCCTGAGTTATCACACTTTGCTTTAACTACAGTCAAAATTAAGAGCCAACTGTGTGACATTCATATTTATCACCTGAATTCCCTATAGTGCGTTTTTTAAAAACCCAGTGACCTGGTTTGCACATCACAAGCAAACCATGGTTTACTTGTGAACGTAAGAGATCTAGCCAGCAGAACTAACAAACTAACTAACTACAATTCCTGGTTTAGCGTTATATCTAAAACGGGGGTCATGGTTTGTTTCGCTCAAACAAGGCCAACTAGTAGGCCAGTAACAAACCTTGGCTTAATACCATGGTTTGTTTGGAGTCAGACAAACCACAATACCTGGGTTTGGATATAAGGCTAAGCCATGGATCATGGTTTGTTGTTCCCAGTGACTAGTGCAGGGGTTGGCAAGCTACGGTCCCTGGGCCAGATCAGGCTCACCCGGGTCCTAAATCCAGCCCGTGACGTGAATCCGGAACCCGCTGAGAAGCTGAGACTCCCGGCAATGGCAACAGGAGGAAGAGGCCGGTCTGTTCTTAACCTGAAACTGTTCATAACCTGAAGCACCACTTTAGCTAATGGGGCCTCCCGCTGCTGCCGGAGCATGATTTCTGTTCTTATCCTGAAGCAAAGTTCTTAACCCGAAGTACTATTTCTGGCTGAGCGGAGTCTGTGACCTGAAGCGTATGTAACCCAAGGTACCACTGTATTTTGGCCCCTTCCATATGAACCATCAAGCTTGCCGTGAGGTGAGGCTGTGCTCTGGAGTCTACTTCTGTAGGAAGTTACAGCTGCAATCCATTATGATTGTTGTTGTTGATGATGATTTTCAGTTATATACATTTTCAATGGCTTTACAATCATTTTAACATTTCAAACCTCAACTTTCTTCCTCCTCTTTCTGCGGTTCCTTAAATTTATTTTCCTGCATATTCCAAATTAACTTGACATTCATTCATTCATTCATCTACTTTAACTATATACTCTTATAAAACTGCAGGTTATTACAATATTCCTGCCAATGTTCTTATCTGTTTACATTTTGTTTGCAAATATTCAATACACCGTTTCCATTCTTTTATTAAAAGTTTGTTATCTTGATTTCTTACTTTTCCAGCAACTTTTGCCATTTCTGCATATTCCATAAGTTTTTGTATCCATTCTTCTTTCATCGGGACCTTTACAGCTGCAATCCTAAGCGCTTTCACTAGGATGTAAGTCCCAATGAGATTTAAAGCAGAATCCTAAATATATTCACCGCCGTTTATGTGGAAGTAAGCCTCAGTGGGTTGATTCATGTAAGCATGAGGTTGTAGTTTACACAACCCAATCATATGCTTGTTTACTGATTGACTAGTCCCGATTTCAATGGGGATCACTTCCAAGTAAACATACAAAGAGCCGCACTGCATGGCTATAACCATGTAATAGTTAAGACATGTGTTTTAGACCCTCTTTGACTAATAGGTGTTCCAGAAAATCAGGGCTGTGACACAGACCTAAGAAGGGCAGACCTCCCACATCACGGTTGCTTTTACAGACAGAAAATTGGATCAGGTGCTCCAAACACAGAACTTCATCAATGCCTAGTTTGGTCTATCATGGGAGTAGAATCATTGAAACATAGAATTGTAGAGTTGAAAGGGACCACAAGGGTCATCTGGCAATGCAGGAATCTTTTGTCAAATGTGGGGCTAAGTCACATTGAATTCAGTGAAATGTCTGTGTAAATAAGAATGCCTAGGATCAGGTCCAATGTCAAAATATTCAGAACAGTGCTTTACTTTATTAAAAAACAAACTAGCAAATAACATTTTTAAAGGTAAAGTATAATGTCATTATCTAATTAAAACAACAAAGCAGCAACACTGGAAACATAATTATGGAGTTTCCTCCCCAAAGGCAACAGCTTGGTGACATCATTTCAAAATATTAGAAAGTATTTCCATTTTTTTTATTTAAAAAAAAAATCTCACCAGGCTTTCAAAGGAGTAAATAATGTCTGCTGCTATTACTGGGCTTGGATTTAGGCTTATATTGAAAATGGAAATGTTTTAATCACAGGTTCTTATTTGGTAGACCTGACTGAGAATCTCTTTTGGTTGGGAAGGTTAGTTAGATGTATGTATTTTATATATGCACATCTATCTTTATGAATGTCTCTTTGAAAAGCAATACACCTGCCAACGAATGGCTTTTAGTAAATCTTGTTCACAGCAACTTCAGAATGCAACTGTTCCAAAAAGGCTCATGCACTGTTGGAGGAAAAACAATTACAATGCTGATGACAGGAAGGGCAGGATAAAATGACAGTGGACTTTTTACCTGTGGCTGTGATTATGGGCTCGAAAAGTTATTACAGAAAGTTCTTGGCATTTCCCTGGAGTCTCCAAGGATGTCAGCCAAACGCAACTTGAATTCTCTGTAGTTTACAATTGACAGTATGAAAACCAGAAGTTTTGTCTGGCTTTGGATAGTTTATCTAACTCTGTGACCAACTGAATTTAAAGTTTCCTTCCTCACTGTACAATCCCCAAACTGTTCCAGCTGTCACTGGTTTCAATCAACAAGGCAACTGACTAGAAAAGGCTGCTTTGAAACTACAATCCCTGAAGAACAACACAGAAACGAAGGGAGGTTTGCTGTTGTGATGGGGGGGGGATGACAGTCCTGCAAAGTTTCTATAGCACTATTTAGATTTAAACATCAAAGCTTTTTCTTGAAGTGTCAGACACATCTCTATTAACCTAACAAAAATCCAAGTTAGCCTTTGCAACAAAAGCAGAAAGGAAACCAAGCATAGTTTTGTTTTTTTAAATATGGTTTAAACAAAAGCCGAAAACCTTGCTGGTGTCTAAGGGAGTTAAGCTATTTCCTAACTGAAGCAGGAGCAAAGATAGCTTTCCACAGCAGCACCACAGATCATGAATTGCAGCAAGACAAAGTGCATGCCAACACACAAAAGCTCTTTTCAGCTACACAACCACATCTGCGTTTCAAGCTCAGTCTGTGGCAACAAAACCATCCATAGCTGCGAGAGGGGGAAACATGCAACAAGTACTTACATTTTTCAGCTTTCTGCTACAGTCAAGATTCCTGGATGTGCAAGCACAACAAGAAAGGAGAGAGAAATATCAGAAACGAGAAACTCTTTCCAAGAGCTTGTATTATGCAGCCGGTCACATGTTCCCCCTAACAAAAGCCTGCAGGATGTGTCTGCTGGTTAGAAACACATGAAGGGAAGATAGAGAGCAATCATTCATTTGGTTTATAGCATGGAAACATGCTCCCAATGTTACCAGACTCAACAAAGCTACAAAATAATGCAGGTTAGCAGTCCTTCCTCAATGGAACTAAACTAGTGCAAACACACACAAACACAGGCAAATTGTCTTGCTCAATTTACTAACTTTTGTTTGTGTTTACTTGTTTATAGGGATGACAAATCAGGTGGACAGTGAGAGAGAGGCTGTCCATTTGCGGGTTTGACACCAGCTCCACTGACTCAGATTGGTTTGCTGACACACAAATGGGAACATGTCCCAATAATGGCTGAATGTTCCCATCTTCACCGTCTGCCAATGAAACAGGCTCTTTCCTAACGTAGCTCATAAGAAATGCGTTAGTCTTTCAGGCGTCGTAAAATCCAGCTTGCTCGTGCAACACTAGTGTAGTAGGTGAGATTGTGAGCGACAAGTCCCTGGTGCAAATCTCGCCTCAGCCAATAAGTCTGCAGGTGACTTTAGAAAAATCACTATCTCAGCCTTGATCTCCTATTTGCAGTAGGGAGATAACACTTAGCTACTTTCAGGGTTGTTGCACAGATGAGGACAAGAATGTACCCTGTTCGGGTGTCAGAGCTACTCCTATAACATGGATAGGCAAACTAAGGCCCGGGGGCCGAATCCAGCCCAATCGCCTTCTAAATCCGGCCTGCGGTTGGTCCAGGTTTCGGCATGTTTTTACATGAGCAGAATGTGCCCTTTTACTTAAAATGCATCTCTGGGTTATTTGTGGGGCCTGCCTGTGTTTTTATGAGAGTAGAATGTGTGCTTTTATTTAAAATGCATCTCTGAGTTATTTGTGGGGCATAGGAATTCGTTCATTCCCCCCCAAAAAAGAAATATAGTCCGGCCCCCACAAGGTCTGAAGGACAGTGGGCTGGCCCCCTGCTGAAAAAGTTTGCTGATCCCTGTCCTATAACAAAGAGTACATTAGAGCAGAGGGCATCTGCCAAGCCCTGCATTTCCTGACCTCCTGGCAAGCTTACCAGCTGAAGGAGTAGGAAGGGCCAGGTGGCAGGCATGGTGCAAGCACACCACCAGGAAATCCAAATTGGCTCCACTAGTGTGCTTGCCCTGCCCTGCCCACCCTGACACCTCACCCCTCCTGGTAAGCAGTGGGGACTCCCCTAGCAGGAAGCTGGGTTAAGTGCCGCTGTTGGACTGGTCAGAGCACAAATTGTACAGTGATACTTCACGTGCAGAGGAATGTCCCATCTCCAAATCTTTGCCCCGAAGCCCATGGAAGGCTGTAAAAATGTAGTCATGGCTGGGGATTAGCTACTTTCCCCACTCCAGTGTTGGTTCACACAAATATAGCTAGAGTGGTACATGCTTTAGTTATCTCCCGCTTCGACTACTGCAATGCGCTCTACGTGGGGCTACCTTTGAAGGTGATCCGGAAACTACAACTAATCCAGAATGTGGCAGCTAGACTGGTGACTAGGAGCGGCCGCCAAGACCATATAATACAGGTCCTGAAAGACCTACATTGGCTCCCACAACATTCCCAAGCACAATTCAAAGTCTTGGTGCTGACCTTTAAAGCCCTCAACGGCCTCGGCCCAGTATACCTGAAGAAGCATCTCCAGCCCCATCATTCAGCCTGGACACGAGGTCCAGCGCCAAAGACCTTCTGGCGGTTCCCTCACTGTGAGAAGTGAGGTTACAGGGAACCAGGCAGAGGGCCTTCTTGGTAGTGGCACCCACCCTGTGGAACACCCTCCCGTCAGATGTCAAAGAGATAAACAACTACCTGACATTTAGAAGACATGTGACATTTTGTGACATGTGACATTTTGAGGTATTTTTAATCTTTGTTGGAAGCGGCCCAGAGTGGCTGGGAAAACCCAGCCAGATGGGTGGGGAACAAATAAAAAATTATTATTATTATTATTATTATTATTATTATTATTATTATTATCATCTTGCACGGTCATGTTTTGAGGTTATTCTGCCTCCTTTCAGTGGCACTGCTCCCATCCCTCCCCCCCCAAAAAAATATCACAACCATCTGTGCCCCATTTTATGTACTTTGCCTGGAATGGCTGCTTACCCAGTCATGGGGTGACCAGCTGCTTCCTTCAGTGCCCTAGGAGGGTCACCTGTGTAGACCTGTGTCTTGTGGAGGAACCATTAATCCTGGGCCTGATCCTGTTATGAGCAGCCTCTCCACCAGGAGTGCCTCAGCCAAGTCCAACCTACATCTGAAATCAATAAAGCTGTGGCCATGCTTTTAAAGCCCAGAACGTTGTCCTGTCCAGTTATCTCACCTTCACAGGCTAGGCCCTGCTCCCTGTGGAGGGGTCACTGCGACTGGGTCTCGCCTGCACAGACATAAATGGGATTTGGCATGCCATGGCAGTATTACATATCAAGTACAGAAGTGCACAGGCTTGGGCCATAAGTCAGGAATGTGAGCATTAGACAGAAGACTACTGTTCTTTGACAGTTCATCTTCCGGGAAACAGATGGGTTAAGATTTTGTGGGAAGTCACAGCTAGTCAAGAGGAACCTGGGATGACGTCCGATGTCAGTGCACCTTCCTCTAGCAGCCAATTTGATTCGATTTGGCTTCTACTTGACTCTTGAGCTAAGTCTAGATAAACAACACAGCCTGTGACCCTCCAGATAACAGCAGTTACACTGCTGAGTGAAATCCAGAGGTTGCGCTGACGGGTGGGGACACATTTTTAAATGCTATATGAGCAAATAAAGGGCAGTCGCTGGGGTAACAGAGAAACAAATAAAATACCATGGTTCTTAGCCATTTTACGTTCCTGAATCAAAACTTGTTTAGAATGCAGAGACCTGAAAGGAAAGCTGGGGAGAAGGGTCCCTTCTGCTGGCCTAAGATACATGGAAGGTTCGAAGCTGCTAGTGCTGAAATGGGGGAGCTGTAATCAGGAGTCCCAAGAAAACTGCTTTTGGTTTCTGGGAGGGACATCCAAGGACCTCATGAAGGATCTTTTAGCAAGGGTTGGCTTCATGGGTGACCATACTATGTCCAAACGAAGCTAATGTTGCTTGCTTCCAATTCCTTCTACAGTGGTACCTCGGTTCTCAAAGAAAATCCGTTCTGGAAGCCTATTCAGCTTCTGAAACATTCAAAAACCGAGGCGTGGCTTCCCATTGGTTACAAGAGCTTCTTGTACTCAGTGGAAGCTGCGTCACATGTTGGGGTTCCGAAAAAGATTTGAAAATGGAAGCATTTACTTCTGGGTTTTCGGCGTTCGAGAACTGAAACGTACGACAACGAAGGCATTTAAGAACTGAGGTTCCATTGTATTCTTAAGGAGGGCTCATAGTTCTAGGTGACACAATCATCATGTTGCCAAAACTGCAGAGCCCACTATAGGCAAGATCAAGTGTTGGGAAAATCATGCTATTTGAAGTAAGAGCAGATGAGGTCTGCTATGGAAAAGATGAATTCTTCAGCCAAGTCTCCAAGATCTAAAGCCAGAAAGTGGATCAATGTAGGAACTCAATCATGAGGTTTCTGCGTTCAGTTCCAGATACTGCTTAGGGCTGGCATTGGTTTTACCAATGATTCAGCCCTGCCCCGTGTGTTTTTCAAGTTCTCACAAGGGATTCTTACTCACCCTTTCACCCTAGGGCCTTAGTTGTCTGAGTGGACCCAGTGATCAGTGGACTCCACAACTAAGCCTTGCTGGATAAACTAGATTGTTCCAGGGAATGATCCAAATGTGATCGATGCAGCCCTGGGCCTGAACAGAACTTGAATGTGAGACCATATTGGAACTGTGTTTGCTGGCGCAAACTGGGAGAACGGCAGGGATAAACATCACCAATAAAAACATAGCTATTTATCCCCACTACTTTGGAATGGCAGTGTTTGTTGCTGTGTGTATATGAGTGGGTGGACAGCTATTTTGCTGAATTCCTTCTCTCTCATGCACACTCAGACGCACTGTCTACCATTTTCATCAAAAGCTAAACAGGCTGATGGTTTGTTTAATCATAGGGCCATCAAGCTTTTGAGGATCCTTTAATGAGCACTATAAACCATCTTGAAAGCCCCTTTAATCTGCAACAACAAGGTACTTAATTTCTCTGCCTACTTAGAAGCATTGGTAGCATAAATATGAACAAGTGCCATAAATTTAAGCTGCTTTTTTCCCCAAACAAATGCTTTAATCTCAACACCACCCTAGCATACATTTTCAAAGCATCAGGTTATATTTTAATCAAGACTGGAATTTAGACCTTTCAGTGCCCCAGGCAAAATGTTAAAACTACAGTAAATATTTTGCACAGGATTCTGGTTCCATTGAGCTGGGCAGCCCTTTTCGCTCATCTCACTGGGACTTTCCAAGCCCCATGTGGGGAGGAGGTCCTCCTTCCCATGCCCCATAACATCTCTGACATGCCCGACTGCTTGGTACCACCATCCTTTATGCACCTCTCTGGGAACCCATGAACCAGCATTGTGATTATGGGGTTCTGTCACCCACCCAAGCACCAATCCTACTCCTGCTTGGCCTGCTCATCATTTTCAGCAGCTTCCGAGTCCCCTTTCTTGTTACATGCATCTTCCAATTAAGTTTAGACCTTGTTCCTTCCTGGATCAGTTCCTGTGCTCCTGGGCACAAAAGAATTCCCCCTTGCCTTTGCTACTACAACAAGAAGTGCTTCATTGGCAGCAGTCTAGGCAGGGGCGGAGGAAGTGGGGTGCGGTGGGGGCAGACCGCCCCGGGTGCCTTTGCTGAGGGGGGAGACATTTGGCACGCCACCCACCCGCGACTCCCAAGCCTACCCCAAGCCGTTGGGGGAAGGGGGGAGCTGTGCCACCTTGCCAGCGGCGTTACCCCCTTTCCCCTTCATTTTGACAGCTCGGGGAAGGCTTGGGAGTTGCGGGCGGGGGCGCATCGAATATCCGCCATCGGCGGCTTGCTCCGCCCCCGGCTGCAGGGCGTGCACACTGCTTTGTGTGCTCAAGTGGCTACCCCGCGCCCCTCAAGAGCACGCTCCGCCCCCCTCGGGAGTGCGCCCCGTCCTGGGCAGCGCGGGCATATGCTCTGCCGCTGAGTCCAGGGTAGAGTATAGTGCACAGATCTTTTTTAAAAAGCCAAGAAAACTGGTGCTCCCTTTAGTGATCCTCTAACTCATGGCTATGGGGATGCAGGTGGCACTGTGGTCTAAACCACAGAGCCTGCCGATTGGAAAGTCGACGGTTCGAATCCCCACAACGGGGTGAGCTCCTGTTGCTCTTTCCCAGCTCCTGCCAACCTAGCAGTTCGAAAGCACATCAAAGTGCAAGTAGATAAATAGGTACCGCTCCAGTGGGAAGGTAAACGGCGTTTCCGTGCACTGCTCTGGTTCGCCAGAAGTGGCTTGGTCATGCTGGCCACATGACCCGGAAGCTGTACGCCGGCTCCCTTGGCCAATAAAGCGAGATGAGCGCCGCAACCCCAGAGTCGTCCGCGACTGGACCTAATGGTCAGGGGTACCTTTACCTTTTAACTCATGGGTAGGCAGACTACGGCCCCAGGGCCGGAGCCAGCCCAATCGCCTTCTAAATCCAGCCTGCGGATGGTCCAGGAATCAGCGTTTTTTTACATGAGTAGAATGAGCCCTTTTATTTAAAATGCATCTCTGGGTTATTTGTGGGGCCTGCCTGGTGTTTTTACATGAGTAGAATGTGTGCTTTTATTTAAAATGCATTTCTGGGTTATTTGTGGGGCATAGGAATTCGTTCATTTCCCCCCCCAAAAAAAAAATATAGTCCAGCCCCCCACAAGGTCTGAGGGACAGTGGACTGGCCTGACCCCTGCTGTAACTCAACTTTTACCAATGTCCACTGTACAGCTCTTACAGAATGTATAAAACGAAACAAAAAAATAATTAAATAACATAAATGCTGCTAAATAGGGTGTGAAACGTGGAATGCACAATTCAAAAGTCAGTTGCCACCATTTGTATTTTCGTTCATGCAACGCCATTTTTTCACATTCTTGTTGCTTTGGGTCTTGGGATCTGCTATTAAACTCAGACTGAAACAGAAGGCCCACTTTTAATCTTATGCCAGTAGCAGCTCACATGTTGGGACGAAGCCATGGTGCTGCCCTCTAGCCACTGGCATTGCTGCAGTGTACCTGGGCAAGGCTGGGATGGGGAAGACTGGCAGGTTTATGCAGGCGCACAGATGCCGAGATGAATTGGCTCTTCCGGTGCACAACCCCAGAGCATGATTTTCATTCGGATTCCGCACTCCTCCAAATTTCCACTACTGTTCTTGGCTCAAAACAATAATAAGAATAATCCAAAAATTTGTGGGTTTTTAAAATGATAAAATGTTTCAAAATGCACATATTGAAATAAGATGTGCATTTAAATATCATTTTGTGATAAAATACAAATTTTTGAATTGTTAAATGGCTCTTTTAAAAAAAGAAATTCAGGTCGATGAGAAAATGGGGACAGAGCAGACTTCTGAATGAATGTGAAACTGCCATAGTCCAGCTAAAAAAAATGATCACTCCGTTCCTTGTTAGGAGCTACCACTGGCACAAGAATATGGAAGATAGAGTAGGCTAGAGAAAGCCAATTCTACACCCTTTCCACATAGCAAAAATATATTATAGATATAATGCAGGCATGTAATTCCAGAAATGTAGGTGTTGTGTTACTTACCTGACTGTTGCTTTGCTTGAGTTGTCCTGCAGGTCTACTGGGTCAAAAAGCTGAGATTCTTTAAGCCCCAATTCTTTACAGCCTCTTAAGAACAAGGCAATATTGTCCTGAAATGAAACAAGCAAAATTGATGTCGTCTTGTAATCACAGAAGATTATCTCCTTCCCCTTCCTAACCTAGATCACCTGGATGATTCCTAGTTTACTTAGTCTTCCAAATCTGGACCCAACATGTAGCTTTGTTATGTAATAAAGTAAAGTTTTGAAATATAAACTCAAATGCATAATATCTATCCATAGCTGTAGGGGTTGCACTGGTCCTCATTCTTTGTAGAAAAAAACTGTGACATTTTTGTGACTAGCTTATATAAAAACCACAAGAACCACAAGACATATACCCAGAGATCTATGAAGTTTGCAAGTGAGGAACAGGAGGTCACAAATTTTACCTATGAACAAGCAAAGGACCCACTCGTCCTTTTGCAGAGAGGGTTGGGCAGATTTCAGGCCTGCAGGATCTACTTTGTTTTTTACTCGAACCCTGAGATGCATCAACTGTACAAAAACATAACAGGCCTACGAAGGTGACATCCTTTGTGGGGTGATCTGAAATATCTAGCTCAGTGAGATATTGGAAGAGATGGTGCAATAAGAGTGCTTGAGTTACAGGTAGGCCAGAGTGGGCGGCTAGTCCCCTTAACTATTGATTTTTGAAGGTATGGGGGACTTAGGTTGGCTAACAGAAGAGTGGATTTCATTATGTTTTCTCTCCAGAATTCAAGTACAGTGGTACCTCGGGTTACATATGCTTCAGGTTACAGACTCCGCTAACCCAGAAATATTGCTTCAGGTTAAGAACTTTGCTTCAGGATAAGAACAGAAATCATGCTCCGGTGGCGCGGCGGCAGCAGGAGGCCCCATTAGCTAAAGTGGTGCTTCAGGTTAAGAACAGCTTCAGGTTAAGTACGGACCTCCGGAACAAATTAAGTACTTAACATGAGGTACCACTGTACAAGTGCGATACTCACTCAACATAGTGGCAATAATGAGTGTCACCACAACACTTTGACTAAATAAATGGCATATTTTTTGCTTTTGCTGCTTGTAAAATTATAGCACAGGTAGATACTTTATAGGTTTGGTTGATTATTCATGTCTGTATTGTGGCAGAATGTAACTTATTTGCAAACTTGTATTCTGAAGCCACTTCTGTTTTATCTCCGCCCGATGGCTAGTGCAAAATACAAATCAGATTTGACAACAGAATAAGTCAAACTCATATTGTGATATTTATTTTCAGCTGGCCCTCCATCTATTTAATGTAAAACAAAAACAAAACAAAACAAAATAACTCCAGAGGGAAGACAATTGTTAACTCTTCTTTAAGTCTCAACTACCACTGGGATTTCTTTTGCATAACCAGGGACTTACTGAGGAAAACTGTCCCTCCTTTGGAGCTTGTCTGTTCCTTTTCATCCTCATTGTTTGTTTTGTACTTCTACAGTTTCGCAAGAGTTGCACTCTTTATTATTTCAGTGTGCAGTGATCAGTTCACTAATCGCAATGGCATTTGGCATGCCAGCATCAGCACACTCACAGCTTGCAGTCACTGCCAGCCTCGCTGCAAAAATCCTAGACTGAACTTTTACAGACTTCCATGTTTCAGCCCCTAGTCCAGAAGCCAGAAAGTGAAGGCAAGGGCTAAAAGAAACAAGTCCTTCTTCCACAGAAGGAAGTGTCTGCTTATGAACTTTTGTCTGTTTTCCACCTTTCCTCCTTTACCTCCGAACCCCGCAGCATTCTGCAAGGGGGGTGACAGCTACACTAATGTCAATTGGAGAGGGGGAAATGTTTATTACATTTCGTTCTGCCCATCTCCCAATAAAGCAAGAAAGGTCTTGCAGCGGGCTGTGGAGCGTAGAGTGGTGGCTCTGGGTGGGTGCATCATTGGCCACCCAAGCATCCAGTACAGCAACGAGGCCCTCTACAGATGGGATATTTGGTTGAGGGGATATTTTGGTTGAGGGGATATTTTGGGATATTTTGGTTGAGGGACATCATAGCAGGGATTAGGAATTGGTTACAGGTTTGAAGGTATTGGCGGCAAGCCTTGCTCGAGTGGCGGTTAGGCATTGGCAGGGGGTTAATTGTTATGCAAATGAAGGGGGGAAGGAAGCGCCATCACCTTCCCCCAATGAAAAGGGTAGTCCGGTAGAGGACTCCGGGGGGCGTTGCCTTGTCCGAAACCTAGGGAGGTAAGGGCCCCCGGCACGCCCCCGAGCAGTGACACCCGTGGGATCCTAGTTGGCGTACTTCAACAGGACTCCCACGGCTTGTGGATAACTCCATGCCGGGTAGTCGATAGGAGCCAATGCCTAAGGCCAATACCTTTCAATTCTGTAATCAATAAAGTTGTGGCCTTTTTATGCCCATTAACCTTAAATAATGCGTCCAGTGTCTTCATTTCACATGGGGGAGGGGACTTGCCACGCAAAGCCATTTCTGAGCTTGGGAGGAGAGGGTGTTGCGGGCTACCCCCTCCCACACACGCGGGGGCTGGCCTTTTGCCCCTGCGAGAACAGGGAATTCCCGGGCGTGCCTTCGACCCAGCCCGCCAATCGGCGGGCTGGGGAGGCGGGGCCTAGCCTATTTAAGACCAGGCACGCCCAGGAACTGCCCTCTTTCCCCTTTCCAGCTGAGCAGTTTTTCCCATCCCACCCACCCTTTAGGCTTAGCTAGCTATGACCTTGCTATGGACTCCGGTGCAGCTTACATGTTAAGTTGTGGGTTGACACATAGCAGACGACACAGCGATTTCTCCAAGTAGCTCTTTATTTCGTAAGCTGGAATAGAACTGACTGCAAACAGCTCAGCCGGCCTGCTTTTATAGGCAGCCGGCTGTCAACATTGTAGCAACAACAGCCCAGAGTTCCCGCCTAAAATAACTGACGTGGACCTGAATGAAAACTATCGACAGACCTGAGTGAAAACTATATACAGTATCCCCCTGCTGGCCCAGGGTGAAACTTCACTACATAACATTACACATGAACCATCCTGTTTTAGTTTCACAGTCACTTTGTGAGATAAGTGACAGCCAAAGACACCCACAACATGATTCATTTATAGCTGAGCAGGGATTCAAAAAACCCTAAGCTTCCTGTTCAAATCCAACGTGTTGCCCCTAAACCACAGTCAATCTGAAGGCTTGCAGAAAGAGTCTCCCTGTGATGTCTAATTTCTCCACTTTCCCCAGGCTTCCTTCTTGCTATCTACAAAAATTTTCTAAAGACCTTTATGGATGAAATTAGCTTTCTGTGTGTATTTGTGCAGGGAGGGGAATGCTTCCTTGCTGGTATTTTAAGTAGAATGGTCAGGTTTAGATATTTTGCTGATCAGAACCAATCTAAAAAGGGAATAAAGGTTAGGTACAAGTGTGTTTACAGCATTATTTGTTATTTATTTTATCATGATTTATTGAAATTGTATCTCTCAAAAGAGCATCAGGCCAGATAGGCTAGGTACACAGTGCTTTTTCTTTTTACATGGTGGAGCACTGAAACATGTGGTAGCATTTGGAAACACTCAACGAATAGGTGGATCCCATCATACACTCCATATATATATATATATATATGATTTTCAGTTATATACATTTCAATAGTTTTACAATTATTTTAACATTCCAAAACTCCCCTTCCCTCTTTCTGTGGTTCCATAAATTTATTTTTTAATCTTTCCTGCATATTCCTAATTAACTTTATTAACTTATTAACAAATGAATGAATTATTTATTCATCTCCCTGAAAGATATATTCTCATAAAACTGCAGGTTATTACAATATTCCTGCCAATGTTCTTAGCTGTTTACAGTTTGTAAATATTCAACAACCCATTTCCATTCTTTTATAAAAAGTTAGAAATCTTGATTTCTTATCCCCCCCCCCCCGGGAAGTTTTGCCATTTCTGCATATTCCACAAGTTTTCGTATCCATTCTTCTTTCGTCGAGACTTCTTCTTCTTTCCATTTTTGGTCAAATATCCACCATACACACAGTTGGTGTTCTCAAATGGGGAACAAAAGGATAGGGATGGCTCCCATTCTTGCCCTCCACCTATGAGGAGATCAGAGATCTTGCAGACATTACCACTGTGGTGCGAGAGATTAACTACCCTTCACACAGATACAGGAATGTAGTGCTGCAGAGGTTGTGCACCAGCCCCAGTCTCTGCCGAGTGGTAGCGAGATTCCAGGGAGTTTCAGACACTCACTCAGGGTTGTGTTTCCATTGGGAAAGCAAGGAACAGCAGAATCTAGTGTCTTTAAGAAATATGGTTTATTGTACACATCTTGACAGCTGGAAGCCTTTGATACAGGGGGTGCAGAACATTATGGCCTAAGATAATCCCTCGTCGCTCCTCTCATAGCTTCAGCAAGACTGGCTCCAGAGCAGCAGCCAGTCATGATGACCCCTGGTCTCTCAGTGCAGCCTCCTCCAGCCATCGCCACATGGAGTTCTCCTACTTCCTCCTACATTCTTCCCAGAATGCCTTGCGAAACGCAACCCCTCCCCTTCTGTAAGCTTGCCCCCCTTCTCCAGACCTCTGTTTTTTAAATGGGTACCATCACGCCCCTGTTACCCTGGCAACCTCCGTTTCCCAGACCCAATCATCTTCCTTTGATGGGCTATCAACACATTTGCCATGCTAAATAAATAGCATTCCAGGGGAGGACTCTCAGCACTGTGTAATTTCTAGCATCCGGTAATTTCTAACACCCACTAACTCCTTAGAATCGTGGGCACTTTTGCTCTCCCAAACACTGGTACCCCAAACCTGTAACAGTATAAAGGGGACCAAAATCATAGAGCATAACTGTTAAGTTGTGGGTGAACATATCAGACGACACAACAATTCTCCAAACAGCTCTTGTTTATTCACAGGCCAGAACTGAACTGAACTGAAGGGTTCAGCCAGCCTGCTTATATAGAGCTCCAGTACAACCTAACTGTAACAACTTTCTGTAACTATCCAATCACTGAACGTCACTTTCAATCCCTTATTTGCATATGTGGACCTGAACTATCTACAGTATCCCCCTGCTGGCCCAGGGTGAGAACTTCAGTACATAACAATAACGGACAAAGCAACCACACGAAACCACCACCCACAACAGGAAGCTCTCCTTGCCAAAGCTGTCAACGTTTCCCTTTTTTAAAGGGAAATTCCCTTATTCCGAATAAGATTCCTCGCAAGAAAAGGGAAAAGTTGACAAGTGTTGAAAAGTAGACATTTCAAGATGACAATGAACACCACATAAAATGCTTGAACGTGAACTGCATCGCCAGCCGGCAAGTTTTAAAAAGCTTCTTTTAAAACACGGGGCTGTTATTAACGCAGCTATATTTCTTCCTTCTCACCTTGTGCTTCCCCCCTCCCCGTCAAATTAAGCAACGTTATCTTTCATTTGACAGCCAACCTTCAAGCATATCCATTATACCCACTGAAGATGGTCTCCTCGAGAGCAAACCAGAGAGGCCTGCCAGTAGCCACCACACGCCTACCAAATCGTTATTCCCTAATGGCAAGCAGCGAAGTAGCTACAGCTGCCCAGAAAAAAGAAGTTGGGTTCATTCCTGCTCAAGTTCACGACCTGCGAAAGGGAAGAGCAACAGATTCCTTTCCTCTTTTAAAATTAAACATCTACTTCTTACAAGCCAAAGAATGTGATCCATAATCTCTTAATAGTTTAGGCACCCTCCACCCCTGCCAACTCCAACAAAACAAAAATTGTGTTGCTGTGGGATAGCCACACTTTAAACATTTTCCACTCAGGGTTTTGCAGCTTTTGTGTGTGTCAGCGTTATATAAAACAAAGCCTACGGGAAAATTCGTCTAACAAACAACTTCTTGTTCAATAACAATTTTCTTACTACTTTTGAAATAACAGCAAAACCGACAAACTAAAGATACTTTCATAATTCTTGTAGCAATATGAAGGTAATTAACAATTACGAAGGTAATTAACAATTACAGTAGTAATAATAATAATAATAAATTTATTTATACCATGCCCTGCCTGGCCAGAGCCGGGCTCAGGGTGGCTAACACCAGTAAAATTTAAAATTACAGTAAAAACATAATAGGAAAAAAAACCCACCAATTTAAAATACAGGTTAAAATGCCATTTAAAATGCAGCCTCATTTTAAAAGTAGCCCATAGATCAAAACCATAAGGGGAGGGAAACATAAGGGTCAGACTGCGTACAAACCAAAGGCCAGGCAGAACAGCTCTGTCTTGCAGGCCCTGCGGAAAGATGTCAAGTCCCACAGGGCCCTAGTCTCTTGTGACAGAGCGTTCCACCAAGTCGGGGCCAGTACTGAAAAGGCCCTGGCCCTAGTTGAGACCAATCTAACCACCTTGCAACTTGGGACCTCCAAAATGTTGTCATTAGTGGACCTTAAGATCCTCCGTGGGGTATACCAGGAGAGGCGGTCCCGTAGGTACATGGGTCCTAGGCCGCAAAGTGCCCCCAAAAAATCACTGTAGTTTTGCAGCCAGGGTTAAAACCAGTACAGTTCTTCAAATTCCATGGCATCTAGCTGTATTCAGACATAGGCAGAACCTGCTCCTTGATGACTTTAGTAGTGCCCACATGCATGGCAAACAAACAACTTTCTAAAATGTACAGTGGATTCTAGAGAGCAAGAATTATAATTTTCCTATGTTCCTTATGTGATTTATGAATTATTAAGTTTTTAAAAATATTTTTTGTACCAAAGATTTGCTTACACAAGACTTTTCCTGTGGAACAAAGAGGACAACTTCCAGCTTTCACCCCTTATTTTTGTTTTTGTCTTTTCAAGGGAAACTTTCCAAGATATTGTGATCTTCTCCTGAGAAGCCTCAACTAAAAGAGTTCCTTCAAAATCATGTCAAAATCTACTCTTTAAGCCAGTTCATATGTCTAAAACAAGCATTAAAACACTGGGGGGGGGACCACTGTTTGAGAGATTGTGTGATGGCATTCATGAAAAATTAAGTGCTTAATTTGTGATCAGATAAAAACTATGGACAAAAAAGAGAGAGAGAAAGAGAGAGCATTTGAGGCCAGCCGGAACAAATTACCAATTCAATCTGATGCTAACTTGCTGGCAGGATGGATGGACCAGAAAGCACACACACAACTGTGACCAACAAGGTGGGGTGAGCTACACCCCACAGTCGTATTTAGATTTGAATCCCACTATCAAAACATGACAATGAATAAATAATTTTCACAGGTGTGCCAGGAGTCAAGGCTCCAGCTAAAGGGATGCTTTCGGATCTCATTGCATAGAAAGTAAGGGGGGTTTAAAGCAGGTGGAATTTCTCCTTCTATAGCCCCCGACAGCAAGTGCTAGCATACTACTGTCCTTGTGGGGCAGCAGAAGGAGTGGGCAAGAAGGGTCAAATGTTCCCTGCTAAGAGCTGATCCACAAACATTTGGAATAAGTAAAGCTGCTAGGACTGTACCACTTCAGATTTCAGGCGGTGGGGGAGGAGAAGAAGAAGAGAAATGCACTTCCCAATCTAAAAATAAAATAATTATAAAAAAATAAATGCCTGCCCTTAGGTTCTGCTCCAGCATCTCTTGACTATCTAGTTTTCTATATGCAAGAAGTACTGGAGAGCATCTTAATCTCGAGGCTATGGGTTTGAACCTCATGTTGCACAAAAGATTCCTGCATTGTGGGGCTGGGCTAGAGGACTCTGTGGCCACCTTCCAACTCTATAATTCTATGATTCTATGACACGTCATATGCATCGCAAGATAGGGTTGCCATAATAATAATTTATTTATACCCCGCCCATCTGGCTGGGTTTCCCCAGCCACTCTGGGCTGCTTCCAACACAATATTAAAATACAATAACCTATTAAACATTAAAAGCTTCCCTAAACAGGGCTGTCTTCAGATGTCTTCTAAAAGTCTGGTAGTTGTTTTTCTCTTTGACATCTGATGGGAGGTAATAATAATAATAATAATAATAATAATAATAATAATAATAATTCAGTATTTATACCCCGCCCATCTGGCTGAGTTTCCCCAGCCACTCTGGGCGGCTTCCAATCAAGTGTTAAAAACAATACAGCATTAAATATTAAAAACTTCCCTAAACAGGGCTGCCTTCAGATGTCTTTTAAAGATAAGATAACTGCTTATTTCCTTCACATCTGAAGGGAGGGCGTTCCATAGGGCGGACGCCACTACCTAGAAGGCCCTCTGTCTGGTTCCCTGTAACCTCACTTCCCGCAATGAGGGAACCGCCAGAAGGCCCTTGCCGCTGGATCTCAGCTGAGCGATGGGGGTGAAGACGCTCCTTCAGGTATACAGGACTGAGGCCGTTTAGGGCTTTAAAGGCCAGCACCAACACTTTGAATTGTGCTCGGAAATGTACTGGGAGCCATTGCAGATCTCTCAGGACCGGTGTTATGTGGTCCTGGCAGCCACTCCCAGTCACAAGTCTAGCTCCTGCATTCTGGATTAATTGCAGATTCCGGGTCACCTTCAAAGGTGGGGATGGAGACGCTCCTTCAGCTATACTGGACCGAGGCCATTTAGGGCTTTAAAGGTCAACACCAACACTTTGAATTGTGCTGGAAATGTACTGGGAGCCAGTGCAGGTCTTTCAAGACCGGAGTTATATGGTCTCGGTGGCGGCTCCCAATCACCAGTCTAGCCATATTCCAAAAAGTGAAAATCCTGACAGAGTTGTTGGGTTTTTGGGGGGAACATCTCCCCTCCCAAAAAAAATCATTTGGGGGCTTTTCTTTGATTTTTTTTTTTTAATCTCCCTACTTGCCATATGTCCGGGTTTCACCAGACATTTTGCTAGTTCAGCAAAAATCCACCCGGATGCCATTTTTCTGAGCGATTCCCGGGCGGGTCCGGGGAAACCTGGGCTTATGGCAGCCCTATCATAAGATGCTCTCTAGTGAGATATTTTGGTGTCTGAAGGCAAGGGCCTGGCTGTAACGCAACAGATGGTCTGTAACTCAAGTTAGAGAGTCTTCCCCAGCCTGCATCCCTATAGATACTTTGGATTTACAACTCCCAACCCCTAACCATTAGCCATGCCGGTGGGAACTGATGGGAGCTGTAGCCTAAAAGATCTGGAGGGCACCAGGTTGGGCAAGGCTGGTCTGTGGAGTGAAGCAAGGCAAGGCAGACAGGAAGGCAAGGAATTTAGCAACAATTCAATATCTGCTGTACATCAACACAAGTATAGATAAAGGAAAGTAATAGCACCACTCTATTCTGCCTTGGTCGGACCATACCTGGAGTACTGTGTCCAGTTCTGGGCACCACAATTTAAGAAGGATGTTGTCAAGCTGGAATGTGTGCAGAGGAGGGCAACCAAGATAATCAAGGGTCAAAGTTTAGCCTGGAAAAGAGGAGACTGGGAGGAGATATGATAGTAACCTTCAAATATCTCAAGGGATGGAGCAAGACTGTTTTCTCCTGCTCTGGAGGGTAGGACTCAAACCAACGAAATCAAGTTAAAAAGAAAGGAGATTCCAACTAAACATCTGGAAGAACTTTCTGACAGTAAGAGCTGTTCAGCTGTGGAACAGGCTCCCATGAAGGGTGGTGATCTACTTGAGATTCCTACATTGCAGGGGGTTGGACCCTCGGGATCCCTTTGATTCTACGAAGAAACAATCTGCCCAGCTTAAGGAGATACGGCAGGTTTAACAGGAGAAGATGAAGCACCACTGGAGTTGTCCCTTCTGTTTTGTGAGCAGCTCTTGAGCTAGCAAGGTTCAGCCTGATCATCCCACTTGGCATTCTGCAGTACCTCCTTCTAGCCAGCTGCACCAGGGAGCTGAAAACAGGATTAGGGCATCAGTGGCTCTTTCCACTGGCAGGCGGTCATGATGGAGTATGGAGTATCCAAATCCAACATGCCTTGAGCAAGTGATCCCTGGTACATGGTTTGCTGCAGGCATGTGGAAAATAGCCATACTCCTCCTGGATGTTCCTGGCAGCGACTGCCATGGGTTTTTAGTGTGCACCGTCAAGAATCCATAGGCTATACCCTGACAGTCACAAAACCATGTTTGTGGCTGACCTCTCCAGGCCAAGTGTAACATACGCAGCAGCCGTTAAGACTATCCAGAGATGCTGCAAAACAATGAAGCTCACTTAATCACTGGTAGCATAAGAACAAAGGAAGAACTTGGGGCATTTCAAGCTGTGCATTTCATAATACTGTTAGCAGCTCCCGTCAGATGTTTTTCTTCATTAGGCTCTTCCTGTGACCCTTCAGGAGGCAGGAGTGCCAAAATGGTCAGGGCAAAGCAGCCTGAGTTGTTTTGCCTTCAGCTGTGTGTTTATCACTTGCCCTGGTCAGCTATTTCTCTTTACCCAGAAAAACAGCAGTTAACCAAAAGCCCTTCTAATCTAAACACGGTTCTCCCATATTGGAGTTCTCTCCCAATATCTGAGCCAGTCGAATTTGCAAAGCAACAGATGGAACCAAAGAAGGGAACTTGAAAGTGTAGATGAGAACCTTGGGCTGTTCTCAATGCAGAAGCTCCGGTTATCAAAGAGACAAGTGGCTTTTGTAAGCTAGGAGAGAAAAAAGGACTTGGCATTTCTGCAGTGGGAACTGCTGTTATGGAAATGGCCGGCCAAACTCTGGATGTGTGGGCAAGGATCTCTCCCCCTCTTTCTCTCTCATGCACACATTTCTCTTGGTTGGATCTTAAAAGTACAGATTATCTATAAGTAAGATTTTGTTTCTTTCTTGTGGAAATGGGATTGCATATGCATGCACACACCCTCTCACACAAACTACGCAGAATGACTAGCAATAGGAAACCAAATGTCCAGAAGGTAGACTGTTTTTTCACTCTGGTTCAGTGGGACGTGGGTGACGCTGTGCATTAAACCACAGAGCCTAGGACTTGCTGATCAGAAGGTCGGTGGTTCGAATCCCCGCGACGGGGTGAACTCCCATTGCTCTGTCCCTTCTCCTACCAACCTAGCAGTTCGAAAGCACGTCAAAGTGCAAGTAGATAAATAGGTACCGCTCTGGTGGGAAGGTAAACGGCGTTTCCGTGCGCTGCTCTGGTTCACCAGAAGCGGCTTAGTCATGCTGGCCACATGACCCGGAAGCTGTACACTGGCTCCCTCAGCCAATAAAGCGAGATGAGCACCGCAACCCCAGAGTCGGCCATGACTGGACCTAATGGTCAGGGGTCCCTTTACCCTGGTTCAGCAAGATCGAAATTACCTCTCCAAGTCCTGCTCAGTGATGTATCTATACCAGATATGGGGATTCTGCAACCCACCAGATATTGTCAGACTGTAGCTCCCAGCAGCCCCAGTCAGCATAGCTGCTGGTTAAGGGATGATGGGTGTTGGAGTCCTACAACATTTGGAGTGCCACAGATTCCCCATCCCTAGTCTATACAGCTGTGAGGCTGACTGTTGCTAACTTCTGGGTGTCAACATTCACTCCTGATCAGTCATTCCCACATCTCTTACACAAAACCACTGCTATCTTTTTCCTAGAAAAAGAGGTGCTGCAATTCACCATGAACACCTCCCTTGATCTCTTATAATGGCAACGGCACCCACCTGAGCTAATAGTCCAAACTTATGGACAACTTCAAACTTTCACAGCCTGTGCTGCAACAAAAAAGTAAGCACGGATAAATGTCCCTGGTATCTTCTGGGGAAGGGAAGGGTGGGAATTAAAACCTACAGGAAATTCTGGCATTTGTACTCCACGTAACTTTGTAAAAGGGCTTTTCTGTGCCAGAAGTGCGGTGCAGTGAGTTCCCGCTGAAAAAAAGCCCTGCACATAGCAATCATGAATCCTTAGCCATCAAAACATGGGTGCTTCCCCCACACGTAACACAACATTTAGATTATCAATTAGAATCATAGAGTTGGAATGCAAGAATCTTTTTGCCCAACATGGGGCTCGAACCCACGACCCTGAGATTAAGAGTCTCATGTCCTACCAACTGAGCTATCCTATTAGTGCTATATTTTCTTTAATGCTCCTGCTATATCCAGGGCTACAACACATGAGCAGATAAGTTTGAGGTGTCCATCCATTGCCAAGCAACCTTTTACTTTAGCAACATGTTGAGATGCTACTCATCAATTCGCTCCGGGGATTGTGATCAAGCAAATGGTGTGAGAAGACAGAGAGGTCTGGTGTAAGGTTTCTGATACGACAAAGACATTAAAGCCTCCAGATGCAAATCACATTTCTGTGGGGTCTTCCCCTATGAAATTCCAGTGGGGAAGCAGCAAAAGCAAAGGACCAATAGCATTGTTCCCTTCCCCTCGCTACGGGGCTAGGAAAGTAGTTTAGGAGGAGACGGCAGGTGGACAGAAGGAGATGTACAAAGGTGCAACATTGGACAGGAAACACAATTTCTAGTTACTCTTCTTTTCCTTAGTTTGCTTTTCTTTTTAGTCATCCTTCACGTGTGCACAGATAAAAGCTTTCTCAAAGTAGCCATACATTTGCTGACATGAAGATTAAGCAGCATTAGGCAGCTAATAGTCCAAATTTAGGAACAGCTTCGCACTTTCACAGCCTGTGCTGCAACAAAAAAGAAAGGGGGGAGGGAAATGTCCCTGGTATCTTCTGGGGAAGGGAAGGGAAGGGTGGGAATTAAAACCTACAGGAAATTCTGGCATTTCTACTCCATGTAACTTTGTAAAAGGACTTTTCTGGGCTCATATCCATTATGAAAAAAAGACTGGGACCAAGAAAGAAATTTGCTTTGAGGAGTTTTTCTGACAAGGCTCCTTTTCTGTTCAAAACAGCTGCTGTCAGATGACTCAATGATTCCCCCCCTTTTCTCATTTATTTCCATAAGCTGAGTCCTAAGCAACAGTGAAAGGCGCTGGCCACAATCCAGCACTAGGTTAGTTAAATAAATGGGATTTATGTATGCATAACCATATGCTAGATTGCAGCCATTTTATTTTCTCAGCGCAGGGCTGAGTGGTGCGTATTCCATGCTTAACCTTAAAAAAAAACCAGCAACAACTCTTGCTATCTGGTTTGTGCAAACTGGGCATATTTTCACACCTTACTTTGAATTTAATTCTACTTTCAAATGTAACATTTTAAAAAAAATTATGAAAGCTGTTTGGTAAAGACGGGGGTGGGTAGAGAGGGAAATGTAGAGAGAAAAGGGGCTGGGGGCAAGCTAAATCAGCAAGAGGGTTTTAACACAAGTCTTTTTTTGCTGCTGCTTATTTGTAAAGAACTAAAAAGAGTGAGGGGCAGAGAATACCAATTAGAAATGAGCCAGGACAGAACAATGGCTGCCTGCAAATGGCAGTTAGCAAACCTGGAGGCCTGCCTTGGGAATGTGCACTCCTGCCCCAAATGTACTACCCCTTCCCAAGAGAAAATCTCCCCTCCTTTCTTAACACCCACCTCAAACCACTGTTAACATCAATGCCGACAAACTACTTACAGACCCCCCAAATGTCCCTATTTCCCAGGGACGCCCCTGATTTAGAGAAACCGTCCCAGTTTCTCATTTGATCCCAGAATGTCCTGCTTTTCCTTAGGAAGTAATAATAAAAATATTTAATAATAATTTAGTATTTATACCCGACCCATCTGGCTGAATTTCCTCAGCCACTCTGGGCGGCTCCCAACCAAGTGTTAAAAACAGTACAGCATTAAATATTAAAAACTTCCCTAAAGAGGGCTGCCTTCAGATGTCTTTTAAAGATAGGATAGCAGCTAATTTCCTTCACATCTGAAGGGAGGGTGTTCCACAGGGTGGGTGCCACTACCGAGAAGGCCCTCTGTCTGGTTCCCTGTAACCTCACTCCTCGCAATGAGGGAACCGCCAGAAGGCCCTCGGCGCTGGACCTCAGCGTCCGGGCAGAATGATGGGGGTGGAGACGCTCCTTCAGGTATACTGGACCAAGGCCATTTAGGGCTTTAAAGGTCAGCACCAACACTTTGAATTGTGCTCAGAAACGTACTGGGAGCCAGTGTAGGTCTTTCCAGACCGATGTTATATGGTCTCGGTGGCCACTCCCAGTCACCAGTCTAGCTGCTGCATTCTGGATTAGTTGTAGTTTCCGGGTCACCTTCAAAAGTAGCCCCACATACAGCACATTGCAGTAGTCCAAGCTGGAGATAACTAGAGCATGCATCACTCTGGCAAGACAGACTGCGGGCAGGTAGGGTCTTAGCCTGTGTACCAGGTGGAGCTGGGAGACAGAATTAACCTGCACCTCCATGGACAGCTATGAGTCCAAAATGACTCCCATATTTTCCATATTTTCACTGGAGAAATGTTGGTGGGTACAGAGTTATCCGACCCCTGAGCTGTCTGAAGGCAATCCTGTATGGGGAAGTTTTGTTTAATGTTTAATGTTTTATTATGTTTTGATATATGTTAGAAGCTGCCCAGAGTGGCTGGAGCAACCCAGTAAGATGTGTACTAATAATAGTACAATTATCATTATGGAATGGGACGCCCCTATTTTCATCAGAGAAATGTTGGAGGGTATGTAATTATATTTGGTAGGGGGAATGTTGCTCTAGGGAAGAGAGGATCCATTGGGTCTGTATTCCCAAGACTGGCTTCAGATCTGTTAAAAGTGTGGCTAGCCAAGCCACAATCATTATGGAAAACTCCCACAAGGATCCAACCACGGTCTATACAGCCGGTATCACACCTGCAGGAATAAGATATTACCAAGAACTGTGCTGTTGCAGATAAAGACAGATTTTGTGTACACAAAAGATCCTGGGGAAAGGGAGTCGATGATAAGGGCAATTTAGTTCCTTTATCTTTCCAGAACCACACACAAGGATAAATATAAGCCACAAGGGTTAAGTTAGGATTTGCAAACAAATGAAGCGGGCATTCATATATCACGTCATCTTTCCTTATCTAATGTCAACTTGAATGGCAGCAATGGGCAAATACAGAGCGTTTTATTGTCACAACTCATCTGGGGGTTCCACCCCCCTTCAGAACCCAGATGTTATACAGCAAGCTTTTCTGAATGTTTATATTAATGACAAAAAAAATGAGGATGGTGGTACCTTGTGGACCCAATATTGTGGGTAGTAATGGTGAATGCTTTAAAAAGAAGCATCCTTTGTTTAGCACTGTGCTAAAGCCATCCTGCAGGAAAGTAGTTTAACCCCAAAAGCAGGTTCATCTTACTAATGGTAGCTGAAGGTGTAACTCCTGCTGCATCAAATGCATTTGTGTCAAATCCTACAAAACCGCGATGAATTTTTCAGCAATGCCAAATGCATTTTCACCAGCACAACAAGGATTATTTCCACTTTCTAGAAAACAGTAAACAAGAGTGAGGTGCAGCTCAATGAAACTGCAGGCTCTTCCAATATACGAAACCATGGGACTCTCCAGAAGTTGTTGAACTCCCGTTCCCATCAAGCGTCAGGAATGATGGGTGATGAAGTGCAACTTGAGGGCCACAGATTCCTAACCCTGCACACAATTAAAGGTTTGCTTTAACTGACATCATTCACCGTTCACAGAGGCAAAACTGCCCGTCAACTCTTGCTATAGTTGCTATAGTCCTCTGAGCCCAAGACTTTCAAAAAGAAAGGATCCCACTATTAGGTATGTTTTTCTTTCCAACCCAAAGAGAAATAATCAAAGAAAGCTTTTTCCTGAATACTTCTGCCCTTTTCATGCAATAGCCCCTAAGTATGAACACACAACTTACAGCTCAACCGAGGAACGAAGAAAGATCCCTCTCTTAAGGCTGCTCGTCTCTCCAAGAGCCATAATTCAAATGGAAACAGGATGGGGAAATGGAATGGACAATAAATCTGTGAGATGAGTCCAGAGAAGTCTGATATAAAATGAGCAGGCACACGTACAAAACAGAAACTCATTTGGGAATGGGATGTGCTTTAACCCCTTCCCTTCCAAAAAGCTCCGTTCCAACTACAGCTGTCCAAGCATTGTTCCAGCACCCAGGGTCCTGACTGCAGTTTTGGTTTCCGAGTCCAATTTTGAGAGGTTAGCTCTGGGGTCAGGCCATAGGAAATAACCGGTTAGCTATGACAAGAGTCTACACCGCAAAAGCCACAGCCAACTGTTGCAACACATTGGTAGAGATGTTTCGACATTCCATCTTCACTCTCGGTCTGCAAAAGTGCTGGTGGGATATCAATGTGCACAGAATACCATGATTGTCTCTTATGTGGTTTTCAGGAGGAGGCTAGGAGAGTCCTCTTATGCCCTTCCTTGCACAACTGCCCTGGGAGTAGGCTGGCATTATCTGCTGGGAGGCAGTGATGGCCACCAACCTGGATGTCTTTAAAATAGACAAATATGCAAAACGGGCAAATCAATGGACGAGAGGACTATCCAAGTCTCCGAGCCATGACGGCTATGCTTTGCCTCCGAAGTCAGGGGCAATAATGTTGCCGGAAACCACAGGAAGCCAAAGGGCTCTTGGGCTCGAATCTGCCTTGTGGGTTTGCCACAGGCATCTGGCTAGCCACTGTGAGAACAGGGATGTTAATTTAGATGGGCCACTGGTCTGATCCAGCAGACGCTTCTTGTGTCCTTACGTTCCCGCACTCCACATTATCCCCTACAACTCATTATCCCCTACAACTACCTCATGGAATGAATTCTGGGAGGCCAAACAATCGCTTCCATAGGGACTCGGAGACAGCACTCCCATGATAATAAATAATAATAATAATAATAATAATAATAATAATAATAATTTATTTATATCCCACCCTCCCCAGCCGAAGCCAGGCTCAGAGCAGCTAACAACAGTAAAAATAACACAGTTTACATAAATTCACAATCAAGGAATTGAAATACATTCTAAAATCAATTCAATTCTAAGATCAATTCGGAGTCAATTTAATGGCGACCATTGGGCTAGAGTTCTATGAGGATTACAGAAGGAGGGGGTCAGGCTGTGCCTTGGCCAAAGGCCTGGTGGAACAGCTCTGTCTTGCAGGCCCTGCGGAAAGATGTCAAGTCCCGCAGGGCCCTAGTCTCTTGTGACTGAGCGTTCCACCAGATCGGGGCCACAGCTGAAAAAGCCCTGGCTCTGGTTGACGCCAGCCTAACCTCCCTGTGGCCTGGCATCTCCAAGATGTTTTTGTTTGAAGACCATAAGGTCCTCTGTGGGACATACCCGGAGAGGCGGTCCCATAGGTATGAGGGTCCTAGGCCGTAGGGCTTTAAAGGTTAAAACTAGCACCTTAAACCTGATCCTGTACTCCACTGGGAGCCAGAGAGGGTGAATGTGATCCCTCTCCATTTATCAGGGACAACAGGGCTAGCATCCAGCTGCTCTCCCGTCTTGGGCACAGCACAACCTATTCTTTTCGCTGTGAAATCCCGCTCTTTTGCCCTGCACCCAGAACCCCAGAGTTTGTCATGAACATACTCTAGGCCCCAGCAGCCGAATTATACCAAGTTTCATTAAGAATGGGAAAGGAAGAGAGAAGGACAAAATGGAGAAAGCCGAATATGGAAAATAAAAAAAGCTCTTTAGCTCAGACCTACTTATGCTGACCTAGTAATTTAAGGACAGGTGTGTAGTCTCCTTGTGAGTAACACAGCACAGGTGGTCAGTTGCTGGGTTTCTGTCTACTGATGAGGAAAAACCGATGCTGAGCTGACGAAAGTAAGGATCACATCCCCCTGTTTTAAATGCTTACTACCCACATTGGGTTGAGTGACAGCCAACACTCTTCTTAAGCCAATCAGAGCACAGATCACGTTTGCCAGGTAACCCGTGTGACACCTTTCCAAGCATTGGGGGGGGGGGGTTTGCACACCACCTGTGGGAAGGGAAAGATGACTATTGCCGGTGGACATTGCCACCCAGATTTATAAACCTTCCTGCGCTTGTGGGGCTCCCCCCCTCCATCAACACTTAACAGTAACAGAAGGAAGTGTAGAGTGAAAACAGAAACCGTTGCCCTGACAAACTGTGAAGAAATCCACTTTGAGGATGTTTAACAGTTAAAGAAAAACCAAAGAAATCATTATTTCTTTGCAAAACAATGGATATTCCAAATGCAGCTAAAATAAATCTGCTTTATGCCAGCATGGCTCTCTTTTAAAAACAGAAAACAAAATCCCTGATGATTTGCCAGCACCTACACCCATGCAAATTCTTCACATTTTTTATTATTTTTCTTTGTCATGCAAATGTATTCCACTGTGAAATACAAACAGAGCTCTCGCTTTTCTCACAGAAAAATTCCACTTATTTTTGGAACGAGAGTTTAACCAATTGAACTGCATTTATTTAACATTTGACACACAAACACACGGAGTCTGCAAGTATCTTCAGCTCGCTGCATCAAAAGCCAGACCCCACAGCCCTTTCTGCCCTGAGTGACACTTGCAAGCTGAGACAGGGCAGGTGGCCTTAAGATAAAAGGGTCTTCTCAGCAGTGGCTCCTTTCAGATGGAATGTCTTCCCCTTCGAGGCACCTCCTTCATGACCTGTTTTATTCTCACATGCTATTCTTTTTTATTATCACAAACCTGGTGCCTTTATTATGCCAGGTCTTCACGTGGCTGCTTTATTCTGGAGTTGTTAGGTTTGTACTCCTTGCTACTTGGCCTACGGCCTTCTAACCCCATCGCTTT
The DNA here is from genome assembly GCF_964252035.2 of Podarcis erhardii. Taxonomy (NCBI): domain Eukaryota; kingdom Metazoa; phylum Chordata; class Lepidosauria; order Squamata; family Lacertidae; genus Podarcis; species Podarcis erhardii. The sequence goes on from NC_138512.1 coordinate 22,439,812, forward strand.
TTCAGAACTAGGGCTTTAGGTTTGGGTAGCTTCACTGGTTAGCACATGGTCCTAATAATGCCAAGGTTGCAGGTTTGATCCGCATTTAGGACAACTGCATATTCCAGCATTGCAGGAGGTTGGACTGGATGATTCTGAGGGTCTCTTCCAACTCTACAATTCTATGATTCTATGATTTACAGAACTGTATCCTTACTGATTTTGATGTTTTACATTGCTTTTAACTGTGGGTGACACCCGATATTGTCTTATTGCTGCACAGAATTGCATTTTTGTTGATTTGGCTATTTTGAGTTTTTGAAATACACACACACACACACAAACACACACACATGCAGTCATACCTTGGAAGTCAAATGGAATCCGTTCCAGAAGTCTGTTCAACTTCCAAAACTTTCGGAAACCAAAGCACGGCCTCCTGCAGCCAATCGGAAGCTGCGCTTTGGTTTCCGAACATTTTGGAAATCAAACAGACTGCAGCCAATCAGAAGCCACGGAAGCCCTGTTGGACGTTCAGCTTCCAAAAAGAACATTCAGAAACCAGAACAGTGACTTCTGGGTATCAATCGTTTGAGAGCTTTGTTCAGGAGCCAAGGCGTTTGAGATCCAAGGTATGACAGTATATATAGTTCACATTTTTGTTTATTATTAAGAATAATATTATTAGGAACCCACCAGTTAAGCAGAGGCCCCATGATGGGCTACATAATATAAAAATACCCCCCCCCCCAAAAATTATAAAATCACAATGAAACATAATAAAAGCAGCAGCAAATCATTGTGGGTGTGGCTCAATTTAAAAAAAATAAAAATCACTGCACCTCAACCCTTGAAAATGTAGGACACTTTTTCCATAGTTGCCCCTAGACCAGGGAAAGGATACCTGTCACCCTGTATTGGTTGTTGGACTCCAACGCCCATCATCCCTGACCACTGGCCATGCTGCCTGCGGCAACCATGGAAAAAGTGTCCCACATTTCACTGCTCCTCGAACTACATTTGGCAGCGACACCATGAGCATGGCCTCCAGAGCTGATCTGAGGTTCAAGGAGGTCACTATCCAGAACAGACCGAACGAAGTCAATGCTCTTGCACAACTATTTCATTGGGTCTATGTGGAGTGTGACTAATGCTGCCCTATATTTCTTGTTCAGCGCCTGGAGAATGACAATTATTGGACAACTGACAGAGCTTCAAAAACTGTAATATATATATTAGAACAAGTCTCCAAAAGACAGGCAGTTCTCACTCCTATAACATGGTTTCTACCGAGTTCCTGTAGATTCCCAAGCCAAAATAAACTTCCTAAGAAAATAATCTAATAAGCATCCAGTTTTCCAGGAAACTGTTATTTATTATCCATTTTGCTACAGTTTTCTTTCTTGTAGGGTTGCAGTCATTTACGAAACGTTTGAGCATTTTTATAGAGAACTTTCTTTCCCTGACTTCTATACACAAACTCTTTCTAAAGCATGTCTGCAAGCCAATATTGCTCTCTTCATTAGGGTTGAAAACAAGAGCCAAAAAGCACCGTGAGCCAGAGTGCAGCTATAGTTCAGCCACTCGGTTTCGCCTTCCCCAATTTCCTACTATTATTTCTGACTCCTTTTTCACACACCCTCTGAGGCAAATGTCTGAAATTCCCATAGGGATAGCGTTAAGGAACTGAAGTAATGCTACAAACGCCACTCAAACAAAAGATAAGCCCAAAATAAGTTCATTCTTTTTTTCTCTCACAGTGACACTATTCAGAGACGGGAAGGAAATTTGAGGAGAAAAAGAGAGAGCCTTCCTACAGAAATGCTGCCTCGAGACTTCAAAGCTATGATAGCTATTTGCCCCTAGTGTGGCACATCATGTCTATACATTCGCTTTCAAAAATAAAGCATCTCCTGAAATTCTACACCATGGGGAACACTCAACGTGTTGGATTCTCTCTATACAGTGTAACCTCGGATTAAGTACTTACCGTATTTTTCGCTCTATAGGACGCACCGGACCATAGGAGGGGGAGAACAGGGGAAAAAATTCTCCCTTTCCATTTCTCCTCCCGCTTTGCTGAAGGGGCGCTGCGCAGAGAGGGAAAACTGCACACCGATCCCTCTTGCTCTCCAGGCTTCAGGAGGCTATCCGCAAGCCTTTGGAGCGCAGCGGGAACTCCTGCTGTGCTCCAAAGGCTTGCGGATAGCTGCCTGAAGCCCTCGGAGCGCAGCGGGAGTTCCCACTGCACTCCGGGGGCTTCAGGCGGCTTCAGCAAAAGCAACATGAAGCCTCCGGAGCACGTGCGGAGCTCTCCCTCTGCGCTTTGGAGGCTTCGCGTTGCTATTGCTGAAGCCAAGGAGCCTGCATTCGCTCCATAGGATGCACACACATTTCCCCTTAATTTTTGGAGGGGAAAAGTGCGTCCTATAGAGCGAAAAATATGGTAATTCGTTCCGGAGGTCCGTTCTTAACCTGAAACTGTTCTTAACCTGAGGTACCACTTTAGCTAATGGGGCCTCCCGCTGCCACCGCGCCGCCAGAGCACGATTTCTGTTCTCATTCTGAAGCAAAGTTCTTAACCCGAGGTACTATTTCTGGGGTAGTGGAGTCTGTAACCTGAAGCGTATGTAACCCAAGGTATCACTGTACTGTGAACTACCAGCAGCCGCTCAAAACAAAACAGGACACATGTCAGTCCTTTCTTCATTAACAGGAACAAGCAGATCCAACAACCAATAAATAACTAGCACAGAATCACAGAACTGGAGAGTTGGAAGAAACAACCAGTCATCTAGTTCAACGCTCTGCAATGGAAGAATCTCAGCTGAAGCATCCATGACAGATGTCCATCCAACCTCTGCTTTAAGACTTCCAGTGAAGGAGAGTCCACTACCTTCCAAGGGAGACATTTCCATTCTTCAACAGCTCTTACTGTCAGAAAGTTCTTAATAACATATTGCATATGCGTGCACTTAAAGCTCTTGTAATAACTATCACCATTTGTAAGCATTCTGCACTATTCAAAGCTGCTGATTCTTTAAAAGCTTTCCAATCTCAGCTTTGCACAAAGAGCAAATTATGGGATCCATTTCCCCATTCCCACCCAAATGGTGCAATGAACCACATTTAAAAACTCCTTTAAGAAACAGTGCATGACTGAGAAGAAATTGCCATGTATTCATGAACTGTATGACAAGCATGCATCGCTGGCTACAGATTTGTGCTTTTTCAAGCAAGTTTTCAGAAAGCTTCCAGAAGAGACATCCAGATTTAGGCAAAGCTAATGTCTAGAGTTTTAAAAAAATCAACCCACGTTTGGGAATAAAAAATACTGGCTTTCCAGAGGCCCTTTCCACTCCAGTTCCACACAGTGAGTCATGCATATTTCTTTCCAGTATGTTCACCCTAGTGATTATAGACTGCTACATCAAGCCAATTGTAGATTATATAATAAACAAGATTTCATGCTAGATAAAGAAAGAAGTGTCCCACAGGTGCATCAAACCACTAGCATAGAGAGAGACACATCTGCAAGTATACAGTTTGGATTATTTATTTCCCTAGACACACTGCATAGAATACTTGGAGCAAAGGAAGATTCTACAGTTAGAATTTCTACTCAGTTGATATTCTTAATACGCCAATAGCAGATGAGAAGCTTGATCTCTTCTTCTCAGGAATCTTCTTTGGCGATCACTCATAGCCAAGTAAGATGGTCTTCCATGAACACAGTCTTAATAGCGAGTCCATAAGTGACTGTGGAGACCAATTCTGGATCCACACATCCTTCCACAGTGGATACATAGGTTTCCAAGTAGGAGTTGATCACGGTGAGAGTTTGCTTGTTTCTCCCTTTCGTCCTGAGTCTGTGCTTCTTCAAAGTCTATAACACTTTTGGTAAAGGCTGTTCTCCAATTGGAGCGCTCACGGGCCCATGTTTCCCAGTTATCAGTGTTTATACAACATTTGTTGACATTTGCCTTGAGAACCTTTTTAAACCACTTCTGCTGTCCATCGGTATTTCGCTTTCCATTCTTAAGTTGGGAATAGAGTAGTTGCTTTGGAAGACGATAATCAGGCATCTGAACAACATCCAAAGCCTTAAGCCCCAACGTGATAGGATGGTTGCATACCCGTATGTCTGCTACAAAGCTTCAGGAAGGAACAATATGCAGTAGACACACCTCAATTTTTCCACTGCCAATTGCATCTGCTTTCTCCAACTGTTCACTCAACCACATTTCTCTTGGCCAGGCTCCATGAGGCAAAGTAAAAGAGATGTGGTTGATGGAGAGACGTGATTGACAAGGAGGAGGACAATAGTTTTGAGGGCGGGAAAGGGGTTCAGTTTCATTTTGCTGCTACAAAATCTGCGTTCCAAGACCTGTGTCATGCCACCATTGTGTCTGTCTTGGAACACAGATCCTTACAACTTCATCCATCTCCCTTGATATCCTCCCTAAGCAAAATGGATGGCTGCTCCTTCATGTCTCATGCCCACTCTCAACTTTACGTTCTCTCAACATATCAGCCCAGATGCCTTTCACACTGTGCTGCTCTTTGTCTGCTTCCCAACCCTAAATTTATCCCGTTGAAATGACATCATATTCGCCATAGCAATGCTACTGCATCAGGCTGAGCAAAAATGTGTAAACCTTGAAATGCATCTACTATTCTCTCTATAGCCCTGTTGAGGCATCCCTGTCTGACACTTGGAGTAGGACTTCTGTCCGCAGGCAATTGCTACTAGGTAGGCGAAAACTAAATGGTTGGTTCCAATTTGCCTAGTGGAAAAAAATTCCTACCTAGCCCCAACAACATGGCAACCAACAACTGCCATAGCAAGGTCAAATCAGAGCAACGCATTAGAAGAGGGTGGGTAGGTAGGGTGATCCAACGAAGAGGAAAGGAAGAGGGAACCATCCAGCTGCACCGTGATTAAATGGCCCATGGCCACTCCCACCCTGCTGGCTGATTGCCTGGGGCTGTCCCTCAACAAAGGTGACACGGCTGGTCATGACGTAGGGGTGAGGTGGTGGATCTCCACCCCCACGCCAGAAAACTATTGAGACACGGCCACCTGTGCACAACGTCGCCCACCGATATAGAGGTGAGCAGATTTGGAGTACACCTCCTGACCCCAGGCAATGATTTCCACCAATGATTTCTGACTCCCTACCCCATATACTTGCTGTATGCGTGAATGGAGTGTATCTGAACAGGGCTCTAACTTAGAACTTAAGACTGTTGTTCCACCGCTTTGTTTTTTGAAAAATCAGTAGAACCACCACATTATTCTTCAGTAAATGGTCAATAATTTAAACAAACAATAGGTCAAGATACAGTTTCCTAAATCAGCAAAAAAAATAATTAATTATGTAACATATAAAGCAGGATATAGCCTCTGCTAAATTTAGCTCTAAGACACAGTTTTCTTAGAAGTGACTTTTACTGAAGATGCAGGAGGAATCAGGGTGCACTCAAAATAAAAATGGGACCCTGGGTGCAGTGAATTTGAAATTCCCAAAGCAGTCATTTATATATTTTTTAAAAAAATACTGTCTGTGATTTAAAATGTTCAGGTCCTAATTGGAATGCCTCCCAAGAGATTCATAAATAGGAATGTGAATTTTCACTACCGCTGCACACATTTAATAAGGCAGGTGTGCTTGCATTACTCTGGAGAAAACGGCTACCACAACACCAGGATGTAAACAAGACAACCAAAACGTCTCAGCCACAAGATACTTACCAGTCCTGCAATGGGAGTTGGCAGTCTGTTGATCTTTTTGACCAAACCAGGCTTTATGGAATTCAGCAACCTGTCACGAGAAAGGAGTGTGTCAGATGAAGGATCAGTCAGAAGACTCAACTTGCAAATTGCTTTCTCCCAGTCGGTGAGAACACTTAACGCAGCAGGGAAACCTTGAGACTATTAACTTGGGACAAAAATTACGTAAGCCTGCAAGCGCTATTGTTTTAAGTTCAGATCGGTATCTCTAGGTCTGTCAAGAGCTTTGAGCTGCAGTGCGTACTTAAGTGGAGGCCTGAGGAATTTGAGGCATGGATGCAACCTGTACACAACTGGCTGGCTCTGGTCAAAGAAGGGAAATGCAGCGAGACTGGCCACACTTGAGCTGATTTATACCAGCAGGCCAGAAGGTCATGTGATCCCCTGACCCCTATAAAATAGGGAGCAACCAGGAGTCCTTGATCTTCGCACTACAGACTGCCTTCACCTCACTCCCTGTCTGCCTTTCCCTTGCCTCACCCTCAATTCAACTTTTAAAAGGAACTGAAGGGACGTTGGCGCAAGAAAAAAGAGTGAGGAAGGGATACCAGTGCTGATTTTCTAGAAAAAAATAGGCGCCAGAACTTACCGTGAACAAAATCCCTCGTTCTCTTTCAACTGAAGCCAGCATGCTCAAGTCATTGAAAACCTCCACTGTCACATCTGTGATGTCAATGTGACATCAAAGCACTGTGGGACCTGCAACAAGTGTGTGTGTGTGTGTGTGTGGATTCTGTGGGACCTGCAACAAGTGTGTGCGTGCATCACTGCATGTGGCTCAACGGCTGTGTGGGAGAGAGGAACCACTGGCTTTTGCTCAACAGCGTGATATCTGCCATCCTAGGCCTTCTCCTACTCCTACTCATTGTTTTCTGCATTTATGTGGAGTTCTTCCTTAACCCCATGAGGCTGCGCACAGACCAGCACTTTGAAGGCCTGAAGAACCCAACGGATGTGTGGTTTGTGCTCCCATTGAGACACAAGGACCTGCCATTTTGGGGTGATGGCACCCACTTGAGTTCCTGCTGAAAAGGGGCCCTGATAGAAACCATGTAGAAGGACTGGTGAACCTTATAGCCCTTCAAATGTTGTTGGACTACAACTCTCATCACCTCCACCCTTGCTGACAGGGGCTGATGGAAATCTCACAACAACTGAAGGGTCACAGGTTCCCCATTCCAGATCTGCATGTTCCCTTCATAACAAACTGGAACGGTTGACGCATGCCACAATGTGTGGCACTGGGTCCGACGGTGGATTATGAATTCTCTCCCCACAGAATTCATGGCACGACGGTGGACGCTGCCAAAGGTTGCAATGCCTGCATGGAGAGAATTCATCCCACAGAGATCATTTCTGGATTTTTCCACAGGTGACATTTGGACGAGACATCTGATCAATGTTCTGGTCACCTCCCAACTGGGACTACTCTTGAAGGCTGCACGGGAGCTGGACTCAATTAAAGCAGAATATGGGTGCCAGAATATTAGCCAGTTCAGACTGGTGAAATCACAGCACATCAGTTCTGCAGGAGTCACACTGCTGGCTGCCTCCTTGCTTCTGGGCCTAATTCACTTGTGCTTAATGCTAAAGTCCTAAGATGCTTGGTACCCATATATCTAGAAGAGCGCATCTCACTGTATTAGCCTGCCAGTGCCTTAAAAGACACATTTATATGCCTGAGCCTTTTAGGAGTTTCAGCCTTGATTGCTTAACCCACTCAGCAGTTGACTGCTTTTAGCTGCCTTAATCTGATTATCATTACATTTTTTAAAAAAAGTTAGATTGTTGCTACATTGTTGTTTTGTTTGTTGCACCCCGCCTTGGTTTTGCCATGGATGAAAGGCTATACAGCGGTACCTCAGGTTAAGTACTTAATTCGTTCCGGAGGTCCGTTCTTAACCTGAAATTGTTCTTAACCTGAAGCACCACTTTAGCTGCCGCCGTGCCGCCGGAGCACGATTTCTGCTCTCATCCTGAAGCAAAGTTCTTAACCTGAAGCACTATTCCTGGGTTAGCAGAGTCTGTAACCTGAAGCGTATGTAACCTCAAGTGTTTGTAACCTGAGGTACCACTGTAAATATTTTAAATAAATAAAGGGGAGAAACAACAAGGATGTGTGGCCAAGAAATTGACAAGGAATGAATGGGAAGGATGAAGAAAGAAAAAACATTGGGTGTGTCTCTAAAAATGAAGGTGGAATGAAATGGCCATTGTTAAAGAGATTTCAAAGCTTAAGTTCTCAGAGAGAGAGAGAGACTGCGGGCTTAATATCCCTTTGAGCCAAATTCCCAAGATCAGAGAGTCATTTTTCAGTCTATGGAAGGTTTAGGTTTGTCTAGCAGCTAGCTCCTACCACAGAAATAAATTTCTAAATCCTGAGCCCCTGATTACCACTATTGGTTTTTTCCACTCATTTATCAGTTGAAGGGGGGGAGGTGTTTCTGATGCTCAGCCACTCCACATCAGATCTTAGTTTCCCTTACCTTTAAAATATTGAGTCCCAACACCTTTATCTAAGTCACTGATGGGAAGTATGAGTGGGGAAATATCAAGCATAATTATAACAACAGTAATCATTCTGGATTTGGATGTGATGAAGACCTTCAGGGTATTTTCCTTCCATTCCCAGCACTTAACCCTATTGACTCACATCTGGAGTGAGCATAGAATCATAGAATCATAGAGTTGGAAGAGACCACAAGGGCCATCGAGTCCAACCCCCTGCCAAGCAGGAAACACCATCAGAGCACTCCTGACATATGGTTGTCAAGCCTCTGCTTAAAGACCTCCAAAGAAGGAGACTCCACCACACTCCTTGGCAGCAAATTCCACTGTCGAACAGCAGTATAACAGGAATGCGAGAATGTGTGAATCTGAGATCAATCAGCTGCTAACACTACAAGTGATATGTGTGGAAGATCACTTACATCCAGGGCTCCCCCCCCCCAGCTGGAACTCACTGGACTGCTGTTCCAGCACCTCTCAAGTGGGCGCCATTGCCATTATAACAGAACAAGGGAGGCATTCATGGTGAGTTCCGGCACCTCTTTTTTCTAGAAAAATAGCACTGCTTAGATCCCTTAATTTCCCAGTAGTGATGTATGGAAGTGAGAGCTGGACCATAAAGAAGCCTGATCGCCGAAGAATTGATGCTTTTCAATTATGGAGCTGGAGGAGACTCTTGAGAGTCCCATGGACTGCAAGAACATCAAACCTCTCCATTCTTAAGGAAATCAGCCCTGAGTGCTCACTGGAAGGCCAGATCGTGAAGCTGAGGCTCCAATACTTTAGCCACTTCATGAGGAGAGAAGACTCCCTGGAAAAGACCCTGATGTTGGGAAAGATGGAGGGCACAAGGAGAAGGGGACGATAGAGGATGAGATGGTTGGATAGTGTTCTCGAAGCTACAAACATGGGTTTGACCAAACTGCGGGAGGCAGTGGAAGACAGGAGTGCCTGGCGTGCTCTGGTCCATGGGGTCACGAAGAGTCGGACACGACTAAACGACTAAACAACAACAAGATCCCTTAAAACACCGAAAGGGAAAGATTTCACAGTAGCTTCCAAATTAATAAAGCTTACCAGGGCCTGAAGAGTTTGGGTAATTTCCCAGATCTATGTGAGTTAACAACCAAAGGTCTTGGGTCTACTCAAGCTTAACATTTGCAGACAATTTGCATGTAATGTCTGTGTGGCACACCCGTGAGCCAGATGTAGGAAAGAGAAGACCAGTGTGCGGGTCCCCTCATTACATATAACTTTTATGCACATATTTTAACTGAATTGGGCCAGGGATATTATAGTTCGGGAGACTCAAGTGGGGATTCCCACGCCCCATGTTGCTTAACACACCCATTATGCAAAAGCGAAGAAGCAAACCATGAGAACTGGCATCTTCCCAGTTTCATGCTATCAGCTGACAGCTACAATGAGCACACCTACTATAATTCAGTACACATGGGACTATGTACTCTGCACTAGAAGTATTAACCCAATGGCTCCAAAAGCTGTGCACCAAGAAAAACGTGGTTACTTCTGCAACCTGTTTAAAACGATAAAACATTGTGATTCTTGTTTTGATCATGGTAGGGAGGGGAAATGGGATTAGACAAAATTGTGGAGAATAAGGCTACTAGTTCTGTGTGTTGGACTAGCACATGGGTAGGCAAACTAAGGCCCAGGGGCCGGATCCGGCCTAATCACCTTCTAAATATGGCCCGCGTACAGTCTGGGAATCAGTGTGTTTTTACATGAGTAGAATGTGTCCTTTTACTTAAAATGCATCTCTGGGTTTTTTGTGGGGCACAGGAATTCGTTCATATATATATTTTTCCAAAATATAGTCCAGCCCCCCACAAGGTCTGAGGGACAGTGGACCAGCCCCCTGCTGAAAAAGTTTGCTGACCCCTGTAGGATCTGGGAAACCGGGATTCAAATGCCCTCTCAGCCATGAAGCCCCTGGGGTGAAACTTGGGCCAGCCATTGGGCTCAGCCTAACCTACTTCACAGGCTTGTCGTAAGGATAAAAATGGAGAGAGGTCCTTGAAGGAAAGGTGGGACATACTTGTGCTAATAATGAAGAGTATGGTGGCTATGCATAAGCAGGAGAATTTGATTGCACTCATGTCCTATGTAGAATTATAAAACCATAGAACTGTAGAGTTGGAAGGGACCACAAGGGTCATCTAGTCCAACCCCGTGCAATGCAGGATTCTTTTTGCCCGGCGTGGGGTTCGAACCCACAACCTCCGCTGACTGAGCTCTGCTCTGCTGACTGAGCTATTCTGTAGGCTCTGCCTAGGTATCTGGCTGGCCACTGTGGAAAATAGGATGCTGGGTTTTAGTCTAAACTAGCAGGTCTTTTTCTTATGTACCCAGTGCTGTTTTTCTTTAAAAAAAAATTTTAGGGGCACTCTCATTTTCCTACTCGTATTGAAATACTGCCCCTCATTGAGGCCAAACTTATATTCACAAAATGTTTAGGGGCATGCGTACCCCTGCACTCCCCCCCCACAAAGGCACCGTATGTACCTACTGTATACACTGAAGCCCAATGCCCTACTGGAAATCTCAGACTTGATTTCTAGGATTTCAGCAAGCAAAGACTTTCAGAGTCAATGTCTCCAGCCATAAGGACTAGAAACCTCCTTTAAAAGGGGGGGGGGACTGCAAAGGTCCTCATGAAGCACATCCACATTCTGTGCTTCTTCTGAACTCCTGCAGAATTGTGGCACACACACACACACAATATTAAGGATATTATTCACTGTTGTGTCTTGAACATCCAAAATCCAGAGTGCAGTGTTCTGTAGAATCAAAGGGGGCCGGGAATTCTGATTATTGAAGCATAAGGTTAAAATTAATCAGTATTTTCTAGTTTAATCCAATCTTGGATCCAAGTAACATGCAGCTTCATAATATAGTTTGAAATCTGGAAGGGAGAAACCTCCTCTGTAAATATTTTATGTTTTATCCTTGGCTTCTTCCCTTTCCATATAAATTTTGAGATATCCTTTTGCCATTTTTTGAAGCATGATGTGTTACTTATTACCGGTATTGACTGAAACAAAAGTAACGTTTTGGGCAATGTGTTTATCTTAATGGCTACAATTCTGCCTAATAACGATAAGTTCATTCTTCCCCATATATCTAGATTTCTTTTTATTTTGTTCCAACCCTTTTCATAGTTGTCTTTATATATGTTTGCAAGTGGTAGAGTCTGTTCCCCTAGCATTTAAACATTTTTCTTCCAGGCCAGCATAATGACAACGACACCAAGTAATATTTTCCTGACATAAGAATTTCCAGAGTTAATGTGGATACTTCCACTCACTGCCCAAATTTTCCACAGTGGAAAATATTGAAGAAAGGGGTACAGAGAGGGAGAGAGAGAGAGAGTGCAGAATTTTAAGGATGCACAAACTATGAAACTTGATTGCAGGATTTCCTCCTGCATTTCAGTGGCAAGCACAAAAGCGAATCCTGGAGGTCTTATTGCAAACGCCAAATGTCAGAAGCTGCTTGAAATAAATCTTTTAAAAATGTTTGCATTGGCCCCATTGAAGGTTAAGGAAGAGGTGAAGGGGAAGAGAGAGGAAAGGATCTGGGCTTGCGGTGGGAGGAAATGAAAAATGTGGTTAGACCACCACTATTAATGATTAGGGACCCAAGCTTATGAGGAAGAGGAAGACAGGAAAGAAAAACCTCTCCCTATTCAGTTCTTTGCCTGAGGCATCAGAATAGCGCTGCAATTCTTTGGCATCTTTCTTTCAATGCAGGCTGGCTTTCTTGAAAAATAAAATAAAAATACTTGTTTATTCACTGAAAGCAGTAAACTAAAATTTAAGAGTCTTCTGTGTGGTCTTTCAACATTTAAGTCAAATAGAAACTAAAGCAAATTGGACCCTTCAGAAGCAAATAAAGCAAGGTTTACTTCCTACAGAAAATATAATAATACAACAAACATGCAGAGGGCAAACACTGGTGCCTTGACTTCAAAAAGGGCTGGCAGATGAGGTCACTGTTAGGTTCTTTGCTGTTGTAAATAGAGACATGGGCTGCAACGACCCGCATTCAAATCTCCATTTGTCCATAAAGCGCACTGGGTGCCCCAAACTAGTTTCTCTCTCTCTCTCTCTCTCTCTCTCTCTCTCTCTCTCTCTCTGAAACAAACCTAATCTTGTAAAAAGGCCTTAGAGCAGCAGCATGCAGAGGGTCCCAGATTTAATCTCAGGTAACTAATTTTTTCCTGCCAACCTAGCAGTTCGAAAGCATGTCAAAGTGCAAGTAGATAAATAGGTACCGCTCCGGCGGCAAGGTAAACGGCGTTTCCGTGCGCTGCTCTGGTTCACCAGAAGTGGCTTAGTCATGCTGGCCACATGGCCCGGAAGCTTTACGCCAGCTCCCTCAGCCAATAAAGCGAGATGAGTCGCCCATGACTGAACCTAATGGTCAGGGGTCCCTTTACCTTTACCTTTAATTTTTATTTTATTTATTTATTGAATTTATATACCATCCTGTACCCAAAGGTCTCAGGGCAGTTCACAGAACAAAATCAGAATATAAAACCACAAAATATATAATCAAAATAAAAACAACAACCCAATAGCCCCCCCCCCAACAACCCAATAACTAGGGGCAGGGCTGGGAAATGAAGCCCCAGACAGCTGCTTCTAATAAGTGTAGATAATACTAAGCTACATCTGTAAGGGAGACGCAGACATCTAAATAGAGACTATTATTTGTGGCACGGTATCCCTTTACGTGCATTTATTTTTGTTTCAGATTTGTCATGGCCAATAGCTAGCACAATAAAGTTATTTGGTTTGGATTGGATACTAAGCTACATTGATCAATGATGTGACTCAGTGTAAGGCAACTTTCCTTGTTCCTAATGTAACCCCACATGACTGTACTGAGAGAATAAAAAGACATATTCACTGCCCTCAGGTACCTGGACAAAAATGCGGGAAAATATATTAACAAAGGCAGCTTCAAAAAGTTTACTTGAAAAAAGGTAAGTTCTTTCTCTGTAGGATTTATATGGGGGGTGGGGTAAAGAAAGAAGTACAACTGGGTTCAAATATTCTTTCTCCCATGTAAAAATGCATGAGATTTCCGTCTTAGGCCTGTTGTGACACATGTGGCGCTGTGATCTAAACCACTGTGCCTCTTGGGCTTGTCAATCAGAAAGTTGGTGGTTCAAATCCCCATGATGGGGTGAGCTCCCGTTGCTCTGTCCCAGCTCCTGCCAACCTAGCAGTTCGAAAACACACTGGTGCGAGTAGATAAATAGGTACCACTGAGTTGGGAAGGTAAACAGCGTTTCTGTGCACTCTGGCACTCGTCACAGTGTCACGTTGCGCCAGAAGCGGTTTAGTCATGCTGGCCACATGACCCGGAAAGTCGTCTGTGGGCAAACGCTGACTCCAGCGGCGTAGCGTGGGTTGTCAGCACCCGGGGCAAGGCAAGTAATTTGCGCCCCCTAACCCGGGGCAAGGCAAGTAATTTGCGCCCCCTAACCCGGGGCAAGGCAAGTACAGTAATTTACTCTCCCAAGCAGCAGCAGCGAGGCTTCTCTTTCCCCCGCGCTCTCCCGGAGCTGCCTCTTTTCTTTCCTTTTTTCCCTTTCTCCAAGGCTTTTCGCTTTCTCTCCTTAATTGATTCCCCCTCCACACCGCAGCGTTTCCTGGCTGCTTCCCCCCCCCTTCCCCTCTCTCTCCTCCTCGCTCTGCTTGCCTTGCCCTGCCCTGCCTGAGGGCGCCCTGAGGAGACTCTGCTCTCCTTTTTGACCAGGCGAGGTGGAAGAAAGGGGTGGAAGAGGTGGAAGAAAGTCTCTTCCCGCCCCCTCGCCAGACTCCCTGCTCGGCTGTCTGGCTCGGCTCACTACCCAGAAGGCCAGTGGAGAGAGAGCCGCAATTACCATAAAGCTCCTCTCCCTCCGCTTCGCCAAGCTGTCAAAGCCTGGCAGCAGTGGCAACGGCAGCAGCAGGCGCAGCCAGACCCCCGCCAGCCAGCCCGCCCGCCCGGCTTCCTCTCCTTTTTTGGCCCGCGGCAGAAGGCTTCGCTCTCCCCCTTCCGCGACCTCCTCGCCAAGCCGAGCGAGCGTGGGCTCCCTAACCCGTGGATTTTAGTAGGGGCAGAGAGCTGCTAGTGCGAGTGCGCCCCCCGCCCATGTTGCGCCCGGTGCAGCCGGCACCCCCTGCACCCCCCACGCTACGCCACTGGCTGACTCCCTCAGCCTGAAAGCAAGATGAGTGCCACAACCCCATATCCGCCTTTGACTGGACTTAACCACCCAGGGGTCCTTTACCTTTACCTAGGCCTGTTGTACAGAAAAAATGCACAACAGAAGTTCCCTTGCGGCTTTTGGGGCAGTGTGGTGACTTCTGAAACTGACCAGAATTTCAAAAGCAGAGGGGTCTGCCATTCAAAGTGTGTTGGGGGCACGGGGAGTCACACATTCCAGTACACATGTCCGAGTCCTTGTGGGATCCCAGCTTTAGGCAAAAGTTATTCCTTCCCTCTGGCTATATTATTCTCAATCCTTTTATGCAGAAGGTTATTCCGGCTGCAACTTTACATAGCTCTCACTTGATGCACTACCTTCTACTTGTTGCTTTGGTCACGGACCCCATACCGAGCTATAATATTTGTTCCTCATTACATCTTGAACAATAAAAACATAGCAGGTTGCGACTCCGGCCTGATACAAAAACAGCCTCCCATGTCCCTGCCTGAACTTAGATCTCTGTCCTTAATGAGACTCGACGTCTCCCTCCAGGCTAGACGCAAGCCAAATCCAAGAAGCCGATAATGGTTTGGCATTAGAATATACAGCACTGTAAACCACAGGAAATCGCTAGCCTTTTGTCACATTGTGGCATGGGTCACTCACATTCATTCCATAAAGGCAAAATACCTGATTTGTGTGTGTGTGTGTGTGTGTGTGTGTGTGTGTGTGTGTGTGTTTATGCACTCACAAAGCAAAAACAACAAACTCCCCTAGCTGCATGAGTACATCGCAGTGCTATTGTTAATCTTAGGCAGTGACTAATTAACCAATTAAGTACGATAATAATAATAATAATAAATTTTATTTATACCCCGCCCTTCCCGGTTCAAAAACCGGGCTCAGGGCAGCTAACAACAAATTTAAAACATTTAATTGATGCAACAAAAAACAGCATAAAATACAGTATAAAACGTGAATAACAATAAATTCAGAATTTAAAAATCAATTTAGGGGGGAAATCCATCCAATAAACATTAGATGATCACCAGGGCTAGCTGGCTAAATTAGTCCTCTTTGGGCCAGTGCGCAGACCAGGGGAGAATGAGCTGTGGGATCCCAGAGCAGATGATCTTCATAAAAAGGGGAGGGGGAGGGAAGGAAGTGGAATAAAAGATCAGGCTAAGTTCAAGCTGAAAGCCAGGTGAAATAGCTCTGTCTTACAGGCCCTGCGGAAGGAAGTTAAACCCTGCAGGGCCATAGTCTCATGGGTCAGAGCATTCCACCAGGTCGGAGCCATCACTCAGAAGGCCCTGGCCCTGGTGGAGGATATACACTTTACCACCAAATAAACTTAAAACTCCCATGAATGACCAGGAAAGCCTTTCAAAGTTGGGAGTACTTGAAAAATTATTACATCCAAGCGATCAGCACACCAAATGCACACTTAGCACATCTTGGAAAGCAAATGCCATTCTGGATTCTGTAGTTGGTTCCAAAAACCAGTTTCTCTCACAACTGACATGACCCCAAATGAATAAACCGTGGCAATACCTTCCGCCCTGTAGTAACTTTTGGAGCATTGAAGAGGAAAATGATAGGACACAATGGAAACATAAACATAGAACTGATCATCTCTGGCATTATTTGAAAGATAGGATACCAAACCACTGGTCTATCCTGCTCATTGGGTATTAGCTAGCCCCTTCCACTCCCCATTCACACTGATTCATAAAATCCATTAAAAAACAAGTATCATAGCCCTCACTGTCATAATCACTTCCTTTACACCGGACAAGCCATAAGATACTGTTGCCAGGAAGGTCTCTTCCCAGAAAAGAGGAAGATAGAATACTTTGCTTTAAAACTTACAGCTTTACCTACTGGTTTTTGGAATTCAAGCAAGACTTTAAATTGCCCATTTGTTTCTGCTCATTCCAATCTCTCTGAATTCTCATTTTTAAAGGGTGTTGCTAAAAGGGGTGTTTTGATCACTTCTTTAACGCCTTTTGAAGAGACTACTCGGTATTAACAGAGAATTACTGCTTTAAAACAAACGGTTGCAATTGCAAACAGCTGCTCAAACATTTACCCGCAGGTCCGGTCCACCTAGCTGCAGCAGCTGGGCAGACAAAACTGACAACAGTGGTTAGACTAGATTGCCACAATACTACAGAGTGGTCTTCTGCACAGGTCAGCCTGCCCTATGCCACTTCCGGAACTACAGTGGTACCTTGGGTTAAGTACTTAATTTGTTCCGGAGGTCCGTACTTAACCTGAAACTGTTCATAACCTGAAGCACCACTTTTTAGCTAATGGGGCCTCCTGCTGCCGCCGTGCCGCAGGAGCCCAATTTCTGTTTTTATCCTGAAGCAAAGTTCTTAACCTGAAGCACTATTTCTGGCTTAGTGGAGTGTGTAACCTGAAGCATATGTAACCTGAAGCGTATGTAACCTGAGGTACCACTGTATAGTCTAGAGAGTGGCATGCGCTTGTAATGTACATGGAAGGGAGCAAAAATGAATGTGCCAGACCTTTCCTAGACAAAGGGGTGTTTACTGAGACAGTAAAGTAAAAGGGTTAGAATACTTGTTGCAGAAAGGAGCAAGGAGGGGTCTGAAGAAGAAGAGGAGGAGGAGGAGGAGGAGTTTGGATTTGATATCCCACTTTCTCACTCCCCAAAGGAGTCTCAAAGCGGCTAACAATTTCCTTTCCCTTCCTCCCCCACAACAAACACTCCGTGAGGTGAGTGGGGCTGAGAGACTTCAGAGAAGTGTGACTGGCCCAAGGTCACCCAGCAGCTGCATGTGGAGGAGCAGGGAAGCGAATCCAGTTCACCAGATTACAAGTCTACTGCTCTTAACCACTACACAGGGAGCCAAGAGTGGATGCACTGTGATGTTTTGACATCTGGGGAAATGAGAGGAATAAAGCCATAGAACCTGGAAAGCTAGAAAGATGGAGAACTACTACCTAGTTCCCCCTCCCCACAACTTGAAATTCATATTCCTTAGCCTTTTTCCTAATTGATATTATTATTATTTTAAGTATCCAACTTTACAGTCAATATTGTTATAGATTGGGAGGGGGAAACGCCCCCAAGCCTAGAAATTAATAAATGGTGGGATTTTGATTATCTGTGATGCGAAAGGAGAAATACAAGCTGCAGAGGAAGTCCTGAGCTAGCCTATGCAGAACAGCCTGGCCAAGCTAGGGCCATTAAGAAACAATACAAGGCAATGCTGCCCTTACTCCGCCCCCCCCCCTTGCCCTGAGGTGTAAACAGAGACTGGGGGTTTGGATGTCTGCCACTGTAACTGGGTGTGAGTTGACAGGAAGAGCGTTTTGGGAGCAAGGCCTTCAGGGAAGAAGAAGGGAGAAGAAAGACTGGGATCCATCTTGGGCAGGCTGTCTGAAGGCTGTCTGTGAGAGATGCCTTACCAGGCATGGCCAAACTTGGCCCTCCAGCTGTTTGGGGACTACAACTCCCATCATCCCTAGCTAATAGGACCAGTGGTCAGGGATGATGGGATTTGTAGTCCCAAAACAGCTGGAGGGCCAAGTTTGGCCATGGCTGCCTTAGACTCTAGGGCAGCACTGCTATGGGGGACAAGCCCTCTTGAAACAACCAGGCTGTAAAATCCAGATTCTCTCTATGCAGACTGAAGGTGTAAACAGGTGAATAAACATATTTCTTAAACCTACAACAGTCTCAATTCTACACAGGAACATAGACCCTGGGTGAGTGCCTGGAATTTTGCAGAGAGCAGGGGTGTGGCACACAACTTTTGTAAGAATACAGTTATTACACTAATGCAATCACAGTAATATTATTCTATGCTCCTTGTAATTTAGAAAAGCGAAAGAAGAACGGTTACGTTGACCAAGGGCAGGAAAGAGCACCGTGTGTGGCACCAATACATGAAGTAAGTGAAACTACAAACTGAAGTTTGAGAGAGAGTTTGATGCGGAGAAGTCATTTTTCCAAATGTCCATCCGCGGTGTTCTGCACAGCAATGTTGAAGTGGGCAGGGGGAGACTAGGCTTCATACATAGATTGAGGAAAACACAGGAAAAGAAGTGTTGGCTCAACTGCGGCACAAATAATTCCAGCAAGGCTCTGGGCGCCTGCGATCTGTTCTACAGCACTACTAACTAACTTAAGCAAAATAGTGCCACTGTATTCTGCTCTGGTCAGACCTCACCTGGAGTACTGTGTCCAGTTGTAACTGGCTGACTGACCGAACCCAAAGGGTGCTCATCAATGGTTCCTCTTCATCCTGGAGAAGAGTGACTAGTGGGGTGCCACAGGGTTCTGTCTTGGGCCCGGTCTTATTCAACATCTTTATCAACGACTTGGATGATGGACTCAAGGGCATCCTGATCAAATTTGCAGATGACACCAAACTGGGAGGGGTGGCTAACACCCCAGAGGACAGGATTACACTTCAAAACGACCTTGACAGATTAGAGAAATGGGCCAAAACAAACAAGATGAATTTTAACAGGGAGAAATGTAAAGTATTGCACTTGGGCAAAAAAAAAATTAGTTGCACAAATACAAGATGGGTGACACCTGGCTTGAGAGCAGTACATGTGAAAAGGATCTAGGAGTCTTGGTTGACCACAAACTTGACATGAGCCAACAGTGTGACGCGGCAGCTAAAAAAGCCAATGCAATTCTGGGCTGCATCAATAGGAGTATAGCATCTAGATCAAGGGAAGTAATAGTGCCACTGTATTCTGCTCTGGTCAGACCTCACCTGGAGTACTGTGTCCAGTTCTGGGAACCACAGTTCAAGAAGGACACTGACAAACTGGAACGTGTCCAGAGGAGGGCAACCAAAATGGTCAAAGGCCTGGAAACGATGCCTTATGAGGAACGGCTAAGGTAATTGTTAGAACCAAAGACCAAGGTACTATCTAGAATGTATAACTTGCTGCTAAAATGGAATACACAAGACGAAATGGTTAAATCGGCTATGATAAAATGGGCACAGGACATTGGGCATAACATTATGTTTGAGGACTGGGAAAGGTTGTGGACCACTGGGCTGAACTTCACCGCATGTAATGCTCTGAAGGAAAATGTAATGAAAATGATATATAGATGGTACATGACCCCAGTTAAACTTGCCAAAATATACCATTCGTCTGATAATAAATGTTGGAAATGCAGAGAAAATGAAGGAACATTCTTTCACCTCTGGTGGACATGCCCTAAGGTGAAGGCCTTCTGGGAAATGATATATAATGAGCTGAAAAAGGTATTTAAGTATACCTTCACAAAGAAACCAGAGGCCTTCCTTCTGGGTATTGTCGGCCAGAAGGTGTTAAGGAAGGATCGAACATTTTTTATGTATGCAACAACGGCAGCAAGGATTCTCATTGCAAAAAACTGGAAAACTCAAGATCTACCCACACTGGAAGAGTGGCAGATGCAGCTGATGGACTATATGCAACTGGCCGAGATGACCGGCAGAATCCGTGATCTGGGAGAAGAGAAGATGGAGGAAGACTGGGAGAAATTTAAGATGTATTTACAAAAACATTGTAATTTGGTTGAATGTTAAGAAGGATGCTAGATTATAAAAAACTGGCCACCACTAAACTAGATTTAAATTTGATGATAAGTGAGACTAAAGAAAATATAAAAAATTTTTGGAAGAAGTGCTAGATTATATTTGAATGAGTGGACATGAGATTGTAAACAAGTTGATAATTTGTTTGGAAAAAAATTTTAACGATGTAAATGGGAGTGGGAGACGTGAGGGAGTCCAAAGAAGTGATGAAATTGTTGTAAAAGAAGTAAGATTGTTTATTATGTGTGCATTTATATTTAAAAACCTTAATAAATATTTATAAAAAAAAAAAAAAGGAACGGCTAAGGTAGCTGGGCATGTTTAGCCTGGAGAAGAGGAGGTTAAGGGGTATGATATGATATGATAGCCATGTTCAAATATATAAAAGCATGTCACATAGAGGAGGGAGAAAGGTTGTTTTCTGCTGCTCCAGAGAAGCGGACACGGAGCAATGGTTCCAAACTACAAGAAAGAAGATTCCACCTAAACATTAGGAAGAACTTCCTGACAGTAAGAGCTGTTCGACAGTGGAATTTGCTGCCAAGGAGTGTGGTGGAGTCTCCTTCTTTGGAGGTCTTTAAGCAGAGGCTTGACAACCATATGTCAGGAGTGCTCTGATGGTGTTTCCTGATTGGCAGGGGGTTGGACTCGATGGCCCTTGGGGTCTCTTCCAACTCTATGATTCTATGATTCTATGATTCAAAACTAAAAAGGAACTCAATGGGAATTGCCTCTTATTCTGGCACACAAAGACAGCTCCTGCAAAAAATTGCTTTACGCAGTACTAGTCAATCCAAACCACTGTGCCAGAAGCCATGAAATCACTCCTTCAAAAAAACCGAAAGAGCTTAGCGCCTGAGCACAGCTGCATTAGCAATTGAATCGAGTAATGTTATGAAAAACAGAAGTGTTGCTTTAAACCCAAAAAGAAGAACGGCTACTCAAAAAGGGTTTTCACACTTTCAGATCTATGGCATACTTCCTTTTACCCAGTCTGTTACTATAATACGCACATTCCTTTCCAAGTCACCATGTACACATATTTTTGTTGAAGACAGATTTGATGAGAGACTCGTGTATTATGTACTGAGATATCTGGACTATAGAATGGAACGTAATAGTAAGAGCCATCCCTTGAACTTTCCCTTACACTGAAAAGTTTCAACAGAAGCAAGTTGCAGGTTTATTAAACCTGGCTGCATATACTTTGGCCAGCCTTCAATTAGTCTGAGCACCCACAAACCCAAACCGGCTTTCTTTCAGCAGGGAAAAGAGCTTCAAAATACCACTCTCCATTTTAATCTTTCTTCAGGTCCCTCCAGATTTCCCTCATGCACACCAGTTGCAAATAAGACATCGCTTTCCATCTCTCAGTGCAGTGAAAACAAAGCATGATCGGGTCTAATCGGGGGGATATATATATTTTTAAAGCCTCTAACAATGAAACAGGAAGCGCATATATCATACAAACGAGAACATCAATGAGAAGCAAACCACAAAATAAGCACAAGTTAATATAGTTTTAATATAAATTATTCTGCAATTGTTAAAGTCATAGATCATTTGAACTTGGGGTTACAAGTGACGTACTTTTTTGAGGCCTACATTTGAGACAGCAAATGTGCCTTTCCTTTCTGGTAACACTATCACAATCATACAACTGAGGGAGGAACATCTCTTACATGCCCATAATAGCTGTATAGATACTTTAATCTCCTCAGCATCATAACCTCTGGAACGTTCTTTCTCAACAGGATTCAGTCTGCCCCTCATTTTGTCCTCAGGGTTCAAGAATATGAAATCTATGAGCCTTACATGGAAGGGGAGAATTTATCCATACCTAGATGCCACACGCACGAGTTTTGCTGAGAAAATCAACCAGTTTAAAACCAGACATGCGCCATTTTTTACTGGGGTGAGGCACATGTTGCTATTTTCTAACTAGCAAAGTACAAAATGGTAAGTTGCTTTTAATACTGTGAAGGTAGGTAAAGGTAAAGGACCCCCGGACAGTTCAGTTCAGTCAAAGGCAACTATGGGATGTGGCGCTCATCTCTGCTTTTCCGAGGGAGCTGGCATTTGTCCACAGACAGCTTTCTGGGTCATGCGGCCAGCATGACTTGCTTCTGGTGCAACAGGACACCGTGACAGGTGGCAGAGCACACAGAAACGCCATTTACCTTCCCGCCACAGCAGTACCTACTTATTTACTTGCACTGGTGTGCTTTTCAACTGCTAGGTTGGCAGGAGCTGGGACAGCGCAATGGGAGCTTACCCCGTCGCATGGACTTGAACTGCCCACCTTCCAATCGGCAAGCCCAAGAGGCTCAGTGGGTTAGACCACAGCGCCACCCGCATCCCGACTGTGAAGGAAAGATAAGTGACAGATGCCACTGATTGTGCACACAGCCCCACCCAATTCTGCTCCAGACAGGAAAGGGTGGGGTTCTTACAGGTTTGACCCTGCATGACTCCAATTACCTCAGCAATGCAATGGTCAAACCACTTCCCAGACATGTCCCTGGGAAAGGGGAAGGCAACCGAACACAATTGCCAAGATGCTCTCTGTCCACCTGTTATGTACTGAGTTGAATAGGATCCAAACTGCAGCAGTCTGATTGGTCCTAGAACAATAGGATCTAAATTGCAGCAGTCTGATTGGTCCTAGAACAATGCAGCAGTATGATTGGTTGGCAGGAACCACCCAATCATGCTCTAGATATAAGTGAATCCACAACCTGATTGGCTTACAGTAGAATTCCAGAATTAGCCAATCATGTGCAGCCCATTGTGTAAATAATGTATATAAAGCAGATACTTTGAGGGGACTTTCATTCATTCCTCCTCACCACTATGAGCTGAATAAAGAGCATGAAATCACTTTGCGACTATGAGTATATTTCACCACCTCTGCACTTAAATGATAGGGTTTGCTTGTCAAGGTTGCCAGATGGCTGACTGAGGAACACTAGATCCCTGGCAAGCAGGATTCACAAGAGGCGATCACACTCACGCCAGATTGCAACGGAACAATCTCCACCAGGTTAAGTCAGGTCTGTGAACCTCTTTGGTCAGACAAAGGGTATTCGCAAGCAAGCAAAGCATTTTTTCCCTCTTCTTTTGTACTAAAGGTCCACAAATTGGTTAGACTGGGATTAATAGGGCAACATGAGCTGAGCGGTAACTTAATTCCCTGTTAATTAAGCACTTTTCTACCAAAGGCACTATTAGCCAAGGACGAAATGTACGACTAGAGACAGAGAAAACATAAAAGCTGCAAGACAAGCCACACCTCTAGTTTTCTAATATAGTTTTCAGTTTGTCATGTACGTATTTGGTAACACGGGGAAGTACAGTGACGGACACATCCATATGGACTTTTATATCCAACCCTTCTTCCAAGGAGCTCAAAGTGGCA
The DNA here is from genome assembly GCF_964252035.2 of Podarcis erhardii. NCBI lineage: Eukaryota > Metazoa > Chordata > Lepidosauria > Squamata > Lacertidae > Podarcis > Podarcis erhardii. Next base: position 22,463,319 of record NC_138512.1, read on the forward strand.
TACATGACTTTTTCCTTACAACAACTTTATGAGGTAGGTTAGAGAGCTGTGAGAACTATGAAGTTCACTGGATGACCATGGTCCTTAGGTCACTCTCAGCCACCCTAATCTACCTCAAAAATAGGCCTGCCACTAGGTTTGAGGAGGTCCTGTGAGGTACTAGGGACACGGGTGGCACTGTGGTCTAAACCACTAAGCCTCTTGAGCTTGCCGAACAGAAGATCAGCGCTTCAAATCCCTGCAACGGGGTGAGCTCCCGTTGCTCTGTCCCAGCTTCTGCCAACTTAGCAGTTCAAAAGCACAGCAGTGCAAGTAGAGAAATAGGTACCGCTGCGACATGAAGGTAAACAGCATTTCCATGTGCTCTGGTTTCCATCACAATGTTCTGTTGTGCCAGAAGCGGTTTAACCATGCTGGCCACATGACATGGAAAGCCATCTGTGGACAAATGCTGGCTCCCTCAGCCTGAAAGTCCTCAGCCTATAGTCACCTTTGACTGGACTTAACCATCCAGGGATCCTTTAAAAGGTAAAGGTAAAGGACCCCTGACAGTTAAGTCCAGTCACGAACGACTTTGGGGTTGTGGCGCTCATCTTGCCTTACTGGCTGAGGGAGCCGACGTTTGTCCACAGACAGTTTTTCCGGGTCATGTGGCCAGCATGACTAAGTCTCTTCTGGTGAAACCAGTGCATGGAAACGCCATTTACCTTCCCGCCGGAGCGGTACCTATTTATCTACTTGCACTTTGACGTGCTTTCGAACTGCTAAGTTGGCAGGAGCTGGGACAGAGCAACGGGAGCTCACCCTGTAGCGGGGATTCAAACAACCGACCTTCTGATCGGCAAGCCCTAGGCTCAGTGGTTTAGACCACAGCGCCACCCGCATCCCTCCAGGGGTCCTTTACCTTTTACCTTTAACCCTTTACCCTCAGACCTGTGAAGTAGCACTCTGCCATTACACTCCCACAATTGAACTATTGAACCTGCATGTTAGGGGCAGGTATCGTCAGAGATATGCCACTTTAGCTGCTTGGCCCTGTCCTCATTCCACATACAGAAATTAACTAGACTGGAATTTAAATCTTAACTCACTAGTGGTGATGGAGTAGCATCTTCCACAACACCCAATACAGCAAGCTAAGGGGGTGGGATGGAAAATGTCATGTGGCATACATAGCTCTGTCCTTGAAAAGAGAGGGGATGCCCAGGAGGCTTAGGAGAAACAGCAAGGGGGCTGTGCTTTCTGCTACCATCCAGCGTTTACCTCCTGTAATGGTTTCCCCACTTTGCCTAACAGTAGGGCCGGCTCTGATCTCCCAGCCCAGGCATAGGCAAACTCCGCCCCTCCAGATGTTTTGGAATTACAATTCCCACCATCCCTATCTAACAGGACCAGTGGTCAGTGGGAACTGTAGTCTCAAAACATCAGGAGGGCTGGAGTTTGCCTATGCCTGTCCCAGTCTAATGAGCAGACTAGAACTTAATTGTGCGCAAGATATTGCACTTCTTGAATGTTCTGGTGCAGTTCTCACTGAAAATAAATTTTGAAGCACATTTTAGAGTACACATAATAACTTTTGTGAGTAATATTCAGAGTAGACTACTCTGAGTACTACTTACCATATTTTTTGCACCATAACACTCACTTTTTTCCTCCTAGAAAGTAAGGGGAAATGTCTGTGCGTGTTGTGGAGGGAATGCCTACAGGTGGCATGCCTACGGATTTTCCTCCTCTAAAAACTACATGCGTGTTATGGTCGGGTGCATGTTATAGAGCGAAAAATACGGTACTTTAACAAAAGGTTTTAATCTCAATAAATGAGTGACTTGCAGAATAATGTAGATAGGTTTTGCCCCACAAAACTCAATGTGACCCTTGAGAGCGGAGTCAGCCTTTACCTGCAAATCCCCATCCTGTAATCTACTTCTGGCGGCCCCTGTTAAATATGACAGAACTTTGGAAATGGTCATGTATTAACACAAAACAAAGCATCCTGGTGGACTATCTGGTCACACTAACGCCAATTTCTTGAGCTGTGAAGAATGCTTGCTAGGCAACAGCAGAAGCCTGCATGTTAAATAATATTGGCTGATATTTGAGAGTCTCCCTCGTCCATTCCACAAAGAGGTATATTACATCAAGAATGGCAGCGTTCCCACCAGATGTGCATGTATACTTTGGAGGACGCTTGGACAACCCACCATGACCATCCAGTTCCTAAGCATGCAACATATTTGATGACGAGCCTCAATTGTTTGCTTTGGCTACACTTGTTTAAGTTGGAGGTGCTCCACACAAGAAGTTTCCTTTGGCTTGAGGTCGGATGACTCCTAACAGCAGGTCTGTACTATAATGTCTGGGAAAGTAACTTTTCTTCCTAGGAAGTCATAGCACAATGTGCTTTTTAGCACATCCGAGGGGGCCATCTAGGCAGCTGGCGAAACATTCCCAAAGCCAGGTCAACAAACCAAACTCGACAAGAAGCAAACGAACAAAAAATGGTTGTGAGAATCTTCCTCAAATCTATCTCCAAAGGACAGATAACTTGAACGCTATAGCTATTATTACGAAGACTTCACAAAAAGAACTTAAAACTCATAGTTCAAGGTGCAGTTTTACTTACTCACACAGCAGAACACCGTTTTCTAATCCAGACCGAAAATCTTTATCACCAAAGGTTCTCCCCGTAACTTGCTGTAAAAGAAGGAGGTGGGGATTAGTCCATCAAATCTTAGGGTTTGGGACAGTTTTCTGAACAAAAACAAACTTCATCATAAAGCACTCCAGCTCAATATTTTCTGGCACTTCTGAAACAGCCTTAGTCACAGCCTAGAAATTTATTTTCAGCTTATACACTGTATCCCATGTAAGACTTCAGTGGGTCTCCTACTCTGAAGATGAATTAATTGGATACAGTCTTATCACTTTAGGAAACACTGACCTAACACTTCATTCAAATTTACGCCATTATTTGGTAAAGACTGAAACTGTCACTATCAATGGTCAACTGCAAAGCTGTATTCATGCAATTTATAATTATTATATACAATCCCCAAAATATTGATCTGCTGAGAAGTGCCAACTCATGATACATTTTAACACATCTAATGAAGTAGGTAGGCTCTTTCCTATGTTTATTGTTGTTGTTAATTAAATTTGTATATACCGCCCTTCAGTTGAAGATCCTAGGTCTACAAAAGGGACTGAGAGCATGTTCACACCACTTTTGGGGGATTTTTACTTTGAATAAGTTCTCAAAGGGCTATCCGTGCCCAAATAAATCATATACAGTTGTTACACAAGGTATTGGAAAATACAAACCAGGAAACCCCATTTCTGAGAAAACTATAAAAAATAAATTTTACTTTGTAGAGGTAGTTAAAGTATGATTCAATGAACTTTTCCCCTCAGAAATTTCCAGTGCTTTACATTTCACATATTTTTTTCCCCCATTTCACAAGTTCATTGGCAAAAATGAATGGACACCAAACACAAATAAATACAACTGGACAAACGTGGCCATTTCCATGTATTTAGCTTTGCTTACTAAAGCTAAGTGAAATAAGGATGATAATTACATCATTCTCCAGACCAGGAGTGGGGAAGAAGAGTTTGGATTTGATATCCCGCCTTTCACTTCCTTTAAGGAGTCTCAAAGCGGCTAACATTCTCCTTTCCCTTCCTTCCCCACAACAAACACTCTGTGAGGTGAGTGGGGCTGAGAGACTTCAGAGAAGTGTGACTGGCCCAAGGTCACCCAGCAGCTGCATGTGGAGGAGCGGAGACGCGAACCCGGTTCCCCAGATTACGAGACTACCGCTCTTAACCACTACACCACACTGGCTGTGGTTCAGCAACATTTGGAGGGGCCCAAACTCTCATCATCCCCAACCCTTTGCAATGGTGGTTGGGAATGATGGAAGTTTGATTCCAGCAACTTCCAGAGAGTCACAGGTTCCCCGCTCCTGCTCTAGGGCTGCTGAAAATTCTCTGACGCAAACTGAAACCTTTCCAAAGCAAATGACCCCAAATCTAAATCTATTTGAATTGAGTTAGCCACAAATTATTCAGGTCCACTTTCCCAATGGTCAGAGAGTGGAAGCATCCATTCCACGCACACACAACATCTTTAAATGATGCTACACTGCAAAGGCACCTATGGCACCTTAACACACAGGGTGATATTTTGGGGAGAGCTGCAGGATGCAGAGCTGACAATTGGTTCAATCATTTGTGCAGTGCAGTACCAGGGGCAGAAACGGGCAGCCTTCTGCTCAAATTCCTAGCTGAAGCAAGCATTGCCTTTGCAGCCTCTTTAAGAGCACACAGAACCTCACTAGCATATCTCATTCTCTACTGATGCCTGAGCTATTTGCCAAGTCTTTGATAAGATTTATAAAACGTAGAAAAACAGGAAGAGGCTGCTTTTCATGTGATACCATGATTAAAATCAAAGAACCAAAGCTCAATGTAATTTGTCATCTACACACGTACAACAAACGGTATGATTTCATCATCTTTGTTATATTTTCCTCTTTAAAGAGGTTGTGTTCAGTCTTGGCAATGGAATGATTCTATTGCTGTTAGTTGACATACATGAAATGTGTGTTTACCAAGGAAAACAAAGACATGTGAGCATGGAGAGACTAAACTCAGTTGAATGCAGGGGTGAGGACCTTCAGCCTAAAGAGGAGCAGAGTATGGCCTGCATCAAACCTGCCGGAATGAATTGGAGATAAGTAAACAAGATAGTGAAGCTCTTCAGATTCAGGCTTGGAATCAAGAAATCCCAATTCAAAATGAGAGGCAAATTTTACACACCCCAAACATCTTCTCTGGCTCATAAGAAAATCCTGAGTGGGAAAAGAATTTCCAACCTCAGCCCGCCGCCACTGCTGCCTGTCTCTACTGTACATCTCAATCTCCCCAAGCGGTGCAGCAATAAAACTGCCAGCACATTCACAAAGCTAAGCAGGGTCCGGTATGGTTTCATATTGGATGGGAGACCAACGCGTGTTGAGATTCCTGCATTGCAGGCGGCTGGCCTAGATGACCCTCAGGGTCCCTTCCAACTCTACAATTCTATGAAAGGGAAGCGTGGAGGTGGAGACAACTTGCAATGCAGGAATCCTGCCAGACAGCCAGACACACTAACTGACCCATTGTGCCACGGGGGGCTTCCCTTCTGTTTATGACCAAAGGAGCACCAAAACTGTATTGAAGGGAAGGGGAAATTGTTCCTTTCTTGCTGGCTAACAGAGTGATAGGGTGTGGGGAAACTATGGAGGATCCCATGGGAAAACTACATTTCCTATCTTTCTTCTTCTTCTTTGGAGATCACTCGTACCCAAGTAAGATTGTCTTCCATGAACATGGTTTTAACAGTGAGTCCGTAAGTGACTGTGGAGGCCAATTCTGGATCCACAAGTCCTTCCACAGTGGGGACATAGGTTTCCTGGCGGGTATTGATCATGGTGAGGGTTTGCCAAGCGTGCCTTCCTCTTAGCACGCTTCTCCCTTTCATCCTGAGTTCGACATCATACAGTGGTGCTTCAGGTTACATATGCTTCAGGTTACAGACGCTTCAGGTTACAGACTCCGCTAACCCATAAATAGTACCTCGGGTTAAGAACTTTGCTTCAGGATGAGAACAGAAATCGTGCTCCAGCAGCGCGGCGGCAGTAGGAGGCCCCATTAGCTAAAGTGGTGCTTCAGGTTAAGAACAGCTTCAGGTTAAGTACGGACCTCCAGAACGAATTAAGTACTTAACATAAGGTACCACTGTACAAGTGCGATACTCACTCAACATAGTGGCGATGATGAGTGTCACCATGACACTTTGACTAAATAAATGGCATATCTTTTGCTTTTGCTGTGGTGCTTCAGGTTATGAACAGTTTCAGGTTAAGAACAGACCTCCGGAACGAATTAAGTACAGTGGTACCTCAGGACGCAAACGGTATCCGTTCCGGAGCCCCGTTCGCATCCTGAATGGAACATAAGACACGACAGTGCATCTGCGCATGCATGGGTCACGTTTTGCCACTTCTGCGCATGCGCGCGACACCGTTTTGAGCGTTTGCGCATGCGCGAGTGGAGAAACCCGGAAGTAACGCGCTCCGTTACTTCCGGGCTGCCACGGAGCACAACCCGAAAGCGCTCAACCTGAAGCACATTCAACCTGAGGTATGACTGTACTTAACCCGAGGTACCACTGTACTTCCCACCATCACCACTGAGTGGAAGAGTGGAGAATGTTTGAGGCTTGGCAGTCTGGGAGACATCCTTCCTTGTTCTAGGTTTGACGCATGGATTCCCCCACGCACACCCAGTTTCTTTTTTCCTGGGGTCCAGAGACTGAAGTGAGAGCCAAAGAGCTCACTTATCTGTATTCTTTTAAAATTACATATTTTTAAAACGGATACCTTTCTAAATTTGCCCCATTACTCACTTGAATCAGCTTCCAGCAACAACAAAAACCACTAATACAATAAAAACAATAAAGTTATATATAATACAACGCAGATAGATATATCAATAAGCCAGATCAACGCCAAAAGCCAGACCGCTAAACAAAGCCATATTACCACAATTGTTGTCAGTATGCATCAGTTCATATTACTGAGGCGTGACATGATCCACTGCATTAGCCTAACAAGCCCCAGGTGTCAGAACAGCTTAAGGAAGGGAGGGAAAAGCAAAAGGTTACAAATAACTAAGCAGATGCTGTCCCCAGGTGAAATTTTTCCTATCCCGCAACATATTGGAATCCAACTGACTGGGCAGTGCCAAAGCTTAATGAGACCTTGGCTTGCTCCTGGAGGCAATTATTTGGTTTCTGCATGAGATGGATAGCAAGCGAGGAAGGAAGGGGATTGCATTATGTGAAACACAGCCATGAAGAGATCTTTGTCCTAGAAAGGATACGGGGATTGTGCTTGATAAAAACAGCCATTTATCTGCTCATTTGCACTAAATAGGTCCCATACGGCTCTGTTTAGAGCAAAACAGTCAAAACAGATGCATTTTGGCCTCAAGCAAAGATGGCTTTTTCCATTAGAGAATACTACAGTAGAGTAAAATAGCTCCACAGATTATCTTGAAGACATTGAGAGGTTGAAATCCACAGATTTCTCGATTTAACCCTAAAGTACGCCTGGGCAGCCGGGAGCCTGAAAGGGTGCTGAAACTCTTCCATTTTATTCAACTGAACTACTATGAAGTAAGTGGTTCATAGACTGCAGCGTAAATTTCTGCTGGAGAACAGCTTTGAGAATTGGGTTGCTTGCCACACAAAATTAGTCCATTTATAGGGGGGAAAGTAAGCTTCCACAGAAGATCACATTATTTGTCCCTGCTCCATTTCATCGCCTCTCCCATAAAGCCATCTGACAAGACAAACACATAACAAATAGATGAAATACACCATTATTTCAGATTCCTGAGGGGCCCTTCCTCTAACCAATATCGCTGAATCACATGCCAGCTTGGTTGTAATTTGGCGGTAAATACTTGGTGGTAATTTGGAATAAAGGAGCATGTTTTTGGTACTTATTGTATGTCATTACCACAAACCTCTTGTGTGATCCTTTTGGAAACCGCTTTGGTTTCATTCCCTAAAATGGAATCAATTGTTCCTTTATTCTACCCTTGCTTGACTCGAATTCTCTGGGCCAGAATACTAATTATGTTGCTGTTTTCATTCAGTGCAATATTTTCCTTTCAGGAACACCCAGGGGGGACAATCTGGATCAGGACCTAGGAGATTTTTGCAGGGGAGGGTAAAAATCGGGCTTAGTCAATGTTGTGCCTTCAAAAAAAAAATTGGACTACATTTCCCATCATGCCCAACCACTGACCATGCTTGCTGGGTGTGGTGGGTGTTGGAGTCCAACAACACTGTGAGGGAACCACATTGGAAAGCCTTGTTATAAACCAGGGGTCGGCAACGTTTTTTGTGACTGGGCCGGTCCATTCCCTGGCAGACCTCTCGGTGGGCCAGAGCATGCGCGCCCATGCGTGCACTCAAACTATTTCTGGCGCTCTTCACAGAATCCCCACACCGATCCACAGAATGGCCGTGGGCCAGTTCCAGGAAGCTCATGGGCCAGAACCAGCCCATGGGCCTTAGGTTGCCGACCTCTGTTATAAACAGTGCTTTAAGACTCAGGAACGAAAAGGCCTTAGGAAGTTAAAACATTTCTGCCTTTCCAGAAGAATTTCAAGTTCAGCACCAAGCAAGAACACCACAGACTGAACAAGGTCCTCTTTCAGGTCCTCACCCACCTGATGGCAGGGGGGTCTGAAGCAGGGTCTCCAAGGGGTATCTGAATATATGGGAAAGTTCATGTGTTTTGAAGAAAAAGCAAGCTTCCAGCTCCTTTTAACCAGGCCTTTGGTTGATCTGATGTCCTTTTAAAATGTGTTTTTGTGGGGGAGGGTATTGGGCTGCTGTTTTTATTTTTATTAAGTATTTTGTGGTTTTATATTTTGATTTTATTCTGTGACCACCCTGAGACCCCCAGGTATAGGGCGGTATATAAATTCAATAATAATAATAATAATAATAATAATACTCCTCCCTTTTATTTGTAAAAGCAATAAAGTTCCACCATTTCACCGTAAATGTGCCTTTGTTTGTTTGTTTGTTTGTTTGTTTGTTTGTTTGTTTCCTGTTTTTCTATCCTGTTGCTATATATAGTTTTTGTGTAAAGTTTTTCAGCAAGGGCCATTTCCCACACTTTATTGTACCAATTTTACCAAAGAAATTCCACTCAAACCCTTCCAAATTCTTGCTGCTACCAGTAAATATCCAACTAATGGCCCTGTTATTTTCCTTTCCTTTTATACTATGGTTCTCACTATACTTTTTTATTTTTGTGCTTAAAACTTATCTCCAAGGGACAGAAGTTACACAAGTCAAATAAAGTGATTTAAAAAAAATAAACAAACCATGGTGAGCTTTTGTTTTCAGGTTCTGCCATGGTTCATCTCAAAACATCCCCTCTCTTAGGGTTGAAGCACACGGTTCACAATATGGGAATTCTCGGCTCACTCTGCCCTCTCTGCATATCGGAGATATGGAGCAACAAAGCAAACCACATTTTTGCCCTGAAAAATGTGAGAACAGATCACATAAATTAAGCATAGAAGACCCTGCCTGTGCCACCCATATCACACAGAAGGCCATCTTTACATCATCTGCAGACAGAAGAGCATAAACTGGTCCTCAGGCTAAGAAATATATAGTAATGCTTGCAATTTCTTTTTCATCTGCATTCTTGCTCCCTCTGAAATCTGTTTGCAATAGCAAACAGTATACTTAGCTTTCAGCGGCCAACGTATACAGAGAAGGCTTTAGCCATCAGAAAAGTAAGTCTGAAAGCAATTACCTTGCTGGTGGTTCCTTTTGAGCACAAATTTACACACCGATGCAATAATTGGAAATAATATTTTTTTTTAAAAAAAATGATCTGTCGACAGCACCTATCTGTGACAAACAATGCAATTCTAGATGAAATAGAATTACTAATCAATTTCTACATAAACAGAGCTGGGGTGAAAACCCACATTAATTTATTTCTGGAACATCCAATAAGATTGTAATGCGGTAAAGTGGCAATTGGTCTGTTCCTTTTATTTTTCCCTGCTGCTCCAGATACAGGAGAGGTTTTGTTCACAGGGCATGTGGCGAGGAGATGCTGGCTCAAACAATAACCGGCTCTTTTTTTATTGTTAGAACACCTGCTGCCTCTGACAGCACAAACTCATCCATTATGCAATGTCCATGTGGCGATGGGACCACAAGCAGTAATTCTGAAACAGAGTGTCAATGCGAAGAAATACAAAGGGTAATTTCTCACTTGGCTTTTATGCATGCAATCTCTCCTTCCTTGACTTCTGTTTATATTGCTGCTGCTGCTGCTTGTGTGTATATAACAATTTGTGATCAGCATCAAGGAGAGAGAGAGAGAGAGAGAGAGAGAGAGAGAGAGAGAGAATGCCAAGTACCTTCTCTTTGTCTTCCTATCTTAATTTTTATTTTTTATTTCCTTCCTTTTTTTTGTAAGGGAAGATAAAATCCATGATCTTTTTAAGTCAGTTACTGCAGCTTCCACTATGCTCAGTGCTGGATCAAGACCCAGGCCAAAGTTTGAAAGTAACAATTATGATTTCTTTTTTTAAAATTCAGGCTAATGTTTATTATTATTATTATTATTATTATTATTATTATTATGCTGGAAGCCGCCCAGTGTGGCTGGGGCAAACCAGTCAGATGAGCAGGGTATAAATAATAAACAACTTCTTCTTCTACTTCTTCTTCTTCTTCTCCTTCTTCTTCTTCTTCTTTGACTGAGGCAGACTTTCAAACTGTTAAGTTGTGGGCAAACATATCAGACAACACAGCGATTCTTCCAAAGCACCTCTTTATTTGTAAGCTGGAGCAGAACTGACTGAGGAGCTCATGCTTATATAGAGCTCCAGAACAATGTAACTGTTGCCATTTTCTAAAACTATCCAATCACTGAATGTCACTTTCGATCCTTCATTTGCATACAAACTATCCAATCATTGAACGTCACTTTCGATCCTTCATCTGCATAACTATCTACAGTATCCCCCTGCTGGCCCAGGGTGAGAACTTCAGTACATAACACAAACAGTTATTCAGCAGGGCACCTGTGGCGAGTACAAATCTCCTCTGGGTAATCAAAGGGTAGGGATTGACAAGAATAGACAAGAACAGCATCCAGACTTAATAAGGATCTAGATCAGAAATATGAATCGTTCTACTCATGGTATTTCTGATCTAGAGTATGTTCAGGGATTATATTTCTTGGAAAGCTGCTTTGGAACTGGCCTCAGGGAGAAGGTATGATATCACACTAGACTCTCTGTTACCTCAGATCCAACTTTCTCCACACTCCTCTCTTGCTTCTGAGTTGGAAATTGAGCTGAACACCCATCAGAAGCTTATTATAGTCAAGTAAGACAAGGTGCAAAGTATAAAATACAAATTCAGAACCTGAAAGAAGCCAACTTAATGACAAGCTAAGAACTGACAATCACAGCAGGCCACAAGACTGGACTATGTTCAGATATTCTGCCAACTGCTTGGTAATAAATGTATTGATCCACTAAAGGAAACTACCACCCTTCTAAGAACTACAGTAAAAAATGAAAAATAAAATTCTGACCTGCGGGTCAATCTTGGACCACCAGAGGATCAAATTTGACCTGTGAGACATTAAAACAAAAAACAAAACAAAAAAACCACTTCCACCTGCCAATCTGCTGAGATCACTGCAATGTGAGGTGTTGGTTCTTCATTGGCTGCGCTCACCAGTTCCGCAGCCTGGGAACAAGTGTGCACAACCAAAGCTCAGGGTGGGTCTGTTTGAAAGCCCTCTTCAGAGGTTCAAAGAGATACATAGGTCTCTTTGCAAAAGGTCTTTCAACCAGCCTCGCCCCCCACTGCACTTTGAAGTCCCAACAATTGGGACTTCTAAACAAGCCTCATCTGATGTCCTTATGGCTCTACACACCTGTCAAGTTTGGCCCCCTAGGGAGGGTGTGATGTGAGCTTAATGCCTTCAACAAAACAAGAGATTTCTTATTCAGGGATAGCATATGCCACAGGTTCATATTTGGCCTTGGAACTTAGTAGTTGCTGATACCTAATATAGCATGCCCACGTTTCTATTAACAGCAACACATTTAACACAATTAAGATAAAATACAGGCGATAGCAGTTTTCATATTTCATCAGGAGGCTTATTATATTTCTTCTCCCTTTCATTAGTACAAAAAAAAGGATTTTCATGAAACAAAATCTCTTTGGCCAAAGATTTCGTGCCCTTTCCCCATTTTTTTAAAGCAACTTGAAGCTGCATTTCAAAGACTATGCGTTGGTTGTCTTACAATGTAACCCTTTTATTTTCATCTTGGTAATTACCAAGGCTGAGAAGATTAAAAAATTGAGACTACAACATGCATTCATCATCATGCATTAAATCATAATTAGTAAAGGCTGTAAAGTTAAAGATGTGTCATCTGTTTACAAATCTCATCCAAATAACTGTATTTTTAATTTCTCATTCCTTGTCCAGAAGCATATTGGCAGAATATTCAGAGGACTGGAACCCCCGGAAAGCTGTATGTGCTGAGCAGAAACTACCATCTCCAAAACATATTTCTGAAATGAACACTACACAAGGTTTTATGATGTTTTAATCATTTTACTGTACATCACCTTGATATTTTTTATGACTTGGCGGTTTATATTCTTATAAATAAATTAAACATATGTCGTCGAACTGAGTGGACAGTTCATGAATGTCCACTCAGTTCCCTCTGCTGCCCCAGTCTTATACCGGGGAAAATTATGGGACACATCTGAAACCTACTTGAAAACGGATGTTACACAACCGTAGCAAATCCACACATGTATGAGATGTACCATCACTTGCTGAATACTGCCTTCCAGATGTTGATGTTCCCCACAAAGCTCTCAGCACCATTTTTAAGCTATTACAGGCACCAGATGGCCAAGTTTATAGTTTAGTTTGGTTTATAATTATTTACAATTGCTAGATCAAGTTTGTGAACTTGACCTAGCAGCCCATTAGCACTTTGCAAAGATGGAAGAAGTCAGTTCTGTAAAGTTCCCTAGAGAAACTTGTACCAGGAGGACCATCCTTCACAGCAGAATAAATCTCACTGGTATTCCCACTCCTTTGTTCTCCTTTCTTTCCAAAATAGGAATAATGCATCACATACATGATACAATGGAACCAAAGTGACATTCGACTTCCCATTCTTAAAAGGCAGTTGTGTGATTCCATGGAATTTTCCTTGAAGTTCAACAATGTACAGTGGTACCTTGGTTCTCAAACTGCATTGCAAGGGGTTATTAGAGTAGATGACCCCGAGCCCTTTCCAACTCTATAATTCTTTGATTCTATGGTTCCCTGAACACGCAGAGAAATGAAAAGAGCAGAGGAGAGATTAGTTGTGCTCACATTTGTTAAAAAAAGAAATGCAACATATTGATTGGTCTTCAACCATATGGAGCGAGCAAGGCTTCCTTCCATTTCTAACAATTTGATCGTGAAGTGCTCTAAACGCTGAGGGGGTAGAAGCTTCTTCCTTTCCACAGAAGTTCAAACAAACAGAAAGCAACTCCCATTCATGCAATGGAGAAAGTACATGAACCAAGAGAAAGTATAGGAATCTGAAGTCTGGGGAAAAGAAATCTCAAAAATCCTGCATTTGTCTAGTCAGCTTTTCCCAGATTAAGTTTATAGACTTCCTCATCCCCATGGAAAATTACAAATGCTAATAAATTTAAGTTTGAGGTTAACACCTGAACTGGAACAGTAGCCCTTCTCTTGACTTTCCTCTGGAAAAAAACCACTGCAAATCTCCCTGAAATATAGATGGTATGTCTTTAAGGAATTCTTTGGGTCGCTCTCAGTCAACATGCCTTTGTTTATGTCAGTGTATTTCCATCCCGTCTGCTTTACTCTGTATTATACAGAATAATCCTAGCAGGAGCTGAAAACATTTTGAGATTTGAACAGCCCAAAGGGTGTTTCAGGAGCAGGCTTAAAAATCTTTTAATGATGGCATAATACGTGAATAGTTTCTGTAATGTTATGTCTCAAATATAAGGGGATGGGGAACAGAAGCAATTTCAAGGGGTGAGTGGAAATTTGTGTCAAGACACCTCACTGGTTTGTCTTTTGTGGAAAAAAATGTTTTTGGTGCCATCTCTCCAAGGACTAAGGGGCTGTGATTTTCTCACAGGGTTAGAGTCCTTGAAAAACAGTGCTGTTCCTTAGAATTATATGTTGAAAGCCACCAAGTCCAGTGCTGCATGTGGTAAACAATAAACAGCCCAATTTCCCCCCCTTAAAAAACCCGAAACCCACATCCCTTCAAATTAACTTCAAATTGCAGGGATGTTTTCATTCAGCTCTATTTAAAATCCATCTAACTGTGGAGGAAAGTGCATAGAACTGGCATACTGTCCTGAAACAAATCATTCGAAAACAAAACAAGCATTGCCCATCCTGATGCGAACTCGTTTTGCGCAACACCGCTTCCCCAAGCTTGTATATAATGCTTTCGTTTTTGTTCGGTTTGAGTTTGGTTGTAGCTGTCTCAACTGCAACACTAAAGGCTTGACGTGTGCAAATCGCCAATCAATTCAGAGCTGTCATATCACCGGAATCTTTCTTAGTGGTTTGGAGGGAAAGGAACAGAGGAAAAATAGCCGCTAGAGATAACAGAAGGGACGCAGGTGGCGCTGTGGTTAAACCACAGAGCCTAGGGCTTGCCGATCAGAAGGTCGGCGGTTCGAATCCCCGCGACAGGGTGAGTTTCCGTTGCTCGGTCCCTGCTCCTGCCAACCTAGCAGTTCAAAAGCACGTCAAAGTGCAAGTAGATAAATAGGTACCGCTCCAGCGGGAAGGTAAACGGCATTTCCGTGCGCTGGTCTGGTTCGCCAAAAGCGGCTTAGTCATGCTGGCCACATGACCCGGAAGCTGTACACCAGCTCTCTCGGCCAATAAAGCGAGATGAGCGCTGCAACCCCAGAGTTGGCCACGACTGGACCTAATGGTCAGGGGTCCCTTTACCTTTTACCTAGAGATAACAGGAGGAGAGACAAATTTTGCCAGCCAATGCCTCCCTTCCTTTAACAAGATGCTGCTCAGCCAGAAGTGTATCTGAAGCAGCTCCTTCCATCACAGGACCACAGGGATGGCGACAAGGGAACCCCAAGCATCAAATCTGACTTGCTTGTTGGGACAGGTTGCCAAAGGAAGCCTTCTCCCTGTTGATAACTAACTAACTAAGAAAGTACACCTGCTAGAAATTAGATAACCTTGGAGCAGAACTTCCAAACACAGAGTCTTTTTTTGTTGCTTCCAAACAGAAGTGTGGAAAGAGCAAACTCATTCTTTTAATGATGGTCCTCATCTAGCAAAAGAAAAAAGGCACAATTCACACACAGTAGGCTCAGGGGGAGCCCAAAGGTTTGCAAAAGAACGAAGCACTGTATCTTTATCCGAAGAAACACTAAGGGATGGGAAACCCGCAAACAGCTCATTGAAGCATGAGCGTTCTAAGTGGCCATTGAATGCTATCTGTTGGGAGGTGGGGAAATGGAATGGGGTTTTCTGAAAGAAGGCATGGGTGCCGAGCTGGCTGACATCCTGAACAGGAGCACTCCACATTGTAACATGTTTTTTGCAGGTCCCACTTGTCTGGTTATATAAGCTAAAAAGAGTGACACATGACAGTTGGAACTCAAGTCTCTTCCTTTACTCCCTTGACCTCCATTATCGTACTGATGGGTTTTCCCAATAAATCCGGCAAAAAACGAGAAAGCAATTAAAAACATATCTGATAATGCAACCAATGCTCTTCTGTTGTTTTCTGCTGTCCCCTACCCCCTTAAGATACCAGCCCCAGTGGATTTTATTTCAATAGCTTTTAAACTTAATTAGGGTATGAAGAACTGAATTCAACAGTGGAGTCTATCACACTATTTCATTAAAAAAAAATGAAAATGAAGACTCTTGAAATATCAGAGGGACGGTGGATTCTGTATCCCATTTCAATGAGGAATGGCCATAGCTGCAAACACATTCACATGTGTCTTGTTGAACTCAATGCGGCAGCTAGACTGGTGACTGGGAGCGGCCGCCGAGACCATATAACATTGGTCTTGAAAGACCTACATTGGCTCCCAATACGTTTCCGAGCACAATTCAAAGTGTTGGTGCTGACCTTTAAAGCCCTAAATGGCCTCGGTCCAGTATATCTGAAGGAGCGTCTCCACCCCCATCGTTCTGCCCGGACACTGAGGTCCAGCACCGAGGGCCTTCTGGCGGTTCCCTCACTGCGAGAAGCCAAGTTACAGGGAACCAGGCAGAGGGCCTTCTCGGTAGTGGCACCCGCCCTGTGGAATGCCCTCCCACCAGATGTCAAAGAGAACAACAACTACCAGACTTTTAGAAGACATCTGAAGGCGGCCCT
The DNA here is from genome assembly GCF_964252035.2 of Podarcis erhardii. NCBI lineage: Eukaryota > Metazoa > Chordata > Lepidosauria > Squamata > Lacertidae > Podarcis > Podarcis erhardii. Next base: position 22,479,366 of record NC_138512.1, read on the forward strand.
GTTTAGGGAGGCTTTTAATGTTTGATGTAGTACAATATTTTAATTTTTTTTTGGAAGCCGCCCAGAGTGGCTGGGGAAGCCCAGCCAGATGGGCGGGGTATAAATAATGAATTATTATTATTATTATTATCAATGGGGCAAGTTGGCCACCACTAATGCAGACCCCCCAAGTGTCCCTATTTTCCAGAGACAGTCCTGGATTTACAGAAGCCATCTTCATTTCTGATTTGATCCCGGAATCTCCCACTTTTCCTTAGGATGTCCCTATTTTCATTGGAGAAATGTTGAAGGGTATGGAGTCATGTGACCCCCGAGGCAAGGAGATAAATATACGACCTTTAGAAGACATCCGAAGACAGTCCTGTATAGGGAAGTTATTTAATGTTTATTAAGTTTTTATATATGTTGGAAGCTGTTCAGAGTTGCTGGGGCAACTCAGTCAGATGGGCAGGCTATAAATAAAAAAATTATTATTATGGAATAGGACGTCCCTATTTTAATCGGATTTAAAAAGGAGGGCACTTGGACATGAAGCTTTAACCGTGCCTGGATAGAGCAGAGGAAAGTGTGGATAAGCTCTAAGAAGCTGTTTGAATAAATGCAAGAGGCTGGGTCTGCTCGAAAAACTTAGAAGTAAAAACCAGTACCAAATGATTGGAGAGGAAACGAGGTAGGAGACAATCTGCAGCCATATGGACTGGCCAACAGCTGACTGGTGTTGAAGCCAAATCTGTAGAGCTTCTATTACGACTTGTTGATTTTGCTTTGTTGCCTCTTGATCAAATGTTCTGGAAAGTGCAATTTGAGGGAGGAATCTTTTACACAGGAAGCAGCCTTACACCAAACCACTGGTCCACTGTCTACATCAGGGGTAGGCAACCTAAGGCCCGTGGGCCGGATGCGGCCCAATCGCCTTCTCAATTTGGCCCACGGATGGTCCGGGAATCAGTGTGTTTTTACATGAGTACAATGTGTGCTTTTATTTAAAATGCATCTCTGGGTTATTTGTGGGACATAGGAATTCATTCATTCCCCCCCCCCAAAAAATATAGTCTGGCCCCCCACAAGGTCTGAGGGACGGTGGACTGGCCCCCTGCTGAAAAAGTTTTCTGACCCCTGCTCAACACTTAGTAGAAACGGCCCTCCAGGGTTTCAGGCAGCAGCCTTCCCCCAATAATAATTAATAATAATTTATTATTTATACCCCGCCCATCTGGCTGGGTTTCCCCAGCCACTCTGGGTGGCTTCCAACCGAATATTAAAAACAATATAAATATAGCATCAGACATTAAAAACTTCCCTAAACTTCAGTTGTCTTTTGAAAGTAAAATAGTTGCTTATTGCCTTGACATCTGAAGGGAGGGTGTTCCACAGGGCGGGTACCACCACCAAGAAGGCTCTCTGCCTGGTTACCTGTAATCTCACTTCTCACAGTGAGGGAACCGCCAGAAGGCCCTCGGCGCTGGATCTCAGTGTCCGGGCTGAACGATGGGGGTGGAGATGCTCCTTCAGGTACACAGGACCAAGGCCATTTAGGGCTTTAAAACCCAACCCTACCTAGAGATGCCAGAGGGTGGAATCATGGAATTGCAGAGTCGGAAGGGACCCTGAAGGTCATCTAGTGCAACCCCCTGCAAGGCAGGAATCTTAAGGAGAATAAGCAGACTTATTCAGGGATGGAGAATAAGGGAGAGTCCTAGCAAACATGAGGGCATGTGTCCATGCAGTTTAAAACCCAGAGTCAGTGACTGTCAAAAACAACAACACAGGGTAGCACTAATTATACTGAAATGTCTCCCTGTAATAATGTATAACCTAATTGTTTTGATGTTTGCCCAAGATGGAGCAATTATCCATTTCATTAGGAGACAGGCAGAAGGGTGGGAGGGAGGTGAAAATCCTCTTGAATAACTTTGATCTTACAAGCGAAGTATATCTCACCTTTCAATCCCTGTTTAACCCTAACGTTTAAAAATCTGATGTAAAAGCTGGTCACAACATCTTTTAACACAGACGTTACACATGTATAACTCAAGTTATTAAATAAAACCCAGAATTTATTAGCGCTTTCAAGTAAGCTCAAACAAAACCCTGATTTCACATGAAAGAAGCAGTTCAGGCTGACATCAGGCTTGTTTTAATTATACCCTAGAAAGCAAAACTTCAGCCTATTGAAACAGCCCATTTTAACTTTCATCTGTGATCATGAAAGCTATTGTGCCAGATCAGAAATGGACACTTTATATATTGAGCGCTGCAACACTACGTAAAGCAGCCCAAAGGGACCATTTGCGAAAGCAGATCATTACAAGAATACTTAACTACAACACAGACGCTTAGTTAGCACTGCCAATTAATCTAACAGGCTCAAGCAATAAACAAGAAAACTTTGCTTTTAAATACCACATGCACAAAAACATCATTATCCGTATCTATTTTTAAGACTGCTCCCTAGAACTTGGAATAATTCTCTGGAGGCACTTTAGCAAAGGTCCCTCTGGCCCCATGAGAAAGAAAAATCTTCATAATTTCATGTCCCAAGGAACAAAGCACAGATATGATAGAATGAATTCTTGGTTTCCTATGTTCCGTTTTATTTAAAAGATCCACCTGAAATATCCATCATCTTAAGTAGTATGGATACACCTGTATGACTATCCCACCTTCATTTATGGGAGTGGGTGGCAAGCATAAAGACCTAGTGGTGGTCTGTGGGGGGGGGGTCCAGGGCCGGAGGCGCTGTGGGTCTAGGACCCACAGAGCCTAGGACTTGCCGATCAGAAGGTCGGCGGTTCGAATCCCCGCGACGGGGTGAGCTCCTGTTGCTCGGTCCCTGCTCCTGCCAACCTAGCAGTTCAAAAGCACGTCAAAGTGCAAGTAGATAAATAGGTACCGCTCCGGCGGGAAGGTAAACAACATTTCCGTGTGCTGCTCTGGTTCGCCAGAAGCGGCTTAGTCATGCTGGCCACATGACCCGGAAGCTGTACTCCGGCTCCTTCGGCCAATAAAGCGAGATGAGCGCCGCAACCCCAGAGTCGGTCACGACTGGACCTAATGATCAGGGGTCCCTTTACCTTTACCTTTAAGCTACTGAAGGTAATGGGGCCCTTTACATATCCAGCTGTCCTTTGTCAACGACAAATTGTCGCTGTTTCTAAAACCGTTAATACCCGGTGAATCTGCGCTCCGCAAGACGGAAAAATCGCAAGACGAAGCAACTCGCGGAACGAATTAATTTCGTCTTGCGAGGCACCACTGTACGTAAATTCAGCACTGGGAGGGTCCTTACTTCACAGGCAAAAGAAACAGCTAAGGAAACAATTCTTCAAGAGCAGGCACCCGTACACTGCATTAGAGTAATCTAATCAGGTTGCCATAACATGGATTACCAGAACATAGGTGTTTAACCAGCCAGAACTTTGGCTTCCCTGCGACACCACATGTGAGCAGAAGCAGCTTGCGCACAGCAGTGGTGCCACAGGAAGAGCCTTTTGGTAGCAGAGGCACTGCTTCTTATTGAGTTCGCGTGAAGATGGGCAACACTTGCGCTGCTTTGGAATGATGAACTTCAGAACAATATTCCAACTCCAAGTGCTTTTGTATACAGTCGGGTTTTTAATGGATCTGAATGAAAATGTCCCGGCAATTTGTGGCGAAATTTGGAAGGAGGTGGTGGTTTGTGGGAGGGAGAAAAAGAGAAGGAAACCTGTGCCAAGGGTTGAACTGTTTACTGTGGTAGCAGCTTCTTGGTGGCTACGAACCAATGGCCACCAATTTGCCCCTTCCAAAAATTAAAGCGAAGGAACAACACTCTGTTTTGAGGACTTTAACCCTGTGAGAAAATGGTGGCCTTGCCAAACCCTTGTGTAGATTGCACCAGACCCTTTAAAAATGTCACCACAGCAATGGGGAACCTTGATACAAATTTCCCCTCAACCCCTAAAAACCACTGTTTTTCTTCCCCTCTCCATACTTTCAAGTCAGCATTCATTTTAAAGGCTGCATTTTGAGATTTGGAATTTTTTTATATAAAATATCACTCCCCACCCTCCCAAAAAGCTAATGAAAATGTTTTAAAAGGTCAAAACCAGCACTTTGAATTGTGCCCGGAAAAACACTGGCATCCAGTGGAGATTTTTAAGCACTGATGAAATATGTTTAGTTCAATTTTCCCCCAGTTAACAACCAAAACGGCGGCTACATTCTGAACTAGCTGTAACTTCTGAGTAGTATTCCCAGGCATCTCTCTATATAATGCTTTGCAGTATGTTACCAAAGATATAATTTGCTGTACTACATTATACTCTTTGCTACTCCTCCCCCGCCCCCATCAGTTATTGTTCTTCTGATTTATAAAAAAAATCCCAAAATATACATGGTCACTAGGACACCAACTGTTACATTGAACAAAAGTCCTTTGAATTTAGTGAGAAAATTCCTAAAGGATGCTCACAGCTTACAGAGGCATTCAAAAACATACAATATGATTATGCGTAAAAAATTCCAGAGATGGAATTCTTCCTCGCACCCCTCCGCTGCTTCCTTTTCCAATGCCAGCTCTTTAAAATTGGGGGCATTTCCTCACTGGAGGTCCATAATGTACAAATGCTGAAAATCTCTAGTCCTATTCAACATCTGTCAAAATAAACAACTGAAACCTGTCAGAATCACCTTAGACACTCTGAAATCTGTACTACTGAGATGGAGAGGTTTTCAAACTATTTCAAGTGCAATAGAACTTGGAGCTATTTATCAGTAATGTATCACAGCATTTAATGTACTTGATCCTCTTTTCTTCTGCGTTACTTTGGAAAAACAGTAATAGTAACAGTTAAAATTGAGGCTTGCGGTTATTTGTCTGATAGTTAAAGCAGTTTAATAGATTCAAATTGGTGGAAAACGGTCTGCGATCCTTAAGAAGTTTTGGATCCACACATCTACACAACAAATGCATTACAGTTTTATACAGGCTTAATTGTCATGGCTTTCCACATAGAATCCTGGGAGATGTTGTTTGATGAGAGGCCTAGAATTCTCTGCTTTTTAATATTTGCACAAAGGCACAAAGCAGTACAGTGGTACCTCGGGTTAAGTACTTAATTCGTTCCGGAGGTCTGTTCTTAACCTGAAACTGTTCTTAACCTGAAGCACCACTTTAGCTAATGGGGCCTCCTGCTGCCGCCGCGCCGCCGCCAGAGCACGATTTCTGCTCTCATCCTGAAGCAAAGTTCTTAACCTGAAGCACTATTTCTGGGTTAGCGGAGTATGTAACCTGAAGCGTATGTAACCTGAAGCGTATGTAACCTGAGGTACCACTGTAAGGTAAAATTGGGCTCCTCTAGAATCATGGTGCATTTACACAATGACAGCGCCAAATAAGTTTTTGAAAATATAAATAAATGAGAGTCACAGATCCTCATTTACAGGTGATGTCAGGGGCTGGACTAAGAAGGAATGGTGGAACCGTTCCCCTCCCCTTTACCTAAACCAGGGGTCAGCAAACTTTTTCAGCAGGGGGCCGGTCCACTGTCCCTCAGATCTTGTTGGGGGCTGGACTATATTTTGAAGAAAAAAATGAACAAATTCCTATGCCCCACAAATAACCCAGAGATGCATGTTAAATAAAAGGACACATTCTACTCATGTAAAAACACGCTGATTCCCGGACCGTCCGTGGACCAGATTTAGAAGGCAATAGGGCCAGCCCTGGCCCCCGGGCCTTAGTTTGCCTACCCGTGTCCTAAACCTTCCTGAGAACAGGAGAACAGTATAGATTTACAACAGTGGTTTGCAGAAGGACATAATTCCGAGGCTGCAAGAGGGGAGAAGCTGGGAAATATTGGAAGAAGAGCAGCAGGCGAGAGACAGCTGACAAATGGAGCGTCTAGAAAGCATTCCTGACCCCCCCCTCCCAGGACCAGGCGGGCATTGAGAGTAGGAGAACAGAAAGCTCAGAGGCAGAAGGCTCAGATCAGCCAACGCATGGATGACGTAGAATAGGAGAGACAGAGGGGGTGGGACTTTACTCAGAGCAACACCATTTTGTAAGAAAGACTGCATTCCTTCGCCTCTCTCTATGAATATTGAATAAAATACGTGGTAAGAATTCTTCTTGTTTATATGCTTCTTGGCTGCCACCTGACAGGTAAAGAGCGATAGCGGGCATATACAAAGCATCTTTCAGCATGCCATCCGCACCAATGGCAGCTTGTCTTCTGGGACAAATAAGATAGCAGCCAGGGTGGTATCTGATTCTGATTGAATGATTTACCTGCTTAGCTATCTTCTCTCTTTGCAACTGCATCATAAAACTGAAGGTGGCATACATGTGATTCATAGACTTGCTTAGCTTTCGCACCAGGCCCTGGGAACTTTCTCCCCGTAGCTGATTAACCCCTGGGTGGATGTTATTTAAAAGAGTTTTTTATAATAAAAAAAAACCTATACACATTAAATGCAACCACACATATATTGTACAGTCATACCTTGGAAGTCAAACGGAATCTGTTCCGGAAGTCCGTTCGATTTCCAAAACATTCGATAACCAAGGCGCGGCTTCCGATTGGCTGTAAGAGCTTCCTGCAGCCAATTGGAAGCCGCAGAAGTTTGGGTTCCAAAGAACGTTCAAAAACTAGAACACTCACTTCTGGGTTTGTGGCGTTCAGGAGCCAAAACGTCAACCAAGGTATGACTGTATTGTCCAATGGGGCTCTCATGCTAGCCTGGACAGAACCAAGGAAAGAGAATTGTTATTTATTTAGCTTTTTATTGCTATTATTTCTTAAATTAAAGACCCAAGTGGTCCCAGGTTGTGTTACAGCAAATTAAGCTACAACATTAAGACAAGCCACCGTCACAAGAATAGGTTGGGTCCCCAAAACATACGTTTCTGGAGTCAAAGGCCAGAAGGAACACACAATAAAGTCTTCCACTGCTTAAATGTGAAAAAGCGACATTTGTTCTCTTTAAATAGCTAGGAGCAGAAGATGTGCAAGAGGAACCAGGAAGTTAGGGTATGTGCATGTGCAAGCAGGGCTTTTTTCAGGGGGAACTCGCCGGAACTCAGTTCTGGCACCTCTCAGGTGGGTGCCATTGCCATTCTAAGAGAAAGAGGGAGGAGTTCGCGGTGTGTTCAGGTACCTCTTTTTCTAGAAAAACAGCACTGCAAGCAAGGCGTTGTACTTATATTGGAAACCAAGCAGCATCAGGTGCACTGCAACGAGTGTAGATAATCGTGTGGTGAAAATATTCTGTATCCTCCTGAAGCTGCTGAAGGAGTTAACGGAGACCACTTAATAGGCACTCCAGATACAGCAGGAGTATTCTGTTTTCACAATTGCCATTCCAGATTATTATTATTACATTTGGAAACCCGTGAAGTTCCACTCAAAACGAAGTGCAAGAAACATAGTGTACTCTTTATTTGAAGAGAGAAAAAAGAAGATTTTCCTGTTGAGCACAGCTCTCTGGAGAGTTTGCCTAGCAAAAATGTGTAATATCAACATTCATCTGCCACAGCTCATTTAGACTATTTCCCAGAAAGAAAACATCCCCTCTCTGTCCAACAGATATATTTGTGATACTTCATAACTCAACTGATCATTTTAAAGTATTCATTATTTATGCTTTATTTATAAGAAAGTTAAATGAGGGAGATGTTATACAATTTATGGAAGTGGATCAAGACATGGATACATGTGTCAGACAACTAAAGCTGCAACATTTCACTGATGAGATTAAACAGATTTTAAAACATTTAATTGACTTACAAAGCTGCCCCTATTAATCAAGCAGGAGTTTGGGTTTTTATTTAGAGAACTAATTGTTTTTAATACAAGTACCTACAGGTAAGGTGCAGATGGCAAGTTCTGTTTCAAGAGCTTCCTCATATGGTAACCCACTGAAATGCAGGTGGCAACTTTTCAGTAAAGTACCCTGAGGCCTTGGACTTCTCCCATCTATCCAGACTGGCCACTGGATATTCCTCAATAGAAAGGAGTGGAAAAATTGTTCCGGTTGATTCTTGCTCAAGCGACTAAGGCTGTGTACACACTATATCTCTGAAGCACATTCTTTCCCTCAAAGAATTCTGGGTACTGTAGTTAACCTCTCACAGAGTTATAATTCCCAGAAACCCTCAACAAATACAATGGCTAGAATTCTTTGAGGAAAAGAACATACTTCTAATACACTTTAAAGGTATAGTGTAAAAAATCTTCTGGGCTCTGACTTGTTCCTGTATCCTTGGTTGTTCTTTGGTCCTTAATACTGGGGCTTGGTCTACAGCTCCTGCTACCCAGCTCCTGGTTCATCTCAGACTGCAGCCCATCCCTCCCATGACATCTTAAAACGGCCACTCCCCTTTCATCTCAAACAGGAAGTGATGCTTCTTTTAGAGATGCTCCTTCTAAGACTGTGCCTGAATCACCTGCATCCTCCAAAAACATAAAGTAAAGGTAAAGGAACCCCTGACCATTAGGTCCAGTCATGGCCGACTCTGGGGTTGCGGCGCTCATCTCGCTTTATTGGCCGAGGGAGCCGGCATACAGCTTCCGGGTCATGTGGCCAGCATGACTAAGCTGCTTCTGGCGAACCAGAGCAGTGCATGGAAACGCTGTTTACCTTCCCGCCGGAGATAGATAACCTATTTATCTACTTGCACTTTGACATGCTTTCGAACTGCTAGGTTGGCAGGAGCAGGGACCAAGCAACGGGAGCTCACCCTGTCGCTGGGATTCAAACCGCCGACCTTCTGATCGGCAAGCCCTAGGCTCTGTGGTTTAACCCACAGCGCCACCCGTGTCCCTAAAACATACACAGGGCCAAACTACACGTTACACTTCCTATATTTAAAAAAAGAAGAGTGTACTTTTTTATTTTCGAGAAAAAGCAACATTGGAACCCTGACCCAGAATCTACTCCTGGTCTGGACTCAAGTTGCATCCTATTGACTGCTGTTTGTCCCCAAAGATGCTGTTTGCAGTGGGAAGCAACCTCTGAGATAAATAGTATCAGGGTTTCTCAAACTTAGGTTTCCAGCTGTTTTTGGACTACAACTCCCATCACCCCTAGCTAGCAGGGCTTAAAAGGTAAAGGTCAAGGACCCCTGGATGGTTCAGTCCAGTCAAAGGCAACTATGGGAAGGAACTCCGGGCCACTGAGGCCACCTGAGCCTTGAGCAACAGCAAAGGATCCAGGAGGACCCCCAAGCTACGAACCTGCTCCTTCAGAAGAAACGTAACCCCATCAAGAGCAGGCGACGTCCCACCCATCTGGTCTAGGACATTTAGCATGGATAGCCACCAAACAGGCATGGAAACATACCTAAACTGCCCGCTTTTATATAGAAAACACGTCATGGGGATCTCCAGAACCGCACTCAGCCAGGTCAAATGGATATAGGAGACTGAATGCGTAGCATAGATGACATCACTCTGTGCACTAAACTGGAAGGGAGGATTTTACCAAAGGTGTTGGACTTTATGATCTTCAAATCTCTTCTGGACTGTGTGTGTGTGTGTGTGTGTGTGTGCGCGCGCGCGTAATAAAGTATGAACACCTGAGCAAGGAATTCAATTGTATTTTTATATTCAGTAGGACAAAACACACACAAGCCCTAAGAATAGTGTGGAACAGAAAGAACAGGTGCAAGGGCATCATCCTATTACCCAGGCGCTGGGCCAAAGAACCGTGTGATTAGTTCTGTGCAGCCAAAGAAGCTCCGGACTTGGTATATTTGAATAGCTTTGTGACGTAGTACAGTGACTCGCTTCAAAACAAAAAAAACAGGCACAAATCCCACTGGGTGTGTCCAGTGTTAGGCACGTAAAACGGAGCTCTTTGAATTCCAGCCAGGGTCTCAAGTGATGTAGCAGCACACCAATCCAGGAACCACAATAATAGGTAAGGCTGAGAAATTACTTTAAATGTATAGTTCTTTTTTCTACACGATCTCCAGTAAAATAAGAGAAAAAGCTCAAAAGGGGCAAAAGAAAGCCATTCCGATTCAACAGGCTTGCATTATTCAGGCGAATAACCCAATACTGTTCCTAAAGAAATTTATCCCCACTGCTACCCACTGTCTCCAAAAACCATACAAGTGTAGAGTTGGGACTCTGAGGGTCATCTAGTCCAACCCCTGCAATGCAAGAATCTCAACTAAAAGCACCTGTGACACATCGATCCAACCTCCGCTTAAAAACCTCCAAGGAAAAATCTCCACTGCTTCCTAAGAGAGTCTGTTCCACTGTCGAACAGCTCTTACCATCAGAAAGTTCCTCCTGATGTTTAGTCGGAATCTCCTTTCTTGTAACTTGAAGCTATTGGTTTGGGTCCTACTCCCTAGAGCAGGAGAAAACAAGCTTCCTCCATCTTCCATGTGACAGCCCTTGAGATATTTCAAGATGGCTATCATATCTCCTCTCAGGTTCTTCTCCAGGCTTCCTCAACCCTTCCTTTTATCCAACTCCCTCAACCATTCCTCATAAGGCTTGATCATATTCTTCGCCCTGCTCTGCACAAGCTTGTTAATATCCTTCTTAAATTGTTGTGCCCATCTTAGTTGAAGTTCAACTAATCCAAGTTGAACTGTGTCATTAGTCACGTTCTCCAGACTGATCAGATGGTAAATGCAACCTACTTTTCCTCGTTTCTAGTCAAGACCCAAATGTGACGCGCAGAGATTTTGCTGACGTCAGGTGCAAAGCCTCCCAATTGTCTCCTACTCTCAAGTCTTTGGATGCCAGAATAGGTTAGTCATGCTGAGGTTATTTTCACTTCGGCCACTGTTTGAAAACCGTTCTGGCAACAACGTCAAATCTCCATGACCAACGAAGATGAGCCTCCCACCTAAAATCCCCTTTTCTAGAAGCTCTCATGTGCATCTAGAAACGGCAAACTACGAGACAAAAACAGAAGGCTTGCCTTTGGGAGAAAGGATGGGCTATAAATTTTAAAATATATGATTACCTTCACAATGGCTATTGGTTTTAATTGGCTTGCACACAACTAGTCTTTTGTAACCTCTGGTGAGTAAAACCTGCCCAGAGACAAAAAAAAAAGTTCTGCTTCCCTCTTCTCTCTCCTAAAGCAAGACAGGTAAATTTAAGCACAGGGTGGTAAAATATTTTGTGGACTTATTTGCAACCCAAGGCTGAGTTTTATTTTCAGCCCCTGCAATGCTGACCAGCACAAGCCCACCTAAGCTAATAATAATTGTCAGGGTTTTAGGGAGAGAGGAGACAGAGAGCGAGGGCGAGGAGGAAGAGGACGACAACGAGCCGAGGTTGTCCCAAAGTCCGTCTAGCGAATCAGAGGATTCCCAGAAGGGAGCCCCCCTGGTCAGGCCAAGGGGCAATAGAGAGGGAAGCAGTCAGAAAGAGGGGAACGAAGAGGGAATCCCCAGTGGGAGTGGCAAAGCGGGACCAGCTCCCCCGTCGGAAAGGAGTGGAGGGGGGGGAGTTGCCAGTGTGTCAGAAAGAGCAGGACAGGAAGGAGGAAGGGGGAGGAGTTCGGAGCAAGACGTCCTGCCTGAAAGGGAGGAGTGTAGTACCGAGAGCAGCGTAACTGTAGAAAGGAAGGTCAGAGGCAATGTACGCGCGCCAAGTTCAAATATAGAGGCGCGCGGAAATGAGGAGAGCTCTGAGGAGGAGCCTGGTGCCAAAGCACGAAGGAGGGGGGAGCAGGCGGGAGAAGACTCAGCCTCTGGGGAGTCCCGGAAAGAGGGAAGACAGGGGGGCAGGAAGACCCTGCGGAAAAGGAAAGAGAGGAAAAGGTGGAGCAGTACAAGCCTCTTAAATTGGTGCAGGGGAGGGACGGACTCAGAGGGGACTTCTAACATCTAAGGGTAACAGATGCGGAGCCACGGAGTTGGGATGTAATGGCTACAATGATCTTCAATAAATCCTTTTGTACATAACTTGGACTGGACTTTGGTCTCTTGTGAGCTGGGACCTCGGGTGGCTCTGACAATAATAATAATAATAATAATAATTTTTTTATTTATACCCCGCCCTCCCCAGCCAAGACCGGGCTCAGGGCGGCTAACAACCAATAATAAAAACAAGTTGATTAAAATACAATTTAAAAAAAGATTAAAATACAACATTAAAACATTAGGATGCAGCCTCCTCACAGGAGGAGAAAGGAAAAAGAAAGAGGGAGAGGGAATCAAACCGATTCTAAGAAGAAAAAAGTAGAAAAAGTAGGAAAAGGTAAGAAAAAAGCCAAGTAGAAAAAGGATGAGCAGGCTCACAAACAGAGACTTGTGGTTAAAATGATCAGATGCCTGCAAGTGGATCACCTAGGCTAGATCAGCTATGGGGTGAGGAGGCATATTTGTCCTTTAAAAAGGTTACTCATTTATACAGCTATTTTTGCCTTTTCCAAAGCTGGCTAAATACACTTAAGCTCCACAAATTCATGCCACTCCCAGCTGCAATCCTAGACTCACTTATCTTACTTCTAACAAGTACACATGTATATAGAGGTCCACTTTCAGTTTCTCACAGCTCATGCTGGGGTTTATGAGGCGATATGCTTTATTATCCTTCTCGAGACCCTGGCAACTTTATCAACTGTCTCCATACCAGGAATGCTTTAAGACCCAATGTGCACACAAAAAAACAACAAAAACCCCAACCACGATTAAGCAGCGCACTGCAGCTTCATTTGCTTGCAATATTCTCCCCCTTTGCACCGAAAACTTTTGCACAGAAAAGGCAGCTGCTCTGTATTCTGCCCACTGTACTTCTCATGAAACTTTGCAGCTTAACTCTCCCCCTTTAAAATACGCTGAAATAAAACAAAACGTGAATGTTAAAAGTCCCAGGACTGTAATGGAAGAGTGCACTGCGGAATTCACCTGGCTATATACTGAACTCGGCCCAAGCAAGGCAAATTTGCAATAATCCCCAAGGCCATACTTTTAAACAGCAGTGAAGCATTAGACACACCTAGAGCCAGTTCACACACACAAAAGAAGCCCGGCCTGAAACTGCTGCCAAAATAAAACACAGAGAGAAAGCATGAATTCACAGTAGCCTTGGAAGTACTCTGCAGCTAAATATGGATGGTTTGGGATTTTTGAAGCCCATGTTTCCAAAAGTCTTTTCTATCCAGTCTCTGCATCAATGTGCATTCCTTTTTCCCCCCTTTGTTTTAAATAGAAGTTAGGTGAAAATTTGCAGTCTATTTCCCCCCCCACACACACACACACACAAAATGCATAATTTTCCTTAGATTATAAATTTGCACAAATTTTGTTTTTTTTTTGTTTTTTGTTTTTTTTTGGAAACATACTCCCAAATAAGCCGGCCTAATTGTTAAGGGACGTGGGTGGCGCTGTGGGTTAAACCACAGAGCCTAGGACTTGCCGATCAGAAGGTCGGCGGTTCAAATCCCTGCGACAGGGTCAGCTCCCGTTGCTCAGTCCCTGCTCCTGCCAACCTAGCAGTTCGAAACCACATCAAAGTGCAAGTAGATAAATAGGTACCACTCTGGCGGGAAGGTAAACGGTGTTTCCATGTGCTGCTCTGGTTCGCCAGAAGCGGCTTAGTCATGCTGGCCACATGGCCAGGGAGCTGTACACTGGCTCCCTCGGCCAATAAAGCGAGATGAGCGCTGCAACCCCAGAGTTGGCCACAACTGGACCTCATGGTCAGGGGTCCCCTTACGTTTACCTTTAATTAGGTGTTAAGATCATCCTGGAAGGCCTTTTTCTGGTTTTCTGCCGCTGGAAACCAGAGATGGGGCACCACTCACAAAATGGCCCTACTTTTACAATTCTTTCTACAAAAGGCTTGCTGGGCAGCATTCCCTTTTGCCAGCAACTATCTAGGAAGATTGGCTACTTTTCTAGATTTTACTGATAGTTATAAGCAAGAATAATCCAGTTTGATTAAATATAGAATAACTGCATAACAATATAAATCATTAGCAGAAAGTCAGGTGATTATATAATAATTAAAACTGAATTGATACAAAATCAAATTTGGTAATATTTGTAGCAATCATTTAACCACACAATGTCTGCAAGTTGTTTTCTTCTGCCAGAGGACAAAAACAAAATATAATTACATTTTTAAAAGCATATTTAGAAGACTCTGTATAGAACACTGAAAACATTCCTAATAAGTATCTTAATTGTCACTTGAGTGATCCAAATCATTTTGCACTTATGTCAGTTTTTCGGGGGTGGGGGTGGAATTTGCTGTATTTGATTTAAATGCTTATTTGAGTGTTTGCTTTCATGTTTTATGATAAGTGATAAAAAGTTTAAAAGCAAGCATGAAAAGTCATTCTTACCAGAACAAAGTACTCTTTGAAGAAACAAAAACCTCTTACCACATTTCACAGATGACACCATTCACTGTCATCTATGAAATTACAGGAAAATTATTGTGCATATTGTCAAGAATTATGGAAGAGAACAATTCAAATTAAAGCCAAACTATGGTTTGTCATCTCTGTATTGCAAAAGCCACCATTAAAACTTGACTTAAGTTTTTTGGGGTTTTTAACCCAGTAAATGTGAATTAAACACAGCTCAGTGGCTTATTGGTGTTTCCGCTTGCACAGTATGTTACATCCAAACAACAGACTTTGCACATGTTAATTCATGTGCAACGCACATTCAGAGACAACGCACAATTTTCACAAAACTTTATTGTTTACTCAGTTGGCAGTCATTTGCTGCTGAAGGCAATATGGGGCCATTTTTAAAAAGGACAGTTGGTGCCAGATGTTTAAATTATTAAAAAGGTCAAAAAAAATCCTTACAAATAGAGATGGTCAGATTCATCTTAGAAAGAAATTCAGAAAACCCTATGAACCATGTGAGCTCAGCAATTGCAAGAAAAGCATAAAACTATTCCCTGAGTTCCTGTACACAGAGACTGTGTTGGGTGACTCAGACTCTTGCCACTGTAATCTTAGAATTACCGTACTCAACCTCATTGGACTGGTCATGTTGTGCAGATGCCTGATTATCTTCTTCCAAAGCAACTACAGTGATGCCTCGCAAGACGAAATTAATCCGTTCCGTGAGGCTCTTCGTATAGCGGTTTTTTCGTCTTGCAAAGCAAGCCCATTGACAGCTTAGCGGATTAGCGCTATTAGCGGTTTAGCGGCTTTTAGTGGATCAGCTGATAAGCGGCTTAGCGGCTTAGGAAAAGGGGGGAAAGGGGGGAAAACCCGCAGGAACTCGCAAGACATTTCGTCTTGCGAAGCAAGCCCATAGGGAAATTTGTTTTGCGAAGCGCCTCCAAAACGGAAAACCCTTTCGTCTAGCGGGTTTTCCGTCTTGCGAGGCGTTCGTCTTGCGGGGCACCACTGTACTCTATTCCAAACTTAAAAATGGGAAGCGTAATGCTGTCAACAAAAGAGGTTCAAAGACTCTTTCAAGGTAAATCTTTAAAAATGTAGTATAGACACCGACAATTGGGACACACTGGCCTGCGAGCGTTCCAATTGGAGAACAGCCAAAGGTGTCATGGACTTTGAAGACATTCGAACTCAAGACGAAAGGAAGAAACGTGCTAAGAGGAAGGCATGCTTGGCAAACCCTCATCCTGATCAACTCCCACCCGGAAACCTATGTCCCCACTGTGGAAGGACGTGTGGATCCAGAATTGGCCTCCACATTCACCTATGGACTCACTGTTAAAACCATGTTCGTGGAAGACAATCTTACTCAGCTACGAGTGATCACAGAAGAAGAAGAAGAAGAAGAAGAAGAAGAAGAAGAAGAAGAAGAAGAAGAAGAAGAAGAATTACTACCCAGGGGTTGTTTAACACCCAGAAGCCATGACACAGCACACCAGGCTTCCACACTGGGGCCCAAACTCAAGACAGGTCCATCATCCAATGATTTTCTTGACATTCAGGGAGTTCTACCAAGAGTTGTAAAGGCTGTACTTTCCATTTTTTCCAGTAGCTTTCCAACCTGTTCACTTCACTGTACAATAGACAAGGTCATGGGTTTTCAAATAGCTGGAGGCTCCCATGGGATTACCCAATAACTTCTGAACACCCTGAAGGGAAAATAAATCAAAGAGCTATTTAAAAGTAGTATTTATTTCAGAAGATGAAACCAAAATCCCCTCTTGAGCATATAAAAACAAAACAGAAAACAGTTATCTTGTCTCACAAGTTCACCGACTGACTTTAGTTACCACATAACTTAATCTAGAACAACACTGCAATCCTATCGATCGCAACGTAGAACAACTGTGTACAAGTCTACTTCGAAGCACATTCAGTGGGATTTACTCCTAGGAAAGTGGGCACAGGACTGAAGCCTATGAATCACAGCAGATATACTTTGCCTAGTCCACGTTGCAAAGCAAGCATCTTTGTCTTGGAGGGAAAAGAAATGCGTGCAGTTTGAGATTCCAGAGATATACAAATGGAACCTTTCCAGGCACTGAAGGCTACTTTCTCATTAAGTTCTTAGAAGTGGTAGCATGATTCCTCATTCCACTCCCCACCAGATTTCCTTTTTCAACTAACGTTCAACATGCCATGGCCACAGAGCAGGCCCAGTCACAATCAGGCTGCTTTGGTTCAAGTTCTGTCGTCACTCATAACCTGGTGTTAGGAATAATGAAATATATTACAGTGTGAGAGACAGAAACAATTCACACACCTGCCACCCTATCCAGCTCCAAATCCGAGAGAGAGAGAGAGAGAGAGAGAGAGAGAGAGAGAGAGAGGAAGAGATTATTTTCCCCCTTGCATGCATAGAAGCTGAATTGGACCAACTTCAGAGTCAATTCACTGCTCATTTTGCTACGCAAGTTCCCACAAACTGCAATCATTCTTCAGATCCATTTGCCTGTGCAAGTAAAAGCTATTTTCCTATAATTATCCTACTTTATGGACTATTAGCAACTGACGGGCACCTTTCATTACCCCTGGAATCGCTATCATGTTTGGCAGATAGCAAACACTATAGTCATCCCCAATTACATTGCTGGTTTTTCCATCATTTTGTTTCTTGGAAGCACAACCGATGTTCACAGCATTTCACACTGTACCTGAATTTGTTTTAAAAGGGTGAAATAAATATTTTTCATGCAGTTCTATAAGAAAGAAGGCTTCATGGAATCAATGGTTCTTGAGCATATATTTTATACTGTTGTTGTTGTTGTTGTTGTTGTTGTGAAATTGCTTGTCACCCAAAGGTCTCCTGGAGACTATAAGGGAAGGGGAAAGGGAGTGTGTCACACAACACATCAATATATTGTCTAACACAACATTTTGCATTTTGCTGAGGAGAGACACCCACCATATAAATAATGGCGAACACTCAAATAATAAACCAAGTATACTCCCACACACTAATTAGCAGATAAGCAAGACTTTGAGTCTCTCATTTCTTTTAGTGTGCCTCTATACATCAGAAAGCATTCAAGAGAAAAGGCACTGGAGCTTAGCCAAAGGTTGCTTTTAAAGAGAGACAGACAGACAGAGACAGTCAGACATAATAAAACAATATTTGTGTGTGTGTGTGTGAGAGAGAGAGAGAGAGAATAACTACCAATAGTCAAGAATTTAAAACAAATCCTTGGTAGTTTAACAGGGCAGCTTCATAACCCTTGGTTTCAACTTGGCTTGTGATGAAATTTGCAAGAGTTTGCTTTAATCTATCATGGACCCTAGCAACACTAAGCCAGGACGAAAGTATAACAAAACTCTGCTAAAGTCCTATTCACAGTCGCAGAGACTGGAGAGGGGAGAATGTACAAACTCAGCCCTTCGTTCAGGCTCATTCACATTCCTTCAGAAAATGTTACACCACAGTTTGGTGATATGCATGAACCTGGCTAACTGTATATTTTTAAATATTTTATGTTTGTGTTATGATATAATTCTCAATCTGACTTTTTACTGCATTTTTATTTTTCAAAAACTGAATAAGTACAAGGTGGGGTTTTTTTTTAAAAAAAGGAATTAACTATGCAAATTCATAGCTCCAGCACTGTTTGTTTGTTTGTTTGTTTGTTTGTTTGTTTGTTTTTGGTGGTGAAAGTGAAAAAACATGCATGTTTTTCTATGGCAAGCAAAAGCAGAAGAAATCCTACCAGATTATTCCCCTAACACTGGTGGTATTCAATCAAGCATGTATCCCTTCAATGTGATTCCATGGGTGTGGAGTTACAGGAAATGCCAAAAAAATCAATGCTGGAGCAAAAAATTAGACCTAGTGAAAAGAGGCATAAAATATTCCTAAGCACAAGTGCTGTATTTAGTTGCATATTGGAAGCCAATCTTTGCCCAGGGCCATAACTCAGTGGTAAGTACATAACTGGCAGGCAGAGGATTTCAGGTTCAGGCTCTGACATCTTCAGTTAAAAAGGATCTCTAGCAGCAGGCATGGAAAAGGTCTTGGCCAAGACCAAAATCTTGGAAAGCCGCTGTCAATTAGAGCAGAAATTACTCAGATAAAGATGGAGCAATGGTCTGGCTCCGTTTGAGCTTTCTATATTTACAGCAATTCAATGTACCAAAATGTAGGCTTAAGGAATCTTGGACTCTGGTCCAGAAAAGCTTATGCTCCCAAAAATTATATTAGTCTGAGACGCATCAAGAGACTTTGGGTGACTCCTCTAGACTTAGTCAGCTGAATGTAGGACCTTTCGAAATGAATGGGACCAGTTAGGAGAAGCCATGAGTAAGTTCTCCTTGATTTCAATGGGAACTAAGTGCGACAAGGCATGTTTTTGCTGTAAAGGACATTCTAAAGAAGATTTCCTCTTCATCAGTGCAGCAATAATTGCTCCCCTGGATTTTAATGTAGCATGGTTATTATTATTAATAATAATAATAAAATTTTTATACCACCGTTCATCCGTAGATCTCAGGGCGGTTCACAACTTAAAAAGACAAGTTAAAAAAAACACCACTCCACATAATAAAAACAAGAACAAAAATAAACCAATAATCCCCTCAACCCACTCGCCCCTACATTATAATCAAAAGCTCTGTACAGTGGTACCTCAGGTTACACATGCTTCAGGTTGCAGACTCCGCTAACCCAGAAACCTTGGGTTAAGAACTTTACCTCAGGATGAGAACAGAAATTGCGCAGTGGCAGTGGGAGGCCCCATTAGCCCCATTACCTCAGGTTAAGAACAGTTTCAGGTTAAGAACGGACCTCCAGAACGAATTACGTTCTTAACCCGAGGTACCACTGTAATAGTTTTAAAATGAAATATGGATATTGTCCAGTGCTATTTTTCTAGAAAAAGAGGCGCCAGAACTCACCATGAACGCCTCCCTTGTTCTCTTATAATGGTAATGGCATCCACCTGAGAGGGGCCAGAACTGAGTTCCAGTAAGTTCCAGTTGGAAAAAAAAGCCCAGGATACAGTGGGCGCAAACCAGCAGGAGTGCCTCACTGCAACCCCCCTGGTGGTGGAGTCACCTGAACAGGACAGCAGGAAAGGTCAGGGTTGTGCAGACGCTATGGCAGAGCCAATCTGGTTCTTCCACTGCTGCGCCTATGCAGCTGTGACCTCCCCGTCCATTATCCCCCCTCCCCGTTTCAGAAAGAAGCAGCGATGCCACTACAGTGGTACCATTTCTCAATTTTCTCCATTGAAATTGCTGACTGCCCATTGCGCCTCAGTTGTCAAACATTTCGGAAGTTGAACGGTCTTCCAGAAGGTTCCACTGTATGAGCTAAAATAAAACTAATAGGAATGCATGCACAATGCTTTAAAGAGATGTGTGGATATCATCCCAACCATGAGCAAGTCAATGTGTTCTTGCAAAGGGAGACTTTACTCAACCAGCCTCAGGTTACATAAAAGCTATACAGTGGTACCTCGGGTTAAGAACTGAATTTGTTCTGGAGGTCCGTTCTGAACCTGAAACTGTTCTTAACCTGAAGCACCACTTTAGCTAATGGGACCTCCTGCTGCCGCTGCGCCGCCGGAGCACGATTTCTGTTCTCATCCGGAAGCAAAGTTCTTAACCTGGGGTAATATTTATGGGTTAGCAGAGTCTGTAACCTGAAGTGTATGTAACCTGAAGTGTATGTAACCCGAGGTACCACTGAATTGGGGGGTGGTATTCTCCCGACATCTGGGAGGTCCACAGGTTCTCTAATAGGCCAGTTATATTTTTCTCAACCGTCCAAGAAGCCTTTCATGACTGTTATTCTTTAGAAGCTTTCGCTAACATGGCACTAACTAATTCCACTCCATCGTTCCAATGGCAACACGGCTCAGTGGGGAAAACAGGGTTAGAAACTGGGATAGAAAAGCCAGGAGCCAAATGGCTTCTGGGACCCGGGTTGTGGGTGCCGAAACAGAATGCCTAGTCGCCACAGAAGGGGGGGTGTCGGCAACATTTTTTATTTATCATTTTGATAAGCATCAACTAACAAACAATTCACACAAGTGACACGTTGTTAATATCAGGTTTTTAGCAGAAATTGTTAATACGTGTTTAATTTGGTATTTACAATAAAAATATTGGTACCATACTTCAGTTTTCAAAACACTCGACTCTTTATTGTTAAACTCCTTAACATATTGTCTATCCTTAACATGTACTTCGGGGCTTCAAAGCACATACATTTCAGTAATCCTTGAGTGTCACCCAGGAGCAAAAAAATGGCACCTTGACTTTTTGTGGCACTCACAAATGGATAATCCTGCAAATTTTGAACCCTGGAAAGGAACCACACATTCAAAGGTTTCGTGTAGGGGCTCAGCGGAGTAACAGTGGGGTAAAGTTGCCATCAGCAGAAATGCCCGCTCATTTTTCCTGTGCCATTTGCAGGCAGCAAAAATTAGGAATGGTTCTGTCAGTTTGGGGGGGGGGGTAAGGAAAACAAAATGGAATTTGAGGGTTGGGACCTGTTCCATTCAGCAGTTGCTAGTCACCCTCTGAAACCCAAAACCTCTGCCCAAAACCTCTGCCCAATCATCATGACACTGTTAGTCAACAGCTACACCTACCAGGCTGCAGCAGCAGAAAGGACAAAAGGGGCGAGTGGTTTCACACCCCTGTTCATCGCCAGTCTGCCACCGCCAGCACCCAAACACACACAATTCAGAGGGAAACTACATGCCTTGGTGAAGCTCACAACATAATGTCACTGCTTAGTTTTGCTTAGTTGTGCCCTACAGGTGGTGCATTTTTGCAAAATTGCAAATTCAGACATTCGTTCTTTTAGAAACTATATGGGAGAAATGAGGTGGGGGAGGGCACAAGGCAAAATTTACACCAAGTGGAAACACTCTTAAGTGTGTCATATGGATTTATTATAACAAATGGGTCACAGTCAAAGTGTGTTAGGCTTGTGTGCAGGAACATCTGTTGCTAATAAGGCTGAGGAAATGTATTTTATAAAAAGTTTTTATACATATAAAAAAAAATTGGCAGCAGATGGAGCCAGTTCACATGACCATTGGGCATATGGTAGCTACTGGAAATCCACTTGAAAAACCTATGCATGCCAGCAATCTTACATATAGTTAATCTTGCATACATCCTATGGAAATCTATGTAACTAAAGCCAGATTCCTACGTTGTTGGAACAGCGTGGTTTCTGCTCCCAGTATTGCTCCGGTAACATAAAAACATAGAAACCACATGGGAGAGGATTGTGCAAGAAGAAGCATGCTAATATCATAGGGTAAATCATAAGGGGGAATGTTATGAAACAAACCATACGGTGTATGTATTAGTACTGTATGTGCATTCCAAAGCCCTAAAATCTCGTAACTTCAAGAGAGGGGTGATTGGCGGGCCTGCGTTGATAATATTGCTGAAGTTATTATGGAGACATAAGAATAATTATGAGAAGAAACACTCCTTTCAAGTTAATATTTCCAAAAGCAACTCTTTGAATCGGGCCTACGTGTATGCCACAATTCCAACAGAGCACAAAAATGTATGGTGTTAGGTTAAAGAATTCCTCTTCCTGACAACTCTGGCTTTCATGTTTTTAAAGCATTTCTCATCCTTCTGGCTGAAAATATAGGTTTGTACGCGTGTGAGTATTGCCTGCTGAATTCTCACAAGTTTAGAGAGACAGAAATCTGAACAAGGTTTCCAGTAACCGGGGCAAGGCTTCATTGCCCATCCCCGTGGATTAGCAAAAGCAGAATAAAATAGAGAGGAATTAAAGTGACATAATGTAGTCTTTCCTGATGCGTTTTGCCAAAGTACAGAATTAGATGGAGTACAGGCTCTATGAATCTTACCCTTCCCCACGCATACATAGACAGCCTTCCAGGTCATGTGGCCATCATGACTAAACCTCTTATGGCGCAACGGAACACCGTGATGGAAACCAGAGCACAGAAGCGCCGTTTACCTTCCCGCTACAGCGGTACCTATTTATCTACTTGCACTGGTGTGCTTTTGAACTACTAGGTTGGCAGGAGCTGGGACAGAGCAATGGGAGCTCACCACATTGTGGGGATTCGAACCGCTGACCTTCCGATCAGTGGCTCAGTGGTTTAAGACCACAGTGCTACCTGCGTCTCCACCCAAAGATTACAGGGAGGTTCACAACTTAAGATGATCCATGTATAACTCCAATGCTGATCTATGAAACTGAGAACTACTACAACAGCTATTTCCAGCCCATATTTACAGTGCTCTCCCCGATTTTATCCCTCCCATCAGCTACGTTTGTGGCCTTCTTAACAAGACCTACAGGAACTAGACGAAAACAAATGTTTTAGGGATGTATCCTGTGGCACCACTCGACTGTTCTTGGGCCCACAAGAGCTAAACAGTCAAGCTGCATCTGGCAAACACTGCTGGCTCGCACACATGAGAAATTGCGCCTGCAAAATCTGGCAGAAGCAAAACCAAATCTTTGTGTTACTTCGGAGGTGAAAGCATTTCTTTTATCTGCTGCAAAATGCAAGCCATAAATCTCCTTTCTGTGTTTTGTTGCCCTGTTTCCAGTTCACACGAAATTGCACTCTTCCGCTCGATAGCGTCACTTCATTTGTTGCCTTGATTTTATTTTAAGAATCTCGAGTCTTGACCCGTCCTTAGAAGATAAAACCCCTGACCCAGTGCAGAGTTATGTGTATCCTCATCAGGGTCTCAGAGGCTGCCTTCCATCCTGCAGCTCCTTTTGCCAAACTCCCCAACCTGCTTTTTAAGCTTGGGAGAGTGTAGATCATTATTCAGCGGTTTTGTGCGGGAAGCTGCCAGGCAAGAAAGCATACATTTGTATGTATACAGGAATCTCATGAATGTCCACTGCTATACTGCAGCCAGTGCAACTATATGTGATCTTTTAGGCCCAGAGAAACTATTGAAATGCACCCATTTCAAACCAATCTTAATCCATCTCTTGTGGAAAGGGCATGTTCCTGCCCAACCACGCAGCTATACTAGGATCTCAGTTTTCTCAATTATTTTCTACATGCATCTCTTGTTTTTGACCTGGGGAAAAAAAGAAAAATGGGATTATCCCACTACACCTTTCCAATCTTTGATAATTACACATCAATCCTGGCTGCGACTTCCCTTGTTGGTTGCAAAAATACATTTTTTTCCCACT
Organism: Podarcis erhardii; assembly: GCF_964252035.2. Classification (NCBI taxonomy): domain Eukaryota; kingdom Metazoa; phylum Chordata; class Lepidosauria; order Squamata; family Lacertidae; genus Podarcis; species Podarcis erhardii. The sequence continues at coordinate 22,502,908 of NC_138512.1, forward strand.
ATATAAGTGGGCAGAATACTACCATTTAGAAATAGATGAGACAGTCAATTTTTGCTTCTTTCCATGTCTTGCTTTCCAATCCTAAATCCAGCTTGCCAGATTTCTGCATCAGTTTCCTTAAAAAAAAGTCCGCATGAAAACAGTCAGCATTTTAGTGCACAGTTTTGCTTTCTCTTCCTCTTTTTGCAAGCAAAGCATATAATGGTTTTTTGTATGTTATTTTCACTAACAAGCATTTTTCTGCACACTTCCCTCTAATATATGCACCTTTTTGGGGTGGAGAACTGTGTCACAAAATTCGGAGAAGTGCAAATTTCGGAGAAGTGCAAAAATGGGTAGCTTCTCATTACTACCATTCTTACTATTGACACATTTAGCTTTGTAGCACACTTCATTTTAAATAGAAAGACATTCTAATTCAATCCTGTTCAAAAAGTAACTAGTTTCAGTTTGTCTTTTACAAAACGAAACAGCTGAGTTCAAAGTTCATTCAGATGAACCTTTCGATTCAAAAAAAGGTTCACCCTCGGCCATTTTTAACCAGTAGCCATAACATTACAAGCTGCTGTGCTGAAATATAGGATCCAAAAATAAACCAGGGGGGCAAATATAAGTAAGAACATGCATGACGGACAGAATGTCAGCAGATGAAGCTTTCCTCATAATTTTATTTCCACATTATAGAAGGCTTACCCTGCTTAATTTGTGCCAGCCACACAGCTGTTAAAGGCACAATGCATCATTTGTTGTTTTCCCAATACAGTAGTACCTCGGGTTGAGTACTTAATTCGTTCCAGAGGTCCGTTCTTAACCTGAAATTGTTCTTAACCTGAGGTGCCACTTTAGCTAATGGGGCCTCCCGCTGCTGCCGCGCCGCCGCCACATGGTTTCTGTTCTCATCCTGAGGTAAAGTTCTTAACCCGATGTACTTTTTCTGGGTTAGTGGAGTCTGTAACCTGAAGCATCTGTAACCTGAAGCGCATGTAACCTGAGGCACCACTGTACCCGTTTCTCACTGTAAGCTGTTCTTGTTGAAGAGGGTGAATCTCTTCAGCAAGGAAGATACAGGAAATGACTCACATTCCTTCTATATGACTGCTAAGCAATGGAGATTGAGTGACTAAGCATCCCTAGCAGGATCAGTGCTGACACCCCCACCCCTCCTCCGCCCCGCCCACCACCTTGTGCTCTTCCCACCACTGCAGCCACACACCCTGGCATGCTGGGTCTTCCTGGTTGTGGGGACCTGGCTGCAGCACTAGGAGGCATGACCACACCAGGAGAGGGCATGGTCACAGCAGCGGAGGAGTAGGAGGTGGTGAGCACCCAGCCACAGTGAGGGCCCAGTAATGGCAAGTGCCATGGGAGCCCGCTACCCTGAGGCAACCTCCTCACTGAACTTCATGCATAGGCAAGCTCGGCTCTCCAGGTGTTTTGGGACTACAGCTCCCATACAGGGAACCAGGCAGAAGGCCTTCTTGGTAGTGGCACCTGCCCTGTGGAATGCCCTCCCACCAGATGTCAAAGAGAAAAACAACTACCAGACTTCCAGAAGACACCTGAAGGCAGCCCTGTTTAGGGAAGCTTTTAGAGTTTAATAGGTTATTGTATTTTAATATTCTGTTGGAAGCCACCCAGAGTGGCTGGGGAAACCCAGCAAGATGGGCGGGGTATAAATAAATTATTATTATTATTATTATTATTATTATCCCTGACCACTGGTCCTGTTAGCTAGGGATGATGGGAGTTGTGGTCCAAAAACATCTGGAGGGCTGAGTTTGCCTATGCCTGGCTTGACCTGATCCTCTTCGCCTTATACACAGTCATCTTATACACAGATAGCAGAGGGGGGACGGGAGATTGGTGGCAGCAGCCAGCAGGAGATTAGCAGCGGCGATTGGGCGTGTGATTGGTTGCTGCGGCAAGGTTTGCTGACGATTGGCGGCTGCTGCGGCAATTGTGGAGGCTATTTACGGCAGCGACGAGGCGTGCGTGCAATCGGCTGTGGTCACGTCGAGTCTGCAGATGGGCTTTTGGCAGCAAGCATGCAGACAATTAGTGCAATTTCCCCCATAGAGGTCATCTTATACAGAGGGGTGTGTTATACACGGGAAAATGTGGTAACTTAGTTCTCGTGGGGGTTTTTTGTGTGTTTTTTTAAAGTCCAGGCCTCTTGCTTGGGGGAGGAGTCGGTGAACTAGAAAGTTCTACACCAAAAGTTACTTCACTTTTTATTCACTCAACAATTACAGGAACGACTTGAAGGTGTTGTTTAGAGATTATCAGAAGAGTTTGGTAAACTTCATTCAACTGAACTAGTTCATTCCAAGCCAGGGCCAGTCCAGTACATTTTGGCACCTGAAGGGAACCATAAAATATGATGTCCCCCACCATGGAAGTAGCGGTGAGTGAATAACTACATCAGGAACAAGGCGGGAATAAAGGTCTATCCAGGGAACAAGGGTGGGAGGAGACCAGTAGAACATGCTATTAGCCAAAAAGTTGCCGTAGAAGAGACCAAGGAAGCAATGCATTCCTTGAAGGCCAGTTCTGCTGCTTCTGTAGATTCTGCCACCTGAGGCAGTTTCCTCACCTTGCCTCATGGGTGGGCCAGCCTTGTTCCAAGCATTGATCACTGGATCCTACATGGACTAGAACCCCTTTAAAAATAATTTAAAAAGCTAAGAACTGCACCTGCTAACAGCCCAAACAAGTAGCAGTTGGCATGTCCAGAATATGGGCTAAGCCGGGAAAAGCAAGGGTTTTGGGCAACCCATCAAGCTAAGCTACTCCACCTTCACAGCTACCATAAGCATAATAAGGAAATAAGAAATAAATAGGCCATGTAATTTTACATGCATACTAAAGAAAAGAAAAAAACGTGATTTTCACAGCACTCAGGAACAAAACCCAAAGCTTTGTGAAGAAGTATTTCAAAGCATGGAGGATTCTGGGAAAATGTGGCATCCACTACAAAATGGTGGAATCTATTGCTTCATTATATGACAAAACACAGAGCCTTGGAGGGCTGGTCCCCATCTCGTGTATTATTTTCTTTCCAGGAGAGCAACAGAAAAAGCAGCCAAGTAATACTGTCCCAGAGGTTACTCATTACGTCACTGCAAGGCAGCAAAATTGGACCTGTCAACTGACCGACCACCTCTATATCCCACTTGAAGATCAAGATTATTTAGAAGAACTTGAAAGTCTCCAGATCAAAAGGTCCATTAATTATTTGAAAGCAGATCTTCTACCCAAGCCAATTCAAACAAAACCACACTCTTGGAGCCATAATCCACTCAAGCAGGCACATTCCACAAGGGAAAGAAATGTCAATACACATTCTGCCATTTCTCCTACTTGTTTTCGCATTTCAAACCGGTCCCCATTTGTCTGAAGAAACAAGCACTTTGTTGTTGCCAAAGAATTACACAAGTTGCTATTATTCCAACTAGTTAACCAAATTATCAGCACAAACTTCAAAACTGTGGCATGCAGGCTACTCATAGCAAAAAGGTCAAAGAGCACATCAGGCTCCTAATTGGGAATGGGGATATTATTCAACACTGTACTACAGTGGAAGCTTTTTGCCATCATATATTCACAAACTTTCTGCAGACGTAAAAGCTAGAAACAAGCCCATATATATATATATCAAGCAAGCAGAAATGTTCCCAAGAATTGATGTTTTATATACAGTATCTTCCTTCCTGTAGTGCACACAACTGGAAGTACATGAAGAATAGATCAGAATTCATGACATCTTGGGTATTAGGCCAGGTTAAATGGCAGCACAGGTAGCTAAACCTTTAATATTAATTGGAAAAACAGGAATGGTCACAAGGACTTTGATGGGAACAGAATGTTTGATTGGGTAAGATATGAACATATAAGGTAATGCATTATTTTTGTATAAACAGAATCAGTATTAAAATTGTGTTTGGAGTCATATGCTTATTTGGTATATTTCTGAAAGTGTCCTGCATTTTGAATTTTTCGATTAAATTAAAAGAAGAAAAGATTAAAAGGGGGTTTCAGCCACCTTCTTCTGCTTATTTAATCCAGTGGCTTTGACACAGCCGTCTGTTATGGACGCTTTAGTTGAGATTCCTGTATTGCAGGGGGTTGGACTAGATGACCCTCGGGGTCCCTTCCAACTCTATAATTCTATGATTCTATGACATCCACCCAGGTGAATCATAGAATCAAAATTGTAGAGTTGGAAGGGACCCTGAGGATCATCTGGACCATCACCCTGCAATGCAGGAATATGCAGCTATCCCATAAGGGAATCGAACCTGTAATCTTGGCACTATCAGCACCATGCTCTAGCCAACTAAGCTATATATCAAGTTCATTATTAATGTCAAAACCAGTATCATCCTTGCTTTTCAGTCCAAGGAAATGAGGTTTAAATATTCAAGCATTGTTTCTGACATCACTTTGATTCCAGATATACTAGGAATCCGTTTGCATTCTTTCACATTCTCTCTCTCTCTTTCCCTGTAAGATTTTAAGTTGGGGTAGGGATAAAGCACTTGAAGGAGTGGTAACCAATATCTTGTATATCTGTCACACAGTTAGCTCCATTCTCTTCATAATCAACAGTTGCTAGCACAAAGCTACCTTGTGTGAGTGTTTCTTGAACTTCTCAGATTTCGGTTCGGTCGCACAAAGAACCTTCACTGCTAGCATTTTCCCAAGGCTCCAGCCAAATGTTAATTTTACCTGCTTGTTTCCCATTTTTGGAACCCGTGTTCTGCTCCTAACCTCTATCATAGTAGTACTATTGTTTCCAGTTATTATTTGAAGAGGTAAGACAAGCCACCAATATGATTTATTTAGCAAACTCGGGAGCCAAGGGGGCAAGATATTAGACTGCTCTCTCACTCAAAAACTGAAGTCGGTGCCAGCGTGAAAGCTGGCTAGCTTACTCCTTCACAAGCCTGCTGGAATAAACATAGATATATGCTTTTTAGGAGAAGCCACATTCCCAGAGTGAGCCTTGTCTCACAACTCATACTTATAGACGTCTATCCCAATCCCAACAATTCAAATACTGGGTCAACACTCAATAAATATCTTATGTGCGTAAAAACGTAATGCTACCAACTGCCCGGCCCCACTGAAGGATTTGAAGTATCCCATCACATTCCTGTATTTGCATGGTCAATACGGGGAAGAGGAGCAAAAGAGAAGGCAGGTTGAACGAGAGCAGTGGCTGTGGCATGGGAGCGAGGAGGAAAGGACACTGAGACAGGGAAGGTAATAGTTTAAAATGGTGGCAGAAGTTTCAGTGATGGAGGAAAACAGTGGTTTCAAACAACAGTGGACATCTGAATAAAGCAAGGACAGGGAGAAACTGAGAGAGGGGATTGGTGGTTTTAAGCAATGGTAGAAGTTTGAGTAAACCAGGGTTGGAGAAAGGCTGAGAAGAAAAATGTGGCAAATCAGGGGTAGGCAAATGTGTTTAAATCAGGGGTAGGCAACCTAAGGTCCAGGGGCCGGATGCGGCCCAATCGCCTTCTCAATCCGGCCCACGGACGGTCCAGGAATTAGCATGTTTTTACCTGAGTAGAATGTGTCTTTTTATTTAAAATTGATCTCTGGGTTATTTGTAGGGCATAGGAATTCGTTCATTCCCCCCCCCCCCCAAAAAAAATAGTCCGGTCCACCACACGAGGGCCGGTGGACCGACCCATGGCTGAAAAAGGTTGCTGACCCCTGGTTTAAACAGAAGCATATATCTATGCAGAGTTTTGAGTAGAGAGAGTTGGGGAACTATATGTTGTTTTAAAATAAAGTTGGGTTACAGCATATTTTAGAAAAAAAATATGCACCCCATGATCTGCTCCTAGCTACAATTCCTTTTTTCTTTTGTCTACATTTTCATCACTGCAAAACCTGCTGGATACGTAACAGAACAGAATCAAAAGGCCTCTCGAATCTTAGAATCATGGAATCATACAAAAGTAGACTTGGAAGAGACTCTGAGGGTCATCTAGTCTAAACCCCCTGTAATGCAGGAGTGTCAACTAAAACATCCAAGACAGATGGCTATCCAACTTCTGCTTAAAAACCTCTAGTGAAGGAGAGCCCATCACCTCCTGAAGGAGAACATTCCACTGTCAAGCAGCTCTTACTGTCAGAACGTTCTTCCTGATGTTTAGTGAGAATCTCCTTTCTTGGAACTTGAAGCTATCGGTTTGGGTGCTGCCCAGCTGAGCAGGAGAAAACAAGCTTCCCCTGTCTTCTATGTGACAACCCTGTAGATATCTGAAGATGACTATCATATCTCCCCTCTGTCTCCTCTTTTCCAGGCTAAACATGCCGAACTCCCTAACAGTTCCTTATAGGGCTTGGTTTCCAGACCCTTAATCATCTTGGTTGCCCTCCTCTGCACATTTCCCAGCTTGTCAATATCCTTCTTAAACTGTGGTGCCCAGAGCAGGATACAGTACTCCAGGTGGGGTCTGACCAAGGCAGAATAGAGTGGGACTATGCCAACAAAGGTCCATATAGTTAAAGCCATGGTTTTCCCAGTAGTGATGTATGGTGCTACTGGAAGGAATTTGTTTTGTTTTGATGTATGGAAGTAAGAGCTGGACCATAAAGAAGGCTGATCGCCGAAGAATTGATGCTTTTGAATTATGGTGCTGGAGGAGACTCTTGAGAGTCCCATGGACTGCAAGAAGATCAAACCTATCCATTCTGAAGGAAATCAGCCCTGACTGCTCACTGGAAGGACAAATCATGAAGCTGAGGCTCCAGTATTTTGGCCACCTCATGAGAAGAGAAGACTCCCTGGAAAAGACCCTGATGTTGGGAAAGATGGAGGGCACAAGGAGAAGGGGAAGACAGAGGACGAGATGGTTGGACAGTGTTCTCGAAGCTACCAGCATGAGTTTGACCAAACTGCGGGAGGCAGTGGAAGACAGGAGTGCCTGGTGTGCTCTGGTTCATGGGGTCACGAAGAGTCGGGCACAACTAAATGACTAAACAACAACAACAACAACATTGCTTCCTTGTTCCTGTGCATCTGTTGATGCAGCCTAGAATAGCATTGCTTTTTAGAGCATCTTTTTTTTTCTGGAAGGCTGAAGAAAGGGTGAAAGGCGAGAGAAAGCAAGAGATCCGGAGGCATAATTAAAGCAAGAACAGGACCCTATTCCAAATCTACTACCACAAACTGTAGATTACAGCAAAATCCAAATGAATGCTGCATTGTGTCACATTAACATATTAAGGGTGTTTTAAGAGTATGACATTGACTTTTACTAGCTCCACCTCTTTAATAAGCCCAGCACCTTATTGAACCACTGAAACAGACACAGAGCAGATCTGGACCGTGATAGGAAACAGATCTGAAATGCCATCGAGACAAGGAACAGACCTCAGCCATCTCTATACAAATCTTTAGTTCAGATTCTTTATAAACAGGCTCATTCTGATCTATTAAGTTTCACATTCCAAATTCCAGCCAAAGAATCCAGACAATTTAATTGATTGCGTCTTGGTATTCTCCCACTCCAAACGGCAAAAAACAAAACAAAAACACAAAAAACATTTCTACAGCTCCTTACCCACCTCAAACTTTCCCAATCAAAAGAAGTTAAACAATGGCAATCATCAAACAAATAAAAGTCTGTAACTAGATTCCCTAAAACAGGTGCAAAAATGCAGCTCGATTTCAAGACAAGGTACATGTTTTTAAAGAGAGGAATTATGTGAGGAGGGATATCTTATAAGGCGTTCTAAACTGGTGATACATCTGTAGTTAATTAATGTCAAAACCATCCCACTCACGTTGCTTTAACACAGAAACGAATGGAGGGGTGTCCTTCAGTCTCAAAACAAGAATAGTGAGCTAAAAATGTTTAAGATTCCAAAGATACAAATATCCCTTCAATAAATCACCAGTGTAATAAAGTCCAAAGAAAACTGGTGTGTCGCTATATGCTGCCAGGGGATGACGGAAGGTAGACAACCATTACCGTTATAAATAAATTGGGTTCCTTACAAACTCTAAATTAAGCAATTCACAAAACTTTCCTATCTTTTAGCTAATGTGTGCCTAACTGCTCGATATCAGAAGAGTGTTTCAGGAAGAGTGAAGATAAGTTATGGGTTTGTAAGGACCAGGTGATCTGTGTGTTTTTCCTCACCTGACCATTCTGAAAATGACATGTATCTACAGTTACCTATGGTAACTTGAATAACACAACCAGTTGAACGCAACCACTAAAATTGTGGGGTTGATGATGAGGACCTAGTTACATCTGCAGGCGCATCACTGAACGTGGAGCTGCAGAATGTATGAAGGAACTCCAGTGAAAAGCACTGTGCTTGAGGGAAGCAGGCCGAAAGGCAGAGTTCATTGATTCAGATTTTGGTCAGGGGTCTAGTGGCTTGCCATCTAATATCCTAGCAGGGCCCATGAGGCAAGGGCCTCGGGTGACAAGATCCATAGGGGCAGCCGATCCCAGTGTAGATATTTACTTCCCCCTTGCTCCTGATGTAGGTTTTTCACTCACCCCTTTTTCTACGGCAGGGAGGGTTGATGGGAGTTGTAAACCAAGCTATCTGGAGGGCACAGATAGGACAGATGCATCTTGCTGTTAACCAGAAGGTTGGTGGTTTGAGCCCAATGCAAGAATATGCAGCTGTCCCATACAGGGATCAAACTTGGGAGCCCACAGTGCGATCTGAGTGCTAGAGCTTTTTCAAATACAAATAACGTAAAGGGACCCCTGACCATTAGGTCCAGTCGTGACCGACTCTGGGGTTGCGGCGCTCATCTCGTTTTATTGGCCGAGGGAGCCAGCTTACAGCTTCCAGGTCATGTGGCCAGCATGACTAAGCCGCTTCTGGCAAACCAGAGCAGCGCACGGAAACACCATTTACCTTCCCGCCGGAGTGGTACCTATTTATCTACTTGCACTTTGACGTGCTTTCGAACTGCTAGGTTGGCAGGAGCAGGGACCGAGCAATGGGAGCCCACCCCGTTGTGGGGATTCGAACCACTGACCTTCTGATTGGCAAGTCCTAGGCTCTGTGGTTTAACCCACAGCACCACCCGCGTCCCTCCTCAAATACAAATACACATACTTAAATATATGGTTTATTTGTTTGAGTGTCCCCAGCCAGCATGGTCAATGGCCAGAAATGATGGTACTGTAGGCTAAAACAACTGAAGGGCACCAGGTTGGGGAAAGATAGAGATAATACTGAGATAGGTGAATAAATGGTTTGGCTCAATATAAAGGCAGTGCAGTATGTTCAGCAATACAGAGTTCAGGGGATTCATTTCATAAGAGAAAAATGCAAAATGTAAACTGATGCACAGACCAACAACATCTTAGCTACCAACACACCAAATCAGAATAATAAACCCCAGTCTCAAAACCACTTTCCACAACACAGTTGCAATAAATAAATGGATCACTACTATTTCTCCATTAAGCAAATAAGAAGCATTCTCAAAAGCATCATCAGCAGGTATGTGTTTTTTTTCTTATACTGCTTGAGTTTAGCTTTCTGTTTGTATTTCTTTCACAATAGCAACACAGTAAGAAAACAGTAATAATAAGGAATGCAGACAAATTTAAACACAAAGAACAGGAAAAGAGTTGTGGAAGCTGATAACAGGTATGGTGGCAGTCATTACTGATTTTCGAGCAAGAAAGGAAATAACTTGTCGGCACCTTAAATGCTCAAAGAGGTACTATAAAGACATTCTCAAATTCATCACAATCTCATGCAGTAAAGGTTTAGATATTAATTGCAAGGGCCACAAATGCTAGCCCAGAAGAAACAGAACCACACATCTACTGCCCTCAGCACCCAACTCATACAACTCAAAAAGAAAACACAGCGGAGCTTTTTCTCTCTACAGTCATACAAGGCTGGAATGGCTTGCAGATGAATAGCATTTCCAAAATACAAGATAACTTGGCCATATCTCAACTACAGGGACCATTTCCACTTAGTACACTGTACTAAAGCAATCAAGGCCACGACCTCTGGATTGGTTTTTCTTGTCTGGTCATGTAATCCATTTGTCTCTATTTTTTCCCCCCAGGAACAGTCAATAGTTTGTGGTATTGTCCCTATATAGTTTTGTTTTTGTGGTTTCATAGGGGAAATGCAATTTTATTCTACTCACAAATACATCCTGAACCTCTCAAAGTTTGAACCCTTACCTTGATTCTAGTGCACAGGGATGTAAATACATGTGCATAAGCACTTAAGGCTCAGGTAAGCTGAATATGCACGGAACATTTCTACAGTTCCTCTGTTTTCTGCAGGATTTCCTGCTATGATACAGGGTTGGACTACAAGTCACCATTGCAATCACCATCTACAATCTCCAGTCCAAGTCATTAAAAAAAAATCAAACTTAAAAAAAATATTCTCCATGCTCTCACAATAGAATTAGTCCTGAAAGAGGGTCAATAAAGTATCAAAGCTCATCAAATGACACAGTTATCCAAACATTATTACAGTAGAACTTTGGTTTTCCAGCATCTTGGAAGATGAACGTTTTGGTTTTCAAATGCCAAAAATCCAGAAGTACAGTGGTACCTCAGGTTAAGTACTTAATTCGTACCGGAGGTCTGTTCTTAACCTGAAACTGTTCTTAACCTGAAGCACCACTTTAGCTAATGGGGCCTCCCATTGCTGACGTGCCAGCGGAGCCCAATTTCTGTTCTCATCCTGAAGCAAGTTCTTAACCTGAAGCACTATTTCTGGGTTAGCAGAGTGTGTAACCTGAAGCGTATGTAACCTGAGGTACTTCTGTAATTGCTTCCGTTTCTGAATGTGCCTCAGAAGTCGAATGGCTTCCGAGGTGCATTTCTCAATTTTCTCCATTGAAATTGCTGACTGCCCATTGCGCCTCAGTTGTCAAACATTTCGGAAGTTGAACAGTCTTCCAGAAGGTTCCACTGTATGAGCTAAAATAAAACTAATAGGAATGCATGCACAATGTTTTAAAGAGATGTGTGGATATCATCCCAACCATGAGCAAGTCAATGTGTTCTTGCAAAGGGAGACTTTACTCAACCAGCTTCAGGTTACATAAAAGCTATACAGTGGTACCTCGGGTTAAGAACTTAATTCGTTCTGGAGGTCCGTTCTTAACCTGAAACTGTTCTTAACTTGAAGTACCACTTTAGCTAATGGGGCCTCCTGCTGCCGCTGCGCCACCGGAGCACAATTTCTGTTCTCATCCTGAAGCAAAGTTCTTAACTCGAGGTACTATTTCTGGGTTAGCGGAGTCTGCAACCTGAAGCGTATGTAACCGGAAGCATATGTAACCTGAAGCGTATGTAACCCGAGGTACCACTGTATGACCTGAAAGAGGTTCCAGCAATGATGGACGAAACTTTCTTTCACTTGACTTTTTCCAGATGTTTCACCTGAAGAGGTTGAGGAACATCTAAATTCACTTAAGGTTACATTTGGTCAAAATTTGTTTCAAGTAAAGCACTATGGGATCTTGGGATAGTCACATGCATTCACTCCCCCCCCCCCCAAGATATTTAGGGCTTAAGGTTTCAGCAATCTTCTATCCATACACAAAGCAAGCTGTACAACTTGCACCCTTTACTTTTCTTTCTTGCCTCCTAAAATCCATCTGGTCTACTTCCAAACTAAAATACCAAGCGTTAGGAGCTGTAATTCTTCTGAAAGCAAATCCTAACAGCTTTGATAAATAGCACGTTTAAGTGTGCAGAAGTCTACTGGCAAAGAAGTGAAACCATAGAAAGCTATTAATGCCAGTGAGTAATTGTTCCTGGGGAAAATGTTAACTAAATAAAATGTCAAAGCAAAGCAATTATTAGATACACTAGACACTAATTACCATTGGGAAAGACAACACATTCATGAGCATTTATTTTTAAGGGGATTGGCTTAAGATCTCTCAGTAGCTGCACATGGCAAACATTCTGTTTTACGTGTGCTAGGTCAGTGCATAGTACATTTTTTTACACTTCCTATAGGCAGAAAGTGTGGTCTGAAACAAAGCATTGCAGTATGGAGCTCCCATTTGCAGTTGCAGTCAGTCTGCTAGCTACACCCAATATATTCCAAGGTAGCTTCAAGATGGCTGAAACCCAATTCCCTCTTCCCTTCCCCCATTTTTCCATTTTTCTTTCCCAACTGAGACTCAACGTCAGGGTTGCCCTATGTTCCGAATTTCCAGGCAGAAATCACTGATTCTGGACGTATGGATTCTGGATGTCAGGGATGCCCTATGTCCCGAATTTCCAGGCAGAAATCACTGATTCTGGACGTAGACTAGATTTTGGCAAATTTCCTTTTAAAAAAAAAACAAGCTCAACAACTCTGCCAAAAACCACTTTTGTATCTGGATCTTTCACTTTTTGAAATGGGGCAACCCTACTCAACGTAGATCCTAAGGATCTCTGAAACAGATCTCTGAGCAGTGGGGATGTGGTTGACTCTTTTTATATCTTGTATTTCTACATGCCTTAGGATTTATCCCAAAAGGCTTCTTTCAGCTTCCCAGTGGCCATGCTTTGGATACCATCCTCTCCGCCATGACCACCCAAGTTCACTATTCAAGGAAGTGATGATAGCACCAAAAAGAACCTCCTCAGCCTGAGCTGCCAATACATTCCGGAGAATTCCAGGCCCCCTTTGTGCAGGCAGCTTGCATTTTCGCCTGGGTTGCCTGGAAGAGAAACTCTTCTTGGCTTTGTTCCCAAAAGAGAAGCAGGTGTCAGGAATTTTACTTTTTGAAATATGGCAACCCTAAGTCTCCCTCACAGTTTTCCCTTAGACTTCCTGCCAGTGGGGAGATGGGCAGAGACAGCCCACCTCATGAATCCCAATTCTCTCCCACAGGAGAACAAAGTGATTGTTTTCACATGTTAATGAGTCATCTCTGGTCCAACTATGCCATAGGTATCATCACAGCACACTGATGCTTTAAAATACAATAGTCTGTTTCTACAATGATTAACCCACGGGTCAGCAAACTCTTTCAGCAGGGGGCCGGTCCATTGTCCCTCAGACCTTGTGGGGGGCCGGACTATATTTTTTGGAGGGGAAAGGAATGAATTCCTATGCCCCACAAATAACCCAGAGAGGCATTTTAAATAAAAGGACACATTCTACTCATGTAAAAACACACCGATTCCCATTTGGTCCATGGGCTGGATTTAGAAGACGATTGGGTCGGATCCAGCCCCCGGGCCTTAGTTTGCCTAACCATGGATTAACCAAACGATCCCTTATGCATTTTTGAAGTCCCCACTGCTAAACTTCCTTGTGTTTCTGTGTAAGCTCATTCCTTCTGTTCTTGAAGCTTCTCACACAGGCCATCAATACATACTTCTCCTGGCTGCCTTGCCCAGGTTGCCTAATCCAATCTTTCTTCACTGTTTTGTGGGGAAAGGTCTAGCAGCTAGAGGGAGCACAAAGGAAGCCGATTTATACAGAGGCAGACCATAGGTCCATCTTAGTTCAGCAGGGTCTACATTGACTAGAAATAGTTCTCTCTCTTTTGAAACAAATTTTCAAAAGTTTAACATATAATACATAATAAATTTGTCTTTTTTCGACTTCCCACCCCATTTTACATGGTGTTTTTGTTTCTCCCCCTCTGCTGCACACTATCTTCTAACTCTTATACCACAACAACAATACTATATTCTCTAATTCCTTCTGTTGCTCATAATTCAACTCCAGCTCGCGAATTCATCAAACCATAATACTCATTCTAAAATAGTCCATAAAGGGCTTCCATTCTTCCACAAAGCAATCATTATTAGATCCTGCTATTTTGGCTGACCACTTTGCCAATTCAGCGTACAGTGGTACCTCGGGCTAAGAACTTAATTCATTCTGGAGGTCCGTTCTTAACGTGAAACTATTCTTAACCTGAGATACCACTTTAGCTGCGCTGCCGGAGCACAATTTCTGTTCTCATCCTGAAGCAAAGTTCTTAACCCGAGGTACTATTTCTGGGTTAGCAGAGTCTGTAACCTGAAGCATCTGTAACCTGAAGCGTCAGTAACCCGAGGTACCACTGTAGTCCATCACCTTACTTATCTTAGAAGTGGTTCTCCAGGATTTGAGACAAGGTTCTCTCCCAGACCTACTTGTAAATAATAATAATAATAATAATAATAATAATTGCTACTACTACTACTATTGTGTATGTTTGTTATGCCCTACCCATCTGACTGGGTTGCCCCAGCTACTCTGGGTGGCTTCCAATAAAAATAGAGAGGGAAAGAAAAAAAGGGTGGGAACCAAATCAAGCATTAAAAGATTTCCTAAACAGGGCTGGGGTTGAACCTGGGATTTTCTGCAAAGCAGATGATCTGACACTGAGCTGTAGCCCTTCCCCAGATTCAGGCAGCCTGGAAACATTTCATGATGCTCACGGCCAAGCATGAGAGAATCTGGGCTGCTTTCCTCCTTGCAACTAGGATAAGCATCAGCAGGGATGGAAGGGGAAGCAGTCGATGGGAAAGGTGAAGTCGCTGAAGTCAACTACAACGCCCTGGAGAAGAGTTTACTACAGGTCACAAGCAAAAACCATCCTAAGAAGGGGCTCCCCCCCCCCCCAGTAAATCCTACAGCAGCTGCTGGCACAAGTGCACCCAGGGATATGTAAAATCCCTCTGTTCTTCAACAGATGGAACAAAGAACACACAATGAACCTAATGATTCACGATCCAGGGCTGAAGATCTTGCCCTTAATTCAACCTTTTAGGTCCCATTTATCTCCCCTCTTCCCCCCAAAAAGGTACATTTTCTCTTGGTTTTCTGCAATTTGCATCAAGGGCTATTGATTCCATGAAAGACATCCTAGAAAGGTCTCCTAGGGTGAGAGACTGGGAGAGCTAATACACTCCCAGGTGGGAAATGGGAACGTCCACCTCTCTGTGTGTGGATAAATGACAGGTTATATAATAAATATGGTAATAGGCCTTACAGGTATTTTTTCCCTCTTTTTCTTTTTTTTCTCTTACTTTTTATCTTTTGGTTTTTTAAGTATTCTTGTTCTGTAGAGTAGTTTGTGTCAGCATCGCCCTTGAGCCAGTGCCACCAACTGGACTCATCCACTCAGCCCCGACTGGGCTAGGCGAGCTGGGATGCACTTCCAGAGACCACCTTCTGCACAGGAGCAGGTCAAAGTGCTGTGGACTCACAGCTTAGAGTTGTGAGCACCAGATTCACTTCCACCATAAGACACGGCAGAGTATAGCAGAGCATAAACGACTCGGAGAGCAGCTCTGTAGAATATATTCTTTATTCTATCTACAACTATAATACACAACTATATACAGAGCTAAATGAGGTCTAAACAAAAAATGCTGAACTGCACTGAGTGTCTGCAGCTGCTCTTAGCAGCAACCTTATCTATACACACGATCTCTCTCTAACACTCAGTCTCTCTCTCTCTCTCTCTGATGTGAGGCTGGAGCGGAATAAGTAGAGAGCAGAAACCGCCCCTCATCTCTGAAGAATCAGCAGAGAACATCAGCAGATTCTTGGATATGGGAGGGGTGAAATCTCCTCAGTTTGATTCTTAATGCATTTTATTTCAAAAATTGTCATTAAAATATATATTTTTAAAAACATCTGAGTATTATTATTATTCCAATCAACAAGGGTTCTTTAAGTCCCAGACATGGCAAATCTATTGCATCCCTTAGCAAACCAACCCGATGCATTTAATTACCATTTGCTAGTTGCCTTTCTATTTCAAATTCAAAGGGGTGTAAAAAAGCAAAAGAAAAGAAAAGAAAAATCCAGTTCGAAATTATATATAAAAGAAGCGGCACTGGTAAAATTCAAAGTAAAGACACCAAACCACAAGGCCACTTTTAAAAGCTCATGAAAAAGTTCAGGGTGCCCTGAAGGGTTTTCTGGAGCGTGAGTTCCTTCTACCATAGAGAAAACCCTGCCACAAGAACCACAAAGACTTCCTAAGTAAAAATAAAAATAAAAAGCAAGATCCAACAGATTATTCAGGCTGCAACCAGTACACACAGAGACCTGGGAGTAAATGCCACTGAACTCAACAGACTTACTTCCAAGTAAGTGTATAGATTTAGCAGCCTTCAAAGTTGAGTAGTAAGGACTATATTGGTAGATTCAAAAAAAGATTCATAGAGTCAAGGTTTGCAGAAATCAGGGATGGGGGGAAAAGCGAATAAATATAGAATCTGCAGTCAACTCCCCAAATCTAAAAGGTAATTTAAACAGGTCATGAGCCAAAAATAAAAGCCAAATTGTCAAGAAACGATAGTTCAATAAAGAGGAACAGCAATGAAAGAAATGTACAGAAAACAAGAGAACTGGGACACAGCGTATGATCTGCTACCGACTCTTATCTCATAAGAAGGCTAATATGGCAAAATGTTCCCTTGCTGACCTAAAATCCTACAGCGAAGAATCAAAATGCTGAAATTCCCCACGGAAGAAATGCAGATAAATTAACTGGGAGTTAATCAGATGCCACAGAAAATGCTTTTTGCTACAGATGTAACAAGACCTCCCTGCCCCTCAAAAAGCACACCTGTTCTTGCTTAGCATATAGTGTAATTCATTCTCCAGATTTTTTAGGAGGTACAAGAAATCTCAGGGGATGGAACAATCGCATCCAGCAAAGGAACTTCTGTAAGCTGGTAAGTGATTGCTGGCTTGATTTACACTGGTTAAAAATGGATACTACTTGGCAAGTCTATAGGACTAATTCCAGCAGCTTGGCCATCTTTATTTTTAAACTGCCACCCCCACCCCCACTTCTTCCCACATCTAGCACTCCTCTGTTTGCAAGCTCCCCAGCTGCGATTTGCCAGTCTGGAGCACTCTGAATGCCAAGGATCACTGGGGAACAGCCGCTACGTCCAGTTTTAGAATCGTCTTGCGTGCCTGGGCAGTTAAAAATGTTAGCCTCTGAGCATTCCCTAGACTTTGCACTTCCAACAAGTACCACTAAAAATGTTGCCGTTTCGAACCCAATCTCTATGAACCTCAAGTCATGCAGTACAGTGGTACCTCGGGTTACATACTTAATTTGTTCCGGAGGTCCGTTCTTAACCTGAAACTGTTCTTAACCTGAAGCACCACTTTAGCTAATGGGGCCTCCTGCTGCCGCTGCGCCACCGGAGCAAATTTCTGTTCTCATCCTGAAGCAAAGTTCTTAACTCGAGGTACTATTTCTGGGTTAGCAGAGTCTGTAACCTGAAGCATCTGTAACCCGAGGTACCACTGTATACGGCATTGTTTTGTTTTTTTAAGAAGAACTGCTTCTACCTCCCAAGAGGGAACGATCATGTCCAGCACAAGGACATGGGGCAGGGAGCGGGGAGGTTAACTTGCAGGGATGTTTGCTGAGAAAAATAAAGCCCACCGCTTAAAAACAACCTCTCTCTAAACAACAACAGCAAAATTCTTATTATGCATCGCCTATTCACACACACCCAACATCAGGTGTAGGGTGGGTGAATACCGACTATAGGGCCTTTTCCGCAGTGGCACCCAAAACCTAGAACAGCCTCTGAGCTTTCCAGTTCATCACTTTGCAGTTCATCTGTTCATAAGAAGCAAAGGCAGTTTCACTGAGTGTTGTTAAATAAGAGTTTTGCTACTGCATGAAAAAGGCAAAGTGGAACAATAAACAATCATTATTTTTGTCCAGCCCCCAAAAGGGTGACCAGAAGTTGATGGAGCTGTGTTACATGCACAACTGACAAGCCAGTTAATAATAATAATAATAAAATAATAATAATAATAATAATAATAATAATATTAAAATTATTTATACCCCAGCCAATCTGGGTGGCTCCCAACAGAATATTAAAAACACGATAAAACATCAAACATTAAAAACTTCCCGAAACAGCGTTGCCTTCAGGTGTCTTCTAAAAGTCAGTTAGTTGTTTTATTACCTTGACATCTGACGGGAGGGTGTTCCATAGGGAGGGTGCCACTATCAAGAAGGCCCTCTGCCTGGTTCCCTGTAACTTCACTTCTCACAGTGAGGGAACTGCCAGAAGTCCCTTGGAGCTGGACCTCAGTTTCCAGGCTGAAGGATGGGGATGGAGACACTCCTTCAGGTATACTGGGCTGAAGCCATTTAGGGCTTTAAAGATCCACACCAACGCTTTGAATTGGGCTCGGAAACATACTGGGAGCCAGTGTAGGTCTCGGCAGCCACTCCCAGTCACCAGTCTAGCTGCCACATTACACATAGGATGAGAGAGTTAGCAGCATTTGTTCCAACCTTTCAAGGGTAGGAATACACTTCCTGGGCTGGCAAAGTGCTCCCAGACATCTTCTGTTCATCTATATATGTGTCACAGAAGCTGATCCCTCCTGAACCAAAACATCAAGAGGCTTGGGGGGCTAAACCATTTGAACAGCCTAGCCATGGAAGCTGACTGTGCTTGCTATAAAGGATTCTGCATTAGACTGATCTGTGACATAATGCTTTCAGTTTTATAGCATTATGAAATTACTCGTATTCTGCAGCTCACTTTATGTACACACCTCACCTTGTGATCAATATGTTACTATACCTTTAAGATTGCAGACTCTTAAGAGTAATAATAATAATAATAATAATAATAATAATAATAATAATATATTTATACCCCGCCCATCTGGCTGGGCTTCCCCAGCCACTCTGGGCAGCTTCCAACAAAACACTAAAATACAATAACCTATTAAACATTAAAAGCTTCCCTAAACAGGGCTGCCTTCAGATGTCTTCTAAAAGTTTGGTAGTTATTTTTCTCTTTGACATCTGGTGGGAGGGCGTTCCACAGGGCAGGTGCCACTACTGAGAAGGCCCTCTGCCTGGTTCCCTGTAACTTGGCTTCTTGTAGTGAGGGAACTGCCAGAAGGCCCTCGGTGCTGGACCTCAGTGTTCGGGCAGAACGATGGGGGTGGAGACGCTCCTTCAGGTATTCTGGACTGAGGCCGTTTAGGGCTTTAAAGGTTAGCACCAACACTTTGAATTACATCCATTAACTTGTTCAGTTAAGAGATGGCTCCATTTGGTTGGGTGGATGTTTTACATATAATGTATGGATGTTTTACATATACGTGTTTGCTTGTTAATAAAATGCAGAATCTATTTTAAATGACAACATTGAATCTGAAACTTAATGTTAAAGACAACCCATGCCACCAGGAGTGATACTGTGGAACATGTGAGGCTCCACATTCTTTGTCTCTCTCATATGTCACAGTTGAAGAATGAGAGAAGTTTGAGCATAATGAGAAGGGTAAGGGACTGTTTTAAATAATAGCAGAAGTTTGAGTATAGCAGGGATGGAGAAATACTGAGAGGAAAAAAGGGGTAATCTTAAACAATGGCAGAGGTTTGAGCAGAGTGAGTGAGAAGGCACTTAGGGCGAAGTGGTGGTTTAAAACAAGGTTTGAGCATGGCAAGAAGAAAGTTGGAAAAGGCTTTGTTGTGTTAACTTATCGGTGTTAGAGTCTGTGTTGCATCCATCTCTCTTGCCCCTTGTTAAAACTTTTTTCTTTTAATTAAAAGCCTGTGTCTCTCCATCCCTGCTTTATTCAAAATGCTCTCATTGTTTTAAACCACTCACTTTCCCCCTCTCAGTGGGAAAACTGTCACACATAGAGAGGCACTCCTCCCACCCCACCAAGGGGTCCATTTCCTCTAAAAATCATTTATTACAGACATGAGCGCCCTCCTTTTTCTTCCTGTCCTCTCCTCTTTCCCCTGATGTGCCTTTAGCTTAGAACCTTGGGAAACAGCCAATGAAAATAGGTTGATGACAGACTAGTGCAAACACAGTATAGAGAGATACAGCATTATAAGTTAAATCCAGCGTACTGTGAAGTTTCAAGTCTAATTACGCATATTGCACCTGAAATTTACACCTCCTTTCTAAAATTTGAGAGAGGAGTTTAAAAACTTTGCTGTTACTCCGATTAATCCCAATACAATCCTGTTGACTTCTTGATATAAGGGTTTTTTTTTTCCGGAGAAGGATTTGTTTCCACAATGTTTGCTCGTAGCTTTTTCCATGAATCAACATATTGGCAAAAAAAATTATTAGCATGTGTGATCGTTTGCTTAAATCAGACCTTTTATTCTATTTCCAGATCACATGGATTACATTTAATTTAGTTTCTGATTATTTAAAAAATGGATGAATAAAGCCAGGAAAATTAAGAGAAGAAGCCAAGCACCATACAACCCACAACATTGTAGCAATAATTTGTTTTATGTTGAAAAAATGAAGACCATTCTTGCACCACACACAACTTCACATCAACAGGACTTGTTTATTGTGGTGAAATTACACATCCTTTTTAAAAAGGAGGTAAGATACATGAAAGCCACAGCATCTGAACCAAAACACCTTTTTCTTTAACTCAGATGTGGTTCAAGAATAAGTTTCTAGAAGATCAGAGGTTGCACGGCTGCAATAAAGGAGAGAAATTCTGAATAAACTGTCAGAAGGAGTGCCAGCATGGGCAGTTTCAATTTGATCAATGAAGGGTACGCGTTAATGGCCTAATTTGTACAACACAGTCAGCCAAACTATGGTATGTTCATGACTACAGCTCACAGTGAAGAAAGAGCCCGTCAACAAAGAAACAAAAAAACAGTGAGTGGATCAAAAATACACTTTTGCGGGATGAACTATAAAGATCTTAGTTGGTATGATGAAGCTTTGGCAAGTGGACTGTATGCTAACTTGTACAAGTAAGGAATGCTTCAGTATTCAAATTTCTGTTTTATATTATTGTAAAATTATTATTTTTAAGTCACCCTGTTGTTTCTTATTTCCCTTCTTCGTCTTTGCTCTCCTGCACATTCTGACTGCCAGCTCACGCACTACCAAGCATTGCTATAATTTCTTTTAAAATCGCAATTTGAAATCCAACGAGAGTGAAATAAAGAACTGCTCTCGTTTATAGGTCAATGATTTAATTCTATCTGGATTTTAAGAAGGAAGAATTGGTACTTCCACTACTGTAATGCCTTCTAGCGTGTGCAGACTAGTAAAAGCTATCAAGCAGGGAGGTGTTATTTTTAAAACAGGGTAGTAAAATGGAAAACATGACCATGAATGAGTATTTCCCCCCACAGGTAGGAAGCATCTTTTTCTTTGGAATCTAGGGCAATTCTTAGTCATACCTTCTTCTTTCAAATTAAATATTACTGTTATCACACCACAAGATATTCATCACTGCAAAAACCTACCATGTATGAGCACTTTGGAAAGTCTCAACCTCTTAACTAAGGGCCCTCCTTCTGGTAAAACCCAGAATTCAGTCATATAGCTGACTGCCTAGTAGCCTTTTTTTTTAAGGAAAGATTTGAATATATAATGCTTTCGCATAAATTACCTTGATTTTATCACAAGCAGTATGACAGAGCACCATAAAACAGATGTGTTATTGTAAGGAAATGCAAGCTTCCTGAGGAAGCAAAGCCTTCTTCCTAACAGTATTTGTGATTTTTTTAAATTTGCGAGCTATTTTCAAATTCACCATTTACTTAATTGACGCCAACGCTTGTGATTTCTTAACTTGTGAGCAGAACTTGTACTGGGTTCATTTTTATTCTGAGGAACTCTTTCTAAAAACATAACCATTGACTGAACTGAACTGGAACTAATGCTAAACATAATTTTGTAGGGACTGCTTAGGAAAGATCACAAGGATCACTATCGGTGGTAGTATTTAGCATGTAATGGTGATACTTCTTTGTGATCACATTCTATGCCTGTCTGGGGAAGATGATATTTAAAATAATATAATTGTGTACTCGTTCTTGATGTCGAACCAAACTTATATGCATCAAATCCAGCCCAAGTTATGTTACACACAGTCCATTCCTACGCATATTCAGAAGTAAGTCCCAATGAATTCAGCAGATCTCACTCCTAAGTCAAATATGCACAGAACTGCAGCCAACGTCCTGAATCAATGGAACAAGTTAGTCCCTAGTGGATGGAGGCCAAGCAAACTGACAGCTTACTTATATAGAGAGTCTCTGTTTCTCATCATCAGGTCATTTTCAAGGAAGATTACAAATAGATTATACGTTTATATTTACCAGATACACCATCCAATCTTTTATATTTCATTAGCCTCAGATTTCAACCCTGACAATCATGTGGAGCCAAAGATTAATTTAACCAATTTATATTTGCATCCAAGATAATGAGCATCATCACGGGTTAAATGGCAGACCTTTCAACATCTCAGGAAAAAAATTGCAAGAGTCCTGGGATACAAGATATACATATATGTCAATCAAATTTTATTATGACCTAATAAATTGACGCGGGTGGCGCTGAGGTCTAAACCACTGAGCCTATCAGTTTGCCGATCAGAAGGTCGGCAGTTCGAATCCCCAAGACGGGGTGAGCTCCCGTTGCTCGGTCCCAGCTCCTGCCAACCTAGCAGTTCCAAAGCACGTCAAAGTGCAAGTAGATAAATAGGCACCGCTCCGGCGGGAAGGTAAACGGTGTTTCCGTGTGCTGATCTGGTTTTGCCAGAAGCGGCTTAGTCATGCTGGCCACATGACCCGGAAAAACTGTCTGCAGACAAACGCCAGCTCCCTCAGCCAGTAAAGCGAGATGAGCACCACAACCCCAGAGTCGTCCGCGACTGGACTTAACTGTCAGGGGTCCTTTACCTTTACCTTTAATAAAATGTGTAAAAATGACAGAAGTTAAATGGGTATGATCTAAATTGAAAACGATTCATATATTAGTTTAGAATGCTAGAAATAACTGGCTGCCCAAGTTTTCTTTCAGCCCTTTTGATAATATTATCACTCATTATCTCCCGACTGAGGTGCATCTCACTCCAAATTCAAATTCTTTCAGACATTTTCCACTGGCTGTTTAGCGGCTGTCGGGTTAAGCTATCTTAATGGTGTTTCTAATTATGCTACTTATGCTACTTATGTAATCTATGGAAATTGGTTCAATTCTATTGAGCATTATATATTTCTCTTTATTTATTTTTGTAAACCACCCTGTGATCATTTTTTGTGAAGCCCGATATAGAAATCTATTAAGAAATATTGATTTATTTGACCCAAATTTTGGGGGGAGGGGGGAATCAAGAGCCTCCCCACAAAAGGAAAGAAGAAAAGAAACCGGGGGTGGGAATGGTGGTAAATTCAACATGCTGCAGGTAGACATGAGAGAGACTTGACAAGCAGAGGAGAAGGAGAAGGAGAAGAGGAAGAGGAAGAGGAAGAGGGAGGAGGAGGAGGAGGAGGGGGAGGAGGAGGAGGAGGAGGAGGAGGAGGAGAAGAAGAAGAAGAAGAAGAAGAAGAAGGGGAAGAATTTTATTATTTACACACACCCCTGCCCATCTGGCCGCGTTTCCCATATGCTTACAGCATATATATAAAAATAGTAACGCATCAAGCATTTAAAAATTCCCAATACAGGGCTGCCTTCAGATGTCTTTTAAAAGTTGTGTAGTTCTTTATCTCCTTGACATCGGAAGGGAGGGTGTTCCACAGGGAGGGCGCCACTACCGAGAAGGCCACAAGTTGTTGCCCATGATGCTGACAGAACCAGTGCCACCAACCACAAGGTCAGAACTTGAGCTTGTTTTGGCCAGACTTACCACCTTCCATAAGTTACAGTTGGAAGGAGTGCATAACTGGAGCAACTGCACAACTGAACCGATAAAATGGATGTTGCACAATTCACCCGGGAAAAACACAGCATCTAGAATAGAAAAGCAGCCTGGAAAGTGACTATATTAAGAAGGCAAGGATTATTTTCCTTTGGAGGTGTGGTTGATCTCTGCCGGATGGTTATTATAGGCGGAATGACACGGCTGGCATTTTTCTACCCACCTGTCCCTGTCTACAACCACTAATGCAGCTTTCGCCTTTCGCATTCTCAAGGAGAAGATGCACAAACTAAAGGTGTGACTGCACTGAAAGATTTCTTTATCCCAAGCGCTTAGGGCATGTAAAAAAACCTTGTGCTTATTTATTTATTTATTTATTTATTTCTAAAACACAATGTGCAACTTAGAAACCCAACTTAGAAACACCACTGATAAAGAAATAAAATCAAACACAAATTGAAAATCTCAAGAGCCTTGTTAAAAGAACCGCTGAAATATGGGTGTTCCAACTCTCCTCCAAGTAAGCGCACAGCACCATCTTTAAGTATTGTGTACCCAATGAAAAACCAACATCTGCACCTGCCTCAAACACAACAGCTTGCAAACTGCTGAACCTGGAGCTTGCACCTGTTACTGACAGTATGTAACTCATGAAGTAGCTCATTCAGAACCAAGCTATAAGCTAAGGACATGAACTATTGTGCCATATGATGATCAGGGATACTGTTTTACCATCGTTCTTTACTTACAAAGAAAAATAGCCTTCCGTGAGTTCAAAAGAGAAGAATAAATTCTGTTTTGAGAACTTACATGCTTGCATTAAGTGTAGGTTCCGTTTTAAACTGAGTCATTTTAAAAAGAGAAACTTTGTGGGGGAAAATCATCCTGAACTTTAAATTCCTACTTTTAATTTTATTTTAATTTCATCTATCCACCCTGTTACAAGATGAAAGATCTCAGAACTGCCCAAAACAGAATTGCAACAACTTTGTCCAATTCCTACAGTGGGACAGGGAGAGTAAAACTTCAGCTTTACTCATGTGAAGTTTACTTATGGGTGATTGTTTTAAAATAGAATCTTCCAATGGTCAATGCCTTGACTTGTGACTACTGTCTAGGTCATGACCCCTGCTCCGCTGCCAAATACAAAGGACATGGCCACAATCCAGTGAGAGTTATGTACATTTGAGTCCCATTGTAGTCAGTTGGGCTTAAGAGTGCTTAACTCTATGTCGGATTGTGGCTCATGACTCCATGAAGTCAACAGAAGTTTTTCCACAGAGACCAGCGAACGATGGTGTGGACTCAAGGCCAAATATTTTTGCCAACACCTGTTTAATGTTCGTTGACACTGGGGGACTCAGGCAACCGTGTAATGAATTGTGCTTAATCACATGCTTACTGTTATGTACTGAGTTGAATAGGATCCAAACTGCAGCAGTCTGATTGGTCCTAGAACAATAGGATCCAAAATGCAGCAGTCTGATTGGTCCTAGAACAATAGGATTCATAATGCAGCAGTCTGATTGGTCCTAGAACAATGCAGCAGTATGATTGGTTGGCAGGAACCACCCAATCATGCTCCAGATATAAGTGAATCCACAACCTGATTGGCTTACAGTAGAATTCCGGAATTAGCCAATCATGTACAGCCCATTGTGTAAATAATGTATATAAAGCAGATACTTTGAGGGGACATTCATTCATTCCTCCTCACCACTATGAGCTGAATAAAGAGCATGAAATCACTTTGCGACTCTGAGTATATTTCACTTACGTCACCATTGCCTTCGATAATTTCGTTTGTCGGTCGCCTAACACAGGACACAGTCTCTAGGCAACTTACAACAGCTAGAAGCAACCGCCATCAGAATTTAACAATAAATCAATGCATAAATACTAGCTCCACAGAAAAACGAACAAATAGCCCAAAGAGGCAGCAACTTAAAGCCCTGAGAGAGCTGAATCATATTCCATCAAATGCTCAGGAGAAGAGGGAAGTCTAAACCTAGCAACGAAAGGACATCAGCACTTTCACCTGAAAAACCTCATTCCAAAGGGGGGCCACAACCAAAAAGAACCTTTCCTGTTGCCACTGTACAAGCCACTCTCAAAGGAGGTATCTGCAGAAGCACCTCAGAGGAGTACCTTATGATCCAGGAGATGTGTTCTATAAGATATAAAGCTTCATAGGTTAAAAACAGTCCTTTCATTTGAACCCAAAAGCAGCTAGTGCAGTAATGCCATTTCGATACACAGGATGATATCCACTGTTGGTCATTTTCGGAGTAGACCCACTGAAGTCAATGAACTTAAGATTTCAGTTGTTCAACTCTGAGCAGAGCTTAGTTTATATCCATATACAGTGGTACCTCAGTTTTTTAACGTCTCCGTTGACAAACATTACGGTTTTCGAACGCCGTAAACCCGGAAGCAAATGCTTCAGTTTTCGAACATGCCTCAGAAGTTGAACATGCCACGCGGCTTCCGTACTGAGTTTTCCGTATTGAGGCTTCCATATTGAGTTTTTGGTTTTTGAACGTTTCAGAACTCAAACGGTCTTCCGAAACGGATTACGTTCGAAAACCAAGGTACTGCTGTACAACTATAAACCAAGCAGAATACATCAGACTACCACATCTATCAACTCTTTATCACCATTGAGGTCACCTAGATTATTAGCAAAAGAATTTGATGAACTTAGTGAAAAGTGGATTTGACCACAGGATAAAGATAGGTCTACATTTGAATTCTCACATTCATTTCTCTGAAATCCTTTGCCCTGCCACCTTTACAAAATCAATGCCCCCCCCCTCCAAAAACAGGTGCATTTAACAACTCTTGTGAAAGAGACTCAGTACATATTAATGTATTTACATACATACTTTCCTATCCTGTTCTATGTGGGAAGCCAATACTTCTGTGTAACAGTGGAGAATACAAAATTTCCAGCTACTTGTGATGTTTCAGCAATATTATCTTTCTTGCTTCTTTTATTCAGTTTGCAGATATACAAAAAGGAGCTACTTCTATAATGATCTTCTAGAAAGGGCCACTTCAAACTAAAAGTGTCCCTTTTAAGGGGAAACCCATATATATGACACTCACATTAAATTACCAGCTATTATCAACGTGGGGTTTGTTTGCCTTCATCGCCTGAATATGGAAGCACTGTCCATGTATGAAAATTTGCACATCTCAACCTTGCAACTTGGGAGTTACTTCTACGAAAGCACATACCTGATTCTTCCTTCTTCAGGCGATTGCTTTTTCGGTCAATATCTGTCTCTAGGGAAAGCAATCTTAAATGGGGAATGTGGAGGTAAAAGGGGAAAATAGGACTTGCTCGCTTGAAGCTATTGTATTAAAGATGCATTCTTGTGACCTGGCAAAGTTTCTAAGGAATGCACGCCGATGGGAAAGCCTTCTGTCAGGCTAACAAAATCATAACAGACGTTCTGACAACAAGGATACGGCATGACAATAAGGCAAAAAAGGGAAGTGCCATTTGTGTGCTATAACAATAGCCTCAAGGAATTTATCAGGCCTCAAGTGCGATTTTATTGCTGTATTATCTTCCTATAAATCTGTGACCCATATAACTGTTTTTGCAGATGTTGTTTCAAGTCATGATAGTCTATTTTTTTTAATTTAAAATAACCTTCATTCTGCCAAAATTAACATTTCAAAGTTACAGGATGCTACTGAGAGCAGCTTGCCTTTGGAAGTGCCTCTTCCTCATGACCCTTGTCACTTTTAAGAGCGGTGGGGGCCAGTCCAGTTCTGTTTTCCTTGTGGCTTAGGAGCAATGTCTGTGGATAGGGTTTCTGTAAAGGTAAAGGGAACCCTGACCATTAGGTCCAGTCATGACCGACTCGGGTTGCGGAGCTCATCTCGCTTTATTGGCCGAGGGAGCCAGCGTACAGCTTCTGGGTCATGTGGCCAGCATGACTAAGCCGTTTCTGGCGAACCAGAGCAGCACACGGAAACGCCGTTTACCTTCCTGCCAGAGTGGTACCTATTTATCTACTTGCACTTTGACATGCTTTCGAACTGCTAGTCTGGCAGGAGCAGGGACCAAGCAACGGGAGCTCACCCCATCACGGGGATTTGAACCACCGACCTTCTGATCAACAAGTCGTAGGCTCTGTGGTTTAACCCACAGTGCCACCCACAACCCAAGGGTTTCTATAACAGCCCCTGATTCAGGGGAGAAGGGGCAGCTATGCTTCAACTTAAGCAATTCTTTACATCAAACCTGCAAGGCAGAGAGGGAGCTTAAATGGACATTTCAGCACCTAGAGGGCTAAAAATTAACTGGAGTGTGAGGGACAAAATTAATCCTTCTTTTGAAGCTGGGATTTGCTTGGACAGGAAATCCCCCTGTTGCAGAATCATGTCCCAAATACATGAAATGAGATTGGTGATTTTGTTTTTAAAAAACCCCACTATACTTTTACACGGCCAGTATATTCCTTCTGTGAAATGGAGATGCATTAATTGAAAGGAGATACATACTGTCCTTTCAATAATGCAGGCTGCATTAAAAGAAACGCCTCACCCTGCCGGCGCTGTTATTTTAAAGTCTACTTGTTACAAGGAAGGCCCTTTCTAATTTATATATCAGCAGCAAAACATACATGTTGCTAAAGCAACAAATGGCAACAAACTGGTTTTTCGTTGCTGCTGCCTAACACTTGTGCAAAGTCTAAATGGGTTATTGTGGCCTGAATTAAGTGTTTCCTAATGCAGCCGTAATCAGCAAATGAAAATAATGCCTTAACATTGTGTTAGAAGAGTTGGCTTTTGTTACAGTTTCCTGATTCACCACACAAAGAGACCATGTTGAATGTATGCTGAAAAGAAATAGCCATTCAAAAACCAAACCCCTCACACCCAGTAGTCAGTGTTAGGAACTCAAAGAGATATAAACTGGGCTCCAAATGGCTCCTTATACCAGGATTGCAGCTGCCAAATGGAATGCCTGTTTGCCATTTGTGGGCCAGACAACTTGAAAATTGTATTTTTCAAGACGACTTTTTGGTTCCAGAAATTCGTTCTGAGGTGTCGTTAGTGTGTGAAAAGAGGCAAGATCCAAGGATCTCCAGGCATGGACCTCCAGATGATGGAGACATCAGCCACCATCCTGGCACCTGGGTGAATTTCAAACGCTGCCCACAGTTAAGATGGCCTTGCAAACAGCACTTGTCTGGACTGAACCACATCTGTCTTGTAGATGGCACAAACAGCCAGCAGAGTACTGGAAGGCTGGGTGCTTCACAATATTGTGAGTCGAGTGCACACAGTTGAAAGATAGATTGGATAAACCCCACTTGATTATGTAGACTGTGTAAATCTTACATTTTAACAACATGAGATGGAAAGTCTGTTTCCTCAGCACATGGCCTGCGTCAGCCTTCCTGATGACTTCCAGCCCCAGCCAACACGGTTCAAGTTGGGAGTCCACAAGATCTGGAAGGCAGCAGTTGGGGAAGGTTGGTGTAGACCAGGCATGGGCAAACTCCGGCCCTCCAGATGTTTGGGACTACAATTCCCATCATCCCTGACCACTGGTCTTGTTAGCTTGGGATGATGGGAATTGTAGTCCCAAAAATCTAGAGGGCCGGAGTTTGCCCATGCCTGGTGTGGACCACGCATTCAAGAAACAGACCCTGTTTCATTTTGTTGAAATGAAGGATGTACATGAGAGCATGTGCCTTAGAAAGATCTTAACCAACCCGATGATGCCATACATGGTTCCAGTGTCAATGATTTAGATCTTGTGAGGATCAAAAGAGAGCCTTAGACCCGCACCTCCGCTCCAACCTAGAATATGATCAGTCCACACATTCACATTTTTCTAGGCCCTGCCAAAATTAAGCATCCCCCATCAAAAGAAAGCCACAAAAGCAGAACCTTCAGAAAGCTGGACCTAGTATTACATATATGTAATACTCTATTTAGAAGGGACGCGGGTGGCGCTGTGGGTAAAAGCCTCAGCGCCTAGGACTTGCCAATCGCATGGTCGGCAGTTCGAATCCCCGCGGCGGGGTGCGCTCCCGCTGCTCGGTCCCAGTGCCTGCCAACCTAGCAGTTCGAAAGCACCCCCGGGTGCAAGTAGATAAATAGGGACCGCTTACTTGCGGGAAGGTAAACGGCGTTCCGTGTGCTGCGCTGGCTCGCCAGATGCAGCTTTGTCACGCTGGCCACATGACCCGGAAGTGTCTCTGGCCCCCGGCCTCTTGAGTAAGATGGGCGCACCAACCCCAGAGTCTGTCAAGACTGGCCCGCACGGGCAGGGGTACCTTTACCTTTACTTTAATACTCTATTTATTGGGAGAGACAGGTATAAGCCAAATGCTTGCTTACACTGATGCCAGAACCATGTATGGGGCTACCAATTATCATGTTGGGGTTCCTTAACGCAATGTAGAATGCAGCAAACCTACCAGTTTGCTAGTGTTTGGTGCTAGGGGCATCTGTAAGGACTGCTGTAGTGCTACTGGAGAACTGATACCATCCCCAGTAAGGGCTAGCAAGCATTGCTGGACAGCCAAGTCATATGGGCCAATCCATATGACCCATTTGCTGAGCTTCTTTCACTTTCTACACCATTCCTTCATTCATTTAAATACAGTGGTACCTCGGGTTAAGTACTTAATTCGTTCTGGAGGTCTGCTCTTAACCTGAAACTGTTCTTAACCTGAAGCACCATTATAGCTAATGGGGCCTCCTGCTGCTGCCGCGCTGCCGGAGCACAATTTCTGTTCTCATCCTGAAGCAAAGTTCTTAAGCCGAGGTACTATTTCTGGGTTAGCAGAGTCTGTAACCTGAAGCGTATGTAACCTGAAGTGTGTGTAACCCGAGGTACCACTGTATGTGTGTGCGCACACATACACACCCCATTCCTTTATAGCCCAAGGTAGATAGCAAAACAAAAAAGCACAATTTTTAAAAATGCAAGACCCAAGACTTGTCCTGAACCAAATAAATATGGCATATGGATCGTGCAAACTGGCCACTGCAAAGAAGTATCCTATTAGTGATGGAGGCCAATTCATACAACAGAGTAGAAGGAATGTGTATCTGTCCAGTAAATCAGGTCAGCATAGATTTTTAAAGCCCAACATTTGGCATATGAATTGACACAGCTTTTGGAGGAGGAAGTCTGCAGATTGAACTGTGACCCCAGTTCTCCAGCCCATAGCTCACATTTAAATGCAAGTTCATTTCTCCCTTCAAAGCCCCGCATGACGGGTCCAGCATACCTGAAATGAATGCCTGCTTTTACATCAATCTGACCCCCATGCACTGCAATCAGTTACAGAGGTGCTTCTCCAGGTATTGCTGTCATCAGAGGTGAGGTGGTTTATTATCTTCATCATCCATTAAATTTATATACCACCTTTTATCCATGGATCTCAGGAATAACAAAAGGGCTGCCTTTGAAATGGCGTCCTATGAAATTGTGCTCATGATTTTTTGTGTGTGTGGCAATCTTTTGCAATCTGCGCAACTTCTTGTCTGATTTTTCCTGCTGCTTTTATTGTGCCAAATCGCTTGTGGTTTTATAGTTTGTTTAACTGAATTCTTGAAATTGGTTGTTCTTACTGTAAACTGCTCTGGTGATCTTTGCACTGAACTGAAGTTGGCTTTAAAAAACCTGATCAAGAAATAGGTCCATGAATGGTTGTGTCAACGGTTCCATGCCACACTTCTGCAGTGAAAAAGCCAGCGTTGTTAACCTGTCAGAGCCTATAACAAATTCAAATTCTGACTGTGTTAATTATTGGTTGGCAGCCGCTGAGAAATAAACACCTGTGACTAACAGAATCATGTAAGAGAGACCTACAAAAAGAGAAGACTTTTCTATTTTAATTTTCCACAATGAAAATGAATTTAAAACACTTGCACATGATGTGCTCATGTGGCTCAAAATAGTATAACTTTGCTGAAGTTGATACATAAATCCTAAATTATCAATTTCTAATAGAAATTGCCCAAATTATCAAACTGCCTTTCAGCAAGTTCAGGACAAAATGTAGAAGTCACACCTTCTTCTTCGTCTTTTGCCATTCTTACACCACACAATCTTGAATGCCCAGTGTGAATATTTCATCTCAAGGTTTAAAACAAAAAAAGAACTTTAAACCAATTGAAGCAAGATTATAATCCAGTTCATGCTCCTCCCCATTCTGTTCCTGCCAGCTCCCCACCCCCACCCCGATACTTGGGAAACCTCTAAAAATGCTTTAGAATAAATAAATACCATTCCAGTCAGTCCATTTTATTCGCATCGGATTACTCCAGTGCCTCCCCCTACTCTGCTCTCCCAAGCCCCGCCCCTGCCACAAATTTTATCTCTTTCAGCCAAAAAAACTTTGCAATTTGCTCATGTCTCCACTGCTCTCAAGTTAAAATTCACCCAAAAGTCCACAGACGCTGGCATTTTCTCAGATCTTCAGTAATGGTATATCTGAATTCCAATCTCATCGATCAATTGCAATGAACAGCAGGTGCATTTTCATTCATTTATTTATTTTTAGATCTCTACCCCATCTTTCAGTTAAAAAGCCTGCTATTGGTTCCCTTCCACCAAGGCTTGACAGCAATTAGAAGTGTGTGTGTGTGTGTGTGTGTGTGAGAGAGAGAGAGAGAGAGAGAGAGAGAGTGTGTGTGTGTGTCAAGGACAGAAGCCAAGTAGATTCAACAATTTGTGGGAATACCTATACTGTAAATAGTGGAGAAAGGAAGGGGTGTGTGAATCAACAATATTTTACAACTAAGGAGCAGGTATTTCAATGCAATCAATTAAAGAGTGCCCCAAGCACAAATAAATGCTTTTGTACCATGCCAAGTCACCCTTCAATTACACTATTATTTCCCATCTACGCGGAACATAAAGGGGAAACTTGCTTTGCTCCCATCCATCTAGCCATTTAACAAAAAATCTGGCTAGATACGCACTTTTAAAATAGGAGAACAGCTACCAAATAATAAAATAAAGCTCATGCAACTCTCTCCCCTGAGAAGCCCACCTGGCAACTACAACATCATCTTTTGGGCACGAGGCAAAGAGCTCGTGAACATAATTTTAGTCTCAACTCTGACAATATTTGAGCACTCTGTTTTTACTGGGATGGCTATTTTAGCTCTTTTTGTGTGTTTGCATGTATGTGGCTATGTATTCTATCCAATTTGATATGTTACTATTCATTTCATTGACGTTTTTGTCACTACATACTTTATGTTGCTTAGAGGACTAGATTAACAAGTACTGTAGTAGTAGTGGTAGTAGTAATGTGGTGTAAGGGCTTCAGGAATTGCATCCTTGGATAATTTATGTCGCACAAAGTATTTGGCAGGTGCCCTGTCCATATGTGACACAAAATCCTGCAGTTTGAAGTGTCATGAAAATAAAACATGTCAGAAACAAACAGGGAGATAGGAGAGGTAGGTTTATTGAACAGATATGAGAAACCAGATTTATTACACCAATTGTTTAGAGAGGCCCTTATAGAAACTGACTAGTCGAAGCTTAACAAGCAAGTCTATACCCAAACGAGAATGTAGACTTTATTACAGGACCTCACATACTGTTTATTAGACCACTTTTGCTGGAGATGTAGCAAACGACTCTATAAATACTCTGATAGAAAGATAGCTCATGTGCAGTGGTTACTAGATTAATAGCTATTTTAAGACTAGGACTTTACAGCTAACTATTATGTTTCATCTTGGGGGTGGATGG
Source organism: Podarcis erhardii (assembly GCF_964252035.2). Taxonomy (NCBI): domain Eukaryota; kingdom Metazoa; phylum Chordata; class Lepidosauria; order Squamata; family Lacertidae; genus Podarcis; species Podarcis erhardii. The sequence goes on from NC_138512.1 coordinate 22,536,305, forward strand.
AGGCATGCAACCCTCAAGGAACACTTGACACTTTAGAATCTTGTCTAAACCCATGCCGCTTTCTTAAAAAGTGAAGGGTCTCTAGACCCCCTGGGCTACATGAAATAAAGCAAAGAAATGAATAGCAAGAAGCCCAAATATTTTTCACATGTTTTGCAATTCTCACTCCTCAAAAGAGCTAAAAAAAATAAAGATAAGCATTTACAATAATGTAAATAGCCGTCTAATAAAGCGCTAAACAATTACGAGCACTAAGATTTAAGGTCCATATAGTTAAAGCTATGGTTTTCCCAGTAGTGATGTATGGAAGTGAGAGCTGGACCATAAAGAAGGCTGATCGCCAGAGAATTGATGCTTTGAATTATGGTGCTGGAGGAGACTCTTGAGAGTCCCATGGACTGCAAGAAGATCAAACCTATCCATTCTTAAGGAAATCAGCCCTGAGTGCTCACTGGAAGGACAGATCCTGAAGCTGAGGCTCCAATACTTTGGCCACCTCAAGAAAAGAGAAGACTCCCTGGAAAAGACCCTGATGTTGGGAAAGATGGAGGGCACAAGGAGAAGGGGACGACAGAGGACGAGATGGTTGGACAGTGTTCTCGAAGCTACCAGCATGAGTTTCACCAAACTGCGGGAGGCAGTGGAAGACAGGAGTGCCTGGCGTGCTCTGGTCCAGGGGGTCACGAAGAGTCGGACACAACTAAATGACTAAACAACAACAAGATTTAATACGGCTTTGAATAATTCAGCTCCCCGACATCATTGCCAAGTGACATAACCATCTGGTTTGTGAGTAGCACCAAACCATGGTTTAGTGCCAGATGGGAAACCTTTTAAGGCCTGGGACTGCCTGGCTGATGCATGGACAATTCAAACCTACGTTTTTGCAGAGGTCTCTGCACAGCAGCCGATGCACAGGAAGATCTGTCCTGCTTTCTGAAACCAAAGTTCTGCCTGCCTCGCACCTGACATCTCATATGATGACATGTGTGGGACTGGTGGGTGTCATTTTTGGAGACCAGCCTCATTGGCCAAATGAGAAGGCTGGGAGACCAGGTTTGGCTTTTGGGCCAGTGGTTCTCCACCAGCCAAACTCACACAATCCCATCTCCAGCATGGCTGTGAGGAGTGCAGAAGTTCTTGCTTCTGTTTTGGATTCCTCACAACTCAATGTAACATCCCAACCCAGACTAACCTACGGTTTTAAGCTGGCTTGTTTCAACAAGCCATGGTTAAGGTTAACCACGGTTTACCTGAGTTCAGAGGACATGGTGACCTAAGGTTAATCTAAAAAGAAAAAAAGCAGAAGCTTACAATCTCTTGGAAGCTGCGCTCGAGAAAGAAAAAGGAACAAAGATAAGACAAGCCCAGGGCTCAATGTATCTCAATCTCATCATGCAAAATGGCATTACATGCAAATACAGCCAATAAGTCACTTTGGTGAAGGAGTGAGTATGTTCATGATGAAACATTTCCCATAACAAATTAGTTAAGCCTTTAAGATTTCACGTGACTCTTCATTCATTTTTCAATTGGCTCGGCCAAGTTTTTGTTTTGTTTTTTTCTAGTTGCCCACATTTGATCTAAACTAAACTGTATCTAGAGCTCATTTTGCCTGATCACATGTTCCAATTTCAGTGAGACTCGAACTGCGACGCTGTATATACTTACTTGGGAGTAAGTCCCATGGAACTCAATGAAGTCCCAGGCAAAGGTTTAGCCTAGGCTCCACCTGTAAGTCTGTCTCATCCCCTCTTATCAGTTGGTGACAAAAGGAGCTGTCACACTGTAACAAAGAAATTAAAAGCCCCTGCATTCTTGAAGACCTGGCTGACAAGTCCCTTCAATCAATCAACACAATAAACCCACATGCCTTCTGGTGAAGAATACTGTATCCCTCTTTTACTGGTTACAGATAGGTAGCCGTGTTGGTCTGCCATAGTCAAAACAAAATAAAAAAATTCCTTCCAGTAGCACCTTAAAGACCAACTAAGTTAGTTCTAGGTATGAGCTTTCATGTGCATGCACACTTCTTCAGATACCTGAAGAAGTATCTGAAGAAGTGTGCATGCACACGAAAGCTCATACCTAGAACTAACTTAGTTGGTCTTTAAGGTGCTACTGGAAGGAATTTTTTCCTCTTTTACTGGGCACTGAGGATCCAGGGATTTTGAATGGCTGCAATGCACAGGAAGAAATAAATCAGAAGAACTGAGGGCAAAATTATGTGCAAGAAGAACAGCCACATTTCTTTGATCACATATCTGTCCCATTAAAATAAGAACAGGGTGTTGCATGTACGTAATGTTTTTAACTATTGGTTTTAACATCAAAAGAGATATGCAGGAAAGGGAAGCAAGAAGCTCAAATTTGTGCAGGATCTCACTGCAAATCCACTGTTTTCCCATTCCAGTTTAAGCTTAGAAATCCATACACGCTTGCATTTTGGTTGCAAAACTGCTGTTTCCCCTCCATAGTCATGGGCATGGGTCAATCCACAGTGTGCTTCCAACCCTCCTTTCTAATTTGCTGTTTCTTCTTCCTCCATTTGAGCACAAACAAGACATGTGCAAAGGTAGAACTTTACATGCATGTGCACCCTTTAAAAAAAAATAGCAAGGGAAAATGGCAAACGATTTATTTTCATGGTGCTCCTATTTATTTCTTCAGGTACTTTTTTGTCATTGTTCCTAGCATCCAACGTAGTGCGCAGTCCAAACATAGGTGGAAGGCAAAAAAAAAAAAAAGGAAAAAAAGAGGCCAAATTCCCAGCTCCCCAAAGCTGGCAATTCCAGAGACATTATTTATTACTATTACTATTATTATTATTATTATTATTATTATTATTATTATTATTATTATACCGTCCTATACCCGGGGGTCTCAGGGTGGTTCACAGAATAAAATCAAGATATAAAACCACAAAACATTTTACAGGTCAACACAAATAAGCTAAAGGCTGCTGTGTTACATGGTTTTCCTTAGTTTTGTGAATCTGAATGTTTAAACACTATTTTAAAAATCTAGGCAGTGCTCATGCCTGGAGATGCCTACCAAGAAATAGCCACAAGCACCGCCAAATAAAAAATGAAGGTAAGGGGAAACGAGGGGACACAGAAATGGGAGTAGGTGAGGGAAAAAATGATTCATTGTTTTATTCTTTTGTAAACTGCTTTGAGGGTTTGTTTGGTTTAAAAAACAACAACAGCCAATCATGTGGTATATGTTCTAAAAATAAATAAAGATCAAATTACAGTCGTACCTTGGAAGTCCGTTCGACTTCCAAAACGATCGGAAACCAAAGCGTGGCTTCTGATTGGCTGCAGGAAGCTCCCGCAGCCAATTGGAAGCCACAGAAGCCCCGTCAGACGTTCGGGTTCCAAAGAACGTTCACAAACCGGAACAGTCACTTCCGGGTTTGCAGAGTTCAAGAGCCAAGGTACGACTGTAATAACACTAGAGCATTGTGGATGCTGCTCCAGGTGGCACAATTAGGTGTCAGATTTTGAACTGCATGTTGAATTATTCCGAGGTTGGGAAAATCCACATTTGGAGGGTGGAAATGAGCAAAATTGCAGGTGGTTGAAGGCTGGTGTCATGCGGACGACCCTGATTTAATGAGAAGATAGGCAGATTCTAATCCACACTGAAATCAAATGCTTACAAGCCCTCTCACTTTTCTCCTAGGGCAATTCCAGACGTGGACTAGGCTGGAATAAAAGCACCCAAGACAATGGAGCGTGGGGAGCTATGGTTGGAGGTGAGCTCCCCTCGCCAATGCACCCTTTTGATAGTGAATTTACATGTGAGCAGAAATGTGACCCTCAAAATAGTGGCAGGTTACTCTAAAAATACACTTTCCTTGCCGACACGAAACAATTCAAATATTTTCCACACTTTTTATAGGCAAACTATTTCTCGTCTTCCCAGGCACAGAGAGTGGAGGTGCTATATATGGCTTGAGTTAGTGTGTGCGCAAGCATTCAGGTTACACAGAACTCTGCTTCTCTGCTGGAAGAAGGCAACCAAGGCTCAGTTGGAACACTAAAGTCAGTCTGTAAGAAGTGCCTTTGGTTGATACTGATGTTCTCAGAAAGTCTCCTTCCCGCCTCTTTGTATGGACACAAAAAACCAACCACTCTGTATGGTTCCAAAGTAGAAGCATCGTTCACCTTCCCAAATAGCATGTTAAGGCCTAAAGCTTGCACACGCCTTTAATAATAACAGTGATAATGATAACAATTGTTCACTCATTATAGGGCCATAATTGGATGTACTAACAACAAACCTCAGGGGTAAAAAATACGACTCTCCGCTCAGGTGCGCAAAGCGAAATAGGTGCATTATTCTGCTACCTGCAAGGAGCAGGAGGGGGAAATCACTATTTATACAATGATCTGGACAACAGAACTATAACAGCATAAACTATCAGAGATTATTTGATGTGGCCCACGTTCTCCCAGCCCTCAGCTGCCGCTAACGCAGCACCCTGCTGCACTTGAACCTGTCTGGATTATCCCATTTTCAGCATCCAGATCTGAAGAGCAGCTCTTTGCTCTGAAATCCCCAAGACCACCTCCTCCTCCTCCAGAGGATAGGCGAGCTCTCTGCCGAGCGCTCCCCTTGTTTACCATCTCTCGTTTCGTTTCATTCTGCCCAGAGAGGGAAATAAATGCGATTAAGAGATTAGACTGCAAGGAAGGGCGACCAGAGGAAGAGGAAGAGCGGGGACAGGGAGGAAGGAGAGAGAGAGAGAGAGAGAGAGAGAGAGAGAGAGAGAGAGAGACGCATCCCTCCAGCCGCCTAAAAAATGCGCCCCGCGAACTGAACCTGCTGCTGCTGCTACTGCAGCAGTTCTTTCTAAACCTCACCGACGTCCTGTCTTTTCAGCAGGCGATGGCAACTCTGCACCATCAGGGGGAAACTGCCAGAGCCGGAGATGGAGGGAGAAAAGGAGAGAGAGAGATGGAGAGAGAGAGAGAGATGGAGAACCTTTGCGCGCAAAATTGCGCCTACTTCCCCAAACCGGTTGCCAATCTCGCGCGGATCGGTGGCCCAAGGCACTGCAGTGGGATAATTTTGGGTGTGGGTGTGGGGAGGGGGGAGAGCTACTGCCAAAGGACCCGATGCACGAAGGGGAGGGAGACGAGAGGTTGCTGGCGCTCCGTTTACCTCGATCCACTGCTGCGCTTCGGCCAAAGCTGGCTCCGGCGAGTCCCCCGGAGGCTGCGTCGCCTCCAGCAGCCCCGAGCCCGGACTGGCCATCTGCAAAGGCGAGCTGCGCCCCCGCTGCCGCAGCACGGAGGGAGCCTGGGCTCCGGCGGCTCTCGGCTCTCTCCCGGGGGCCGCGCGGGGAAAGCCAGCGGCCGCCGTGCGTCCCCAGCAGCGATGGGAGGAGAGGGCACCGCTCCGTGCATGCGGGGCGCGCTTGGCTGGTGCGCCCGGCTTCCTCCTCCCGCTGCTGCTCCTCCTCCTCCTCGCAGCCGGCTGAAGATCTGCCTGGTCTCCTCCCACCAGCCTCCTCTCTTGCAACAGCAGCTGAGCGGAGCTCAGCTAAAAATAAAGCGGCGGCTGCAGCAACACCAGCAGCAGACAGAGGGGAAAGGCCCTGCCAATGCCCAGGCCGCTGCCTCCTCCTCGCCCCCAAGCGGGAGAGCCAATCCCAGGCGCCCAGGATTCTGCGAGCTGCATCCCTGCTCGGGGACCAGAGACAGGCAAGCCTGCGACATCTACATCTCCAGTTTCCCTCCAATACAGAAGGAAGGGGGTCTCCTTCTGGAAATGCAAAAGCAAGCAAGCAAGCAAGCAAGCAAGCGCGCGCGCGCACACACACACACACACACACACACACACACACACATATATATATATATATATATATATATATATATATATATATATATAAGTTTGGCATTAGAACCAGCAGGATCCATGCGCAAATTGTCAACACCAAACCAACATTAATAATAATATTTTATTATTTATACCCTACCCATCTGCAACAGGTCTATCACCCAAGCCCTCCTACCCAATATTTATCTTTATTTCAGTCCGGTGGCAGGGATCGTGTGTGCATGCAGAAAGAGAACGCAGACGCAATTCGTTGCCACTAGAGAATCCTGGTGAAATATAAAGTCACACTCCCAGTGTTATTTTTCAAGAAAAAGAGGTGCTGGAACATATCATGAACACCTGCCTTTTTCTCTTAGATCTCGAGTTACAAACGCCTCAGGTTACAAACGCTTCAGGTTACAAACTCTGCTAACCTGGAAGAGTTACCTCAAGTTGAGAACTTTGCCCCAGGATGAGAGCAGAAATTGTGTGGCGGTGGCGCAGCGGCAGCAAGAGGCCCCATTAGCGAAATCACACCTCTAGTTAAGAACAGTTTCAGGTTAAGAACAGACCTCTGGAACGAATTAGGTTCGTAACTTGAGGTTCCACTGTAATGGCAATGGTGCCCACCTGAGAGGTGCCAGAACCGAGTTCCAGCTGAAAAAAAAAAGTCCAGCCCACACCTATCTTCTCTCAGTTCCCTCTGCACAGGCATCACTTGCAGCCAGTCTTTAAAAATAAAATAAAAGCCTGCCCTTCGAAAAAAGGCAGATTTGAGCTTAGTCTTTTTCTGCTAGCCAAGTTACAGGCTAAGTATTGAGTATTGAGTTAAATTATAAATGCGTGTGGCAATTCACTTCCTTCTTGAATTGTGTTATGTTTATTTGCATTGTCGCAGTGTGAAAGATCAGAAGATTTTGTTTGTTTGCCATTCCTCGGGGATTTATTATGTGCCATCAATAGCCCTTGGCTAACTAGTAAAGATTTGAACTTGGCCATTTCACCACTAAAAATCCCCACCAACTCCAAGTTGTTTTTCTCTCTGCAAGGGAAAGATACAAGATACACACCCAGCTTGTGCCTTAGACTGAAAAACCTTGGAGCCACAGTGCTATGTAGTAAACTGGACCATTCCACTGGTCACTTAACCAAAAATTCTACTCTGCCAGAAACTATTCTGAACCCTCTGGAGATCTAAGAGATGGAATCTAGGACCTTCTGCAAGCAGAGAATAACTTTGTATTCTACCACTGAATTGTGGGTCCCCCATATAGGAACAGAGACTACAACACAAGACAGGCAGTGTAAATATGCATCGTACAGGAAAATGACCCCGACTAGATTCTCACATCCAGGTAAAGAGAGCCCAGACACACTGCTGGATGAACCACAGACACTCTATTCCAGCCACTGTGTGTGTGCTGGGCCCAGGGTTAACCCGAGCAACGCAGTCCAGGTCCAGTCCCGAATCCAAGGATTCCACGAGGAGTCAGTCCAGCAGGAAACCAGGCTAGGTCATGCATAGGGTAACAGGCAGGTTCCAGCAAGCAGCAATGTTGCTCCCACAACCTGGGGCGGGGTCCAGCAGCCTTTTATCTCTGACGGGGTCACGGCCGGTCCTGACCCCCCAGGGACTCACCTCCCTGTCTCGCCCGAAGGTGAGCACTCCTCCTGCGAGTACTCAGGTTTCTCCTTGTCTCAGACCTGAGTCTCTGCAGCTTGGCAGATGTTGGTGGGTTACTAGACTCAGAGGCCGCCTCATCCTCTCCTGACCCAACTGGTAGTGGAGCAGCTGCACGTGATTGCCCAGCAGAGGGCACCGAGGTAATCCCTGCATCTGGAGCCAGGGCAGGCTCAGGCCCCTGACTCAGCCCAGCTGGTGCTTGTTGCAGGGGAACCTATGCAGACTGGGGCTCTTCAGAATCAGGCCCCAGACTCAATTCAGATGCCGCCTGAGGCAGAGGATCTGGTGCGGACCGAGACTCCTCCAGTTCCGAGTCTGAGCCCGAGTCCCAGGCCATCACAGTGTGCAAATGAACGAATCTTTATTTGCATCAGCCTTCGGCCATAGAAATAAAACAACACCACGATATACAAAGAATAGAAATAAAAAGTAAATTATATAAAATACATTTTAGGGTTTTGAATCAATAGTCAAATAGTAGATCTTATTCTGACTGCCCCAGCTAAAAACCTTGCAACCTTTGCTGTCACCTGCTCATCTTGACCAGCCAAGAGAAAGGAAACTGTGGCAGTGGCTGGGCGACCCAGAATGGACAATAAAAGAGGGATGATAACCTCATTCCTCAGGTCTTTATAAAGAGTGCAAGCCAGAAGGACATGCGCCACCGATTTGGTACTGCCATCTCCACAGGGACATAAGCGTTTTTCGTGTGGAATCTGTTGGAACCGTCCCTCAAGTACAGCCGAGGGCAATGCATTGTGTGCATATAAACTCAGGCATGGTTCTTGCAAACAGCAGCCAATGTGCTAAGAACCTTCCCTGCCCTGTAACTCTTATGCAGAAGACAGAAGCTTTCAGAAATGGCAGCAGATCCCTGTGTGAGAAAGCCCCACCCTGGAAAAGTCTAACATCTGGCTGCTCCAGCAGCCATTTCCAGGCCAGGTTGATTTCCCCTGAAATTTGAAATCCAGGCCAGGATTATTTCCTTTGAAATTTTCTGAGCCTACGAAATCGAGTCACAGGGAGGCGGCTGAAACATCTAAGGATCTGTGAAAACTCATATATACTTTTGTCCCTCCATAGAAACCTACTTTAGTATATTTAGACACCCCCCCAACTATATTACCTGGGTTATGAAGGCGCCCTAAAGACGTTAAAGCAAAGATTATGGGATAATGCACACAGTGACTTGCAATCTCGATCAAACGGTCTGTAGTCTGCTGGCAGTAGGAGTACAATATGGGCATGTCTTTATGTTAACATCTTACATTAAAAACCTGACAGTACCAAACTATTGAAGGCTTTTCACCAAAGCCAGACTAAACGTCTTTCCTTCTGCAGTGTTGGATGGCAGGTTGAGAGGAGTTCCCTACCAGGACAGACTTTGCTCATGTGCTCAAGACATTGATTCCATAAAACATATTTTGTTGCACTGTGCAAAATATGAGCAAGCCAGGGCTGAACTGATACTACCCTTGCTGGTGCCTTTCCCTGGAAAATCAGAGGCTCACTATGTCAGGTTCCTATTGGAAGACCGGACAAATGCTAGAACATTAGCAGTGGCCAAGTTTTTATCGGTGGTTGCAAGAACCAATGATTCCTATATTCTGAACAAAATGCTTGTTTAACCTGGAGGTAGGCTGTATGAATTGTGTATTGCTTTGTAACGATTTGTTGGGTCTCTGGACCGTAATAAAGATTGATGATGATGATATTTAGAATCGATGGCAAGCAGTCTCTAGAAGTTACGCTATTAAGATTTGGAAGACTCCAAATAAATAAGCGAGTCTCAGTCAGGACTGTGTTACTTCAGAGCAATGGAATTCTCCTCTCTGTAGATGGTGACTATTGTAAAATAACTTGTGACTTGCAGATTGTTTGTACATCATCCTGTAAGACAATGGGGTTTATGTTGAGGAGTCACATGATAGAATGCTCCTGGGGCAGGGACCCGAAGCTTTCTTTCTCCCTGACATCTAGCATTTTACATGGAGGGGAATTTCCTTACGTTTATTTGCATGGAGCAGCATTTCGTTACGCCGGTCCCCAACAGCAGCCAGTCCTGTCTAGATGCACAGCTGCAGTATCTGAGAATGAGGCCACAGGGACCTCTTTCTTTTCTTTTCTTTTAAATAATTTTTTATCAGATTTTCCACAGTGATAAAACAAACCACAAAGCAAAATGGTACACAGAAAAAGAAAAAGAAGAAAGAAAGAAAGAAAGAAAGGGGGAAAATAAACAGATAAACAATAACAACAAACTTAATTCTTCACAAATCCAACCTTTTAAACATCTTGGTTGACTTTCTCAAATCTCTCCCTTCTGAGTTTCCTTGTAATTAAAAGTAACAGCTTTCCAATATCATTATTAAACTAAAATAATTTCAATTATAGTCCATCTTAATTCACTTTTCTTAACATTCTAAATCCCATTTATTTAATTGTAACTTAATTTAATCCTAGGCTGTCAGGGAACTGCCATCGGAGAGACAGGTGGTGGACAGGCTACAGGAGAATAGGAGAGAATCTGCAGTAGAAGAGGGAACCAGCAGGGGGAGTGCAGGAGTCACAGCGGAGGGGAGGCTCTGGGATGCTTCCAGTGAGAGTAGTGGAGAGGTAACGGGACCCCCGTTGGGAACGCCCACCCTTCGCCGGAAACTGTCACGCAGAGAGTCTCGAAAGCGCATGTCTGTCAAAGAGCTTTTATGTTGGCGTAAATTCCGTAGACGCCCACTGTCAGATTCTACCAGCGACTGACGGAGTCATGCTTTGGGGGCTCCGTTAGTGCATCGGTTTGGATGACCAGCCAAACCCCAGAGGGATCAAGCTTTTACGCACAAGCAGCTCACTATCCCATCACAGCAATCTGACAGTCTTTGAAAGCAGCTTGTGCAAGCAGAAGGCATCATGAGCGAACCATCCGGAACCGGAGGAGCAGGAGCGGGAGCTGGCGCAGATCCAAGCCTGGAACAAAGGTACAGGGCGTTGGAGGTCCAGCTGGCACTGCAAACGGCGAGGCTCGAGGAGAGGAGGGCTCAAGATGCAGATAAGGGGAAGACCACCCCACTTGCCAGACGGGTGCCTGGACTGGTGCAGAAATTTGGGGGGGATCCCCGGAACTATCAAGCCTTTAGGACAGAGATGCAATATGCTCTCAATCTACTGTTTGATGACTTCCCCGACGAGAACTCTAGAGTGGCGTACGTGATTGGCCATCTAGAGGGAGGGGCGAGGGACTGGGTTCGGCCCCTGATGGCAGCCAATAATGAAATCTTAAAGGACACAATGAAGTTTTTCCGCGCCATGGACTTGATGTTTTCCAGCGAGATCGAGCAGGGAGTGGTGCGCAGGCAGTTAATGGCGTGTAAACAGGGGAGCCGATCTGTACGTGAGTACTGGACTGAGTTCACCATGCTGATTCATAGACTTGGGTGGGACCTTGCTAGTGAACCTATTCAAATGCTGTTTGAAGAAGGTCTCTCTCCGGCAGTGAAAGATGAACTTTCCCGGGCGCCTAGGGCGGAGTCTATGGATCAGCTGACTAAATCAGCGCTGTCCATTGGGGCACGCCAGGAAGCTAGAGCTATGGAAAAGCGGGAAGGAAAGGGGGAACGTTGGAAGGACTTCCGCATTCCAGAGATTCCGGAGCAGCCTTTCCCGCCAGCAGAGCCGATGGAACTTGGAACAGCGCGCGCGCGCGCAGTTTCAAACACCAGTGAAGGGCAGAAGAAGGAGGGAAAGAGCGGCAAGCGATGCTATCTCTGCCAACAGCCAGGTCACTTTGCCAGAGTCTGTCCGCAAAGGAAGGAATGGCAAGGGATGGCGGGAACTGTTGGGGGGAAGGAGGAAGAAGAAATCACGGAGCCAGTAAAAGCCAACGCCTGGTTGCCAACATCAGGGCACAGCAGCCAGGCCAGGGAGTAATGAATGTGCCCACGCCGGAACCTCCAAGACCAGCGCTTGTGATAGAGGTGTTGCTGGAACTGGCAAACGGACACCCACTGAAGATAAAGGCGCTATTGGATTCAGGTAGCTCATGTAATTTCATGAGCAAAGAGTTTGCAGCTGCACACCAAATACAGACTATCCCATTGAGTAAGCCTTTGCAGGTTACCACGATTGATGGGAGGGAGCTGTTGGGAGGAGAAGTGAGCCAACAGACTGTACCAATGATAATGAGGGTGGCACGACACACCGAACTGATAGCGTTTAACGTAGCCACCTTGGGAGGAGCTCCTATTATCTTGGGTATGAGCTGGCTGGCGCTACACGATCCGCTAGTAGGCTGGCATCAGAGAGTGGTTTCCTTTGGATCAGCACATTGCCTAGAACACTGCAAGGAGGGAGAGGCTCAGGCAGGCACCAGGGGCACTCTAGCAGTGATGGAAGTGATGGACAAAGGGAGGGTGCCACCACAATACGCTGACTTGCTTGACGTATTCAGCGAAAAAGAAGCAGATAAACTGCCCCCGCACAGACCCTTTGATTGTCAAATTACCTTACTCCCAGGAGCACAATTGCCAGTGGGCAAGCTGTATGCAATGTCAGACAGTGAGATGCAGGAGTTAAGGGAGTTCATTGACAAGAATCTCAAGCGAGGTTTCATCAGAGAGTCACGAGCGGTGGGGGGCAGCCCAGTGTTCTTTGTGGACAAAAAAAACACAGGCAAGCCCAGGCTTGTATGTGATTTCAGGGCCCTAAATGCAGTGTCAGAACCAGTGACTTTCCCTATGCCCAGAATTGATGACATTCTAACACGGGTGAGAAAAGGGAAAATTTTTACCAAGCTGGACCTTAGGGGGGCATATAACTTGATACGTGTGAGAAAGGGGGATGAGTGGAAGACCACTATGTTCACCCCCTTGGGGGCCTTTGAGTACACCGTTATGCCTTTCGGATTACAAGGGGGCTCCGCCTGTTTTCAATCATTCATGAATCACGTCCTGGGGCCACTGCTCTACAAGAACTGCGTAGCGTTCTTAGATGACGTTCTGGTGTACTCAGACAATGAGGAGCAGCATGTGCGAGATGTAAGAGAGGTACTGAGCAAGCTGCGAGAAAACCGGCTGTGGGTGAAACTGGAGAAGTGTCAGTTTCATACCAAGGAGGTGGAATTCCTGGGGTACCGGTTGTCTGACAAGGGATTGGCCATGGATCCCAGCAAGGTTCAAGCGGTACTGGAATGGAAAACACCAAAGACCAAGAAGGACGTGCAAAGGTTCCTGGGCTTCGGAAACTTCTATAGGAAGTTCATCAAAAACTTTGCCCATTTAACAGCGCCCATCACGGATTGTCTTAGTAGCAAAAAGAAATTTGTTTGGACGGGAGAAGCGCAACAAGCGTTCGAACGCTTAAAGCAGGCGTTTGCGTCGGAAGAGCAACTCTTGCACGTGGATCTACAACAACCAATGAGAGTGGAGACTGACGCGTCAGACCGAGCGGTGGGGGCCGTTCTTCTCCAGCCGGGAAAAGATACGTCTGAATGGAGACCGTGTGCATTCTTCTCGCGGAAGTTGAACAAATCAGAGAGGAACTACACAGTGTACGACCGAGAACTGCTCGCCATTCATGAAGCATTCCGGAAATGGCGGCACTTGCTGATTGGGGCGCAGCACAAGGTTCAAGTCCGAACTGACCACAAAAATCTGGAATACTGGAGAACAGCCCGAGTGCTGAACCAGAGACAAGTGAGATGGGCCCAGGAGTTCTCCAAATTCCACTTTGAGATTCGTTACGTGCCCGGCTCCGAGAACGTGAGGGCGGACGCTCTTTCCAGGAAACCTGAGTACTTAGAGGGGGAGGGAGCGCCTGAGGCAAGGCATGTAATCTCTGAAGACCGCTGGGTGTGTGGGGCGGCATTGGTGGGGCAGAGGGAACTGATAGAGGGTACGGAGAAAGATGAATACGCCCAAGAGAAACTCAGAGAGCTCCGGAGGACAGAGGAGAACACAGGGGGGTTCAAAGAAAAGAACGGGGCGTTGTATTACAAAGGGGCACTGTACATACCCGACGGGGAACTGAGGGGGAGAGTACTCAAGCAGTTGCATGACAGCCCCACAGCGGGACATTTTGGACAGCACAAAACCATGTGGTTGGTTACCAGGGAGTTTTGGTGGCCCAAGGTGAGGGAGGACGTACGGGAATATGTCAGGGGTTGCGACAGGTGCCAGCGAGCGAAAGGAGAGAGGGTGGCGCCAGCGGGGCTATTACAACCCTTACCCACGCCCGAAAGGCCATGGGAGGCAGTATCCATAGATTTTATGACGGACCTGCCAAAATCCAAAGGCAAAACAGCTGTCATGGTGGTGGTAGATCAATTAACCAAGATGTGTCATTTTATAGCTTGTTCACATGCAGTCACAGCGGAGGAAACCGCCAAGTTGTTTGTAGAACATATTTTCAAGTTGCATGGCGCCCCCTTGAGGGTGGTCAGCGACAGAGGGAAACAATTTACTTCCAGGTTCTGGAGGAAACTTATGAGCTTACTGCACGTAGAACTCAATTTCTCAACTGCCCGGCACCCAGAAACCAATGGGCAAGCGGAAAGGGCAAATGGGGTTTTACAACAATACCTGAGGTGTTATGTAAAAGACAGAGAAAATGATTGGGTGGATAAGTTACCTCTAGCAGAATTTGCCTACAACAACGCGGAGAACGTGTCCACAGGGATGAGTCCCTTCCTGGCAAATTATGGGTGTCACCCCCGGGCATTCCCAGGAGAGGGAGGGGAGAGGTGGAGCGTGCCGGCGGCGGAATATTTTTTTGAAGAGATGGAGGCGATCCACCGTCAGCTTCAACTTAACTTAGAGAAAGCCAAGGAAGAATATAAGAAGCAAGCAGACAGAAATAGGAGGGAAGGTGAAACTATAAGGGTGGGGGACCGGGTGTGGTTGTCCACCCAAGGGCTACCGTTCAAGGGCGGGAGTAAGAAATTGAGGCCCAAAAGATTGGGACCCTTTGAGGTCATACAGCAGGTCAACCCAGTGGCATTCAAACTCAGGCTGCCCAGTCACATGAAATTACACCCAGTATTTCACAGGTCATTACTGTCGCCGTACCGAGAGGGACGCGAGTGGGGGGAGCGTGAGAGAGAGGCCACCCAAACGCCCGTGATAGAAGAGAGAGAGCGCGACATGAACGTGGCAGGAATCATTGATTCCAGGTGGAAGGGGAATCAGGTGGAATATCTGGTAGAATGGGAGGGGGAAGCAGAGTCGGAAAACACTTGGGTACCAGCAGAGGTAGTCAATGACGAGGTTTTAATAGAAACATTTCATCAGCGTTTCCCAAGAAAACCGCAACCCGTGGCTCGATTTAGAAGGGAACACTTTGGGACCACCGATGAGGAAGGAGAGTTTGAAGGGTTCCCAGAGTCAGGGGTGGGTGAAGAAGCCGACTCCGACGAAGAAGAGGAAGACGGGGAGAGAGACGGTACGCCGTGGCTGGAAGTGTTAGAATCCTCGGACGACGAGGAGAGTTCCTTCAGGGGCTTTCCGCCCTCACCGCCAGTGGGAGAGGAGGCGGGAGGGGGTGAAGGGGGCCCTGGGGGGGAGGTGGATGTCAGGGAACTGCCATCGGAGAGACAGGTGGTGGACAGGCTACAGGAGAATAGGAGAGAATCTGCAGTAGAAGAGGGAACCAGCAGGGGGAGTGCAGGAGTCACAGCGGAGGGGAGGCTCTGGGATGCTTCCAGTGAGAGTAGTGGAGAGGTAACGGGACCCCCGTTGGGAACGCCCACCCTTCGCCGGAAACTGTCACGCAGAGAGTCTCGAAAGCGCATGTCTGTCAAAGAGCTTTTATGTTGGCGTAAATTCCGTAGACGCCCACTGTCAGATTCTACCAGCGACTGACGGAGTCATGCTTTGGGGGCTCCGTTAGTGCATCGGTTTGGATGACCAGCCAAACCCCAGAGGGATCAAGCTTTTACGCACAAGCAGCTCACTATCCCATCACATAGGCCTATTTGTTTCTTTCAAGTAATTTCTAATTTTTTATATTACAATATTTATTCAAATAGTCCTTGAATTTCCTCCAGTCCTCTTGAAACTCCTCTTCTTTCTGGTCACAGATTCTTCCAGTCAGGTCAGCTAGCTCCAAAAAGTCCATCATCTTCATCTGCCAATCTTCCACTGTTGGTAGTTCTTGTGTTTTCCAATTTTTAGCAAGTAATATTCGGGCGGCCGTTGTGGCATACAAAAATAATATAACATCTTTCTTGGGCAATTCTAAACCTGTTATTCCAAGAAGAAAGGCCTCTGGTTTCTTAATAAATGTATATTTCAACATTTTTTTTCAGTTCATTGTAAATCCTCTCCCAAAAGTCTTTCACCTTGGGACAAGTCCACCACATCTGGAAAAAAGTACCTTCTTTTTCTTTACATTTCCAACAAAGGTTATCACTGTTGTGACAAATCTTTGCTAGTTTTACAGGGGTCAAGAACCATCTATACATCATCTTCATAATATTTTCCTTTAACATCGTACATGCAGTGAACTTAACCCCTTTCTTCCATAGCCTCTCCATCCTCCATCATTATACACAGAGACCTCTTTCTTTGCAAAGTGCATGAGATTGCAGCGCTGAGTTTCTGTACACGAGGACCTGCGGTGGATTTGCAGTAGTTTCTGGGCATGTGACTGAAATGCAGTGGAATCCCCTTCTCTGTAGATGGTGCCTATTGTAAAATAATTTGTGAATTATTGTTCGTTTGTAAAAAGGAAAAAAGGTAAAGGGCCCCTGGACTATGGGGTTGTGGCGCTCATCTCGCTTTCAGGCCGAGGGAGCCAGCGTCTGTCCACAGACAGCTTCTCCAGGTCATGTGGCCAGCATGACTAAACCACTTCTGGCGCAACGGGACACCGTGACAGAAACCAGAGCGCACGGAAACACCATGTACCTTCCCGCCACAGTGGTACCTATTTATCTACTCACATTGCCATGCTTTCAAACTGCTAGGTTGGCAGGAGCTGGGACAGAGCAACGGGAGCTCACCCCGTCACGGGGATTCGAACCTGTAAGGCAATGGGATGGCTTTGTGAAGATGACAAATTTAGGACTGGGAGCTGAGTGGCTGAAAAAGGCAGGCCTTCTGCTGAAGCAGCATGCCTCTGTTGAATATACCGAGACAGTCAAGTGTAAAGATTGAAGTGATGGCCAAGATAAGGCCTTATTTAGTTTTGCCACTGCTATACCTGTTTCCCTTTCAGCCATGCAGTATCTTTGCTTCCCTGTTGCTATGGCAACGTGCCTAGAAAGAGCCTAAGCTACTGGCTACCTTTCTTTTTTTTTCCTGCCATCTGCCTGTGGCTCTGAAAGAGCTTTCCCTCACCCTATGCTCCAGAACAAATGATTTTCCCTTTATTCTGACCCACATTGTTATTCTCTCAGGTGATGAGAGGGTGCATACTCTCCAGAGGAAAGAAGGCCGACTTGTTCCCCCACCCAAGTTTCCTGTTTTCTGGCTGGCAAACTCCTTCGTCAGTACAGGGATAATACAGCTAAAACAAGGATCAGGTTCAGAAGCAGTGCTTTTAGGACAAATTTTTAAAAATATGAGGTGCTGGTACTGATATATTGGTAAAGGTACCATGTTAGTGCAAAAGTACCATGTCAGTTTTTTGCTGCTGGGCACTGGGAATCCGGGACGCGGGTGGTGCTGTGGGTTAAACCACAGAGCCTAGGGCTTGCCGATCAGAAGGTTGGCGGTTTGAATCCCCGCAACAGGGTGAGCTCCCGTTGCTCGGTCCCTGCTCCTGCCAACCTAGCAGTTCGAAAGCATGTCAAAGTGCAAGTACATAAATAGGTACTGCTCTGGCGGGAAGGTAAACGGCATTTCCATGCGCTGCTCTGGTTTGCTAGAAGCGGCTTAGTCATGCTGGCCACATGACCCGGAAGCTGTACGCCGGCTCCCTCGGCCAATAAAGCGAGATGAGCGCCGCAACCCTAGAGTCGGTCATGACTGGACCTAAAGGTCAGGGGTCCCTTTACCTTTACCTTTTTACTGGGAACCCACGCTATGCCACTGCATAGAAAGAAACTGTTTCTTTCTTTCTCACGCTTGCGCTAAGAAGCAGCCTAGTTAAAAGCTCTGCCCTGCCCCTGAGCTGTGGCCCCACCCCTCTTGTCCCCACATCCTCCCCCAATGCAACAGAGAAACACCTTAGGACAGCCAGTTTGAACTGAGCATGCTCTGTGGCCGTGGAATGCTAACCAACTGAAGGGACAGTAGGAAAGAGAATGAAATGGAGGGACAGGAATGCTGAAAAGGAGCTTTCTGCGCTGCAACATTTCATTGCAGCGTCACACTTGTTATTCCACAAAAATCTAGACTCAGAACTATTGCTCTTATGCAGTGCTTGAAGAGCACTGATCAATGTCTTCTGTTGGCAGGCAACAGGTGGCTTAATCCTGTTTCTTCCAATCCTGATGAATCCCCTTAGACTCTGTGCCCATCTTCTTCTCGGCAGAGGAAGGCACAAGCATAGCTGCTGCAGCCACTATTAAAAGTCTGCTCGTCTTGGAGAATGGCTGGGATTGTGTGCTCGTGGTGGCCAAACCCAGGAGTTATGAGTTCCTCTGTGACTCATTTG
Organism: Podarcis erhardii; assembly: GCF_964252035.2. Classification (NCBI taxonomy): domain Eukaryota; kingdom Metazoa; phylum Chordata; class Lepidosauria; order Squamata; family Lacertidae; genus Podarcis; species Podarcis erhardii. The sequence continues at coordinate 22,554,411 of NC_138512.1, forward strand.
TACTCACGGGAGAGAGAAAGTGCATTTGCAGAGATGGACTCAAGCCTAGCAGACACATGGCAGGGAAAGGGGATTTTTAAAAAGGGGAACGACGGAGAGAGGGAGGGCATGATTCACAGATCATTTCTACTAGCTTCCCACAACTTGAATACTAATTCTGTAGTGGAACAGTTCATGTTTCCATTTCCTTCTGCTTGAGATTGAATAGACACACCAGATTTTTCCTCTCTTTTTTAATGTAAAGAGAACACTCCAAGGCCTGGGGGAAATATATAAACAGTGATGTAGCATGGGCACAAAACACAAAATTTCAACACCCGGTGCTGCCTCAGTACTGCTGCATGCTTCCGTCGCTGGGCTCTGTGGAACCAGGAAGTGAACTCTACAGACACTGAAATGACTCTTCTTTCCTTATCTCTGCAGCTGTGATCTCCTGGGTGACAGGTGAATGCACATGTGTACTCTGTTTCCCTCCCTGACACACAGCCCTGGACACTGGGAACCCATGCTATGCCACTGCATAGAAAGAAACTGTTTCTTTCTTTCTCACGCTTGCGCTAAGAAGCAGCCTAGTTAAAAACTCAGCTCTTCCATTTATTGTGTTACCAAGGCTGTCGTTTGCACACAGACCATTGATTCATCTTGTCCAATATTGTTTGCTGTCGTTGTAGTCCCTCCAGGGTTTCGGGCAGCCTCACCAGCAACCTGATATTTTAACAGGAGATGCTACGTCGCCTGGGACCCTCTGCATGCGAAACACAAGCTCTGCCCCTGAGCTGTGGCTCCTCCCCGTATTTTTCTTCCATCGTGCAGATAAATGCTGCAACATTTGCAATGCAATAAAGACATCTGCTGCGGTCCGCAGCGTTTGCCTGCTGGCACCTGTTTGTTTATTTCTGTCATGCTGCCTTCTGTCGGAGTCACACACATCTTGATAGGCCATTAATCCTAGCTAGCGTATTGTCAAGCTTGGCGTCAGCAAGCTGTGCGGTTCAAGATGCAAGGTATCATCTCGTCTGCTTTTGCTCTTTGGGCACTACTCTGTGATCACTGCTCATGCAATGGAAATGTCAGACATAAAACCATCCTCAGTAGTCATCACGAGGCCATTGAGACCTGAACAGTGTCGTGCAGTGGTTGATGTGGTAGAATTAAAGCAGGAAGATCCGAGTTCCCATTTCTACTTGGCAATGAAGTTCACTGAGGGAGTTTTGGTCCTGCCTAAGCCTTCCTCACAGGGTTGTTGAGAGGGTAAAATGTGGTGAGTATACACACTGCTCTAAGCTCCTTGGAAGAAGCATGGAGTAAAACAGTGACAACAAAATATTATTATTATTATTACAGCGGTACCTCTGGTTGCGAACGGGATCCATTCTGGAGCCCCGTTCGCAACCTGAGCAGAACGCAACCCATGTCTGTGCGTCTGTGCGTGCGTGGGTCGTCATTTGCCGCTTCTGCGCATGCACATGACATCATTTTTAGTGTCTGCGCATGTGCGAGCGGCAAAACCCAGAAGTAACCCTTTCCGGTACTTCCGGGTCTCTGCGGGATGCAACCTGAAAATGCAACCTGAAGCAAACGCAACACGAGGTATGGATGTAATATTATTACATATTATAATTATGAATAGTTATTATTACAGTGGTATCTTGGTTCTCAAATGCCTTGGAACTCAAACAATTTAAAACCCAAACACTGCAAATCCGGAAGTAAGTCTTCCGGTTTGCAAACCTTTTTCGGAAGCCGAACGTGCTCCGTTTTGAGTGCCACACTTCCATTTTGAGTGTTATGCCAAGGTCTGTCTGTTTTTGCTATTTATTTTGCATTTGTTTGTTTTTTACGGCTCTTTTTTGTTTTTGTGACTGTGTGGAACCCAGTTCAGCTACTGATTGATTGATTGTGCGACTGCAGTACATTGTTTATTGCTTTCCTTTTATGGATCAGTGGACTCGTTAGATAGTAAAATTCATGTTAAATTGTTGTTTTAGGGGTTGTTTTTAAAAGTCTGGAACGGAGTAATCCATTTTGCATTACTTTCTACGGGAAAGTTCACCTTAGTTTTGGAGCGCTTTGGTTTTGGAACAGAGTTCCAAAACGGATTAAGTTTGAGAACCAAGGTACCACTGTACTACTACTACACTTACTTGCCTCTCAAGGTGGTGTACAAAATATAATAAAAATAGTTTAAAAACGTAACAAAAAACCGCACACACAAAAAGAAGTTATTCACTGAGGAAGAAAGCATTGCCTGCCATATTTCTTCTCCCTGTTATTATAGCTGCATGGAGAGCCTGCCTGGCAGGATTCGATCAAGGAAATGCCAGCGTCTTCCACCACAGTCTGACATAACATTTTCTAATTTATGTTCATATTCTAGCAGCTCGTTAAATCGTAGAGATAAAACATGAATGCAAACATTTTTTTCTGAGCATTGTTGTTTTGGGATAGTCTGAATAGCAGAGACATTAGGTAGTCTTAAGAGAGATTCTGCCCGTAGGAGCAACACACAGCTCAACGTACGTGCTGTAAAATGGCACTTAACTAATTGTTAAGTGGAAAGATAACAACCAGCCTTATCCCTGTTTTGAACTGAACTGGAACCAATCCAAAATGTCTAGCAGCATTTCCTTAAATTTGCCTTCAGAGTTTTAATGTTGTTTCCAATATTTCCTTCCTCTGAATAGCTTAGCTGTCTCTTCCCTTTCCCAACATCTCCTGCCTCATTTGGAGGCAACCGATGCATTGAACAGCACCCAGAACAGAACTTTCAGCCAGTGCCAGAAAGAATCCAGCCTCCTGTGCGTCTTTTTAAATATTCTTGCTAGTTTCATACAAGCCATTCTGCTGAGGTTACCACTGGACTTTTTTTTACTGCCTCCTTCCCTGTGATTTGCAGACATGAGCAGGTGATTTATTTCCATCCTGTTTGTAAAAAAAAAAGAAGAAAAAAAAGGCACCTGCTAAGTTTCTGCAAAACAGGCTACTGTTGAAGGCACAGGAGCTGTTATGCTGAGTTATATCTTCAGGACTTTATTAGGATTAATAATAAGCATACATACACAGCGAACCCCCATTCTCTGAGTGCTGCTCTTCCTGTGGCCAAATCAATACCATTCACACAAAAGAGGTGTACTGCAAAAGTACAAGAAAGCTTTTGAGGGGAAAACCCTAAAGGTAAAATACATGATGGGAAAGTCTTCTTTGTTATTTGTGCTGGGTTGCTGTTCAAGGAGCAGGACTGTCAAAAGAGAGCATTAAATTCCAGTGAAAAACTCAGTACAGTGATACCTCGGGTTAAGAACTTAATTTGTTCTGGAGGTCCGTTCTTAACCTGAAACTGTTCTTAACTGAGGTACCACTTTAGCCGCCATACAATTTCTGTTCTCATCCTGAAGATAAGTTCTTAATCTGAGGTACTATTTCTGGGTTAGCGGAGTCTGTAACCTGAAGCGTCTGTAACCCAAGGTACCACTGTACTTTGGTTGTTTCTGCTATATTATTGTGCTGTTCCCGTGGGTTACCCGAGAAACGAGGTCCAAGTCCGGTCCGTGGTCAAAGGTGCAACATGGAGGCAGTCCATAGTAGCTGAAGCTGGGTGCAGGGCAGGGAGCCAGGTGAAGTCAGGAGCAGGCATGCAAGCAGGGAGCCAGGGCGGGTCAGGAGCTCTGGCAGGAAAGCAAAACAGGGTTCAGGCAGGAACTAGAAACCAACAATGTTGCTCCCGCAACTTGGGACTGGGGCTGGCCGGCTTTTATCTGCCCCGAGGCATAAGGCAGCCCCGATCCTCTGGTGACTCGCCTTTCCCTTTGCCTCTCTCCTGAGCTGCAGAGGCTCAGAGCAGAGGCTGGAGGGTTACCAGACCCAGAGGCAACCTCAGCTTCCTCTGACAGGGCTGAGAGTGGAGCACCTGCAGGCAATGGGTCCTCCCTCACCTCAGGAGCCAGAGCAAACTCAGCTGATGCCCTCACCTGAGGACCCAGCACAGGTGAGGACCCTTCAGGCTCATGCCCCAGCCCTGGCTCAGCTGGTTCTGGAGGCGGGGAATCCTGTGCAGGGTTCACTGTCAGAAGCAGTGTGCCTCTGAATATCCATTGTTCAGGAGGACATGAACAGATTTGCAGGCTTCCTGCAGACATGTCCTCCTGAACAATGGATATTCAGAGGCACACTGCTTCTGACAGTGAAGGTAGAACACAGTCCTCAAAACTAGTAACTTCTCATAGCCTTGTCCTCCCTTAAATTGTTCAGTGATATGTGATCTCGCCATACACGTATATATACTTAATAGACACAGTGACATCAGTCACCTTGAGCCAACACCAACTTCTCTGCCAAACCTACCTCACAGGATTGTTGTAAAGAAAAATGTGAGAGGGAAGGGATCATGTACAACACCTTCAACAGATAAATGAATGATATAAAATTTTAGCTGTAAGCTGACTTGAGTCCCTGTCACAGAAAAAGGTGGAATAATAATAATAATAATAATAATAATAATAATAATAATAATAATGGAAACTGCGAGAATGATAAGGGGAGCATACCAGAGGGTAAATCCTATTGAACTCTGTGGGACTTAGTTCTGAGTAAAAATGCTTTTGACTGCAGTGTGAGCTACACAGTCTTTACCCATTTACCTGGGAGTAAGCTCTATTGAATGCAGTGGGACTTACTTCTGAGCTGACATGTGCGAGGTTCAATTTACAATAAAGGAATAAACACGCCACCCGTTTCCTAAAAAATGGCTGGCTGTCAAAGCGTAGCAATTAAAGAATTTAAAGTGGATTGCTTACGTTTCCCTTCAAAATTATAGGAAGGCTTTGCATGCCAGCTTCACCATTTCCCTCATTTTCAGTATAAACAGGACTCGGTTTTTGCACCTACGCACACCACTTTTAATTGTTCTCCGAGACATGGAGAGTAGGAAAAAGGCAAACGGGGACATTCCGGGATCCAATCCGAAACAGGGATGCCTTATGCAATTCCAAGACTGTCCCTGGAAAATCTGGGCACTTGGAGGGTGAAATATACTCAGAGTAGAGTGTGAATTTCATGCTCTTTATTCAGCTCATAGTAGTGAGGAATGAAACTTCCCTCAAAATATCTGCTTTATATACATTATTTACACAATGGGTCGCACATAATTGGCTAATTCTGGGATTCTCCTGTAGGCCAATCAGGTTGCGGATTCACTTCCACCTGGAGCTGGATTGGGTGGCTCCTGCGGACCAATCATACTGCTGCATTGTTCTAGCACCAATCAGACTGCTGCATTCTGGACCCTATTGTTCTAGGACCAATCAGACTGCTGCATTCTGAATCCTATTGCTCTAGGACCAATCAGACTGCTGCTTTTTGGATCCTATTCAACTCAGTACATAACAGAGGGTATGCAATTCAATGATTCTATGTGTTTAGGAATGGGATTGAGATTGTTCAACCCAAACTGGACCTCTGATCCACTTCTACCTACATTCTCGGTCACATTCAGAAAGTGATTGTCAGAGTGAAACAAGACAGACGTTGTATTGCTGAAGAAGACCCTTTCCCTCCCAACGCCTACATTAGCACCAGCATTCAACTGATGTCTGCCTTCCATCATGCAGCTCTTGAACTCCTAGTAACATGGATTATGCGATAGTAGATGCATCCTGCAGTCTCCTTCCTCCTCATTCCTTGCACATGTTATCTGTGTATGTCCTGTGTTGCCGGAAAACGGCTTTGGAATAAATGCTCTGCAAAGTGCTTACTCGTGTAAACACGGCGGCTTGCTGGAAAGACGCCCAGGAATGTGGAGGAAAAGCGGAGATCTCGCCCAGCAGCCTTTCCTTGTTAGAAAAACCATCCAGGAAGAGTGGGTGAATAAACAACCTAGGCTCTTTCTGGTCTCCTTTGTAGGATGAGGGGGACTGAATCAGGAATGAAGACTTGGGCTTATGCCAGAACAGTGTTGTTGTCATATTGAAAACTTGATGGAATGCGGTGTCGATGTGAGATAAGGAAATGGGAAGGGAAACTAAGATAAAAGTCAGAAAGCTTTGGAGCAAAAGGGACGGGAGTTAAGCTAGCAGAGGCAACGGGGGAATGCTAAAACCCAATATGTTGGGCCCCAGATCTCGTTGAACTACAACTCCCATGAGACCTACCCAACAGGACCACTGGTGAGGAATGATGGGAGTTGTAGTCCAACAACATATGTGGGCCCAAAGTCGAGAACGGATGTTTTAATACCTGAAGGATGCAGCATTGACTCATGGCATCTCCTGGAAAGCTCAGGTGGTTAGAGTGTGATGCTGATAATGCCAGGGTTGCAGGTTCGATCCCCAGTGGCATATTCCTGTGTGGCAAGGGTTTGGATCATATGATACTTAGGGTCCCTTCCAACTCCATGATTTACTTTTACACTGTGACCATCCTGATGTTCATATGTATTTGAAAATTTATATATAAATATGTGAAAGGAGAACAAAAGCATAGGAAGACAGCATATTTTGGAAAGGAGATGTATCTTACGCTCGCTTGTGAAGAAATGTATGTAATTCTAAACAAGTAGCCAGAGAAGACCTGCAGAATTTAAAAGGGTTTGGCAGCTCACCTAGATCCATATATTCTGAAAAACGAGCGTGGGGAGAATCGGAACTGGGCTCCTTGGTTGGCCTTGAATAAATCACTTGTTCTGTCAAATGTGAACATTAACAAATTAGCTCACATGCTTGTGATGAGATGAGGTAATTATTGGCAACCATTTTGCATAGGAAATAGGCTATGGAAATGGTAAACAGAATAAAAACCCAATTATCTTTTTGATACCCTGAGTGGTTCAACCTGTAACCCTATATACACTTACATGGGAGGAAAGTCACATTGAACTCAGTGGGGCCTAGTTCTGAGTAGACCTGCATAAGATTGTACTGTTAATGTCTCAGAATGTTTGCTACCCTGCTGGCTGTCCAGTATCACCTACGTAGCAGTCACTTAGCTATAACTGGAGGAAAAAATTCTTTTTCTCAGCAAGAAGATACTGGTATTTGGGGGGAAATGTCACATCCTTAAGTAAGAACAGAAGGCAGGATTAGGCCAATGGATCATCTAGTCCAACCTCCTGTTCTCACAGTTGCCAACCAGATGCCTATGCAAAGCTCAAAGACAGGACTGGATTAAGACCTTTGGTGGCTCTAAGCACTTAGAAGATTTGGGCGCCCCCATATATATCTAATTCAAGATATAAACAATAACAAACCGCAAAGTAAAATTATATTTTTCAAAATGAAACAAAGCCTACGGCAAGATGTAAATTAATGCTGACCTTTGTGTGCTTCCATCCACTTTATTTACATTTGAAAAAGTTTTATCCCACTTTTTCTAATGGCAAACTCTTCAGATCCTGAAAACGAATTTTATGTGGCGCATCTGCTTCCATACTTAGTAGAGATAAGGCATCCAGCCCGCCTTGTTGCATAGTTGTTCCGTTGGGATTTCTAATGAACGCTGAGCAATTTGTGACCATTAATGTTCAAAAACCGGCAATGGAAAATTTCTGTGGTGCTCCTCTTCCCTTGGTGTCCTAAGCATGTGGTTATTTTGCTTAATGGTTCATCCAGCCCACACCCACACACCCACACACCCACACCCCCCCTCTATATCTATCTATCTATCTATCTATCTATCTATCTATCTATCATCTATCTATCTATCTATATCTATCTATCTATCATCTATCTATCTATCTATCTATCATCTATTTATCTATCTATCTATCCATCTATCTATCTATCTATCATCTATCATCTATACTCTCCCCACTTGTGAGTCTTAGCAACTGCTATTCAGAGGCCTACTGGCTCCATCAGTGGAGCCAGAACATATCCCCCATCATGATATGGTACCTCAGGTTAAGAACTTAATTCGTTCTCGAGGTCCGTTCTTAACCTGAAACTGTTCTTAACCTGAAGCACCACTTTAGCTAATGGGGCCTCCTGCTGCGCCACCACTGCACGATTTCTGTTCTCATCCTGAAGCAAAGTTCTTAACCCGAGGTAATATTTCTGGGTTAGCAGAGTCTGTAACCTGAAGCGTCTGTAACCTGAAGCGTCTGTAACCCGAGGTACCACTGTAGTAGCCAATGATCATCTTAATCTCCAGTATAGACAAACACACCCTCCAATGCACAGATCTCTGAAATGATGCATCCCTGTGGATGGTGTAGAACTCATTTTATTGTTATTATTTATCTTCTAACTGCTAGTTTGGAATCTGTACCATTCTTGTCTCGCCCCCCACCCCCCTTTATTTTTTTGTATTGTGTTGACCAGCTCTAGGGGGAAATTATATTTTGCTTTTGCTGAATTACTGAATGAAATAAAAGCAATCACAACCATCATGATTTTAATATGAGAGTTGCCTACTTAGAGAAAACCGGACGGTTGTTAGCGTCAATAATTGTGGGTGGTCCAACTGTGTGCCACCAGGAAGCCTCGCTCTTAACAGACTTCTTTTTTAAAAAAAGTAAGAAAATTCTTGCTAGACTATTTTTATCGGCTCCATATCTTTGCATGTGTTATTCTTTCTGTATTGCTGTTTTCGTGTTAAGTCAGCAAGTCATGCCTGGAAGGCTTTCCAATCTCAGAGGCTCTGTGGCTTCTCCATAATGTCCCAATGAAAGTGTGTAGTCAACAAAACACAAATTGGATAGCCAGGAGGGACCACACCACCCTCCCCAAAATGAAGAGCTGCGTCGCTTTCAGATCAGACCAGAAGAATATTTATTTGCATCAGCCACCAGCCATAGCAATAAAATAAAATAAAATGTACTGAAGATAGAGGTAAAAACTTAACTATACAAAATACATTCTGGAGGTTTACATCAATAATCAAATAATAGATCGTATTCTGATTGCCCCTGCTAAAAAAATAATAATGCAGTTTTTGCTGTCACCTGGTCATCTTGATCTGCTAGAACAGGGGTCAGCAAACTTTTTCAGCAGGGGACCAGTCCACTGTCCCTCAGACCTTGCGGAGGGCAGACTATATTTGTGGGGGAATGAACGAATTCCTATGCCCCAGAAATAACCCAGAGATGCATTTTAAATAAAAGAAAACATTCTACTCATGTAAAAACATGCTGATTCCCAGACCGTCCGCAGGCTGGATTTAGAAGGCGATTGGGCCGGATCCAGCCCCCAGGCCTTAGTTTGTCTACCCTAGAAGAAAAGATACAGTAGCAATAGTTGAGCAACCTGTCATGGACAGTAGAAGAGAGGTAATAACCTCACTATGTGTCCCTCCACAGTCATATTCGTGCAGCAGCTAAACTGGTGACTGGGAGTGGCCGCCAAGACCATATAACACTGATCCTGAAAGACCTACATTGGCTCCCACTACGTTTCCGAGCACAATTCAAAGTGTTGGTGCTGACCTCTAAAGCCCTAAACGGCCTCGGACCAATATACCTGAAGGAGCATCTCCATCTCCATCGTTCAGCCCGGACATTGAGGTCCAGCTCCGAGGGCCTTCTGGTGGTTCCCTCCATGCGAGAAGTGAGGTTACAGGGAAGCAGGCAGGAGGTCTTCTTGGTAGTGGCACCCGCCCTGTGGAACACCCTCCCATCAGATGTCAAGGAAAGAAACAACTATCTGATTTTTAGAAAGCAGCCCTGTTTAGGGAAGTTTTTAATGTTTAATGTATCATCCTGTTTTTAATATTATGTTGGGAGCCGCCCAGAGTGGCTGGGGAGGCCCAGCCAGATGGGTGGGGTATGTGATAAATAATAATAATTATTTATTATTATTATTATTATTATTATTATTATTATTTCTGAGGAACAAATACATGCCAGCTGAAAGATCAGTGAGAGCAACTATTTGTGCGCTATGGCATACTCCAAGAGTCCTTGGGTAGATCTAGACATGGGGAGGGGCACTATAAATAAGTCAAAAATTAGATCATTATAAGAAAAGAAAGAAATCCCTATGGAAAACAGAGTTTTAAAATGTCCTGCTCTCTGGCACCACCTGGTGTTGCATGTTTATAGCTCTCTCAAATCGCTGTTCCTTTACTAATGTAGCTGAGTCCCTTCTTTCCAATACCCAAAGCACTGTAATACAGGACAAACTTGAGTCATTTAAGTGACTCTGCAGGCATTTCTGTCCCTTAAGCTACAACTCTGCAGTACAGATACTGTACTGTAAGGAGCTACAATAGTCTTGAGACAGTGAAACAGTTAATTTCTCTTTCAATTCTCTTTCCCTTAGAAACTGCTGCAGCCTAGAATAAAGCACCACTGTTATTGTAAATAACTATTATACAGTGGTACCTCAGGTTACATACGCTTCAGGTTACATACGCTTCAGGTTACGGACTCTGCTAACCCAGAAATAGTGCTTCAGGTTAAGAACTTTGCTTCAGGGTGAGAACAGAAATCGTTCTCCGGTGGCACGGCAGCAGCGGGAGGCCCCATTAGCTAAAGTGGTGCTTCAGGTTAAGAACAGTTTCAGGTTGAATACGGACCTCTGGAACGAATTAAGTACTTAACCTGAGGTACCAATGTACCATGCTTATAACCTATTAGTAGCAGTGGGTATGTGACTATTTTTTTAGCTGTATGGTGTGATATGTTGTCATTCCTCATTCCAAGGACTCCTATATTATGGTAAAATTGCTCTTCTGGGTCATAAGAGAGAGAGAGAGAGAGAGAGAGAGAGAGAGAGAGAGAGAGAGAGAGAGAGAAATTCATTACAAATTACAGCCTAAAATCTAGGCCACTGTACAATGGTTTTACCTTTTAAAAATGAGCTTTGTTCTCTAAGGACAATATTTCAAATTAGCTGCCATTTTAAACGAGCTGTGAAATGAGTTGCTCGTTCTTCAATATAATTGGCAAAAGCATTGCATCAGGAGACACTGATAAAAACACTTGTAGGGGAACCTGGAAATAATTTCAAATAATTGTTAGGAACCATTTTCCTTTTTCCCAAAATGAGGGCCCGTCCGAATTCAAAAAGCAAGTGGCACAACTGTGTCGCAAAACATTTTAATTAGCTATGAAATTGCTTCCGCTGGGCTGTGGATTGCTAACAATAGCATCTGCTTCTTGGCTAAGACCATTATTTGCACTTCTAATTAGATCTGTTTAATTGAATGATGCTTGGTTGATCTGAATAGTTCCACATTATCTGCTAGTGCAGTAATCGATAATAATGGCTCGTTTTCAGTTCAGAAATTAAGCAAATAACTAGCCTTTGGCATTAGAAAGGGCTTTTGGCTTATCAGTAAAAAGCTTTGCTTAAAGGATGAGCATTTTTGTGAAAAGCTGACCCTGGTCCAACACCTAGAAATCTTAGGCAGTAACACAATTGCACGTTTCTTCTTTAACTAGGTTAGTGGTTCCCAGTGCTGGATTTACGTATAAGCTAAACAAGCTATAGCTTAGGGCTGCAGTCTCCCCAAAATTTTAAAGGGAAAAAACACTGGATGTACATTTCCAAAATATAAGATACAAAACAAATAAAATAAAACCTGCATACAGCAACAGTGTTTTGTGTTGTGTCGGCTCCTATGATGTAAGTGATTGACCCCGCCTGCTAGCCTGCTCCCTAAAATATCACTGGTTTGCTCATTTTGATATATAGGGTACATGGACTGGTTGCATGGCAACATGTGCAAATGGCTTTAGATACCATAAATTACCATATGGCATATAAAGGTAAAGGTAAAGGGACTCCTGACCATTAGGTCCAGTCGTGACCGACTCTGGGGTTGCGGCGCTCATCTCGCTTTATTGGCCGAGCGAGCCGGCGTACCTATTTATCTACTTGCACTTTGACGCGCTTTCGAACTGCTAAGTTGGCAAGAGCTGGGACAGAGCAACGGGAGCTCACCCCGTCATGGGGATTCAAACCGCCGACCTTCTGATCGGCAAGTCCTAGGCTCTGTGGTTTAACCCATATTCAACACAAAAAACAGCAACAATTTGTTGTTGACAAAGGAGAGCTGGACATACAAAGGGCCCCATTACCTTCAGTAGCTTAGGGCCTCATCAAACCTAAATCTGGCCTTGGTGGTTCCCAAACTTTCCCCAACATGACACTTAATAGGGAGCAGCTGGTCATCACAATTCCCTGACAAGTGTACTGATGCATTACATATATTGCAAGTATACACCTTAATAATGGAACGTGTGAAGTTGCTGTGTAAGTTGCCAAGGAAGCAATAGAAATATGGATCACTCATGCTTACTCACCTGTGGCTTCATTTCAGCAAGAACCTGTGGCCTTCACAGAATGATGGAATTGCCCAGCTACAAGGAATCAACCCCCTGCAATTCAGGAATAGGCAGCTGTCCCGTTTGGGAATTGAACCTGCAACCTTGCCGTTATCAGCACCGTGCTCTAACCAATGGAGCTGCTGAGATGTGGCTGGAATTACAACTCCCATCATCCCTGAGGATTGGCTATGATGGCTGGGACTGGTGCTTGAAGTGCTGAGATGGAACATTTCATAGAAATAAAATAGTAAATGTTAGCTTGCTTCTGGATTTCCTTGTCTGTTAAGTGCAAGTTAAATAGGCATTCTGTATCATCCACAGAATGAGAAAATGGTCCATTGGTGGAAATTGTTCTGCTATAGGAAAGGATACTAAAACTCAGATTGAAGATAGCACAAGTCTCATATTTTCTCATCTTAGTAAACCGCCATATTATTTGAGCAAACATATACATTAAAAGAACGTCAGTTTGAGTCATTTTATTTATATTTATTTAGCTCACTGTTATTAAAAAAATGTTTTGGAAAAGAGTCGCATGCTTATGTTTGGAGCATCAGTTAGATTGTTAACATTTCCAGCATGCTTATATCCGTATAAACATACTTTTTGATCAATGCTAAGCTTTTCCTTCCAATTCTCTTTAATTTCCTAAGGTAAATAGCATTTGATTAATGTATATTTTAGATTAAATTGGTGGGGAATGCTGCTTTCTCTGGAATGATCTAATCTGATGCAGCTCACATGGATTTTTGCCTAGGGCAAAGTTTAATTTCCACTGATTTCTTATGATCTTTTGGACGACATCCCAGCTATTGTCCCGTCCCATATCCTTCAACGGTATTGGACCTTTTCGAAATGCTTTTTTAATCTAATGGTGCACCGCCATCCTGCTCACCAGCGTCCACATAGTTACCTGGCTTCTATTTCTTTCCTTGTACAGTGGTACCTCGGGTTAAGTACTTAATTGGTTTCGGAGGTCCGTTCTTAACCTGAAACTTTTCTTAACCTGAAGCACCACTTTAGCTAATGGGGCCTCCTGCTGCTGCCGCGCTGCCGGAGCACGATTTCTGTTCTCATCCTGAAGCAAAGTTCTTAACCTGAAGCACAATTTCTGGGTTAGCGGAGTTTGTAACCTGAAGCGTATGTAACCTGAAGCGTATGTAACCCGAGGTACTACTGTACACCCCATTTTGCAAGCCAATCAAACACAAAGTTCCAGTCACCCTTTAAAAAAAAATGCAAACCTGTACATAACCCAAGAAGGTGTAAAGCCTTTGCAAGTACAGTGGTACCTCGGGTTGCAAACACTTCGGGTTACAGATTCCGCTAACCCAGAAGTAGTACCTCGGGTTAAGAACTTTACCTCAGGATGAGAACAGAAATCGCGCAGCAGCGGCAGCTGGAGGCCCCATTAGCTAAAGTGGTACCTCAGGTTAAGAACGGTTTCAGATTAAGAACGCACCTCCGGAACAAATTAAGTTCGTAACCAGAGGTACCACTGTGCTGTACGGAATGTGTGTGTTTTGCTTTTCAAACCCGGCTAAGTCAATGAGACACTCATCTTTTCCCACCTCTCAAAAGTGTTCCATGATATCGTTATTTTTAAGTTTTTATTTACACTTTTCAAATCTATACATTTCATTGATTTTACAATCATTTTAACATTTCAAAGCTGGACTTCCTTTCCCCTCTTTCTGCAGTTCCTTAAGTTTATTTTTAATATCTTCTGCATATCCAAATTAACTTAATTTGTTCATTTATTCATCTACTTTAAATATATACTCTTATGAAACTGCAGGTTATTACAATAATCCTGCCAATGTTCTTATCTGTTTACAATTGATTTGTAAATATTCAATAAAGCATTTCCATTCTTTTATAAAAAGTTTGTTATCTTTATTTCTTATTCTTCCGGTAAGTTTTGCCATTTCTGCATATTCCATAAGTTTTTGTATCTATTCTTCCTTTGCTGGGACTTCTGCTTCTTTCCATTTTGGGGCGAGTAACATTCTTGCCTCTGTATTCATACATACATGAATACATTTGTATAGTTTAGGTAGTTCTGTCCCTATAATTCCCAAAAGAAAAGCTTCTGTTTTTTTTACAAACGTTATTATAAACATTTTCAATTCAATATATATCATTTCCCAGTAAGCTTTAACCTTACTACAAGACCACCACATATGATAAAAAGAACCTTCTTTCTCTTTACATTTCCAACACTTATTCGATTTAGATTTAGACATATTTGACAATTTACTCGGTGTTAGAGACCATTGATATGTCATTTTCATATAATTTTCTCTTAGACCATAACATGCTGTAAATTTTATATCCATATTCCACAATCGTTTCCATGCTTCCATGTCTATATTATAGCCAATTCCTATTGACCAGTGTATCATTGAGGATTCTACTTGGTCATCCTTTATCTCCCATTCCAATAATATTTTATACATTTTAGATAGCACTTTTACATTACATTCCAATAGGTCTCGTGATATTTGTTCCCCAAACCCTCGTATCCCGTTGCTGAATCTCAAGAACGCTTTTATTGATGGATATCTATTGGAAGGTCACGAATAACAAGGAAGGTCTTTGTCGGTTCATCTGTACACTTAAATTGACAAGCGCTTGCCTTGCAGGAATAATTTGGAAAATCTCCACTGGGAACGTAGAGGAGCTTTAACACAGATGCTTCTCAGAAAGCCTTCTCCTACGTCGGTGCCTACAGGCTAATGTGTTGGTACTTTCCAGTTCTTTTAGTGAAGCCCTGGCATTTGGGCCAAAAAGGTCACATTGTGACCTTCTGCTAGACAAAGGAAGCATAGACTTCTGGCGCTTTGTGGAAGAACGTTCCCCCTGCATGGGTACATTTCTTCAACTCTGATTTCTATGTTGGGACACCGTCAGAGGTAAAAATAAACAAAGCAGCAAAGCCTAAATTTGACACACGTATACTGTCCAATTACACAGTCTAGACAAAGGAAGAAATAACCCCTTTCAGGAGGAATTTTAACAAACAGAGAGGTTCCTTCCTGCTGTTGCTCTCAGAAGTCACAGATAAGTAGAACAGACCTCTACTTTCTAAAAGTGTGTGGGGGGGGGGGACACTTCTCAGTGTGAGATGTTAACAGTGCCACCTCACAGAATTCTTCCATTTTCCAGATGGTTCTGCCATGTGGCATACACAAGTGACAACAGAAGCTGCAACCTGAGTTTCTGCTGGAAATAATTCAAGATCTGAACAAGGACTTGCGGCTAAGGATGTCCATGTTTTGAATGAGCGGTTGTTTAACATGTACATTTTATGTGTAGTCTGATCCTATGCATGCTTACGAGGTCCTACCAAATTCAGTAGGGCTCATTCCCAATACAGTGGTACCTCGGATTAAGAACATAATTCGTTCTGGAGGTCCGTTCTTAACCTGAAACTGTTCTTAACCTGAAGCACCACTTTAGCTAATGGGGCCTCCCGCTGCGATTTCTATTCTCATCCTGAGGTAAAGTTCTTAACCTGAGGTACTATTTCTGGGTTAGCGGAGTCTGTAACCTGAAGCGTCTGTAACCCAAGGTACCACTGTAGTGCATATAGTATTAATAATAATAATAATAATAATAATAATAATAATAATAATAATTTGATTTCTTACCCACTATTCACCTTAAGGCCCCAGGGCTGGTGGATCAATATTAAAAAACACTTCAAAATATATGAAATGATAATGATACCAGCCTTAATAGTTCACCTTTTGCTTAATTTTTTGTTACATATTTCTACACGCCCTGGTCCTTCGCTGTTAAGAGCTGCTAAAACAGGGGGGAAGCAGGAATGAAGAGAGATGCCCAATTTAAAAGGTCGTAACAGTAAGTTCTTTCTCTGTGATGCAATCCCAGCTCATTCATTGCCACACTTTACATAGCAAAGATGCATAGCCAGAGGCTGTTATCAGCCACCAGCCTTCCTCCTTTTCTTGGAAGCAGGTAGGCTGTTCACCTTAAAAAGAAAAAATGGAAAGGAACACACAGGTGTTCGTATGGCTATGCATTCATCCTTTGGCCTACAAAGAAAAAGAATCTTAAACATTTAAAGTCATATAACTACACGAGGATTTGCTGGCAGCTTCATTTATATTGGCTGGGGACGCACCAAGGTGTTCATGCACATGTGAGTTGCACAGGTCTAATTTTTGTGTGTGCGCTTTTGTACATACTTCTTCACACACAAGCCTCAGTCCAGTATACCTGAAGGAGTGTCTCCACCCCCATCGTTCTGCCCGGACACTGAGGTCCAACGCTGAGGGACTTCTGGCGGTTCCCTCGCTGCGAGAAGCCAAGTTACAGGGAACCAGGCAGAGGGCCTTCTCGGTAGTGGCACCCGCCCTGTGGAACACCCTCCCATCAGATGCCAAAGAGAAAAACAACTATCAGTCTTTTAGAAGACATCAGGGAAGCTTTTAATGTTTAACGGACCATTGTATTTTAATATTTTGTTGGAAGCCACCTAGAGTGGCTGTGGAAACCCAGCCAGATGGGCGGGGTATAAATAATAAATTTATTGTTGTTGTTGTTGTTGTTGTTGTTATTTCAGCTGAACTCTGTCTCAATGTTTCCTGTCCACACTAGTAGGCAGTGCTTGATGGGATGTATTTGCACTGTGTGGATGGCCTCTCCCTTCAATTCGTACATGGAGAATCTTAATTTAAGGGTCATGGGTTCGAGCCCAATCTTGAACAGAAGATTCCTACATTGCAGGGGGTGGGACTCAAGGACCTTCGTGGTCCCTTCCAACTCTGCAATTCTATAATTCTATGCTTCTCCACCCTCCCTGAGTTCTGGAAACCTGAGTTCCATTGTGGGGATGCACACAGGTATTTGTTGACCTGCACACACCAATAAATAAATAATTTAATTTTTAAGAGACACATTCTCTGATATCCCAGACTTGCACAAAACTATGGGTTAGCAAACTCATGCCCTTCCCCACCAGAAGCCCACTGAGAAGCGCCTCCTTCATGTCTGCTGTAAAATTGGACAGTTCCTAAATTTCCCCAGCAGTACAATACTCTGTTTTGATTCAGGGAAAATGCGGTTTTATTCAAGACTGAAGCGGTTTCCAAAGGAAATTAAGTCTCGGTTGCCTGTAACAAAGGGTGCTATTCAACTAAGTTTTACTCACAGAAGACACACTGAAATTAATGAACAAGGTTAAGTTGGGACCATTAATTTCAGTGGGCCTACTCTTGAGTAAAACTTAGTTGATTTCCTAGAGAGATGTCTGATTGCTACAAGAGGGGACAGACCCACTGTAATCCTTTATTGGCATTTCTAGAAACTGAATTGAAGTTTTTGCCACTCAGTGCAAAACAGAATGCTTTGCCCAGAGAACAGTCAGACACCATATTATATTGGAGACTTCGGTCAATGATGGTTTTCAGCTTAAAACTGGAAGTTCAGGCTATGTGCTTGTATTTCCAGAGCATTTATATCTTGAAAATACCATTTGGGTTTCTTTCAATGCTTGAGTATCTTAACAGTATCCCAAGTCTGCCATCTAGAGAACAAAGCATAGCACTAACAGTCACAGAGTTTGTTAGCATCCAACTGCATTTCCAACAGTCCAACTGTATGCACACCTTCTGTAAGAGGAAGCAGATACCTGTTGCCCTAGTCCAATGTCAGTGGCAGCAAGCAAATTATCTTGATTGATTTCAATAGGGGTTTTGAAGGTTTTACTGCTGTGTACATAAAAGTACTTGCAAGAACAGAGCTCAAATGCCTAAGACAGGGGTCAGCAAACTTTTTCAGCAGGGGGCCAGTCCACTGTACCTCAGACCATGTGGTGGGCCGGACTATATTTTGAGGGGGGAAATGAATGAATTCCTATGCCCCACAAATAACCCAGAGATGCATTTTAAATAAAAGCACACATTCTACTCATGTAAAAATACGCTGATTTCCAGACCATCTGCTGGCCGGATTTAGAAGGCGATTAGGCCGGATCCGGCCTAAGACATGGGTAGGCAAACTAAGGCCCGGGGGCCGGATCCAGCCCAATTGCCTTCTAAATCTGGCCTGCGGATGATCCGGGAATCAGTGTGTTTTTACATGAGTAGAATGTGTGGAGGAGGAGTTTGGATTTGATATCCCGCTTTATCGCTACCCGAAGGAGTCTCAAAGCGGCTAACATTCTCCTTTCCCTTCCTCCCCCACAACAAACACTCTGTGAGGTGAGTGGGGCTGAGAGACTTCAAAGAAGTGTGACTGGCCCAAGGTCACCCAGCAGCTGCATGCGGAGGAGCAGAGACGCGAACCCGGTTCCCCAGATTACGAGACTACCGCTCTTAACCACTACGCCACACTGGCTTTTATTTAAAATGCATCTCTGGGTTATTTGTGGGACATAGGAATTCATTCTTTTTTCCTTCTTCTTCAAAATATAGTCCGGCCCCCCCACAAGGTCTGAGGCACAGTAGACCAGCCCCCTGCTGAAAACGTTTGCTGACCTCTGGTAAGCAATCCTCAGCATTGCTTGGTAGTAAATGTGACCTTCCTCAGAAAGGCATAGAGAGAGGCCTATATATTGTTGAAATACCTATGGAAGGTTGTGTGACCCATCTCAGTTCATGTTTACAGAACACGACTCACCTTTCCATTCCTCCTACTCCTCTCACTGGAAGACAGATTTTGCCACGGCAACACCTTTGCTCCGTAAGAGTATATGACCCCCCATTAGCTGAGACTGGGGAAAGTTAACACTGTTGGATAGCCACAAAATCCCCAGCTTTCAATTTGCTGCTTACGAGTGCAAATAAATTTGGATTTGCGTATCAGTTTATAGCAAAATTCACAGGGATGAGAAACTCCTGCCCCTTACAAGCGACAACTTTCCTATTGAGCCAATTCATTTTGTTCCGCATTTTTTCAAAATTCAGGAACTAGCCGGCTACAGCAGTTTCCTGGTATTCAAAGTGTTTTGTTATTGTGAAGTTTCTTACAAATTCAGATCTGGAACTGAAACCTACCATAGGTTCCAATTTTGTCCCAGGAAACAGGGAGCAAGAAACAGCTAGTTCTAAAAACTGTTAAAAGCATTCGTTTATATTGTGTGGGTTTTTTTGTTAGCAGCTGCTTGGTATTTAGTTGGCTGTCTTCGCTCTTCTTTGTACTGTCTGTTCTGCTAAGTACAGATGGCATTTCCTTTTTGTTTCTGTAGCTTTTCCTCCTCAATGACGACACACGCTGGTTCCTTCCATGCACCAGCCTGTTGCCTGGTAGCAAAGGAGCCTATGATACAATTCAGTGCAATAGGTCACCTTGACACCTGTTGGCAATCTACTTAGCAACAGCTTCCCAGCAGCGTTGTCATTTAGCAGAGACCGTACCAGTGTCCCTTTATGGCCTAGGGAGTCTTTCATGTGGCCCTAGGCTTATGTTATTTTGCTGCCCATGCAAAAAACATTCCCCTCTTCCCTTCTGTGTTCTGTGGTATAGGCAGCTACCTAGCTCCTATGAGGCCAGTTCACTTAACACAAAGAGCAAGAAACAATCCATTCTTATCTCTCTCCCCCCCCCCCCCAGGGCGTAGCAAAGGAGCCAATGTATCTTCGAGTAGCAGCAGCAGCAGCAATAATTTTATTATTTATACCCCAGCCATCTGGCTAGGTTTCCCCAGACGTTTCTGATAGGCAGCTAGGTAATGGCAATAGAGCATTTTCAACAGCTTCCTGGGCAACTATTCTCCCTGTGGCAAGAGCGGAGTCTTCTGTGGCTGGAGACTTCCACCCTGCCATGGCCAGAAATAGGAATTCAGCCCAAATTACAAGGACTAGAAAGCCAACCCAGCCCAACTCACTTTGCAAAGTAGAAGCAGAATCTAAGACCCCTCCCATTTGGCATTCACAAAGCCTACCGGGTGTTTAGACTATGCCTGCCCTTCACTGGGCCTGTTCTTGTTTGTTTACAGGGTGGCTCTAAAACAATGAGCAGGCATCCCGATTTGCTGGCAGGACCATTATGTGTCTTCCCATTAGGCATGTGTTCATCCTGCACACCAGTGCATTTCCCAATCACTTTCCTAACCTGGAGGCTTTTTATTATTATTATTATTAAAGCAGGCTTGTTCATGCTAGGACTAGGCAGAACTTTAATCCACATTAATTGTGCAAACTTAAGTTTTGGAATGTGGTTGAATCCCACCAGTAAAACAGTGACAGCACGAAGACACCCCTAGCTAATATCTTGCTTTATAAGTAGATCATCTTCCAACACTGGAGACAAAGATGGCCGTGCAAAAAATCAAAAACAAAACTTTCTGCTTTGGAATACCAAGAAGAAATTTATTTTTGTGATTGACAAGAAGTCACAACAGCTTAAAAAGAAACTTTGGAGGCACACGTCCAAGGAAGCCCTATGAAGCGTTTAAACAAGTTGCAGTCAAGAAGGGACCCAACATATCTGAAGTGCCAAAGACTTGGAGCTAAACTTTTAAGACCAGCTCTGCTGAAGCTGCTGTGAGTAAGTGAGGGGGGAGGAACGAGGCTAGGATTAGCAGGACACTTTAAACAGAAGATCAAGAACAGCAGTGCTTTTGTTTTTTAAACACAAGTACTAAAGCACTAGGGGCCTGGATTGCTTTCTGTGAGGGCCTACTATGGGGTCGCTCAAACTCCTGAACTTCAGGCAGACTTGCTCAGCGCCACAGCAGAAAAGCGGACCTCTCCTTGCTCACGTTCTGTGAACTGTCGACAGACCTTGGCAGCAGCCTGAAAAACAAAAAACACAGGTAGTTATCCTACTGTTCTAAATGCATGAACGCAGAGCCTCAGTACACCTGGCATCAAGTCGACCACATCCATGAACAGTGTGGGCTCACATTGTAGTTTTAGCCAGACATTATGTAGACAATCAGCATCTATACTTCTCCCCACTGAAGTTGTGAGCAAGGAGTAGCTATAAACAGCATTCTGATAGGATGCTGGGAATAGCAGAAGCCATCTCGCTAGCTCCTCTTGAGAGCGCCCATCTCTAGGCACTGTGTCTTGCTCATCCCCATGTGGTTACAGAATGAGAAATACACAATAGCAAAATCTGGAATCTGCCAAGTAAGGAACGACAACACGTGCGGTGCAATCTAAAAGACTTGATTATGCCAGAAATTTCAATTATAGGAATGCTTACCTTCAGCATGGTGTCATCCGAACTCGCTCCATGATTTACAGGAAAAGGCATTCGTCCATCTGCAACCAAGTTGTAGATCAGGTTTATAACTTAACCACTTACTTAAAGTATGCTAAAGGTAAAGGTAAAGGCACCCTTGACCGTTAGGTCGTCATGGACGACTCTGGGGTTGCGGCACTCATCTCCCTTTACTGGCCGAGGGAGCCGGCGTACAGCTTCCGGGTCATGTGGCCAGCATGACTTAAGCCACTTCTGGCGAACCAGAGCAGCGCACGGAAACGCCGTTTACCTTCCCACCGGAGCGGTACCTGTTTATCTACTTGCACTCTGATGTGCTTTCGAACTGCTAGGTTGGCAGGAGCAGGGACCGAGCAACGGGAGCTCACCCCGTCGCAGGGATTCGAACCAACCAGAACATCGCTAGTATAAGAAGAAGCAACTTAGAACATGCCCTTGTGGGGCTGCATTTATTTGCTTCTGGACCTACTTTGCAGTAGTGTTGCAATGCTGGATCTCATCCCCTGGTTTTCTGCTTGCAACCCAAGCAGCTCCAGATGTTTCAGAAGAAGAACAGATTTACTGCAACCATTTATATACAGTCTCTCTGCCACCCTCAGGATGTTCTGGATTCTAACCACTGGCCATGCTGGAGCTGGGTCCCAATAACTTCTGCAAGGGGCCAGGTTACAAAAGGCCCAATTTAAGGTTTAGTATTAGATTCTCACCCTACCCAGTGCTGCCTTCTTGAAATTCTTGCTATTGCAACTTTGCTCTCGAAAACGATCAGTTGCCCCAGTGAAAGCGGTGGGACATGTTTTGGGGGAATGCAACAAACCGCTTCAGACAAGCCAACCCCTGAATTCCAATGGGAATCCTTGCCGATGTTATGCTCTTCTCCTAGGTAAGCCACAGGCTGTTTCTAGATAATGTGGGCAGAAACTGGCCACCCCAATTCAACTCCCCACCCCCACCCCGACCCAAGAGAATCCCAATTTGTTTTACTCGGTGTTATACTGGGGGAGGCAGCACACAAACCTACCCAGTTCATAGAGGTGTCCATCCACACTGGCAAAGAGAATGAAATGGAAGTTGACTTTGTCATCTTCAACCTATGGAGAAGGGTGCATAGGATGATGAACAAAGAAGAATATTTTAGCGACACTCTGCTTCCTGATTCTGCCCTTTTTGGTTCTCATAAATAACCTCTCTAACAACAACCACCCCCTTCCTTATGTTCCAAATATATACAAATAGACCGCTACTGCCTTGTCATCTGGCGCTGCACAGTGAAAAGGGGTCATTGGGATGACAAACCATAGGATTTCTCCAGGATTACAGAATCCTAGACTTGCTGGCCAGTGTCTAAGTAGGAGTTGTAGACTATTTTTTTATTGCTGGTTTTGCTACCAGGAAGAGGACAGCCAGAGATTTTATTTTGGCTATTTGTATACAGCAGAATTGCCAAAGTTTTCCCGTGTTCTAAAAACATGTGGAGGAAGGTATCTCTCAGGGACCATAGCAATGAAATATTATTGTTGTTATTGTTAAGTAATGTCCATAATGGAGAACACCTTAAGTAGCCTGAGGGTTTCAGGAACCAGCAGCCCCACTAAGCAATTTAACCAAATGATCCATTTAATAACACAGATGTGGGAACCACCTGAAAGTCCTCTAACACACATCTTGAAAAATGCTGGCCGCTGTGGCATATTCTGCTCCAAGCACAGAGGTTTAGATGCAAACCAGCAAGCAAGCTTTGCCTATGCTGTCAGTCTTTTTGGTAAGACCACCTATTTTAGAAGCCAAGCTATTTAAAAGGACTATGGTTTTCCCAGTAGTGATGTATGGAAGTGAGAGCTGGACCATAAAGAAGGCTGATCGCCAAAGAATTGATGCTTTTGAATTCTGGTGCTGGAGGAGACTCTTGAGAGTCCCATGGACTGCAAGAAGATCAAACCTATCCATTCTGAAGGAAATCAGTCCTGAGTGCTCACTGGAAGGACAAATCCTGAAGCTGAGGCTCCAATACTTTGGCCACCTCATGAGAAGAGAAGACTCCCTGGAAAAGACCCTGATATTAGGAAAGATGGAGGGCACATGGAGAAGGGGACGACAGAGGACGAGATGGCTGGACAGTGTTCTCGAAGCTACCAGCATGAGTTTGACCAAACTGCGGGAGGCAGTGGAAGACAGGAGAGCCTGTCGTGCTCTGGTCCAGGGGGTCACGAAGAGCAGGACACGACTAAAGGACTAAACAACAACGAAGCGCTGGGTGGAAAGAGACGGAGATTTCTGTGAAAATACCGGGGAGGGAAAGCCAAAACACTACGTATATCTGGCTTCCGCTTCAATAATTCCACGATACGTGGAGTGTGAAAAGCATCACTCTCAAGAGCTTGGCCAGCGCCAGAAAGCAGTTTTGCCCTAACGGCTCCACTGGCCCACATATCCCATCCATCTTCACCATTTGAGATGGGAAGAGAAGAGTTTACTAATATACCCAACTATCCACCGCCAGTTCTTGGTACCAACGTTTTACCTTTGGAAGCCTATTTAAGTTCAAGAGAAACTTACCCGACATTGGCCTTCCTGTGCTACTGCATTGTGGGCTTCTTGAATGGCCTGCAGAGGACGGTAAAAAAAGAAAGGCATTTTTTTTTTTTAAAGGCACCATTAAGAAGCTTCCACCCAACTTCCCAGGTCATTTACCTTGTTGTTTTCAAGACGTTTTGCCCTCTCATCAGGAGAGAGGTCAGCTGTTGCAGTGAGGAACTCCTTTAGTGCAGACCCTTCATCTGCCAAGAAATAAAAATTAGGGGGATGGCAGCAGAACACAGGATGATGAACCAACTGCAAGCACAAGCCTTAGGTTGTCCAATGAATCAACTTCCCCCCTGCTTAAGTCAGCAGTTGCACAGGTTAGAGCCAATACCATCTCCTACCAATGGGTTTGTATCCCTTGGATGATGCTTCCCCCATACTTACCAAACAAAATTTTATCTTGGTTGTTGGCCACTGCATGTAGAAGGCCAATTGTTCCACAGGAATTACTGGCCGTCTGCTTCACAAAATAGACTTTGGAGCTCACTTCTTGGCCCTTCAATTCTTCCATCTGCTTTTTTCTGAAATTTTCATGCTACAAATGTGCAGGTATATTGGTCAGGTAACATTTTAATTTTTTCCCATACAATTTATATACTGCTTGGTGGTGGTGGTTGTTGGTTTTTTTTTAAAAAAAAAAACTCTCAAAGCAAGTACAGTGGTACCATGGTTCTCAAATGCCTTGGTTCCCAAACGCTGAAAACCTGGAAGTGTTCCAGTTTTCAAACATTTTTCAGAAGCCGAACATCCGATGCGGTTGCTGGCTATTGTTTCCGGGGCGCCTGCACCAATCAGAAGCTGCGTCTTGGTTTTCGAACATTGACTTCCAGAACGCATTAAGTTTGGCACTTTTGTTTTTGCTTTTTGTTTTGCTTTTTTGTGGCTTTTTCGGTTAATTTGCTTTTGTGACTGTGTGTAACCCAGTTCAGCTACTGATTAATTGTGTGACTGCAGAAATGGATAAAAGCCCCCCATCCAAATAATGGCTATCATCATTGCAGGTAAAAATTTTGTTTAATTTTTATCCTCTACAATGCTGTCTTATTTATTTTTACAGTAAAGTACATTGATTATTAGGGGACGCAGGTGGCGCTGTGGGTAAAACCTCAGGGCCTAGGGCTTGCCAATCGTATGGTCGGTGGTTCGAATCCCCACGGTGGGGTGAGCTCCCGTCTTTCGGTCCCAGCTCCTGCCCACCTAGCAGTTCGAAAGCACCCTTACGTGCAAGTAGATAAATAGGTACCGCTTTATAGCGGGAAGGTAAACGGCGTTTCCGTGTGCTGCGCTGGTGCTGGCTCCCCAGAACAGCTTCGTCACGCTGGCCACATGACCCAGAAGTGTCTCCGGACAGCGCTGGCCCCCGGCCTCTTAAGTGAGATGGGCACACAACCCTAGAGTCAGACACAACTGGCCCGTACGGGCAGGGGTACCTTTACCTTTTTACATTGATTATTGCTTTCATTTTAGGGATCAATGGTGTCGTTACGATAGTAAAATTCATGTTAAATTGCTGTTTTAGGGGTTGTTTGGAACAGAATAATGCGTTCTGCATTACTTTCTATGGAAAAGCGCGCCTTGGTTTTGGAATGCTTTGGTTTCGGAACGGACTTCTGGAATGGATTAAGTTTGATAACCAAGGTACTATTGTAAAAACAGTTAAAAACAACTAAAGCATTCAAATATTTCAGCAACAAGCTAAAAACAATTAAAACACATGTAATCGGTCTACATAACTGAGTAGGTTTGTCTAAAGAAAGATGTTTTTAGTAGGTGCTGAAATAGATTACAGGGAAGGGACCTAATGTTATTAGGCAGGGAGCTTCAAATTGTGGTTGCTGCCACACTGAAAGATCAAATGTATTATGTTGCATCTATTAACAGTGCCAGTTCCAGAGATTAAAGATGTTGAATGGACATTTTATGGGGTCAGGTGATCTTGCAGGTAAACTGATCCCAAACTGTTAAGGGCTCAAAGCGTTTCTTGGCCCATGATAATAAACTTTCAGCAATCAGATGTTTTGCTTGCACTTGTTTTTATAAATGCATGCTGAGAGGATGAGAAACCAGTGTGCTTTAACAATTAAATAATAATAATCACAAGTCAGCCAAGAGCCCAAAGTGAGGCTGCTTCAAAATCTCAAGCATTTAGCAAGTGATGCATGCTATCTAGCTTATTACAAATGGTTTGTGGCCAATACCTACCACAGAAAAATCATACAATCCGATGGAACCAGTTCAGGGAAAGCGACTGAAGCATGCTTCAAATGAGCTACCGCTGACAACATACCTTGGCCAAGTCATTATGTACATGCAGTTATAACCCTTAATCATTAATTCCCGTAAAGACTTCTAGTGCAATGCAGTTTCATAAATGTATTCATGAGCCCTGCTTACAGCCCACAGGCAAAGATTTCCAACTATCATGGCGTCACTTTCTAAATATGAAACTGCTTCAAGTAAATCTCCATCGATCACCAGCCAGGATAGATTTCCACGTACCAGGTTGAAAGAGCAGTGTCCCATTTTTCTGGGTATAACTCTGGGTCTCTTGAATGAGATACATTTCATGTTTCAGCCTTTAAACTCCAGTTGGAATACCTTAATTCTGATACCCTGCCCATCCATATGAATTTCCTGTACATACACTGGCGTGCATTCCTTACATGTAGACTCTGCTTGAAATATACTGCTCAAACTAGCTACAAAATAGGAGGGTAGGACTCGAACCAATGGCTTCAAGTTGCAAGAAAGGAGATTCTGAATAAACATTTTGGATAAATATTCTGACAGTAAGTGCTGTTCAGCAGTGGCACAGGCTCCCACGAGAGGTGGTGGACTCTCCTTCCTTGGAGGTTTTTAAGCAGAGGTTGGATGGCCATCTGTCATGGATGCTTTAGCTGAGATTCCTGCATTGCAGGGGGTTGGACTGGATGACCCTTGGGGTCCCTTCCAACTCTTTAAGATTCCATGATTCTATATCAAATACCTTCACCTTCCAAGATAAGACCATTTTACAACAGAGAAGAAAAAACCCTCAAGAGGTGAACAATAACCAGAAGTGGAACATGGGAATAAAAGAACTCAAAGCAGACATGCAGAGAACAAAGTAGATACAGTAGTACCTCAGGTTAAGTACTTAATTTGTTCCAGAGGTCTGTTCTTAACCTGAAACTATTCTTAACCTGAAGCACCACTTTAGCTAATGGGGGAGTCCTGCTGCCACCATGCTGCCGGAGCACGATTTCTGTTCTTATCCTGAAGCAAAGTTCTTAACCTGAAGCACTATATTTGGGTTAGCAGAGTCTGTAACCTGAAGCGTATGTAACCCGAGGTACCACTGTACAAATATCCAAAGCCAGCCCTTTAACAATCCCATCAGAAGTAAGAATCCCACAGCACAGAATTCTAGATGCAGCTGTTGCTGGAAAGGTAGATTCCTCAATGGACTTTTAGTCCTTCCCATAATCATTCTCTTCAAGAATGACGATGCTTTTTTCATCTGACCCTCAGAATTCTTTACTTGAGAGAAGCTCTTTCATTACAAATCCACCTGTTCTAGTTTTTCCTACCAAGATGAAGTCATCAGAAGCAACGCTGCGTTTCTAGAGATGGACACAGCCAATCCAGACACATCTCAAGAGATCTAATTTTAATGACTGCTCCTTGTTTTCAGAGGCCTCAAACGTTAGAAAGCTGCCGACTCATAGTGGCAGCCGCTGCATAGGCGTCCAGTTATTTAAATTGCAATGAGGGTTCACGATTTGCAGGTAGGTAGAGGAGGAGACAGATCAACAGTCCTAGACCACGTTTGTATAAGTGTTTGGGGAAGCAGGCAGAGCAACCCAAACCTTGATCTGCTGTACTGAAAGCACGAGCTAAGTGCCGCTTGTGCCTGAAAGCTCAGACAAGCAGGCACTAGTGCTAGCAGTCACTTCCCAAAATGGGACATTTCAGGGGGCTGAGTTTGGATAGCTACGAATCTGCTGGATCCTAAGCCTATTAGCTGCAGGAATCCTACAGGACATGGCAAAACAGCAGACTTTTCCTGGCCAGCAAGGCCTGCTTCTGTGCTGAGCATCCCAATTCAAAACATTAACCCTGCTCGTTCACTATCGCAGTTGAGGATTATTACCATCCTTTGCACGCCAACAGCATAATATAGAAAGCAGAGAGATTTTCCAGAGTTCTTTGCCTGCCAAGCAGCAGGTTTTACCTCCCTGCCCTTGCTCGACTTCAATTACTCACCTGAGCAGTAAGGGGAAAGAGTAACAGCAGAGCGCAAGCTGGGGTGGGTACAGCTTTCAAGGAATCCTCCTCAAACCCCAGCACATCCACAAACCTCCAGCCAGGGGCAACTCCGAGGCGAGACAGCACCTGCCGGGTTAAGGGAGGCACAAAACCAGGGCATCAACCTCAACATGACACCCTAGCGCTCTGCATCATCAATCTGGAGTAGGAAAAACCATTCGCCTGTCCCTGTACAGTCAGGTTAGTCCTGGCACCCCGAAGATATTTCTGGACTCCAGCTCCTATCATCCAAAAACCCATTGGCTAGGGATGGAGGCTGCTGCCCATCATCTCCTTAAAGGTACCATGTTAGTTATGCCTACTATTAAAAGTTGCCTTTTGTCAGTAGTGGAAAGCTCTCCCCCCC
Organism: Podarcis erhardii; assembly: GCF_964252035.2. Lineage (NCBI taxonomy): Eukaryota > Metazoa > Chordata > Lepidosauria > Squamata > Lacertidae > Podarcis > Podarcis erhardii. The sequence continues at coordinate 22,583,108 of NC_138512.1, forward strand.
CCCCCCCAATAATCATCACTTTAGATATGCTAAGGAGCGCAGTCAGTGCACATTAAGCAAGACTGTTGTTGTATCTGGAGGGGGGGGGGAGACATTAGAGCTTTGGTTTCTTACATGGGGTACACGCCCCACAGGGGGCAATTTTTTGGGGAGAGAATTCAAGAATGAGTTATTAACAGTGAATGGCTCTTTAGGCTTCCTCCACGTGAACAGGAGTTCACTTTTTGAAGTGAGGTTACAGGGAACCAGACAGAGGGCCTTCTCGGTAGTGGCGCCCACCCTGTGGAAGACCCTCCCCTCAGATGTGAAGGAAATAAGCAGCTATTCTATCTTTAAAAGACATCTGAAGGCAGCCCTGTTTAGGGAAGTTTTTAATATTTAATGCTGTATTGTTTTTAACACTTGATTGGGAGCCGCCCAGAGTGGCTGGGGAAACTCAGCCAGATGGGTGGGGTATAAATAATAATAATAATTATTATTATATGCCAGGGAGTGGGTCAGGATTTTAGAGATGCTTAGGTGGGGCATGGCCAAAAAAAGGTTGGGAACCACTGCATTAGAGGCATCTATGGCTCAGCCTCAAGATCCAGTTTCCGCATCTCAACTTCTATTCTACAATAGATGTTGCTGCATCCCTGATGATGTGGAGCGCCTGAGCATACGCAGAGTGCCTCAGCTGTTTCCTAAAGACTTGGAAGGCAAATGAAAAGCTGACTTTTTGGTACAGCACATCAGGCCAACAACATTTACGTAAACCACCAAAGCTTCCCCATTCCACAGGAATATTAATTAGGGTCCAGGAATAGCACCCACGTGGCAAGACGAGGTCTCCGAATAAATCTTCCAGATTCAGAGATGCCCGTAGGACCTTCTGCATGGCTTATAATGGAATCAGGCTCCAAGTCTGCAGGGAAGTGGGGAGAGGAAGGGGCTCAGAGGCGGGGGGGGTCTCCTCTCCCAACCCTCTTCCTAAGAGCCCCTTGCCCTGCCGTGACACAGCACAAAACGCGGGGCCGCAGCGCCACCTGCCGCCCATTCCGCGAACAACCTGCCCATCATGACTCGATGAGTGAGCCCCCGGCCCCCTAACCTGTTTCCCCTTCCCGTTGGCCTAAATATGCCCACGGGCAACATGGGTAAGGATCCAGAATGAGAGTTGTGTATCTATCTATGCTCTAGGGTTCCAGGCTGTTAACTGAATGAATGAATGAATGAATGAATTGAAAGGGAGACTTAAGGAAACGCCCAGCCAAGAGGAGCTGCGCCTTATTCCTCCCCAGGTCTCCGCGGCCACTCACTTTGTTCAGCATCTGAAAGACAAAAGCGGGAGAAAGATGAAGGAAAGGGAGGTTAGCCTGTCTCTGGGCGGGGCCCGCCTCCCATCTTGTGTCTGGATCGCGGAATCGGCGAAGAGAAGGGAGACCTGGGCGCCGTCGATGTCTGCATTTGGGGAATCCCGGGGGAGAGGGTGGAGAAGGAAAAGAGGATCCTTTGCCCATGCTTCCATTCCGATTTTATTTTTTAATGCCAGACAGACTTTGGGCCGCCTTTATCCCTCCCCTCTAGGGCATCTCAAAAACGCCCATGGGTAAGAAACTGCATGCGCCTGGAGAAGCCAGCCATGTACAGTGGTACCTCGGGTTACGGACGCTTCAGATTACAGACTCCGCTAACCCAGAAATAGTACCTCGGGTTAAGAACTTTGCTTCGGGATGAGAACAGAAATCGTGCAGCAGCGGCAGCAGGAGGCCCTATTAGCTAAAGTGATGCTTCAGGTTAAGAACAGTTTCAGGTTAAGAACAGACCTCCGGAACGAATTAAATACTTAACCCGGGGTACCACTGTATAGGGCACGCCTTGGGGCGGAGGACCCCCACCCCACTCCCCATCATGCATGCATGCTTCTCCCCCCGCCCCCCCCATCTTGCCCTAGATTTCCCCTTCACCTCCGGGTTGATCTCCATGGGCTGCCACGCCATTGTCTCGATCCTGCAAACCTGCCCGGCCGAACCGCGCCCAAACCTGCAATGAACCGTGCGCCCCGAAAAACACACACACACGCGCCTGCCTCCCGCCCACCGCTCTATATATATCGCCACCGGGCGGACTCACTGCAAGGCAGGAGGAGGGGGGGAGGAAGGAGCTGGGGCAAGAGGCGAGCCGGAGGAAGGCGCTTCCCCCCGACTTGCAGCAATGGTACGCTCCCGCCCTCTTTCCCCACCCACCCCCACCCTACCCCCCAGCTTCCCAAGGTGCGCAAACCAGCCGCGAGTGGGAGATAGGCGTGGTCGCGCCCCCCTCCCCGGGGTTTAGTACAATCCTCAGGTCGCCTGATCTCGCTGGGTCGGGGTTGCTTGCAAAAAATGCACGCGGGGCTTTCGCCGAGACTGGAACCCCTGCAAATGGACGGGCGTTTGCAAACGGTGGTGCAAAGGCGAGCCTTTAGCAACGCGAACCAGCTGCATTATTCTCCGACGTCGCAATCCAGCAACCGGGGAAAGTGATCTTTTCCACCCGCTACTGTTTACAAGGGGCGAGGGGGTGGGATTGTCCGGAGATGCGCCCACTTTGAATCGCGCGCTAGCAAATAATACATTTCTTTTTTGCTTGTTTCCCCGGACGCCTAGCAAGCCCTGCCAAGTCGCTGTTGCAAATTCGGCTTGCTATTCCTTGGGGATAAAAGGTTTATTTTGCTTTGCAGGGATCCTGCTTCTTTTAACAGGTGTGTGACGAGCGGAAATTCAAGAGGGTGGGGCTTTGATCTCATCCATGAGTAAAAGCGTGATCTGTCTAAATTTTTGCATTTTTTTTTTCTCCAGTGAATCTGGTGAACTGCAGGTCGTTTTATTGCTGTTTAAATTGCAACGTTGCCTTCAATCCCGATGAAAAAAGCATTGCTTTTTGCTGTTTTGCCTTTCTCACTAAAACATGACTTGGCAGAATTGACATTGTTCAGAAACGGTAGTTATTTCAAGCCTCACAGGCCTTGTTCTCATGGGTTGCTGAAGTTACATAGGGTAGACAAAAGGACCTTTCCCCACACTTCAGAACTTTGATCAGCTCCATCCTTATTTCAATTTCCATGTCTGCTTGCTTTTTTTAAAAAAGCAAGCATTCTGATGTGGGTAACACATATCTGACACACTGCTGCAGGGATTCTTGCTTTTACTAATCTTAAATGATCCTTACTAGGGAAAATAAATGCTGTTATCATATGAGTGTGATTCCCAGTTTGAATTTTTTCTTCCAAAAATCTAATGATTCATATACCAGAGCAAATGATGAGGAAACGGCAGATAATAAACCAGTTTATTTAGGATTCTGGAAAAGCAGAATCACTAAAGAAAAAAGGTTTTAAGGAATGGAAAGAAGAGGGATTGGGTGTCCCAGCTATTGAAGCATGAATGCACCAGTCATTTCTACATTGTTTTGAATACAAATATGTTTATTTTAGGTCAGGGGAAAGAGTAAAAACAGACTTGAGATAATTGTGGGTACCAAAGAAACGAAAGGGGGGAAATGCTATAATGGATCAAACCAAATTATCAATGCTTGTTTAACAGTGTGGGAGAAATTTAAAAACTAATTAGCGCTGGATATATTCCTAGTAGCATCTGTATCATCAGATGAAATATTTGACCATGAGGTCAAATTAGCTAATTTTTTTAAAGTGGAAAAAATGAGATATAAATATCTGGTGGAGAATCCCAAATACAAAGGCATGAACAAGCAGTAAGTGTCAGTTTCTACAGATAAGAACCTACTTGAATAAGAAAGAACAAGGATACAATAAAAATAGAGAACACACTGGCTTTGAGAACCTAGTAGAGAAAATGGAGAGGGGAAAATACAGTGGTACCTCGGGTTAAGAACTTAATTTGTTATGGAGGTCCATTCTTAACCTGATATCACCCTTTGTCTGCATGTCGAGCTGCTGTTAAAAGCACAGCTACAGTGGCTGCTTGAGAAAACTACTTGGGCAGAAGGTGGAATCTTTTAAAATCATAGGCCACCCACAACCAGTAGCATTTGGTGGGGGGAGGCACTTAGCATATCTCCCAACGCTGACATCACTGTGGCTTACAAGAAGGTAGAGGAGGAAGGAGGTGAGGTTGATGTGAACACAGTGGCATGAGACCAGTTTGCATTGCGCCAACCTTACTCAACTCTGCCAGCACCAGCCATGTCAGTAGTGGGAGGTCATGTAAGTGCCAGGCCCTGGCCTTACCCTGCCAACAGTGCTAGCTGCAACCCAACATGGAAACCCTATGCATAATCCTACTAAATCTAGCTGGTTTAATAGCAGTATTAGGCTAGCAAGAGCTTGTGAGATCTTCCTGAAATCTCACAAATCTCATGAGCTCTGTAAGATCTTGCAAGAGCTCAGTGAGATCTCACAAGATCTCACCAGGATCTGTCATTGCTGTTGCACATTCCAGGTAAGGGAGGCTTGGGCAGTGGTGAAATTCTCAGCATGTTGTACGCTGAAAGAAAATTATATGAAAATGATGTACCGGTGGTATTTGACTCCTAGTAAGCTTGCAAAAATGTATAAGACAAGTGCAAATATTTGCTGGAAATATAAGCAAAAGGAAGGCACCTTTTGTGGTGGACCTGTAAGGTTCTAAAAGCATTATGGGAAATGATATACCGTATTTTTTGCTCCATAAGACACACTTTTTTACTCCTAAAAAGTAAGGGGAAATGTCTCTGTGTCTTGTGGAGCGAATGCATGGTCCCTGGAGCCGAATTGCCCAGGGGCAAAAAGCAGATTGTGCTTTTTGTTGTTGTTGTTTCTTTTAGAAAGCGGGAAGGGGGTGTTGAAACAAAGCTGCTGAGCAGCTGATCAGCAACCGATCGGGAGGGACATAAGGGACTTTAGAGATAAAGGAGGCTGCCTGGGAGTGGGGAGGTAAAAGCACATGGATCCTCAGGATTTTTGCATTGGGTCACGCCAAATTCACCATCAGATCACATAGCATGTCCATAGTTACAGCCTGCACCAAAAATACCACGCATCCACTGTTTTGTGGGGCCACAGTGGTGCAAATACGTGGTTACAAAGCACGAATCCACATGGATCCTCAGGATTTTTGCATTGAGTCACCCCAAACTCACTGTCAAATCACATATCATGTCTGTGGCCACAGCATGAACCACAAAAATCATTCATTCACTGTTTCATTCAGAATATTCCCCCCCTTGTTTTCCTCCTCTAAAAAGTAGGTGCATCTTATGATCAGGTGCTTCTTATGGAGCGAAAAATGCAGTAAGTTGACAGAATATGCACAACTTGCAGACTTAACATAAAGAATAAGAGAACAAGAAGAACATACCTTTAAAGAAGATTGGAAAACGTTTATTGAATATATGGGGGGAAATAATTGTGTACAACTGCAAACACTGGCAGCATTAAGATAAATTAAACTGTAAATAAGTTTTGAAGGACACAATAATGGTATAGTTTTTGTAAAATATGTAGGGATTTATGATATGTAAAATGAACCATGGAAAGAAGAAGGGAAGTCATTGATATTTTAAGGATGTAAAATGAGTATTTTAAATTGCAAAACAGAAAATTTAATAAAATTACATATAAACAAAAAATATTGGTAGGGCTTTGCTGTACCTTACCCTAGTGACCAACCTCCAATGAATTAGAAGTTGAAGTTTTCTCCTAAAAAGTTTAAATCTTGGACAACACTCCTGAAAGGAACTAAAGCATTTTGTGGCATCTTAAAGACTAACAAATTTATTATGACATTTGCTGATCTTAAGGTACTACAAGACCCTTGTTTTTGCTGCAACAACCTAGCACAGGGATACCCTTTTGGTCTTGTGACACCACCTTCAAGATTAGCACATTCCTTGTGTTGGCCCCTCCGCTCCCAATCCTAAATGTATTTATTAATATTAATATACAGACATGCACAGGGGCAGGACATGAGACTGTATCAGATGAAAACTCTAAGGGCAGCTACCAGGATTGTAAACTTGAATGACAGGAAAAGCTGAATGTATAGGGAATTTCATATTGAAAGTAAATTCTCCATCAGATATGCTAAAATTTGAGTTGGTTGCACAATGCTGGGCCCCTATATAAGAAAGTTACGATTTCAAGACCAAGAGCATTTCACTATGCATGGTTTTCTAAATATTCTCTGGTGTTTTGAAAGACCTATAACCTCATTATTACATGAGGTAACAGCCCTGAGATCTGTGAACCACCCTGAGACCTCTGTGTTATGTACTGAAGTTCTCACCCTGGGCCAGCAGGGGGATACTGTAGATAGTTATGCAAATGAAGGATCGAAAGTGACGTTCAGTGATTGGATGGATACTGTAGATAGTTATGCAAATGAAGGATCGAAAGTGACGTTCAGTGATTGGATGGATACTGTAGATGCAAATGCAAATGAAGGATCGAAAGTGACGTTCAGTGATTGGATAGTTTTAGAAAGTTGTTACAGTAACGTGGTACTGGAGCTCTATATTAGCAGGCTGACTGAGTCCTTCAGTTCAGTTCTGTTCTGGCTTCTGAATAAACAAGAGCTGTTTGAAGAATCGCTGTGTCGTCTAGTATGTTCACCCACAACTTAACACTCTGGGTATAGGGCAGTATTTAAATTCAATAAATAATTATATAATGATGATGATGATGATTAAGAAGAAGCAGTAGCAGAGCTACAAAATGGATGGCATAGTGGTTCACATGAAGATGCTTTAAGTTTCTGTCATGAAGAGGAAAAGTTGTTAGTTGAACAGCAATGGAAATAAGGCATACGCGAGAGCTATAGAAGAAAATAAACAGAAGCCGTGCTCTGCAATACCATGTTTATAGCTTTCTGTTTGGTGACAACCTGTCTTTGGTTGCCTTATTAATAAATTTAAAATAATATCAACCAATGTGTATTCTGGGTTATATGACTGTTGGTTGTGTTAAGAAAAGTACCACAGGTAACAGGATAGACCTTTTAAATACACACACGTAAAATTGGTTTCCCTCCCAGAATGTCCAAACCTAGTTGCGTGACACTATATAACTTATAACATGCAAATAACAATAAACAGAAACAGTTAAATTAATAAGTTTTGTAGACCTTTTAGTTTTGCATTCAGGCAGGTGATAAAATACTAAAAAATTACATCAATGAGCTTGTATTTTTGAGTGTCAAAAGAGAAAAGCTGAAGACCTATCACAAGGAGAAATCTATAAGAGAGATTTTTGACTGTTTTAGCCAAGACCCTTAAAGACTCCTGTTTTAATGTAAAGAACAATCTGCTTCGTATTATATTTTCCTTCATGTTACGGGCCGACGACTTTAACAATAAAAAAAATTCAGCCTTTGGATTTTTTCATTTGGTTCAACGTACAAATGGACAGTCTTTCTAGCAGGTGCTCAGGCCATTTTGGCACCTGAGGCGAACCATAAAATGGCGTCCTCCCAGCAGGGAAAAAGGGATAGATGAAGATCTACATCGGGAACAAAGATCTGCAAACGGGACAAGCGAAGGGGCAGACCGGCTATTCGCCAAAAGGCCCTGGAGAAGTGGTATTTGGCAGAGGGGCTGCCAAGGAGACGGCAGATCTGGGACTCAATTACCCAGCTGCAAATAAAATGTTTTAGATGCGTTGCAAAGTGCAATACGCAAAGGTGTCACCAAGATGGTGACAGCAAGCTAGGCAAAACTCAACATATTTTTCAAAACTTTTTAAAATAAAGCATTTCCATAGCGTTTTTTATGTGTGTAGATTCCACCATGGCGGCCTGGCCCTGCTTTCCAGCACCTTCCCTTTACTGTTCCAAGGCTGGATAAAGCCATACAAAATAAAATAAAAGTATTAGGCCCACCCTCCCTCTCAATGTTGACTGCCTAGGGGCTTCCACAGGGTTGTATGTATTTTGTTGGCCCCAAAATGGAAAACGAGCGATGTCCCAACCAAAGAAGAATGGCAGCTTAAACTGATGGAATATGCACAGCTTGCAGACTTAACATATAGGATAAGAGAACAAGAACATATGTATAGAGAAGACTGGAAAATGTTTATTGAATATATGGGGGGGAGAGAGAGAGAGACTGTGTACACTTGAAAACGTGGGCAACATTTAACATAAATTCAACAGTGTAAGTTTTGATGGATGCAATAATGGAATACTGAAAGCTTTAAATATTTAAAATAGGCAGGGATTTATGTTCTGCAAAATGGACCGTGGAAAGGGAAGGGAAGTCACTGGTGTTTTAAGGTTGTTTAAATGAATATTCTAAATTGCAAAGCAGACAATTTAATACCGATTATAGATAAAAAATAAAGTTTTATTTCATATGTTTATGTTGTGAACCGCCTTGGGATCTTCGGAGGAAGGGGCGGCAGGCGACCCCTCCTCCACCCCTCGCTTCTCCTCAGCGCCGTGTTAGGGCGCGAGGGCCGCTCTCGGCCGCCACGACCACCTGAGGCGGCTCCCGGCCTCCAGGCCTCGCCCGCTTCCCTGGAAGCGCCAAGGCGGGAATGGAGGGGAGGCGTCGCCGCCCCCTTGCAAGGCCCGGCCTCGGCCAGAGGACGTCGCCCTCTCCCTGAAGGCGGCCTGGAAGGAGGAGGAGCCGCCGCCGCCGCCGCCGCCGCCGCCACAGCAGCAGAGGCAGAAAAAGCAGCAGCGGCCGCCGCCAGAGGCCGGGATTGTTTCCTGGGGAAAGCGCAGCAGGCTGGGAAAGCGTTTCCGGAAGGCAGGCGGGCGGGCGGGCGGGCAGGCTGCATCCCGCAGCTGGGCTCGGAAGAGCGGCGGGGACCGGCCGGAGGAGCAGCAGCGGCGGCGGCCGAGCGGGTAAGTCTGGGCGGGCGCCCTCTCGCCCCTTTCCGCGCGGCTCTTCGCCCTCCGGAGGCGGCGGGGAGACGCAGGGAGGAGGCGCATCTTGCCCCTGCCAGCTGCCACATCTGCAGCAGCGCGGCTGGATCGGGAAGGCGGCGGCGGCGGCGGCGGCCGGGGGCGGCGGGTCCTGCTCCGGCAAGAGGCGGCTCGGGGGGCGGCGTTGGGCACGGACCCCCGGCTCGCCCCGGGGTCCAGGAGAAGTTGCGGGCACGAAATGCCTCCCGTGCGTTGCTGCTGCTGCTGCTGCTGCTGCAGCCGATCTCGAGTTGCAAGGAGCAAACTCCGGTGTGTGCCTGCGCGGGGGTGGGGGGGGAGGGCACCCCCAATCCGCATTGGACTCCGAATGCGGGATCCGCATTGGACTCGGGATCTTTCGGGGCGGCGGTGCCTGCGGATGGTGGGATCGGTGGCAGAGGAAAAGTCGAGGGAGGGGAATCGGGGGCGAGCTGGGCAGGAAGGGAAATGCAAAAATGTATATATGCGAGGGAAGGGAGGCGAAGGCGAGGGCCGGAGGTGGGGGGCTGCCTGGGGTCGTCTTTGTGCCTGGAGCTGCTCCACGCCCTGGTTTGGCCCTTGCTGCGTGTCCCTTGCTGGCATCCCCGGCCCTGTCCTTCCTCCAACCTTTTGCCAGGCTGCGGTGCCTGCGTCTCTCCTCCCAGGGCCTAAGGAAGCCGAGTGCTGCACTCGCCGTGGGCATGCACATTGTCTCCGTTATGCGCTATGAGCATTGCTGTTCTCTCGGATGCTTCGGTGGGGTCTCCTCCTTTCCTCCGGGGACTGTGATGCCGCATCCTTAGGGACACCCCGAGGGAGACGCGTGGTTGCAATGCCATGAGCTGTCAGAGGATCTGATGCATATCCGATGCAAGGCTGTAGGGAGCCTGCTCCAGAGGACATGGGTTGGGATGAACAGATGAGGTGGTAGAGGCAGGCGACCTTCATTGCTGGAGCCCCCATACACTGGCTCCTTCCCCTCCCCTTTTTATAGTTTTTTAATACAATACTACAGTTATTCAACAAACATTCTGACATTTCAAACTTCAGCTCCCTTCCCCCTCTTTCTGCGGTTCTTTGCATTTATTTTCATCATTTCCTGCATACTCCAAATTATCTTAACATAGTCTTTAGTTCTTCTATTCTCATATCTATTTCATATACATTTTTGAAACTGCAGGTTTTTACAATAATCAACGAAACATTTCCATTCCTTTCTATAGAGTTTATTGTCTTGAATTCTTATTCTTCCGGTAAGTTTTGCTATTTCTGCATACTCCATTAATTTTTGTAGCCATTCTTCTCTTGTTGGGACTTCTTCTTTCCATATTTGGGCACATAACATCATTGCAGCTGTAGTTGCATACATAAATAAATTTCTGTGCTGCTTTGGTAGTTCTGATCCCATAATTCCCAAGAGAAAAGCTTCTGGTTTCTTTTTACAAACGTTATCTTAAACATCTTTTTCAATTCATTATATATTATTTCCCAGTAAGCTTTAACCTTACTACAAGACCGCCACATATGAAAAAGGTACCTTCTTTTTCTTTACATTTTCAGCACTTATTCGATTTTGATTTATACATTTTTGCCAGTCTGCTAGGTGTTAGGTACCATCTACAGAACATTTTCATGTAATTTTCTCTTAAACCATAACATACTGTAAATGTTATATCCATATTCCTTCCCCTCCCTTTTTAATCAAACTTTGCATATAAAATTTTGCAGGGCCAAGTGCAGTGTCATCTATACACCATTCTAGACATAAAAAATTAGCATATGCAAATTTGTGCCATAAACCTGCACCTTTAAGTACCTGGCTGAATCAGTGCCTCTATTGTGTGAAGGAACAAAAGATGGCTAATTTTCAAATAAGGGGAAGCAGAGTGCCATTGTTGCTTAGCTAAAGTCCTGGTAGTTTGTTGGTTTTCCAGGTACTTTTAATTCCTTTCTCCAAGGTACAGAAAATGCAAAGGCAGCTGTGTTGATCCATAAAGTAAAAACCCCCGAATCCACAGTCGGACGACACCTTTGTTAAGACTAGCGAAACATTTTGGTTGGTCCCAATAAAGGAATTGCCCTACTGTGGTTCTTGGAACCCCTTTGGCATGCCAGAGGATTGTGGCTATGTAGAGTGAGTTAAGATTTAAACAGCAAGGCAGCTGTGGAAGGAAGTGACTTCTAGAAGATGTTGTAGGTGTCCCCCGCTTTATTTAAAGGATCACAGATCTACAACTATAGTCAAGGTTGTTTTCAGATTTCATTCATCAGGAAAGAGAAAGGAAAAGGTCTCTGGCATATGTTCAGTCAATATTCTACCAGAATGTTGAGTAATCAAGCATTGGACCTCTTCAGTGTTCAGACAATTAATGCAAAGACATCAGTTGAAAGAGAAACATACAGGATTGTAGCATTTTTGTAATAACAAAAAAACTTGAAACAAAGTTATATTTCAGTGAGTGTTGCTTTTTTTGCATTGATTTATAATGCTTCTCACCGCCCCACTTTTTAGGCCTGACCACCAGTGAAACATTGGCGGGGGGGGGGGGAGGTCTTTGTCAATTGAGAAACATGTTTTGTGGTGTCTGGGGCAGATGAAGGCATTTGATTGTACCGCTGCAGATGAACCGTGGCTTTTCTTCTCTCTGCCCTCCTCCCATATTTAAATCCCGTCTTTAAAAAATAATAAAAATTATATTTACCATATTTTAAAATGGTAAAAATAATGACATATAAAAATAAATAATGGCATATTTTTAAATGGTAAAAATTATCTGCTAGACTTCATTATTAGTTAACTGAGCCATAGAAGTGGGTTGGTTTCTTCTAGGCCTTGGATCATGTGGCTTCAGAATGTTTTATCAGCTTATTGTTGTTTAATGAGATATTTAAAATAATGTAATGAAAAGGCATGTTTGAAATCTAATACACATTGATGTGCCTGATGGGATACACTTTAGAGCTTTAATTTAAGCCTGTGGAATGAGGGGAACTTGCTAATTAAAAAGCAGATTGTTTTCACTTTAGCGCCATAGCCAGTAATGTGGCTGCATAATAGACATATTCAAACTGGAAATAAATTTGCATTATGAATTGGAACGTTAGATTCTTTCTTCTCTTTTCTAAATTTTGAGGTGCTTCATTACCTTTAATTTTTACCTGTGCTAAGGAATATTGGCGTTGCTGAGTTCACTTATATTGAATGGTCAGGTTCTGGTGGACGACAGATCTAATTTAGAACTGAATATTATTTATTTTATCTTGAAATGTAACATCATGGTATATTGCCCAAATCTGTGGTGGCTTAGTTTGATCATGTTAGAATTTGCTATGTGTGCAGTGCAGTCCTAAGCATATTTGCTCAGAAATAAGGGTTGTGTTCAGTGGGAGATACTCTCAGATACATATGCAGAGGATTGCAGTCTCAAATGCTGTTTGCTACGCATGCCAAGGACAAACATTTGGGTTGCAACCCCCTATGTGCTTACCTAGAAGTACTGTAAGTCCCAGTGAAACTTACCTGCGTAGACAAATAGGATTGCACTGTAATCAAACTTCTCTCTGAACAATTTTATATGACTTCATTGTGTGGTTTTCTCTTTTCTCTTCCTCCATCACTACTGGAATCTGCTTTCCCCTCAGCATTTCTGTTTGTCTCAACTGCGCTGCCTTTGCAACCTCTTTTCTCCTGTTGCTGTCACAACTCAGCCTTGGCCACTTGACAAGTCTTGGTATCATTGCTGCTTCACTCCCTCCACTGATCTTGAACCTGGACATTCATCAGGACCCGTGTTCTGCTGTGTTGTCCATTTCCAAGACAGTGTTAATGTATTTTATTTTATTTTATTTGTATTTTATCTTATTAAGATAGTTGCCTTGTTTGTCCTAGGCAGCATTCTGAAGATATATGGGAAGTCATTGGAGTTGTCGTGCGATGGACTGTCTGAGATGTTTTAGTATAGTAGGACTTAGTAAGTGTGCTTAAGATTTCATCTTCTGTTTAATAATGCTGACTTGTCATTATAATACTCCATTAAAATTCTTCATGGCTCATTGGCAATTTGTTAATTCCCAGATCTGGAATACATGCTTGACAGTAAGTGGGGTCAACTCAGGATATCCTTGCACTAGAGCAACCTTTTCAAAACTAGTTTCTTCCAGAAGTTGTTGACTGCATCTCCCCATAACCGCAGACCATTGACTACACTGGTTGGGACTGATGGAGGTAGGCAGGCACTGGATTGAGGAATAGTGCACTAGAGGTCTAAATTTGAATTGTGCAGCAACCTGCTGAATTCAGCAGAATTTACTTCTGTGCATTCTGTCCAGATGTCCCCTGGAATTCAGCAACTGAATTCCAAACTCATTTACTTGGAATAAGAGGGTGCTATGGTGTTATGAAAACTTTTGAACAAGTGTACTGAATTCCTGAGTAACAGATTCCAAAAGGGAAGCCATGGTAGTTTGCTGAGCTTCTGACCACACCTCTGCTAGAACAGAGCTAGGGATGGAGCAAGTTGTGATATCCCTGTTCATAAGGCTTGCAATGCAGTTGGTACCTGGGCGCCTGCTCCTCATGCTGTGTGTTCATAGCTCAGTTCATTATTGATGGTCGGGTTGACTTTCACTTCTTAGCTGATCTTTCCTTCCATAAAATGTGATGTTTTACAGGCATCTTGTGTTCTGCATTTCTCACATGGCATGTAAAGGGTTACTTAAAATTGAATTGATGGAACAGAGATGCTGTGTAAACACCAGTGAGATTTACTAAAATGTATGCTTCTTTCTCTTTATGTTGTTTGTCTAGTATCCACTTTGGTATAAGTCTTCTGTACAACTGGGAGAAATAAATTTGAGTTGAATGTAGTTATTCAAATGGGAATCCTTAATTATATAAGTCTTAAGGTTAATTTGAGTACATTATACTATATTAAATGCTCTCTTTAATGGCTGAGGTTTCTTTAGCTCATGCACTACAACTACACCATCTGTGTCAATACCTATCATTTTGTTTTGGCACAAATGTTACCTGCTGATATCGAGCGAAGTCCTACTGAGACTAGACCATTGACATTAATGGACATTGAAAATCACAGATTGTCTGCGGACTTGAGCTGTAATCCTACATACACATTTGTGGTAACACAATGAAGCTTGGTTTTTAGGAGAAAAGTATACAGCTGCACTGTAATGTGCAATTCTGTGTTACATCAGTCCATGTTCTTAAAATTATCGCATAAGAGCCCATAAGAGCCTGGGGTCTGTTGCCTGGTTCTTTTTGGCAACTCTGCTGTGTTGTTAAAATAAAAGTTTCAATGGCCTCCAGGCCAGTAACCATTTGACACAACCGTTCTCTCTCTGGCTCCTGCAGCATCCAGGAAAAGAGTATGATAGCAGGTTTTCTAATGTATCTATCCAAGAACAATTTATACATTGAACCATGCAATTATACAGTAGGTAAGCAATAAAAAACAACACCACCAAGTTGAAGGTCAAAGTAGTAAAACTCTTTTAAAACAGAAAGGCAACAAGGGAAGCAATAGTAAGAACAGCAAAGGAAAGTGAAGTTGGTTTTTAAAACTGCAAGCTTAAAAAGAATTGAGCAAGCATATTTCCACAATAAATCAGAAGGCACATCTAGGTACATCTAGGTGACATATACGGTATTTCTTTCTTTCCATGTTTAAGCTGTTACATCTCTGAACAAGTTTGGTCTCAGGAACTATTAGAAGTTAACAGTCCACCAGATGACTTGGATTTCAATTAAGAAGGAAGAAACAAGGGAGGTTTTACAGCCTCTGGTCCATTCAGGTGCTTGTTTTCTCAAATGATGCAGGAAAGTAGAAGACTCGAAGGTTACTGATCTACTAGTACCCATACTTAAGAAATGTACAGGATGTATCTAGATTTTCATGGAAGGCCTTAAAGCAAGGATGCATTAGCAAATAACACAGTGGGGCATATTACAGTTTAGATTCAGAAACAGACAAAGCTTGTTTAACAGACCACTGTATTTTAATACTTTGTTGGAAGCCGCCCAGAGTGGCTGGGGAGACCCAGCCAGATGGGCGTGGTATAAATAATAAATTATTATTATTATTATTATTATTATTATTATTATTATTAAAGCAGGTGTACTGTAATCATGGTCTTCTTCTGACAACCATTTTGTAATTTCCTGTGACATTTATGTGTGTACATATAAATCAGACATGTATGATAATCAGTACATATGTATGATAATCAATACATAAAGTAAGTAAAAGGGATCTGACTTCTGCCCACCTATATATGCCTATCTCCATAGCTTTTTTTAGAACTAAAATTATTAGGTGACATTTATTTATTTATAAAATTTGTACGCAACCCTTCATCCAAAGATCTTAAGGCAGTTCACACACATACGAAAATACAAGATAGAAACTCAAAATACATGATAAAAATCATTGTCCCTTGGCCTAATGTGACCAATTTTAATTCCTGTGGTGGTGCATGGTCTGTTTGCCATCTGCCACTCAATTTCTTTGGTAACCAGGTCCCAAACCTGAGAAGCACAGATGCAATTCATTTCCTGTAGTTAATATTTTCATTAGCTGACCACCTGCATCCTGCACCAGGCAATGCTTATGATTTGTCTTGATAAAGTAGAACATATCATAAGTATTCTAGGGCAGACCTTTCCAAACTTCATGTTGGTGACACACTTTTTAGACATACATCATTTTGTGACACAGTAATTCAGTTTTACTAGCAAACTGGAGGTTAAAGTAACCCCTTTCCAGCCCCAGGAGGAGTGTGGGGAATGTTCGCGCGACACACCTGTACCCTGCAGCCGACACACTAACGTGTCGCGACACATAGTTTGGAAAGCTCTGCTCTAGGGGTTCTCATACTCTGCCATTGCAACACTACTTCCACATATGGGATAAAAGTTGTCCAAGACTTCCCTAAATAAAGATAGATTTGCAGAAGCATGTCTCTAATGTAAAATCACAATATCCACATGATATGTCTGCTATATTTTAATGAATAAGGTCTTTTCATCATGTGGATGCTGTGCCCATCAAAGGAGATGGATCCTTGCATGTGATACACCTGTCGCATGACAGTCACCACCAACCGTGTTGATGTGAACGCACCTTTATATAAAGCAAAGCTTTGGTTGATGTTGCTTATGCTTGTCCTGGAGACAACCTGTTTGGTATTACAAATCCAGTCCAAAGCTCAAGAGAGTGTCACTTTGGAGAGAGAGAGAGAGAGAGAGAGAGAGAGAGAGAGAGAGATATGTGCGGATTTGACTCAAGCCTGTGAGTTGGGAAGTGGGTAGTAGCCCGGGAAAGGCAGGCAGGAGTGTACGTCTGGTGCTGTCATAGTCCAGAAAGGCAAGCTTTCTCCCTCCCACCAATGAAAAGAGATATTTGCTTTCACAGTGCATTCAGTTAGTCATTCACTTGCCCCCCTGCATTCCAGTCTCTCATGGGTTTCAAAGATATGCATAAATGCCTCTTTTTTTAATGCCGAAATCTGATTTATTTATTTTATTCATAAAACACAATTGGAGATGTACATCAAAGTCCTTTCCTGAAAAAAATGTGAAGTCTTTCTTTCCTTTCCAATTTATCCTCCACTCCTTGTTACTGCCATTGCAAGTGGTAGCAGTAGCAACTGTGTTGGCAGCTTGGCCAATACAGATTTTGTATCCCAGTGCTCCAGACATACCATTGTCCGGGCATTGCATGTGTGGCCAACAAAAATATGATGGAGAGTGTTTAGAAAATATCACCCATCCTTAACCCCCCCCCAAGTCATGTGCTGTGTGTGAGAGGGAGAAATCTGAAATGTTCTCAGAAAACTCTCATCCAAGAAACTTCAGCTCTGATCTAGTTTTGGCTTAATACCATTTGGAAGTTTCAAATGTCAGATAATAAAGCTTGATATAAATTTGGCATAGCTGGTATTCAGTTTAAAGCACTGTATGCTAAAGCTGATCTGCATCTCTAGATTCAGAGCCTTTGGATCCTAGTTTCTGTTTGCTACATTGCATCACTCTTGTGAAGGTGCTGATATTCGCTTCAGGAAGTACAGAGGAAGTCTCGAGTCTGGATTATTTTACTGGTATGCATGTGTCAGGATTTAAAATAAGACTCTCGATGTGTGTTGGGTAGTACGCAGCAGCTGCACAACCAAGCGCAGATCAGGCTAATAGCTGTGCAAAAGCATTTGTGCCATTTGTAATTAAATCTGGATTCTTACTAGATTGGAATATTGATCAAGCATGCTGCAGTTGTTTTATTCTTAATATATGAATAATTACTAAATGAAATGCAGCATTTAAGGGACAGCTGATATGGAGGAAGTGTTTCTCTCTGTGTGTGTCTGAGATGTTACTGTATTGCACAGTTCACGTAAGGAGACTGAGTATCCCGTGTGCATCTGTCTCCCATTCAGGAAATGGAAATGCCCAAGCTAAGCTTCAGCACCATAACTGCATTGTATATAGTCCAACATAGCTCAGAGCATGGGACTTACATGAGACCCACAACCCTTAATCTCAGGGTTGTGGGTATGAACCCCATGTTGGGCAAAGGATTCCTGTATTGGTCCTTTCCAACTCTACAATTCTATGATATACCTCCAGACCGTTCTTTGGGACAAAGTTAATTCTTTATCCTGGGACCACCATTCACATTTTGGCTATACAGTATCCCAGTGTTGGGATTTTTAAAGGGAGAAACTAGTACTGTGGGATGTGATTCTGCATTCCTTTTCATTCCTGCAAGGCCCTACTGAACTGAATTGCACTGTTTTAGTGAGCATTTCTTTGTGGACTTCTATGTTGTTAGGGTGGTTGTGTAAAGTAGATAAATACGTGGTGGGAAGATACTGTATTTTTCGTTCTATAAGACGCATCCGACCATAAGATGCACCTAATATTTGGAGGAGGAAAACAAGAAAAAAAATATTCTGAATCCCAGAAGCCAGAACAGCAAGAGGGATCGCTGCTTTCGCTGCGCAGCGATCCCTCTTGCTGTTCTGGCTTCTGGGATAGCTGTGCAGCCTGCATTCTCTCCATAAGACGCACACACATTTCCCCTTACTTTTTAGGAGGGAAAAAGTGAGTCTTATAGAGCAAAAAATACGGTAAACGGCGTTTCCGTGCGCTCTGGTTTCTGTCACAGTGTTCTGTGCTCCGAAGTGGCATAGTCATTCTGGCCACATGACCCAGAAAACTGTATGTGGACAAATGCCGGCTCCCTCGGCCTTTGACTGGACTTAACTGTCCAGGGGTCCTTTACCTTTTTTTACCTTTAGTATGACTGTGTGCTGAGTGTATGACTGCATACAGTAGACCCTTCCATAGAAAACTCCAGTAGATCAGAAGGGGGCTGGGGAACCTCTATTTATCTGTTAACGAAGAAAAAACTTGAGGAGTTTGGACACTGGCAAGTGCTATCTTTAGCTTAAGTTATACAGTATTCATAGTTACATAAGTTATTTCCATCTGATTAGCATCAAATGTTTTACTTAAAATTGACTTGACTCTGAATCTGTTTAAGGCAAAGCAGAACCCCTTAGGAAAATTCAGAAAGATCTTTATTGCATATAGGCTTTGTCAATGACTGTTTAAAGTATCTGAATGGACCTGGGGATGAAAGAAAACACCAATAAACAGAAGGACTTGATTAAATAATAACAGATTTCTATTTTGAAACAGTTTGCTAGTGTTTACAGACCAGTGAAAATACCAAATCAGGTGTAGGAGTTAATCACAAATGCAGGGGGGGGGGGGAAATGATATATTGGTGGAGTTAATTATTTTGAGTGACACTGATGACAATATTGAAGGGGCTTTATGGACTCCTGCCAGAAAGATGGGAGATGACTCGCTAACCATTAATCCTGCTCTCAGTGGAGTAACATGAATTCTGTGGTCTGAGGGTCAAATTTAGGTGTGATGTAGAAGACCTATAAATGATCTCACACTTCATAATAATAATAATAATAATAATAATAATAATAATCTGAAATGCAGTTGCAATTTTAGTATAGCTGTAGGGAAAGAGGGGCTGTTTAACTGTTTAAATTTTAGGTTTTGGGGCGGAGCAGCTGTGGGGTTAATATGATTGGAAAAACAGCCCACAGGAAAAGGGTTACGTCCTCCTCTTCCACTGATGCTCTAATGAACTTTATAGCCTCCCCCCATTATATTTCAGTAAATATATTAAAAAAAGAGAGGGCAGTTCATATGTCTCCCATGTCATGCCTTGTTTTATTTGGAGATCTGTCTATAGCTGCTGGCATTTCATATTCACAGTGATGCCTGCCTTCTCTATGTAGAAATTCTACGATTAATCTTTTGATTGTGTCATTTTATGAATTTTTTGTGATTTTTAATCTGTGTAGTGGGCTTTGTGGCTTAATAAAAAAAAAGGTTTTGTGATGTTATCTACAGAGTTGCTTTCAGAATACTTCAAGAAGAATTAGAAGCAATCAGAGATGTTAATAGAAAACCTAGAGAGTAGCTTCAGGGCATTTTGCGGGTACAAAAGTATTACCTTTGCTAATTACAGATTTGATCTAGAAACCAGCAATTCTTTTTCTTTTTCTTCTCTTCCATTAACTAGTGTTCTCAAGAGAGCATATTATGGAGCAATTAAGCCTACACAAGTAATATCTGGTTTCCACTGTTTGTTGTGCTTTCCTAGATTACATTAATGCCGTGATCTTTATATTATTGTTTAGAATAGTATCTCAATGTGTGTGTTTTTCGATATATATATATATATATATATATATATATATATATATATATTGGGGGGGGGGAGCTCTAGCTGAGTAAAAAGGCCCACTCTTATTGTTCTCAGCCAGCTTAGCCAATAGTTGGGAATTATGGGAGTTGTAGTCCAGCAACTTCTGTGTACCCAAGGTAGAAAAACACTGTGTTAGAGGTTATATTAATGCTAACATTCCCCCAAAAGCAAGGAACTGAAGCCAAATTAAGTTAATTGAATTTAGGTCCCTAAAGACTTGAGTTCTGTGGATTTTAATGGATCTTAAGTGCAACTGACTTACAGTTTAGTCCTATGTGGGCCTACTCAGACATAAATCCAATTTAATAAGACTTTCAGGTAAGTGTGTATAAGAGCTAGCCTTAGTCTAGCTCCAACCCAGTGCCTCAAGATAATTTGTATTTATTCTTTTTTAAAAAATCCATTAAAAATATTGCAGTGGTACTAAATAGGACAGTTGCCCCTATTTGTGGCAATAGTCCCTCAGGATGGTGCTACACATTACAACCAATGTGGGAAACCTGTTGAAGGAACTCTAGTAAATAAGTCGCCTAAGCATCTTCATGTTTACCATCTGCTGAGCAGAGTTAATTTCAAATACATTGGACATGTCTTTATCTTGAAAGGGAAGGTTTCTTTGGTGCATATTTTAAAAGTCCTGCTAAGATCTCTGAACGCGGCCCATATTTTGGTTCTGTTAAAATTGGCCGTAATAGAAATGTTCTCGGGAGCCTTGCAATAAAATGTGCGCTCTACAGAGACAATTTCAAGGAGTTTTAACGCACGTGAAAATAAATGGCTTCTTTTTTTTTGCTGATTGTGACATTGTTTAATAGAATGGCTTCAACTCCTCTCAGTTTTTGTCTCTTTTCAGAGATTTGTATTGCTTTGTGGTGGCTAAAAAAAATTCTCTGCTTGCATAACCTTAACTGATCTAGCTTTAGTTTGAGAGATATGCTTCTTTCCAAAATGCAGCCTACCTATTTCATGTCTCTTGTCTTTCACTTCTGAGAGTCCCCTCTGAGAGTCCCATGCCTTTTGTCTCAGTTGGGGGGGGTAGTGAAGTTATGGTCTGCTCTGCCTCCCCTCTTTTGTCTCCATGATCCCTTCCCTCTCCCCCTCATTTGTCTCAGTTTCTCTGCCAAGACAGCATCCAGCTTTTTTCTCAATTGCACCTTCAGCAAAATGCCAGCTTATAAAATTGTGACAGCTGCCCATCTAATCAGCCCTTGCAAAGAAGACTTCTGCTTCAGTCTGCGAAGGTTTTGTGTTTTTTGTGCTCTGCCAGTGAGAAATAGATGAGCTGTGAAGGTTTAACTGAGCTGCATCTATTTTTGGTTTTGCAAATTCCAGACTTTGCCTGTTTGTTTTGGCACAAGCCATTCAGTGGCACTTCCTCTCAGCGCGCCTTGACTACTGAAGCGCACACTCTGTGTTATGGTTGACTTGGGGATAAAAATATAAAGGAACCGTGATGGAGCTCATTTCCTCTTCCCAGTAATCTTGTTGAATATAAGCAGGATTAGGATTTGTACTTGGTTACAGAAGAGAGGCTAGTTTTTGAAAAGCAAAGGTCATATCTGAGCAAAAGTTAAGCGCTTCTAAATCCCATTGATTTCGGTGGGAGTTAAACAAGTGCTTAAATGTCTCTCATTGAAACGAGGGTCCTAAACATACTCAAGAACCAGGCCTGTTGTCGGTTTGTGAAAACGAACTTACATGTATCTGTGCTAATATAATAATAATAATAATAATAATAATAATAATAATAATAATAGAAAATTTTATTTATACCCTGCCCTCCCCAGCCAAGATCGGGCTCAGGGCGGCTAACACCAGATACAAAACAATTGATTAAAATACAACTTAAAGCAAGATTAAAATACAACATTAAAATTGTGACAGCTGCCCATCTAATCAGCCTTTGCAAATAAGACTTCTATAATGGTTCAGGTCAGACCATGGGAATGTCTAGCCCAGTCTCATGAACTGATTTCTAGCAGATTTTGACGGCCTTAGGCAGAGATCTTTCCCACCAGAGATTTTTCTTTCGTTGGAGAAACCTCAGACTTTCTACTTTATGACTGAGCGTTGCCTGAGCTTACCTAGGGAAATAGGTTTGGATGCTTTCACCGTTGGAAAAGTGTGATATATATTTTGAAAATGATCACTGACATTTAAATATAAATTTTATACATATATACTGTGATCTAACTGCAGAGAGACAAAACAGCTTTGGCATCTTCATTTCTTATATTTCTTATATTTCTTGTACTTCCTGTTTGTTGGCCTCTGAAGACCAAGCTCAGGGGCCTCCCACATCAACAAAAGAAAAGAGGGCACATATTTGCATAATATTTTTGTTGTTGTTGTTTAGTCGTTTAGTCGTGTCCGACTCTTCGTGACCCCATGGACCAGAGCACGCTAGGCACTCCTGTCTTCCACTGCCTCCCGCAGTTTGGTCAAACTCATGCTGGTAGCTTTGAGAACACTACCCATCCATCTCGTCCTCTGTCGTCCCCTTCTCCTTGTGCCCTCCATCTTTCCCAACATCAGGGTCTTTTCCAGGGAGTCTTCTCTTCTCATGAGGTAGTACTGGAGCCTCAGCTTCACGATCTGCCCTTCCAGTGAGCAATCAGGGCTGATTTCCTTAAGAATGGATAGGTTTGATCTTCTTGCAGTCCATGGGACTCTCAAGAGTCTCCTCCAGCTCCATAATTCAAAAGCATCAATTCTTCGGCGATCAGCCTTCTTTATGGTCCAGCTTTCACTTCCATACATCACTACTGGGAAAACCATAGCTTTTACTATACAGACCTTTGTTGGCAAGGTGATGTCTCTACTTTTTAAGATGCTGTCTAGTATTGTCATTGCTTTTCTCCCAAGAAGCATGCGTCTTTTAATTTCGTGGCTGCTGTCACCATCTGCAGTGATCAAGGAGCCCAAGAAAGTAAAATCTCTCACTGCCTCCATTTCTTCCCCTTCTATTTGCCAGCACGTGATGGGACCAGTGGCCATGATCTTTGTTTTTTTGATGTTGAGCTTCAGACCATATTTTGCGCTCTCCTCTTTCACCCTCAATAAAAGGTTCTTTTATAATATTTACATATGCTAAATTAGACACAAACTTAATTTTTTTTTACTATAACTTAAATAGAAATCATAGAATTGTAGAGTTGGAAGGGACTCTGAGGGTCAGCTAGTCCAACCCCCTGCAATGCAGGAATCTCAGCTAAATCATCAGTTACAGATGACCATCGAAACTCTGCTTAAAAGCCTCCAAGGAAGGAGAGTCCACAACCTCCCGAGGGAGATTGCTCCACTGTCAGAACAGAAATATTTCCTGATGTTTAGTCGAAACTCTTGCAACTTAAAATGCAACACATAGCATTGTAGTGGGCAATATTCTGCCCATGGCAAGTAATACAGCAGGCATGGTCTTAC
Organism: Podarcis erhardii; assembly: GCF_964252035.2. Taxonomy (NCBI): domain Eukaryota; kingdom Metazoa; phylum Chordata; class Lepidosauria; order Squamata; family Lacertidae; genus Podarcis; species Podarcis erhardii. The sequence goes on from NC_138512.1 coordinate 22,606,203, forward strand.
CAGAGATATCATCCCTTCTCTTCCTGCCTTATTAGTTAGGGACATCTTTATGGTTGAGCAAAACATTTTTAATCAGTTTGGCCACCTAGCGGATTAAACCTTGCAGCTGTAATTATTTCTAACATGTTCTTATTTCTATAACATTGGCAGTGCAATCCTGTGCATGGTGACTCAGAAGATTCTTAAATTATTCCCAGGAAAGGCTAGGTTATTCCCAGAAATTATTTATGGGATTGTGGCCTTAAATCTTGTAGAATGCAGAAAGTTGTGGCCCAAAGAAAGAGCAGGATGCTGCGATGAAAAATTGTTTTATTTTTAGTGGAATTTAATGTAATTAAATGCAGGAGCCAGAATGCTGCAGCCAGAAGAGAAGTTGCAAGTTTAAAAGGCGTCTCTCTAAGAACAACATGCCTGTTAAATCTCTCCATCCACTAAAGTAGAAACGTGTTCTTTAAACTTGCTTTCTTCAAGCTTTGAGGTTTGTTCTGTGTGATTTCTGGCTGCAGTTCTAACAGCACGTAAACCCAAGTAAATGATAAAATATCTTTGTGATTAAATTTCAGTACTCTTGAAATATATTTTGGGTGTTGACAGAAGAAAATGAGCCCTTGTCTTGTGGCCATAAATGACCACACATGCATTTTTAAAGACTGCGGGTGGTTAAAGCACTGGAGGGCTTACAGAATTCTGAAAATCAGAGCTGTCTTCCTCTCCCCCACCCGCCATGAGCAGCAGACACTTCCTGAAGCTCTGTGCTTTATTTCCAATGAATAATACTTATCTGTATATGCTTACTTTGTGGTCTTTTAAAGCACTTGTTTTACTAATAACTGCCAGACTTAATGCAGTGCTCACAGGGCTGCTGCACATTTCATTCCAATATTGTCTCACTCTTTCCTCTCTGCCTCATCCTCTGTTGGAAAATAGGTACTGAGCTCCTTTTCGTTTCTTGCTTGGAAGCCTCTGTAAAATGCCTATTGTGGTTGTTTTGTGTTTTAAGATGTAGGGGACTGTGTACCAGGAAACTGACCTAAGGCACATAGAGATGTATTAACCGTGGCAGATATTCATCCAACACTCGTATAACTGCAGTGCCATGTAAAGTGTGAAGTAGCCTTTAACGCACAAATGTGATTTTTGTTGTTGTTGTTGTTTTGTTAAGGGTGCCCACCAGTACCTCCCACAGTGTCTGCAAAGGGTTTCACTATATATCTTCTCAAAATATTCAAGATACTGTTTCTCTTCCTGCTCAGTTCCTGTTTACCCTCTTCTACATGGAACATAAGGGATGCGGGTGGCGCTGTGGGTTAAACCACAGAGCCTAGGGCTTGCCGATCAGAAGGTCGGCAGTTCGAATCCCCGCGACGGGGTGAGTTCCCGTTGCTCAGTCCCTGCTCCTGCCAACCTAGCAGTTCGAAAGCACGTCAAAGTGCAAGTAGATAAATAGGTACCGCTCCGGCAGGAAGGTAAACGGTGTTTCCGTGCGCTGCTCTGGTTCACCAGAAGCGGCTTAGTCATGCTGGCCACATGACCTGGAAGTTGTACGCTGGCTCCCTCGGCCAATAAAGCAAGATGAGCGCCGCAACCCCAGAGTCGTCCGCGACTGGACCTAATGGTCAGGGGTCCCTTTACCTTTACCTTTTACATGGAACATTCCCTCTTAAATACTCCCACATTTCATTGGGTGTAAGGATTGAATGAACAGAGGAGAGGCGCAAAGAGATTCTGTATCTGACTGAGCATAGTATTTCTGATATATGTGCCTTTCCCCCCATTGGTGGATGCATGCCAACGCCTTTTTATGGTGTCATGTGGTTGCCATTTTGTGTTGTGCCATTCCTCCCCTACAGCCATTTTTGTGGCTGGTGCCCATGACACTTTGTCAGAAGTGCCCTGATGTGCCCACTGGCCTAAAAAGATTAGCTGCTCCTGGTTAAAGCCTTTGTCCATAAGCAGGATATGACAGAAGCCAATCACAGCCCAAAACACAATGAAATGAACCAGCTGAAAATGTGTTCTGTCATATACCATAAAGGTGGTTAGAAGTTAAGTTCAAGTATCATTAATCAATCAGCATTCAGATTAGTCTACTGTGTGCTACTCGGTTTTCATTTGCTGCTCCTTCATGGTCACCAAGGTAAAGTTGGCTATAGTTTACACGTTTCTTTTCACCAGTCAACAGAATTTTTTTGCTGATTTGGCCAGTGCTCACAGTCTTTTCAAAATGGGTTCTGTGAAACAATGTGGAATATCCTCAATTTCATCACTACAAATACAGAAACATACACCCCAGCAAATACAAAAAGCATGAGGTTATAGTCATCTCTTGGTATTGGCAGCTTAGAATTGTTGAGGCTATTGCTTGAAATTTCAGCAGCTCTATAGGTTTTCCAGGCCATGATTAACCTTTATCCTTGTATACCAGGATAGTTTAACATGAGTGAAAGAGAATTTTAAATGCCCTGGTGCAGCTTACAGTGTCAATCCAGCAAAGTAATTCACAGGGGAAAAGCTGTGATTGGATCAGTTTTGTCACACCAAATATTTGATCAAAGGGGAGTTAGTTGAGATTGTTCACATATGCATAGCCCCTGAAGTGTATAATTTGTCATATGATTTATATCTTAACAGTGGAGAAGTAGCAGCCTAGCTTATGGTTAACACACTGCATTCAGAATAAGAACTGTGGAAATGAGACATTTTGCGTGACCTACCTCCACTCTGTTAATTTTCAAACCAGTTATGCAGTGATTATTCCCCACAAAGTTTAATTACTCAAAATGCTCCATGTAGCCACATGCCATGTAGGCACATTATGGTATGAGATTGATATGGGCCACTTATTGCTCCATGTAGCCACATTGGCACATTATGGTATGAGATTGATATGGGCCACTTATTGCTGCATCAAGTTCATCAAAGTTCACATTCAGTTTAGCATTTTGGGTCTGATCAGGACAAGTTTGGGATACTAATGGGATGTAAATGGAATTTTTGGTTCTCTGCCTTTTCCACTCTTCAGACCTTTCTCAGGTAATGGCGCCTCCAAAGTATTCAAATGTATGCTGTAAATAAAAATTATCTTACTATAGTACCTGGAATAATCATGGCATCCTCATCATTTTGGAAACGAAGTGGTTGGTATTTGTATGTACTTGCAGAGCGCTGGCATATTTGGAATCCAGTTCTGCGTGGATTCAACCATGAGAAACTGCTTTATTATGCTTTCCATTAAGCACCTTGCTTCCTCAGGTTCATGTTTCAGAAAACACAATATTTTTATATCATTTTGGCCCTCAGGCGCCCTTGAAGTACAAAAGCCAAGAATGTTTGCAAAGGATGACTAAGGGCAAACCAAATCCAGGGAGAGATTTGGGCATGCCCTTTTGGCACGTGGAGTGATTTTCAAAGGGCTTTTTCTTTAACAGTCATTTTCTGTTTCCTAGAAATAGTGGTTTCTGCCTTTATTTCACAATACAAAGCCTTAAGTACCCAGCTAGACATTCCCTTGTTTGGCTTCCATTGGCACATAAGCATGAACCCTTCACACAGCACTGTGAAAGAAGGAACAGCTTAGTTTCCTTACTGAAAACGCAGCACAGCTGTAACAGGGAGATGTGATTCATTTTTAAAGCTAATTATTAGTTCACTGGTGCAAACCACCATAAACGCCACCTGAAAGTCACTGAACTCAGAAGCTAATGGGTATTCACAAATGCCGTACCATTACATTACAACTTCAGCCCAGGGAGAACTGTGGAATAGTCCTCGAACATAAAGTGTGTGTCTTGCTTCAGCTAAATAACTTTTATGTGTGTCAATTAATTCAGAGCTGAGAGAAAGGAAAATGCTCTTTTGAGAAGGGAGTGGAATCACAGGGGTGGAACACTTTGAGATTTTGCACATGGTTAAGCACGGATAGAAGCAAAGGTCCTGTGCCATAGAATGGAGAGGCCATAAACAGAGACATCTGCTATTTGGCCTTTTTCAGGTTTTTGTGGCATACTGGAATTTAAACAAAAGCTATCCCTTTTAAAATAAATTGTTCATTATTTGTTTTTGTTTAATTTGACTATATATTATTACCTTTTCTTATAAAATAAAAGACATCCCTCCCATTAGGGTTTTTTAATATTAAAAAATCACAAGCATTAGAACCATAGTAGATGAAGTGGATATTTTTGATGTTTCTACACAGAATTGCTCCTTTTTTGTTGTTCCCAGAGCTTGTCTTTGTTGAGCAGGAATCTGTTGAAGTGGATCAGGACCAAACATGGATAGGATTGACAGCTGACTTGGGGAGTTCCAGGCGCAGTTTGCTGGCAGGTTAAAGCATCACACTTATTTGAAAGAAGCAAAAATTAATTCCCACAGGGAATATCCTTCTAGATTTTAAACAGGGAGAGAAAGACCAGAGACTATATTTCCTGTCAGTCAGATATTTCTTCCAAATTAAAGATTTTCAAACACATATTAAGCCAGCTGGTCCTGGCATTACACTGGCAAGTTTCCAGTAGGGAAACTGACTTTGAAATTTCTACGTGCTGCTTTTATTCTTAATTAGGGAATGCATATGAGTTGTTAGAAAATAAATTATCTTATTGGAAGCCTTTAATTAAAGCCTCCTGTCTGTGCTTTGTTTTTGTTTTTTAAAGCCAAAAAACAGTAATACCTAAGGATTATTTGGAAATGGACTGACACAAGAAAGTGAAATATGCTGCATATTTCAAAACATGGGGCGGCTTTGAGATTCAAGGAGGGAGGTATTGCAGCACAGGTCTGAAGTAGTTGCCTAATGCCAAATCTGGTTTTGTTATTCATCCAGAAGCAGCTGAAATGTAGGCTGTGGTGATCTGATGACTGATATACAGTGGTACCTTGGTTTACAACCACAATCCATTCCGGAGGTCCGTTTGTAAACCAAAACAGGTTGTAACCCAAGGCATGCTTTCACAAATGGGGCCTCCCCCACAAAAAATAATTTGTAATCCAGAAAAAATGGGTTGTAATCCAAAAGAAGGTTGCAAACTGGGACACGCACTTCCGGGTTAGACGTGTTTGTAATCCAAACGTATGCAAACCAAGATGTATGCAAACCAGGGTACCACTGTATGTGGTTATTATTCCAATCAAATATTAGAATACCCCATGCAGGGCATTTCGATGTTCAAATACTCTGTTTTTTATAATGATGTTCCAACATCTATGGCAATATAATGAGACTTAATTCCAGTGATTTCACACAGTTCCAAGCTCTGTAACAGACAACAGGATTGTCTCACTTGCAGATAAAAATCTAAAAACATGGTCCAAGTTTATATTGTGAAGTGTCAAGTACAAGTAAGAAGGTTACCAGGGGATGATATATCCAGATGGAATTTAGACAAGCAACTTTAGGGTAGATTCTCACATGGCTGTTCTTCACTTTTGATGCTACCGTGAGGATGAGGCAAGCTGTCACAAATGGAACTTGTATACGATTGTAGACAGTACTGCTTTGAGTCACATGTTCAGCATGAAGAATGAAATGTCAAAAAAATGAAATAATGTGCAGGCATGTGTGAATTGGCACTTCGCTTTGGACAGGGCTCTGTGTCTACTTAAAACGGAGTTAAACAGAGTGTGATGTTTCGTGGAAGTTGCCAACTTGAATGAAACCTCTCTACTGCTGCCTGTTCCAAATTTAATAGAAAATAAGAAGCACCACTTAGCCTTTATAGATCATTCTTCAAAGGATGCATATGCACACATTATTTATTTACTGCCTTTTAATATTGTCCTTTCTCCAAGGAGTTTAGGACTGCATACATGGTCTTCACAACAGACAAAGGCTGAGAGACAGCAGTGGGCCCAATGGATCCTTAGGCAGGGAGGCAGGAGCTTTTACTTGATGGACAAACCCTTTTTGTATAAGGGTTCCCCCCCCCCATAAAAAATAATGATTGCGATAGGCTGCCACCACACAGGATGGCCCTCCTGCCAGTCTGCCTGGTTTCTTGGGGAGTTTCAGAGCCCTCCAGCCCAACTTCAAAGAATAAACTTTTTAATTTACTTTCCCAAAGCTCAGAGGACACAGAACTGAACATAACATTGTAAAATATCCACAGGGCATAAGGGTGCCTTTGACAACTCTGCAGTCTTACACATGGGTAAAGTTCTGGTGACAAATTCCAGAGAATTGCCTATTTATTGATGTAACTTGTTTTTATTCCACGGATCATAAATAATACCTGTGATAAACAGAGGAACAAAAACAATAAAATCAGAACAAACAGTATTAAAATGTGTACAGGACATTAAATTGCAAGGTATTGCCTCATGGGAGAGCTTTCTGAAATAGCAAAGTTTTCAGCTGGTTCCTCAAATACATCACTAATGGTAAACATTTTAAATGTATATTTTACTCATTTTCAGTATGGACATAAATACCCATATATTGCCAAAGAAGGGAGGAGAAGAGAAAGCACAACAATTATCTACATTTACACCAACGTTTATTTAATAAAGCAGGTTGAGCAAAGCATTATTGCCATCAACCAATAAATATTTATAATACAGTGGTGCCTCGCAAGACGAAATTAATCCGTTCCGCGATTCTCTTCGTCTAGAGGTTTTTTCGTCTTGCGAAGCAAGCCCATTGACGGCTTAGCGGATTAGCGCTATTAGCGGTCTAGCGGCTTTTAGCGATCAGCTGAGAGGCGGCTTATCAGCGGAACAGCTGATAAGCGGCTTAGCGGCTTAGGAAGGGGGTGGGAGTGAAAAAAACCCGCGGGAACTCGCAAGATTTTTTCGTCTTGCGAAGCAACCCCATAGAGAAATTTGTTTAGCGAAGCGCCTCCAAAACGGAAAACCCTTTCGTCTAGCGGGTTTTCCGTCTTGCGAGGCGTTCGTCTTGCGGGGCACCACTGTAGTGTGTTTTGATATGTCTTTTAGTGAGGGTGTGGTCTTTTCTGGTTTATTTTAAATGTATTATAATATCTTAACAACTTTCTTTGTATAATTTTGGAGTAAATTGCATGTACAGTGGTACCTCGGGTTACATACGCTTCAGGTTAAATACGCTTCAGGTTACACACTCCACTAACCCAGAAATAGTGTTTCAGGTGAAGATGTTTGCTTCAGGATAAGAACAGAAATCATGCTCCGGCAGCGCGGCAGCAGCAGGAGGCCCCATTAGCTAAAGTGGTGCTTCAGGTTAAGAACAGTTTCAGGTTAAGAACGGACCTCCGGAACGAATTAAGTACTTAACCTGAGGTACCACTGTATTCAAAACGAGAATACTAAGAAAGGCATCAAGTGAATCCTGCTTTCTGCTCCAGCTGTAATCCTTGAACGTGTATGTTGATTATTTGTCAACAGGTCACTTTATGAACATATGTTTTTGGTTTGTCATGGGAAAGTATTATACACCAATCCAAATGCATTAACTTGGAAGTTAGTTCTGTTGATTTTATGGAGAACGTTCAAGCAGAGATGTCTCCATGTCATAAAATTAGGATCAAGTTCTTTTGAATGGTTCCTACCATTAGTTTGCTTCACTTGAAAGCAAGCAGAATAGGTGGCAGGAATGTTTTCACAGAAGGTAGAATGAAGAGTGATTTAGCTGAGTGACAGATATAACCCTGTGAGTGACATTGTATTACTCCAGCAGTTGCAGAGTGGCGAGCATGTCAAAGGTGATAAAAAATTCATCTTGTAGACTTCCAGCGTTCAGCCCAGACACAGCAGTCAACTGGAGGGACTGTAATAGCCAGCGATTTGGTACAAAACAATGCACCTTGTGATATATAATGTAATGTACTTAGTGGATTCTGTGAAAGATGATGCGGGACAGTTAAGTGAGCAGCTGGCAGAGAAGCAGTATATGGTGAGTTAGGAGGTAAAATATATAAAAAAGGAGGTATTCTGCTGACTTGTAGGCACCTCAAATGACCTGGTTGGCCAACCTATAGAGTGTGCGAGTGGGTGGGCTTTGTGTGTGGTCAGTGGGCTGCGCGCTTATGTGGAAAGGATAGAAAAAGGAGAGTTAGATGGATCAAAGGTCTAACATGGTGTAAGTCAACCTCTCCCAGTCCTATGATTTTCTTCCTCTTCTTGTTCTGCTCATTCTAGGTTTTGCACTGTAAAGCTAGGAGCCCTTGTGTCCTTTTTGTTGGACTTGGGAGACCTGCTGTGGAATGGACTTTGTGTAATGGACCTCTTGCACAGGTCCACACAGGAAAACCTTTTGCTTTCAGGTTTTCTGTGGCTGCTGGCTGTTGTCTCTAATATGTCTTGTCTAATACGTCCTCCATCCCCAACCAGCCCCCAAATCAACGAGCATTTCCTTGCTTTGGAAGGTTTTCCAGGGCAACTTCCAACAAATTTAAACACCAAGCACAGTAAAACACCAAACATTTTAAATTTCACCATATGGAGTTGCCTTCAGAAGTCTTCTAAAAGTCAGATAGTTGTTTATCTCCTTGACATCTGATGGGAGGGCATTCCACAGGGCGGGTGCGACTACCGAGAAGGCCCTCTGCCTGGTTCCTGTAACCTCACTTTTTGCAATGAAGGAACCACTAGAAGGCCCATGGAGCCGGACCTCAGGGTACGGGCTGAACGATGGGGGTGGAGATAGGTATACAGGGCTGAGGATGTTTAGGGCAGGGGTCAGCAACCTTTTTCAGCCGTGGGCCGGTCCACCGTCCCTCAGACCATGTGGTGGGCCGGACTATATTTTGAATATATTTTTTTTAAATGAACGAATACCTATGCCCCACAAATAACCCAGAGATGCATTTTAAATAAAAGGACACATTCTATTCATGTAAAAACATGCTGACACCGTCCGTGGACCGGATTGAGAAGGTGATTGGGCCGCATCCGGCCCCCGGGTCTTAGGTTGCCTACCCCTGGTTTAGGGCTTTAAAGGTCAGCACCAACACTTTGAATTGTGCTTGGAAATGTACTATTAATAAAAAGTTATGAAGAGTGAAATAAATTAGTATTTATTTGTCTTATTTACTTTTTAAGTAAGTACCTAGCTCATTATTAAACTATATTATAATCTCTACAAATTCTCCTTCCCTATCCTCCTGCACAATATGTGTCTCCTGCACATAAGCCATGCCTTGTAAACTACTTTGGATTATGGGTGCTCAAGCCCCAGAGCAGATATAGAAGGGCTATGCAGCAATGACCTCTCTGATTGTTGCATCATGTTAATCCTTTGGGTGGGCAAGGTATAAAGTACAAGGAACCTGACCTTCTGCTCTGGCCTTATTACAGGCCCTGGCTGATTTCCCCTCAAGCTCTTCTTCCAGCTTAAGCTCATCTCCGACTGCAACTCACGTCCCATATTTCAGCAACTGTGCACACACAGGTAACGTTGAGTCAAAAAACCTCCATGCGAAGCCTGGGCACGTTCTCCTGTATATTGGGTCCTGACAATATTGCTAGCAATTCTTTGTGAGTAATAATAATTCTTTTATGCTTTGCTGTAACCTAAAGGAACATTCTGCAGCTGATATAATTCCAAGGGTGGCAGAATATGCAGTTCAGTAGGCGCAAGAGGGGAGTAAAAAAGTGTAGGGTGGGAATTAATTATATGATGTGGAAAAGTCAGGGATTAGCAAGACTTTTAAATCTTAAATCTGTGGCTCACTTGCATTTTCTCAAAGCTTTCATTTCTTTGTGATATCTGAGAATTCCACAGTATGAGTTAATACTGAGTAATGTGAACCTTTTTCTCTATTCTCCTTATAATATGTAATGTGTTCTTAGTACCCAAATCGCTGCTATACCTCCATTTAGAGAGGTGTTGAAGCAAACTTTTTGGCTTCTGATTAACATATTGCTGTTTGTTCTGCTCCGAGGTTACATATCAGCTTTTCATCAGTTCTTCATACAGTTTTTTTCTTTGTTGAATAGGGTTATAAAAATGCTTTTCCTGCAACATACTGTCTTCTAAACTCCTTGGGAAGGGCTAGATTAACATGAAAATAAATATTGTAGTTACTTATGCCTTGTATGTTGTTACTCACATACTTCTTCCAAAACTGAATTAGAGGAGGCAATGATGCAAACATGCATAAATTGACTTAGTTAGCTTTTATCTTCTATATTTAGCATTAATGTTCATACTTTATTTTCCCCTGCCTCTGCATGCTGTCATTTCTTTATTCCCTTGTTTTGCACTGTCAAAAAAACAGCTTCAGCTTAATAGCTTTCTGAGCTGCTAAAACTACCCACCCATGGGTGATGCTGCTGGAGTTACAAGATAAATTGAAAGGAAATCAAAATTCCCAGAGTCCTGCACTAACTGGGGAAAATCAATACATGAAGCTTAGGAGGAGATGGTGAAAACAAAGAGTAGTTTTGCAAAATAGGTATGTGTACCTTACTTCTTACAGTTGCAGCCATAGCCTTCTGCAAATCTCTTTTCAGTTTTGTGTCATCTACAGTTAGAAGTACTGTACATAGTTATTTGGATGTAGAAATATTGGTGTTAATTTTCAATAGTTTGTAAGGGGTTAAAGGAGGGTTGTGTTCAGTGGTATCATTCAATTGATGAAAAGGCTTCCTTCCATTAGCAGAATGGGGGAGGAAGTCGATTTCAGCTCTTCCCTGTCCCCCTGCAGCCTCTCCCCCCTGCAAAGTTCCACAACTCTCTGGAGTGAATTTAGAGATTTAAATTTTGATTTAAATTTGCTCCAAAGAGTTGTGGGATTCTCCAGAACACATTTAGCAGGTTGGGCGGGCTGCAGGGAAAGGAGAAATTGTTGAAAACTTATTCCTTCCACATTCTGCTAATGGAAGCCTTGTCATTACTTGGGTGATACCATTGAATGCAATCTTTTCTTTCCCCTCTTATGTTTATGCATCTTAGGGGTTAAAATCTGGAGATCAAATGTGCCTTTCTGCACCCATCACCTAGTGCCCAGCTGTGGTGTGGAAAAGAGCTACTTCTTGGCAGGGCTTTTAAGAGCCAAAAGTTGCTTGGTTGCTTGCCAAAGTGGTCCTCCAGGAAAAAAGTTGCCTCTTCCACATGGACAAGAAAACCACCATGTAAAGCCTCTAATAGTATGAAATAGCACTGCAAATATTCCAACCTGCCTCTTTCATGGAAGCTATTATTCATGTAGACAGAAAATGTTTAATAGCTTCCTTGTTTAATATCCTAACCTCTTGTTATAAGAGGGTGTCTAGATTGGAACATCTCCCATACATTAGACAAAAAACTGAATTTGGAAACTTCAGCTCAAATCCTTATATAGCTATGAAGCAGAGGCCATCTTTGATCCAAGGGCATTTAAGAGAAGCAGCAAGAGGGGAAGGGGAAGGGACTTGCCCTTCTCCTGCCACAATTTAGAGTTGTGCTCAGAGGTGGAGGATACATGTTCTGTCCTTGCATGTGGGAAGGGTTCTGTATTACCTAGTTTCTGCAGAACAATAAAGCACCCAGACTGGTGTGTAGCTGTTGGGATGTTGTACTACACTGAATAGACAAGGTTCAAAGTCCCACTCAGGGGTGGCTGCAGGTTTGTATGAGCTTCCTAGCCACATAATGGGTGACCCTAGCTCCTTTTTCTTTCTCTCTCTCATCCTTCCTCCCCTCTGCCCTGTAGAAGTCTGCTATTGGTGAATGAGCAGGTAAAGTCTCTGCAAACAGCATGGAAGAACTGGAGGTGGCAGAACAGCCATGGCAAGGAGTCAGATTTGGTTGAAAGAGCAGCTGCCCAGCTGTGCCCCCCGGTGCCACTAGGTCTGTCCTCACTTGGCCATGAAGTTCCCTTGATGGACCTTGAGCCAGTAACTGTCCCTTTGGACCTCACCCTAGCTCATAGAATAGATGGAGAATAAAATGGGGCAGAAGACAATGTATGCCACTTTGAGGGAAGGAAGAATATAAATGTGGGTAGATCTCATCTTACATGGGGGTTACGTTCCAGACTATTGCACGTATAAGCAAAATCATGTCAAGTCAGAATGACCCACATACCTATCCCTATCTGTCCAAAGTTGGCGCTGAATGGGCCTTGTCTCTTTCCTGCCCATTGCAAGGATGAGAGGTTTTTTAAAAGCCTCCTGCCTTGCTTACCGTGCTCTCCAGAGATCTCAGTTGGCCCTTTTAGGATTTATTTCCTGCTCTCCCACCCCTTTTTATTTATTTATTTTTTGGCAACTGGGGTAAAATGTGATGTACCTGTACTATAAATACTACAGAGGCTCATTTGGATCTATTTCTAGCAACATGATTGAAGTCACTGTGATCCTAATACAGGTGCTTATTGGGTATTGAAGTCCCTACATTATGATAAGTGATGGCATCTTGTATACAACAAGGTATGACTGGTGTTAAACCAACTTTCTTTACAGCTGTGTACAGTCACCTTAGTAGAATATGTCCATAGCCAGTACCTTAGTTGCAAACTTACAATTCTTCATGCAGTTCCTGGTAGAAACCTGTTAGTTAAGTATATGAGGCCGGAATCATTATTAGCTAAATCATCTTCACTGCTGCAGACTCTGCTGCCTTGTTTGGGTAGGGGCAACCATATAGATCCTCTCTGTCTGTTAACTTTGTTTATGTATGTATTTGGTTGCTTTAAGGGGCTTCCTTCAGCTTCGAGATGAGCCTGCTGTGTGTTTGATCTTTGCAATGGAGAAACAAATAGATGGAGGATCCAACATGCAGCTTTTAAAAAAGAAAATGAAAATAAAGGATAGAGGAATCTGCTTCAGTTGGCCAAGAATGTGCTGTGTTTTCACAGCCAGAAAGATGTCTTAGAGAGGCTTTCCCCTGGCTTTCCCTTCTACATAACATTGTTGTGCTGCTTCCAAACTGGCAGATTCATTAAACTTTGGCACTTCTGTAAACCTCATTTGCTCTGTCTGCGTTTCTGCCTTCGGGCAACCTATTCCTTCAGTTTGTGGCGGGGGCGGGGGGCGGGAATTGATGATGGGGAAGGAAAACAAGAAAAGAATTCAGATTGGTTGTGCACTGTACTTTGACTTGGTCAGTGGCGCTACCGTTCTTTCCTGCTTGCAGCGAGGAGGATAGACGGCAATTGCCACTTTCATGGATTTGACTCTGGCTTGGACTGACCATGTGGGTGGTTGTCTTCTGCCTGTAGACGATGCTGTTCATCTTTCTATTTGGAATCGGATTATTTTGCTTAGGCAAGAAGCCAATTCTCCAATCAATCATGTGTATGTAATGTAAGTTCATATAGTAGGTGCTCCTCTTGCAGGGCAGGTAACAGCAAATTCTCATAAGCGGGAATATACAAGAATGTTTCTAAATGTCAAATAAATAAAAGCCACTGGTGTCATGAGCAATTGGAAGTCAGCCTCTGTGAATAAGTAGGCTCTTTCCAATCACATCAGTCAGATGGTTGAGGTATCGGAATATTTCCAATTTGCAAGGTAATGTTAATCTTCTGTCTCTGTGGAATTAGTGGAAAGAACTCCTGATCCCTTCTAAAACTGGAAGACCCAGGCACTTGATCAGGTCCTTCCTATGGAGGATGACTCTCATCAGGAATGGAGGAATCAAGGAATGCCCTCCAGATGTGTTGGTCTCCAACTCCAGTCAACTCCAGTCAGCATGGTCAACAGTCAGGGATTATGGGAGTTGCAGTCCAGCAATTCCAGTTACAGATAGGTAGCCGTGTTGGTCTGCCATGGTCAAAACAAAATAAAAAAATTCCTTCCAGTAGCACCTTAAAGACCAACTGAGTTAGTTCTAGGTATGAGCTTTCGTGTGCATGCACACTTCTTCAGATACTTCTTCAGGTATCTGAAGAAGTGTGCGTGCACACGAAAGCTCATACCTAGAACTAACTCAGTTGGTCTTTAAGGTGCTACTGGAAGGAATTTTTTTATTTTGCAGTCCAGCAAGTTGTGGAAGAACAACTTCTGGTCTAGACCGATTCATGTTGAAATTCACTGAGGTTAGAGTGCATGCATTGAGTGCACTGTTCACCTTATTGGGCTCAAGCTGATGCAGATGTTTTTTTCAGATCAGGTGAAGTGCAGACAAAACCATGCTGCAGATGTTGAATGGCTGAAAATAGTGGAACTCGGGATTTTTCTCATCATCCGTTTCAAGGTGAAGTTGAGCCTTCAGTGGGCCAGAAGTGGTCTCTTCTTAAGTTGAGCTTCTTGTATGCCATTCCTTCCTGTAAATAGATAAGATAAAATTAAAATAAGGGATCATTATCCCAGATAAAAATAGCCACCCCATCACAGCAAAACTAGTCTTTCTGGGGCTTCTGTATTGCTGGTTCACTTTACTTGTCCTGTGTAGAAGCTGTTTGGCTGCCCAGTATCCTGACCATTCATCCTTATTTGTCTTTGTTTCTTGGCTTCCAGAGATGTCAATCTGTTCCTTTCTGGCTCTCTGAGGCATGATTCTTTCCATCAGCCGTTACTGGAACAATATAGCACTGCCTTCTACAGAGGGCATATTGTTGAATCAACAATGTAGCCCATTGATTTTACTAAGTGTTCAAAGAGTAAGGTCTTGCTCAGCATTAGAAGGCATAGAATTTGACTTTCCATGAGCTTCCTCTCCCTAGAAACTTGAGGTGCCAAGTTTTTGTTGTTGTTAGTCAAGGTATTTGGGCTTGTTCTGTTTCCAAGGCAGCTCCCTGGAGACTGAAGGTGTATTTTGGTGCTACAGTCCAGGCAAGCAAAAAAATGTAAACTCTCCATGTACCTATTGGCTAGACCCATTACAGGCCAAAGAAATGGGAATATCTCATTCTTATGAGTTTTTATTTTTTAATTATTTAATCAATGGAACTGAAGGCAAAAAAATTACCACACTAAGATTAAAATGTGGTAGATCTCTTGGCCTAGAAGTCAGACCTGGCCTGTGGAGTGATGCTTTACTAGCCCTTGTCCTAAAGAGTGATCAGGTTTCATCTCCTCTATAGTCAGCATAGAAAACAAACAACTAGCCGTTTTTGGGTGTGGTGTGGCGGGCAGGCTAGTAACTTTTGTGGGCTTATTTACAAGGTTGGCATATATAATTACAGTGGTACCTCAGGTTAAGTACTTAATTCGTTCCGGAGGTCCGTTCTTAACCTGAAACTGTTCTTAACCTGAAGCACCACTTTAGGTAATGGGGCCTCCTGCTGCCGCCTCACCGCCGGAGCCCAATTTCTTATCCTGAAGCAAAGTTCTTAACTTGAAGCACTATTTCTGGGTTAGCAGAGTGTGTAACCTGAAGCGTATGTAACCTGAAACATATGTAACCCGAGGTACCACTGTAAATCTTTTGCTTTCCTGAGTTCTAAATCCCAGCAGCCTTAAAGATGAATAAATCTGATGCTCTATCAGACTCTTAACTGGACAGGTGTTCTGATAAAAAGAACTTTCCATTATTGTTTCTAGAAATGCCCTACAGCAGCCTCAAAAGCAACTGGTCATGGGGGTGACCACCTACACAACCTGCTCCACTTTCCATCTCTTTCTTCTTTATGAACAAGAGGATAGACTTTGGTCTTGTGCTTTAGAGACTGTGGCCTAGTTCTTACAAACAGCAGGCGGAGCTGCACTAGTTGCTAACACCTGCAGTCTCATCAGGGCTGGAGAGTAATGAGCTTGTAATACAGTTTCATTTCAATAAGATTGACCCCACGATGATTGCATTTTCTCATTAACTGCACACAGGAAATGTGTCTACTAGAAGTAATTGATCTTTCATTTCCTAAGGTGAAATTTTCTTGGGCATGTTACAATAATATTCCATTCCACACTTGGGTTGTGTTTTTTTCCTGGTCCCTGTTTTTCAAAGTGTTAGGCACAAAACCACTCCTTAGAAGCTCACTGTAAATTTATGTGAAATAAAAGTGACAGAACTTACCTTGGCGGAAAGTTAAAAATAAATAAATAAATACCAGAATACAGTGGCACCTCGGGTAAAGAACTTAATTAGTTCTGGAGGTCCATTCTTAACCTGAAACTGTTCTTAACCTGAGGTACCATTTTAGCTAATGGGGCCTCCTGCCCCTGCCACACGATTTCTGTTCTCATCCTGAAGCAAAGTTCTTAACCCGAGGTAATATTTCTGGGTTAGCGGAGTCTGTAACCTGAAGCGTCTGTAACCCAAGGTTGTATACTAAAAGGGAAATTTTGTAAAGTTTAGACCATCAAAGGAAAATGTTGGGCAATAACCAGTGTTAGTCATCCTAAGAATCCTTAAGTCCATTTATTTCAATGGGTCTACTTTGAGTATGTTGGGGATTACCCGATGTTTCAGGTTTGAATTCTTATTTCTGGCTTAGTGTGTCCATATAACTCAGTGGATAGTAGATATTGAAAACTACCTGGCGTTTAATTTGTTAATCTTTATAAGTTGATGAGAAGGTAAATTGCTGTCCATTAAGCTATTTGGAAATAATACCTTTTGTTTTGAGTCATCAAGGCAAATATAAGTAAATGCAAAATAAATGTTGAAGATGTCAATGTCCATCTATGTGGCTGCGGAAACCATCAAACAGTGAATTCTGCAGAGGACCCACAGTTGAGACTTTCTATTTTTTCTGACCTTCACCAATTTTCTTACAACCAGTTGCCTGTTCCCCAGACCACAATAGGCAATGCTAACACATTTTCTACTCCTGCCACCAGGAAATATCCTCAGCAGAAGACAGTGTACAGACTCTAGGCTTCAGCCTGCTACTGCAGGGATTTGGGATTTGGCTAAGAGTGCTTTAAGAGAGTCGTTGTTTTGGGGTGGGATTCAATCACATACCGGTATGCTTATAGTTGATTAGATCTCTTGCAGAACAAAGCTATTTCTCCAAAACGCCAGGCTTTTTGCAACAAGGAAAGTGACAGGAAAATGCATTGGAAAGTGTAGGATAACACTTGCATTGACGCAGCAGTATCTAACCTCCCCACAAACAAATCAGAACTAAATCTGATCTCCTGCAAACGAAACAGGATGAATGCTCCATAAACAGCTCATCTATAAATGCCCAAAGAACCCATTGAGAAGGCTGGTCTGAGCTAAATTTTCTCAGTTTTCCTTCAGTTGCCTGGAAGACCAAGGGAGTCAGAGCAAGAATAAATTTGGTTGCTGAATGCTTTGGAATGCTTTGTTCAAGTCGAAGCGCTACTGTACCCACTTACAAGTCACCAAAAAAAATAGATAATGCATCTTAAAAAAAAAAAAGAGGACCAGGTTTTGCATATGCTTTGTATGTGTCCATTCATTTGTGTAAATACAAATTTACAGATATGTGTGATGCATTAAATAAAAATACAGTACAGCACACTGTAATGGGAAAGACTTCGTGCAGGGACCTGCCCAGGTGGTAGCTGTTGATGGGCAACATCAAGGCCCCTGATCTCCCTTCATATGGTTCTTAAACTTTAAACCAGACTTGGGCCAAGTCAAGTAGAAGACTGTAAAGTCAGACACATGGCCATCCTACTAGTCGTTTCAGAGACATCATGAATGGGATCAGCTTTCTTCTACTGTTGAGGAAATCCTTCCTCCTCTCATATTTTGTCAATTTCTACTTGTGGTATAAACCTCTCAAGAATATGTGGAAACTGCTGAGTATATGGAAACTCTCTCTCGCAAGTCTCGTATATTGTAATGGATCTTGTTTAGAAGAAGTATTTAATGGATTGTACTATTATTTCCTTATAAGGAGCTGTTTTTATAATACCCCATTCGCTCTCTACTTTCTAAATTTGGGTGCAGGAAGTTTCTGCTGCTAGAACTTCACATGCATCCACAAATAGAAGAGATTCTTAACCCATTGTTTGGAGCCAGTATGCAAAAGAGCTGTGCAGAGGGGTGTTTGCCAGGAAGAAGGAATAAGCAGGCTAAGAGGTGCTTAATCCTTTTCCTGCTTGCTTGCTGTCTTTTCTTTGCAACATTATTCCAGCATTTGATTGAAAAATGTATTGGTGTGTTGGCTGGGCTCATAATGCTGAGGAAAAAGTAGGGGTGGGGAAAGGTTTAAGCACTTCCTCCCAAGTTAAATGGACGCCAGTGGCGCTGTGGGTTAAGCCTAGGACTTGCGGATGAGAAGGTTGGCGGTTCCAATCCCCGCGATGGGGTTAGCTCCCGTTGCTTGGTCCCTGCTCCTGCCCACCTAGCAGTTCGAAAGCACGTCAGAGTGCAAGTAGATAAATAGGTACCGCTCTGGCGGGAAGGTAAATAGTGTTTCCATGCGCTGCTCTCGTTCGCCAGAAGTGGCTTAGTCATGCTGGCCACATGACCCAGAAGCTGTACGCCGGCTCCCTCGGCCAATAAAGCAAGATGAGCGCCACAACCCCAGAGTCGGTCACGACTGGACCTAATGGTCAGGGGTCCCTTTACCTTTACCTTTTACCCAAGTTAAAATGGTCAGATACAAACTGGCTGCCATCAATTGTGAATGGTGCAGATACATTTAAATTGTTGGGTTTTCCAGCCATGAACACTAAAGCTGTGTAAGGAAAGGAGCACGTCCTGTCTTTTTTTAAATTGCAAGAAAACCCAGCCCTCAAGAACTTGCTTGCTTCCTTCCTTCCTTCTGTATCAAAGTAATGCAGGAATCCAGCCCTGAGTCACATCATAGATCCATCTATGAACCATGTCTGGCAGAAGCTTGGGAGCTAAATGCCTGGACATCTTGAGCAAAGCTCTGTCACAGCCTTGCTTCTTGAATCATCGTACTGTAATATCATACATATGTTCAAAGTATGTTTTCTGCTACATATGTTAAAACCCTTCATCTGTTTTTGGAATTCTGTTTCTCCTTCTTTAAAAAACAACACACATTTATTTTAATTTGCTGTGAGATTTCTTGATGTAATGACTCCTTGACATATCCAGTCTTTTTGAAAACAAAGCCACTCCTTGCTTAAAAGAAAATTAAATGACTAAAAATTCAGGTAAGAACTTAGCATTTAATTTCATATATTCTCAGCTCACTCTCTCTGTGTGAATCAGAACTATAGTACTTCTGGAGAGTCCTTTTTGTTTATGGAACCAGTCAGTCTGTAGGTTGTTTTTAATTTTATCAGTCATTCAACATTTTTCACTTCCAAACTAACTGAAAACACCCTTCCTGGAGATATTTTTTAATCACTTCCACTGTGATCTCTGGACTGATAAGGATGCCTGCATCCATAGAAGAACAGCATTTAAAGCAAAACATTCTCAGAACACTGCATTCATTTTTCAAAGAAAGGTTGTTTTTTAAAATGCTTGCTTTGTTACATAAATTACTCATTCAAAATGTCAGAAGGAATGTTAAGTAAAGCAAGTAAGCACAAAGATATTTCTCCTGTAACACTCACTCTCACCACAGAAATAATAACTGGAAGTAGAAGCAAAATAAACAACGGCTTGTATGATGCGCCAGCCAGTCATTTCCTTCCAAAGCAGTTGCAGCTACCTTCAGTATACATTAATCACAAAGCAAATCTTACTCAGTTGGTAGTAGCCTTATTAGATATATATGGATAATATCTCTTATTGCAGGTATGGCGTTAAGTATCTTAATGTATTTTTAATCTTTCATTGGAAGCCGTCCAGAGTTGCTGAGGAAACCCAGCCAGATGGGCGGGGTATAAATAAATTATTATTATTATTATTATTATTATTATTATTATTATTATTATTATTAGAATGTTCCCCAATATCAGATGTCCCTGCACACAGATAACTAGCATGCTACAGACAGAGAGGTTAGTCTAGAACCTTCTCTTTAATGTGCTATTTGTGGATTTACAGACAGCTTTTTTAATGTAAGGGAGCATTTAGACACTCACACTTTCATGGCCACCAGCTGTCTGAATTGATACAGTCTGGAAATGGGTAGGTCACATGAGGCTGCTGACTGCATAGCTTGGCTCTTAGACAGAAAACAAGTAACATTTCCAGGTCAAGCCATTTAGAAATTTATTTTTGAAATGCAGTTTTTATAGCTCCAGCAAAATGGTGTATGCCGCAGTGATGGCCTTCTGCTGATTTATAGAATTGTGACTCCTACTTTTTTGCCAGTTACCCATGATGCTTACACTCTCTTTTCTCTCCCTGCATTTAGCGCCTCAAGCTGTCAATTCTGCCACGCTCTTATGATTCTGTCCATTTCTCTTCCTCTCGCTCTCTCTACCGCAACACTGATTAGGGGAAGCAGAGAGAGCTGAGTGGCACTGAGACATAATAGGACTGTTTTCCTTTCCCCTTCCTGCCCTTTGACATAACATTACAATCAAGCGTTATATGGCAAGCATGTGATACTGTGCTTAGCATCTGGGTTCTGGTAAAAGGATAATTTCCCTGCTGACAGCAAGGAGGCCTTACTGTCATGTGAAATGATGGCTCTTCTAATTTGGAAAGCTTCTGTTTTCAAACGTAAAGTGAATACCTTAAATCAGTAGTTAAAGTGTAAGTGGTACAATTTTTGGATAAGTTGATTATCCAGAAAGTTGAATTAAATCACGGAGAACTACAGGAACAGGTGATGGCTTTAACAAAATACGACTTCAGCAGTAGTATAATGGGTTTTTTGATATATATCATCTCAGCCCATTACAGGTTAACGCTTTGCGGTTTCATGTCTTCGGAAGTGTGGCAGGGTGAGCTAAGTATGATGTCTCCGCTTCCCTTGTATTCTGCTGGAATTCCTGATCAACTGGTTCACATTGTCTATGTTTTCGAGATTATATTGCCTGGCTTTTTATCCTTGGATGTCTCTCTTGTCCAACAAGGTTGTGCCTTGTTTGGAGCTATTCTAGTGCTCAGTGTTGTATGCCAACATCTACAGTGGTACCTCGGGTTACATACACTTCAGGTTACAGACGCTTCAGGTTACAGACTCCGCTAACCCAGAAATAGTGCTTCAGGTTAAGAACTTTGTTCAGGATAAGAACAGAAATCGTGCTCTGGCGGTGTGGCGGCAGCAGGATGCCCCATTAGCTAAAGTGGTGCTTCAGGTTAAGAACAGTTTCAGGTTAAGTATGGATCTCCGGAACGAATTAAGTACTTAACCCGAGGTACCACTGTACATGTTTATCAAAACATGTAACTCAGCAGTAGATGGTATGCTTTGTGTATAAAAGATCCCAGATCTCTGGGATCCCTGGCATCTGTAGTTGGGGCTTGGGAAGACCTGTCTAAGCCCTGGACAGCTGCTGTCAGGCAGTGGCAATACTAAGCTAGTATTGGCTTGTTGGTAGGCATGGAACCTCACCACTGGCTTATGATTGGCAGTAGGGTAAGGAGAGCTGGTACATCAGCTCCACCTCCTTTTTCTAGTGGGCACCTATTTGAATTCCCACTGAAGAAATTGGCCAGTTTCACCACTGTGCCTCCCTAGATACATCTGGAGTGTGGACCTAGAGGCACACAGTCTCAGATTTGCACGTCATAATACTTTAATGGATCGTCTGTCACTATGGAAATTATCACCCCCCCCCCAATATTTTCCTTAACCTCCAAAAGACAAACTTTTTCTCTTAATTATTTAAATCAGTCTTAACTAGCGCCGTTTGAGCCCCTCTGTGCAACAGCAACAGAGTTGTTGCCTTGTAACAACACATGTCAAAATAGAAGCATTTCAAAGCAGAAGTGTAACAGCAATTTGCTGAGGCTCTTACTTGGCTGAACAAGGGTCTCACAGAGGCAAGCAGTTTTCCTTTAACGTAAGTTTGAAGGGGAAGTAAAAAACCATACTCCTTACAGGGCGCTCTGGAGACACATGATTGTCTCATTTTATCCTCTTAACAGGTCCTGTTAGGCTATCTAGTGAGGCTTATAGATGAATTTTATTTGAAACCAAGGACTCTGGTTCATGTCTGTCTGCTACTACACCATACTGGCTTAGTACCGTGGTACCTCGGGTTACATACGCTTCAGGTTACATACGCTTCAGGTTACAGACTCCGCTAACCCAGAAATAGTGCTTCAGGTTAAGAACTTTGCTTCAGGATGTGAACAGAAATTTGGCTCCGGCGGCGCGGCAGCAGCAGGAGGCCCCCATTAGCTAAAGTGGTGCTTCAGGTTAAGAACAGTTTCAGGTTAAGAACAGACCTCCAGAACGAATTAAGTTCTTAACCCAGGTACCACTGTGTTTGTGAACACAGAAGTACACAGGTGTGAGACCAGGGATGGAGAACCTGCTGGCATCCAGATACTCTTGGCACTCTGAAGTGTGCAAAGCTCTTCACATAGATTGTCTTGCTGTCCTTACACCATCCCTGTCAGATAGCTGATCATAAGCCCTCCTTTTGCAGATGGGGGCTGGGGCTGAAAGAGAGTAGCTTGCGTAAGGGCCCCCGCTGAGTTGATCCAACAGGCAAGATGGGAACCAAGATATTCTGGGACCTCAACCCAGGTTTTAAGTCAACATATAACACAAATTCTTGATGTAACAGAGTTTTATCCTTTTTTAAACGCCTTAAAACCTCGGAAATGCATAATCCTCTACCAAATGAGTTTTTCCCCCAACTTGGAGGGGGGGGGCACAAGAAAGACACTTGCCTTTTGAGGTCAAGCATTATAAACATGATACTAACGCACCATATTTATCATTCTGAACTAAGCCTGGAGACCTAGGATTAGCAAATGGTCACATGTGCTTTTGGAGACTCATCATGATCCTCTGTCCTGTTCTTGTAGTTCTGTTTTGTTTACATAATTCAAAATATCTAGTCCTGCCCATCCAATCAAATTACCGACATTGCTGTTTATATTGAAACTTGCTTAAAAACATAATTACAGTACAGAGCTAACAACAATAAATCATTAATATAAACATGTCTTCCATCATGGAGCTCAAGGCTCATGGAGTGAGAGATACCATATAAACTGAGTACCAGATGCATTATCATTTTTTTCTTTCAGTAAGTTTCAGTAACTTTCTTTCAGAAATGTTTCTTTCAGTAACATTTATTTTAAATTGTAATTTGCATTTCAAAAGATCTGAAGTGTATTTCAGATATAATGCAGTCTTATATGCAAAATTTTAAAATTTACTCATTTCATTTAGATCCTTTGGTTTAATTTGTTTTATTTCATTCTATATACAATCTTTACAACAGAAGACTTAAAACCAGAATACACCAAATAAACCAAACTAAGAGCAAGAACATGACTCACGTGTTTTCATTTGTACCAAATTCTTCTCAGTACCAGATGCATTATCTATAGTCCCATCTGCACTATACAATTAAAACATTACTGTATCACTTTGAACAGTCATGGCTTCCCCCCCAAACCCTGGAAATTATAGTTAAGTGTATTGAGAGTTGTCAGGAGACCCCCTATTCTTTTCAGAACCATAATTCTCAAAATTCCCTTTGAAATACTCTGCGAATTTTAGCTGTGTGAGGAAAATAGACATCTCCTAACAACTCTCAACACAGTTAACAAACTACAGTTCCCAGAATTCTTTATATGGGTAGTGCAGAAGTTCATAGAAAGCCCCCCGATTCATCATTAAGGCAAATGTACTGTTGTTTGGATTAATTTCTTATGAGAAACACATAACACTACTAAAAATATGGACAGTAACAAGTTTCCACATACAGTGGTAACTCATGTTAAGTACTTAAGTACACTTTAGCCAATGGGGCCTCCTGCTGCTGCTGCGCCGCCGGAGCACGATTTCTCTTCTCATCCTGAAGCAAAGTTCTTATCCTGAAGCACTATTTCTGGGTTAGCGGAGTCTGTAACCTGAAGTGTATGTAACCTGAAGCGTATGTAACACGAGGTACCACTGTATTATGGACTGAGTTCTGGAAAAATGAGCAGCCAGCCAAAAATATGCCTCTCAAGAATGCTTTGCCATTTCCTAACTTTTGTTTACTTTTTGGGGGGTGGGGTATACACCAGCTCCCCAGTACCAAATTGTACATCCTCCAGATTTTTAAAAACGCTTTTTACCCCATAGCAAGACTCAACTCTCCTTTCCCCACCTATAATATTGACTTACCAGCAAGAGCTGATATTATTAAAAGTTCATTGCTCCTAGTCACAGAATACATCGCATGAAAGATCAATTGTTGTCCCAATGAACATTTACTTGTCATAATACGGAAACAAATATAATAAGACTGTCAAATTAATATGTCACAGAAGTAGCAAAAAAAAGGTGAATAATTGAATGGCAATATAATGCCACTGGGGATGTATTGGGACTAGCACTAATATAGTTCTAGAGCAGATTGTTCTTTTGTCTGGACATGACTTTAATCTTTGCTCTGTATTGTCTGGAGGACTTTCCATTTTAAAATTTAAACCCCCTTGCTAAAGCAATCTACTCCATGGTGATATCTTAGCCTGGAGAGGGAACTTGTAATAAAGTCTAGGCTACGAACAATCCATTCATGGATGTGGGTGTGTTCTGAGTAACATGAATGAGATTTCAGAAAAGATCCAAAAACTATGTAGGTGTTCTCATCTTATGTAATTTTGATAAACATGTAGATTTTGGACTGGATTTGTATTCCATGCCAAAAAGAACAAAGGGAGGAGGATTTGCACAACTCACACAAACCCTGTACAGTTGAGAGATACAACAAAATAAGATGATATTCTTTCTCCCATGTTGTTTAACGTCTACATAAAATTACCGGGGGGATCATTTGGAGATTGGATAGAGTTCTTAAAGGACTGGAGGAGGGTTAAGAAGCTGTAGCTGACTCCAAATAAGACTTAGCTACTGATGATGGGCAATTTGTCTGGTCAGGGAGGCAGTGTCCACCCTGCTCTTAATATCGCTTGTAACTTTTGTGGACCTCTTTGTCAGGTTCCCGTGTAATGGGAAGCCAAAGTGGAATAAACCATACTTTGCATGAGCTGCATGCTGGGGCCTTCAGCCTGATTTCTTCCACTTTGCTTCTCCCTGGCATGAGAAACGCAGTAGCTTAGCATTGTGTCTGAACCTATAATCATTGTTTGTTTCTCCCTAACAAACTGCAACCATTAAGCCAACAACAAATTTTGGTTTGAGGCTGGCTAGTGGTTGTAGTTTGCCAGAGTGAAACAAGCCATCATCTGAGTACAGGCACAATGTTTGCTGTCTTGTGCCTAGAAAGGAGCAAACTGGGAGCTACTGGACTGTGTACACCATCCTTTAGCTTGTGCACAACATGGTTAATTTGGATGTAATTAATACATGAATAAATTATTGTACTGTACATTTATGTAGAGAAGTCCGCTCCACTTCATTGTGCAGAGGAGTTGTGGTGGACCACGTGGCCACCCATTCTCCTCTGGGGGTGGGGGACGAAGTCCTGCGTTGCCTGGGGGATCCCGGCCTTGTCAGCGACCAGCCAGCCAATCTGCTGGCTGGTGGGGGCGTGGCCGGGACCATTTAAACTGGGGCACGAGCTGGAGGGCTTCCTCCTGGTTCGCGTTTTCAATCTCCCTCCCTCCTTATTTTGCAGGTTTTTTCTTCTTTGGCCTTGCTGTGGACCTTGGTTGGTCGCCGTTAAGGGGCCTGGTAGGAATTTTTCCACTTGGCAAAATTGGCACGAGGCCATGTGGTTTTCGCCTACCTCATAGCAATCGTCACAACTTGGTAAGGTTTTGCGGTTAGGCATTGTTTGATCTTAGGATGGGGGAGGTGTGGCCATCACCTGCCCCTCCAAGCTCAAGGGTATTCCATTAAAGGAATCCGGGGGTGTGGATCTTCTCCGAAGCCCGGGGTGGGGCTAGGACCATGACACGACCCCATTAGGAACACCTGGGGGAGCTCAAGTTGGTCTGCATCGACGGGGCTCCCCCTTCTGGTGGTTTACCCTTACCAGACTCCCTGCGCAACGGGCAGGAGTCAGATATAGTCAGGTCCATTCAGTGCCTAAGCCAATACTGCTCACATTCTGTAATCAATAAAGTTGTGGCCAAAATTTGCCCAATAACATTAACCTAATATTTGTGTCCTGTGTGTTTTATTCCTCAATGAGGGGGTGGTTGCGGGGTCTTGACACACAAATGCAGTTGCTGTCCCATTGGACTAAGGTTGCTGTTTTGGAAGAAAGCAGCTGCTATGTTGCTATACAGTGGTACCTCGGGTTACATACACTTCAGGTTACAGACTCCGCTAACCCAGAAATATTACCTCGGGTTAAGAATTTTGCTTCAGGATGAGAACAGAAATGGTGTTCTGGCGGTGCGGCGGCAGCAGGAGGCCCCATTACCTAAAGTCATGCTTCAGGTTAAGAACAGTTTCAGGTTAAGAACAGACCTCCAGAACAAATTAAGTTCTTAACCCGAGGTACCACTGTATTCTTAACTGCAAGAAAAATGGTAAGCTGCAGAATAAACCAGTAAGTTAGAAGAACATTTAGGCCTTTCTAGAACATTCAGTTCTTTGTTTGCTTTAGTTGTTAAAGACATCAGAAGTTTGCTTGTCACCAAGGGAATGGAGTTACCCCTATGTAGTTAAGCAGGCTACAGATTACTTGGTTTCTTAGCAGCTCAAGATGACTTTAATATAAGGCCATGGTTTCCACCCTCATAAACAACAATGCTTGTATTATACTTGCACATAAAAGAGGCGAGGAATGGGGTGGGGCAGGACTGCTATGAATTTGCCCCTTACATAGTCTTGGGGGTGAAATCCTTGATGAAATAAGGGTGTAATTTTTGTGTTCTTAAACAAATACAGCAAAGTAATAGCAGGTTTCAGAACGCGGGGAAAAATTGAAACCAGATGTTTTTGATTAACCAGAGAAATAACAAATTAAACAAAATAGAAAAGTCGTGACCAGTTACTCACTGAGACAGCTGCTCCTCACTTGCCTGCCTGTGAAGGATGATGGATGGCTTGCTGCAAGATGAGAACAATCTGCTTCGTTTTGTCACCATTTTCAAAGAGGGTTTGAGTCTGTCAGCTGAAGCATTCTAGCCATGAGTGAAGAAAGGGTGAGGAGATCTTAAAGTGCCTTACTTGCAAAGACTATATCCCTTGAAAAAGAGTTCAGCACCTCCCAGGAATCAGAACTACAAGCTTGTTTTTCTATACAGCTGTGTCTACCCCACCTTTCAGTGTATTTTATGGTCTCCCTCTCATTTATAATGGCACCTTCTTTGAGGGCTCTGCTCTTACCTGAATGTATAAAACGCTAGAAAACCCTACGAGCCTAGATTTTGCAAGTGTGCCTTTTTAATTCTTAAAGTGGAACGCAGCAAGACAGCTGTACACATATTATTAAGACTGCAATCCTATGCACACTTAACCTGAGGGTAATTTTTCATTAAACTTGGTGGTACTTACTTCTAGATAGACATGGGCAGGATTGCACCGTTAAATTCCTCAGTATCAGAAGTCTAATGAGTTCAGTGAACTTTAAAGGTAAAGGGACCCTGGCAGTTAAGTCCAGTCGTGAATGACTCTGGGGTTGCGGCGCTCATCTCCCTTTTCAGGCGGAGGGAGCCGGCATTTGCCTGCAAACAGCTAAATGTGTAAGGGACTGTAGTCTGAACCTCTTTATGTCCTGAAAGGTTAAGGTCACATCCACACCAAACATTTAAAGCACTCGTATTCCTCTTTTGCAGTGATGGCGTCCCTCAAAGAAGCATGAGAACTGTAGTCAAGGGTGCTGAGAATTGTTTACTCACAGAGTTGCAGCACCCATAAAGTGTGTTAGAAACTCAGATATATAAACCAGGTGCCAAATGGCTCCTTAAACCAGGATTACAGTCGCCAAAATGGCATACCTAGTTGCCATTTTGGAGTCAGGCGACTCAAAAGTCATATTTTTCAGTACAACTTGTTGGTTCCTGAAATTCGTTCTGATTGTGCAGATAAAATATAGGATAGAATTCTGCAGGATTTGTTGCTAATGTGTGAAAACAGTCAAGATCCAAGGACACACAGGCACGCAGCTCCAGATGGCAGAGACATCAGGCGCAAGTGGCCAGTAGTCGGGTACAAAACGCCCCTGGCGCCTGACAAATTTCTAATGCTGTCCATAAACCATAGTTCCCTGTATTCTTTTTGTTTGGGGTTGTGAGACACTATAGCTGTTAAAGCAATGTAAGAGTGCTTTAATTGTATGGTACAGATGCAACCTCAGTTTTTGTCATTAGGGTTTTCTGCTTTATCCTTTGACCAACTTCCTGCAGCTGCCAATTAATAAGTGCACCTGGGTTCCAGCTTTCTCACACTGACAAGGCCAGTGCTATGTATTGCTACAGCCTTCTTGCTAAAATTGCTAATAATAACACCCCAGACCCTGGCTTCAACATTATCCTCCAGGTACTTATAATGAGGAAAAGTTGATGGAGCAGAGAAGGATTCATTTGAGTTATGTTCTTGGATGTGTTTTGCATAAGCCTTTCCCTGTTTTTCATTAATTACAAAGTCTCTCTTTGCATTACCGTTTTTGGGTGTTTTCCCCCTTCCCTAGGAAACTGTATAAACATTAATGTATGGAATTTTTGATTTAAAAATAGATTTTATTAAGCTGTGATAGGACCGAAATACTACCAGTTGTAGCTTGGTTAAAGTAATAAAAATAGTAAAAATAAACAAGTGTTTCTAATAGTTTTACAAGGCACTCATGAATCACATGTTGGCTAGAGATTAACTGAAGCCTTCATTTGCTAGATGGATATTCATAAAAGGCACTATATTTAATTGTAGACTAATTTTGTACCGAGACTTTGATATTTGTGCCTTCTATATGCTTTATTGGGCTGGATCCAAAAGTCCTTCCATGAACGGAAGGAGATTTCGTTCATACTTTTGTTACCAGGGCAGTCTAGGTCTAATATTGTAAATTCCCTTTGTTCATATTTTCCCTTAAAATTGTTCCATGGTGCACAAACATTCTCTCACACATACCCATTCAAGGCTGTTTCCCCTCTTCTCTGTTGGGCAAAATTGGAACCATTTTGTTAACAGTGCATTTTTAAGCATATTTCTGGCTGAAAGCAAGGGCTATCTGGCATTGTCCTCATGCTCATAGTCTGGCCAGTGATGTGTCCAGTCACTTGGCCTACCTGACAAGGTGGTTGTTGGAATAATCTGGGGAAGGGGAGATGTATATATGCCACACCACCCTGAGCTCCTCTGAGGAAGGATGGGACATAAATTCAAAAAGTGCATCTGAGGATCCCTGGTTATGTTGAATATATCTCTGATCTATTATGGTCTCTCAAAGTTAGTTCCCCCAACCCCTGTTTTTATGCTGAGAAGAAAGTCTTGCTGAAAGAACCTGTCGTCCAAAAGCAAATAGTAAGATATTTGCAATCAGTTTAACTTAAGAACCTGAACTGCTGTTGTTGACTTAAGAGAAGCATAAGTGTTAAAACCAACAGAAACTGCTAAATGAGTGGGTATTAGAAAACTGTGCTATGATTATACAGTTATGTAAATGCCACTCCCTCTGAATTGGTTCATTCTTAACTACAAAAGTGTTAACTTTTAAGATAATTGAACATACAGCTTGATGTAGGTGTGGACACTATGTGAATATTACTCCCCTATTAATATTAGACCCTAGAAAAACTTGAGTACATTTTTACCCTCGGTTGATATGAAGGATGATTGACATTTCTAGGGCTTGCACAGATATTATTTTGGCTTTATTTTAATTCCACTAGATCACCCTAGAACTGAATTAACTTGTCAGGTTGCCTAAGGCAAGGCATAGTTTTCTTATTTTACACATTGCATTGTTTAGACATAGCCTTAGATTTCTATATGCAAATATAATGCAGCAACCACACCTTTGCAAATTTGTATTGTACAGTTGCTGCTTGTTAGGGAGCTGTGATCGTCTGCGTCTGTTTGTTGGAGATATACTGCAGTGGGTGGGACTTGAGTTTGCCTCTGTATAACATGTGAAACGCACTCAGCTTTCATTTCCAACTTGGAAATAATAACGCAGTCGCCCTGTGAAGGTAGATCAGCAAGGATAATTGTGGTAATATATGTGAAGTACTTTGAATAAAGTGTTCTCGTTATTATGGGGACAGCGAAATTAAACTGGGAATTCTAAATAAATCTTCTAGCACGACATAAGATTGTAAAAAAGATTGTTCAAAACCTTGATGAGGAGATGCTTCTGCGCTATTTTACCAACTAATGTCTGTCCCTACCTTTTCTCCCAGTTTAAAGCAAGACTATAATAACATTTATAGCCACATCTGAAGGCTAAAAAAGGGTTCCAATAGCTAACAATTTCCAGGAGAACTTAAAAGTAAAAGATTGTAGCTGCATGAATTGCTTTAGAAATGGTATGTTGATGCCTTCAGAATGCTGTGAGAGCCATTGTGCTGCTGACACACTGAACCAAAACAAATTATGTGGACATAAATCTTATTTATTTCAATGGATCTTTCTCGGACATAATATGCTTAGGAGCACAGTATTTGATATCTAAGGCAGTTGGGAAGCTCAGATTTAGGTTTTTTCCGCCCCTCAACAAATGACTACAATGCATCTTGATTACATAAATGCTGCCAAAAACCAAAAACCTGAAAACCTATGGTAGTCCTTCAAATGCCATTAGGAAGACAGACTTAAAAAAATAATGTTTTGTAGACTGCACAGTATCATCAAGCAACAGACTTCTTGAAGACTGCATTCAGACAGAACTTCTTTCTGTTTTCCTGACATTTCCTTTCCTGATAATTCTTGCAATCCTATTCAATGTGATTTGAATAATGCCTTCTGAATATTCTGGACTACAGCTCCCATAAGCTCTGGTTGCTGGCTGAAGCCGATGGGAATTTTAAGTAAGTTAAAAGCATCTGCAGGGCTGTCACCCGCAAAAAGAACAACCCCCGTTTGGGGTTATCATAAAGTTGGTCAGGCTGTGAACAGGAGCAGATTTTATTTCCCCCCTGGCTTTGCTTATCAAAGATCACACAGCCTTTGCTCTGCAAAGAGGACAAACCTCCAGGTTCACTGCACCTTATTTATTCAATGGGTATGTTATTTTTAAGGGACGTGGGTGGCGCTGTGGGTTAAACCACAGAGCCTAGGGCTTGCCGATCAGAAGGTCGGCGGTTCGAATCCCCGCAACGGGGTGAGCTCCTGTTGCTCGGTCCCTGCTCCTGCCAACCTAGCAGTTCGAAAGCGCGTCAAAATGCAAGTAGATAAACAGGTACCACTCCAGCGGGAAGGTAAATGGTGTTTCCGTACACTGCTCTGGTTCTCCAGAAGTGGCTTAGTCATGCTGGCCACATGACCCGGAAGCTGTCTGCAGACAAACGCCGGCTCCCTCGGCCAATAAAGCGAGATGAGCGCCACAACCCTAGAGTCGGTCACGACTGGACCTAATGGTCAGGGGTCCCTTTACCTCTACCTTTATGTTATTTTTATCACACAGCAACTTTCTCTTCAACCCTCCTCATACCCCACCATACTTTGGGTGGGCATGCTTAGTCCTCCTTGCCTCCCCCTCCCCCGTAATGATTATCGTTAGTTCAGCAGTTTATTTTTTAAATGTAATTTTATAACACCGCGTTAAACCATTTCTTTTTTACTCTTGAAAAACAGTTCCGCGAGAGGTGTGCTTCTGTGCGGCTTCGTGATTGACGTATGAACCAGCCAATCTGTGCTGTCCAAGTTAGGCATCTTCTGCAAATTGGTGAAAGTTTTCCTCTGAGCTCAGTCTAGGAGCAGTAAACTGTGGTGGTTGTGCTTCTACTGGGCATGGCATTAAAGGGGCGTATGTTGGTGTACTTACCAACATATTTTCACAGTCTAAAGCCCCATCAGGCAGTCTGACTCACAAAATAAAGGTTTCTTTCTTATGGAAGGACATACGCACTGACAAGCATACTGACAGACACTTGGTGATTCAGATGGTGCTCAGCTTTATTCAAAGTATTTCATTGCAGGGGAAAATGATAAAACTATTTTTCATGCTTATGTCACCTGCTTGTATCCTGGTTTGTAATACATGAGTCAGCTTTCAGCTTAAGTACTAAAAATTCATGTATGAGCTTGCAGGAAAGAAGAAACTAAAATAATAATAATGAGAAAATAACAAATAAGAACGTTTTTGAACATGCCTTTTTGCTAGCTAGTATTTCCTCATCTGAAATTATATTTTTACTACAATAAGCTCCAGAGCTGAATATATACTTGCTCTCGTTCACAAGTGTCTAAAAAGTCATTCTAGGTGCATTCAATTGATGTGCGATTACCAATGCGATCTGGATCTGGATTTTGGTCCTGGAAGAGGGCAGGGCTGGGGTGGGGTGGGCCGTAACAGGGCGAAGGATCCTGATGCACGTGGGGACCGGGCACATGCAACTGAGTGTAGGATGAAGGTCTACTGGTCTTTCAGTTACACAAGTACCGTATTTTTTGCTCTATAAGACTCACTTTTCCCCTCCTAAAAAGTAAGTGGAAATGTGTGTGCATCTTATAGAGCGAATGCAGGCTGTGCAGCTATCCCAGAAGCCAGAACAGCAAGAGGGATTGCTGCTTTCACTGTGCAGCGATCCCTCTTGCTGTTCTGGCTTCTGGGATTTAGAATATTTTTTTTCTTGTTTTCCTCCTCCAAAAACTAGGGCGTCTTGTGGTCTGGTGCTTCTTATAGAGCGAAAAATACGGTAATTGAATTAAGACATTTTAAAACAGTGAAGAAACTGGTGTGAATTACAGGCCATCGCCAAACCTTCGGTCAGGAAGTTTTTGTACCCAATAATGCCATATTGTTAATTTACAAAGGGGGGGGGGAGCTTATTATAACACACAGCATATCAAAACTGTTTGTGAATACATTGTGTAATACTGCTGTATTCAATTTCTGTAATGGTTAATTCGGCACTTTCCCAGTTATCTCTGTCTTTGTGGACATCTCTCTAATCTGTCCATAATTGACTCTCAGTAGAAGCTTGTATTTCCACAAAGAGGAATATTTTCAGTGAGTGGCAGAGTAATTAACCTTTGCTTCAGGAGAAGACAAGTCAGTGGCTTCTGAGCCCAGGCCTGGCAGTTGACTTGGCACTTGAGTTGTGAACTCTATTCCTGACTTTTGTAGCTGTTCAGTATGACCTTGAACAAGCAGTGAAAACTCTAGCCTCAAGCTTTTCTTCCATTTGAGGCTTTATTCATACATATTATTAGCTTTATAGAAATGGTACATGTGCTAGGGTTAGTATTCCTTGCGAAGCAGGCCGGCGATCTGTTTTATTAGATCACAGCTAGCCTTTACTACAGAAAAATTGCAAGGCGATGAGGAAAGTGTTGTAATTATCTTTGAGCCCAGAGCCACCACAGAACTTGTTTTCATTGCACCTTACAGGATTATGCATGATTTTAATAACTGTCCAGTGGGGAGAGATAATTTCCCTCCCTCCTTTTTATATTTTCTATAAAAGGATATGTCAAATTAAATAATCATGAGGCTTTAGATCCCAAGAAAGACCCTAGAATATGTGTGAAAATGTAGGATTGTGGCAGAGAGGGGCATTCATTCCAAGCCCAAAGAAAGGAACCCATTAAGTGTTATGGAACTCCTTTTTATTAGCCGTAACATGGTTTCTTCTTGTTGTGACATCACTAAACTGAGGATTTTTTGGTTTCTGTGAACTAACAATTGTGAAGACTGTTAGGCTGTCAGCTTGGATAGCTCAGCTGGTTAGAGCAGGCATAGGCAAACTCAGCCCTTCAGATGTTTTGGGACTACAACTCCCATCATCCCTAGCTAACAGGACCAGTGGTCAGGAATGATGCCTGGGTTAGAGTGTGGTGCTGAAAATGCCAAGGCTGCATGTTGGATCCCTGAATGGGACAGCTGCATAGGAGGTTGGGCTCAATGATCCTCAGTGTCCCTTCCAACTCTTTGATTCTATGAATGTCTGGTTTTGAATGCCTGTTAACTGATTCTTAGTTCACACTCTTGCTTAGAACTACTCTATTGAATGGTGTTCCCCAGTAAGTATATTTGGGATTGCAGCCTTAATTATGCAGGTAGAATGAAGAGCAGTAAGATTGTGAGGGGGTGCAGGGTTATGTTCCAATAATATCCTGGCAGTAATACTCGTGAATATTTAAACAAGCCGGATTTCACCCCGTAACAGGTTTTCGCTTATCGGCACCTTTGGAAGCCCACATTTCATCCTGAGCAATGTTGTGAATCTTAACTTCCGAGGTTGTGTGCTACTGAGCGGGCAGAACATTTATCTTCATCTGTACCATATTCTCCATCATTGCAGTGCAGTGATCTGCAAAATCAACTTGTGACAAAGCTTGCCTCTTTGGGTTTCTTACTGCAGTGCAGAAATAGGCTTGGTGCGGAAAGGCTATGAACTTCATTTAAAGGATACTTCATTGTGAGCTCTTTAGTTAATCACAACCCGCTTCTACATAGGTATTGATTACTTTGGGTTTTCCCTTGCTAAGCAGTTTTCAAATGGCTGGCTTTTGCTAAGCTATGAATACTTTCACAGGTCATGCCACTGATAAGCCAAGCATGGGGATCCCTGGAGGCTGACTTTATGATGTGCGAATTGAACTAAATCTGTGCTGTGAAGAGTGGTGACTGTGACAGGTGCAAAACTTTAGTTGGATTGGCCTGGTTTATTTTAGAAAGCCCCATTTGTTCCCTTTATCCCAAATACTGATAGTGTCCCTGTGAATAGTCACAACTTTATTTAAATATCCAAGTAGCAGGGGACAAGTGATGGTGATTTCAAACTGTTAGGTATCTATCTCATATCATTCACTTATATCCTATGCCTACTGGATTAATCCTTAATCCTACTCAATAACAGGTCAGGTTCTGGTCGTATTAAACTCCCGACACCTCTTACGAAGGGACGCAGGTGGCGCTGTGGGTTAAACCACAGAGCCTAGGACTTGCCAATCAGAAAGTCGGCAGTTCGAATCCCCATGACGGGGTGACCTCCCATTGCTCGGTCCCAGCTCCTGCCAACCTAGCAGTTTGAAAGCACGTCAAAATGCAAGTAGATAAATAGGTACTGCTCCGGCAGGAAGGTAAACAGCGTTTCCATGCGCTGCTCTGGTTTGCCAGAAGCGGCTTAGTCATGCTGGCCACATGACCCGGAAGCTGTACGCCGGCTCCCTCGGCCAATAAAGCGGGATGAGCACCGCAACCTCAGAGTCGGCCACGACTGGACCTAATGGTCAGGGGTCCCTTACCTTTACCTCTTATGAACAGTGTTAGAAACTCAGATATATAAACTGGTTGCCAGATAGCACCTTAAACCTAGGTTATGTCTGCCAAAATGGAATATCTAATCTCAATCTTTTTTTCAATATTACAAAGCAAAAAATGAATTGTGTATATCATCAGCATTAATATATTTTATAATTGAATTGCACTTTACCAATTACACTAATCTCTTTTTTTGAAACACATGAACTAATACACATTTCACATCAGTGACACATTTTTACCATCAATAGCAATTACTAATTGGACAACACTAACATAAATGGGTCTTAGCTTCAGCAATAGTGACCAACCATAAGTCATTTGAATAATCAATATTTATAAATGCTGCACACCAGCCAAATAGTGGGGATGTCAGTCGCCAAATGGGGGACAGGACATTCCATGTGGCTGCAAGTGGACCATTTGCAGTCGCAAAACATG
Organism: Podarcis erhardii; assembly: GCF_964252035.2. Taxonomy (NCBI): domain Eukaryota; kingdom Metazoa; phylum Chordata; class Lepidosauria; order Squamata; family Lacertidae; genus Podarcis; species Podarcis erhardii. Next base: position 22,641,738 of record NC_138512.1, read on the forward strand.
CCTGGCGCCTGGGGAATTTTGAACACTGCTTATGAAGCCTCCAATAGTGAGCAAAACCCAAAACCACATGGCCAATCAGGAATTCTGGAAGAAATTATTTTCTGAGTCTAGCTACCTATTTTCAAATAATCATTTGTTGAAGAGATGGGTGAGAAGACAATCTCTTAAGACTTAATGATGATTGTTTGAACTTCTCTTTTGTGCTTTTGGGCACTTCTCTCATGTCTTTCCATCGTGCCTTCCTCTACCCCACCCCAGCAACAAGTAGATAAATGTCTACCGCAAGGGTATTCAGCTTGGTACTCTCCAGTTGCCATTGTCAAACAAATCCCATTGGCCACAGCTAGCATGACCAATAGTCAAGGATACTCAGAATTGTAGTCCAACATCTGGGGGGCAACACATTGATTACCTTGGTCTATTTAGTCAAAATCTGAACATGACAGCTTTCCTCGTGATTCCATAGAATGACTTCCCGTTTTAAAATGGTGCTAGTATTCAACCAAATTGCGACATTTGCTTGGATAGCATATTGAGCAATTCATATTGTGGTATCTCAGCGCAAGCACTTTTGGGATGGGGGTGGGGATATTCAAAGCTTTTTAAGATTTAAAAAATCCAAACCTGATTCACATACAAGACAAATACAGTGATTGCAAATGGAAAAATAGAGTCACACTTATGGGGCCCGTTCAGATTTTCAATGCTTCCTCAATGTGGAGTGGCCTGAGCCACAGCCACGTAGCAGAAGCATTCCTGTGACGGTGTCTTCATTTTAGACAAGTCCTTTTACTTCTTCATTTCAAGTGTGTATTTTGATGGATGTCAAAGATTAGTATTTATTTGTGCTTTCAAGTGTTCAGAGCACTTCACAGCAACCCTGTAAAGTCAAAACAAAACAAATTCCTTCCAGTAGCACCTTAAAGACCAACTAAGTCAGTTCTTGGTATGAGCTTTCGTGTGCATGCACACTTCTTCAGATACACTGAAACAGAAGTTTCCAGACCCTTCTATATAGTGAGAAGGTGGGGAGGGGTATTACTCAGAAGGGTGGTGGGAATGGGTGATTGGCAGATAGCTGTGATGAGCCTGTTGACGACTCTTAACGACTGCAATCGTCAACAGGCTCGTCAACAGGCTCATCACAGCTATCTGCCAATCACCCATTCCCACCACCCTTCTGAGTAATACCCCTCCCCACCTTCTCACTATATAGAAGGGTCTGGAAACTTCTGTTTCAGTGTATCTGAAGAAGTGTGCATGCACACGAAAGCTCATACGAAGAACTGACTTAGTTGGTCTTTAAGGTGCTACTGGAAGGAATTTGTTTTGTTTTGACTATGGCAGACCAACACGGCTACCTATCTGTACCTGTAAAGTAAGTTAGCTTCATTATCCTTACCTTGCATGAGGCGGAATGCAGGCTGAGGTTCAGGTGAGACTCGGGTCGCTTCTAGACACCCAGTTTGTCCAGGATTATACCTGATTTGTTTGTAGGGAGGTTATACGACAGTGACTCTTTATTAAGCATGCATTCTGATCTTTTTGAAGGGAGGTTAAATGATGTTGCCTCTGAGGAAGCAGGTATGTTGTGGATGACATCTCAATCAACTGTAATTGTGCAACCTGAATTTGCCATTATGTGATTGAATCCTGAAAATAGCGACCATCTGGAAGCATCCACAACTGAGATTTGAATTGGGCAGGGTTCATATTCTCAGCTGATACAGTAGATTTGGTCTTGTTGAGACTTGGTTTTAGCTTCTTCATCTACAGTGCTTACTTTGTAAGAGAAAATGTGCAAAGAAAGGGCTCTGTTTCACTATCTGGTGCTTAGAAAATGCATTTATCTCGCCCCCACCCATTTCAGTTGTCGGTAACGTTGGTGCATTTTGCCTTCTGTTTATCAAAAACATCTGCCATTTGGACATTTCCTTTCAGATACCCATTCACAGCTTATCATGGAAAGGAGCATATGCCGGCCACTTTCAAACTATTGTTTTGGTCTTTTGTTTGTCTATCCATTAAGCATGCTGGACTTTCATCTTTCTCCCATCCTTTCACTTTTCACTATGGTCATAATAATCAAGCATCTGTCAGTCTTTCTTGACTATTCTTAGAAAAAGAGGCACATATAAACTGATAATGTGTGCTCAGATTTTATCCTCCTGATTTTTAATAATTTTGCCTTTGTTGCAATGCAGTATGAAAACCAAGAAAGAATACTGAGTAGTTCCAGTAGATTTTGAAATAGATGCATAAGAAGGAGACTCATTGTAGTATTTATGTTTTTTAACCAGATTATGCTCAAAATGGGACAATAACATATTTTTAACTGCTTAGATTTTTTAAAAAATACTAAGCAATATATAAAAATACTTACTTTTCCTGTTTAGTTATGTGTATTTCTGTACACACACACACACTCACACACTCACACACACTATAAAATAGGATTTTGGTACATGAAAGAGTTTAAACAAGTAAAATATAAACTACTGGGTTTTTACTTTCAAATGTTTATAAACCCTTCACTAATGTCAAATGATAAAAAACAGGTAGATTCTTGTTACAGATAGGTAGCCGTGTTGGTCTGCCATAGTCAAAACAAAACAAATTCCTTCCAGTAGCACCTTAAAGACCAACTAAGTCAGTTCTTGGTATGAGCTTTCGTGTGCATGCACACTTCTTCAGATAGATTTTGTGGTAGATTCTTCTACCACAAAAAGCAGGCCAAATCATAGGACAAAGAAATAATACATAATTTTGCAAAAACACTTGGTTATTAATATGGAAGGTAAATACGTGGAGTCATCCACTGTTTATTAATCATCTCAAGACCCTCTGAGCCTTTTAGTAACCTGGACTCCAGATCTTCTAGTTATATTCTGTATTTGTCCACAGTTCAAATATATGTCATTCTTTTACTCGTTCGGCATATGCCTTTTAAACCATGAAGTATTAATCATGAGTAGTGATCCTGAATATTCCAATATATTATTGGACTAATAATGATTGTATTATATTGTGTTCATGTAAGCTCTGTGTGTTCAACTAAAGCTTTCAAAGATCTAAAGAGAGCAAAATTTATTTAGCCAAAACCTCAGTTTAAACAGGCCAATGCAATTGCCCGTAAGGATGTAATTGCAGATGTAATCAGTTTGAACAAATGGAACCAATAATTCTTATTTGCTAACTTTGCAGTCAGGCAGTCTAAAAACGTTCCTGCAATCCACCCAAGTGTTGGATGCTTCAGTTGAGCTCTCTCCTTTCGTCCCAAAGTCACTGGGCATCTGCAACTAATGGCAGCATATTAAATATAGCTTGAAGGACCTATTCCTGGCCTCAGAGTACAAACACAACAAATAATACAAGATATACAAGAACTGATTCCCCCATTCTCTATTTTTATATAGAGAGTGGTACCTCGGGTTACATACGCTTCAGGTTACATACGCTTCAGGTTACAGACCCCGCTAACCCGGAAATAGCACCTTGGGTTAAGAACTTTGCTTCAGGATGAGAACAGAAATTGTGCTCCGGTGGCGCGGCAGCAGCAGGAGGCCCCATTAGCTAAAGTGGTGCTTCAGGTTAAGAACAGTTTCAGGTTAAGAACAGACCTCCGGAACGAATTAAGTACTTAACCCAAGGTACCACTCTATATACATACATACATACATACATACATACATACGTGTGTGTGTGTGTAAATGTGTGTGTGTGTGTGTGTGTGTGTGTACACACACACACACACACACACACACACACACACACACACACATTACTTCAGTTTACTTCATACAAGATAAGGTCCCAGAACTTTTTATACAGCTTCCACAAAAGACCAAAGCTATAAGAATATCACACAGGTATTTGCAAAGAATGATTATCTCTCATATTTCCAGTCATAAACCCATTAAGGCGTCAGACCCTGACAAAGGTTAGAAGTTTATAGTTTTGTTGCTTCCAGGAAAATGTTTCGGCTGTCGGTGACCCTGAGTTCTGTGGTACCTGTGAGCAAAATGCTGCGCATAGTTGTCATTCCATACAAAATTGTCAGCCTTGGGAATTGCTGGGGGGACCACGAGCAAGCGCCATGACATGTACTTCTGCAAGACTAGTCTTGCCGAGAAGAGAACCGCAGAAGTGGTTGGCAGATTTGTTTTGGCTTTAACTTGGTAATACAAATTTAAATACCCCTGTCTCTTTTTTTAAGCAGCTGAGACTATTCAGATAAATTAATTAATTCAAAATACTAGATTGACGGGTATCTCAAATCCTGCTGGCAGGCACCTCTAAAACAGGGAGTGCCCAGATGTAAGTGCTAAGAGGCAAATGGGGGCAAATGGCTTAAGACCAGAGCCTAATCTGTAGGCCTCAGAGCTCATTTTTGGCACAGAAAGGAGTAGGGGTATGCAGTGTCAGCAACAGCTTGTAGGCTGCCTTGGATTGGTATAATTATTAGAAATTTGGCCTGCTTTTGGACGGCCAGCCAAGTCCTCCCCCCCCCTTCCTACTCCCATAATGGTTTCAGTGCAGTTCTGATAGCAAACACACCCACTGGTTGTGTGCATATTTCTGTATCCAGTGCGCTCTCACTGATGGTTTGGGAAGCAGTGTACAGTGGTACCTCGGGTTAAGTACTTAATTCGTTCCGGAGGTCCGTTCTTAACCTGAAACTGTTCTTAATCTGAAGCACCACTTTAGCTAATGGGGCCTCCCGCTGCTGCTGCCGCGCCACCACCATGCAATTTCTGTTCTCATCCTGAAGCAAAGTTCTTAACCTGAGGTAATATTTCTGGGTGAGCAGAGTCTGTAACCTGAAGTAACAGAGTCTGTAACCTGAGGTAACACTGTACACATAATGTTAGGCACAATCCACATCTGTCCTGTAGTTTCTTATGAAATACTGTGTTTAGATGGAGCTGATAGTGACTTAGGAATATAAGGAGAAAAAAATAAGTGCTAAAGCCAGAGGGATGCCATTTATGAGTACGTTGCATAAGGCACTCATATATGAGCTACCTGTTCAATATCTCTCCTCTTCCCTTCAATCTCCTTTTTATTATACATCCAGATGCATTGGTTAGCAACCTTTAATTATTGTATTTTCCTTCTTGGTTTTGGGTTGAGGTTGGTAGGTGGGTTTTGAGGTTGTTTTTGTAGCCTGTTTGATTTCAATATTTATTTTTAAGCTTTATTGAACAAAATTAATTTAAAAACCTGCAACATAATTTTATTATTATTATTGAAGGGTTCAAAACTTTTATGTGAGAATGAATTCTAATTACTAATTAAATTACTAATTACTAATTAATTACTAATTAAAGCAAGTGACATGCTGAAAAAAGGCTAAATATTATTATTTATTAGGCTTTTCAGACCCACCCTACTTTCTACCCTTCCTTCAAGGCAGAACACAGCAATAACAAAATACAGTCATAATAAAACCATCGTTAAAATAGCAACTAAAGCCTGTACTGTATCAACATTCAAAAACCTGAAGCAGCAGACTCAATAACACTTGAGTTGATGGATTCGTCATTATATATCTTCGTTATATAACTATTTGTGCTTTTACCTTGCATTATTATCTTGTGGTCTGTCCTGATCTCTTGTGATGAAAGGTGACATAATAATAATAATAATAATAATAATAATAATAATAATAATAATAATAATACAAGTGAAGCCACTGTAGCACAGATCCCCAGCTCACAGAGCCACTGTAGAAGGATAACATGATTTATGGATTTGAGCACCTCTGAAAAGTCTGGGATAATCAATAGGATAGCACCCCCACCCTCATCTTTCTCATGATAAGGGTAATCAATTACAGCAACCAAAGTAGCACCCAGGTCTGAAGTGAGATTGAAATGGGTTTAGATAATTCACCATGCCAGCAACTGGCAGCCAGCACTCAATATTACAGCGCTAAGTTTGAAGTATGAAATATAAGTGACCTCTTGCTAAAACAAAAGAGATATTGTAGCTTTTGTAATTGATAACTACAAACTTTCAGCTTTTGTTCTCTCTCTCTTTTCAGCATTTTCAGATTAATTCCTTCAAGATAGCATATCAGAAAATTAGTTCCTCTGGTGCTTGTGTCAAGGGCTAAGAAAAGTGGCCTTCCGTCGAAGCCTTCACCCAAAGGCTGGAGAGAGTAAGTATTTCAGTATAACTACTTTGATTTGTTCCAACAGGACTCTGCAGCCTGTGGCAATAAACCAGGGGTTGCCAACCATCTGCCCAGTGACCTCCAGATGAAAGAGAAATAGCCATAGCGGTGGAATGCCAATTCTGACATTGCACCAAACTAGTAAGAAGAAACAGCTGTTTGCAAATCCTCTTCAAACAATGGTTTGTCAATTCAGATGTCACATTAAACTAGGAATGGCAAACCCATATCTGGCCAGCAAAGCCATTTTCAGTTGACCATTTCCTGTAGAAGGTTTTCCCTGTTTCCTGCATTCTAGGACCTTTCTAGCAATGGTGCAGTGCCAGAGAGAGGAGAAGGGCCTTTCCTTTCCTTCATATTGCGGTATTGGGCTGAGAGGAGAGGTTCCTTTCCTTTTAAACTAGTGCTACGGGGTGGGATGGGGAGGGAAGTGCAGTACTTTTCCTTGCTCTTCAGAGATTGCATTTCCTCTTCTGGAACCAACTAGAACTTTCTACTTTGGCAACCAGAGGGAAGATAATCAGTAGCCCATTCCCTCCAACATTTCTCCGATGAAAATAGGGACGTCCTAAGGAAAAGCAGGTGACGAGGGTGGCGCTGTGGGTTAAACCACAGAGCCTAGGGCTTGCCGATCAGAAGGTCGGTGGTTTGAATCCCCGCGACGGGGTGAGCTCCCGTTGCTCGGTCCCTGCTCCTGCCAACCTAGCAGTTCAAAAGCACGTTAAAGTGCAAGTAGATAAATAGGCGTAAACGGCATTTCTGTGTGCTGCTCTGGTTCGCCAGAAGCGGCTTAGTCATGCTGGCCACATGGCTCGGAAGCTGTCTGCGGACAAACGCCGGCTCCCTCGGCCTATAGAGTGAGATGAGCATGCAACCCCAGAGTCGGTCACGACTGGACCTATTGGTCAGGGGTCCCTTAACCTTTTAAGGAAAAGCAGGACATTTCAGGATCAAAAAAGAAGCCAGGACGGCTTCTGTAAAGCCTTGCCCAGGTCTTCTCCTTCATAGACCTTGATGCCATTTGTGTCTCTGCTGCCAAAACCAGCAGTCTCACGACTACTTCTCCTGTTCCCCCCCTCCCACTTCTCTCCTCCCAGCCCATAATGATGCCTAGTAATGCTAGATACGACCTGACCACATTCTAAGTTTCTCTGCTCCCACAAACGGTGGCCAATGAGCAGGGGCAGGCAGTTGGGTTGACAGCGTGTCATACACTTTTGGTTAGTAGACATCACAGGGAAGTCAATGGGGAGAAATGGTCTCCTTCAGTCAACTGCCAGGCAACCCCTCGCCATGTTTATTCCAGCCTTAGCAAGTTTGCCTGCTGCAGAGAGGCCATGGCTGCTTTTCTGCTGCTGCAGCATCTACTTTTAAAGGAGTCTGATTTGCATTAGGAAACTCTGATGCAAGATGTGGGATAATTACATCAAGGAGAGAGCAGGAACCTCTTCACTGTATTCTACAGACTGATTTCTGTCCTAAAATTTTTAAACACCCAAGGGGGAGGAATTAGAGCAATTCAGATATTCTGCCTAAGTACCACATGCTTCACGTTTGAAGGGTCCCAACCAAAATATCCAGTCCTTGATGACGCTAAAAGCTCGAGAGAGAGCCAGTTAGTGGGTGTTAGTGGGAAGAGGAGCCCTGGCTTAAATTCTCTGTCACTTGGGAAATAATTACTATTTTTCAGTGTACAGTGTGCCTTGGGTTAAGAAGTTAATTGGTTCTGGAGGTCTGTTCTTAACCTGAAGCTGTTCTTAACCTGAAGCACCACTTTAGCTAATGGGTCCTCCTGCTGCCGCTGCGCGATTTCTGTTCCCATCCTGAAGCAAAGTTCTTAACCCCAGGTAATATTTCTGGGTTAGTGGAGTCTGTAACCTGAAGCGTATGTAACCTGAAACGTATGTAACCCGAGGTACCAGTGTAACCTACTTCAGAGCATGTTTGTTAAGAATACGTGAGATACTTGAAGAAGGATAACGTGGCATGTTTGCTTTAGGGATTTTTTTGCCTGGGCCTGTTTCCTACCTGAACTCGGAAGTAGCAGCATTCATGAAATAACAGTTTTGTCACTTTCGGGATTTTGGGTGCATGTTGTTAGGGAACATGGCTTTGTCTGCCACTGTGGGCTAGTGGTCAAGCTGTAGGTGGGCTGTGAGACATAAGACTGCAGGTGAAGGAATCACTTGATGATTGAAGGCTCTCTCTACTCTGAAGATGGAGTGGGAAGGCGTGTACCCCTCATGTCTCCTTGGAGGAAACTATGGGGCTTGAGGGGCTCAATGTCCGAACAACCCCTAAGTGGCATTCCAGACAGTTCCTAAAATTGTTGGCAACTGATAACGATAAAATGTCTGTGTTGTAGGATTCTTCTTTAAGAGCCTGTAGAGATATGGCATGCATAGGTTTTCTGATGCGTTTTTTCATACTGACAGAAATATGAAGGCATTTTCTTTTTCCTGCAGTATTGATAACAGTGTTCTGCCGATTTTCCTAATGAGTGCTTTTTTGGCCCCCGTTATTTATTTTTTGTACTGGTACATTTTTACTATATCTTTTGTCAAATTGAGTATGCAGTACTTCAGCGGGGGAAAGGGAGCCCTCAAGCTCTGTATTGCTTTTCGCTTACCATGCACTTTTTCACCACACAAAGTACTAGAGTTTATCTGATTTCTAATCTGATATATAATCACTGGTATTTTTTGGCACACTTACTCAGAGGCTAATTGTAAATATTTTATTGGCAAATGGTGTATAATTTATTTTGCCATTGTATTTGTTGTCCAAGGTAATCAGAAGAACATAAAAGCTCTCTGGTTTCCTATTTGAGAAGTGTTTGAATGACTATGACTAAAGCTTTGCTTTATTCTCAAGCTTTATAAAAGTTGTACAAATGCGTAAGACTAGTAATTAAACTGTAAGAAAACATTGAGTACTATTTTGCATGGCTACCATTTTAAAAGGTTGTTTTCTTTCCCTAAGATCTTGTTTTTTTCCTGTATAGAATTACCCCACTGTTCTTGTAAGCCTGAATTTCTGATAAACCACTGGGTAAAATATAAGTCCTGTTTTTAGCCATGTTTCAGGTAAGAATGAAAAGAAATTTGGGGTTCCTTGGAAGCTTACTTAGAGGCTTCTCAATGAGATTATAATTAATGGCGGAAAGTTTAAAAGAAAGGTAGACCACTGCTATCAATCTTAATTTGGGATCTGGAGTTTCAGTGGACAGTTGGGTGTCTTCCAAGAAATACTCTCAATTGATACATGGAATCTCTGTATCTTGCACTGAGTTCTAGGGCATGTGCATTGTTCATTAGCTGTGGCCTTTGTAGTATTATTTTTTTAGCTCTCTCAAAACCCTGCATCACAAGAAAGGAGGCAGAGAGTTCCAGCTTCATGTCAGCAGATTGCTTTTCACATATCCATGAGTTTGGGGTCATGTCTTCCAAAATTGTCTTGAGGGATTCTGATACATGCTTAAAAATTGTTTTTAACTAAAAAAGCAGAACTAGTCTAAGGGCTTCGGCTTTAATGGGCATTATAGTGGTACCTCAGGTTACATACGCTTCAGGTTACAGACTCCGCTAACCCAGAAATAGTGTTTCAGGTTAAGAACTTTGCTTCAGGGTGAGAACAAAAATTGTGCTCCGGCGGCGTGGCAGCAGCAGGAGGCCCCATTAGTTAAAGTGGTGCTTCAGGTTAAGAACAGTTTCAGGTTAAGTACAGACCTCCGGAACGAATTAAGTACTTAACCTGAGGTACCACTGTATTCCATTTTGTTGGCTTGATTTCAGTAGGCTGTGAGAAGGAAATATATATAAGCCCCAAAGGGAAACTCACGTAGCCTGACAATACAGTTGTTATATGTAGAGCAGAAGGTGAGAGTCTCTTGGGGTGTATCTCCCTGAGCAAAAAAATCTCCATTTCATGCAGCTTTCTTGAAGGCAACAGCAACCATGGTTGCTGGGCAGTGCTGTGACAATTCAGCTCCTGGTATGTTGTCTTTTACAAATGGAATTATTTGCAATTATATCAGGTGTTGTGGAAAGTTGTCCACATCACATGGGGAGAAAGGAAAGCTCAGAAGGCAACTTGAAAACAAGTCATGGGTTGCAGTGTAGTTGTTTACTTGGCTTCCCCCTTTCAGAGATAATAATGTAGGACAGCACCACAGGGAGCAGACATTTTTCTAAGCCTCAAAAACAAAATTAAAATGCACAAAGTTCATTTTGTTATTTGTTTTGTGTTCCTTCAGTTTTTTAGAAGAGCCCTCACTTGATTATTAGGCATATACATTTTGTTTTTTGTTTTGTTATTTTAGAGAGCCCCCTTGCACTTGTTTTCTTTGCTCCCAGAACACATGCTTACGTTTTAGGCTGGCATTCCTGATCTTGTGAAAAATGAATGGTTTTATTTTTAGAGAGGGTAACACATCATCATTTCTCCATAGCATGTAGCTTGATAATAATTCATGGCACTATCCTGAGGTTCCTTGAGATCTGGAGGAAGCAGCTGGTCACAGTACACAATATAAATTAAGCAATTGAGGCAGTTTGGTGGTGGGGACACAAGTGGGATTCCTGTGATATGTGATGCTCAGGGTGACCTCATAGACTATGCCCAGTGGGAACAGACCTGCTAGTTCTTTCCTGTATGCCTTATTCCTGTCGCTGTATTATCTGAAAGCACCTGATTTCCATTACTCTTAACACAAGCCCAGCCTACAAATAGGTAGCCGTGTTGGTCTGCCATAGTCAAAACAAAACAAATTCCTTCCAGTAGCACCTTAAAGACCAACTAAGTCAGTTCTTGGTATGAGCTTTCGTGTGCATGCACACTTCTTCAGATACACTGAAACAGAAGTTTCCAGACCCTTCTATATAGTGAGAAGGTGGGGAGGGGTATTACTCAGAAGGGTGGTGGGAATGGGTGATTGGCAGATAGCTGTGATGAGCCTGTTGACGACTCTTCACGACTGCAATAGGTCTTACAGGAAAAAGCAAGGGGTGAAAAGGTGAAAAATGGCTTTGTCATGTATAATGAGATAAGAATCCAAGGTCTTTGTTCAGACCAGGTTTCTCCAGCCTACAAATTCATACTTAATTTTTAAAATTCCTTTCCTGCTTCTCTTTTGCTGGCCGTTGCCTCCGTCCCAGAGCTTTTTCTCCTTCCTCAGCTGTTGCATGCTATCCTTTTTATGCCTTTCCCTTATATATCTGGCGTTTTCTTGGGGAAAGATGCAAACTACCTTGGACCTACCTTGTTCTGGCAGCCTCAAGACCGACTGTTAACCCAGGTGTGTTTCCAGCACTTTAAGCATTTCCCTGCTATAGTCCAGGATGAAAGAATATGCTTGCTAAACAAATGTAAATTGACACGGAGGGAGCCCCCTAACACCTGGTGATTCTGTATAATACATAAAGAAGCTGCATTTGGGAACTTAATGCAAGCTCAGCAATGGTGGAAGTGAGGTGGAGATTACATTTTTCCGTGAGATGCTTAAAAATGCACTCGAGCCTCTCATGGGGTGTTTGCATAACACCACAACGGATGTTTATGCAGGAGGGATATGCAATCCCTCAGAAATATATCTGTATGACACCGTAGGAGGAAGAGATGGATGGTCATTCTGGCATTAGATCCCTGATGGTTTTTTATCAGTCAGAGGAGATGTGCCAAGCATAGAGCTATCCGTCAGCGGGTTGGCAGGGCATAGAAATTTTCCTGTACAGAATTCTTTGGAGATGCTGGGCCTGTATGCTTTTGAATTCTGTTTATTTTATGAATAACTTTAGTAGAAGGCCTAGTTTGTAATGCATATGTTTGTACTCTGTTCCAAAGACCGATGGTTTACTTCTGAGGAAAGCCCCTTAAATCAACTTCAACAACTGCCTCCCTTTGCATTTGTGCTTTTAAAAACAAAATATGCATAATGTAAGGATGGGCAACTTCAGCACCTCCTACCATATCACAAGAAAGCGGACTACAGTGGTACCTCGGGTTAAGAACTTAATTCATTTTGGCTGTCCGTTCTTAACCTGAAACTGTTCTTAACCTGAGGTACCACCTTAGCTAATGGGGCCTCCCCACTGCTGCCGCACCGCCACCATGCGATTTCTGTTCTCATCCTGAGGTAAATTTCTTAACCCGAGGTACTATTTCTGGGTTAGCGAAGTCTGTAACCTGAAGCGTCTATAAACCGAAGTACCACTGTACTCCTAGCCTACTTAATGTATGGTTGTTGTTGTTTTTTAAGTGGGAGGTCCACTTACACTTATTCTGATTCCCTTGAAATGGTGAAATCAGCCTTTAGAAAAATTATTGTCAGATGGATTACAAGCCAGGAGTTGAAATGAATGATTAATTTGATTTTTTAAAAAATAGTCCAGCATCTTCTTCATCATGGTTTCAACTGCAAGGGCTAGAATTTTTTTTAAGTAAAAGCTGAAGCATGCACAGATGTTGCCCACATTTAGTATAATGGGATAATGCCAAATAATACTAATACACAGATAGGCTATCACTAAATAACTGACCCTTGTTGGGGGCAGAACAGAATGTTAAACCTGAATTAAAAATATACACAACCAAAACATTTTTGAATGTTTATGAATAAAATGATGTATCATCATCATCATCTATCTTATGACAATACCTTTATTAGACCAACCAAAATATTGTGGGGGCATATGAATTCTTCAGAACTCGTCAGCAGCTTAGATGATAAACAAAGGCAGGGGGAGTTGGATGATGGTAAAACTGTAATATATAAACTTTATTTTATTTGTATGCCTCCTTTCCATGGTTAAAAACCATGCCCAAGGCAGCTTACAACAGTAAAATATTTGATTAATTACAAACATAACAAAAGTAGGCATAAGCAATAAATAAAACACATCAAAAAGTACAACACCAAATTGAATGATTTCCACATCAATCATGATAAGATCTAAAAATAAAAACACAAAAAATAATATCAATAGTGTTATGTATTGAAGTTCTCACCCTGGCCACCAGGGGTATTGTGTATATAGTTTTCACTCAGGTCCACGTCAGTTACTTTAGGCGGGAAACCCTGGGTTGTTGTTGCTACAATGTTGATAGCTGGCTGCCTATAAAAGGAGGCCGGCTGAGCTATTTGCTGTTCAGTTCTGTTCCAGCATACAAATAAAGAGCTGCTTTGGAAGAATCGCTGTGTCGTCTGATATGTTCACCCACAACTTAACAAATAGCAGCAGTGGAAAATCCTTCAACCTAACAGTCTGTCCAGCAGCCTCACCTTTTGTAGCTGGAGTCAGTCAGGGCCCCACCTTCCCAGGCCAGGTGGGAAAACAACAACAACATCATTTTTTTATTTGTACCCTTCCCATCTGACTGGGTTGCCCCAACCACTCTGAGCGGCTTCCAGGATATATAAAAACATAGCAGAACATTAAACCATAAAAAGCTTCCCTATACAGGGCTGCCTCCAGATGTTTCCTAAATGTCATATAATTAGGCTTGCAAGACAGTGAGCAGGTCTTTAGGACTGACATCTGAGATGGTCTCTTGAATCCATCTATCAGGGTGTGCAGAATCTAAGAGTCTTAAGATGAGGCTTGGGAGCAGATGATAGCAGACATTCAACTTAGGCTGTTTCAGGTGCTATGCAGGTTTCAGGTAATTTTATATGTCATTCTAGGACGGGGCTGAAATTGAAGTCAAGTTGCTTTGCCTCACAGTTGTAGGGAATTTTTCTCTCAGAAAATGAATTCCCATCTTCAGATAGTATAATATATTCTCCCTCCATGATAGGATCTCACTATTGCACAGCTAAATTTGGTGTTTTCCATGTCAAACAAAATGTAGAGGTAGCTATGTTGGCCCATAAGGCAGGTGGTTCCACTGTGTCTTTTGGGTGCTTACTTGAAACATTTTTATTTCAACAAGCCTATGTAGATATGCAAATATTGATGTGCTTGATTCCCCTTGCTGTTCATTTTAATTATATTTAAATATTTATAAATGTTTTAAACTTTTTCATTGATGTTTTTATTATTTCTTGTCAACCCCAGAGGCTTTATTGCAATCAAGCGGCATATAAGTTTTGTTAAATAAAAATAATAAATGTGAAAAAAGAAACCAAATGCCACATTGGAGCAACATCTCTGTTCGCCAACCAAAACACCACAAATTAGTGTGCAAGCTTTCAAATTCTCCAGAACTCTTCATCAGGTTAGGTAGTAAACAACGCAGAAGGGTGTGTATGTTTGTGTAAAGTTGGCTGCTGGTAACGCCATCTGTGCCTGCATCTGGTATGAAATTATTCGGAGCTGTGTCCTCTCTGCACTTAAAAAAACAAAAACCCAGAATTCTGCAAAAACCCAGAATTCTATACATTGTGCAGATTAGAACACATTTGTTATTTCCTATTTTATGCAGTGGTTTTTACTGTTTTGCTCAAATGATTCAACTTCTCGGGTAGAGGCAAGGACCACACATTTTCAGGTATACCTTTGTGCAAGCAAATAACTTAAATAACTGGATTCTGCAACCAGCACCACATTCCGTGGCTTTTTCTGTGCTGCAAAATCATGGCTGGCACGTAGCTCCTTCTGAACATTTTTGTTTAGAGTACTGCTGTAGTTGGCTATTTTTAAAGTGCACTGTGGTTTTCTTTTATACTCTCACTCCTATACAGAGTGCTGGTATATTCTATTTCATCCATAGCTCCATATGGTGTTCTCTCTCTCTCTCTCTCTCTCTCTCTCTCTCTCTATTTGCACATTGGAACGGCTGTAGATAATTAGTTCCATCTAAGAATTCTTGAAGCTGTTCCACCACTTCTTTCTCAAGCACCTTGCCTCCAAAGGAGATATTGGCAGCTGGGGAATAGTGGTCCAACTGACTTGCTCCCTTGTATAAAAATAAGTAAGGCTCAGCAAAACTTTCACACGTTTCAGCTTGGGGGTCAAAAGAGTGCCTTGCCCCCCTTTTTTTCCTTCCTAGCATGCCAAGGAGAAGGCGAGGCTAGAATGTGCTAAGAGGGCCGGTGCTAAGGGATGATTAGAGGTTTCCTTTATTCAGGTTATGGCAATAACTTCATTGCCATGTGAATTAACTTTGCCCTTATACACCGGTACCTCGGGTTAAGTACTTAATTCGTTCCGGAGGTCCGTACTTAACCTGAAACTGTTCTTAACCTGAAGCACCACTTTAGCTAATGGAGCCTCCCGCTGCCGCCATGCCGCCAGAGCACGATTTCTGGTCTCATCCTGAAGCAAAGTTCTTAACCCGAGGTAATATTTCTGGGTTAGTG
This sequence comes from Podarcis erhardii, assembly GCF_964252035.2. Classification (NCBI taxonomy): domain Eukaryota; kingdom Metazoa; phylum Chordata; class Lepidosauria; order Squamata; family Lacertidae; genus Podarcis; species Podarcis erhardii. The sequence continues at coordinate 22,657,214 of NC_138512.1, forward strand.
GAGTCTGTAACCTGAAGCGTATGTAACCTGAAGCATATGTAACCCAAGGTACCACTGTATATCATCTATATATTTAAAATATAGTAATCCTTATTATTTTGTGAAACTTTATCCCATATTGAATCACTCTCAGCTACTGAATGGAGATCTTGACTTGGACAATGGGTTCATATTAATAGATTGATTTCCCAGTTCCACCTGCTTAAAACTGTCCTCCATTGAAGAAGCTTCAAGAAACTCAGAGGGACCCTTTTATCCTTACAACATCCTTGTGAGGTAGGCTAGGCTGACAGGTAGGGACTGGCCCAAGGTCACTCAGCAAACTTCATATAATAAAGGTGGTACTCATTCACAGCATAAAAATGCATATAGCATTCCTCCACTTTTAATCCAGTAAAAACTTGGAAAAGCATTGAATTAGTGGGGTTTTGTTTGTTTCCTCTTCTTGCTTCCTTGTTAGGACTCTCTTGGCTTTGTGGGGCTTGGCTCGCTTTCTTGAGCCGTCCACAGCTGTCAGATCCCGAGAGGAGAAGCAAATGGATTTTCTAACACCTACAATGATTTTACACCAGTTGTTCACTGCACCTGAAAATGGAGGTTATTTACCCAGTGCTGAGCTTTGCTTAAAACCAAAGTCGGTGCCCAAAGAAACACAAGCCTGTGCATTGAGGCTGTGAAATCCCAGAAGAGCCAGTGTATCAAGGCACTGTGTTTGCCTTGAAATTATTTATGCCGATCGGCGGAGGATGAGCGCAAACAGTAAACTTGCTCTGCATGGGTAGCCCAACAGTTCGTCTCTGCTGCTGGTGCGACAATGAATAATTTATAAACACATTACCCCCCCCAAAAAAAACACCCGGTGGAGAGGGTCATTAGCATTTTAATGAGAACAATACATGTGTTGTACTAAATCCTTTGCCTTCTGTTTCTTCTTCTCTTTCCTTCTCTTCTTCCAGTAAAACAATTCTGCCGAGCGCTTTGGAAATAGCTGACGACACGGGATAATGTGCTGAGTGGCACTATGGGCAGGCGATACCCAGGGGCTCACTATCGTCAGAGCAATTCATGTATGTATGTGAATTTTCTCCCTACCTGTAGATTTGAAAGCAAAGCAAAACCTGGTAGCATCTCTTGGCTGACTTCCTGCTTTTCTGATTGCACTGCCCACCTGCTGTTGCTATAGCCTTAGTGAATTTTTTTGGGCCAAATTTTCCAAGTTTAAATGTGCGAAGCAGGTAGATTTTATAATCTCTGCCAATGCGAGAGCAAAGCGCTTGCTGTGTACTAGTTGCCAATGTCACCGTTTGAATTTCTCAGGTAACTTTGATAAGACTGCACAGTTGGAATCAGGTGCACTAAATTTTCATGCCATGTTTTCTCTTGCATGCTGTGGCATACGTCAGTCTGTCCATACCCTTGCCTAAGCAGGTTTTGTTTCGCAGCTTGGGAGAGGAAGGCATTTCCGTAGGCCCCGAGACCAGCAAAATGTCCACTATATCTCTAACATCAATGAGATAATAATAATAATAATAATAATTTATTATTTATACCCTGCCCATCTGGCTGAGTTTCCCCAGCCACTTTGGGCGGCTCCCAATCAAGGGTTAAAAACAATACAGCATTAAATATTAAAAACTTCCCTAAACAGGGTTGCCTTCAGATGTCTTTTAAAGATAGGATAGCTGCTTATTTCCTTCACATCAGAAGGGAAGGCGTTCCACAGGGTGGGCGCCACTACCGAGAAAGCCCTCTGTCTGGTTCCCTGTAGCCTCACTTCTCGCAATGAGGGAACCGCCAGAAGGCCCTTGGCGCTGGATCTCAGTGTCCGGGCTGAACGATGGGGGTGGAGACGCTCCTTCAGGTATACAGGACCGAGGCCGTTTAGGGCTTTAAAGGTCAGCACCAACACTTTGAATTGTGCTCAGAAACGTACTGGGAGCCAATGCAGATCTCTCAGGACTGGTGTTATGTGGTCCCGGCGGCCGCTCCCAGTCACCAGTCTAGCTGCCGCATTCTGGATTAATTGCAGTTTCCGGGTCACCTTCAAAGGTAGCTCCATGTAGATGATCATTTCTCATTAAGCATGAGAAGATCAAAGGCAGCATGAGAATTCTAAGGTTGCACACCCTGCCTCTCCCATGAATAGGGGGCAGCCGAATTTGCCTTGCTGAGATTCTCTAAAATCCTGGAGCTGGCAGTTCACACACACACACACACACACACACACACACACACACCATGCAGGCATACACACATACAAAGGAGTCTTGCGGAGGCAGTGCTGGGCCTTCTGTGTTACCCTGGCAGCTCTTTTTATCCCTCCGCTCCCCATGCTACCCTGCTGAATCATCATTCAACATCACCACCATATTCACCCAGACAGCCCTCTGGGCAAATGGAGATGGCTGATGCTTCATCTGTGTGTCCATCCAACCTTCCACCTGTTAAAAAGCAACAAAAAGAGAAGGGGTGTTGTGGTGGCTCACGTCTGCCCCGGTGTGCCTATGCAAGCTGGCGGTGCTACAGTATCTGCTTCTTGCTGAACTGCACCTCTCCTTGCTATCATGTGCTGTTGCCTTTGGCATTCTTTGCCCCACCCCAGTCTGTGGGACTCCAGGATTAGGCCTTTAAGTCTGGCTCTAACAGAGGACAGCGTTAGATCTTACAGAAGCAAAAGAGAGGCTTGAGCATTTCTGGCCACTTCTTTTTGTACTTGTCTGGAGCAAAAGCTCATGTATCTCCCACATAATGAGACCTGTAAGCTCCTGACAGAGGTAACATTGCTTCTTCCCCTACACGTTGCTGCGCTGCTTTTCTGTGTTGTCCATGAGTTCTTGCCCCTGCTATATGGACAGATGAAAAAGCAGCACAGACTTAGTGAGTTGCAAAATCAGGCATGTTGAATAAACACATCTAAGATACACCCATGAGGGATGCGGGTGGCGCTGTGGGTTAAACCACAGAGCCTAGGACTTGCCGATCAGAAGGTTGGCGGTTCGAATCTCCGTGACAGGGTGAGCTCCCGTTGCTCGGTCCCTGCTCCTGCCAACCTAGCAGTTCAAAAGCATGGCAAAGTGCAAGTAGATAAATAGGTACCACTCTGGCGGGAAGGTAAACAGTGTTTCCGTGCGCTGCTCTGGTTCGGCAGAAGCGGCTTAGTCATGCTGGTCACATGACCTGGAAGCTGTATGCCGGCTCCCTTGACCAATAAAGCAAGATGAGTGCCACAACCCCAGAGTCAGTCACGACTAGACCTAACAGTCAGGGGCCCCTTTACTTTAAGATACACCCACATAACCTCCGTTCTCCATAAGCCGTGCCCCTGATCTAGCTGAGACATATTTTGTGTTTAGTTACCCCTTTCCAGTGTAAACTCATTGCTTTCTTATTTCTTGTGTCTGTCTTGCTGAAAGGCAGTTCAGGTAATACCACCGCAGCTGACCTGGGTCTCGCATCAAGGTCAGTTTTCCGTAAAAGGTTCAAAGACCTCTTTAAAGTTTGCAGCCTGTCCCTTTCATCTCCTTGAAATGGCAGGTGAGAAGTGGATATCCCTGTGGCTACTTTACTGCCAGTGATAATCCTTGAGCCTTAAGGCTTGCTATATTCCAAGCTTTGTCAAATAATCTTCTCAAGAGGCAGTACATGAAAAGTTCCTTGCAACTTCCCCCCTCCCCGAAAAGCCTCTCTTGTGTTAAGTCTTGGTATTTTTTTGTTTATGCCCTAGGCTACTATTATAATGCCATCTACCTTTTCTTCCCTTTACTGTATAGTGTTCTTAGGATCATGGAATCATAGATTCATAGAACTAGAGTTGGGAGGGACCGCGAGAGTCGTTTAGTTGAGCCCGTTGCAATGCAGGAATCTCAGCTAAAGCATACAGGACAGGTGGCCATTCAATTTCTGCTTAAAAACCTCCAAGGAAGGAGAATCCAATGCTTTCCAAGGAAGTCTGTTCCACTGTCAAAGCAGCTCTTATTTCAGAATTCATCTCTTCTGTATGTTCAGAATTTTAATTTTGCATTATTAGGTAGATGAAATCTAAATCCTTGGATGCAGGCAATTCAATTATTACTGTGATATGAATAGCGGGGGGAAGTAGAAGCAGATGCAGGTAGGGAAACTTAGCAAAGTTTTTCTTTTTTGCTGTAGCAAGGCTGCTTCTCCATTACATTTACACTGTTACAGTGATGCCAATGCTGCTTCAGGTCTAGAAGAAGACTAGATTTTGGATTTGATATCCCGCTTTATCACTACCCGAAGGAGTCTCAAAGCGGCTAACATTCTCCTTTCCCTTCCTCCCCCACAACAAACACTCTGTGAGGTGAGTGGGGCTGAGAGACTTCAAAGAAGTGTGACTAGCCCAAGGTCACCCAGCAGCTGCATGTGGAGGAGCAGGGAAGCGAACCTGGTTCACCAGATTACAAGACTATGGCTCTTAACCACTCCACCACACTGGCTCTCTCTAGTAGTACAGCAGCAGTAAAGGAAAGTTGCTGTATGTTTGTGTCAGGGGTTCAGGGAGAGAGACGCAGAGTGAGGGGGAAGGATTCCAGACTGACGAGGAAGAGGATGACAATGACCCAAGATTGTCCATGAGTCCGTCCAGTGAATCGGAGGACTCCCAAAAGGGAGCCCCTCTGGTCAAGCCAAGGGGAGCTAGAGGGGGAAGCAGTCAGGAGCAGGGAAACGAAGGGGGAACCCCCAGTGGGAGTTGGAGAGCGAGACCGGCTGCTCCGCTGGAACGGAGTGAGGGGGGAGGAGTGACCAGTGTGTCAGAAGGAGCAGAACAGGAAGCAGAGAGGGGAAGGAGATCAGGGCAAAACGTCCTGCCGGAAGGGGAGGAAAGTAGTATTGAGGGCAGTGTAACTGTCGAAAGGAAGGTCAGGAGCAACGTAAGCGCGCCAAGTTCAAAATGGGAGGCGCGCGGAAATGAAGAGAGTCCTGGGGAGGAGCCTGGTCCCAAAGCCCGAAGGAGGGGGGAGGAGGCGGCAGAGGATTCAGCCTCCGGAGAGTCCCGAAGGGAGAGAGCACAGGGGGGCAGAAAGACCCTGCGGAAAAGGAAAGAGAGAAAGAGGTGGACCAGTACAAGCCTCTTAAACTGGTGTCGAGGCGGGAGTGACTCAGAGGGGACTTCAGCGGTCTAAGGGTAACAGACGTAGGGTCACGGACCTCGGATGTAAAGCTACTAATGTTCTTCAATAAAAGCTTTTGTACATAAGCTGGAGTGGACTTTGGTCTCTTGTGAGCTGGGACCACGGGTGACTCTGACAGTTTGAAACCAGCTACCCAGAGTCTGCTACCTGTTTGCTGCTGCTGGGCAATTCTGTGTCAAGGACAGTCCCCTTTGGACTTTGCTTACCACCCCGTGGTCGGATGCCACCACAGTGGAAGTAGAAACAGCGGTGGAAGATGAACCAAACACTGGAACCTGCAGCCGGGGATGTAAGAAAACTGAATGGCAGTAGCCAGAGGGCGTTATGAGGAATGGAGGCATGCAGTGGTACTTTGTTCACGTCACAGTCGCAGGTTACCATGTAAAAAAGACGAAAAAAAGAATATCTGCTTCTGCTACTGGCACCCAATTGTAAGAACCTCTTGGTGTCTTTTAAATCTGCCACCTGTGCAGAAAACCTAAATGTTCAAAATAAATTAAAACCTCAGTTTCATAGGCTTTTCAGTGGAAGGGAAAGAGCTGAAGATTTTGAATTTTAGCTCATGTGTAGTAAGTAAGGTTGTTGGCATCAACCAGCAGTAATATATATTGGTTATACTTCACAAGCTGTAACCTTTCTTCTGTTCGGTGTGATAATGCCCTCTCACCATTTTATAGCTGGCTGTGGGATATGTTGCTTTCCAGGAGGAGAATTGGTGAAAAATATTCTGATGTACTGAGAACTTGAAGCTTGAGAGAGTTTCAAATAGAAGATCTAATAAATTCTCTTCTTCTTAGATGTCTGCTATGAGCAGGCTTTGTGCTCTCTATAATTTAGTCCAACTTCAGCAAATTCTGCATGCCAGGAAATCCACTTTGCTTGTGTTAAGATTTTTCTGCCTTCAATTTGTTTGTGAAGAACTGAGCTTAAAGGGCCACCAAGAATGCTTTACGTTTTCGTTTGCTTGGCAAATATAATTTATTTTAAGAATTAGCATTAGAGAGAGATGCTTTGCAACATAAAAGAGCAAAGCTGAGAACGCTTCTGCCACAGAGAAGGCATCTAGCAGCCAAAAATCATGACTTATTCTCCACTAGCACAACGCAATATTTTGACAGTGTTGTTACAGTAAATTTTGCTTAAAATATGGAATGCAATTGGGCGTTAACTCTGGGAAATTCCACCTTTCTGAAATGTACATGGAGAAATTTTTTTTCTTTTAAACATTGCTAGTGATACAGATTCTGCCCCCTGCTTCTGTATTTGCAATAATTATTTTTACTGAATAATTTGTCCAGCGTTGTGCTGCACTGGCTTTGTTTTGTGGCTTTCTTTGTTTTTAATTTCTTAAAATGATCCCTCTTTTCAGATTTCAAATAATAATCTATTTCCTGATCCATTGCTGAAGCCCAGTGATCCATGTCAGAAGTACATCCAGGTCAGATGCCCTTTCAGATATTTTAATACTGTACGCATAGAATTTCTTTCTCTCTTTCTGGGCTCACGGTCTTGCATTTACAATTTAAAAAATATATTCATTCTCTTTCTCTTTCCCTTTCCCTCACTCTTTCTTCTGGTGTTTTCTCTTCTTTAAAACAACGCAACCAGTTTTTCAAAGCCAGTACAAGCACAGTACTTGCCAATTTCTTATCCTTTGTTTAAAAGAATTGGGAGCAGGTTGCAGGATCAGGCAGAGACTTCCTCTTCTCAGCGCTCAGCTTGGCCTAACTGCAGTTAACTGTGCGGCTGATGTAACAGTTACCTGTAGATGGACCTATGCATTTCACTCGACAAAAGCGTGTTTGCAAGCCCATATATGTCAAGATAACTTGAGTACAAGACCAGAATGGGCATTTATAGGGCGGCAACTGGTGGGCTGGAGTGAGAATGAAGGATCAGCAGGCACCAGAAGAACTGTTTCCGAATCCCCTTCTGCATCTTTCAAAGCTTGGAGATTCTGTAATACTCCAGTGAAGTAGTCTTGCATAAAGCATTGTTGTGGTGTTAGTGGCTAGGACTCTGGTCTGAATCTCACCTCTGCCATGAACTCACTGGGTGCCCTTTTTCTTTTTCTTCTCCCTCTCCCTCTCCTTCCTCCTCCAGCCTACAATCTTCCATGCTGAGATAATGCTGTAGAGTTGTCATATATAGGAGTGTCTTGAATGTTCCACAGTGAGATATAAATATTCAGCATAATGGAGGATGAAGTGATATTTCAGTCGGTAGAGCGCAACGCTCTTAATCTCAGGCTCCTGGACCTGAGCCCCACATTGGGCAAAAGATTCCTGCATTGCAGAGGGTTGACCTAGATGACTCTTGTGGTCTCTTCCAATTCTGCAAGCTTTATAGGGCCGAATCAGTACATTAGATCAAGTTCCTGCTTATTCCCCACCCTCTTGATTCTTTTCAAAAGATGGGACATTTGCTCCAACATTTGGTCTTGGCACTTAGTCAGAAAAGAGATTCTGACTGAACATCAGGAAGAACATTCTGACAGTAAGAGCTGTTCGACAATGGAACAGACTGCCACAAGAAGTCGTGGACTCTAACCTTCCTTGGAGGTTTTCAAGCAGAGGTTGGATGGTCATGTATGATTTAGTTGAGATTCCTGCATTGCATGGGGTTGGACTAGATGGCCCTCAGGGTCCTTTCCCACACTAAAGGTAAAGGGACCCCTGACCATTAGGTCCAGTCGTGACCGACTCTAGGGTTGCGACGCTCATCTCGTTTTATTGGCCGAGGGAGCCGGCATACAGCTTCCGGGTCATGTGGCCAGCATGACTAAGCCGCTTCTGGTGAACCAGAGCAGTGCATGGAAACGCTGTTTACCTTCCCGCCAGAGCGGTACCTATTTATCTACTTGCACTTTGATGTGCTTTTGGACCGCTAGGTTGGCAGGAGCAGGGACCGAGCAACGGGAGCTCACCCCGTCGCAGGGATTCGAACCGCCGACCTTCTAATCGGCAAGTCCTAGGCTCTGTGGTTTAACCCACAGCGCCACCCACGTCCCTTTCCCACACTACAATTGTACAATAAGTCTGCCTTCATCCAAAGGAAATGCTTCCTATGCATGGCCAATTACAGTCTAGTTTATGGGTAGGCAAACTAAGGCCTGGGGGCCGGATCCTGCCCAATAGCCTTCTAAATCCGTCCCGGACGGTCCGGAAATCAGCATGTTTTTACTTGAGTAGAATGTGTCTTTTTATTTAAAATGCATCTCTGGGTTATTTGTGGGGCCTGCCTGGTGTTTTTACATGAGTAGAATGTGTGCTTATATTTAAAATGCATCTTTGAGTTATTTGTGGGGCATAGGAATTCGTTCATATTTCCCCCCCAAAATATAGTCCGGCTCCCCACAAGGTCTGAAGGACAGTGGACTGGCCACCTGCTGAAAAAGTTTGCTGCCCCTTGGTAGTTGTACCTTAACTTAATAACATTGATTTGTTCAATTGTTTTAGTTTTTCATTAGCACTACTGAGAGAGTAAGTAATGACCTTCTACCTCTCTCTAAAGTTCCTGTCAAGGCACTCGGAATTATTCTCCTTGAAGCACAAATTTATGTAGCATTTATTTTGAGGATGCTGTCAGGAGGTTCACAAGATCACTGCCCCGGGAGCATAATTTGGATCAATAAGAATGTGCAGGAGTCAGGCACAATGTACACCTCGGGCATCTCTTTGACTTGCTAGGTTTTAAGCTTTGGTAAGAGAACCATCTTCCTGGTTTGATTCTTTGTGTTTCCATGTGGTCCACTCAGCTCTCCTTGCAGCTGAATCAGAAGTGAGCAAGGAAGATGAGAAATTCTGCTGTGAAAAAAAGCCGTGTCTCTAATCATCAGTTTTAGAATATGATTTGGGCTATGCAGCACAGAAGATTCACTCCTCAGATAGGGTCTATTTTATGGAGTTCAGCCTCAGGTGATTTCTCCTTAACTCACCAAACTTTTTCATTTTTCTTCTCCTTCTCTACCTTTGTCTTTCAGGGGCACGTGGGGTTTTGTCAATTGCTTTGTTTTGTTAATAATGGATTAGAAAATCGGAAAGTGGACTACAGCACTGAGGTGAAAGCCCTTGACTGATACAGGGTCTTCCTGGCCATAAATCTTGATTATCTTGAACCCCTAGGCACTGTTACCCAGAAATATAAGCTTCCATCTTTTTATTAAGCTGTGCAAGGCGGTAAGAAAATTAGCAGCCCTAACACTGGTGAAGTTAGGTGATATTAGACTCTGGACTTCATGGTCTTTGAGAGCGTGTGTGTGTCTTTAGATGGCAATACGTATCACTTCACATTTTTAAAAATATGGTAGGCAGCTGTCATTTGTTTGGGGGTCCTGAACTTCTCCCCCAAAGTCCTGCCTCGGTGGCCCCACCATGTACTGTAGCCTTCCAATGTGCTTTCCAATATTCTGCAGATGAAAATATGGACAGTGTGGTAGGATGTATGCAGACAGGCTAAAACCAACAACTTGGTAAAGATGTACAGACAGGGCAGTTCTTAAATTGTCATTTGAGGTACTAATTCCACTGGCACCAATCCATTTCAGGCACTATGTACATTTTCAGGTCAACAGTAATTCCAGAAGGAAGAAGTCAATGTAGAAAAAGGTGTAAGAAGCTTTATAGGACTGAATCGGTACATTAGATCAAGTGAAGTCCAATTGCGGCTACACAGTGGAACGTGGGGAGGGACATAGCTCTGTGGTAGACCACATACTTTGCACGCAGATTATCCTGAATTCAAGCCTTGGCATCTCTGGTACACCTGGGAAATATTCCTGTCAGTCAGGAATATAGCTATACAGATCAATGGTCAGACTCAGTAAAAGGCAGGTTCCTGTGTTCCTAAATGCCTGAAATTTAGTTTTTACAACATCCACGTATCAGTGCCTTCTAACATAATAAATCCAAAGGATGTGTTAAAGAATAGAAGCCTGGTATATTATACAGTGATTTCCTCGGTGCAGCAGGACATAATATTCTGTCACAATTTATTTGCTAAATAAGTTGTGTGTGTGTGTGTGTGTGTGTGTGTGTGTGTGTGTACTGATAAAGAGTGAGGAACAGAGAAATCAAAGTAGGGAGGAGGAGAATATAGACAGCATCCCCATTATTGGCTTTGACAACTGGAGTGTGTCTTGATGCTGAATTAGTGTTCCCGGTATCAAAGCTGTAATGAAAGAGAAAACAAAGGGGTAGACAGCTGAAGTGATTCTCAAAGGTTTTTCAAAGGAGAGGTCCATGAAACCAGAAACTTTATCAAGCAGATCAGACAGTCTAGCATTTTTCTTGCTCCCCACCCCTGCCCCCGCTTGTTTTCAACATTGCATAACCCTAAAATGAATGAGCCATCTGCTTCATGCAAATCTGTTTTGACAAACAGGAGAGTGCTAGCTATGATCTGCAGACTGACCAGCACCAGACTATTTATTCAGCTGGATGTGTTTGCCCGTCCCTGCCCCTGTTTTAATTAAACATTTCTATAATCACTTCGATAATATACTAATATTATAATAATTTATCATTTATACCCCGCCCATCTGGCTGGGTTTTCCCAGCCACTCTGGTTTGTTTTTTTCCAAAAATTTTTTTGTTGATTTCCACAAAATTATAAACAAACAAATAAACAATCAAACATAAATCATTAACCTAATTTAAATTACACTTATTAACATTGTTAAGTGACTTCCTCACTTCCCCTTGGTTGAATTTCAATGCATATCCTTTTAACAGTTTTCCAAATCATGGTTCTTATAAATTTAACTTGAACATTGACATCCTTAAATCTTTTCATTTTGAAATTAAACATATTACTTCATCACTTAACTTATATAAAATCCTAAGCCAATCAAGTATCTGCAAGCTGTTTCCAATTAGTTTACCTTAACATATTTAACTAAATAATCATTAATTTTTGTCCATTCTTCCTTGTATTCCTCCTCCTTCTGGTTGCGGACTCTTCCAGTTAGGTCAGCTAGTTCCGAAAACTCCATCATCTTCATCTGCCATTCTTCCACTGTAGGTAGTTCTTGCATTTTCCACTTTTTAGCTATTAAAATTCTCGCAGTGGTTGTGGCATACAAAAATAATTTAACATCTTCCCAGCCACTCTGGGCGGCTTCCAACCGAATATTAAAAACAATGCAGCATCAGACATTAAAAACTTCCCTACATAGGTATCTCTTTTCTTATTCAGCAAACAGAAGCCCAAGAACCAGAACCGCTCCATATGTCTGCATGTCACCCCAGGTTTATTAGTGTTTTGCCATGACAAACAAAGTATGAAAGAAGAGCATGCGTCTCAAAATACTTGGGGATATGTTGTAAACACCTACTGGAGAGAGCTAGGATTGGTTCTGAATTCCTGGCACGTGGCCATTATGTGATAGAGATTCACATTTCCCATTCATGCTTCCTAAAGCCACTGAAGTCTCACACAGAATTTAGCCCTGTGTGTTTGCTGTAGGAAACTCCAGTGAAAACAATGGTGTATCTGCAGTGCCTTGTGAAAAACAGTTATACCCCGTTTTGTTCTTTAGTGATACCGAAATGCCACTGAAGCTCCTATCCTATTGACCAAGTCAGTGGCAGTCTTGATTTTTGTACCTTAACTGAAAAGTCAAAATAGCACCCAGAGAGTGTTAAGAGGACAAATATGAAGACGTTTGGTCATTTTTTTCTGATGACTGATGCTCAGAAGTTGTCAATTTAGCGTACACCACTTCTTCCATTTCATGTTCCTGAAACACCACAACTCACTTTCTTTTCCTTCCCTTCTTAGTATCTCCCCCACCCCACTTTATAAATGTTACTCCTATTTTTATAGAGTTACCACCTCTTTTTCTTTATTTGTGATGAATTGGGAGGAGGGGGACAACTGTTAATTTTAAAAAGTGATAGGGACCGGAGTGATGAAAAGCAGTCCCCTTCTGCTTGCAATCTGCTGGCCACAGCATTACCACTCAGTGGTGGTGGTGGTTTATGTGCCTTTAAAGGGAAATTAGGCAAATCTGTGGAGGATGGGTCTGTTAACAGCTCTTGAACCATGAATGTTATATGCAGACTTCCACAGTCCTGGAAGTTATACTTCTGAATGTCTGGGGATAAACAATGAGAGAAGACACTTCTTTTCATGCCCTGCTTGTAGGTTTCTCTGGTTGTCCACTCTTGGAAGGAAGGTTCTAGATAGGCCCTCAGTATGACTGAACAAAGCTTTTCCCTTAAATATAATCATAAAGGAAAAGTTCTGAGGGCCTACCAAGAACCCTCTTTCTATTCTGCCCTTCATAGTAACAGACAAAATCAATACCCGCTCTCCCCAATTTAGAAGGCCATATATTGTTCTTAAATACACCTTAACCCAGGGCAGTGCCATGTCAGTCTCCACCAATGCACTCTTATTTTAGTATTGTTACACTGCAAAATTGGGTGGAAAAGCAGAAATCAAAAAGGCTACGGCGAGATTTTGCCATGTTCTCCCCCTACATAGAATGCATGAACCAGGGGAGGGAAACTTCTGGGCCTCCAGATGTGGTAGGCCAGGGATCCAACTCCCATCAATCCCAGCCAGCATGGCCAATGGTCAAGGATGAAGAGAGCTGTTGTCCAAACAACATCTGGAACCACAAGTTTCCCACCCCTGGCATAAACCTTTCAATTTCCCTGCTCAGTTGCATGAAGCTTTGGAGAGTTGGCATACCTGGTTGCGCCTAGGGACCATGAAGGAGAGCTGTATTGAATGAGCTCACTAAAACCCTTACCCCTCCTCTGGTTATCTGCGACCTGCCATTAAATTCAAGACATTGCTGCTTATTTCATGGGTGGATATGCATGCAGGCTTTTCAATCCTGTTTCCAAGCACACTTAACTCCTGTTGATTATTATGCTTAAGGATACCTCATGAGTGTTTGTTTCTTCTACTTCCCCAGTTGACTCCGGTGTGGAAACCTTGGCAGGGTTTATGGCAAGCAACAGCGCGACGGACATTGTGAATCGGAACGGTCCTGCCACTCCGCCCAACACGCTCCACCTGCGCTCCTCTCACAACGAGCTGCTGAATGCCGAAATCAAGCACACAGAAGTCAAGAACAGCACCCCTCCAAAATGCAGGAAAAAATACGCACTGACTAACATCCAGACAGCCATGGGCCTTTCGGATCCTGCTGCGCAGCCCCTGCTGGGCAACAATTCTTCCAACATAAAGCTGGTGAAGAATGGAGAGAACCAGCTTAGGAAAGCAGCGGAGCAGGGGCAGCAGGATCCCAACAAGAACCTGACCGCTCCTACCACTACCGCAGGCATCAACATAACTTCTGAGAAGTTGGAGGGGAAAGAGCCAAACCAGGAGGATTCCTCAGGCAGCGAAATACTACCCACACAACGCCGGAGAACCAAGAGCTTCCTAAATTACTATGCAGACCTTGAGACATCGGCAAGGGACGTTGAGCAGAATTTGGGGAACAGCCAAGTGGCAGGGGAGGAGAAACTGTCCTCGCAGTGCAATAGCCAGGCATCCACAGTGATTGTTAACGGGGACGGCTTGCTTCGGAAACAAAACAAGCCAGCGAGTCCGGAAGATGGACAGGTAGCCACCGTATCGTCGAGCCCGGAAACGAAAAAGGATCATCCTAAAACTGGTGCCAAAACAGACTGTGCGCTACATAGGATTCAGAACCTGGCTCCGAGCGACGAAGACTCTAGTTGGACAACGCTGTCTCAGGATAGTGCATCTCCCAGTTCCCCAGATGAAACAGGTACAGATGCTTCTTTTGTATGTTGTGGGTGTGTGGGAAAGCAAAATGGTATGCGCTTGAGTAAATCCTTGCAAAGAGTGAAGTTTAGGCCAGTATATCAGTTGGCTTCAAGGAATGCAGCTGAGATTGCAAATTTTGCCGAGCTTAAGTTTTTATCTTTATAGCGGGACTTTCTACCCTTTAGCGATGCAATAACTCACCTTAAGAAAAGTTTAATTCTTTTGGTCATATAAATGGCTGTGATAAAACTAAAGAAAGTTCAGCTAGCCTGTTAATAATGATCAAATGACAGTGTTACTGATTCTGTCCAGTTGCTACACGAAATTGTTGTTTTAAAACTCAGAGCTTTTTTCCCTGGTACTTTCTGCTTTGCATTTAAATGTAAATTGCGGCAGCTCAATCCTAATCACATTTATTTTCAGAATGTGGCTTTGAGTTCGGTGGGACTTTGCTTCCTGATAAGTATTTTTAGGGTGGAGCTTTGAACTGTTACGGAATTGACAATCAATAATCTTCAATAGGCAAAGCGGTGCTGCAGTAATACATAGGATTGCATCCAATTCTGGCTTTCTGCTAATGGAAACACTACCACGGGGTATCTGATATTTCTAAAGTCCTCCTATGCAGACTTCTATCTCCCGAGGATTGTGGGATCCTTGGGACAGAATGGGATATGGCATAAAGGGCTTCTGCCGTTGATCGGGGTATGGGGATTGTTTAGAATCCGCTAGTCTATTTATACATTTTAAAGTCACACTGTTAGCTTTCCTGTCTATATCATGTGAAGATAGTGAATTATAGACAATAGAAAGTGGACGGGTCCCGTCCCCCCGTCCCCTGCCCACAGCTTTTATTTGTCAAACTTGTGAGTGTTTGTAGTGATGGAAACACACAAATAGGTATCGCAGGGACAAGTGATACTTTCAGTTTTATGGTTTGTTTGTAACCCATGTGATGGCACGTCCACACAGCAAGCTGTTGGTGTGAAAAGCCTCTCCAACATGATGGTGGCCATTTTGGCTATGCCAACATGCTGCCATTTCCCCCCATTGAGTTATGTTGGTGTGATTCAAATGACAACAGCTGCATTTGGGGAAACAGGGTCTCAGCAGCTTGGTGTATGATAATGCTCCTGTGTAGTTATGTTTCAAACGTTGCCCATCTCACTGATTCGGCCCTTGGCGTTTGTTCTGCATAGATGAGGTATAAGCAGCCGCAGGATTGACTCCAAGCCCAGAGGGCGATCTAGCGAAAGCCTTCCCTTCTTGGGTTATTTTCTCCTTGTTCCATCTTTTTGTCTCCTCTCCATACCCCATATCTTAGTGTTGCTGCCTGCTATTAACCTGGTTATTTATCAGGTCTTGCCCAAATCACCCACTGCTGCTACTCATGCCCTGCTTCTCCCTTTCTTCCCTCTCCACTTACTCTTCCAAACCTTTTGCATCCCTTCTCTTAAATCCTCTGCTGCGCCTCTATATCCCAGAGGTGCTGGGCTCTGGCCCCAGCCCAAGTATCTGTTGCTAAGGAAAAAGAGAAGAAAGAGAAGGCTATCATAATTTAGACCACACTTTTAAAAACATGGTTTTCAGGTTTCCCCAAAGCTATGAAACAAGACATTGAAATATGAGTGAATTTGGCCTGATAAATCTGTGCTTCAGCATTTTTTTTTAAAGCAGCATAGAATTCCTGCCAAAATTGTCTACTTGATATATGCTCCTAAGTGGATACTTAAATCTGTAAAAAGAAGGGAAGGGGCTGCCATTCCTCCCAATGGAATGGAATCCAGCAGCTGCTAGACTATCTAGCAAATTTAGAGTGCTTCAGTGTGTTTAAAACTGTGCTTCTGCATAATGTTGCATTAATGCGCAAGCGATCTAATTCCAATGGCTATATGCAAAGAGGATGCTCAATGCTGGGGCAAACCCATAGCCTTATTTCCTTTCCTGAATAGCAATGTTAGGCACGTAAAAGATAAAGCTATCAGGTAAGTAGCCTCAAAATTGACTCACATGTGAGGGAAACTGGAATTACAAGTGTCATTCCTAGTGAGATAGAGTGCTGATTGGGATTGCCTTGTTTTTGCAACCCTCTGACTTACCCCAAATAGATTTCCACCCCACCCCACCCATGAACTCCAACTGAAATATGTCACAAAATAATTATTTCAGATGAAATAATGAAGTGTGGGGACAAGAAGCATGAGGCCCCTGTGTGTTCTGTTCTCCTTGCACCTGTGTCCTTGCAGAAGGCATTGTAGGAAACTGAACCGTTGACAGAGGCATTATCAGATGATAAATTGATCGCTTGACAGGTTTGCCCCTATTGATGCTGAGAACAAAGCATCCTTGGAACAAGTGCTGTGATACAGACATCTGTATTGTCTGGTGGTTGTGTTTATTGTGTTTATTTGTTTAATTTAGTTGTTCAGTTTATATCCTGCCCTTCATCAGTTCCATTGATTGCAGAACTGGTTACGTCTTAGCACACATTTTATACAATAAAATGTAAATAACTGCTATCCTCTAGCATACAGCAAATGCCAATAGAATGGTCACATGCACACACCATATATATATATATATATATATATATATATATATATATATATATATATATAAAAATAATTTTTATTGGGTTTTTACATTTTATAACAACAAACACACACACAAAGACAAGAACACACAAACACATAAATACAATTACATACCCTAATTTTCTTTACCCACTTTCATTGACTTCCCCCCACCCCCTCCTCTTATATCCCAGTTCCAAAGTTAAATCAGCAAGTTCTTACCTAACCTCTTAAAAATATTCATATTATTTTTAAAAATTAAATTCTTTTTGTTTATCTATATTCAACTTATCCAATTCTCTTATAATCATTAATTTCTTTTTTTTTTTTAAGGTCGATCTAACTTCCCCTCCACAAATTTTCCCTTTATTATATTAATTATAGGTCACATTGACCAAGTAAAACAAAACATAACATTTTATAGTTCTATTCTCTCCCCCCCCTGCCCCGGTTTCTGTCCCTTCCCAGACAAATGTCCAAAAAACAAACAAAAAATAGTTCTTAGCCCGGATTCCTCACGTCCGAGGCGTCTGATTCTCTGTCAGTCCCTCTCTGGCAACTATGTTGGTAGTCCTCTTTGTTGGTCCTAAGACCCCGAAGGAGTTCAGTCAGAGTCACATCATATTTTCTTTCATCCAGAATGTTAAAAAGTGTTTGCTGCGAAAGACCATCTAGTTTTCCATACTCAAGAGAAAAGTCCCAATCATGTTGCTTTATTCTTTTTAGTTTTAGTATTCCAAGTACTCCAGGGACTTCTCTCTTCTTCTTTCTCATCTTTCGCAGATTTGTAATCCAAAGGTCTTCTTGCTCATGCTCTAACAATGCAGATTCCTGGTTGATATTTTCCACTTGTAGTGTCTGAACTCCTTCTTTCTTCTCTGACAATTCCAAAGGCATCTCTTCCTGCTCAGCTGCAGAGTTTTTATCATACGTCTCCTTTGTGCATTCAGCAGGGTTGTTTGTTTCAGAATTCAAGGTCATAAAAACTTTACTCAGAGCCATACTCTGCTCCTGCAGGATTCCCACGAGAAAGAACATTTTTTCTATCTCCGCCAGTAATTTTCCCTCTGCAGCCATTGTAATGTCACTAATCCCCCCTAGGGGGCTTTCAGTTATTTAGTAGTCCTTTTCCAATAATCTGTTACTTTGTTGTTATCAATACTTTGTTTCCAATCGCCTCAGTCCAAATGTATCAACTTTAATTCCAAGAGTTATTAAATAGCAAAATTCTTTACTTTGTCCGCCCGTTTGACAGCTTCTTTGACAGCTGTCAAACTCCTTTCACTTCTTCCTCCGGCACCCAAATAGGACACTCCCGGGTTTTTGGGGGGGGATTACACAAAATTCCAAAATTCCCTTTCTCTCAAGCACAAAATCTTCTTCTATCAAATTTGTGAAAAACTTTTAAATCATCAAAACAGTATTCATTCCGCCTTAATTCTCCGTTCCTTGCTTTGAATCGTCTATAAGTAGAGGGGGTGCGGACTTCCCTTTAACACATCCCCCGATCGTGCCGAATTCACAGGATAAAATTTTTAAAGTCCAAATTCCACTACTCACGGGTCCTTTGTTATCCAGTCCAAATTTTGGGAAGAAAGTCAGCGCTCTCCGGCCATGGCTTGCGGCTTCACTCCACTGAAGTAGCGGTCTACTCTCAGCACCACGCCACTCTCCGTACCCTCTCCGCAGCCTTTAAAAAGGCTCTTCGTGGGTCGGGGAGGGCGCTTAAGGTGCCCACCGAGTCACCAAGTCCGCAGGCTTCCGCGCCTGCGGTTTCTGAGGGTCCCCGTGTCGCCGGCACGGTAAGACCCGTCCTCAGTAGAGCCGATTCCCTCCGGAGCTCGGAGGGAATCCGCCATTAGCCGTTCGCGCTAACCCGGAAGTCTACCATTTATTTATAAAGCACTATTATATATAACAATCTCAGAGGTTTCTGGGAACTGTAGTTTGTTAAGGGGGCTGGGAATGGTAGCTGAGCATCCTTAAAAGCTACAGTTCCCAGGATTCTCCATGACTGGCACAAGAGTGGTTTAAATGTATCATGTGGATAAGATTACAGCAGCTCTTTAGCAGCAGCCTGCAGATAATTTACTCATCCCCCTGCCAAAAGCCTGGGTGAAAAGATTAATGAATAGCAAAAAAACAAATAATGGCAAATGTGGTCATAAACAGGAATTGCTCCCAAGCTTTAGTATAACTAATAAATATGAGGTCAACAGATTAAAAGGCCCCAGGTGGTAGGTACAAAGAAAAGGAAAGAGAACAAATAAATGATGCAACAGTCGCATCTTTAAAAGTCAGGTGACACTGCAGAATAGTTTATCTGAGGTGGCATATGTCAAAGCATTACCTGAGCACCTTTCAATGTTCCCTAGAATATCCTGAGCTCCCTTCCTCACCCTTTTCACTTTACTAGTATCTTCCTTGACTTTTGACCTGATAAGAATTCCTGGATGCCAAAATCCAAACTGGGGGCAAGTACTGTGTCAAAATTTGCAGCAAAGTAAAGCATGGAAATATAAGCTTTTAGACCTTTAAAAGAGGCCCTTCTAAGTGAGTTCCAAAATGTCCCCTTAAAATGTGGCTTTCCAAAATTTCCCTCTTCCCCAGCGTAGGAGAAGACCACACCTTTGGTACGTTAAAAATGGCTTACTTGCAAACTGTTCAAAGGCCAGATTCATATGCTTCAGAAAAGGTTTCACGGGCAGTAGAACTGAGCTTGGTGGTGAAAGTTCCTAAATGATTGGTTTAGGAACTTGAGTGACTGGTGAGAGCCATGCAGTTTGAGCTGGAGGAACTAGCTCAAACCTTGTCACATGCTGAGCTTCTCAGGTAGCCTGGGAAGTACAAAGGCTTGATGATCTAGTTCCTCCCAAGGTGAGGGGGAAGTAAGGTAAAGGTAAAGGACCCCTGGACGGTTAAGTCCAGTCAAAGGCGACTGGAGTTGCAGCGCTCATCTCGCTTCAGGCTGAGGGAGCCGGTGTTTGTCCACATGCAGCTTTCCGGGTCATGATACCAGCATGACTAAACCGCTTCTGGAGCAACGGAGCACCGTGACGGAAACCAGAGTGCACGGAAACGCCGTTCACCTTCCCGCCACAGTACCTATTTATCTACAGTGGTACCTTGGTTTACAACCATAATCTGTTCTGGAGGTCCGGTTGTAAACCAAAACAGGTTGTAACCCAAGGCAAGCTATCACCAATGGGGCCTCCCCCCAAAATGGGTTGTAATCCCAAAAAAGGGACACATACTTCCTGGTTTGACGTGGTTGTAATCCAAAACGGTTGTAATCCAAAGCGGTTGCAAACCAAGGTACCACTGTACTTGCATATCGTCCAGTTTCCTTAATATTTTGTACACCTTGGTCACAATTTCTGTTGGACTGGATGTAGATGGAACAATGCAATGAAATCCTTGTGTTCCCTTGATAACTTTCATTCTTTCAAAGCGTCATTTTAGGAAGAACTTTCTTCTTTTTCTGTATTCCTCATTTGTTGAAAATAAGAACTGGATAGAAGGGATGTTATCTTGGCACCAGGTTAACAGTTCCAGCAGTGTAATAATTTTGTGTGATATGTATTTTGTTGTAATGTTCATGAAATGAAGTAGTAAAGAATTCTTTCAAAGCGTTAATTCTATCATGTAAGCTATCACTCTGCTTTGGAACACCTTTTTAAAAGAAAAGCCTGACTAGCTTTTCAGACACCTTTTAATTGAATAACTTTCAAAAGAAATGTCTGAAGTAACTGATATTATAGTTAAGTCTTTTTATTCCGTTACATTTTACTCCAAGAAGACCCATTATCCTAAAAAGAAACCAATAAAGCAGACGTGTATGTACAATTTTTTTATATATATGATCCCATTGAGATCCCAAGATGAAATTTAGCAGGTATTATTTAATATTTCTGTTAAATAAGCAAAACATTTTTTGAAAAATCTAAATCATATTAATTTTTTTAAAAAAATTGATTTTGTAACTTAAATGTAAAATTTAAAGTAAGTCCATCATGTGACATATCATATTAAAGCCCATGAAGTTCTGAAGGGATTGGTGTTTTTAGTTTTGACGTATCTCAGTTCTGGCCTGAGCTACTAAGGTTTTTGTGTAATACTGCACAGCTAAAATTGTCATTTAATTTTTTTTCAGACCCTCATAACTCACAAACGGAATGAGATAAATAGTTAAAATTGTAGATTTAAACTTAGTTTTGATTATTCAGCAAGTGTACAAAATATTAAGAAAATTGGATGACATGAGGTAGATAAGTTGGATCACTTGGTATGAAATGATCCTGGTGTGCTTTTGAAGCTGGGACAAACAACGGGAGTTCACCCCGTTGCACAGTTTCAAACCTCCAACCTCCAACCTTCCTATCGGCAAGCCCAAGAGGCTCAGTGGTTTAGACCACTCTGAGAGGAAGTAGACTTAGCTAAGCCTGGCAGGACAGTTTACTCTATGGTATTAACTCCTTTGTGTGTTATTTAGACTTAACCATGTTGGTTATTTGAGACTGGTTTTCCTAAAGTTTTGTCTTGCTTGAAGCTATTGGCTGATCTAGTCTGATGGATTATATTAGTAATATTAATATTAATAAATTGCTATATTATTAACTGTTCACCCCAGGGTGAACAATCTTTCAAAACAGAACATTAAAATCCAAAATTAAAATCACAGGAATAAGTTGGCTCCCTGAATACATGCATCTTAAGTGTCAAAGGGCAGGGTAAAGTCTTAGGACTTTGCAGTCAGGAGTGTAATGCCCCTCTTGCGGCCGTTGTCTTAGCTGTTTTAATATCATAGGTTGATGTGACAGAGGGGTGTCAGCCCATAGCAAGGGGGCCTGAGTATTAAAGGACAGTGATATGGGCTGGGTCAGGGCTTTTGTTTTGTTTTTTAATAATATTTATTGAACATTTTCAAATATAACAGAAAAAAGAAAAAGAAAACATCCATTTTATAACCTTATTTTCATTGATATCCTTTCAGGACTTCCCCGCCCCACCCCCTTTTGTATTCCAATTCCTTCAAATAGATTCAACAAGTTCTTACCCCAAATTTTAAACTTATTATGATTAACCCAATGTTAAGAATGTTTTTCCATCCCCTAAAATCGACCCCGCTCCCTTCCACGAGTTCCCCTCTTTAATATGCAGAACAGGTTAAAATAAAAAAGATAGAAAAAAAGAATAAAGTATAGTTTAACACCCTTTGGATTCCAATATCCCCCCCCCTTTCCCGGTTGCGTTCCCCAGTGTCCATCCCTGCTGTCATCCTGGAGATCCCACATCTAGGCCGAAATCCTTCACAAGTCCACTTTGCCATCTTTTTAAAAGTCTTTGCCGCCTTTTTGGTCATCTTTAATTTTGAACGTCCAATCTTGGAAAAACTCTATCTCAAAAAGGCCCATTTTTTCCATCCAAATCTCTGTATTCAAGAGCAAAAACTCCAATTTTGTTTCTTTAGACCTTTCAAATCTGGATGTCCCAAATGTTCCCACTTCCAACTTTATCCAATTCTTATTGTTCATGTTGTTCTTGTTATTCTCTCTCCTCACTTTCCTCTAGTTTCATTTCCTGCTCCCCTGCAAAAATGTTCTAATTCCAAAAGCTTCTAAATCCTCTACAGAGGCTTTGTTATTCAGGAACATAACTTTACGTCAAGTCCCTTCCATTCTTCAATAGATAAATCCATTGTCTCCTTTAGTGTAGAGACCTCTGTAGACAAAATAGTATTCCATTTCTGCAGTTTCCCAGGAGATAAGAAGTCCTATTCAAATTCCATACCAGCAATACTTGTAGTGTCCCACATCCCCTCTAGAGGGATTATAGTAACTCAGTTTCCTTCCAGATCACACCCAACAGTCAAAGTAATTTGTTATTCCTTATTTTAAACAGTTAATATCCAATTTGTAACAAATATAACCGGCAAAGTCCTCATAACAAAGTTCTCTTTTTATTCTTCAACTTTGACAGCTCCTTTGACAGCTGTCAAAGCCTCTGTTGCTCCTCTCCCGGCACTCTCGCGGATCGCTCCCGGTTCACGGGGGGGTTGCCTTTTAGCTCACATTTTACTTTTCTCCTCCAGCCCAATCTTATAGTTTTCCATCGTGAAATTAGTAACTATCAAAATAAGGTAGCACTCGATCTTAGTTGTCAAATCCTTTGCTTTAATTCCTCTACAACCGGGGGGAGA
Organism: Podarcis erhardii; assembly: GCF_964252035.2. Taxonomy (NCBI): domain Eukaryota; kingdom Metazoa; phylum Chordata; class Lepidosauria; order Squamata; family Lacertidae; genus Podarcis; species Podarcis erhardii. The sequence goes on from NC_138512.1 coordinate 22,679,890, forward strand.
CTGACTTCCTTTTTGCACCTCCCCCGCTCGCTCCGAATTTAAATTTTTTTTCCCCCTTTTTAGGTCCAGTTTCCAATTACTCACGGGTTGTTCTTTTTGATCCAAATTTTCAATGGAAGAAGTCAGCGCTCTCCGCCGAATGGCATGCGGCTTCGCTCGGCAGGGGAAGCAGAGGACTCATAGCACCACCACCCCACCCCCCGGCACCCGCTCCGCCGCCTTTAAAAAGGCTCCTTCGCGGGTCGGGGGGCGCAAACGGTGCCCGCCGAGTCACCATGCCCATGGGTTTCAGCGCCCATGGTTTTTGAGGGTCCCCGCGTCACCGGCGCGGTAGGACCCAGCCCCTGCCGAGCTGGCTCCCTCCGGAGCTCGGAGGGAGTCCGCCATTCGGCGATGGCGCCAACCCGGAAGTCCTCGGGCTGGGTCAGGGCTTTTGGAGCCTTGTAAAAGTTTCCACATTAGTGGAATCCATCCCATGACTCCATCTCAGGACTCCATCTAAGAAGTTTTAGAAGGTCTAGAATTCTGTACTAAAATCAGTTGGACATGAACGTCCTGGAGGCAGTATAGACTAGAGCGTCAATCAGTGTTACTGAACATATGTATTTCAGTGACTTCAGCGAGACTGATGTTTCTGAAACCCTTAACGGGATTGCAGCCATGAAATGTAGTGTTGTTTTGAGAAAAATTCGGGCAGCGATGGGGATAGTGGGCAAAATGCTCAGCCTATAGATTTAATATATTCTGTGTAACAACATTTTTATCATTCCATTAATTTGGGGGAACAGAAAAACTATGCCTCATTTCAGTATGCAAGCAAAGATACCCAGAGTTATTTAAAAAAAAACAACAGCAGAAATTTCCCATTCAGTTTTTAATTGGATTTTACTACTATTCCACAGAGATATCTTTTTTTATAAAAAAAGCCATTTCCCTGGTCATTTTGGCTGACACGATTCTTGGCTTTGCTTAAATTATTGATTACAGCAGGGGGGGAGGGACTTCCTGATGAGAGCAGCACTCTCCCTAATAGAAGCCTCTCACTAAATCAATTTCTACCATTGCTGCAATGCACCTTCGGGGAGTTGAAGGTTAGGAGCTTCAAGAAGAATTTCTTTTTTTGCCTTCAAGGAGTGGATCTTTGCAATAAATTTTACTGAACTCTTCCTTTTTGTGTGTGTGGCTTTCATGTTTGTAAAAGCAGCCAGGAACAAGAGATTTTAATGAATTTTTGGAGGTGGAAAGAGGGTTCTGGCATCCGTGCGCAGATGAGCTGATTAAATCGCGATGTGATTGATGTAGGCTGTGGGGTCTTGAAAGCTTGTCACTTTGAGCAAAATCAGTCAAGAAATACTTGAGCGTCTGGCAATCTGGCAATCGGTTCAGTATTGTGTGCACCCACCGCTATAATTCCTTTACAGCTGTCTTGGTTTCTGCCGTCTTGGGGAAGGTAGTCAATTATATGGGCAACATGTGGCATTTCCACTCTGAAATCTACAGGCTGCCAGGTGGCCTTCCTTTCACCCACCCCAAACTTCATTCCTTGTTAGACTAATTAAATAAATGTCGCCTACGTAGCAGTAGGTCCCCCAGCCCAGCCCCATTCAGCTGGCAGACAGATCTGGAGGCTTTGCAAAGAGGGCGAGCACGAGCGAACATGAAGCTGTTAGAACATGTGCAGAACAAACTTAAAGGATGCTGGTGGCAGATCAGCTAAGGCTGAACTGCAGAGGAGGAGGAGCGAGCAAATGTGAGTAGTGAGAAATCATATATGTTATTTTTTTCCAGCTTGTCTATGCAAGCTGCCTATTTCTGTATACAGATGTTTAGCAGCTGTTGTCATTGGGGAACGTGGGGGTACTTTTAAGTCTTGTTTGCATGGTGCAGAGAAAGCTTATCTGCTAGGGCTGGAGTAATCATCACAGTATGAACTCTGTATTCTGCTGTTAGCACCTCTGTGTTAGCTCTGATCTGCAGAGCTTGAACATTTTCATACTGGTTCTGGATTCCAGATTCCCTTGGACTCATCGTCTCCTGGTTTTCCTTGACAAGCCCCTAATCTCTTCCCTGTGTCTACTTTGCTTTAAACACAATCTTGGTCTTCTCTAATCATGTTCTCCAACTTCAGGGTAAAGCAACTTTTTTCTATAATGGAAGGTTGGTTTTGAACTAATACTCATTTGTTTAGCGGTGTCTGATTGTTTCTGGCAGATAAATTTGGCAGTTAACTGAATCATTTTCCAGCTCATTTTTAGAGGGGTCACTATTGTTTCACACTGTGGGTTAATCACCAGGACAGTTAAATAAATCAAAGTTAGAAGTCATTGTTAATTCAGTGAACAGAAACTGATTTATAAATCAGTTACATATTTTTATTCAGCTAGAATATAAATATTTTTTAAAGATATTTTACAAAGCTTAGTGACTTCACCTGGCTCACATGGTTTGTGTGACATTCAGAAAAAAGTCAACAATGTACTGTTAAAATGTGGAAGGTACAATGCAACATTATTTACTATCAATTGGAGAATATCTCCTTATTCAGGGTTGACCAGTTGGTATAATTGCATTCATTGTGCATTAGCATAGGAATCTGATGCCTGCAACTTAAAGCTTCAGGCTGTCTCATGTATTGTCATTCTACAGACAATTGATGAAGAGCATTGTCTTGCTTAATTGAATTCCAAAGCAATCAACTTTTTTTGTGGGGGGGGGGGTGGAGAGAAATGGGAGGCTTCTTTTTAAAAAGAACCAAGATTTTGCTGCTAGAATACATAGATTTTTAAGGACAATATCCAAAGATGTTTTTACATTACAATATTAGCCACAGTAGTTGTAAGGTTTATACAGCCAGCCAATGAATAGGAAAGGATAATCCTCTACTGCAGCTTTCCCAAACCTCGTACAGTACTTTACAGATGTTTTGGACTGCAACTATCATTAGCCCCAGCCTTGCCAATGGTCAGGCACAATGGGAAGGCTCACAATCCCAATTAAGCCCCAATCTGAGATGGTGGAATTATTGGTTAGAATAATAGAATTGTAGAGTTGGAAGGGATCACGAGGTCATCTAGTCCAGCCCCGTAAAATGCAGGAATGTCAACCGATCATGGACCGAATGGGTTCATTTGAGCAATGTGTCACTGTGACCATTTTACATTAAGTAGATAATTCCGTAAGTATCACAAAGGCAGTCTACTGCTTGTGCATCTGTTCTCGGAATACAATATTTGTTGTGAAATTGTGATATATGGTGGCAGGTAAGATATCGTACCTTGTTTATGGGCAGATGGGACAGAGAGGCATTATTGGGTCAGGACCTGCAGTTTTGGCAAATGAGTTGGCTGATTATGTATGCATGCTAGTTAATAAAGCACTCAGATATTCAGTGGTTCAGAACAGGCAGTTTTGTCACCAAGACGGAGGGAGTGGAGTTTAGGAATTTCTAAATTTTCAGTTTGTCAGCAGACTTTGTAACGTAGAGCAGGGCTCTGCCGAGGCAGCAAAACACCAACCAAAAATAATAAATTCTTTTTAAAATGGGAATACTCAAATGCTTTATCAGTGGTAACTAAGCTTGATGTTGAATTTTGAGTGAATCATAGGAGAGAAGCGACAGGAGGGCGACTTCTCTAATGTCTCTGCACATTACTGTAAATGGACTGTCCGAGCAGTCCAGTTTTTTATTCATCCATCAGCCAGATTACATCTTGGCACCACTTTTGTTTACCCAGCAACAGCAGGCTTTAATTAGCTGGATGGATCGGATAAATTAAAAAACAACCAAAAACCTGTTTGCAAAAATCTACGGTTTTATCAACAATGCAGCAATGGCAATGTGGTGCACTTTCACTTTATAAAACTTTTGCTTCTTCATATTTGGTTTTATGATGATATACTGCTTCCCTATTACCTTTCCTTCCTTCCCCATTACTTATTGGGTTACAAAGCCAGGCTTCATTTGGAGCATGGTGAATTGCCATTTGATGGCTGCATAATATTTGCTTGGCTGGTTGTGAGCTGATGTTCCCTACGATTTCCTGAAGCGCATACCTAGGTTAGATTGCCTGGTAGATATCTAGCCTGCAAGCACCATGGTGGCTAAAATTATTTTTAGGACAGTTTTCAAATAATTTATTGCATCCTACCAGCAAATTCAGAGCCTCCCTTTTAGATTTTGATGCATTTTTTTCTATAAATTAAAACTAGCCTCAAAATTGCCTTGATAGCATGCTGAATTAGTTTTGTTGTTGTTGTTGTTGTTTAGTCGTTTAGTCGTGTCCGACTCTTAATGACCCCCATGGACCAGAGCATGCCAGGCACTCCTGTCTTCCAATGCCTCCCGCAGCTTGATCAAACTCATGCTGGTAGCTACAAGAACATTGTCCATCCATCTCGTCCTCTGTCGTCCCCTTCTCCTTGTGCCCTCCATCTTTCCCCACACCAGGGTCTTTTCCAGGGAGTCTTCTCTTCTCATGAGGTGGCCAAAGTACTGGAGCCTCAGCTTCAGGATCTGTCCTTCCAGTGAGCACTCAGGGCTGATTTCCTTAAGAATGGATAGCTTTGATCTTCTTGCAGCCCATGGGAATTAGTTAGCTGAATTACTTAGCTTCCAGGAAAAAGCAAGTGAACTGCCACAGGGCTCCATCCCCCAGCATAGTGCCTAGTTAAGTGGTAGTTGTAAGAAACAACTTGTCTTGGTAAGTAGTTTTTCCTTTCCTCCCCAATTTGCCTTTTATTAATGAATCCAACACCTATAAAGATATGCTTCAAGGCCAGTTTCCCCAACTGGCTGATCCCAAATCTGCAAAAGGACAAGCTCCAAGCTTCTAGGCTTGATTGACTAATGGCGCAAGCCTAACCATGTCTACTCCAAAGGAAGTCTGGTTGAATTTACTCCCAGGTAAATGGGGTTAAGGGACGTGGGTGGCGCTGTGAGTAAAACCTCAGTGCCTAGGGCTTGCTGATCGCATGGTCGGCGGTTCGAATCCCCGTGGTGGGGTGAGCTCCCGTCGTTCGGTCCCAGCTCCTGCCCACCTAGCAGTTCAAAAGCACGCTTAAGTGCAAGTACATAAATAGGTACCGCTTTATAGCGGGAAGGTAAACGCCGTTTCCGTGTGCTGCGCTGGTGCTGGCTCGCCAGAGCAGCTTCGTCACGCTGGCCACGTAACCCGGAAGTGTCTCCGGACAGCGCTGGCCCCCGACCTCTTAAGTGAGATGGGCGCACAACCCTAGAGTCGGACACGACTGGCCCGTACGGGCAGGGGTACCTTTACCTTAACCTTAAATGGGGTTAGGATTGCAGCCTAGGGATTCCAAAGAAAAAGCCTATGTATGGGATCATCATTTTGGAAAATAGGAGCATTTCCACATTAAGATGTGGGTCAGAACTCATGCAGCTTGGTGAATTGTTTTCCATTAAGGTTCTGATCCAGATGTTAATATGTGGGTGCTGATTTTTAGCCTAGTAGTTTTCTAAAATCATAAGTGCAGCTGATTAAAACTTCCACAAATGGGAAAACCAGACTGAAGTGTTTGGACTAAATACCACAATGGGTGGTATTCAACAAAGCCTCTTGAAAGTAATGAACCTAAGTTAGTTGTGTTCTTTAATATCATTGGATCTCCTCTGAGTAAAACTTAGTTGAATACCACCTACAATTTATTTTGTGGATTCGTTTCTCGGTTGCATCATTGGTTTTATTTCTTGATATTTACTAATAAAACCACCTTTTTAATCTAGATACTTTAAAGTCCTGTTTTTGTGCAAGCATGATAAAAACCTCACATGGCCAGATGCTCAAGTATTGCTGTGTGGACATAGCAGTTTGAAAGCATACCAGCTCGAATAGATAAATAGGTACCGCAACGGCAGGAAGGTAAACAGCATTTCTGTGCACTCTGGCCCTCACCACGGTGTTCTGTGCACCAGAAGTGGTTTAGCCACATGACCCGGAAATGCTGTCTGCGGACAAAGGCCGGCTCCCTTAGCCTGAAAACGGGGATGAGTGCCACACCCCATAGTCACCTTTGACTGGACTTAACCTTCCAGAGGTCCTTTACCTACCTGTGTTGGAATGACCATTCACTCAGCAAGGCAGCCAGGGGGGGATACACCCAAACTCTAAAGTACAGTCATACCTTGGTTTAAGTCGTTTCGGGTTAAATCTTTTCAGGTTGCGTCCCGCAGCGACCTGGAAGTAACGGAACGGGTTACTTCTGGGTTTTGCCGCATGCGCAGACGCTCAGAATGACGTCACATGCATGTGCAGACGTGGCAAATCGTGACCCGCGCAGACGTGGAGACACAGGTTGCGTTCTGTTCATGATGCGAACGGCGCTCCAGAACGGATCCTGTTCTCATCCAGAGGTACCACTGTATAGCTTTTTGTACACTCTCTTTTCCCAAGGCCAGTTTCTTCCTACCTCTGAGTAGGAAACAGTAGTATGCTTTTTCCTCTGATAAATCCCAGAGGAGATTTTAGTCAGAGCTTTCGGAGCGCTGTGCAAAAGAGTGGTCAGAATCACTGTAGCAAACAAGTTCCTAACACCCTTAATTTTTGTAAAGAAAACATGGGTTTGATCCAACCAGTATTCATCACTTGTAGGTACACAGGAAGTTGTCACAGATGCAGTTCAGTATTGCTTATACCAGGGGAACCTCTCTACCTGGCATTTGGGACTCTCCCCAGGACTCCCTTGATCTCCCCTGCTCAACGCAACCCCAAGTGCTATTCCTTCTGAATGTGTCCTTGAACTGTGAAAATGTCTGTTGCATGCCTGGGTTAGAGGTGTGTGTGTAAACCTATGGCTTTTGCATGGCTAGAATGTCACCTACTGTATAAAAAGGTAAGAACTGCATCTGTTGCTCTGGCCCTGTCCATCACTTTCATGCAGCCCTCAAAAGTTAACGTATGATAGAATATGGCCCTCGGACTGGAAGAGGTTCCCTTCCCCTGATCTATACTGACTCAGAATGATACAGGTTCGACTAATACATTTCTATGTGTGAAAAAGTAAGACTTTTTGAGCACATAAATACAATATTGTCCAACGAAGGAGCACTTTTGCTACTGTTTCCTGAATCAATTCTTATTCTAGGTCATTGGTTTTTGCTGTTTTTGGAACAGCTTAGTTCCCGAATGTTTTGGCTCCCGAACACAGCAAACCCGGAAGTGACTGTTCCGGTTTGTGAACTATTTTTGGAAGCCAAACGTCCGACGGGGCTTCTGCAGCTTCCAATTGGCTGCAGGAACTTCTTGCAGCCAATCAGAAGCCGCGCTTTGGTTTTCGAAGCTTTAGGAAGTCGAACAGACTTCCAGAACGGATTCTGTTTGATTTCCAAGATACAGCTGTATATAAATAGTGTTATCTGTGGAGCAAAACCTGTTGCGGATGGCAAAGGAAGGTTTTTGAAAGAGTTCTTGACATGAACCGCAGTAGCCTTTTAAAAAAGTGTAGTGCTTGATGCCACCTGGTGGACAGCATACAAAATACAAGTTTGAAAATAATTGTCGGAAAAAGGAAATCCTCATGTTGCAGGTTCCTGAATGATCTGTGAAGTCATCTCTGATTTCCCCCATTTTTATTAATGTAATCCATAGAAACATACAAAGTACAAAATTTAACACATAATAAAGTTCAGGACATAAATAAAACTCGAGTCAAGACACAGCAAAAATCACACAATAATCTCTACTAAGTATAGTTGAAAAAAACAAATATTGCTATAGTTTCTAATGTTACTACAGCAAAAACAGACAACTTGAGTTCTACAAAGTAGCATTATGGGGATTTTTTACACTCCAGATATTAATGAATAAGGTTGCTAATTAAACTGTGCTCAAATGCTCATTAAATTACATACAGTGGAAACCTCAGGTTGCAAACCTGATCTCTGCAGGAGGCACGTTCGCAACCTGCAGCGCCACGTCTGCGCATGCGTGGGTTGCTATTCAGCGCTTCTGCGCATGTGCAAAGCACCGAAACCCAGAAGTAACCAGTTCCGGTACTTCCGGGTTCGGCACGGTGCGCAACCTGAAAACGCGTAACCTGAGGCACCTGTAACCCGAGGTACCACTGCACAACTAAATACATACATTCAGGTTACATACGCTTCAGGTTACAGACTCTGCTAACCCAGAAATAAGTTAAGAACTTTGCTTCAGGATGAGAACAGAAATCGGGCTCTGGCGGCGCGGCGGCAGCAGGAGGAGGCCCCATTAGCTAAAGTGGTGCTTCAGGTTAAGAACAGTTTCAGGTTAAGAACGGACCTCCGGAATGAATTAAGTACTTAAACCAACTTAGACTGAGTTCTCACAAGCATAAAATAAGATGGTAAACCTGTGTCTGAACTATACCACTGTAGACCCCACTGTAGACCCCAGCTAGGGGCTTACAGAATGGAACACTTTTCCTCCCTCGGTGTCATGCACTGAGAAAACTTGGTGTGCTAGAATGCTTCTCCTTGCCATTGGATTTTCCATGTGGAGTTGTTGTTGTTGTTATGCGCATTGACATGATAAAGCCCAGATTCAGATTTATAGCTTCATGTGACCTCTCGTCACACCTTCTCACCTTCTATGCTTAGTGTATTGTGGGAGGAAGGCTCCCCCCATTCTGCTTGTGGAGGATGACATCTCAGACATCTGATTTGAAGTGTCATGAAAAGGCAGCACACTGATAACGATTATATTTATTCCCAATTAATATTGTAGCTATTTTTGTAGTCAGGGAGGTGGCTTGCAGCATCTGGTTTGCAGCGTCAAAACAAAATGATGAATTGACTGCTCTTTTACACCAAGTTGGTATTTTGTGAAACTTGCATTTATAAAGTAAAATAGGAATTAAAGGTGCATGCATGCAGCTAAACATATACTGTGCCTGTGTGCGTGCGCACGGCAGATATTGTTTTCTAGAATTATTGTGGATTGGGAAATACTAATTGAGGGGAAGGGACAACACATAGTGCAAATATCTCCCATCGATCAGCACCCACTAGTGTGGATGGGAAACATCAAGATAGATTTTGGAGGCATTAAAAATGCTGAAAGCCCTGGTGTGAACTCAGCCTCTCTCTCAGATTTAGCTTCCTATTTATAATAAGGTGACAATGTTGTTATGTGAAACACAGCACTCTAAAACAACATATGCAGACACATCATCTTATAAAGTAGCTTCTCCAATTTTACATGAAAAACTTTAATTAAGGTGTTTTCAGTTCAGTTCAGTTTGATGACTAAACTTCCGCAGGTTTCATCGAGCTGGCTCTTAACTGTTGGAACTAGATTTTTTTTTTCCTTTTTTGAATCATCGTTGGACTTCTTGAAGGTTTTTTTTGCAAAGAAGAGGATCCTGTTGTCTTGGCAACCAGTTGCACGCTGTGAAGGAGGACTGTTCCAAATGGCCAACTTTTGGCTGTTTATATCTCAGTTTCTTATTGAGTAATGCTGCCAAAATTAGACATGCTTGTTTGGCTTGCGATGCAGTTATTTGTCCTGTCGAATGTTGCTTTTCACCACATTTTAATTTTAGGGCTGCACTCAGGTTTCTTGCCATGAGTTTTCGAAGGACCTATCTGCTGACTTTCATTGTGAACTATGAGGATAGGTTGTGCTGCTGCAACGCATGCAGAGTAGTGGAAACATTTTTTAAATAAAATTGTTCGGCATTGAACTGTGATAATCACTTGCATGCGAAGTATGGACATTTGCAAAAGTGGAGTTACAATCTACAGCTGTTACATAGCCGCTTCATTTGAATCCTGTTTGAAACAACACATCAAGATTCTTCTGTTTATATTTTAAATCTGCGTGCTTCCTTTGTGTCTGCTTGTATCTCTTTTGGCCTGTTATGTCTCGCTAGAGCTACTGAGTTTTATTTATGTCCAGAAGTTTATTACGTGTTAAATGCACATAAATGGGGGGGGTGTCATAGGAAAGAAACAAGGTCAAAAGGGGGCCACAGTTGGAAAAAATGTTGGAAACATTGTTCTGTATCACTATTCTGTATCACCTGTGGCCGTCTTAGAATATTCGGGGTTGGGGGCATATGTCCCCCAGTTGGGAAACACTGATATAGAAAATAGAGGTTCTCACTCTAGAACAATTGACTGAGTTTTGCTTCTCTTTTGTAGGAACGAGCTATTGAAACTTCCATGCTTTTTATAAATGTAATTTGTAGGATATTTTGGTGAGGAGAAACCTCCTTAAACCAGGGTTTAATTGTATGCCTTCTAATTTTAGACACTATAGTATGCATAGTTATATTTCTTTGCACTCAATATTACATTATCCTTTCCTTTCTTGTATTCCTACTGTAATAATATTTTATATAAGCAGTGTGGTTCTCTGCTGCCTTGAATCATGGAAGAATATACAGTACTATGGTACCTCGGGTTAAGTACTTAATTCATTCCGGAGGTCCGTTCTTAACCTGAAACTGTTCTTAACCTGAAGCACCACTTTATCTAATGGGACCTCCTGCTGCTGCTACGCCGCCGCTGCACGATTTCTGTTCTCATCCTGAAGCAAAGTTCTTAACCCGAGGTACTATTTCTGGGTTAGCGGAGTCTGTAGCCTGAGGCATCTGTAACCTGAAGTGTATGTAACCCGAGGTACCACTTTACAATACTGATAAATGTTATATAAGGAACAGTGATGTCAATTCGCTAAGAAAAAACAGGGATACCTAAACCCATTTTTGTTGTTGCATCTATGAGACTATTTCTGTTTTGTGACTGTTGACCTTGTAAAATAGCCTTGGGGTGCCTGCCATACTAGAAAAGATATCTTCATGAAGTTGCAAAATAATGGAAGAGAAAATTGGCTCCATTTTACTGCACTTTCAGGTCAGTTGTGCCATATGGAGATACTGCTGCCTCCTGCAATTTTTATCTCTGTCTAATTGAATTGAGGCCAAGCAATGATTCATGTTATGGTACTTTTTGATTTGCTATCTTTTTCCTTTGGAGAAAAAGCAGTAAAAGAAAAACTGTTAAAATTGTACTATTATTCCAAACACTAATGACCACCAAATCCAATGTATTGTTTACGGCACTGTCAAGTTGTAGTAGCAGTTGATTTCCATCTTGTTTTAGGAAGTCGTCGTAATATTTTAGTACAGTGCAGTAAAACCATCACAACTTGAAACACAAATTGAATTCCCAAATTTGCTTTCATCACCTTGCCAAATTCAGCATCTGAATTGGAGCATATCATATAGAATGGAGTTTATTGTAGCAATAAATCAGCTCTGTGGTAGACTGTGACAGCTGGAGGAGAGAGTTATAAAACAGCAATATATTACTTTACTCAGATTTTACTGCACCTTACATTTTTTTCCCAAACTCATCCCTAACCCTCTAACCAAGTGTATGCCCTGTGGTTCTAAATACTGTTATGTTGAAACAAGAAAAATATTGCAACAGAAACCGTATTTAGAACCATAGGGCGTACATGATGCTTGGGCCACATTCTGTCATCTTTCATGATGATGATTTAAGGCTGGGTTGGAGAGCCTATGGCCCTCAAGATTATGTTGGATTCCATCTCCAGACAGCCTTGGGAAGCACCATCAATGGTCAAGGATGATGGAAGCTGAAGTCCAGCAATATTTGGGCTCCAACTCGTCATCCAAGGACTGCATGTGGCCCTCAAGGCATTTTGGGCAGCCCTTGGCAACATTTGACCCACATACACACAACCCCACATAAGCGAGGCGCTGGCAGAGCCCTCATGCCTCCTTCCCAAAAGCCTGTTTAGTGCTTTCCCAGCTATGGGAAGGAGGTCGAAGGTTGGAGGCTTCCAAGACACTGCCAGAGCCTTGTGCCCCCTTCCTGTTCCTGCAGCCAGTTGGAAGCCGCAGAAGCTCAGACAGACGTTCGGCTTCCAAAATAGTTCGCAAACTGGAACAGTCACTTTTGGGTTTGTGATGTTCGGGAGCCAAAACGTTTGGGAACTAAGCTGTTCAATTTCCAAGGTACGACTGTATGACAAAAAGGCATTCCAGGGTGGATCTGCTACACTTTTGAAATAGAGATCTGGCTCCTCAGCTGTCCTCTCAAGGGGCCATGGAATTGCAGCCTAAATAAATACATTTTGTTAATAACCGTAATACTGTTTTGCTATTACCACGTGTGTTGTTATGGTCCCCACATTTCAATATTAATTAAGATAGAGACTTCATAGGCTACACTTGTAGAAAGCCACTCACCTGGTCGCCTATGGTAAATACCGTAATAATCACCTCCAGGCAACCAGGCCGTGAAACCAGTCTGATGCTGGCTCTGTCCTCAAGACCTAAGTAAACCAGACTTGGTTTTCAGAGGAAAGGGAGGAACTAGCCGGAAGGCAGAATCATCAGGCTCATTCTGACTAGTGTGAATCTGATGTTCATGGCCAACAAGATATAGTGAATTCTTATTGATTATAACTTCCCTGGGCTTCCCATAAACATCTTTTTTCACTTGCAAGCTGCTATTTGGAGCAAAACTGACAGTATATGAATTCTGGGGTGCTTTACATAGTCTTTCTAGGAAGTGAGGCAAAATTCTTTCTCATTAAAGAACAACATTTTAAAGGAAACCCTGGATAATACAACACTTCAGTGCTCAGAAGGCCTGAATTAATAGAAAGATATTATTTCTCAGTGTGATTCCTATAAACATTTTTTCTCTATGTATAATAATAATAATAATAATAATAATAATAATAATAGTTGATATCCAATTAAGTCCTACTCAGAGTAGATCCATTGAAATTAATTGACTTGTCCATTGAGTATGATTAATGCTGGATATCACCCAGTATATTTGTAATTAGTCTCAGAAGCAACTAGAGCAGAATGAAGTGCTACACACTTCAATAAGCAGATATATAATGTTTATAGTACACGATAGCCTTGTTATATTTAAAAGAAAAGTATTCAGAGAATTGGACACAAGCCTTAAAATTCTATTTAATAAATTTCTTTTTAATTTGGTGAGGCTCCTCACTTAAAATATTCTCTTGTCTTAATTGCAGGGGTTTCTGTAATCATCTTGCAGTGTGTATTCTTTTACTTGTTTAGTCATATTGTCCTTATTGAAGATCTTACTGAAATCTGTTTTGCTTTTTTGTTTCCAAGTCAAAACACTGCTGGAGGCTTCTAAACTTCAAAGACATTCATATTTGGTTCTCTAACTTTTACGGCATACTATGCTGTAGTCATGAATAATTACATGTAATTTTCCTTTCATCTTTTGTTGGTTGCTTGGTTTGGAAGAAGTGGCTCATTGTGAGCAGCATTGTACATTTTTGCCTTTGTGTACATACCATGATTTGAATTCCAGCTACTACCACCAAAGGCCTTTTCCTGCAAAAGGTACTGCGACTGCAGTACTGTACTGTATTAAGGGGAGGAATGTTTCGTGGCAAAGAATCGAGGGTGCTTGGAAACTGGCTTGTTTCCAGAAACAATTTTCCCATTTCACCTTTTAAAACAGACAGTGTGTGTATAGAATAATTAAAACCTTTCATTCTCAGCGGATCTTCATTGTTGGCTTAGGTTTATGAAGCACATCTGAAAGCTCTGTACAATGTAATAAGGAGCCTTGCAAGTCACGTGGCAGAATCGCAATCAGTACACAAAAGTTAGCGTGATTCTGGCAGCCTTAATGCCAGTAATAGGTTATTATTCAAGTTACTGCATGACCCGACATGTTCTGGGTATTAGAAAATAATCTTCAGTAAAAAATCAAATCAAATGGTTAAGTATGTTAGTCATTACAAGATATTCTGGCTTCTTTGCGGACTCCTTTGTCTGTTTGTAGGTCCATTATACCTGAATACCCCTGGAATACAGGAAGCTGCCGTAGGCCAAGTTAGATCATTGGTCTATCCCAGCATTGTCTACACCAAGCGTGGACAACCATGTTTTTGTCCCGGGCCACATATGCTCAGGGATAATTGTTTGCGGGCCCCATGCCAGTGACTGCTGTCTTGTTGTTTTCAGAAGCAAAATTGTGTCATACAGATACCATTACTTTAACCTTGCTTCGCCGATGACAGAACTGTAGTGTTTCTGCAACACTTGATTTTGGGGTTTTTTTGAACTTGTTTCACATGTTAACAGTGTTTTGGGGTTTTTTGTTCCCTGCAGATATATGGAGCGATCACTCATTTCAGACAGATCCTGACTTGCCTCCAGGCTGGAAAAAGATCAGTGACATAGCGGGCGTCTATTATTGGCACATACCGACAGGAACAACCCAATGGGAACGTCCCATATCCATACCAGCAGAACTTCAAGGCTCAAGAAAAGGCTCCCTTAGTTCGATCACACCATCTCCCACTCCAGAAACAGAGGTAACGTTTGTTTTTCTGCTTTGAGTCATAGCTGTCAACCATCCCTTATTTGGTGGGAAACTCCCTTATCCTAGTGCCATGTCCCGCTGCTGTCCCTTATTGATGATGTCCCTTAAATTTCCCGGGTTTCAGAGGAAGCAGCTCCCCTCCCTGCAACCCTCCCTGCCAGCCAGGGAGGAGGGAGGCTCCAACTGTGTTGCTTGGCTGCCCGCCCCGCCTCCTCTCACCAGCCTCGGCCCCGGGAGCCCCTCCCCACTGGGACTGATGGGAGCCTAGGGCTCTTCTGCCACCATCCTCCTCGCAGCCGCTGAACTGAGCTTCTCTGCCTGGGACCTGCCCGCCACTGCTGCTCCGGCCAGGCCGTACTGTGGCTGTGCCGCCGAAGGACCCGGATGAGATGGGCAGCCTGGCACGGCCTATGAATTGCTGAGGATCCTTGAGAGGAGAGCGAGGGCAACCATAGAGAAAGCAGTTCAGAGAGAGGAGGAGGAGGCAGAGGCAGGACCGCAAGCGCTTCTCCCATAGATTTGTAGTGGTAGACTAGCATAGATGGTCTGATCTGTGGGTTTACTTCGGGCGCTATTCCCCCCCGCCCTTCCTCCCGTCCCGCCTGACGGAACTGAGAGCTGCAGATGGAGCACGAGAGAAAAGATACAGAACTGCAGCAGCATCTTCGTAGCTTGGACTTGGTTTTGCGCGAAAAGTGGTTGCTGCTTGTAGTTATTTAATTGCAGTGTTTCATCAGCTGGTGTCTTGAGCAGCAAGCTCTGGAAACGAAGGGCTAAAAACCGGCGCTGCTCTCCAAAATTATCTGGTCCCTTTTAACTTCGCATTTCAGCTGGTTGACTTACTTTGGCTGCTGATCCCTTATTTTCAAGGCTGCTGGTCCCTTATTTTCAAATCTGTAAGTTGACAGCTATACTTTGAGTCTGTGGACAGGTGGAGAACCATTTTAAAAGGTTAACTTTTTTTTTTTTAAAGACTTTTGATACATCAGAAACCAAGAATATTAGCATATCTTTCCTCTTGCTTCATGCAAACTAGTGGCTGCGACAGCCGTGCCAGTTAGTTGCTTTAATCTTGCATGGGATTGCCACTTCTCCATATTACTGCTACATGCAACAACAAATGGAAGAGTGTTGCAATCCACATGGATTAGAGCCAAACTAAATGGTGGATCAGCTGGTCCACATTCACACTTGTCTTGAGTTCAGCGGCACATCAAAAAGAAAAGTAGAACTTGTTAGGCCTGCAGAGAAGCCCCTGAAGCAAGAAGAAGCCCTAGTAATCTCACAAAGCTGTTCCTCCAGAGCCATGCTTCATACTACGTAGATAGCATACGGCTGCGTTGAGTTTAAGGACTTGTCATACCAGTATAAGTGGACCTGATGGGTTGGGAAGTGCTAGAAGTGATCTAGGTTGCCAAGAGGATCAGAGCAGCCATTCGTTGCCATTGCACACAGGAGAAGCTGTGCCATGGCGAAGCAGTTTGCAGTGACAACCACACAACAAATGAAATGTTGTAGGCATCAACCCTTATCGTCTTTGAGAGAAGCTACAAACTCCCTGCCCCCAATCCCCAAGTATTCTTCCCCGCAAAGCATTAAAAAGTGGTCTGTCTTTTTCAGCTCAGTTGTAAGAGTTGTGCAATGAATATCGGCTGGAAAAAAATCAATTGCAGATCTAGATCTCTAATGTGTAGACTACCGAGTTGTTGCTTTTGTCTCAAATACAGTTTTTAAAGTACTGCCACTTTCGTTTAAGACGTGGGTGGGGGGCTCTCAGTACGTTAACCTCATTAATCTGAACTTTTGATTTTTTTTGTATGCCATGCTAAAGAGCAGAAACTGCCATTCTTTTCAAATCTGTTTTAAATGTTAGTCAAAACTTCTTACTAGTAGAAGGAAATGACCCAAAAATCAGGCAGTAAAACACCTAATTGGGCAATATGACACCACAGACCACTTTGAATAAGATGTCCTGGCAGTAGCAATTGTTTGAACCTGGCAAGTAAAACATTGGGAGGAATCTTTTGTGTTTTAGCTGGTTCTGCATACATCCTCTAGAGTAAAAAATGATTGTCCCTCAGCTAGGGGAAATAAAAACCAATAAATCCAAACACACACAATAGGTGCCATCCATAACACATTATATTCCTCCTTTATATTTGTGTATTTATTATTTAGATTTATATCCTGCCTCTCCACACATTAATATGTGTAGCTTGATGGTTGCCTAGACTCATCAGAGAATATTCTTATTTCCTTTGGCCTTGAGCTCAACCTAAGAATCACATTATTTTCTTTGTGCTGTGCTGTGGTTTTATAAAAATTAATTAGCTATATATAAATTGCAAAGAAATGCTTTGAATCAAAATTGCGTTGGTGTTTCCCAATCCACCATGGAAAAATTGTTGGACAGTTTGTGTGTGGATACTGTTAAGTAAAAGGCAGGAGGGGTGAGTAGACTGCCTCAAGTGACAGACTGTGGAGTAATTTTGAAAGGGCAACAGATTGTCACATACTAAGTTCATTATTATATTTTTACCACCATAGTGGGACATCATTTGGCTTTTCTGCCTTTGGCACCAGGATGTCTTGGGCCACCTCAGATAGGAGTATTTAGAATAAAGAATTTGAGATGAGTTCCAATTTACTCTCCATTAAAAAAATATTTTCTTCATATTTCCTATTCAGCCCCTGTTAGAAGCATCTGGTATTGATATACTTAGTCTGAGATGAAGATGTTTGAACCTTTTAGCTATCTCAGAAACATGCTTGGGAATGTTTTATAACTGAGCAATTTGTCATTTTGCTTATTATTAGATATAGTCTGTCTCCTATTACTTTCCTTCTGTGCCTTTTCATATGAAATCTTGCTTTAAAAAGTAGCAATCTGGCCTGAGTGGAAAGCAATTCAGTTTTAATATTTTTTCAGTGTAATAATAATGTTATTATTTATACCCTGCCCATCTGGCTGGGTTTCCCCAGCCACTCTAAAAACATGATAAAACATCAAACAGGATAAAACATCAACCATTACAAACTTCCCTAAACAGGGCTGCCTTCAGATGTCTTCTAAAAGTCAGATAGTTGTTTATTTCCTTGACATCTGATGGGAGGGTGTTCCACAAGGCAGGCACCACTACCGAGAAGGCCCTCTGAGCTGGACCTCAGTGTTCAGGCTGAACGATGGGGGTGGAGACGCTCCTTCAGGTATACCAGGCCGAGGCCCTTTAGGGCTTTAAAGGTCAGCACCAACACTTTGAATTGTGCTCAGAAACATACTGGGAGCCAATGTAGGTCTGTTCAGGGAAGCTTTTAATGTTTAATAGGTTATTGTATTTTAATATTCTGTTGGAAGCCGCCCAAAGTGGATGGGGAAACCCAGCCAGATGGGTGAGGTATTATTATTATTATTATTATTATTATTATTATTATTATTATTATTATTATTATTTCAGAACTGGTGTTATGTGGTCTCGGCAGCCACTCCCAGTCACCAGTCTAGCTGCCGCATTCTGGAGTAGTTTTAGTTTCCAGGTCACCTTGAAAGGTGGCCCCACATAGAACACATTGCAGTAGTCCAAACTGGAGATAACTAGAGCTTGCATCACTCTGGCGAGACAGTCTGCAGGCAGGTAGGGGTTCAGCAGGTTTGGGAAGGCTCCCTCACAGAGGGAAGCATTCACCACCCCGCAGAGTCCATCAGTTTTATGAGGCCGGATGGGCAAGGATCAAGGAGACAGGTGGTCCGTTTCACTCGCCCAAGCAGCCTGTCCGCATCCTCGGAGGTAACAGATTGTGAGAAGATTTTAAACAAGAAAACTGAATATAGCATTCTGTGCTGTTGTGTGACTTGGGTCCCATCTGCACTATACTTTTAAAACAGTGTCATACCTCACTAAACAGTCATGGCTTCCAAAGAATCATGGGAATCGTAGTTCATTAAGATTGCCAAGAGTTGTTAGGAGACCCCTATTACTATCACAGAACTACAATTCTTAGAGTGGTTTCTCAATCGTTCCTCCTTCCCAGCAAATGCTGTATTAAATAGGCCTATTATCTTAGCCAGCAAGACTCTTAATACAGTGCTACCTTGGTTTGCAACCGTTTTGGTTACAACTGTTTTGGATTACAACCACGTCAAACCCGGAAGTGTGTGTCCCTTTTTTTGGATTACAACACATTTTGGGGGGATTACAACCCATTTTTTGGGGAGGCCCCATTGGCGAAGGTGCGCCTTGGGTTACAACCTTTTTTAGTTTACAACCGGACCTCCAGAACGGATTATGGTTGTAAACCAAGGTGCCACTGTACTGTATTTTCTTGCGAAGTCGTGATTTTCATTGCAACAAGAAGCCTGTCTGTATTTCTTATTCCATTGTTCATTTCCCCTCCCTCTCCTTTTTATGTTTCCACTAACATTTGATATTGTCTGTTCTAGCAGTTTGAAAATACTAACTGATCAAACACTGGGAGATGGAAATAGTTTTCTTTTCTTTTCTTTTTAATTGATATTTCAGAGTAGGCCAAGACAATCTTGTCAAGCTCCACAATTTGCTTCCTTTCATTCAAATATCCTAATGATAATGCAAGCACATTGTGTGTTGTGTCTGTCTCTAATTCGTATGAACTTTCCCTTGTCCCAGTTCCTTGTCTTGGTAAGTAATGTTAGAAGTGGTCCTCACTTCTACTGCTTCCAAATACCTCTGTACTCAGGGCTGGCTCAACAATAAGAGACAAACAATAAGAGGCAAATAATTCAGGGGCACCTTCTTCTGTTAGGTAAATGCCTTTGAGAGGGACCCAGCCTACAGGTGCACAGGAGCAGTTTAGCAGCTTTCCAACCAGAAGAGAATAATTTCTGTGTTCCAGGGAATTGGAGAATCGATCTCTGCTGGTTACTGAAGGGATAGACACAGTTTGTAAAGGAGGTTAGGGCATATAAATCTAAAAACGATAAAATAACATCCCAAACAGCTATTACTTAATGTGCTATTATAATGAGGCATAAGTGCAAATTTGGGGTGGAAATTTTTAATTTTAATTTTTAATTTGCTTGTTCAGCATCAAATGTTGAGCCAGCCCGGATTCTACAGCAAATTGAATGAGTTTAAACTTGAGGTGACCTGTTCCCTAACCCAACCTGCAAATATCAATGCTAACAACAGTGTTTTTGTGTTCCCCCTCCCTTTTCTTCCTTTCTTTCCTCCCTCCCTCTCTCCCTCCTTTCTTTCTTTTATTTTTTTATCAATGTGCTTCTTCCTGTGTGAATAATTATATATCTAGAAACAGCCATGGAGTGATTTTGCTGTACTGAATGGGGGAAAGATTAATAGTGACATTTGGAAGGCAAGTATATTGTCAGATTTTAGAACACTTTAATGCTTTTTTAACCTTTTAAAAAAACCATTTTGCATGGCCATGGCTGTATTTATCGTATTTATCCTCCCAAAAATATCACTCATGACATCCAACCAGCCAGAGAGAACAGGAATTTTGGTCTAGCTCCTTAACTTGCTACCTCATTCTGATATTTTTCACGCACAACGCATTTGTTCAAGTCAGCAGGACAGATCTTCACCCATAACAGAATCATGCCTGCGCCTAACAAACTGTAGTGTTCAAAATATGTGCATGCCTTTATATACATATATTCGCTAAAAACACGGTGCTGCTGCTTTGCAGGAAGAATATTCTTTGAAAATAAAAGCAAATCCATAGAATAAAAGCCTCGCATCCTGTATAACAAGCTGTTTTCCCCTCCTGCAGGATCTCCATGCAGCCACAGTAAATCCAGACCCCAGTTTGAAAGAGTTTGAAGGAGCAACATTGCGCTATGCCTCTTTGAAGCTCAGGTATGAACAGTTTATCTGTTAATCATCTTTACTCCTCAGTCCTAGATGCATTTGCTATGACATAGGTCTCATTGATTTCTAAGGTATTTTCCTTTACGTAAACGTGTTTTGGACTGCAGCTGTAGATTACTGTTCTTTTTTTTGTAATCCTATTGAAATAACTGGAAAACAGAGCTGGCCAGGCAGAGGGCCTTCTCGGTAGTGGCGCCCGCCCTGTGGAACGCCCTCCCATCAGATGTCAGGGAAATAAACAACTATCTGACTTTTAGAAGACATCTGAAGGCTGCCCTGTTTAGGGAAGTTTTTAATGTTTGAAGCTTTATCGTGTTTTTAATACTCTGTTGGGAGCCGCCCAGAGTGGCTGGGGAAACCCAGCCAGATGGGTGGGATATAAACAATACATTATTATTATTTATTATATTCTTAAGTCTGGTGCCCACATACTTTAGCTCCAGGGTCGCCAACATGGTGCCAGAGTGCCCATCAGTTCCTCCTATGGCACCCACAAAAGGTGTCCCTTAAACATGCCCATGTTTATTTAAGACACTTACAGGCCACTTATTCAGATTTCTATAACACAAATAGTGTTTTAGCTTTGGAAAAGTCTGGAAGGAACCAATTGACTTTTAATGTGTTTCTGGGCTGGTGCTAAAGCCCTATAAAGCCTGGATATGGAATAACTGAAATAGTGCCTTCTTTATATGCAATGACATACGACAAGGGTGGTGCACGTGTGACCCTCCAAATGTGGGATTCCCAACTCTGATCAGCTCTAGCCAGCACAGACCACAGCTAAGGATGATGGGAGTTGTAGTCCATTAGGATCTGAAGGGCATCTCCAGGCCCTCCTCAAAATCCTGGAGCCTACTATTCTCTGTTCATGTGAATGCAGCCAACGTTTGACAGGTGTCCGCCACTCATCATGCAAAAATATTGTCTTTGAGTTGTCCATTCTATTTGGCCCTAACACTAACAGTAGCATTTCCTTCCCAAAACAGAAATGCCCCACAATGCGATGAAGATGATTCCTGTAGCATCAACAGTGATCCAGAAGCCAAGGTCTGTAAGCAAAATAATATGTGTGTTGTTTTTGTTAAAAAGTCACTAATCTAGATGGACAATAAATGTAGTGATCATATTTCAGTTTTAAGACCTGATACCCGTAGACAGCATTTCACAAACTAAAAGCATTGCAAATGGAATTATGAACTAGTTTAGCGAATGGCGAGTGGGTTATTGGTTTGCTTTGTGTATTTTTTTTAATCTTATATTTTTTGTTGTTGTTACTGCCCTGGGATCTGCTGATGGAGGGTGGTATACAAATCTAAAAAATAAAAAATAATAAAAATATTCTGTTGAATTGAGAAAAATACTGAAAGCATAACATCAGCGTGACATCTAATATTTCACAAACCATATACAGTAATGAATTGCAGAGAGCCCTATGCACATTAGGACATATCTAAGAAATCCCACCTGCTGTACGCCAGCTCCCTCAGCCAATAATAAAGCGAGATGAGCGCTGCAACCCCATTGTCGGCCACAACTGGGCCTAATGGTCAGGGGTCCCTTTACCTTTAAGTACGAAGGACAATGGAGTGTGCCTCCAGGGGTGAAGTCAAACAGCTGGAGAATCGCAGCACCTGCTGCGGCTGCAGAGACTGGTAACTCATAACCTCTGCCTCCTGTGTTGGTTTTGCTGTGTTAGTAGCACCCAAGTGACCGCTATAGGGTACAAGCCTGGGCAGCGTGAAGGGAGGTCCTGGGTTGCCCTAACAAGAAGCCCCCTCTTGGTCTCACTGATGTACATTAAAGGAAAGCAGAGCAGTATGTTTGACACCAGTTTAGCTGCAGGAGTTGCCAGAAAGAGATGTACAAGGCCTTAGGGACTCCACTCCAGATTCGTGCAGGGTCCTTAAGCCGTTTCTTCTCCCAAAGATGTCCTGCAAGTACTACCCTAGGTAAAGGGACCCCTGACCATTAGGTACAGTCGTGGCCGACTCTGGGGTTGCGGCGCTCATCTCACTTTATTGGCCGAGGGAGCCGATGTACAGCTTCCGGGTCATGTGGCCAGCATGATTAAGACACTTCTGGTGAACCAGAGCAGCGCACGGAAACGCCGTTTACCTTCCCGCCGGAGTGCTGCCTATTTATCTACTTGTACTTTGACGTGCTTTCGAACTGCTAGGTTGGCAGGAGCAGGGACCGAGCAACAGGAGCTCAGCCCATTGCAGGGATTCAAACTGCCGACCTTCTGATCAGCAAGTTGCCGACCTTCTGAACGGCAAGCCCTAGGCTCTGTGGTTTAACCCACAGCGCCACCCGCATCCCTAAGTACTACCCTAATAAATAAATAAATAAAATTATGCTGGTAGGAGCTAAAGGACCAAAGGCAGTAAACACATAGTGCACACTGGGACTTTTCTGTCCCGCTCCCAATGCATCCCCACCCAAGCTGCTCTCTCACACACACCACAACTGAGAATTGACAAACTGCAAGGAGATAAGTCCAATTCCCTGTATGGAGCATCCCAATTAACTTTAGGAGCAATTTGGCTTCAGGTGGGGCTGCAGTAGGAATGGGGTGCAGAAAAAGCCCCACTGCACATGTGGGGAGAGCGAGAACCACCCTTAGCAGAAGCAGGTGGGATTTCTTAGATATGTCCTAATGTGCATAGGGCTCTCTGCAATTCATTACTGTATATGGTTTGTGAAATATTAGATGTCACGCTGATGTTATGCTTTCAATATTTTTCTCAATTCAACTTAAGGTATTACTTAAGGTATTTCTAATGTTATGGCTGGCAATTCCATGGCTCTTCACAGCTCTCCGAGCTCGTTTTGCGTATTGTTCCTTCCTCCCCTCTGATAAAACTGACTTTGAGGTTAAGATGGCCACAGGTCAGCCAGCCATCTCTGGACCTCTGCAGATCTAAATCGACTTTTAATTGATTTTAACCTGTTTGCCTGGAGGTGAACTGGAGGAGGGGTCAATACAAGGGAGCCCAGTGTGGGCCCAATGGGATACTCCCCACAGCAGCTGGCCACGCCTGCTGCAGGGGATTTTCTAAAAACCAAAGACTCTGAGGTTGACCCAGAGGAAAGGTTTCTAGTTTGGACCTATAGAAAAGGTGTGGGCCAGCTTGCTCAGGGGAACAGCTTGTGCTCTTATTGTTGGCTTCTGCCATTCTAACCACAGGGCTGACTTCAACTGATCTAGCAGCGTGGGCAGAGAAGGGGTGGTTGGGGTGAGGAAGTTCTAGTTAATGTAGGAATTTTAGAGAAAGCACATTTTTATTTTTATTTTGCAAATGGGTGTTGCTGCCACCTTGTGGACATCTGCAAGACATCTTCACAGAATACAAAGACTGTTTTACTTTTGAAAAGATCACTGTGCAACCTTGCATAAATATTGATGCAAAAGAAGAAGGTGAAGAAATTTAGAGCAGGATATAGCTAATTAAATGTTACCCACATTGCTGCAGGATTTGGATTTTAAATCTGATGCAATCCTGTACACGTATACCTGGGAGGTGGGGGAATTGGAAAGACGAAAGCCAAACAGCATCTCTGTCAGAATCAATTTTGGGAGCAGTTTGAGCTTGACATGGGCTGCCAGAGTTAATGCATTTCAGATCTGTGCTTTGGACTGACTCCACATTGGTAGTGGCATTTTGAACAATATGTGCATTATTTTGTTGTACGTTTTCTGTCCTAACAGAATATATAGCCATGTTTGCTCTATTGGCTCCCAAGGCAAACTAAACATCACTGACTCCAAGACCACAAATGCCGACCTCGCCAAATCCACAGAAGTTACCAGTGTATAACATCAAATATTTTGCCAACCTCTCTGCTTGGACTTGCCCATTGCTGTAGCATAGTGACATGCAAAACAATTCAAAGTAAATATATGCTTTGGATGCCACCCAAAGCTTCAGTTGTGTGGTGTCTTAATTTTTAGGGAGATTGTTAACACCAGAGTTAGGCTTTCCAGACAACGTTTTGAAGGGAAAAGACAGAGAAAACATATGGAGTGGGTTCATAGTGCTGTTTTACAATTGAACATACAATCTTATTAGTGAATTTGAGCATTTGTTGAAGAAGTCTATCAGTACTGCGACACCTTAAGGATAAATGGTGCCAACCAGCTTTCCTAATCCAGAACTCACTTTTTCAGATGCAGAGTCCTCTTTATGTATTGATATTCTTTCATTTTACTTGGCCTATTTATTACTAAATTGGATTGGGTCTTTGCAATGTGCCATACTTTAGTGATACGTTGTTTCATTTTAGAGACTTCAATCTTCAACAACCAGTTTTGGGTTGTTGTTGTTTTGCAGTTTTTATTTGGGCTGCTGTCAGAATTGTTAAATTCTAACCACTTCATCTTATAAATCCAATAATAGCAACTAAAGGACACAATGACACTTTGTACACTGTCATTAGTTATTGGTTTTTAAAAATCTGAATCCAATAAGACTTTATTATTTGGTTGGACCATAACGTATGGAAAAACTCTATTAGACTGCTAACATGTATTAATATTATCTCCAAATTTTTTATCCAATTTATGCTGGGTCAGATACTAATTATAGACTGTTTTACAGTGGTTTTTTCCACCTGCCTACATGTATTTATGTAAACTATTTGTGATCCAACAGGGGGAAATCCACCATTTGTTAATCTTTGCCTGGCGACTAGGAGGAGATTGTTACTCACTAAAAAAAGTACATATTTACCGTTCGTGGTGCCATAAAATATCTAGCAGTCAGTGTGTGGCAGCTGTGAAAAAGGCAAATTCCATGCTAGGGATCATTAGCAAAGGAACTGAAAGTAAAGGACAGAATTAGTAAACATTTTGGCTGAAACATGCATTGTTATAAGTATAAGGGAATTAACGTGGATTTAATACACATCTTTGGAAGTTGTATAAAAAATAATAACACATTTTTGGACAGCTGTATTGACTATTATACAAACAAATACAGGCAACATTGGGAAGGTGGAGGTAAGGGTTTCACTGGTACATTTTGTGACCTTGTTGTTGACGGTTTGCTGTCTATATGAAATATTGCTGGACCAGTTTACCAGCAACATCAATAACAGGTTTGAGTGTTGAAGAGTCTCGGCTGCAGTGTGAGTTGTAATGCTGTATTTAAATCGGCCCTCTGTCTTAAAACATGATTTGGAAAATCTGATATCCCAGTGGCTGATTCTGTGAAGGTCTGTAGCTAGTGGTTTTTATTTTAAAAATCTCTTTTTAAAATAAAATGTTGGTAAATATGAGACACGCTTTTAAATTTAAAACATGCAGCAAATGCATAGCCTTTTGAAATGTTGTATTTAAGAGATCTGTGTGCTTCAATTAACCCATCTTAATAAACATGTCTGCTGTTATGCACCTTTGGACAGTTCTCTGTTTGTGTAAATACTTGGCTCAGGGCCTGCATTGGTTTTTTTTTAAAAGCCAGCAACAATAAAATGCCACTTCAGATATCATTCAACCTACAAAACACCTTCATGAAGAGCAGAAAGGAATAGGGGATGTTTCAAAGTCCTTAGAGCATCGCAGTTAAAATAAAGAGGGAATATTACATATTTAACTGCAAGTAAATGCACGCTATTCATGAAAACAAGTCTTTTGTTTCTGTTTTAATAATACCTGCAATACCACTAGAGATTTGGTCCTCTGTGCCATAGCTTCTTTGATTCTGCCTTCCCTTTCATTGTGCAGATGTTTTCTAAACATCTGCTTCGATTCTGTATGGTGGAGGTCATCTTAATAATAATAATAAATGTTAATTTGTGAACCGAGTCTTCAGTGGAAATGGTGAAATGGGAATAAAATAAAATAAAATATGTTTGGACCTTTTAGATTAAGTGATTTGGAATTTTAATGAGATAAAAGAGTCCGAGGACTTCTTGAAGGTAAGAGGTCCATTTAAATCTGGTCCAGTCAAGTAAATGAATATCTTTTTGGTTCTCCACAGAAGTAAAGGATCGCCTCTTCCCTTCCCGCTCCTCTTTGGCATGTGCAATCTGTTTCACATTTTCTAGTTTTTAATCTCTATATCAGTGCCAGGGGAAGCTGTTCTAAATATTGTTCAGTCTAGCTGGTGTATACGTTTTCTTGCAGTGGGGAAATTGCTTAATCTTCTGCTCCGAGATTGAAGAGTCCTCTAGATTGTGATGCCTGAGTAGTTAATTTTCTGACCTAAATGCAGCTCCTCAGATACATCTGTTCAGCGTTCTGTAATGAAAGGACTTCTTAAATAATGTAATGGCTTGCATAGAGTGTACATATAAGGAACCACCCTTTTCTATGTGAAATAAGAGGGGCGTTTTTCTAAAATATATAGTATTTAGTTGCAAATGGGAGATCAGGACCTACCTACCAAAGGTTTTCCAGAGCAGTGGTTGCATGGTAAGGGATGAAAAAAAATGTGTAGATAGCACATTGTTTATGTAACAGTAGTAACAAATATTTCCCATTTATGTAATTCTTCAGAGTGTTCAAAGCATTTTACAAAATTGTAGTCCTTCCAATGCCTATAGGTTATCGATGTTGTCCCCATATTATGTAGGACAGCTTCAATAACCTATATTGGTGGTTGGCTGCTAAGGCTGAGAATATGTTGCTTGCCTAAGGTCCCCTTATAAATTCACGACAGGTCCAGAGGCGAGATTTGAATTTGTGGGAAGAAATGCACATCATGACAGACATTTCACAGTAAATAACATCACTCTATCTTTTTCTTCCAACTAAATACAGTGGTACCTCAGGTTAAGAACTTAATTCGTTCCATAGGTCCATTCTTAACCTGAAACTGTTCTTAATCTGAGGTACCACTTTAGCTAATGGGGCCTCCCGCTGCTGCTGTGTGATTTCTGTTCTCATCCTGAAGCAGAGTTCTTGACCCAAGGTGCTATTTCTGGGTTAGCGGAACTTGTTCAGTCTTATTAGTTTTTGCCCCCAAGCTCAAAGCTATCTGGGAAATGAAAACCAATATTTATGCTTGGTAGAACTGCATGCAGGATGCTTTACCAGGTAGATAAATAAACATTACCAAGAAATCAAGGGCTTACCGTATTTTTCGCCCAATAGGACGGACCTTTTCCCCTCCAAAAATGAAGGGGAAATGTGTGTCCGTCCTATGGGGCGAATGCAGGCTTTCGCTGAAGCCTGGAGAGCGAGAGGGGTCGGTGCGCACCGACCCCTCTTGCTCTCCAGGCTTCAGGAGAGCCCCACCGCCAGGCCCACAAGCTCGGGGGACAGCGGGGAGGCGGAACGCCGCCATCCCGCTGTCCCTCGACTTGGTTAGAAGGCTGGTGGTGGGAGAAGCCTGCTCCTCCCCGTCGCCAGCCCCACAAACTCGGGGGACAGCGAGAGAGGCACAGCATACCTTTCCCGCTGTCCCCTGACCTGGTTTGAAGGCTGGCGGCGGGAGAAGCCTGCTTCTCCCCGCCGCCAGCCCCACAAGCTCGGGGGACAGCTTCCTGTCCCGCGCCTGGGGGGGGGAATAAGAATTTTGTTCTTTATTTTCCCCCAAAAAACTAGGTGCGTCCTATGGGCCAGTGCGCCTTATGGGGCGAAGAATATGGTATATCTGTATTGCATTACATGGTGCCTAGGGAACAACTTGCACCTTAATATCAGCAAGACAAAGAAAATGGTGTTGGACTTTCGGAGGAAGAGAGGAGAACTAGCCCCGCAGTACCTTGGGGAGGGCTGTGTGGAGAGAGTCGCTTCCTTTAAATTCCTAGGAGTTTTATCTCAGTGAAGACCTTACTTGGAAAATAAATACAACCCAGGTGGTTAAGAAAGCCCAACAGAGACTCCATCTCCTCAGAGTCTTGCGGAAGAACAATGTCAATCAACACCTGATGATCTCCTTCTACTGGTCCACAATAGAAAGTGTCCTTTCATACTGCATCACGGTGTGGTACGCTGGTTTGGCATCATCTGATAGGAAGTGCCTACAGAGGGTGGTGAATACAGCACAAGATATTATGGGCTGTCCCATGAATCTGTTGGATGAAATAGCGGAAGAACATTGCCTCAGGAGAGTGAGGAAAATTCTCAGGGATGACTCACACCTTGGCCGGCATTTTCTTGATCTCCTGCCCTCAGACAGAAGATACAGAAGCATGATTAGTCGCACCAACAGGGTAAAGAACAGCTTCTATCTGTGAGCTGTTAGGCTGCTGAATGAAAAGATAACAACAGGGCAACTGACTTTCGGGTTTGGTGGGTGTGCGCCAGTAAACAAGGGGAATTAAGATTAAGGGAGCTGAGTGGGGGGTGCTCGTGTAATCTCACTGTATACAAATTGTACAAGTGACAATAAAGTATTTCAATATATTTCAATTTCAAATAAACATTACCAAGAAATCTAGGGCTTATATCTATAGTGCATTGCAGTAATGGCAATGAAAAAAGATTTTTGGGAGCGATCATGTGAACCACCCTTATGCCACAGGTAGATGTGTTTTTGATTGCCATTGGCTAAACTGCTTGATCCCAAGGGTCTCCCTTTGTGCCATTGGCTGAGCTGCTGGACTCCTAAAGAATCAAAGCGCCCCCCCCCAATGCCTAGGAAAGGAAGGTTGCAGGTGGCCAGTTAAAAAAGTGAAGAACCGCACACAGTGATTTGAAAAAAAATTGGCCAGATTATCAGCTGCAGGGGTCTATTTTAAATTTAAAATGGAACACTTTAAAGATGTAAAGCTAAAACACTAACCTTCAGTTTAGCAGTCCTGGGAATTCCCTAGGCTTGCTAACCATCTGTCTTCAGGTATTCTGGCTCTGAAAATCTTTAGAGGTTTCCTTTCCTTGCATTCCAGCCCCCCACCCCATGGCAGATATATCTATAGATATAGATAGATACAGATATATAGATATATATGGATATATATTGCAAAGCTATGCGACGTGGGCAGGAATCTATAGCAGAACTCCAGCTAAAATCACTCAAGGTCCCTGCAGGATTGCTGAATTCATTGTGCATGCTAGATACTGGCAACAGTATAGCTTGTTAGTCACAGGGGGGCAGCAGTAGTGAAGAATTAAGAATATGCTCCGTATTTTACATGATTCATGACAGTCGTGCAAAATGGATAGATATTTATTATTCTGTAGAAGTCTGAGAACCAAATAGCTCAATCCTATGATGCCCAAGGAAATGGGGGCGGGGTGGATTCCAGTATTTTATAACTCTGTTTATTAACGTTATTTTTATTTATTTATTAACATTCATATACTACCTTCTCTCCCAAGATGCTCAAGGTGGTGCGCATGGTTCTGCTCCCCATTTAGCCTCACAGCAACCCTGTGAGTAGGTTAGGCTGAGAGAGAGTGACTGGCCCAAGGTTGCCCAGTGAGCTTCATGACCGAACGGGGATTTGAACCCGTGTTTCCCAGGTCCTAGCCCAACACTCTTAACTGTTACGGCACACTGGCTTCTGAATGCATAGTTAGGGATGCTTCTGGTAATATTGACAATGCACAGAATGTTTACATTTTAAAATACATTATTTTTGTGGATCTTGCTGGTACAGTGGTACCTCAGGTTAAGTATTTAATTCGTTCCGGAGGTCTGTTCTTCACCTGAAACTGTTCTTAACCTGAAGCACCACTTTAGCTAATGGGGCCTCCTGCTGCTGCCACACCGTCAGAGCACGATTTCTGTTCTCATCCTGAAGCAGAGTTCTTAGCCCGAGGTAATATTTCTGGGTTAGTGGAGTCTGTAACCTGAAGCGTATGTAACCTGAGGTACCACTGTATACTGGAACCGGTCAATATGTTGGAAAATCTACACATCTAAATAAAATTGACCTCTTAAGGGCGTAATTCACATCTTCACCGGGCTGTGTGGAAGCAGCTTCCACCAGCAGTGACAGTGTAGGCATCTCAGCTGGGCAAATCCGCCGTCATGCCTTGTTGCTAACATATCGCAGCAGTGAAACACCACTAAGATTCCTACAACCAACACACCTTCCTGTCAGGAGCTGGGGGGCGGGATGGCAGATCCTTCCCTCCTTGAATAAAGACAAGGTAGCTGCATTGCCAGTCTTTCCTCCAGAGCACAGTAACCAAAATTAATACTAACGATTTGTGAAAATAATGGTTCCGAAAAAGTAAAAAACAAACCCAACTACCCTTCAGAATGCTGCAAATATTTGTTGTGACAACCGATGACATTCTGTGTGCTGATTCTCAGCTTCCCACCGTTATCTGATTGACCCATATGCTTGCAAGGAAATCAGAGGCGGTGCTGTCAGGGAACTTTAGCACATACAAAATTATTTCCATATTCTGTCTATGCTTCTTATTCCAGTGCACCATTAGCAGAGGGGACTGCAGGAGGCACCTAAAGGAACAAGCTTTCTGCATTATTCCTAATGGCTTCTGCATGTCAGATGATCTGCTCATTGTCCTCCAAATATTTATTTTTATTACTCTGCCACTGAGCCAGCTTTCTATTGCAGCGAGAGTATCTGAGCATTGCAGTTTACACTGATATGGGCACCTTTGCCCTCATCTCCTCACACCAAAGAGCCAGACAAACAAAACATATTGTAAGCAATAATGTGTATACTATCGTTTAAAGCCATGGTTCCCAATGTGGGGCACCCCCCCCCAGAGGAGCAATCTGATTTTTAAGGGGGGTAATTCGAGAATGAGTTGTTAACAGTGAATGGCCTTTTATGCTTCCTCCACTTTTTGAATAATGTTCACTTTATTGAAAGGAGTTCACTTTTTGAATAATAAGAATTATATGTCACAGGGTGGGGGCATCAGAATTTTAGAGATGCTTAGGTGGGGCGTGGCCAAAGAAAGGTTGGGAACCACTGGTTTAAAGCTTCTAAAAGACAAGTTCAATCCAGTTGAATGCTGCCTAATGGAAGCAGCTACTCTCTCCCCCTAGACAGCATCTTAAAAAGCAGAGACATCACAATGCCAACAAAGGTCCATATAGTTAAAGCTATGGTTTTCCCAGTAGTGATGTATGGAAGTGAGAGCTGGACCATAAAGAAGGCTGATTGCCGAAGAATTGATGCTTTTGAATTATGGTGCTGGAGGAGACTCTTGAGAGTCCCATAGACTGCAAGAAGATCAAACGTATCCATTCTTAAGGAAATCAGCCCTGAGTGCTCACTGGAAGGACAGATCCTGAAGCTGAGGCTCCAATACTTTGGCCACCTCATGAGAAGAGAAGACTCCCTGGAAAAGACCCTGATGTTGGGAAAGATGGAGGGCACAAGGAGAAGGAGACAACAGAGGACAAGATGGTTGGACAGTGTTCTTGAAGCTACAAACATGAGTCTGACCAAACTGCGGGAGGCAGTGGAAGACAGGAGTGCCTGGCGTGCTCTGGTCCGTGGGGTCACGAAGAGTCGGACACGACTAAACGACTAAACAACAACAACTCTCTCCCCACCTTGATGGGTTTTTAAAATTTATTTGAGAGCTGAAGGTAAGGAAGGAGTTACAACCATCTGTCTCAAGAGACAATGGAGTGCACCACCAGGAGTGAAGTTAAGCCACTGGAGAATCACGGCGCCTGCTGTGGCTGCAGAGACTGGTAACTTGTAACCAATCTCCTGTGTTGTTTTTGCCGCGTTAGCACCACCAAAGTGAACTCCCTGGGGCGCAAGCCTAGGCATTGGGCATGGAAGTCCTGGGCTGCCCAGATGACAAGACTCTGCTCTTGGCCTCGCTGGTGTGGTCCAAAGGAAAGCAGAGCAATATGTTTGACACCAGTTTATCTGTGGAGTTGCCAGAAGGAGGTGTACAAGGCCTTAGGGACGCCACTCTGGATTTGTGTAGGGTTTACTCCTTAGCCTCTTCCTCTCCCAAAGGCAGCAGAGGCTTAGGATCAGAGTTTTCCTTCTCCTACATTCCCAGGCTACTTTCCCAGGCTGACAATCCCCATTTGCCCCTAGGCAGTAGGGGCAAGAAAATAAGAGTGGGTTGAAAGAGTTTTGATTTCTTTGAAATACTTCTTTAAATTCTCCATATTTTCCTTTGTTCTCTCAGTCTGTGCTCCACCACTACATGTATAATTTCTTGGGATTTTACAGTTTGAAGAAATAACCAGTTTTATCATAAACCACATATGATTTTTCTGTTTGCTGCAACAGACTATTAAGAGTCCTTAAAGACCAAGTGATTTATTTATTAGTCCACGAAAGCTTATGATGTAATCAATAAAATTTTTAGTTGCCTACCTGCCACAAGACTCTTTATAGTAAGCCATAGTTACTAATAATATACTCTAGCATTTTTCTCTCACTTGCCAAAGGAGCCATATGTCTTCAGTTTTCCCAAGCTGCAGCGACTGCATTAGTTTGGCTTCCTTCCATTTTTATCATTTATAATCAACTGTCACGTGTTGTAAAAGATTGTGACAGGTGTCTCATATAAGTCCGGTTCTCTCAAATGCAATTTCATTTGCAATTTGTATTTCTTTGTCCGGCCGTCCTTGTAAAGTGTATTATAAAAATGTTAAGTTTTCATATGGAAAGCAAGGTTTGCAGTCCTGTGGTCCCTGGGTGGGTGTCTCAGGGCCATGGGATTATTTTAGATCACCCTCTCAGAGTTCTTTGGTAAAAGCAAAAGGTGGGTAGGGCAGAGGAGGAGAGGCATGGATTCAAAATATTCTTAGCCTTAGGATAGAAAAACACCTCTTCTACTCTGCCAGGGTGAACTTGGCAAGGCAGTGGAAAAGATGGTTTTCCCACCTTTGGGTCTCTCTCCCTGATTGTACTGCTCATATGTTTCTTTAAAACACGGATGTGAGATCTCTCCCAATCAGTGTTAGGAACTGAGATATGAAAGCTAGGAGCTGAAATATCACCTTAAACCTAGGTTATGGGCGCAACAACAGAATTTCTGGGCGTGTTTTTTATAACAAGAATACAAAGCTGTAAATGAATGAACAGCTAAAATATTATGTTCATTTTTCACATGATCTAGTCCTCCCCCTGCCCATCCTCTTAATATTCTTAAGAGAGTCTCTTCTCCATTCTCCAGAGAGTAGCTGAAAGTGGGGAGGCAGAAAAAGGTCGTCCTTTCCTTCCACTCTGCAGTTTTAATCTGAAATCTTCAGTTCAGTACTGTGCCCAGAACTCAGAAACTGCTCACTCTAATGAAATTCCCTCTTGCAAAATATGCCTGGAACAATGAGAGTTCCGAACACTACTCCCAATCCCAGATAGTCATTGCTATCTAAGGTGGGTAGGGCTTTTTGCAGTCCTGACACTGATTTCCCAGCAAAGTTAGAAACTCTGGTATATAAGCTTGGCACCTAATGGCTCCTGAAACAAGGGTTACATCCGCCAAAACGGAAGGCTTGCCGTATTTTTCGTTCCATAAGACACACTTTTTCACTCCTAAAAAGTAAGGGAACGTGTGTTCGTCTTATGGAGCGAATGCAGGTGGGAGGCAGGTGGGAAAAGCCCCCAAGAGCCACACACACGCTCCGTGCGGCTCTTGCGGGCTTTGGCGGGAGGTGGGTGAATTCCCCCACCTTGTAGAAAAGCCCGCAGGAGCCGTGCACCCTTCTCCCTCCTAGGGAAAAGCCTGCAAGCACCACACACAAGCTCCACGCGGCTCGTGAAAGGGAGCACTGAGCAGAGGCTGGGATGCATACAGGCTCTGCTCAGCGCTCCCTTTAAAAAAATTTTTTTTCTTGCATTCCCCTTCTAAAAACTAGGTGTGTCTTATGGAGTGAAAAATACGGTAGTTGTCATTTTGGGGCCAAACGGCTTGAAAGTTATATTTTTTGTTCTAGTGGTTCAGCAATAAAACTGCTAGCACATTTGCAAAGCTAAGCAGAGTCCAGAATGGCTTCAAATTGATGGTGGGCCATTTGTTGAAATTGCATTGCAAGGGGGGGTTGGACTAGAAGACCCTTAGGGTACCTTCCAGTTCTGCAATTCTATGATTCTACTCTCAACTTGCCTTGTTGAGCAAAAGATGACAACAGTATAAAGGCTTGACCGGCTGTCCTCAACATAAATGTGGGTTTGCATAAAATAAAATATGACACAATCGTGCGGAGGCCATTAAGACCTAAAAGGTTAACACTCCTTTTCATTATTCCTTTACAGTGCTTTGCGGTTCGTTCTTTGGGATGGGTTGAAATGGCAGAGGAAGATTTGGCTCCTGGGAAAAGCAGCGTTGCTGTGAACAATTGCATCCGACAGCTCTCTTATTGTAAAAACGATATACGGGACACGGTTGGCATTTGGGGAGAGGTAAGAAATATCTCTGTCTTATCGTACTTCCCCGTTCTCTAGTGGCAGCTGCTTTTTCTTTTTTTCTTTTTTTAAATTGCATTCTTTACTATTTTATTCACATAATATACAAAATAATATACAAAATAATTCACGTAATATACAACAAACAACTCCAAAATTAACAAACTCCAAAATAAAATCACATGTAACAAAACCATAAGTCTCATGTTTTCATTTACACTGATATCCTCTCCAATACCTTTACTTGATATTTCTTGCTGCTTTCCTTATAGAATATTTATGAAAATTTAAATCTCTTGAATCCTATACCAATCTTTAACAGTTTCAATTAATCCCTTCACCTCCCTTCCCCACAGCCCAATACTTCCCTCCACCCGTGTGCAATCTTCTTTACATACTATTATTTTTGCTATTGTTGCGTTATTCACTTTATTTATTATTCCATCATTAATATAATATTATCTTATCTCCTTGTGCCTTTTAAACTTTTGCATATTGATTTTTAAGCTCCAGCAGCGACTTTTTTTCATGTATTCCTTAACGCATTCCCACTCTTTCTTAATTTTTTGATTAGCCTCTAATTGATTCTGTTGATTTTGCCATCTCTGCGAAGGCAAGAAATTTGATTCTCCATTCTAATAATTCTGGTATTTTATCGGTGACACCTGCTTTTTCCTGCACTTTCATATTTCGGCAAAAGCAGCCACTGCCGAGAAAGAACAAGGAAGTGAAACAGCTAGTTTGGAGCAATGGCCTTGTTTGCTCTGGCGAGGAAAAAGAAGGCGCATCTGAGCCAGCAGTGGCTCTTTCCTTTCCCAAAGTGCAGGACAAGTTAAGTGCTAGGAAGGGGCTCTTGGGTCATGTCCCCCTGTAATCAGAGGCCAGTATGGTTACAAGGGGGCTCAGTACCTGTGGTCTCTTGAGTTGAAAAGGTAATAAGGGTGCTTCCCTTTTATAAAAACGTAAGAATTACAAGCATCCCATGTAGTCCAAGGGTGTAAGTTCACCCTTGTTGCTCATTTCAAGCATGTTATCCAGAGATAACATAGGCTCCATAGTCCATAGTAAGAGCTGTCCGACAGTGGAATTTGCTGCCAAGGAGTGTGGTGGAGTCTCCTTCTTTGGAGGTCTTTAAGCAGAGGCTTGACTACCATATGTCAGGAGTGCTCTGATGGTGTTTCCTGCTTGGCAGGGGGTTGGACTCGATGGCCCTTGTGGTCTCTTCCAACTCGATGATTCTATGATTCCTGCTGTCCCCCCCCCCCCAATGATATTGCCTAACTCTTTAAAGCCACCTGCATTAGCAGCCATGGTCATAATTTATAAATAATGACCGCATTGCATGAGATCGTGCTTCCTTTAACCCTCTGTTCTCATATTATATGGAAGGGTGGAAGAGACTTAAGTGGGTGGAGGAAGCAAATACCTTTCTTAGTAGCACCTTGCGTGGTGGGGCAAAGCCACCTGAATTAGCATTACATAGGGGCAAACGCTTCTTTGAGTGAGTAAGAGATTATAGCTGCTCTTCTCTCGATCAGGGAAAGGACATGTATCTTATCCTGGAGAATGACATGCTAAATTTGGTTGACCCCATGGATCGCAGTATTCTTCATTCACAGCCCATCGTAAGCATCCGAGTCTGGGGTGTAGGCCGCGACAATGGCCGGTGAGTTTGGAATACATTTATTCTATGATGTTAAAATCCGCTTCTGTATAATGCTTGCGTTCTAGATGAAACACAGCATCCTAGTAATAAATGTTGTCTTTTATCGCTTCTATCATATAGTTGTTCACAACAAGATGTTTTTCTTTTTCTTTTTCTTTTTTAACATCTTTATTGAAAGTTCAAAAAGTACATAATTATATGTGCACTAAACATGGTGAGACGTCAATAAAAGAGAGAAAAAGAAAAAGAGAAACAGGACCCGTGTAGAAGGGAAAATAAAGAGGGGAGGGGTGGAAAACCAAAACTGTATACTTTACAAGGTTGTTATTGTACTTTACCACATCTTAACCAATTACAGTATTTGTAAGAATGGATTCCAAATATTATTGAATTTGTTCATGGCAAGTTTGCATTTATATGCAGGTTGTTCATATGTTGCGAGTTTGCATAAGGCTTCAATCCGATCGTAGAAAGGAGCCGCATTTTTATTTTTCCAATTCATCAGTATCAGTCTTTTTGCTGTGGTAAGGCACGGAGAGTCCACTCGTATTGCCCTTTTGTAAGGTTCCATGTGCTGGGTATAATTCAAGAGGATATTTTGCTCTGTAAATGTAAGGTTGTTCCATAGAGTTCTGTTGATAGTTTCCATTACCTTCTGCCAAAAATCTTTCAATAAAGGACAATGAAAAAAACGATGTTTTAGAAAAGCATTATCCCTAGCAATGGGTCTCCAGGGTTTCAAATGGAGGACATTCCCATTGCTACTTGCTGGTGCCAGGGATTGAACCTGGGACCTTCTGCATGCTAAGCCTATGCACTACCACTGAGCTACAGGCCTTATATTAGACTGAGGGATGTGGGTGGCACTGTGGGTGGACAGTTTGAATCCCCGCCACGGTGTGAGCTCCCGTTGCTCTGTCCCAGCTCCTGTCAACCTAGCAGTTCAAAAGCACACTAGTGCAAGTAGATAAATAGGTATGGAAGGTAAACAGCGTTTCTGCATGCTCTCCGTCACGGTGTTCCAGTCACGGTGTTCCGGTGTGCCAGAAGCTGTCTGTGGACAAATGCCGGTTCCCTCAGCCTGAAAATGAGATGAGCGCCACAAGTTACAGGGAACCAGGCAGAGGGCCTTCTCGGTAGTTTCACCCACCCTGTGGAATGCCCTCCCACCAGATGTCAAAGAGAACAACAACTACCAGACTTTTAGAAGACATCTGAAGGCAGCCCTGTTTAGGGAAGCTTTTAATGTTTAATAGGTTATTGTATTTTAGTGTTTTGTTGGAAGCCGCCCAGAGTGGCTGGGAAAACCCAGCCAGATGGGCGGGGTATAAATAATAATTTATTATTATTATTAATATTACCCCATGGTCATCTTTGACTGGACTTAACCGTCCATTGGTTCTTTACCTTTTACCTATACAGTGGTACCTCGGGTTACAGATGCTTCAGGTTACAAATGCTAACCCAGAAATAGTACCTCGAGTTAAGAACTTTACCTCAGGATGAGAACAGAAATCGCAGCGGGAGGCCCCATTAGCTAAAGTGCTACCTCAGGTTAAGAACAGTTTCAGGTTAAGAACGGACCTCCAGAACGAATTAAGTTCTTAACCCGAGGTACCACTGTATCAGACAGATGCTCTCCCTGTAAAATATTTAGAGTAGTGCAAATGACCCCTACTTTTTGTTGCTGTTAAGTCTTCTTGAATTATTTTGGCTTTCATTTGAAATGTCTCCTGCTTTTTGCCTGAAGACAAGCCTCCAGATTCACCAGAGTTTACTAAGGAGAGTTGCTTGAATAGGCTTGCAAGCATAGCCTGGAGCCATGACTGATTCCTTAAAGTCTCTGGCCTGAAACTTAAAGACAGGTGTCCAGCAAATAGAGGAAAGAGAGGGGTGGGAACTTCTGGTGCTTGCTTGTTGCCTCGGGGTATTAGTATAAGGAGAAAAGAGTTGGGTTTGAGAGAGTGGCTCAACATGCATGGATATGCTGTATATAGGAAGAGGCAGAGCGAGACTGGGAAGGCTAAATTTGTTGTTGTTGTTTAGTCGTTTAGTTGTGTCCAACTCTTCGTGACCCCACGGACCAGAGCACGCCAGGCACTCCTGTCTTCCACTGCCTCCCGCAGTTCGGTCAAATTCATGCTGGTAGCTTCGACAACACTGTCCAACCATCTCGTCCTCTGTTGTCCCCTTCTCCTTGTGCCCTCCATCTTTCCCAACATCAGGGTCTTTTCCAGGGAGTCTTCTCTTCTCATGAGGTGGCCAAAGTATTGGAGCCTCAGCTTCAGGATCTGTCCTTCCAGTGAGCACTCAGGGCTGATTTCCTTAAGAATGGATACGTTTGATCTTCTTGCAGTCCATGGGACTCTCAAGAGTCTCCTCCAGCACCATAATTCAAAAGCATCAATTCTTTGGCGATCAGCCTTCTTTATGGTCCAGCTCTCACTTCCATACATCACTACTGGGAAAACCATAGCTTTAACTATACGGACCTTTGTTGGCAAGGTGATGTCTCTGCTTTGTAAGATGCTGTCTAGGTTTGTCATTGCTTTTCTCCCAAGAAGCAGGCGTCTTTTAATTTCGTGGCTGCTGTCACCATCTAGTCTAAATTTAGAATTAAGCAATTAGAACAAGTCTTTCCATTATATTTTGTGGACTCCCGCACATGACTCTTTCTAGCAAGTTAGGTATTTGGTGATCAGGGACAGAAGCATGACAAACAGCAAGGCCCCCGGGTATGGGAACCAGAGCCTCTGCCACAAGCAGCTACAACATGGCAGAACAAGGGAGACAAATTGCATCAGCGAAGTGCTCTGTGGGGGGAATGATGCGCTTACCGTAGTCTTTCTCCTGCCTACTGCTTTGAACAGCAAAGAGTCGCTTTTGAACATCTCACGTGTCCCTTGCTAGCGAAAGGGTTCTCTCCTGTTCATTGTCAGGTAGACAATAATTATGATGACTAATGCACAGCAGCTCCTACCTCTTGAATATCAAGTTATTTGAAAGTCATTGCTATCTTGAGGTCCTTGGATTTTTTGATTTTTATTTTTTTATCAGACTTCCTTGTAGTAATTTATTTGGTTGGATTTCTCTTTAGAAGATGAAAAGCCTTTTAATGGTACCTGACCAGATGATTTTCTAAGCCTTGTGCTAATGAAAGATTGATGAAAAGCAGAGATCTACTGATGGGAGTTTAATCTAAGGGTATGTCTGCTAGTGCACGAGGCAGAAAAGCCTTCTGGGAGATTAATAATTCTCTAGGCACACACTAAGCTGTTATCTTGGACTCCAGCATTAACTTCTTTTTACCACAGTAGCTTGGTAAGAAAATGCTTCATGATTTACTCCAGTCTTTCCCAACCGGGCCCCCCCAGGATATTTCAAGGAGGCCACAAGTAAAAATTACATAAATGGGGGGGGGGGACAGCACGAGACATGGGGACCCCAGAGGGAAGTGAGAA
The DNA here is from genome assembly GCF_964252035.2 of Podarcis erhardii. Classification (NCBI taxonomy): domain Eukaryota; kingdom Metazoa; phylum Chordata; class Lepidosauria; order Squamata; family Lacertidae; genus Podarcis; species Podarcis erhardii. The sequence goes on from NC_138512.1 coordinate 22,719,490, forward strand.
GAAAAGGGGGGAAATCATTTTTATTTTTAAAAAATCCTGATTGGCTGGCTATCTGTTTGGCCAATCACAAGCAGGTAAGGGAGCGGCCCTCTAGGAGGCGGGTTAGCTCTTCTTTTGGCTATGTGCATTTTCTTGGAGCAGGCCTGGTTTGTTTCCAGCGGGAAAGGGCGATCACTGAGTGTCTACTCAGAAGAAACCCACCCTGTTCAGTGGGCCTTACTCCCAGGTAAAGGTGTGGAGGGCTATAGTGTTTTATCTAGGCAGCCAAGGCTCCTCCGGATGACACGATCTTTTTGCAACAGCCCAGTGAGGACTACAGTGGTACCTCAAGTTAAGAAAAGTGAGGAAAGGCTTGGAGAGAGTGGGTCATCCTAATTTGCACACCACATTTTGTGGGAAAGGTCAGTGCTACATTTGCAGCCAACCTTAAAGAAGACCTTTGACAGAATTGTGCCCTAAGAGACAATCCAGGTTATGAGTTATATTTTGTCAGATCTGTTCTATCTGCAACTGCCACTGGTTAAGAAAAGGCTACTTGGTTGTGCATTTTCCTTCAGCTGAAATGACCCCTCGTCCATCCCAGTCATGCAGGAGCAGACTCTACTTGAAAGCGACAAAACGTTTAGTCTCTTTCCCACTTAGGTTTCTATGTGTGGCACTTGTTCACTATCCGCCGTGGCCGCTTTTCCTCCCCCAGCTTCCATGCGTGCAACAAAATATTTTGGGATATAAAATTGGCAGGTGCATATTAGCAAGGAAATGTGGCAGCGCTAAGATCTACTCACACACTGTTCCTTCATCTTTCTCCTCTGTGCTGTGAGCACAAGTGGAAAATTTGCATCCTCCAAAATAGATGTCATGTGCACATTAATCCATCCACCTCCCCCCCACCCCACTCGATCTTTTGCTTCTCATGCACTTGAAAACTAGGTCATAGTCCACTATAGGCCTTGATGGTTTGCTTTATCCCACTGGGGCTTTCTGTTAAAAAAAGTGACAGTCCAGCCCTCACTTTGCCTTCCTGCTTGCCTCATGGGACTTGGCTTTTCCTTTAATGTAGAAGTTCTCTGGCTACTGCTTCCCTTTCCCCATAAACCTTCCTGTCAAGCTGACTCCTGGACAGTTTCTAAAAAGTTGTATTCCCAGAGGTTCACTGTGGACATCCTATTGTTCACTATGTATTCTCTTTTGTGTACCTGTAGGCGCCAACCCCATAGGGCTGTCTGAGACAGAGGCGTTTGAATACTGGGAATAAATCTTACCTGGAAATGAACACAGAACTTGCTCGCATAAGAGGAAACTAGGGATGGACTGGAGTGCTAAATAGAGAGGACTTTTTTAAAAAAAACCTCCCTGATTGCAATTAGGATCACAGTATGGGAATAAAAATACTTGCCTTACAAGGTGGTTGCATGTATTTCAAGAAGCTCAGGCATATGAAGTGCTTCTAAACACTTAAAAAGCTTTATAGCAATGCTAAATATTATTGGAACGATTATGGCGTAGCAAAACAGTACTCAAGCCATTAAATATATTTAAGTGCCATCTATCTATCTATTTTCCCATGGTTCTTGCCACATGGTGCATAGAGCTGAAATACAGCTCTCACTGGTTCCAATTTTATAGTTTTATTTTTTGCACTCCTAATTTGAAGTGATTTTGTTTATTCTTGATGTGTACCCTTCATTGTACACAGCTGGGGAGACATAGGGAATAAAAATATGGTTCCAGGAAGGAAGAAGAGGGTACAGCATAAAAGAAATCCCACGAAAGTGGGTTTTCTATAATGCTAGAAAACCCAACAGAGGAAAGAAGTGACAGAAAAACAGCTAAGAAAAATAACTCGGCAGAATTAAAATAATAGGGAATGACAGGGAATAACTGTAAGAAACCAAAGCCTAGCACTAGGCTTCTGTTGAAGGAGAAAGCCAGGCAAGAAAATGCAACAAGGGAAAAACTGGGGAAATTAAACAAGCAAAACCAATGAGAAAATTAAGAATCGTGCAACATTTTTCTTTCCTCAATATAAGATGCCTAGTGTTTTAAGTCCCAAATGTTAAAATGCCATTATATGCCCTTAGAGCCCATGATGTCAGTGGAAAGGGGATGTTCAGGGCTCTTTGGGGGACAGCTGTCCCATTTTATAGCATCCATGTTTAGCCAAGAACAGCGCTCATAGGATTTTCTGTGGCTAGTACGCAGTATGTGGATTGGGCCCTCCACCTCACCTGCAGAAGAGGAGACAAATTTGTACACACCAATTTGGTTTATTACACCATGATTGGTTAGAGTGAAGGTAAGCCTTGTGCCTGCCCATTTTTGCGTAGATTATTAAGCCAAAGTTTCCCATTAAATTTTGAACTGGGTCTCCATATTGAATGCCCACAGATAGTAAAGTATTATTGCATTCTGCAACATTGATATAAATAATTCAGAACATAGCATAATGATGGGTTGGATTTAGGGGGTGTTGGTTTTGTTGGCAGCTTTCCCCCTTTCTTTATATGGAAAACTGAATTTGCAGGGTTCCCATATGTTAGTAAGCAACAGCCGAACATGGCTGGGCCACGTCCCTCCTGCTGTAGTGTACCATCTGGCTGCCAAACAGTGGCAAAATGAGTTTTGGATGATATGACCACGTGAGTTGCATGCATCCATTTCAGAGGTGGCAAGGAGCAGCGATTGTCTGGCTGCCCGACTGAGGTAGGCAAGATTTTGGCCCTGCAGTTAAACTAGTATTGACAAGCATAATTTGCTGTACCTAAGTGGCTTCCTGCACCCAGTGCATGAAGAGCAGATTAGCGTAAGTTTAATAACTAAATAATAATCAATAATTTCTGTCCAAAGCTTAGAATATATTGCTACTGTAACATTGCCATTCAACAAAACGACATAAATTAAGTTAGAAATTTATTTCAATTCAATGGGTTACACTAATTGGCTAGCTTAGAGGCCCCTAGATAATTATTTAAACTGCTTGCCAGAATGCCCTGCGGTTTAGTGCAAATAGCACCTGTAACTTAATTTGCATTCGGAATATTTTAACTTATTATCGAATAGCAATCAAGAAAGTCAGAACATTCATGAACTACAACCTGGGTTTTTATAGAGAATAATATAAACCTAGCACTTTGTAATTTGTTTATGACTCACTTGGTCGTCGTTCACATTAATATGCCTACGGATATCAAATATGCTGCATATGGCATTCCATTTGGAGTCTGTCCAGCACTGGCTTGCATTTCCTACAGTCGTGTAATTTGAAGAGAAGCTAGTCTTCAAATATATCTGGCTCCTGTGTTGCTCCTTCAGAGCTTGCAGGGCAGCGGCTGAAGAAGGAGCAAAAAGGGTTTTCTTGTGTGTGTGTTTCTTGTGGCTGATTAGCTGCTTTCCCTGTGCAAAGGTCAGAGGGGGCAGGGTTTCTGTTGAGGTAGGTGATTAGCTGTGGGAGGAGCTTATCAGAGCTTGCAGGGTAGCGGCGCGCACCTAGTGGCGCGCGCAGTTTGATCCATATTGTAGATTTAGGGGAGCCAGTCTCAAACGTTTGTTGGGGGAGACCTAGGGTTTTTTGGGGGGGAGAGTTATTTGTCCTGTCTGCACGCTTCTTATGATGGAGGACCGCTGTAGCCACCCCCAACGACACGTTCTCAAGATGGAGAGTGAGGGAACAGCTGCAGTCGCCTGCAGTTCCTGCACAATGTTTGCCATCTTGCCAAAGGTTGCAGGCAGCTTTACCTGCAGCAATTGCTTAAAAGACAAAGTCCAGCAGCTGGAGGAACGTGTAGCTACGCTCCAAAGAATTAGAGAGCTGGAGCTCTTCTTGGAAGCAACAGAGCACACCGTCTCCACCAAGGAGGAGACAGGGGACTCCCCTGAGAAGGAGGCTAGTTCACCAACACAGGAGCCAGATATATGGAGAAACGTGACACAAAGAAGTAGGAAGCTCAGGGTTCGCTCTGATTGTTTAGAAATACACAATCGCTTTGAGGTCCTCTCCCCTAGCATGGAAGACGAAGAGCAGACTCCATTTGAGGATCTCTCCCTCATTACAGTCGATCAGGTATATGAAGACGAGCAGCAAAGTCAGTCCTCAGGGAATGTGCAGGCGACCTTGGAACGGACAGCTCACGGAAGAACCCCGACCAAACCTAAGAGGAGGCGTGTAGTGGTGATAGGGGATTCCCTACTGAGGGGAACAGAAGCAGTGATCTGTGGGCCTGACAAGATGTCTCGGGAAGTGTGCTGTCTCCCCGGGGCTAAGATCCAAGATGTAACTGAACGACTGCAAGGAATCATAAAACCCACTGACAAATACCCCTTCCTCTTGGTTCATGTGGGAACCAATGACACTGCAAGCAATAGCCTCCAGAAGATCAAAAGAGACTATGAGGCTCTGGGCAGGAAATTGAAGCAATTAAATGCACAAATTGTCATCTCATCTGTCCTCCCAGTTGAACGACGTGGCCCAGGGAAAGAGAGAAAAATAGTGGAAGTGAACAGCTGGCTTCGCAAATGGTGTAAACAGGAACGGTTTGGATTCTTAGATCACGGACTGCAGTTTCTTGAAGATGGACTTCTGGCAAGCGATGGGCTGCACTTCACAACGGTTGGGAGGAATGTTTTTGCCAAAAATCTCAGAAACCTCATGAGGAGGGCTTTAAACTGACTAATGTGGGGGAGGGAGACAGTGCTCCTGAAGGTAGGAGTCTATCAATTGAAGATGATCATCCAAATTTCATAGACCAAATGGAGCAAACAGCACGCAGACCTAGTGGTGGGAGGAAAAAAAAATCCTTAAATAAGAGACACGGGGGAATGATTAATGGACTTCAATGTCTGTACACTAATGCGCAAAGCATGGGAAATAAACAAGATGAGCTTGAGCTCTTGGTACAGCAAACTAAATATGACATAATAGGCATCACTGAAACCTGGTGGGATAAGTCCCATGACTGGAATGTAATAATGGAGGGATACAATCTATTTCAGAGAAAGAGACCAGACAAGAAAGGAGGAGGAGTGGCGTTATATGTCAGGGATGTGTATACCTGTGAAGAGATCCAAGATTTAGAACCTCAAAGCCAAAGTGAGAGCATTTGGGTCAAAATTAAGGGAGAGAAGAATAACAGGGACCTCATTGTGGGAGTTTACTATAGATCCCCAAGCCAAACGGAGGACATAGATGATGCCTTCCTGGAACAGATGGCCAAGCATGCAAAAGGAAGGGAGATAGTAGTAATGGGGGACTTCAATTACCCGGATATTTGCTGGATGTCAAACTCAGCCAAGAGCATAAGGTCAAACAGATTCCTCACTGGCCTTGCAGACAACTTTGTTGTCCAGAAAGTGGGAGAAGCAACAAGAGGAACAGCCATTTTAGATCTGGTCCTAACCAATGTTGATGACCTGGTTAGTGGGGTAGAAGTGGAAGGATCATTAGGCGCGAGTGATCATGCTCTTCTGAAGTTTACTATACAGCGGAAAGGAGCAGCCAAGCATACTAGGACTCAATTTCTTGACTTTAAGAAAGCCGACTTCATAAAACTTAGGGAAGTGCTGGGTGAGATCCCATGGACAGTAATACTAAAGGGAAAGGGAGTTCATGATGGCTGGGAGTTTGTTAAGAGGGAGATAGTAAAAGCACAACTTCAGGCAATACCAATGAGACGGAAACATGGAAGGTGCCTAAAGAAGCCAGGGTGGCTATCTAAAGAACTTTTAACTGAGCTAAGATTAAAAAAGGATGTGTACAAAAAATGGAAAAGGGGGGAAACCACCAAAGAGGAATTCAAACAAATAGCCAGCACGTGTAGACACAAAGTCAGAAAAGCTAAAGCACAGAATGAACTCAGGCTTGCTAGAGAGGTTAAAAGCAACAAAAATGGCTTTTATGGGTATGTTCGTAGCAAAAGGAAGAACAAAGAAACAGTGGGGTCACTCAGAGGAGAAGATGGTGAAATGCAAACAGGGGACACAGAAAGGGCTGAACTCCTCAATGCCTTCTTTACCTCAGTCTTCTCCGATAAAGAAAACAATGCCCGACCTGAAGAATTTGGAGCAAATGATTCAGCAGAGGAAACACCGCCCAGAATAACTAAGGAGATAGTACAAGAATACTTGGCTAGTTTAGATGTATTCAAGTCTCCAGGGCCAGATGAACTGCATCCAAGAGTATTAAAAGAACTGGCAGATGTGATCTCAGAACCACTGGCAGTCATCTTTGAGAATTCCTGGAGAACAGGCGAAGTCCCGGCAGACTGGAGGAGGGCAAATGTTGTCCCTATTTTCAAAAAGGGGAAAAGAGAGGACCCAAATAATTACCGCCCAGTCAGTCTGACATCAATACCAGGGAAGATTCTGGAGCAGATCATTAAGCAAACAGTCTGTGAGCACCTAGAAAGGAATGCTGTGATCACCAATAGTCAGCATGGATTTCTGAAAAATAAGTCATGTCAGACTAACCTGATCTCGTTTTTTGACAGAATTACAAGCCTGGTAGATGAAGGGAACGCAGTGGATGTAGCCTACCTTGATTTCAGCAAGGCATTTGACAAGGTGCCCCATGATATTCTTGTAAAGAAGCTGGTAAAATGCGGTCTTGACTATGCTACCACTCAGTGGATTTGTAACTGGCTGACTGACCGAACCCAAAGGGTGCTCATCAATGGTTCCTCTTCATCCTGGAGAAGAGTGACTAGTGGGGTGCCACAGGGTTCTGTCTTGGGGCCGGTCTTATTCAACATCTTTATCAACGACTTGGATGATGGACTCAAGGGCATCCTGATCAAATTTGCAGATGACACCAAACTGGGAGGGGTGGCTAACACCCCAGAGGACAGGATCACACTTCAAAACGACCTTGACAGATTAGAGAACTGGGCCAAAACAAACAAGATGAATTTTAACAGGGAGAAATGTAAAGTATTGCACTTGGGCAAAAAAAATGAGAGGCACAGATACAAGATGGGTGACACCTGGCTTGAGAGCAGTACATGTGAAAAGGATCTAGGAGTCTTGGTTGACCACAAACTTGACATGAGCCAACAGTGTGACGCGGCAGCTAAAAAAGCCAATGCAGTTCTGGGCTGCATCAATAGGAGTATAGCATCTAGATCAAGGGAAGTAATAGTGCCACTGTATTCTGCTCTGGTCAGACCTCACCTGGAGTACTGTGTCCAGTTCTGGGCACCACAGTTCAAGAAAGACACTGACAAACTGGAACGTGTCCAGAGGAGGGCAACCAAAATGGTCAAAGGCCTGGAAACGATGCCTTATGAGGAACGGCTAAGGGAGCTGGGCGTGTTTAGCCTGGAGAAGAGGAGGTTAAGGGGTGATATGATAGCCATGTTCAAATATATAAAAGGATGTCACATAGAGGAGGGAGAAAGGTTGTTTTCTGCTGCTCCAGAGAAGCGGACACGGAGCAATGGTTCCAAACTACAAGAAAAAAGATTCCACCTAAACATTAGGAAGAACTTCCTGACAGTAAGAGCTGTTCGACAGTGGAATTTGCTGCCAAGGAGTGTGGTGGAGTCTCCTTCTTTGGAGGTCTTTAAGCAGAGGCTTGACAACCATATGTCAGGAGTGCTCTGATGGTGTTTCCTGCTTGGCAGGGGGTTGGACTCGATGGCCCTTGTGGTCTCTTCCAACTCTATGATTCTATGATTCTATGATTCTAGTCTGCTTCTGCCATGATTCACATCATCACCAGTGCTGGCCCAAGACGTTTGCAGCCTGAAGCAGGTCCAAGTGTTGTTACCCCACTGCTAGGGCCAATACGTCAAGAAATTTTACAGTGCAGTGCCAATTCCTGCCTTTATCTGTCCCTTGCATAACAGTGGGATATATTTCTTTAAAAGACCACATGGCATGGCTAGCTCTGGCCTTCACTCTCTTTTCCCAGCTGTGGAATCTCTGTTATTTGAACTTACTATACCTGAAACATGCAGTTGCCTACAAATGCTTTCTGTTGTTTTTATAATCCGGTATTTGAGCTCCAGCTATAAGAAGCCTAGGAAAAGCTTTCACGAAATGTCATGTCCATGTCCATTCCTGCCTATGTAGCCATTTGTTATTATTATTAGTTATTGATTTTATATACCGCCCTATACCCAGAGGCCTCAGAGCGGTTCTCAGAAAAAATCACAACATATATAAACAGATTAAAAACAACAAACCCGCCCCCCTCAGAAAAGAGCCACATTTTAAAAGAGTATAGGATTTATGGCACTTAAGAAAGCTGAGATAAAGGCAAAAATATACATTTCCACTTTTATGAGTGCTTCCTTGCTTATTCACCTACAGATAATTCTTATACACCACAGATGACTAGATGAGTGTGTTACTCTCAGGGGGTGGGGTGAGGTTCTCTCTCCAAAATTATGATTATCCCAATTTTTAATGACTCCCCAGGCATGGTTAGTTTTACTGTGTCTTGCCATACATCTTCATAGTCACTTCTTAGATTCATGCGACTGCGCAGAAGTAAACATTCCCTGTGTAGATTGCAACAAAATATTAAAAACACACTACACAATAATTTGAAAACAACTGTAAACAATAAAAGACAGTGGGGTGAGAAAATAATGTACACCCTGGATTTCAAACACTGATGAAAAGTATGAGTTAAGACATAATGGTGTTGCTAGAAACACAGTATCAAAATACATCCAGGTGTGGAGGATCCCCTGGTCTTGAATGGGGTAACTGTGCCCCTGAAGGACCAGGTGCACAGCCTAAGTGTCATTTTGGATGCACTGCTGTCCATGGAGGTGCAGGTCAATTCTGTATCCAGGGTAGGGCGGCTGTCTAGCAGCTCCATATGCTTCACCGGCTGAGACTCTACCTGCTTGTGCACTGTCTCACCAGAGTGCGCTGCTTGGACTCCTGCAAGGCGCTCTACGTGGGGCTACCTTTGAAGGTGACTCGGAAACTGCAACTACAGTGGTACCTAGGGTTAAGAACTTAATTCGTTCTGGAGGTCCGTTCTTAACCTGAAACTGTTCTTAAGCTGAAGCACCACTTTAGCTAATGGGGCCTCCCGCTGCCGCCGCACCACCGCCGCACAATTTCTGTTCTCATCCTGAAACAAAGTTCTTAACCCAAGGTACTATTTCTGGGTTAGCAGAGTCTGTAACCCGAAGTGTCTGTAACCCGAGGTACCACTGTAATCCAGAACGCAGCAGCTATACTGGTGACTGGCAGTGGCCGCCGGGACCATATAACACCAGTCTTAAGGGATCTACACTGGCTCCCACTACATTCCCGAGCACAGTTCAGAGGGTTGGTGGTGACCTTTAAAGCCCTAAACGGCCTTGGCCCAGTATACCTGAAGGAGCTTCTCCACCCCCATTGTTCAGCCCGGACACTGAGGTCCAGCACCGTGCGCCTTCTGGCGGTTCCCTCACTGCGTGAAGTGAGATTATAAAGAACCAGGCAGAGGGCCTTTTCGGTAGGGGCGCCCGCCTTGTGGAACGCCCTCCCATCAGATGTCCAGGAAATAAACAACTATCTGACTTTTAGAAGACATCTGAAGGCAGCCCTGTTAAGGGAAGTTTTTAACGTTTGATGTTTTATAATGCATTTATATGTGCTGGAAGCCACCCAGTTTGGCCACACATATGAAACACATACATATAACAAGAGCATGATGCTTCAGTCTTCTTTTTATGCATTCATATATTTAAATAATGGATGCCCTTGAATTCCTTTGAATGTCTGTTATGCTTAAGACGTTTAAAGCATTTATATGATGAATGCATACAGTAGGAGATCTGGATTATTGTTAGAAGATTGTTTTCTAGTGCTACGTTTTTGAAAGATAGGTACATGTTCTAACTCCAGGCTCATAATCGTGAGGATTATGTGTCGGCCCATTTCCATAACTGAGCTTCCACAAGGGGAGGGACTTTTGATGCTTCATGCTATTCAACGCGATGTGCCCTCTGGCAACAAATCTCTTTCTTGAATTGCATTTGATGACTGGAGTTGTCTGTGTGCGTGTACTTAAAGTCTCATTTCAGTTTTTAATTTCTCAGCATAAAAATTCAAATGACTTAAGTTGATGCATTAGCTAGATGGCAAAAAAAATAACAATTCTATGAGTCACAAATGATTTCTGCATGAATAATGTTGTGTTTTAGTGAACCTGAAAAAATGGCCTGCATTATATATCTCATACAAGATTGCCTAATGAAATACCATCCATCTTTATGCATCAGAGTCCCTTAAAACACATACACTCATCTGACTATTTAAATGGTACAGTAAACATGGTCTGAAGGATAATTTCAGTAGGGGGTTCACCTGCTGTGTTCAATCCTCAAGTTATTTTATTGATGCAAAACAAGTCCCTTCACTCATGCTTTGAGTCAAAACATAGTATTTCCATTGAAGAAAAGCACTGGGATCAGAAAAAGCTTCCATTCGGTCATGTCTCTTTTCCCATCAGTGACCAGCCAGATTTTTTGGTTCTTGGCCTCTGCTTCTGACCATGGAGATTTTCCAGTTTCCCCCAGTGTGCCAACTGCATGGCTCATGTCTTCCTCTCTTACAATTCAGGCTGTGACATCTACCAGTGAGCCAGTGGGTAGCCAACTTACACTTGGGTAGCCAACTTACTTGCAAAAGTAACAAAGACCCACTGTGATACTGGAGAACCCTGCAGAAGCTTATCAAAGGAGAAATCGTGGCCTTTTCTACATTAATTCATCTCTAAACCTAAACACGCCGTGTAAGGAGCTCAGTGTTTTGAACTACTGAGCAGAAAAAGTCAGATATCACTGTTGAAAGTTCCGTGTGATCAAACAAGTCAGGTGCAAAGACACTGAACAATTCCCTTGTTGCAACAAGGGTTCCTTTGTCTCTGTTTGTAGATTTCAGACTTGATGAGATCTACTGGATGATAGGCAGGACGAGGAGACTGAATAGAGGCAGAGGAGTGGGAGGTTAGAAATGTTGGAGATTCAGTATTCACAGCCCGCCATACTCATAGGCCCTTAGCTAATTAATAAAAGAACAATACTTGCCCATTCCTCTGCCCCAAGTAGCTTGGATCCAGGGATTGTGCAAGCAGAAGCCAGTTACGCAGTGAGTTCCTTGCTTCCTTCTCTCACTCCAGCCTCCATGCCTCCTGAAAAGTCCCTCCAGAGGAGTCAGAGGACCCTTGGGGAAAGGCCTGGCCTGTGGTTTACATGGGTGGGATTATAATACAGTGGGGGGGGTATTTGATCCCCTGCTATATTTGCCCGTTTGCCCTCTGATGAAGAAATGACCAGTCCATAATTCTAATGGTTTATTGTAGCTGTCAGAGGGCAAACGGGATCAAATACTTTTCCCCCTCACTGTACATAATAGGTTTTGATGTTTTATAGGTATAAGACATATTTCCCAATTTTTTGCTGAAGATTGCTTTTGTTGGGGAATGCAATAAAAAAACAACTTAAGTTTTCTTTTTAAAAAATAAACAAACAAACAAATAAATAAAAACCCTCATGGGGTCTTTTTGCTTGGTTTTCAAGACATTCTTTTTGTTACAAGTTACCAAGATAACTGTCCATCCATACATCGCCCTACAACACCTGTGGCTGCAGGGCCATGGATCACGCTGAAATTTGGATTTTATTACTAGCTAATAGCCATGGATAGGGTTTGATTCTTCCTCAAGTTGGGGTTCATGTTTCCATGGTGTTTGGGTGGGAGCGCGCTCCTCTTATATGTTCCTAATGCAACATGGCTGCTCCACACAAAAGGCTGTGTACAATGAAGGCCATATCACCTTTCAGTTGAAGGAAGTGGTCTTCCGTAGATGCAGGCAACCACTTGGTGCACTTACAGTATGTCACAATTACATTATGTCTGTGGCCCACATTTGCTTTTCCATCCCAGGAATAGATGCTTAGGCCCAGCCGTGGGTCCCAATCAGACCAATAGGCCATAGCTGGCCGCTGATGTTTGCATGTAATACTACACAGTCTAATACAGTCGTACCGTGGATCCCAAACGCCTTGCGAGTCAAACATTTTGGCTCCCAAATGCCACAAACCCGGAAATGAGTGTTCCAGTCTGCAAACGTTCTTTGGAAGCCGAACCTCCGACACGGCTTCCGATTGGCTGCAGGAGCTTCCCGCAGCCAATCAGAAGCCGCACCTTGGGTTTCCGGACATTTTGGAAGTTCCGGAACAGATTCCGTTCGACTTCCAAGGTATCACTGTACACTGAAAAATAAATGGGACTCCTCTTGAGTCAGTGGTGTCCCTACACAGCTAGTTTGAGAGTTAAAATTAGTATGTTTAACACATGTCACTGTTGCTTTCTGGCTTAAGGGAAGAAACGCAAGAGGAATATTAACAAGCCTGTTTAGCAGCCTTGTAAGACTTGGAGGGGATTCAAGATTTGTGAAGGACTTTAGGAGCATCTATAAAGCCAACTCTAGCCAAGGACTGTGGCAGTAGGATAGGCAATGGAAGTGAAAGTTTACAGTTGAAAACAAAGGCCCTATTTGGCATGAGATGGACATCTCGTACTGAATCTGCGGCAACACAAAAATCTTATAATGACAGCCATTCTTGCAGTGGGGCTCTTTTGTTGTTTGTTGGATTGCAATGTCTGGGATTGCAAACAATGTTTATAGCGCATTCAGGTCAGCAATCCGCGTAACTGTACATTAATAAAGGTTTGTTTTTCAGCAGCAGGCAGGCAGGCTCTCATTTGTTAAACAGTAGATCTGTTTTAACAGTGACAGAAATGAAGAGAAACAGTTCAATGAGAATCTCTCCTCCAGAAAGAGTTTCTCAGAGCACACTTATTATCTTAAGCCAGGCAATTCTTCATGGGGGGTTGCTAGGCTTTGGCCCTGAACAGTAGTGAACCATTTGTATCTTCGAAATTATGTAGTATAAAGCGCTGGAAAGGGGACGTGGGTGGTGCTGTGGTCTAAACCACTGAGTCTCTTGGACTTGCTGATCAGAAGGTCAGCGGTTCAAATCCCCGCGATGGGGTGAGCTCCCGTTGCTCGGTCCCAGCTCCTGCCAACCCAGCAGTTTGAAAGCATGCCAAAAAGTGCAAGTACACAAATAGGTACCACTCTGGCAGGAGGGTAAACAGCGTTTCCATGCACTGCTCTGTTTTCAGTGTTCCATTGCGCCCGAAGCGGCTTAATCATGCTGGCTACATGACCCAGAAGCTGTACACAGGCTCCTCGGCCTGTAAAGCGAGATGAGCGCCGCAACCCCATAGTCGTCCGCAACTGGACTTAATTGTCAGGGGTCCTTTACCTTTACCTTTTTACCGCGCTGGAAGGAGAGAACTAATACTTTAGAAAACAAACAAACTGCAGGTGTGTACTTTATGCAATCTTAGGTATACCTTTTTGCAACCCGGTTTAAGTATATTCTCTTCTGAAAAGTGAGATGCAAACAGTTTGAGTAATTTTTATTCCATAGAATCGTAGAGTAGGAAGGGACCACAAGACTCATCTACTCCAACCATCTTCAGTGCAGGAATTTTGCCCGATGTTGGGCTCAAATTCACAATCCTGAGATTGAGAGTCTCACGCTCTGCCGACTGAACCTTTCTCCCCTACCTTTTGAGGCAAGCCCTTAACAACAGAAACATTAGCAAAACATCCGGCGTTGGCTCCAGCAACCAAAACAGAGGGCCCGTTGTTGTTTTTCTGCACTATTTTCCGTTTATTGTGCAGCAGGCGTACAATTTCTTCTGCACACTTTTGACATCGGTATCGGAAGCTTGGTGGTTCCGTTTAGCTGCCGAAAGGAGGATCATCTGTAGTAGCATAGATCTGTTAGGGAGGTGATGGGAGGGGCTCATTGCACGGAATATAAAAAAAAGTACTCAAAAACGGGGTGGGGGGAGCAAGGCTGAGAGGAGAGCAGAACCCCCCCCCTTCACAGCTGCATCCAATCACACAGCTGGGCTGACTGAGCGAGGACAGGAAAGAAGGAACGAGGGAGGGCATCTCACGGAGGAGAGTTGCAGCTGAGAGGGTCTGCTCCAACTTGATGCAAAATGAATGAGCTGCTGCCCCCCCACGGGTATTCAACGCATGTCGCCGAAGCAAGAGCATGCATATAGCTGAGCTTAGAGAGCACTTCGCCCTGCCGATGCCTGTGCAAATGGGGAATCGGGGAGTGTTGGGGGCTGCCTGGTCAGCTTGACATGCCAGGCATTAAAAAGCCCTCTCTGCTGCAAGAAGGAATAAGGTAAGGAACTTAAAAAGGGGACCGCTCCCCGCGCACCCCGTCTGATTACTACAGATGCATACAGTATAAGCAGGAGGAAGTAGCCTTTTGTCTTCAGTAGCGCTCGTCTTCTCTGTGCAGATTCAGGGCAGAGATTCTTTAGGTTAAAGATTGAGGGCAGGCAAGCAGCTTCTTAGGGCAGGTTGAGCCTCTTGTTTTCCAAGAACGACAACTTAATATCAGAATCGCAGCTGTAATGGCCAGATGGGACTTGCACTGTAAGTACAGTTTATTCGCCGTTTCTGCTTTCAGGACATGGCTGTAAACTGACGGACTGTTAGCTGACGACGAGACCCGTCTGATGTTCAGCTGCTCTTATTGTTCACTGTTCAAGTCGCCCAAATACCTGCCGTTCGTTGGCTGCAATTACTAAGCCCTCTTATATCGACTTGCCTAAATTGGCAGTTTTGTAAGCTCGGACGTAATTTGTTCTCGATCGCAACCGTGCATGTAATGGGGTAGGGGGAGAAAACACAATGAATTGCCAAGTTCACAATGACTTTCTGGTGATAGTGCAAATTGGCAGCTACTTGTGCTCATGGCAGATATAATTGTTGGGATGAAACCTATCTTTACCATTAGAGATTTACTGCTTATTTTTCATTCATAATCATCTCTTATTTGATAAGCATGTAAGAGAACTTGCTCTTTCAAGAGGTGGAATAACTTTATTGTTCCTTCGATTTATATTTCTAATGTATATTTAATGATGAAGATTATCAGCTTTAGTATTTACATACATATGTATATACATAGGTAAACAGGGCAGCTTTCCTTTGACACGAGAAAGTTCATGATTGAAAGGTTTTTGGATTCATTTTGATCAGTGAGGAATTTCTGCTTTCTTAATCCTGCTGAAGAATGTGTAACTAGGGAGTTTATTGACTTATTAGCTGATGTATGGCTGCTAGGAATCTTTATTAAGCTGTTGGAGAGGGAATGGAAGAGAGGAAAAACCCATCAATCTTCTGCTTTTCTTTCTAATCACTCAGCACATTCATTCTTCAACTTGGAGTGTGACATTTGTTGGGGGAAAGCTGTTTGGATTGCCTGTTGTCTCTGCTTATATATTTGTTTTCTGAGCATAAAAGAATATTAAGTGCTGCTGAGTTTTTTGTTCTACTGCAATAAAACCCACAGCAAACGGCATATCTTAGAGCAATGGCTTTAATTACGTATTTATAGTAGTTACTTCAACATTAACATAATTTTAACAACTGGGAGAAGATGGGCTTTTTTATTATTCATTCCTGAAGCATTTCTTGGGAGGCGAAATAATAATAAATTATTTACTCTGGAAAGGGAATGTGCTTTCCTTTCCCTAACTTAATCCCTGTGCTGTATTTGTGGAACGTGCACATTGATTTGAAACTGTACATGCAATTTATGGTCAACAATAACCCCAACTCTAGAATCATTTTACTATTGCAACCAGGCAAGATTTAATGAAAATTGCCAAACGGACATTTAAAATTTGTAACATAAATTAATGTTTGGGCACAGTGGATATTTCAGTTAGATCTTAAAACCCACTATGGGACTGGTACAGATTATTTTTAATTCCATTAAATTGAATTTTATTCCAGTCCGGGTGTGGTAATAAAATGAAAGCTACAATTTATGTTGGATAAAATGCTGAATATCCTGGGCCCTGGTGCTAATTTTAAGTTATTGATAGAGGCAGTGATCCAGATTTACTATACCCATATCATGGGCTGAATAAATTGTCCCATTTTAGTTTTAAAGGCTTGTTCCAGAGCTCTTGTGGCTTGTCTTATATGTAAATGAGCCAGATAATTTTTTTAAAAGTTGTGTGTGTGTGTGTGTGTGTGTGTGTGTGTGTGTGTGTGTGTGTAATTACTGCCTCTCCCATATACTATTGAGATCCTTTTGGGGAAGGTTGTGATATAAATCAGATAGGTAGATGAACTGCTTTGCATTTTTAACATTTGATTGTAAGCTGCTTTCTAGGAGCCCTCAGGACTGAACAAGTAGCATATAAAATTTTGTATAAATAATTTCAATATATCAGAGCCAAAGGGTCTATGGCATGGGTAGGCAAACTAAGGCCCGGGGGCTGGATCCGGCCCAATCGCCTTTTAAATCTGGCCCGCGGACAGACCGGGAATCGGTGTGTTTTTACATGAGTAGAATGTGTCCTTTTATTTAAAATGCATCTCTGGGTTATTTGTGGGGCATAGAAATTCGTTCATTTAGATAGATAGATAGATAGATAGATAGATAGATAGATATAGAGAGATGATAGATTAGATAGTCCGGCCCCCGACAAGGTCTGAGGGACAGTGGACCGGCCCCCTGCTGAAAAAGTTTACTGACCCCTGGTCTATGGCCTCCTTGACCATCTTCACGTGGTCAAGACGTAACCCACTGCCTGCAGACCTGATCTGATAAATCTTCAAAAGAGTTGTCACTCTTAAAATACTTGTTTTTAAAAGGCCCCTAATTTCCATCAAATGTAGTTCATTGTTCCAGGCGCTTTTTAAAGACAGAGAGGGCCAGGCTGTTCATTGGAGCCCCCTCTAGCTTCTGACTGCACCTCAGCTGGGAAAAAAATGTGTAATATCCTTTCAACAACCATCTATACTTGACATCAAAAGCAGTGTGTTAAGACTTTGTCTCCAAAACTGAATATATATATATATAAATACTCTACACAATAGTAGAATATAGCTAGACCAGAGTTTGGCGATGCAGTGCTGGACTGGAGCCTCTCTCTGCTTGGCTGCGAGTACCGCTAGCCAGAGTGGGATGGAGGCAGCACTTTGGGAAGGAAAAAGAAAAGCAGAGTTGGGTGTTCAGCTGGATAAGGATATACCGGTAGCTCATTCTTCAACATCAACTTCTTTGGACTGGTCATGTTGTGCGGATGCCTGATGATCGTCTTCCAAAGCAACTACTCTATTCCAAACTTTAAAATGGAAAGCGTAATGCTGGCGGTCAACAAAAGAGGTTTAAAGACTGTCTCAGGGCAGATCTAAAAAAAAGTAGTATAAACACCAACAAATGGGAAACACTGGCCTGCGAGCGCTCCAGTTGGAGAACAGCCTTTACCAAAGGTGTCATGGGCTTTGAAAACACTCGAACTCAGGACGCAAGGGAGAAACGTGCTAGAGGAAGGCACGCTTGGCAAATCCACACTGTGATCAGCTCCTGCCCGGAAACCAATCTCCCCACTGTGGAAGGACGTGTGGATCCAGAATTGGCCTCCACAGTCACTTACGGACTCATTGTTAAAACCGTGTTTATGGAAGGCAATCTTACTCAGCTACAAGTGATCACCAAAGATAGCTCCTGGTGTGTGTGTGTGTGTGTGTGTGTGTGTGTGTGTGTAAGTGTAAAATCCAGTCTGAGGAAAATATAGCCAGATAAGGAAGTCTCTGAGCTTAGTCTGAAATGCAGTAATTAGTGTCTTTTTAGGAATATACAGGCAAGAGAAAAACTGGGAAGCTGAATTGGGGACAGGGGAAGTAGAGTTAGTAGGGAAACTCTACTTGGGTCTCAATTCAATAAGAAAGGGATAGAACTTCTGGAAAGAAAAGGATCCCAAACCAGTTAGGAAGGGGTGTGGTGAACCCCTGGTCTGTTATAATACTAGAGAAGGTTCAGGAGTGTGCTTTATAGAAGGCAGGGAAACTGACAGAAAATACCACCTTGTTTAAGAACCCAAGTATTAAGACCTAAATATCTTCGCAGAAGCTTACGAAAAGCTTGGCCTATCGCTCAAAATCTAAAAACCCAAAGTGCTGCACCAACAAGCACAAAACAACCCCTCTGCAGTGCCGCAAATCCAACTCAGTGGTATAACGTTGGAAAATGTCGGTTACTTCTCCTACCTAGGCAGTTATCTTTCCACAAGGGCCGACATTGATGCTGAAATCCAGCATCACCTGAGCTCTGCGAGTGCGGCTTTCTCCCAATTGAAGAGCAGAGTGTTTGAGGACCGGGACATTTGCAGGGAAACCAAAATGCTTGTTTACAAAGCTATTGTACTACCCACCTTACTGTACCCTTGCGAAACATGGACCACTTCTAAACTCAATCTCCAACTCCTCAAAAAATTCCATCAACAGTGTCTCTGAAAAATTTTACACATCACTTGGGAAGACAGGCGAACTAATGCCGTTGTACTGGCAGAAGCAAAGATCACCAGTGTTGAAGCAATTATTCTTCAACATCAACTTTGCTGGACTGGTCATATTGTGCGGGTGCCTGATTATCGTCTTCCAAAGCGACTACTCTATTCTCAGTTAAAAATGGCAAGTGTAATGCTGGCGGTCAACAAAAGAAGGTTAAAGACTCTCTCAAGGCAAATCTTTTTAAAATGTAGTATAATCGCTGACAATTGGGAAACACTGGCCTGCAAGCGCTCCAATTGGCGAACTGTCTTTACCAAAGGTGTCATGGGCTTTGAAGACACTCAAACTCAGGACAAAATGTAGAAACATGCTAAGAGGAAGGCACGTTTGGCAAACCCTCACTGTGATCAACTCCTGCCCGGAAACCTATGTCCTCACTGTGAAGGAAGTGTGGATCCAGAACTGGCCTCCACAGTCACTTACAGACTCACTGTTAAGATTGTGTTCATGGAAGACAAACTTGCTCGGATTGATCGCCAAAGAAGAAGATTAAGACCTAAGCTGTAGCACCAAATCCTACTGAACTCATTAAGACTATACGGTATAAAGATCAAGAGAAAGTTGGTTTAAGGAGGATAGAGAGATTCTTGAAGGATAAAAGGGTGCAAAAAATCTCAATAGAGGGAAAGCAACGTTTGAATACACCAATTGGAAATGAGGAAATAGAGGAGGCAATTAAAGATTTAAAGAGGGGTAAGGCACCAGGCCCTGACGGATTCACAGCCGGCTACTACAAAGAAATGAAATCTATTTTGGTGGGACCTCTAAAAACGATTATGAATAATATCTTAAAGAAAAGAGAAACCCCAGAGACCTGGAAAGAGGCATATATTACGTTTATCCCCAAACAGGATGCAGATCCAACCCAGGTTAAAAATTACAGACCAATTTCACTCCTAAACACAGATTATAAGATATTTGCAGGAATTCTGGCAAGAAGGCTGAAGATTTTGCTATCAGAAATTATTCACAGGGATCAGGCGGGATTCCTGCCAGGTCGGCAGATGAGAGATAACACAAGAAATATAATTAATATACTAGAATACCTGTCTGTTAGGATTGACAAACAAGCTATAATGGTGTTTGTAGATGCCGAGAAGGCATTTGATAACGTGATATGGAACTTTATGTTGAAGAACTTAGAACACATGGATGTGGGTAACGATTTCTTTAATGGGGTAAAAGCAATATACACAGAGCAGAAGGCCAAATTGATCATAAACAATATGGTGACGGAGGAGATAAGGATACAGAAGGGAACGAGACAAGGATGTCCGCTTTCTCCGTTACTATTTATAACTGTGTTAGAAGTCCTTATGAACTCAATAAGACAAAACGAGAATATAAAAGGAGTATCAGTAGGACAGAATGTTTATAAGACCAAAGCCTTCGCCGACGACTTAGTAATAATGACAGAAGAACCAGCAACGGCAATAGGGGAAATATTAAAGGAAATAGAACAATTTGGAGAAGTGGCAGGCTTCAAATTAAACAAGACAAAAACGAAAATGATAGGAAAAAACGTGGACCCAAAGATAATTGAAACAATCCAACAACAATCGCAGATAGAGATGGTCAAAAAAGTCAAATATCTCGGCATCTGGTTAACACCCAAAATCATAGACTTATTCAAAAATAATTATGTGCCGATGTGGAAGGAAATAAAGAAAGATTTAGAGAAATGGGGAGGGCTAAAATTGTCACTCTGGGGAAGGATTAATGTAATCAAGATGAATGTCTTATCAAGGTTGTTGTTTCTATTCCAGACCATCCCTATAATCAAAGGGAGTCGAATCTTTAAGGAATGGCAAAGGATAGTCTCAAGATTCATATGGCAGGGCAAAAAACCCAGAATTCAGTTCAAATTACTTACAGATGTAAAGGAAAGAGGGGGCTTTGCCCTGCCGGATCTGAAACTGTACTATGAGGCATCATGCCTATGTTGGATAAAAGAATGGGTAAAATTGGTGAATACGGAGCTGCTCGACTTAGAGGGCTTCGATAATAGATTCGGCTGGCACGCGTATTTATGGAAGAACAAAAGGAAAGTACACAAGGGGTTTGCAAATCACATTTTTAGAGGGCCGCTAATCGAAGTTTGGGAAAGATATCAAAATCTGTTAGAGCCGAAAACACCACATTGGCTTTCACCTCTCGAAGTAATGAGCATAAAAACCACTAATATGAGAAGCAATTGGGCAACTTATGATCAGCTACTAACTAAGGTGGAAGGGAAATGGAAGTTAAAACCATATGAGCAAACAAAGGAACATGTTTACGACTGGCTACATCACCATCAGGTGAATCAGATGTTTAGTAAAGATATCAAAGAAAGAGGTTATGCAGATAAAGACTCAAAATTCCAGACAGAAATAATAAATAATAAAGTGAAAATTATATCTAAGATATATAGGATGTTGTTGGACTGGAATTTAGGCGATGAGGAAGTCAAATCGGTGATGATCCATTGGTCAAGGGATATAGGTCATAGTATACAGTTTGAGGATTGGGAGAAACTTTGGAAGGAGGGGGTAAACTTTACGGCGTGTACTTCGATAAGGGAAAACGTCATGAAGATGTTCTATAGGTGGTACTTGACACCCATGAAATTATCAAAAATGTATAAGGTGGATAATAAGTGCTGGAGATGTAAAGACATAGAGGGCTCCTTCTACCATATGTGGTGGGAGTGCAGAAGGGTGAAACAATTTTGGGAGAAAGTACACACTTAATTGAAGAAGATATTAAAGTACACGTTCATAAAGAAACCAGAAATCTTTCTTCTAGGGATATTAGGACAAGAGATAAAAAAGGAAGATCGCAGATTGGTATACTATGCGGTTACGGCAGCAAGGGTGGAAACTACGGGAAACCCCAACGGTGGAGGAGTGGAGATCTAAGTTGTTGGATTACGCAGAGTTGGATAGATTAACAGGAAAAGTTAGATACATAAGAGACCAAGTGTTCACCAAAGATTGGGAAAAGTATGTAGATTATCTGGAATGTATTAGTGAAGGGCAAATAACGCTAAAGGGATTTAGAGAAGCACTGTGAAAGACTAAGAGTTATTGTGCAAAGCAAACAGGAATTAGGAATCGGTATAATGACAATATAAGTAATGAAATGTGTAATTTTATTTATTGCTTTGAATGATTTACGGACAGGCTGAAGGAAGTCCCGTAAGAGACGACTATGTTATATGGATGATATGGAAATGATAATTGTTGTTTATTATTTTTAATTTTTCTTTTTTGTGTATTTTCTTTGTATTTGTGTGTTACCTTGTGTTCTTTTTGGAAATAACTAATAAAAAAGAATGAGAGAGAAAAAAAAAAAGACTATACGGTTAGCTTAAGAAACCGAAGTGAAAAGAAGCTGTGTGTTTACCACCTTGTTTAGAAGCTTGTAACATCCACAATTTTTTGAGAGACATCTCTTGCAACATCTTTTCTTTTATCAATTTTGTTCTTAAAATAAATCGCTTTTCTGTTTAACTTCTCTATGTCTCCAATTGCCAGAGCTTTTTCTTTAAACAAACGAAAAGCCAGTAGTTAAGGTTTGCCTCAAATGGTTTTGGTTGCCGTGCTTAGCATTCCTGTATCCTGTGTCTCTTTCCATGATTCATCATGAAATATCACATACAAAATTACAAAACATGTTCACACATAACAAAGTATATCCAGGCTCTTGTAACCAATACCCCTTTTCTGATCTTCTTGGCTGCAAATTCAGATATGAAATTACAGAAGAAATTTCTCTCAAAAGATCCCATTCTGTAGAGAGAACAGATAGTGAGGACTGCCTTGATGGAACTGTTGTTGACCGTAATTTAATAAGGGATTGTTGTTGGGGTTGGCATACTTGAAGAAGGCGGGAAACCATGGCAACATTAGGAAATGATTCAGCCAGTTCCTTATTGTACGTTACAGTGGTACCTCGGTTTACGAACTTAATCCGTTCCAGAAGCCCGTTCTTAAACCGAAACTGTTCTTAAACTGAGGCGCGCTTTCCCTAATGAGGCCTCCCGCCGCCAGTGCCCTTCCACCATTCAGATTCCATTCTTAGACCAAGGTAAAGTTCGCAAACCAGGACACTACTTTTGCAGAGTTCATAAACCGAATAGTTCGTAAACAGGGCTGTTCTTAAACCGAGGTACCACTGTATTTTGATTTGGAACGATCTCTCTCTGGTGATTTATCTGGCCTGTGGCCTTGACTCTTTCCAGGAAAAGCGGAACAAGACAGAGGGGACCACTTGCTACTTTTGTTGATGAATTGTGTGGATTGTCTCATGCACAATAGCTCCAGGTGCCACTTATTTATGAAACATTGATTTAAGGATTCTTCAGACCAGCCACACAACTCTGGTCCCATTAAGCAGAAAGGGGGAACCCCACTTGTGGAAATTTCCGTCGGCTCCAGTCAACATGGGGAGTCGTGAGTGCTGATGGCGGTTGTAACCTAGCAAAATCTGGGCCAGAGATTTCCTAATATTCCTTTAGATAATCATTACTGATAAAAATATGAAAGCCATAGTATTATCCCTACCAGGGTCCTTTAAATAGCCATGGATTCTGTAGACACCCACAGCAACACCAGCTGTTTCCATTTCAGATCTAGTAGCTTGATATTTTGATGCAAGAAACAGTTGCTGGCCATACAGGGGCTTGTTCATTTTGGGGCTAAAAACAGCTTAGATGCTTTTCCCACAGTGCACTCAGTATTTTTTCCACAGTCTTGAAAAAGCCATGGTTCATTTACGATTAAGGCAGAGTTGAAAGCCCCACTTTTTGCCTTCTATAAAATATACGATTCGACTTTAGCCTTGAGGGGAATTTCTTGAAAAACACAGACATTCAGCCAAGCCTGGATCATCCAGCTGTGAAAGTATGCCAGCTGAATGGGTTTCTATCTTGTGTGGAATTAATTATTAATTTGCAAGAAGTCCACGACACCACATAGAGAAATAGGATTAATTTCCAAACTGTAACATCCCCGGCAGTTACAAAACAGCTTTTCAACCCTGATCCAGAGCATATTTACTCATAAAGTAAGTCTTAATGAGTTCAGTAGGATTTGCTTTTGATTTCAATCAATGGCTGCAACCCTTCGCACACTGATGTGGCAGTTAACTCCATTGAACGCAGTGGGATTTGCCTCTGAGTAAACATATTTAAGGTTGCACTGTTAGAGATTAAGGTATCATTGGGGAAGTTCTGATGTTTTCTGAGCATCTCTGTTGTTTCGTTTATGGCTTGAATGCAAGATAGATAGATAGATAGATAGATAGATAGATAGATAGATAGATAGATAAGAATACTGAAATTCTCTTGGATCAGGAGAAATATTGGGAGGGATTTGGAGAGCAAGCATTTTTTTCATTTTCTTTACCCATTGCCTTTCTCTAAATACATACAGTGGTACCTCGGGTTAAGTACTTAATTCGTTCTGGAGGTCCGTTCTTAACCTGAAGCACCACTTTAGCTAATGGGGCCTCCTGCTGCTGCTGTGTCGCTGGAGCCCGATTTCTGTTCTTATCCTGAAGCAAAGTTCTTAACCTGAAGCACTATTTCTGGGTTAGCAGAGTGTGTAACCTGAAGCGTATGTAACCTGAAGCGTATGTAACCCAAGGTACCACTGTATATGGACCATGAACGTGCCTTCAGCAGCAACTGGTAGAAACAGGCAAGCTGCATCATTGGAGCTGGTGACATTAGAATGGCTACGTTGATTTCAGGCAAGGAGCAAATGGAAACAGGAGGTGTGGTCATAGGGAGCACACAAGGAAATGCTGTGAAACATGTAAAGAGCTGCCCACAGAACTGCGCCACCATAATGTGCTTCACTACATTGACTGTTGGGCAACGTGCGTTTTTACGGTGGTTTTCCCCCTTATCAGAGGATCTGAAGAATCTGGATTCGGTTCCTAAAAGGTATAGGCTGGCATTTAGATGAGCATTTAGCAGTGGAGCAGAGTTTGCGCTAATGGAATATTCTCTTTTGGAGAAATGGTGTAGCCCAGCTTTTCTCAACTTTCTTCCCTCCAGATGTTTCGGACTGCAGGCTGGGGCTGATGGAGAAGGCTGGACTAGATCTAAATTATGGATCTAATTTATGTCTGGATCTAAATTATGTCATGGAATATTTGCCAGTTGACAAAAAGAAGGGTGCTGTTGCACGCTGTTTATGGCAGATACTTCAAATTCTTTACATGTCTGACTGTTCCTGGCTTGGGTACTGATAGAACTGGAGTGAAGTGACCAAAGGTTCAGAAGAAGAAATAACCATTGTGATTATAGAAGGGAGTTCCATACAGTATTGCAGAGACACAAGTTTGTAGTTGTGCTCTTTGATTCTCTTTTCTTGTCCATATGTTTTTGTGCTATGCAGTGGTACCTCGGGTTAAGTACTTAATTTGTTCCGGAGGTCCGTTCTTAACCTGAAACTGTTCTTAACCTGAAGCACCACTTTAGCTAATGGGGCCTCCTGCTGCCGCCGCACCGCCGGAGCATGATTTCTGTTCTCATCCTCAAGCAAAGTTCTTAACCCGAGGTATTATTTCTGGGTTAGCGGAGTCTGTAACCTGAAGCACCTGTAACCTGAAGCGCATGTAACCCGAGGTACCACTGTATATCATTAACTCGCTTGTGTCCTTTCTACTGTTGTGTTTTGCACATTTGACATGTTCTGGAAATAAGCAGTGGCTTATAGCTAATGCAAATAAATAATATTTGTTTATTTATGATTCACCCTTCCTCAGAAGAGCCCATGGTGATGCACAGGTGATGCTGGAAGTGCCAGCAGAAGGACTGTTCTAAAGGTTAATTAGCCACTACAGGGAAGATCCATCTGTGGTTTCGAGCATCCATAGGGATTTAGCTTGAAAAGGACATTGCAGATATTGCGGCATCCCCCCCCCCCCAATTCTTTAAGCATTGCAAGCGAAGGGTGTGTAAAATAGCCACAGCGACTTTCGCAGCAGCGGCAACATTTTTTATTTGTATAGCACCTTTCCATACTAAGCCATGCTCAAGGTGGCTTAAGTAGGAGATGTTAAGTCAACTCCCCCCCCCCCCCCCCGCTAAATTTATTCTTCAAATCTGTAGCTGGAAACAGTTGGTGTGGCATTATCTTTCAGACATCTGCCTCTCTGCCTTCCTAACTATCAAACAATGAAATTATGTTACCCGCGTGTGAAATGCTACCAAGAGCCTGAAGCAATAGTTCTGCAAATAGTGAACTCCATGCACTCAGTAATATCTCATCCAGTTTTGATTTAAATTCCATTATGCTTGCTGTCTTAAACACTTGGGTTTTTTTTAATGCTGTGTGAGCTTGAATTTCCATATCCACATGTAACATTGAGCCAAGAAACTTGGCTTGGTAGACCATAATATGTATGGGATGTGTTCTAGTGGACTTTACGGCTTTACTCCCTCCCTTTAGAGCAAAACAAAATGCAATCCTGGGTTGAGCCCGTACCATTAGTCTATCTGCTTCCTGGTTTATTTAGGCTATTACTGAGCTTGTGGCAGAAGCAGGATTAGAACCAGCTGAAACTGTTAGCTACTGCACTTCACTACATATAACTTAAATTTATGTTTCTTCTTCACTGGCTATAACAGCTAATACAACTTCCCTTGCATTATTATTTTTTCTTTTTAAATAATCCCAAATGTCCATAAAGGTTACATCTTTTATTTTACATCCTTTTTTTTAAGCCCAACCATTCTATTTCATCATCCAAAGCCAAAGCGAAAAATAAAGAAATGCAAATAACAAAAAATGGATGAGAATTTTGAAAAAGCGTAGGACGTTCGAAATGCTGAAACAGTCTTTGTGCAGTAGCGTTAACGCCGTGATTTCCTTGATGTTGTCTCTTTAAATGCAATCTTCTTCTGCAAGCACAGGGATTGTTGTGACTGGCTTTCCGTAGACACTTCTGCCAACTGCTTCCCTTATTTGTGTGTGATATTTTAAGCCTATCCTCCACAGCTGATATTTCTGGGCTGCTGGCCTTCTAAATTCAACTGATACCTGTTGGCCTCAATTGTATGTTTCCAAAAATACTTTACAGACTTGGTCATAAAAAAAAAATTATCCTAGAATAATGGCTGGATGGAAGCAGAATAGATTCAGTGCACCTTCGTAAGGAAAACCAGGCAAGGAGCATCGAGTGACTGGGGCTGTCTGTGTGAATGTTTTCTAACTCTCTCTTTCTGCTCTGTTTTTCCATGCTTTTCCGGGATTCAGAGAGAGGTAAATTGTTTTTCTCTATTCTGTTTTCTTCCTGTCTTTCATCACCAGCATTAGCTGTTGTTGCCTTGCAAATCCATACTTCTGAATCAAATGTGTTTCTTGCCATTAAAACCGTAATCCAGTAAGTTCCCCTTTTGCCTTATCAAATGGCAGTTCTCCAACCCCTTTAGATAGATGCATTTTAGAAGCCAACTCAATGTCATCCAAAAGAAAAATATTAAAACACCCATCTCCAAGGTGGGGGAAAGGATTTTCCATTCAATCTGGTTTTGTCTGCATGATCCTAGATATTCAGTCCCAATGCTGAATCTTAACAGAACTATATTTTTTAAAACCCCATTAAATTATACTCTTAGGCTGTAGACCTGGGAAGAACATAGGTGCCTGCCTCGCTCCTGATAAACAGGTATTCTTCCAGTGAGCCTAAGTTCCTGATCTGTCTCTAGAAGGAATGTTAGGCTCCTTCAGATATCTCATGCTCCTTTAAAAAAAAGAAATAGGGTTCTGGGTTGGGTCTTAAAACAAAGATTGCCCTCCTAAAACTTGTCTGCTATGCCTCAGAAGGGTCATCCAACATTTCTTTGGGAATCAGACTTTATCATTTCCTTTGTAACATTGCAGACGGCTGGAAACGAGCAAGACTTTGCAATATGTGAACGTTCAAGTCATTTCCACATATTACCTCCCCCCCCCAGACACAAAGATTAAACTTGTAATCAAGAGGCAGAGAAGTAGCCTTCTCATGCTCAATGAGAGCAAAGGACATGTTAAATTTGCCAAAGTGTATATATCACAAACCCTGTTGCTTGTCTTTTTCCATTATTCTTAAAGGCCACAAATTTGGCATTAGGAAAGGATAGAGAGTTTGGACAAGTGGGAACTGCAACAAAATGTTGCAGCATGGAGCCTGTGTGTTCAAGATACTCCGTTCCCTTCCTCCTCCCACCTGGTTTTCCATTTCCTGCTGATACCTCCCTCTTGTGCCTGGATGGTCTTTTGCAAACCTGCTGTTAGCACTGCATAGAAATAGTGATGCTTTTATACCATGCTTATTGAATTTAGGTGAATATCTCTTTGCTAGTTTATTCAGTCTGTGAAAGGGTGGGTGGCCTGGCTAGGCCTAAATGGCCTCTCTGATCCCTTTTGTCTCTGCAGTCCACCTTTCAATTATTCTAAATTTCCAGAACCCATTGTATGTGTTACAGGGCTGGTCAGAAGGATTATTCAAGAGAAGTCTGAGGTTGTATTCTTAACAGAGCTCAGTACTTTTAAAAGTCACTGGCTTTGATACCATCAGGGAGTTTTCTCTTCAAGGCTAAAGCTCTGTGAGCCACAACAGTACAATCTTCTTACAATGCCCTGGAGGGAGCAATGCCAGGGGGATAAGATAGCAGTTTTCCTGAGTATTTATATTTCATGGACTTCATGGAAGAATTGAAAATCCACTGTTTTGCTTAAGGTGGAAAAGAATTGTAGCGCTGAAATTCTGAAAGACAGATCAGCAAGCCGAGATCTGACAGAATTCCACAAGACAATGGATAATTCAGGCTGAAGGTTAAAGTCTGATAGGAAGACATTGTTCTCTATGTGATTTGTTTTGCTCTGCACCACAACATTGACTGTCCAGGACATGCTTACTTGAGTGTCAACTTTTGCAGAATCAGTCTAACTTAACGCACAAAATAGTTAATTAGCTTTTATGTAACCATGAATTACAACTCGATTGGTATGCTGATGAAGTTAGAGAAATCGCACACAGAAATGATATAAAAGTATAAGCAGTGAAATGAGTGAAACAATTTGCAGAAATTGCCGCTTGTTGGAATATGTCGGCTGTGTGTGTTGCGCTCTTGAGGTCATCTAATTTTCCTCAGATCAAGCAAGTTTCTCATGAGCAGGAAGGAAGCGTCCGTGTGGCTGACATGGAACCTCGTGTATGTCCATAAATTAATAACCCAACGTACAAGGTTCAGGGCCCTTTGCACCTCTCAAAACACAGTTGTCTGAATCCACTCTGAAGCTCATCAGCCACTCCAAGAATAACCTTTAAATCTACATGTCATTTTTCTTTGGAGTGTACCGGTAGACAGAAAAATGTTTGACGGGAAGAATTCTTAGCACGGTTAGCTTATTGTCGTTGGTTATAAATGAATTCTGCAAGCAAATGGATTTGTGACATGTTAATGCTAAACAACAATCGGCAACAAACAATAATGAAAAAGAAGAGTGGGACTGAATCTCCAAAGGCAATTTAAACGCCACATGTGAAAACAGTCATTGTTTGCAAGACAGTGGATCAATTGAGAACGCAGGAGCAGGGAATGGCTGCACCCTTGGGAAGCTTCCTATGTGCAATATTTTAAAGGCTTATAAAAGTGGGACTTCTTGCTACAACCCTAAGCAGGAATTTGTGGCTGCAGCCCCTTCATTTTTCTAATAATAGAAATTATTTCAGGCTGCATTTAATCGGGATGTCTCAAGGGGCATTAGTATAATGACTAGCCTCGTTCATACCAGGCAGTGGTCACATAAATTCTGTTTTATGTCGCTACATAACCATCATTGCATGGTTAAATGATGCTTAACTGGGTGTTAAATAAGCACGGCCATCCAATTAGTCCCAAAGAATAACCATTTAAAAGAATTAAAGTAAAAGAATGGAATATATCTTCCACGCCCCCAATATTTGTTCTATTTAATCACTTTTCTTTCAGTGGAAGAGGTTATTTTTCTCCCCTGGCCACCTTGTTCTGTAATAAGCTGACCAGAGTACCTTAAATTAAAAGGATTATTTTGTGCTTGGGCTAATCAACAAAGCCGCAGCCTTGCATACCATAACATGTAATTGATTCTCTCCCCTCTAGCCCTGCCAAGAAGTCTCCCTTGTTTTCCAGATTTGGTTCAGAATAACAGCTCAGTCTAGTTTTAGCTGATAATTGCCATTACTACCAGGCAGAGTGTATGCATAAAGAATTAATATTTTGGTGAACGGCTGTTTCTGCATAAAACAGTACGTGGCAGGTGTTGGAAAACTATGGTCAGGGGCCTCGTTTGGCAACCGTTTTTAATAGGGGGCATATTTTGCATTGAGCAATGTTGAGAGAGCAGCCACATTGACTCCACCTGTTAACTTGTTCCTGAACCAGGCGAAACAAATAGACAATGGTTTCTTCTAAAGAGCAAAATAGGTTCCCTCAGTCACAGCTGTGTCCCTTTTGTCCGGACTCCAAAGCTCCTTCATGTGGTGCCCAGTTGCTTATCTAGCTACTGAGGATGCAATAACTGCATCCTCTCTCTTTCTGGGCACTCCTAGTTGCAATTTAAAGAAATGAAAACGGGGGAAGGCTCACCAAATTCGACACACAAACCCAAAGGGCAACTACCTCCCAGCTAGAGGGAGAATCAATGGGCCTGACTCAGGAAGAGCATAACCAGCAAAAGGGGATCGTAAAAAAAGCGAAGCGAGGGCTCTACCATGTAGCCTTGGGGCTGGTCTGAGTTTACAATTCGAAGCAGACAAAAGTAGTTGTACAGGAATGTAAGTTATAAGCAGCATGGCTTATAACTTTTGTCACACTTGCAGCGCCTGTTGTTTGCTCCGTGGCCTCCTCTCAGCGCAGAACTGCATCCTTCTGTCCTGTCCCCTTTAGCAGATCTTGCCGAGCTCACTTCAGCCATTTCATTTCTCTCCTCAGCCTCTACACAGTGAACAACCCCCCCCCCCAAAAAAAAGACCCAACCCAAATACAGTGGTACCTTGGTTTACAAACTTAATCCGTTCCGGAATCCATTCTTAAACCAAGGCATTCTTAAACCAAGGTGTGTTTTCCCATAGCAGCGGGGGACTCAATTTACAAATGGAACACACTCAACAGGAAGCAAAACATGTTCTTATTCCAAGGCAAAGTTTGCAAACCAAAACACCTCTTAATCCAAGTTGCTCATAAACTAAGCTGTTCTTAAACCAAGGTACCACTGTAATAACTTCGGTGCATTAGGCCAGGGTTTACCTAGTCTTAACATACTACCTCTGATAAACTTACAAGCTGGGTATGAAGGTCGTCCCATGTTGTTTATCCTCTGCATCGAAGAAAGCCAGTTGTACTTCTTTTTGTCACAGCTTTTTGCTGAGAGTGGGGACTATCAAGTATAGGAATCCAGCAAAAAGGGAGTGAATACTGGGTCCATGTTAAAGAATTTCTAGATTCAGCTGTGACCTAGCTGGACCTTTACACAGCGTGACCTTTTTTGTTTGTTTGTTTGTTTTTGTTTTTGCCTCTAGGACTTCCATAATCCATAATCTGACATTTTCATTGCCCCTGCCCCTCACTCCCTACTGAAGTACTATTGTGGTGAATCTTTATTTATTTGTCAGTTTCCTCTGAGCAGCTCAAGGAGCCATAACTCTCCCCCTCCCAATTCTACCTTCACAACAACCCTGTGAGGGAGGTCAGGCTAAGAGACAGCCACTGGCCCAAGATTGCTCAGTTAACTTCCCATCTGGTTTCACCAGTACACCACACTGGCTCTCATAGCATTGGACTGGGGAGACTGGTATTCAAAAGCCTGAAAGTTCTTTGTGTGACTAGGACCAGTCACTTCCTCTCAGCCTAATCTCACCTCGGGGCAGTTGCGAGGATTAAATGGAATATATGCACACATGCCACCTCAGTGAGAGCCAAATGCAAAAAGGTTTCTGATCTCCTTGCCTTACAAAGAACTGTCGCCATGCAGACCTCTGCCTCATCTTTTAAGTTTCCCAGCATGGAGCTGGGAAGCCTGTAAATTCCTTAGTAAATCAGGTAAACAGTTTGCCCATAAATCTCTCCTCCTATTAATCCGTTTGAAATGAGCTAATGCAGAATTGAGGTTAACAGAGCAAATGACCCAGAAAGGATTCCACAGCAAGAGAGATAGATAAGAAAGCCAAGATGAAGGGCTCCGGTGATGTATTCAATATTGAACACTTCTGTATCTGAGAATACCATAACCTTTCCCCCTCCCTGGCCTTTGTGCAAGAGATTAGCATTGTCACGAATGCTCAAGGTCACTGTACCTTGGTGGCAGTACAGGGAAGGGGTGAATTGTTGCTACAGAATGGCTTACATGGGAGGAAAGTGTTTGAGGCGTAGCAGCTTTCGAACCTGTCTCATTCTCTCCAGCAGCCTTTAAACAGAGCCTCTGCTCCAGGGGAGCGCCCTTGCAAACTGCGCCTACGGATTTTCCTGAGCTCCCTATCTGATAGGATTAAATATTGAAGTCGCCCTATCATTTGGACCTTGCCGGAAGGAAGGATCCACATTTGATTGCTAATGCTGATGGATAATTTTGCAGCAGATGGTTGCCGGTCCCTTCCGCCCTCCGCCCTCACATCCCCAGTGATACCTGCCGATACCATTTCTTTGCTTGTGGTGACAGCTTTGCCCCCTTTGTGGAATCATGGCATGTATAGAAAGCTGCACTTCTTATAGCCTTTAGCTCCTCCGTGGGGACTTCTAAGGAAGAGAATTGAGGCAGGGTGATCATTTCAGAGCAGCGGGGGGCAAACAGTGTCTCCCTAAGCAGATTCTCTGCAAAGGTTAAAGGCCTGGTCTTGGATATGTTCAGGATCAAGTGACCAAAAAACGCAGTCTCCATTAAGAGCATTTGTTGTGGTTACTTTTCATCTGTATTAAGAGCATCTGATGTGGTTATTATAACACAGTTATCAGTGCATTCCAAGCCTTTTTTTTTTTTTTTTTTTTTTTGGAATCTGCCTTCATAGGAATCTGCCTTACAGCAAGTGAGGCCCTTGAGTTAAGTATTGTTGACTGATTGGCAGGAGCTCCCAAGTCCTTGCCAGCACTCCCTCGGGACACCAAAGGTTGAACCTGAAACCCTTTGCACGGAGAGCATGTGCTCTGCAACAAAGGGAATTGTGCTTTGGAATCCCTCACTAGGACACAGGCCCATTTAATTGTTTTTATGGCGATAGCTAAGGGATGTGGGTGGTGCTGTGGGTTAAACCACAGAGCCTAGGACTTGCCGATCAGAAGGTCGGGGTTTCAAATCCCCGCAACAGGGTGAGCTCCCGTTTCTCGGTCCCTGCTCCTGCCAACATAGCAGTTTGAAAGCACGTCAAAGTGCAAGTAGATAAATAGGTACCGCTCTGGCAGGAAGGTAAACGGCGTTTCCGTGCGCTGCTCTGGTTCACCAGAAGCGGCTTAGTCATGCTGGCCACATGACCCGGAAGCTGTACGCCAGCTCCCTCGGCCAGTAAAGCGAGATGAGCGCCGCAACCCCAGAGTCGGCCACAACTGGACCTAATGGTCAGGGGTCCCTTTACCTTTACCTTTATGGTGATAGCTACTAAGTATGTGGAACGAGTAAGTTCTGACCATTCAGTTGTCATCTTTAAGAACATAAGAATAGCTTGCTGGAACAGGACAGGCACCTTTGGGGAACCTGCAAGCAGAATGCAAACATGAGACCACAATCCTCTCCTGTGGTTTTCATTCAGAATCTGGAGGCAAGAGCATCGCTGTCGTGATCTTTGTTCCTTTGCGTTCTTTTTGAAGCAGGTATTTCTGTGGGCGATACTGCTTTGAATAAGGTAATTAATTTTGTTTGTACAGAGACTTTGCCTATGTAGCAAGAGACCGAGAGACGAGGATTTTGAAGTGCCACGTGTTTCGATGTGACACGCCAGCAAAAGCCATTGCCACAAGCCTGCACGAAATCTGTTCTAAGGCAAGCTTTCTTGTTGTTGTTGTCATTCTATCCTCTCCCTTTTCCTGTGCGAACATACCCCCATACAACACTCCCGAGCATGTTACATGAAGTCTCCCTGATTTCAGTGAAATCTATTTCCATGCCATTTAAGAGTATAGGTCCAAACCAAAGCTTCCACACAAACAGTTGCCTGGCATACATTTCTGTGCAGGAGAAACTGCTACTAAAGATAATGTTGGGCAGCGGAGGAAAGAGGGCTGAACACATTCTAGGGCTGACCTGTTGACAGTATCCTGTGGGAGACTACGGAAAAAAATGGCCCACATAAGGTGTGTAGCGTTTTATCAACACCGGTAGATGAAAGGGGAGACATAAAAGGTATTCTGATGGTACGTGAAGTGCCTATAGCCTTTGTCCTAATCACTAATTACGCTGCGGACAAGATCTCCATACTCAATTGTTCTGCCGCCAAAGGTCACGGGGGTTGTTACAGAGTACCAGATTGCAAATAACTTTTATATATTAAGCTTTTTAATGTGGTGCATCGGTAAAGGTAGCGAAAACCTCCCATCCCTGTAAAGTTTTCCACCACCTCCATCAATATTTGCACTGCAGGTTGTCAAACATGCCTCTTTAAATTTAAATGCAGGCAGCCCAATCCTTTTGGGAAAGAAACTCCAACGAGTTCTATGAGGCTTACTCCCAAGTAGGTGTGCATAAGATTGTAGCTGTAGTTCCTTAACCCATCTGAGTTACGGTGAAAAAGAGAAACACTCCTTTTTAAGGGCTTTCAGGATTAGGGTTGTACGACGAGATCTATGGATGAAGGGCGGCCTACAAATTTAATAAATGATAATCGTAATAATATGATCACTGTCTTCTCCAGATTATGGCTGAACGGAAGAATGCCAAAGCTGTGGCTTGCAGTTCGTTACAAGAGCGGACAAACGTCACTTTGGATGTTCCCTTGCAAGGTACTGTGTGACTGGGATGTTGTCTTCACTATGTAGTCTCAAACAGGTGACTTGTTAATTAAATACTAATAAATAACCACTTAAAAAAGAAAAAAGAGTTTTCACAGCGTGTTTCCAGAGGGGTAATGTTAAGTCTGTTGAAGCATGAATGTAGGTCAAAATAACTTCCTTGGTCTTTAAGATGCCACAAGACTCTTGGGTTGTTTCTCTGGCTTTACTTGGGGCAGGCAAGATCTGCTAAACAGATTTGTCTGTTTTTACCTTACAAGAATAAAAGATGATGATGTACTTTTTTAAAAATTCCCCAGAAATTACTCAGGCTCATTTTTAATGTGCGATGGTAGGTAGAAGGAGTACAGATTTATTAGAATCGATAATGATATCGCTAAGAGATTGACAACCTGAGGAATTATTTTATTCTGCCCTTGAAATAAGGGTATTTTGCCTGATGTGAATTTTGATAAGTTGAAATTGATTTTTTTGTTCCCATGCAGTAGATTTCCCAACACCAAAGACTGAGCTGGTCCAGAAGTTCCATGTACAGTACTTGGGCATGTTACCTGTAGCTAAGCCAGTGGGTAGGTTGAATCTTTGTCCATAACTCCCTTAATATTTGGTCTTTAGCATCTGAGCACTCTGTTCTTCATTGACGGAGGATTAAAATAGGTGACGGATATGCATCTCACTTCCTCCAAACTTTCAGTGTGCATACTTTGGGTGTTATAGTTATTCAGATCTGTTAGTGATATTAACTGTGGGGCCAGACAGTGACAGTTTTATTCCAAATTAATTATATGGCAGTTGGGATTTGATCCAGCTTCTACTAGATTAGGGGTTACTGCAGAGATGTGCATGGCATGAAAGATAAAATTAAATTATTTCAATTTGCTTGTCAAATGTGAAATAACATGGTCAGAATGTTAATATGTGGATCTGAACTTATTGCTTATTAATTCATATGCCACTTAGATGTTTGCACAGAGCTTCGAATTGATATTTCTCAAAAGAGCTGACCTCACCCAATACAGAATGGCAAAGCCCTTTTGACTGTAAAACGTGGCTTGGGGCATGGCATACGGGTGCCCGCTTTTCCAAGAGAGAAAGAAAAGTCCAAACCTGTTAGTCTTACCAAAACACTTGGATCCACCTGAAGTGGCTCTTCGGAGCCTAGCCAGTCCTGTGTTTTGCAAGTCTGTTCCATCCTAAATACAGTGGTACCTCAGGTTAAGTACTTAATTCGTTCCAGAGGTCCATTCTTAACCTGGAACTGTTCTTAACCTGAAGCACCACTTTAGCTAATGGGGCCTCCTGCTGCTGCCTCGCCACTGGAGCACAATTTCTGTTCTCATCCTGGAGCAAAGTTCTTAACCCGAGGTAATATTTCTGTGTTAGCGGAGTGTGTAACCTGAAGCATATGTAACCTGAAGCGTATGTAACCCAAGGTACCACTGCACTGAAAAAGTGAAGAAGAATGGACCATGTTGATTCCCAGTGGTGGCTCACGAGAGAGGAGTGGAGGCAGGGGCAGACTTTGGTCGTGTTGGTGCCCCAAGCGAGGCCACAATTTGGCGCCCCTCAAATAATCTTCTCAGTGACGGATCCTTTCCATTTTGCGCTCCCTTAACCCAGCGCCTTGTGCAGGGGAACCGCCCTAAATCTAGTACTGGCAGAGGTACTGGCGTACTCCCGGCAGGTGTGGCATCCTTGTTGGGACAGGGAT
The DNA here is from genome assembly GCF_964252035.2 of Podarcis erhardii. Taxonomy (NCBI): domain Eukaryota; kingdom Metazoa; phylum Chordata; class Lepidosauria; order Squamata; family Lacertidae; genus Podarcis; species Podarcis erhardii. The sequence goes on from NC_138512.1 coordinate 22,755,568, forward strand.
GTGGCTAGGCAAGGAAAAGGGGGGTCCAAGAGAGCTCTGGGTTGGTGGCAGCCCTGCATGTGCACACATACCTGTGGGGCAAACGCTTCGCCCCCTTCCTGTCCCCACAAACGCAGTCCCGCCACACCAAGGGAGTGCCACTTCCTCTGCTTCCTCCCCCCGGGCCAGCCACCACCACTGCTTCCCCTTCTTTCTACAATAGTGGCCAAAATTGTGGAAACCTTTTGGAATAAGTGTATTTCTGGGGGGGTGTTTTGGGTGGGGGGGTTTCAAAAAAAATTATTGGTTTCCACATTTATCACATAGGGGGAAAAAGAAAACACACAAGAAGAAAAGAAAAGGGGGGTGGAGAAAAACACAAAACAGAATTCTTACTTCAAATCTCTAATTCTCGTTACATTGATAACTGACTTCCTCAAATCCCCTCTAACTGAATTTCATTATAACCCCTGTATAGCAGTTCTCCAAATTCATATTTCTAATAATATTCACTCCTTTCATTTACTATCCTCACCTCTTTTATTAATATTCAAATCCTTAATATTTACTACGACCTATTCTTATTCTGCCCCTAAGCCTATTTGTTACTTCCAAGAATTTTTTAACTATCTTATATCACAATATTTAGCTAAATATTATTTAAATTTCTTCCAATCCTCTTGTGTCTCCTCTTCCTTCTGGACGCGGGTTCTTCCAGTCAGGTCGGCCAGCACCCAAAAATCCAAACATCTTCATCTGCCAATCTTCTATTGTCTTGCGATTTCCAATTTTTGGCTAATAAAAAGTGTATTTCTGAGGTTTGATGGCTCATAACACCACTTTTTTGGAGTAATACCATAAAATTATGTATCAATGGAAAGATAATTTAATGTAGAATGTAATGCAGCAAAGTTTGTTCAATTATCTGAATTCTATCAAAAGTTATAGACAAATAACCAGAAAAAGGAAGCACAACTTGTTTAAGTTGATATGCCGTAGCTTTCCTTCATTTGAATGTAGCCAATGAGCAGGAGTGTTTAGAGACCCAATCAGGTGCTATGAGCCATCAAACCTCGGAAACACACTTTATCCAAAAGGTTTCCACAATTTTGGCCACTAGTGTATATCAGCGTATAAATGAAGGAATGAAACAGCTGCTTCAGCTCAGATTCCTACATCTTTGTTGGCAGCTTCTCTTGGACACCCCTATTTTTTATGACTTTTATTAGCATGCTTAGTCTACCCTTCCTCAGGGTAGCATATATGGGTTTCATCTCATTTTATTCTCCCGGAAACCTGCCCCCCCCCATGTGAGTCAGGCTGGGAGTATGTGCCCCAAAACCACAGTGAGAAGAGAAGAAAAATAAAAAGGACGTCCGATTTTACATCTGTCAGTTACATAGAAGACATTATTCAAAATACTCACTCTAGAGTGACACCTGATTGTTCCACTTTCTACTAGGCAATATTTTCCCAATCTTCTGACCTACATAGATTAATTCATTTTCCTTTTAACGCAAAAAGTCCAAAAGGGGTTCTCTAATTATTATTATTAATAATAAATGTCAGCAGTAGTTTTTCTCTATCAAACGTAATGTTTTCTTCTATTTTCTGGGTCTTCCTTTGGTGTTTTCTCTTTCCCTGTTTTTGTTTTTATTTCGATTCTTTCAGTGCTTTTTGTCTTTAATTTTTTTGCAGGGGGTACTCTCATTTTCCTACTCCTATTGAAATACTGCCCTTCAATGAAGCCAAACTTAGATTCACAAAATTTTTAGGGGTATGCGTCCCTCCGCGTCCCCCCAGAAAAAAAGCACTGGATTTGTTTCTTTTATCTTACTGTATCATGAAAAAGCTTTAATAAAATCTTACTTTAAAACAAACACACACCCCATGAGCTTAATGCCTAATATTCTTCCTGCCATAAAACACTGACTCTCCGTTAGTGATCTTGTCTCTGTTGCTCTGCAACTTGCAGGTATGGACACCCTGAATGCCGCTATAGAAAGCCTCATTGACTCCTCCAGCCGAGACGACTGGGTGCCTGTCACCATGAATGTCGCGGATGCTACAGTGACAGTCATCAGCGAAGGAGTAAGGCACAACCTGGCCTCTCTAAAAACCAGAAATGCTTCATATTTAGTTGATACTAGAATGTGGGCCTTCTTATTTAGCCAGTGCTTTGTTTTCTTCAAACTTTCCTTTTAGCTGATTTTATTTGAGATAAATAGAAGCCGCCATATGCACTGCCAGAGCAAATTTGGCAACCGTTGATGGTATGCATGGCATTTTAAAGATCTTCATTTCTGCCATATGTTGCTATTTTCTCCTGTAAAAATAACAAAACTACCAGCTTAATAAACAGAGAAGAAAACCCACTTGCCTAAGATTTTACGGGAAATATAATGTCTAATATAGATCTCAGTCATGATCCAGCAGTTCAGTTATCCAGCTTTTTGGATAATATTAATCTGATGTTGGAGTCCAGTGAATCCCTTTAGAGGCCAAGCTAGAAATACAGTCCCTATCTGTTTTCAAGAATGACTGCCATCTAACACAGAAAAATGGATTTTATTAATATTCCATTCCAAGGTACATTATACCCCACAATATTAACCTAAATTCCTTATTGGACTATCAGAAATCCCTGGAGAAGAAAACAGATGAGGTGTTATATGTACAATACTAGCCTCATAACTGAAGAGCGAGCAAATCGTAAACAAACAAAAAATGGCTAGATGAAATACTGGACTCATGGTAAAAATATATACACTGGAGCCTCTACTCACGACCACAATTCGTTCTGGAGGCCTGTCCTTATGGCAAAATGGGTTGCTGGGAGAGGCGCCGTTGTACGCATGCGCGGGCGGCGATTGCCCATTACTGCGCACGTGCAAACAGCAATCACTGCTCCTGCGCATGCGGAAATAGCAGCAAACCCGCCGGTTACTTCCTGGTTTGCCGTGGTCGCAATTTGGAGCCTCCACGAGTGGAGGCGGTTGTAAGTAGAGGTTCTACTGTATATATACAGTGGGTCCAACATACCCCAATAGCCTAATAGGGTTTTCTTTTGTTTTTCAAAGGAATGTTACCAACAAGAAATCAGTGTATCAGGTTTGCACTATGCAATGGTTAATTTGTGTCAAAATAAAGCCAGCCTCACAAAATTAACCTTACTGGGTTAAAATTTACTCACTGAGTCCAATGGTTCCCTGCAGTGCTTTGTAATAGGGTGACTGTTGTCATTTATAATCACCTTCTAAACAACCATCTCAAGGCGATATATGCGCAGAAATGTACATGGACAGCAGAGATCTCCTCTAGTCCCCCTGAAATGGAATAGCCATAAAAAAATGGAATTCATAGTATGGGCAAGATGGTTGGGTATTTTTCTACCCTACTTTGAGAAGTTGATGGGCATAGAATGAACCCCAGGTAGCTTAGGACAATAAGTAACCTCTAGTTTTTGGTTAATGCCCCTCAAATTAATTTCTTGCATATCTGCATACTGATTTAAGGTGATTTTTTTAATAAAAGAGAGTTGTTGTTGTTGTTTATTAAGATGCTTGGCAAACTTTAAAAAATAAATATGAAAGAGTGTTTTCATTGTGTGTGAAACTGCATGACCTTGTATGCCTATTTGCAAATCAGCCTCCAAACTCGGGATGCTGTGACAGTTAGTCCACCTCTCGGTGCATTTTGGAAGGTTACACCAGGTTTGTTCCTTGGTCCATAACTGGTGACCTTCCAAGAATCAGAGCTTCCAGTGTCAAACTAATAATTGTTTCTTCAGTGCTACCTCTGAAACTTTTATTTGTACCAACATGAATTCTTCCTTCCTAACTAGAATGAAGAGGAAATTGTGGTGGAATGTCGTGTACGGTTCTTGTCTTTTATGGGAGTGGGCAAAGATATCCATACGTTTGCCTTCATTATGGATACGGGGAACCAGCATTTTGAGTGCCACGTTTTCTGGTGTGAGCCCAATGCTGGCAACGTATCAGAAGCCGTCCAGGCGGCTTGTATGGTAAGTGACCACAGAAAACTGTAGTACAATTTGTAGAAGTATTAGAACATTAAAAGAAACCAGTACATGAAATCCCCCTCAAATATTATTTTGTAGTATTTAACATGAACGCAAAATGACAGGAAAACAATAACTCTATTCATTTTTCAGAGCGCCCTGATAAATTACAATTCTCTCCCCAGTTCTGCGCTCGGATCTTAACATTTTAACACCATGATTCTAAATATTAGTGTCAGCTCTCTCCCCCTCCTCTGCTTTAATGCTATTAGCAGCCAATATTGTGAACTGTTACGTGCACAGACTGAAAACCAGATAAGTAGCATAAAGCATCAGAGTCAAGGAAACAAGCGCCAGCCCTTTTGCAAGAGAACAATGTGTCTTTATAGAAAGGAGACAATGGGAAGAACAAATTATAAGATGGATGAGAATAACCAGAGTTCCCTGCTTCAGTGGTATTATTCAGCATCTGCTTCCAGAGGGTTTAGTGGGTATCATCCTTCAAAATTGTCATCTGTTCCCTTGGGCTAATAGAGAAAATACTAGCACTAACCTGAGCAAGTTCTGGCAATCAGAACACAATAACATTCAGTCCCAGCCACTACCATCAAATTATATTCTTTTAGATTTAGAGGTGGAAGACTTAAAACAAATCTGCCAACATGTTGAGTTGTTACTCCTTGCATTAGAAAGGACGGTCGTGTATCCAATATCTTAATGATGCGTTGTCCCCACTAACATGTAATAATTGTGCAGAGAATGTAAGAAACTGCCCAAATGAGGAAAGACCTGCTCTAAGGATCTACAAGTGCTATGTCTAAGGGCAGATTTGCAAAACTTGTGACGAACCAATCCCATGCAGGTAGCAAAATTAGGTTGATGATTAGGTTCATAGTTGTTGATTTTAAATTGACCATACATAGCTTGATGGGTCGCATTTAAGCTTGATGGGTCATGATATGTGTGTGTCTTGCCTACTCGGAAGCAAATCCTAAATGATTTTGCAGAACATAGTGAGGAAAACTCAAGGTTTCCTTGCTAATGATTGCAGAACATCTTTGCTTTCTTTCAGCTACGATACCAGAAGTGCTTGGTAGCCAGACCTCCTTCACAGAAAGTCCGGCCACCTCCTCCTCCTGCAGACTCGATGACCAGAAGAGTCACAACTAATGTAAAACGGGGGATGTTGTCCCTCATTGACACTTTGAAACAGAAACGTCCCGTTACGGACACGCCATAGCAGCCCTGCAGGAAGAGAAATAGTTTCTCAGAAAACATCTAGCAGAAGATACAGTAGCCACATTAAAGAAGATGAACTGATTTTTGGCCTTCCAGTTTAAATTGGTGATGCTTTGTCTTCAGAGAATTTACCCTTATCAAATAATATTAGACAAAAGCATGTTCTCTCGTTCTTGCCACCATCATGTGATATGAAAAGAAGCATGAGTAATTTTTTTGCTGTGAGGTTTCGCACCATGAAGTGGAAGGTCTGTTTTCCAACTGTGTAAATATTATGAACGTTACTTAAATTCACACATCCACCAGAAAGGATTATGGCACATTGCTCTTCGGAGAGAACCATGCCCAAATTGATATTCATCCCCATCCTGGTTGGGATTTGTCACAAGCAGTCCTTGTATCCTGCAGCACTTTGTCCTCATTTTTAACACTGAAGTACATACCAAGTATTAGTTACCATTGTATTATTGTAATATGAATATTGAGCTGCTTTTTTTTTTTAAAGAAACTGCATTCATTAACCAATCTTCCATCTTGTGCACCCTAGTAACCATTTTTCATCTTCTGTCGGCCAGTTGGGTTTGCTTCAACACGACAATTTCCTAATCAGATTGCAGTTCAATTGGAAGGAGCGTGCAAACGATATTATAATTGTGACAATCACATGTGTATCGGTTTCAGTGACATGCCGGTGCTGGGAATGACCCTTTCCCAGGCATATGTATGCACAAGAAAATAGATGTGCTCTATTGTCACATGGTATTAACTACATTTGGTTTGCATGCTTTTTTCTCGTAAAGAAACACTGCCCCCGTAGCAGATCATCACCTTTGAAATGCCCTTCAGTTCTGAAATCAAGCTTGTCATTTAGGAGTTCAGAGAGCAGTCCGGGAGGATATGCTGGGATTTTTGTTTTGAAACATAAATCGCAGCACTGGTGACACTAAGGCTCAAGCACTTCTTAGCATTTTCTGTAGATGCTGGTCTATGCTTTTAAATGTTTCTACCCTGATACAGGCAGGAAGCAAAGGTAAGGACCTGATAGATGCATGAGGTTATAAATAGTAAAGCCAAAATGTACCTTAATCCTTGACCAGTTGTCTACAAGGATCAGTGCATCAGAAATGGAATTTCAGCAATGCAGCATGAGTAAAACCTCTTTAACTGAAAAGGGGAAGGAAGATTAAGGTATCCTTTGTTACTTTTCCTATGACAGGGTTTGCATTAGGTAACTGTGAATGTGCATGGGTTTTTCCTTATTTGAGTTCTATCCCTAGAACTATGTCCTCCATTTCATTTCTTCCCACAGAGGTTGGGTGCTGAGCGCACCTAAATGACATTTTTGCTGTGCAAGATCCATTTTAATTGGCAGCCTTCCAAGGAGCTATAGTTTACTTTGATTTTAAATTAAGAAATCATGTCATCTCCCAGTAGATTTTGAAACACCCACCGACCACCACATTTGACCTTTGCAGTGCCAAGTGAAACTTGTTGCAAATCCCACAACCAACTCCACATGCTAGTTCCTTCTAACTGCACCTTATGCTATGTGTTTTGGATGGTTTTTAATATTTTTTATGTGTAACGTGTAGCACATTTTCACTTGCGCAGCTGCCAAAGGAAAAGCCTTAGAACCCATTCATGCCTTGGGGCCATGGCAGAGGTCAGGCCCCAGAGTGTCGAATGTACAACTGAAGAGGGTAAGGGAAGGCAAGCTTGTGTTTGTGCACTCTCCTCCAAAAACTATTAAAGAGGAGATCATATCAAAAACTACTAAAGAAGAGATTATATCAGTGCATACAGGAGTAAACCACAAAACCTCCTGTTTGTTCAAAAGTGGAGTCATGTGTGAATCAGTCTGTAGTAGCCCAACAATCTGTAGTATAAGGAATTAGGCAGAATACTACAGTCAATCAGTAGTGTCAGTCCTGAAAAGTGTCAAGATAAAAAAATGCTCTGTCGTTATTTCTTGCACAAATATTGCTTCCATTTAGGAAACGCAATGCGCACAATCATGCAAGTGTGTCTTGACGGAATTTGTACCCAGTTGTAGCTTGACACCATGAGTGCACACTGCAAAACAGACATTATTCTGTCAGTGCTGCATGTGCCGTTTCAGTACACAAAAATGTCTGTGTGTGCAAGAGTTTCTTGTGCTTCTGAAGCAGACAGACAGGTTGGCGAATGATAGGAAGAGGAGCAACTAGGAACAGTAGAGAGTTGGGGGGATGATGTCCACTGCTCAAAAAAACCCCAACCACATCTCAGCATCCACAGCTGCTTCCATTTGGCTCACATATCCTAAAAGGTTTCTCTTCCTTTTCCCTCCTCCGCTGAGGAACAGCTGCTGCCAAACCAAGCATTGTGCTCACTTGCTTTTACCTCTCTAAAGGCAGCATTGGGCTTGCTTTCATGTGCATGTTTATCACCTGATCAGTACCACCTCGAGCAGTGGCTTGCATGTGTGACTGAGACACCGGATCACAACCCCTTCCATATCACCTCAAACACACCGCTTCTCAGTGGAGCTAGGTCACACATCCAACTGCAGGTCATCAATTGCTGAATCATCAATTCAGGCATGTGTGAATTAGCCCACAATGTCCCAAGAGCTACAAAATGGAAAACTTAGCAACTCCCCCCCCCCCCCAATTTTTATGATGTATTGTTTGCAGGTTAACAAGACCAGAAATGAGCCTATGCATAAAGATTTTTTTTTTAAAAAAAGAAGTCTGACTAAACCCTTATTATTTTCCAGTTAACTTTACATAGGTAGTAAGGTCCGTTACCTTCCAAGAGAAGTAACCCTAAGGAGTGTAGCCTCCTGGCTTTATTGCTCTAAAAATCACATCCATTGTACTCGTAAAGTAGACAAATGCTTGGGTCTGCCTTTGCTAAGGTATTACCATTCTCACTTCCCTCCTGAAGAAAATAATCTGGCTCACTCTCTCCATTTTTAGAAAGTACATGCTGACTACTAGCAGCTCTCCTCAAATAAAAATTTAAAAATCATAAAATTGCAAACCAATAGTTTCTGTTATATGGCTATGCTCCATTTTCATTAAGTACTCAAACTCAAGCAGGAAACCTTAACTCATTTGTGTCTTAATTGGCATAGAGTTTTTTCTAGAGTATGACCTTTTCACATTCAGAAGAAAATGCAAGACATGCTTGCTGAAAACATTGAGTAGACCAAGCATTTCTTTTTCGACTAGCTTTTGGTTTAGTTGCAAAGTTTCAAAAGCTTTAAAACCTTTTTATTATTCTTTTCAGCATTTTAAGTCCCACCAGCTGAGAGTTGCATCCCACTCCTTTAAAATCAAACTTGTTATATAAGCTTATTTTATCTGAACCTTCTTTATGGAATCTCCATTGTAGAGATAGTGTCTCTGAATACCAGATGCTGAGGACTAAACAATAGGGAAGGCCACACTTGTGAGCTCCCAAAGGGCATCAGGCTGGCCACTGCTGGAAACAGAAAGCAAGGCAGTTCTTACCAGACAAAAAAACATAAAACATTTCTCAATGATGGCCAAACTACATGTATGGGTTGAATGCGAACAAATGCCAATGACTTACTCAATGTTGTAGTGACACTTCTGTTATCTATGCATTCTTTATAATTGCACAAGGCAGCCATGTTCACTATGCCTTGGACGTTTCATGTCTTTTTTTGATTAACTTGTTAAATACAGCTTAAATATTTTTATTTTATTTATTCTATTTTTACTGAAATATTCTTCAATTATGTTGACATATCTTTATTACTGGATGTGATCGCACACGATAATCCAGTGCTAAGTAATCTCAGTGTACTATAGGTTGCCTAAAGACAGAGGATTTTTGTAATTATTTGTAGTCACCTTTTTAATTAACTGAATATGTAGAAGTAAAATGGCAAAAATAACATGTAAAGCTAACTTCTATTATTTTTAAAAAACACAAAAAGCAAGTTAGATGCTGCTCTCACGGACCACCTCATTTACGTACTCCGTTAAAGGAAGGGAGATTGTTAACCAGTCATTTGTGATAGCTTAATTAATGCCTTTTTTTCTGCCCCAACCCACAGCAGTTCTTTGATGCTGCTTGTTGCTTCGTTTATACAAAACAAGTACTATTTCTTTAAAAAACATGTTTTTTCATAGAGATGAAGAAATGCCTAAAAACGGAAAGAAATTTGCATGAAACGCCATCAATCCTACTTCTGTAACAAAGAGGTCTTAATGATAAACTTTGTGTGCAAAGTCTTTAATAGCTGAGTAGAAGAAAATCTACAGAAAGCTGAATACAAATATGGCACCGTCTACAAAGCTTTAAGAACTTGTTTATTTGTTAAAGAACTCTGCAGTCAATTAAACAGATCACATATGGAGGGAAACTGCTATTTTTATCACATTAGCTCACAAAAGCTGAGCCTCTCTAGAGCTCTATCATTACCATCATTAGCTCCTCTCTCTGGCAGGCATAGTTATTTTGAGGGAGAGAAGTGTGAATAGCAGAAGTAGGTTTGATTTATTTCACTATCTGCAAAAGAGAAAGGAGAAAATACACACAGTTTATCAGTAAGAGCTCTCGCTATTACGTGAAGTAGTTGATTTTAAAACAGAAAAGTTTTTTCCACCATTGTCCACTTTTTACACATTTAAATGTAATCTGTTGCAAGAATAAATTTAGCTGCATTAACTGCTGGCCTCTTGTGTTTATGTTGCTGGGAGCTTAGTGATTTCACAAGAAAAACCACCATTCTAAAAGCACTCGTCTTAGCTTGGTAAAAAAAAAGGTTATTATTCCTTTTCGGCTATGTAATCTCCGGATTAAAATATAAAATAGGGCAGATTTTAATGAGAGTAGGTTTACTAAAGGAAAAAGATGATTTTTGAATATTTAAGAAAATACAAAAGTATGGGGAAACCCAGCCAGATGGATGGAGTATAAATAATAAATATTATTATTATTACTACTACTACTACTACCTAACGCAATAGTACTCTCAACTGTAGATACCAGCCAAAACACTTCCGGTTTGCCACGTTATGCATCCTCTTCAATTTACCTACCACCAAATGCTTAATTGCTCCTGATATGTTATATATAACAAAGACTGTTTCATATGGAACAGAAATTTTCTTCCAACATCTGAAAAGGTACCAAGGCATCTCAGTTAACTATGCCTCATGGGTATATTTTACACATGATATATGAATGCCCTTCAAACATTACAGAAAGAATACAGTCAACCTATAAGGAAGCACAGAACGTTTGTCTTTCCTGTAATGATCTAGGATTAATGCATATGTGTTACAACTGAGCCTATAAAATCCTTAGTTACAAAAGATACTAAGTGGCTAGGGTGAGGGGAACACAGAAAATAACAGACTAGAGTTATGAAAGGCATTAATCAGCAATTGTTTAATAGGTTTGTTTCCATTTAACTATGCTGCCTAATGAGCCAAATATTTATATTGACGTCCTAGTAGAGTTCAGTGTCTAGCCGCAGCAACATGAAACCATCCAGTAATTATGCTCCCTCACAAAGAAAGCCCGGAAATGTTCTCGTCCTTTTTCTTTGAGGTTGTGATGTCCTATTCTTAAAGCCAATAGGGTCACAATTTGCTTTTTTTAAATATATAAAAAAACAGTCCTTTTGGAAGAGAAGATTTGAGCAGATTATTAAACAGGCTGAAGTCTTGAAAGATCACTCTGCAGACTGGAACCAATTTTAGAAAAAGAAACAAGGTAAGGTATTCAAAATTCCCAAGGCTTTACACTGAAATATCTAGAAAATAAGAACTGAAATCCACTTCTACTTTTTAGAAGCCCTGTTCTTGTTTACAATTGTAACGGCTAGCCCTAAAATTCAGTACCTGTAAGTTTTTACTTAGACAGAATCTGTCTGCTGTATTCTAAGCTGATCATCTATTGCCCATGAAACCTCTGGTTTACCCCTGTCTGCATAATCTGATACTGTATATTAATTTAAGTATTTTGACATTCAAAGTTCATTGAAATAAAAGCCTTTCCGCAGAACAGCCCCTCTGCTACCATAATAATAGCTGTGGAAAAGGCATGTGAGCATCTTAACTGCTGCCTAGAGCAGTTTGGTCCCTATGCAGATGAATACTGAATGCCCAAGGGTTTTCGTTTTTTACCATTACAGGAATGCAAGTTTCAAATTTTGAAAGAATTACGGTAAAAATTGAGATACAAAAGGCAATCTTCAAAGCCACGGACGAGAATGCTTGACTGTAGAAGAAAGCGAGGGCTCTTTTGTCTTGATCAGCTTTTTGGATGTAGAAGGGCTAAGCGTGCCATGAGTTCCACCCCAATTATAATAATAATGGTTAGTCGAAATATGGGATCGGTTTCCTTGTGGGTTGAAGTATGGCACCATTACCGGAGGCAGGACGATTTCGACAGGTTTCAAGACCATCACACTATCGTCAAGCTTTGGTTTTCTGATGTTTCGATGCTTTTCAAACATCTTTTGCATGGACGCTGCAGTAAGCGAATTCTTGGACATCATCGGCAGAGACGAGTTCGAGAGGGGTTGGACTGTTTTCTTCAGGGGAACGGAACTATTTGTCTGGTTCACAGATTTTTGAGAGGCACTGGAAGCTAAATTAGAGACGGAAGTATCTGACTCAATCATGCCCGGTTTCATTTCTCGATCCAGGAACTCCTGAATTTTGGACTTTATCATTGCCTCTTTAGTAGGTGTCTTTGGCTGGGTTACTTTCGGTTTCTTTTTCTTTTTCTCTTCTCTCTTAGCTGGCTTTGCTAAGTCAATCCCTTCCAATAACCCTTTTGCCGCAGCACGAGCTAAAACATCTTTCACAGACACCGTCTCCGATGGATCCCTCTGTAAAGTTAAAAGGGACACATTATCAGCAAAACCAAATCACAGCTCCGAAGAAGGGCAGCCGGTGTCATCCACGGTACATAGAAATATAGGAAAATGAAACCCTTAGTTCTGAGAAAGCAATCCACGTTAGCATTTGTTGTGCATTTCAGAGGAAGTAGCTGCTGTTCTAAGTATCTACTGTTACCACCATTCTGCAGACCTCATTGTCCTTATTATCATATAGGGCAGGAGTAGCTAACCTTTGAATCTCTCCAGTTGTTGCTGGAACTACAGTTCTCAACATCCCCAACTACTGGCTATGCTGGTTGGAGTTAACGGGAGCTGGAGGTCAACATCCCCTGGAGAACCAAAGCAGGGGCTCCCTACCTGGGCGATTCTACCCTCCTTGCTTTCCAGCTCAACTATATAGTGGTACCTTGAGTTACAAACGCCTCAGGTTTCAAACGCCGCTAACCTGGAAGAGTTACCTCGAGTTGAAAACTTTGCCTCAGGATATGAGAATGGAAATCGTGTGCCAGCGACAGCAAAAGGCCCCATTAGCGAAAGCACGCCTCAAGTTAAGAACAGTTTCAGCTTAGGAATGGACCTCTGGAACGAATTAAGTTTTTAACTAGAGATACCACTGTACTGTAGTAACAGTAAAGAAAAATAACCTCCCTAGCATCATATTAGGTGAAAGGTGAAGGACCCCTGGACGGTTAAGTCCAGTCAAAGGGGACTGGGGTTGCGGTGCTTATTTCACTTTCAGCCCAAGGGAGATGGTGTTTGTCCACAGACAGCTTTCTGGGTCATGTGGCCAGCATGACTAAACCGTTTCTGGCGCAACGGAACACCATGACGGAAGCCAGACTGCACAGAAACACCATTTACCTTCCCGCCACAGTGGTAACTATTTATCTACTTGCACTGGTGTGATTTCGAACTGCTAGGTTGGCAGGAGCTGGGACAGAGCAACAGAAGCTCACCCCATTGCGCAGAATCGAACCACTGACCTTCTGATTGGCAAGCCCAAGAGGCTCGGTGGTTTACACCACAACAACACCCGCTCCCCTTAAGCATCATATTATCAGATGGCAAACAATACGATTAAAGTAAGATAGCTTTGAAACAGATGGAGATCTTTCGATCTCACCTCCACCATGGAATTGTTTGGTGATCTTGGACGACTCACCATTACCTGCATTCAGTTTAAGAATACTTTTAGTTCTCAGGACACTACAAGATAGTTTTTAGACTAAATAACGCGAATAAGCAGGCACTTCCAATGGTTCTGGAGGCTGCAGGGAAGTTCTGCTGGCAGAGCGTGAGGCCTGCTTATGAAAGGTGGCCTCGGGGCAGCCATTGACATTCTGCGGCTACCCCTATGCTCTGTGGGGTGGTAGGAAGAGGAAAGGAAGGGTGAAAAGAAGGCTGCAATACAGGAAAAAAGGTTAATCTTTATCTGGGACCCTGACTTTTTCAGCAGATCAGTGGGGTGGTATGTTGGGGCAGGTGGGGGCGGGGTGGACACAGATTGCATACTACTGAACCGGGCAAAGGAAATGAGAGCACATTTCTTGGAGAGACAACATAACGGCCAAGAAATTTACAAAATGCAGTTGAGGGAGATTATGTATATCGACTGGGAATTGTGCACAATGCCTTCTTCGTGGACAGATTACTTGCACAATGGTTGGCTGTTAAGCATGTTAACTGTTAAATCTACACTACCTTTCATCTATATCCAAGAATTCACTAGCAAAAAAAAAACAAAATATCAAAACACTTCATTTTATTGGTTATATTACTTTTTCTTTTTCTTTTACTAGTACTTACCTCTCGGGATAGAACAGCTATAAAACAGCTATTAGAAATATCTGATGGCTCCAGTCGAAAAAAGTTTGCTGCAGACAAGCTTATTTCTGATTTGCAACACAATGGAAGAACAGGCGGACAAAGCCTAAAGTGGATATTAACACAAAGTATTGAATCACCACCATGTGCCCTTAAGTAAAATGCAATTTTAGTCAATTGTGGCCTCCCTGTAGTTTTCTTAAAAAAACAAAAGCTAAGAGCTGTCATGAAGGGTTTTTCCTAAGTATATTAAACACACTGTTTTCATTTAAATGGGCAGCAACTGTTCCCAAATGTGCTGGGTTTTTTTTAAAAAAAATGATTAAAGATTTCTTAGTTTACAAAAATACGTGCATTGTCTCTTTTTTTCAAGTTGCGTTTTCTACAGATCAGTTTCATTTGTTGTGAGACATTAGTGTTGCATACAGTGTTAGGTTAGCAAGAAAAGGGGAGGGCGAGGGGTGGGTGGCAATGCTTCTAGTCTTCTACAGTGGTACCTCAGTAATCCATTCCAGAAGACCATTTGAGTTCTGAAATGTTCAAAAACCGAAAACTCAATAGCTGACAGTTAGGCCTCAGGATATTGCACTCAGCGGAAGCCGCGTGGCATATTCAACTTCCGAGGCGTATTCAAAAACCGAAGCATTTACTTACAGGTTTATGGTGTTCGAAAACCGAAATGTTTGTCAATGGAGATGTTCAAAAACCAAGGTACCGTTGTACTTAGTACATGTGTGGGGTTTTGCGTCAGTGTCACTTGTGTGGGTTCTCTTCCTATTCGCTTGTTGTATTTCCTTGGTGGTGAGAGAGGTTGGGGTGGCCTAGGTGTGGTTGGTTGACTTTGGTTGGCTGTAGTGAGAATTGTTTTTGTGTCTGTGTGTGTGTGTGTTTGGATCAGATCAGGTTAGCCAGATTGATTCGTATGCTGTCAGTGGGTTCTTCTTGTTGTCTTGTTGGGCTGTGTATTGGGGTGAAGGTGTCTTCTTCTATTTGTCCCCATGTCATTTTCAGTTTGTTGGTTAGTTTTTCTAATAAGGCTGTTTCCCTATTGGTTCATGCTTACTCCTGACAGGTCTCTCCAGTGTCTGGCTATGATGCTTCTGGCTGCTGAGAGTAGGTGGGTTATGAGCTCTTTATGTGTGAGCGGGCATTATTATCTTGGAAGATTTTTAGTAGGGCCAGTTCTGGGGTGACTTCTAATACTTGCTTAGTTATTTTGCATATTTCTATTACGAGTGATGTCCAGAAAAGTTTTTAACTTCACGTACTTAGGTATCATTTCATGACACAGTAATTCAGTTTTACTAGCAAACCAGAGGTTAAACTTAACCCCTTTGCAGTCCCAGGAGGGTCACCAAATCACATTACATAAATCAGCAACCTAGGCAGAAATGCATTCTGGGCATCAGTCATTTTGCCCATTTTTTTTAAGTTGTCACAATGTGTAAACTGCCCTCGAAAAAAGTACTTGGGATTTTCCTGAAGAACAGCAAATCTGTTGTTTCTGGTGCAAGAGAAGCGTTAATGACCAGATGGTTCAATAGCAATCCTTTTCTCTGTATGCCACAACCGTACAATCAAGGGCTTGGTTCGCACATCACAATAAACTATAGCTTGAAATAAACCCAAACTTCTGAGCATCTCAAACTACAGTCTGAGTTTCCGTCTTACTCCTCCCCTTCTCGAACCCAAGTAAGAATGTGTGCACTGGGCTACACAATGGTATCAATGGGGGCCATGCACTCTGCATGGCTGGATGGGCTCTCATCCTGTTTTTTCTAGTAACATCTACATACTAAAGCAGACATGCAAAAACTGACATATGCAGATGGTCATCCTGACAGAAAGACACATCAATTTCATGAGTAGAAGGTTTGGGGTTGTTGTTTTTTTTAATTCACCAGCTACTAATGCCATTGAATTAGCTACAACAGTTATAGCAGCTGGACAGGATTCTATGCTCAAGCTCTGAGTACTCTCTACAGTTTTGAAACAGAATGAATAGGGTAGGGACTATATGGCACTGTAAGCCCTGCATCAGCAGAAGAATGTAATTCACAACCAATAAAAGCCTGTTCTTTACTTGTAAGGCTGGGCCTTGGGTCCTTCTGCTCCAGATGCCAGGGCTTTGTTCACCACAACTTCATTTTCTTCTGGGTAAACCGAACAGGTGCAGTAGACAATAGCTTGCACTCTGCTAACTGTAACAAGAAAATCCAACTGTTAATAATTTCTAGTTTAAGCACACTTTAAATATTAAACACATGTCACTAACTGTTGTTAAAAACATTTAAAGTTGAACCAATTTGTATAGATGTATTGAACATTACCATCTTATAACTAAAGCAACCAGGAATTCACATTTTGTCACGAGTAAATCATATGTTCCATTAAAAGCCCACCCCAACTAGGGACCCACATGCTGATCCCCTTTCTTCTATATAATCTAAAACCTTTTCACATTCCCTACAACCATATTGTATCTGTGACATGCCCTACCATCCATTTCTGGCTAGGATTATAAGTCTATAGCTGTGCCTTTAATAGCAACTTGATTTACGGACATCAGCAAGTAATATTTATCTCACTTCCTTGTGATGTCTGTCTAGCACCCTCTGATGGATTTCCACTGACATGCAAGTACCTTTTCATTCAGACAGACTTATGGGTCACACTTTGATCAAAAGCTTTTGCCACTCCATTTTTAATAAGTTTTAATTTGCAATTGTTTTATTGATGAGTTCCATCTTTTTATCTGCTCTGATCCTGTTTCCCATAAAGACCATTTAGTCCAAATAATTTGCAAGTTAGCTGCCTTGGGAATCAAATCTTAAAACCTTACTTTAAAATTAAAATAAACACTGACTTTCTCACAATTTTAGAAATATTATTCAGCAGAGAAAGGAATTTTCTTCTATTAAATTATTTTCAAGGGAGGGCATTTATTATCCCTTCCAGAAGGCAGGGGCAAGTGATGATTATCTCATAAGGCTTTCCTAAAGTGGACTGGAAAAATCAGGGATTATAGTTCCAAAAGGAACATAAAGAACAACAACAGCTAAAAGAACCAATAAAGACTGCTAGGCTGGGCCTGTTTAGCACACTGCAGACTCCTCCTTTCCTGGAATAGTCCATCATCAGCTGTCCTTCCATTGCAACTGCATGGGAAAAGATATCCCAAAGGATAACAAATGCCCCTAAAGAAGGCCATTGCGATTCCCTAAAACATCAAGGTGACTGTTCCCGTTGCAAGACTATGTTTTCAGATGCCCATCAGTATTTGTGACATTTTTTGCTCCAGGAACAATTTTCTCTTCCAATACTTGTCCTTTTATTTGTCCTTTTATTTCTCTGAATACTCAGGGGTTGTCTATACACAATATTTTACTCTAATTCTTACCAGTTAATGACAAACTTACACTGCATTGCATGTGACAATTCTTTCAGCTGCTGTTGAGCAAGGGAATTGAGTTTATCTTCTGCTACAGAGCCCTGAGAGAGATCTCTAAGTAATTCTGCATCTGAAGAGAATACAATGAGTAAGTTCAAACAAAAACCAGTAACTGACCATGACGTCATGAAACACTAGACCACGGCAATATATGCACTGCCCTCAAAAAATAACTCTCCCCTCTCCTCCTTTCCACATGACCAAAACAAAGACTTTGGAAGTGTTTACTTCAGCTCTATTAAACCAGTTTGCTGCATCATCTGGACTTGGAATGATGATTAACACAACTATGATTGGTTTCAACAAGCCAGTTTCAAGCCACTTTGAAACTGATCACATTTTTATGCACCATTTATTACATCTCAGCAACTTCCACCCAGATGTATTACAAAGTTTTTCTTCTGGTCCAGGATTATGCAGGCAAAAGGGAAAAATTGGCAACTTTTCTGAGGACAGATGGGAAGTAAGAGAAAGACTGAGACCAGCTGACCAGACTCCCAACCCCTAATTCTATATCACTCTCGTTGGCTGATTTAAAACCAGATGAACCAACAAAAAACAGAGTGTGTCAAGTAGTGCAGCAATGCATCACAAAACGCTGTGCTTGAGTTGCAGGTAGAGATAATGGAAATTGTTTAGGATTCCACTAATTGTTTAGGATTCCACTAATGATGGTTCTCTATAATGAGCATAAAACCATCAACACCAATATGCCAAGACAGGCAGGAATGCAGATCAAACATTTCATTTTACGGCAATCTAAGAGAAATATTTCAAAAAGTTACCTTCATGTTCTTTTAGAATGAATTCTATTGGGTTGCTAACCCCCAGGCCTGAACACCGAGGCAGTAGTAAAATAACTTTAACTTTCTGCAGCTTCTCAGTTGGTTCAATGTTTGCAAAATCTTCACGTAGTAGCACAATATCTGAAGGGGAGGGGAGAAGAACCAAATAAGTCTGCAAGTTAGGTAAAGGTAAAAGGTATAGGGACCCCTGACCATTAGTCGTGACCGACTCTGGGGTTGCGGCGCTCATCTTGCTTTATTGGCCGTATAGCTTCCGGGTCATGTGGCCAACATGACTAAGCTGCTTCTGGCGAACCAGAGCGTTCTAAAACAAATGGGTCAATTTTGAATTTATTACTTAATCATTAATTAGTGTATATACCCTTCCATGTCAAATGGCTTCTAAGTGGTATGAATAATGCTAACACATGCTTACTTTTACATTCCATCTGTGCAAACAAGTCCTTCAGTTCAGCTTCCTTTGCCAAAGACTTTACTCCACATACAAACACTTTGGACGTCATCTGATTTGTCAGCACCGACATATGAGCCACAGTGAGCCATGAACCCATGTGTGCTATTAAGATGTCATCATCCATATTCAGCAAGGCCTTTGCCGAATGGACGGCAAGACTCCTGGATTTATCCTAAGAATTAAGCAGAGATGCCCAATTAAGAAAAGGGTGATTGACAAATTATTTAAGCGGCAAAGCTTGTTTATTTCTGCAGGTCCAGCACCCAAGTAAAAAAGTATTTCAGGAAAACTGAATTTGCCATTTCAAATGTGCAGCCGTTACTCACCTTCTGCTTGTAATCTAAACCAACTGCTTCACGTATGGGCCCAGCCATCTGATTACATTCAGCCCCGTAGTATGGAAAGTGTGGCATGCAGTTTGGGAAAATTCCCCAACAGAAGGGGCTTCAAACATAATGTGCTAAATTCCACACATGTTCCAAGTGATCATGTAGTTGCTTCCATATGATAATCACACCGATTTTTGCAAGGCATATGGTGCCAATACAGAGGCAGGCTGGTGACTGCCGGTGCTCCCTGCCTTAATGGGTACAGCTCCCACATTAGCGGAGATGGTTTGCAGAGGAAAACAAGGATGATTTTGAGGGTAATTGTCCTTGCAAGCTCCCCCCGGGGCCCAGGGGAGTGAACTTCACCCACAAATTGTCTTGATACCTGGGTTCTTGCTCCGGCATGGAATCCGGGAGGCAGGAAGACGCTGAGTGCCAAAGCACTTTGCCTATCAGTAACCCCCAGACGCAGCCATTAAGATGCAGAGGCTCTTCTGTTTATTAGGATGAAATTGGCTCTAATTTACAGACGTGTGCAGGATGGATGGGACAAGATTATAAATTGCCAAGTGAATCAGCTACTGAGTCGCAACGTTTCGAATGGGGAAGGTTTCCTTCGTAGAAAGATACAGTATGTGAGGGGGAAGGGAAGCCTTTACTCTTTCTTTATATACACCATGTTTGCTACATAAATGATTCAGCAAACCTCCCCCTGAATGCAAACAAACTGATAAAAAGCAAGAGGAGAAAAAGAGAGTGGGATTACATTTATGGATTAATATGAAAAGAGAACTGTGTGAGAACATCGAAAGACTTGAACCACAGCTTCCCAGACTGTAACTCTTGTCTCTTAGTCACCTCAGACCCTACACTTGACATTGAACAAAGAAAACTCTAGCAAATCCAGAGTAAAGCTGCCCCCAACGAAGCTCAAGTTTCAAGGACATCATAACTAGTCCTTCTACTCCAGCATTCAAGGTTATCACATTTAGTTCATAACCTGACGGCCTTTCAGAATTAAAGGACTT
The DNA here is from genome assembly GCF_964252035.2 of Podarcis erhardii. Taxonomy (NCBI): domain Eukaryota; kingdom Metazoa; phylum Chordata; class Lepidosauria; order Squamata; family Lacertidae; genus Podarcis; species Podarcis erhardii. The sequence continues at coordinate 22,775,570 of NC_138512.1, forward strand.
ACTTACAATTAAGTAAACGTGCTTAAATTGCCTTAAGGACTTACTTACAATTAAGTAAATGTGCTTAAATTGCCTTAAGGACATCCAGTGTCAGTTGCATGATATTCCTAGAACCCATATCAGGTGAAAGGGGATTACTAGGCTTGATGTTCAGAGATGAGGAACAATGGGCCAAAAGAAATTTGAAGGAGTGTGTGCCCCGAATTAAGTTTAAAATACTAACAGATGCGAAAGAAAGGGGGGGATTTGCCCTGCCAGACTTGAGGTTATATTATGAATCTACAGCCTTCTGCTGGATGAAAGATTGGTTCTTGTTAGAGAACACTGATGTCCTAGATCTGGAAGGGTTTGATAACGCTTTTGGGTGGCATGCGTATTTGTGGTATGACAAGGTTAAAGTTCACAAAATGTTCAAAAACCATATTGTTAGAAGAGCAATTTTTATGGTCTGGACAAAATATAAAGACTTATTGGAGAGTAAAACACCAAGGTGGCTTTCACCGGCGGAGGCCAAGGCACGTAAGAGACTCAACATGGAGGCCTACTGGCCAAAATATTGGGAACTAATTGAAAAAGTTGGTGACAATTGGAAGCTGCAGAGTTTTGAAAGTGTAAAAAACAAGGTGCGAGACTGGTTGCATTATGCTCAAGTTCGGGAAATTTTTAAAACAGACAAAAAGGTTGGGTTCCAGGTGGAAAAATCGAAATTAGAGACAGAATTGTTAGAACCTAAAGACAAATTACTCTCGAGAATGTATAACTTGCTGCTTAAATGGAATACACAGGATGAGATAGTCAAATCCGCCATGATAAAGTGGGCACAGGATATTGGACATAACATTATGTTTGATGACTGGGAAAGGTTATGGAACACCGGAATGAAATTCACGGCATGTAGTGCCTTGAAAGAAAATATTATGAAAATGATATACCGGTGGTACATGACCCCAGTCAAGCTTGCTAAGATATACCACCTGTCTGATAATAAGTGTTGGAAGTGTAAAGAGGCGGAAGGGACATTCTTTCACCTCTGGTGGACATGTCCGAAAGTGAAGGCCTTTCGGGAAATGATCTATAATGAGTTAAAAAAGGTACTTAGATATACCTTACCCAAGAAACCGGAGGCCTTCCTTCTGGGCATTGTAGACCAGAATGTGTTAAAGAAGGACAGAACTTTTTTTATGTATGCTACAACAGCAGCAAGAATTCTCATCGCAAAGTGTTGGAAGACACAAGATTTACCCACACTGGAGGAATGGCAGACGCAGTTGATGGACTATATGGAATTGGCTGAAATGACTGGCAGAATCCGAGACTTGGGAGAAGAAACAATGGAAGAGGACTGGAAAAAATTTAAGGACTATTTGCAAAAACATTATAAGTTGTATGAATGTTAAGAAAATGCACTTTTTAGGAAATACTAGCCCCAGCAATTGCAATTAGGTGAAATGAAAACTAAGGCACAAGAAGTTAGAGGTGGAATTGAGAAAAATCTTTATTGCATTATGTTTTAATTAAAATACATAAGATTAGGGTTATAATGATTTCGATCTTGGTAATATGAGAAATTGAAAGATACAATAAGTGATGAAATAGGATAATAAATAGCTAAAGATTTCGTATTATGAACATTGGGTTATAAATTTGTGGAAATGGGTAACATGATAAAATGAAAGATACAATAAGTGATGAAATAAGAGAACAAAATGCTGAAGTTGGTACTATAAATAATGCAGATTCGGGAAGATGTGGGGAAGTCCAAAAGATTCTGTAAAAGAAATATGAATTAAGAAACTTTTGTATTTTATCTTTTTTCTTTTTCTTATTCTGTAAAACTAATAAAAATATTTTAAAAAAAAGGAGTGTGTGCACAAGTGCCTATAAATCACCTTGCAAGAAAAGTGGTACTCCAGTGGTAGGCTGTAATGAAAAGCACAATCTCCAAAGACTGAAAAGAGACGATGTCATAGGCAAAGGAGAGGCAAGAACAGAAGTTGTGTAATCATAACAGCACGCAAATACAAGACAACAGAAAACAATGGTTGTGAACTGAAGTTAAACAAATCAAAAGCTAGCAATGAACTACTGGAGACTGTAGAGAGAGATAGTTCCAGACCCAGAATTTAATGTAATTCAAGCTAATGATATTACTGCAAAGTTTCACAAACAGATTTTTTCAGTTTGGAGCTTCTTGCTAAACAGTTTGGCAAGTCTTCCGAGTCAACTGTAAAAACTGCACTACAGCTGTGGTCAAATTAGTGATGTTCTTTGTGGAAGAAGGTAAGCATTCTAACAAACACACGCCACACATCAAAACAGATTTTGCAGAAGTTTGTAAGCACAGCCATAGCACCACAGTTTATTTCAATTGCTCTTTTCTTTTAACAAGACATTGAAAAGAAATAGAAACATGCAACACAGAAAGACTATGAAGCATGAAGTTAGGACATTTTTTTCAGTTTCATGTTAACATACCTGCAATAAGAGCTTGTAATCAGAAAACAGCTGCAGAGTAAGAAGTTTTTCTTTAAGAGTAGAAGGGAAAATGAGTACGTCTTCACAGTGCTTATCTAGGCAATATGAATAGCCACCAAAACTGGAGACCGATTCCACTCTAGTGAATCCCTCCTTGTGTAAAGTGCTATGAACATCTTCAAGGCTGTTGCAGAAACACAACTGTTTAATATAATATATAATATAATATAACTGCTTAATATAAAAGTAAGAAATCACTTTGTCTTTTGTACTTGCATCTGGAATACTACAGATAAGTCTGCATTGATTTAATTTGTTGTTGCTCACTACCCTGCTACAAATTGTTACACATTTCCTGTACATACAAGCTTCCTCCCCTGGGATTTGCAAACACAAAGTTCTTAAAATGCTGAACGTGCACCCCACAGAAATAACTCTCCGTGGTTCTACCTGTACCAGGTTCAACAAAGTCTGAAACTACACTTCTGTTCCCTCGAACAACTTTCTCAGATCCCTTACTGGAAAGACCTACTCTTTCCTAGAGCAACATGCCACTGCTAAGCTGAGTATAAAGATCCACATGGCCTAGTTCAGCTCTAATCCCTCCAAGGTCACATACTCAACCTGGGGTCGCTCCCAAAATAGTGATGCTGAATGTATAGTAGCAAGTAAATATTGAATCAGACAGCTAGACTTTGGGGTCACTTCCAAATGACCTTTTTATCAAGTAGGCATCCTCATCACTTTACACAAAGTTTGTAGAGAAGTAGAACAACAGTGGCTTTCTATTAAGTATTCTGTGTTCCTTATAATAAAAACTCAAATTCTGAGGGGAAGTGGGTTTGTTGTGCAAGGGTGCCAAATCAACTTCAGTTGTGCAGCCTGAATTTACCAGTATGTGATTTAATGCCACCTAAGAAGAGACAGTCTGAAAGGGCCTTAGGAGCACATTCATTGTTTTTGGTATCTAACAAAAATGTGTACTCTCATTTGGCAAAGCTCTCCTGTTTCTGTTTGCTGCTCGTGTCTAAATAAGATTGATTTTAATGTGTCACACAGGAATGCAAGGAAGCAGTTGCACTGTTGGGCATCCAGATGTAGAAATATGGTTCTAGGTGAAGTCTCTAGGTGAAGGCTGGAGCTGGCAAGAATTGGCAGAAACAACATTTGTAAGTTGCGGTAGTCTACTCTGCTGCTGTAAGCAAAGGAACCAGTAGATTCAATGTAAAGGGTGCAATGGCGCACACAACAGTGTGTTTTGGTAGTTAAAATAGGCAGGTACAGACTACCAACAAAAGAACGTTCCACTCACATTCACCACTAAGTTTAGAGTACTAGGACAATGTTATGGAGCTTTCAAGAAAACCATTTAATTTACTTGCCACCAACACATTTTCTCATGGAGAATATGCTTATATTATCTATGAGCATGTGATATAATTATGAAAGAAGCAATATTAAAAACATAGATGCTACACTAGCAAGCTATCAACCTCACCTTATTTTAAGTGAATTGACCCACACATACAAGGGTAGTGTGGAAGCCCTTTGTTCTTGTTTCCTTATTGTTTCTGGCAGAATGTGTTCTAGAGAAAGAGCATCGTGTTTGATTCGACATCTTGCTAATGCAGCGGCCAGTTTTGTCTTAAAGCTATAGATTAAAAGAAGGATATGTATAAATCTTGTGACAAGCTTAATTCATGATTATTTAATCTTGCAAAATCCTTTTTCCTTGCAACAATCAATACTGGTATTGAAATACATAAGAGAAAATTATGGTCAACTCCCCTGTCCCCAGGGCATTTACAGCTAGAGAAATCATCAGAACAGATTCAAGTTGTGCTATAATGGTCTGATCTGCTCCACTAAGCCAGAGGTGGGGAACATAGCCCTCCAGATCTTGTTTGTCTATTATTCCCAACCACACTGACTATGCCACTGAGGCTCAAAGACCAACATCTGGAGGGAGGGAAGAGGAAGACTCTTCCCTCTGTTCCATAGTTTAGCAAGCCAGGACCTGGATCAGAGGTTCAGAGCATGATTAGCTTCATCTTGTATCAGTTGTCCCCACCCACACCCCACGACATCTCCTCTGCAAATACTCCAAAGCCTTTTGCTTTGCTCAAAGTAAGTTGTCACTCAAGTCCCCAGCTCTCTTACAACTGGCCAGCAGCAGGTGCTCTTCCCTCTAAACATCATTAGACACATCTCTGTGCAAAGCTGCAAAGCCTTTCCCCATTCCTAGACACTCGCCAGGAAGATTTGCTAGCCCTCTTTGTTGACCCTTTGCTCCCAAGCCTCTTGAACAAAAGTTCATATGGTAAGCAAGCAGAAGAAGTGTCAGTAATTACTTTGGTCCACTGAACAAGAAAGGGGGTGGATGGGTTGCTGAAGAAATGGGAGTTGGTAGCTTTTAGATCCAGCTGTACGACTGCATCTGTTGATATAGTTTGCCAAGCTAAAAATGCTGTTTTTCTAAATGTCCAGTGGGTTGAAGGAGGGTGATACATGCTTCTTGATAATAACACACTCAATAATTTAAACCACTTAGTATGAGTTCTTTTAACCCCTAGTTCAGTATGGTAAAAACTGCCCATGGTCCCTTTAATGGCCCATCAACGTCCCACCCCAAAGCCTCATCTAGGCTAGTGAAGAACAGCTTGTCAGAAGCAGGTGGGAAGGGAAAGGAGCCTGTCGCCCGGCAGAATGAAAAGGAAGGGAAAGTGCCAGTGAGAATCTCGGCATATGAGCCGTGTTGAGTCATTCTTCCCCTGAAGCTCTGTTTCTAGGCTAGCAGCAACAAAAGAAACCAGGATACGAAACCTGCATGCTGCAACAAGCCAGAATTAATTCAGGCCAAGATTCACAACCCAATGTTAAAGTGATTTTCGATCCCAGATTGTTGGTTCCAAATGAAACTAGGTTTTAGTAAGCCTGGTAAGGATCATAGATGCAAACAAACCAGAGACAAGTTAAACATTAGAGCAGCCCTGCTGGATCACATCAAAAGACCTATATTGTCCAGCATATTGTCTCAAAAGTACCCAGTTAGCTACCTCCTAGAAGACCACAAGAAGGACATAAGCGCAATGTTACTTGCCCACTTGTAATGTCCCCAAACTGGTTTTCAGCCATCATGACTAGAAGCCATTATCCTCCATGAATTTGTCCAATCCCCTTTTAAAGAAGTCCACATAGTTGGATTCCATGGTTTAGATATGTCCTGAATGAAGTTCATTTTTTCTGTCCCAAACTTCCCACCATTCAGCTTCTATGGATGACCCCCTAGCTCTAGCACTATGAGAGATAAACCTCTGTCCACTTTGTTCACACAAGACATAATTTTATGCAGCTCTATCATATCCTCCCCCTTACTCATTTTTTTTTTCTGAATTAAAATGCCCCAGAGCTATAACTGAGCCTCTCTCTCTTTGCAGTTTTTCCTGCTCCCAGCAGTCTTCCTAATCTCCTGAAAAGGCCATCGGGGGAAAGCTGGAAACAATTGGTAGCAACACCAAGGAAGTCTATCCTCTGTATTCTTGTGGAAGCATTTTTCTCTTTTATATAGAAGTGAGCAGGGTGTTGACTTACTTTCCCAAGATAATATGAGATTGAAAGAAACAGAGTTAATATCCCATGGAGGGAGCAGCACCAGTTGGAGGCAGGGCCCCTCTGCTCTCCTCTCTTCCAAATGCTGAAGGGAGAAGTGGGGGCACAGGGAATTTGGTGTTGCACAGGAACATAAGGTCCAGATTGGTGGATTTGCTCCACCACACAGCACTGAACTTCCCACACCTTGCTCCACACCCCTCTGGTAAGCGCCAGAGACACAATGCGTTTGGAAGTCAGGGAATCAGCAGCACCCCACCTCTGCACCAGCCACTACTGGGGGGCAGCATTATATTATTCTAATCAACCTGAAATCAATCAGTCCAACTGATTGTGAAGCCCGACATGAGATTTCACATCTGAAAATTGTTCAGTACTTGCTATCAAATGAGAATCCGTCTACTTTCTTGTACATATACCTGCAAAGATAACGCTCAACTTCCTGGACTTCTGCTATTTGTTCTTCATCATCAATGTTTTCGCGAGCTTCAAATTTCCGATCTTGGAGATCATACAGCATCACAACAACTAGACTGGTCAATTGGTCTGACTGCAAAAAGAGAGAATTGCCATGTGGCAAGATAGGAAAGCAACAAAAAAGAATACCCAAATGCTAAATCTGCAGCACAACCCTCCAAACAGAGAGAAGAGGTTCCTACATATTATAGTGACATGGGTGGTGTTATGGTCTAAAACACTGAGCCTCTTGGGCGTGCCAATCGGAAGGTCGGCGGTTTGAATTCACACAATGGGGTGAGCTCCCGTTGCTCTGTCCCAGCTCCTGCCAACCTAGCAGTTTGAAAGCACACCAATGCAAGTAGATATAGGTACTACTGCAGCAGGAAGGTAAACGGCATTTCCATGCGCTCTGGCTTCCATCATGGTGTTCTGTTGCACCAGAAGCAGTTTTGTCATGCTGATCACATGACCCAGAAAACGCCAGCTCCCTCAGCCTGAAGCGAAATGAGCGCCGCACCCTATAGTCGCCTTTGACTGGACTCAACTGCCCAGGGGTCCTTTACCTTTATACATATTATAGTGCAAAAAAAAAAAACAACTGTTCAGATGCTGACTTTAAAAAATGGGGACTAATAAAAATGGGGGACTAATAAAAAATGAAAACTATTTTTTTGAACCTTTTGAAATACATCTAATTGTTAAAATAAACCAGAAGACTCTCTTCAGTTTTAGAACCACTAGTTCCCAGTAGGCCATGATTTCTTATTTTTTATTTATAGTACACACACACAGTGAAGCCAGCAGTCCAGTAACTGCAGCATTTAAGAAAGCTTTTTGAAATGCAGTTTACAACCCCAGGGCACATGTGGAGCAGCTATGATCTTCAGATCTCTTGAATACAATCAACTGCAATGCTAGCCTTCCAATAGCAAAACAAACCTGAGTGTGGGGTATCATTCTTTGTTTACTCAAAATAAATTGCTGTGCACTTTCCTCATTTTTATTGGCTTTTTCCTGTCCACCACTACCAATTTTTCTAGAGTTACATCGAAAGTGTGAACTGATAGCATTTTATTTGCTTAAAATAAATATGTGTTGTTTCTTTTTTCATGTTGTATAGCTCTAGGCTTGCCATATGTCAGGAAAGTTCCTGACATGTCCTAGTTTTCAAGTATAAAAATGGCGCCAAGGGGAAATTTTGCCAATTGACAAAATGTCAGAGAAAACCTAGTTGTATGGCAGCACAGGGGGGAAAGCGGCAGAAACAGCTCCAAAAGCTTGGTCCCCCCCCCAAGCTCAAGAATTTGGGTTTGTTCCCAAAAATAGCCCAACAACTTTGCGGATGTCAGGAATTTTACTGTCTGAAATATGGCAACCCTATATAGCTCAGGGAAAACCTAATTATCAGAGATCAAATTGGCAGGCTTCTGCCATATATGTTTACGAATACATAGGTGTCACAGGTATGTTGTGTGTTTGTGTGTGTACATACAGAGAGGGAGAGAGAGGATTCTGAAACTCAAAAATAAGACATGCAAGTCCATTTTTCTTTGAACACAAGCCAGTCCTTAAAGCTTTATACTCATCTGCACACAAAGAACATGGATTATTTCCTTTTTAAATTAGTTACTCATCTAGTGATGTGTAAAGTGAGTGCATTAGTAAGTTATCTGCACAGGGTAATTTAAGCAAACAAGGTACAACAAACACAAAACAAAATATTTACTCACTATTGACTGCATTGGATAAATGCCACTGTCTAGCAATATAGTTTCAAGAACATCTTGATCTACAGACAAAAAAGATGGTAGAAGCGATCTTCAAATTATTACAGCATTTGCTTTTTTAAAAATTTGTAGCAATCAGTAACATTTAAACATTTCTAAGGTGAATTCTGAAAATATGTGTGAATAAGTGTGAATAAAATTTAGTATTCCATGAGTACAAATCATGTGTTTAATGTCACAAGATGTACAAGACCATAAGTGGCAATATTTGCACATCTCACTAAACAATGTGCCACTCAGAGCTCGTCCCACCGAAACTATGGAAACTGTCTATGGTTCCACAGAAAGAATGGCAAGCCATTTCCCAACTTTACTTATAGATTGATTTAGTTACATTAGCAGGCTGTGATCACTTCTCTAGCTGCAGTTTTTCCCCTTGGGCTCAGGAAGCAGCCCCCTCTCAGTTGCTGTCTCTGGTCATGATGCCGTCCCTGAGTAACACCATGGTTTAGTGCAAAGTGCATAAGCCATAAATCTAGAACTAGATTTCTCCCCTACCCCTTCCTCCTCCTGCAAAGAAAGGTTTTTGGCCTTAGTTAGCCATGTATTCCCATAGGAATCTTCATTTACACCAGCTATGGTCAGTTTCAAAATGAGCCAACTTCAATGTAATTTATGGTACCTGCCTTTGAAAAATACACACACAAGGTACACACAAACTTTTATCCCCATAATGAAATACAATCTACTGGCTGAAGTGGACATGTAAAAGAGAGAGAGAGGGAGGGAAACCTCTCTAACTGTGTACACAGGTTCTTAAAAGTCAAGAACTGCAAAACACAAGAGCAGGAGTGCACACAAATGTTGTTGGAACACATTCCGTATTAATAGCACGGTACATAACATCTTGTTCAAAAGGGAACTTGTGTCCATGGAAAGGTAGAGGGAAAAACACAAGGCAGCTCCACCCCACCCCCAGTGTTTAACAACTGGATACCTGGCCTTGTTCCCATCCAGGGTACTTTTAATGGACTATTGCTGTCTTGTTGGTCGTTATAGTTTCAATAACACAGAAGCACAGCACTTACTAAGTTTAATTTTTAGATTCATGGAAGTATTTGTGATTACACTTTGCCTAGGATTTTCCTCTGTTTAAGCACCACATTATATTCAATTTCAACTAGGAATGTGGATTATTAATGCGGGGCAGAAATAGTTTCTCCTCCCTGCATGAGCGATAAAAGCTGATGTCACCATATTTTAGGTTGTTGCCATGGATGCCAATAGCTTTCCCTCCACTTCTGCATACCAATCCAGACATGCTTATCTCAGTTCAGCAAGTTGGCAAGGTAACCTTCCTCACCCTCCTTAATTTCCTATTGGCACCTCAATGTCTGAATACTGTGCACTTTCCACCACAGCTTGCCCCTCTAAAAGATAAAAAGAACTGACTTTTGAGGGAAAGAAATATATTTTGGTGACTGCCTACATATGCCTGTTTATTAGCTAAATGTCACTTTTGTCAGAGACTTAGTGCGTGTTTGTGTGTGCTCTTGTTTCATAAATGCATGCAGAAAACCAGAAAGTTCTCCAATCAATGGATCTACAAGGGCTGGTTCATAATTGTCAGGTCTGCCTCTAGATCCCAGCTCACAGAGGACCAACGCCCGGTGGATATAATATACAAAGTCTTTATTGAAGTTTAGTTTCCATTTCAAAGCTCTGGGCGCGCAGACCCACGTCTCGACGCTAGACCGGCTAAGTCCCCTCTGACTCACTGCTCCTCCCACACCAGTTTAAGATCCTAGCCCGGCTCCACCTCCTACGCTGTCCTTTCCTTCGCTGGGTCCTTCTGCCCTCTGGTTTTTCCTCCTTCCTGGACTCCTCTAACGCTGACCCCCCTTGGTCTTCCCCTTCCTTCCGGCGGGCTTTAGGACCTGGCTCCCTACCCGGGCTCCCTGCTGTGCCGCTCGCCTGTACATTTGAACTTGGCGCGCGCGCCCAGCCAGTAACCTTCCTCCTGACCGTTTCCCCGCTTCCTGATGTGGGCGTGACCAAACCTGACTCCTCTCCTCTCGCTGGTGGTGAGAGCACTGGTCCCGATTCCTGGGACTCCCCCTCCCCACTGCGCTCTGGTGGGGAAGCTGGTCCTGATTTCCAACTGCTGCTCAGGGACTCTCTGCTGGCCCCTTCCTCCTGGGGCTTCCCCCCTGGAACCCCCCTCGCCCTGGCCATCGGCGCTCCCTTCTGTGAGTCCTCCGATTCGCTGGAGAGGCTTGTGGAATAACTCTTTCCACTGTCACTGCCTGCTCCCCCCTCGGACTCCTCCTCCTCAATCTCCATTTGCTCCCCCTCCTGTGTCTCTCCTTCTGAACCCCTGACAATAATAAATTAAGTTATGCAAAGCATACACCAGTTTTCTTAAGAAGAATAACCATGGACTTTTTAAAGACTTATTTAAAGGTCTTTTTAAAACCATGTATACATGGTTCTGATTGTTTCCCCCACACGTTGTATGATGTCCCTGCTACAAAATTAAATTTGGCAGATAAGCAGAGTGGGGAGCTCTTTTTCAAAGATCAAGGAATGTTTCAGAATTGGACTAGGGTTGGGTTTGACAGTAAAACCAACCCTAGACCATAGGGCTAGACTATAATTAATTTGTGGGAAAAAGCACTAGAGCAGTCACTCAAACATTCTGTCAAAGATGAAGGCCAGCCACTTCTCAGCAGACAGACAAAATAAAAATGGATACATATATGTGCTGAAGGTGATCCAAAGGAATATGGAATGTAACATATAGATGAGATAGAGGAAGATACAGATGTATGGAGGAAAGGGACATGCAGATTATGCCAAGCTTATGCCAACCATCCCCTCCAGTGGTTACATCCAACTAAAAACCAAAATAGCATATCACCTAAGCCAGGGGTCTGCAACCTTTAAGACAAAAAGAGCCACTTGGACCTGTTTCCGAAGGAAAAAAAAACTGGGAACTGCAAAACTCGTCATTATAAAAATAACCTATTTGTCACTTTTTTATTATTTCTTTGTTTGACCCCTCAGAATTATTCCTCCTCATAGAAATAAACGTTAAATTAGCAAGTTACCTTTTTTCTGTGTGTGTTCTTCACTCCCCTTCAAAACAGTGACCAACGTACATGCCCCCTTTCAATGCAGTGACCAGCGTACATGCCCCGGGCGGGAAGGTGACGTCGGGACGGTGCGTGACTAGCGCACGCACCGCCCCCATGCGACGTCACAGCCAGTACAGCACCCACCACAGTGGGGAGTGTCGGGGCGCACAATGCGCTCCTCCCTTCGCTAGTATCCGCCCCAGAGCTGCGGCAAAGGTGTAAAAGAGCCACATGCGGCTCCGGAGCCGCGGGTTGCCAACCCCTGACCTAAGCTGTATGTTTTATCAGCTGCGTATTGCTCAGGCTAAATGTACTGATCCAGAAAGCCCAAGCCAAACATGCACACACCCTGTCTTTTTTCCCTTTTCTACTTAAAGCTATTAGTCCTCTAAGAAAGGAAAGGAATAGAGACACAAGACACATGCAACGTGAAGTAGCTGATTCTCCCTAGAAAGCAGTGGTCTCTCAGGAGCAAGCTGTCCTTCATACCTTGGAAACATATATGACCTGCTTTTTTTCTTTTTAAGCCCTGGGCAAAAAGGCAGAGAAAAATCTGCCAAGCATGCAGTCATAGTTGTTGCAAACTGATCATTGGCACATATTCTTGATTAAAATAAACTCATTCAAGCCCTAAAGATTCAAGATTTGCAAAAGAGAAATGAAACACCATTGTGTGGTTGAAAGAGACACAGAAAAGAGGCTCTGCTCTCTATGCCAACTAGATTAGTCACAAATTACATAGTTCTAAACACAAAGGTGAATTATGTACACATATTACTTTAATGGTTGGGGTGGAAAGAAGAAAAATTAGGACAGGCTTTCTACTTACATTTTAGAGCACTAAAAGCCAGTTCATAGGACAAACGTTGGAATTGTTCATCTTTGAAATCAGGGAGAGAAGGTAGTGGCCCATGTCCATATTTTACCAATATTTTATCTTGAGGCTTTTCATTATGAATGCCCTGAAAGATGTTGGCAGCGTTTACGTAAATGGAGTCCTGATAGCCATTTTTCTCAAACAGGCTTGTTGAGCTTTTTTCAGAAATTACTTCTCCATTTGAAAAATTCATCTCGTGGAGACTCGAAGTGTCACTTGCAATATTAACATTTGAATGCCCCAAGCTACTTCTGAGAACCGGCATTGTTTCGGTATTGATGTATCAGTATATAGAAGGGTGGCAAGTCAGACTCTGAAGATCCCTGTGGAAATATGGGTTGTATATTAATTGCAACAAATCAGTTGACAAGCATTTTGTTGACATTTGTTTTGTATTCTTCTTTGAAAATATAATCATATCATTTTGTCTAGGTGGCTAACACAGTAGACATCACTAGCAGGAACAAATTTATTTATTTATTTATTTCCTGCCCATCTGGCTGGGTTTCCTCAGCCACTCTGGGTGGCTCCCAACAGAATAATAATAATAATAATAATAATAATAATAATAATAATAGCAATAATGCGATAAACTTGCGATAAACTTCCCTAAACAGGGCTGCCTTCAGATGTCTTCTGTTTATTTCCTTGACATCTGATGGAAGGTAGTTCCACAGGGCGGGCACCACTACTGTAAAGTGTGGTACACCCTCTGCCACTGCAGGGAGGTATGGAAGGACCCTCTGGCCCCGCGGGGAGGCCCAGCAAGGCCCCCCACCACCCCAGATACATATTGGGATATATCAAGATACAGTATCATGATATTTAACTGGTGATATATCGCGATGTTGAAAACCAGATATCGCCTAGTTCTACATATATTTTCTAGGAAAATCCCTATACAGTGGTGCCCCGCAAGACGAATGCCTCGCAAGACGGAAAACCCGCTAGACGAAAGGGTTTTCCGTTTTTTGAGGCACTTCGCAAGACAAATTTCCCTATGGGCTTGCTTCGCAAGAAGAAAGCCCATAGGGAAATCTCCGGGGACCTCTTTTAAATGCTGGCGGTGGGGAGCAAAGCCTTCCCCCCCCCTCCGGCCTTCAGAAGAGGTCCAGGAAGGCCGGCGGGGGCCGAAAGGCTTTGCTCCCCACCGACAGCATTTTAAAAGCGGTCCGGGATAGCAGGGAAGCGCTTCCCGCTATCCCGGACGGCTTTTGAAGGCAGGCGGGGGGGAGCAAAGACTTTCGCCCCCCGCCGGCCTTCAGAAGAGGTCCTGGACCTCCTCTGAAGGCCGGCGAAGGGCGAAAGTCTTTGCTCCTCCCTGCCTGCCTTCCCGGGGGCTTTAAAATCGCCCCGGGACAGCGGAGAAGCGCTGCCGCCCGCCAGCACTTAAAAAAACCCCGGGACAGCAGAGAAGTCCTCTGCTGTCCCGGGGTTTTTTAAAATGCTGGGGGTGGGAAGAAAAGCCCTTGTCGCCCCCCCCCCCAGCCTTCAGAAGAGGTCGGGGGACAGACTGTCCCCGGACCTGGTCTGAAGGCGGTTTCCATAGGAACGCATTGATTGATTTTCAATGCATTCCTATGGGAAACCGTGCTTCGCAAGACGAAAAACTCGCAAGACGAAAAAACTTGCGGAACGAATTAATTTTGTCTTGTGAGGCACCACTGTACTGATCCTGTACCATCCTCCAATATCTAGTCCTAGACCTAGATCCTCAAACTGAAACAACCAAGGATACAATGCACCTGCAGGGAGATGGGACACAAACCAGAAGTTAATCACAGAATCCCCCCACCACCCAGACTAGGGCTGGATTTGGTTGAATTTAAGCTGCACACAAGAACGAAGTGAGGAGAATGGGAGAACACATCTTGCTCTGTTCCACAGGTCTTCAAGTATAAGGAAAGTTTTCATTGAGAAAGTTTAGAAAGGCAAGTTAAGTACAAAACACTTGAGAAACACTGTGGTACTGCCAATTGGGCTCCCATCACCAGATGTTGTTGGACTCCAACTTCCATCAGTCCCAGCCGGATTTATGATGATGGGAGGACACCACACTAGCTACCCGTGGCAGGTATATATGTCAAGTCTGCAAGTGTAAAACGAAAGCATCTTGCTACCACTCAGCTCTGATCAACTAATTGAGCCTGGTGACAGATATATGTACAGTGGTACCTCGGGTTACATACGCTTCAGGTTACACATTCCGCTCACCCAGAAATAGTGCTTCATGTTAAGAACTTTGCTTCAGGATAAGAACAGAAACCGGGCTCTGGCAGCGCAGCGGCAGCAGGAGGCCCCATTAGCTAAAATGGTGCTTCAGGTTAAGAACAGTTTCAGGTTAAGAACAGACCTCCGGAACTAATTAAGTACTTAACCCGAGGTACCACAATCAAAACACTTTGACTGGAAACCATTAGCATAACGGACACCAAGAAGAACCTCTTCAGCAACCTGATCCTAGGAACCGCAGGACCAGCAACTACCTATGCTGGCTCCAGAACAAAAAATATCAAGCCACTGAAATGCTGCAGCTTGTAATATGACCTAACCCTAGTTACTGCAAAAATATAATCATGTACAATAAAGTCATTTTGCAGAGCTGAAGGTGGTAACGGTGGCATGACTGGAGGCAATGCAACACAGGTTTGTATTTTATAATCTGTTGCCATTATATTGGGTAGATTGAGGTAGAAAGGCAGGACAGATTTATAATATAACAACAGCGATCCCTAAAAGCTTTGTGGCCAGCAAAGAGTATGTCTAAGCAGGGCTTTTTTAAAGCAAATTTTAGAAACTCCCAGTGGTATGAGATTATAACTCACACATAAAGTGTGGACTGCAACAACACATCTGTGTGCTTTCTTCCTGTGGACATGCATGGTTTATTGATTAGTCATATTCCAGGACATTTAGAAACCTACATATACCTGGATAAAATCTTCAGGACTAGTACTCTGACAGCACTAAAGCAGAAAAGCGTTATTGCTTTCATACTAGAAACACTTGTAAACACTCCGTAGAGTAGAAGCGGACATGTCTTTGGTAGCGGGAAGAGAAATGGATATGCTTTTAAAATCCCTCTGTTTAAGTACTGTGCTTGTAGGTTGCTATCACAGGATTGTAACCAAGAGGCTGCTAAGACAGGAGATATGTCCACACAATATGATGCTGTAGTATAGCTATGTCAGTGTGAGCCAGTATTTGAGCAACCGTAGCTCTGCTCACATAAAGGACTAAGATTTATTATTTGGGGGGAGGTGACTGAGATGTGACCCAAGGCCATTTTCTATTTTAAGTAAATTCAGCTGTCGCACTTTGCATATGCTGTCCCCCGATTTGTATAAGTTTATGTTGTTGATAACAAGCACAGCATTACAAGAACCATTTCCTCATCAACTAGGAAAGCGTAATGACCGTTTAATATAAACAGCAGCCACAGCATCAAGTAAAGAAGTAAACAAATCTATTCAAAAATAAGGTAATTGTAGAACATCTTATCAGCTTTCAGCAGAATCAAAAACCTTCCAGGAAGCATCACTAAAAAGAACTGCTTCTCACAGATCCTACATGAAGATCACATTTGATCAACAAAATTGCACGCATCTTTTGACTGCCACACAGATTCCAATTTCATGATATAGGAAACTTCCAATTGGTAACAAGTTGCACATGAATATACCTGGTCAAACATAGCAAGCATAAACTGAAGTGCTACCCATAGAGATATAATCATTTGTGAGGTGGCCCTTGAAAGAATTTCTAATATTTCAAAATCTATTTAGTTGCTTAGTGGGACCATTCCCAGTACAGTACTAAACAATATGTTTCCTATTTTTAAAGAAACCCTCCTTACACTTTCCATGTCCACAGAAATTACATGCAGTCTACCGCAATAAAAAAGGTGGTAATGTCAGGTGAGCTGCCTTTCTCAGGTGAGACACCTGAGAAAGAACATTCAAGGTATTACATCAACACACACAAAAACTGGCAATTAGAACTTAGATCCTGCCCACCGCTCTTTCAGATTAATTCACCCCCCAAATCCACATGGATTACGCATCCTAGCAGAATAGCTTTCATGTTTCTTCCATGTGAATTTCTTCCCATCGCTCATTTCTCTGCACACAGAAAGCATTACGCCTTAATGACTAAGGGATATTTGTCGTTGCCGATCCCAAAACTCTTCCATCGCTTGGAAACCGACGAGACCGAAGGACAACAAGGAAATGCACATACCTGCTGTTAAGAAATGACTGGAGTGCTTTATTTTCGTGGCGGTGCTTTCCCTGGTGGGACCTCTGTACTCTTCTGATCAACTGAGAGAAAGAGAAAGGCAGGATTAAGGAAGCCTTCCCTGAGATGAGGGAGAATACTGCACCTGTCAAATTTCTGCCATCCTGCAGCTACTGTGTTTTAGGGTTGCCATCTTTCAAAAGAGTAAAACCAATCCCAAAGCTGTCAAGCTTATATATATGTATATAAGATGCAACACCAGGGATGCTGTGTCCAGATTTCCCAGGACTTCAGGATCCCCTTCAATTGAAAGTCCTTTTTTTTTTGTAAAAAAAAAAAAAGAAAAAGAAAAAAGATTGACAACTTTGGGGTTCCTCAAAAAACAAAAAAAAGGTTGAGAGTTTTGGGGTGGTTTTGTCCTGGACCCTTGACAAGTCCATCGGAAAATCCAGTTTTGTTGGACTTGTTGAGGGCCCAAGACAAAACAACCCCAAAAGCTGTCAATCTTCTTTTCTCTTCTCTTTTTTACAAACTAGGACTTTCAATTGAGGGACGCGTCGATACCTCCCTGAAGTCCGGGGAAATCCGGACACGTGGCGCGCACCGGTGCTGCACCTGTTGAATTCCTACCGCCCTACCAACTCCCGCGTTTAAAAGCTGTGAAGGGGGTCTGAGGAGAAAAGCGGGACGGGTCGCCTCAGCAGTGAGGCGGTTTTGGCCCCGAGTCCCTCCCGTCCACCCTCACCCAGCGACGGACCAGCGCAGCCCTCGACGCCCTTCAGGGATGCTCCTGGGTGGGAAAGTCCGCTCCCTCGCTCGCTCACTCGCGCTTCTTTCCTCGGTCCTCCTCACCCGCCCGCCGCCGCGCGACTCTCCCGGGCGGCCTCGCGCATCCCCACCCCTGGCCGACGGAGAGGTGGGGGGGGGGATTGATCCTGCTTGACCAGCGACGCGCCCGACGCTGCTCCTCTCGCGCCAGACGCCGCCTCCCAATCTCCCCCTCCAGGAGGGGAGGGGCTCGGGCGTCGCCTCGCCCCGCCCACGTGCCGCACCCGCCGCCGCCGCGAGCCAAAGCCGTTGCGTTCAAATCTGGACTCCGCCATTCGCTCGCCCGCCGGCGGGTGTGAGCAAGTAGGCGCGGGCGGGCGTGGGTTCCTTTTCGGGGAGCTCCCATCATTTCCCCGTGCGTTGAAACTCCCTTCGCCTTTCCCCCCCCCTTTTCTTTGCGTCCCTTCTCCGTGTCCTCGCGCGCGCTTGGCGTCGCAGTGTCCTCACTCCCACCCTGCGTGGGCCGACGCTTTGGTACCGCCCGGCGATGTCTCCCCCCCCCCCGGGTTCTCTCTCGGAGGGCGGGCGGAGTAGGAGCCTTTCGGCGCAGGTCTACGCTGCTGCTTTCTTCAGCCCGTCTTATTTTATTTTATTTTTATTTATTTTTAATTATTCATTTGGCTTTGCAAATCACACTTTTACAATCACATATCCAACATACAACATAAAAAATGGAAGGGGGCGTTATTGGATTATTGTTTTTATTTTTATTTTATGTCTCGTGATCTTTTTTGTGAACCGCCCTAAGATCTCCGGCTATAGGGCGGTATATATTGAATAAAAAACAAGAGTACAAGTAATCACCTGGACTTCGCTCCTCCCCTTTGTGGGTCCTATTGTTGGTCATTTTCTCCTGCATCGTTTATTATACTAATCCAGAGCTTTTACATCTCTATTATATCCAAAATTCACCATTAAACTACAAGTGTGCTTCCAATCCTAGTAACAATTTGCTATTATTAGCACCGTTATTTATTTATTTATTTATTTAACCTACTAACAATTTTAACTGCTTACAATGGTTTTTAAGATAAATTACAAATTTGCCCCATTATTAAAATTTTGGCCTTCCTGATTTCTGATTCTTCCAGACAGTGCCATTTTCTATGGCCCTCAGGACTTTTCCCAAGTCATACCCCATTTCCAGGCCACATCCCTCACCCGACCTTTTCTTTGTCTAGAATGTGTCCTTGACCTTGGATCATGTTTCTTGCTCACCTGGATGGAGGATAAAGAGTTGGGATGCAGGGGTAGCCTTAAGGAATGGCCTCTATTTTTTGTGATTAAGTCCTTATACACAGAAGATTGATGGGAGGACTTGATCAGGGAAAAAGTGTGACAGTGTTGGGGTGACAAGCCTTTGATGCATATACAGTGGTAGCTCTGGATGTGAACGGGATCCGATCCAGAGCTGTGTTCGCATCCTGAAGTGAATGCAACCCACGTCTGCGTGTGCACGGGTCACGATTCACCGCTTCTGCACATGCACATGATGTCATTTTGAGTGCGCATGTGTGAGCGGCGAAACCCAGAAGTAACACGTTTCGTTACTTCCGGGTCGCTGCAGAGCACAACCCGAAAATGCTCAACCTGAAGCAACTTCAACCCGAGGTATGACTGTACAGTGGTACCTCAGGTTAAGAACTTAATTCGTTCTGGAGGTCCGTTCTTAACCAGAAACTGTTCTTAACCTGAGGTACCACTTTAGCTAATGGGGCCTCCCACTGCTGCTGCGCTGCCGCCACACAATTTCTGTTCTCATCCTGAAGTAAAGTTCTTAACCCGAGGTACTATTTCTGGGTTAATGGAGTCTGTAACCTGAAGCGTCTGTAACCTGAGGTACCACTGTACCATTTTCACAGTGTCCACACAATTTTTTCCCCATCAAAATGCGATCCTGTGTTTTTTCTCCACTTAATCCAGATTTACCTTTTTCGGGGGGACCCACTGATAGCAATATGCTAGCTCCTTATTGCGTTCATTCAGAGGCGTGTCATGGTTTTGAAGTCTCTTTAGTGTTCCGATATCCTTGTAGCTGTTCTTGAGTGTTTGGCTGTTCTGTTTTCATTAGGAAAACTCAAGGTTACACAAGAATAAGCTATCATTTTCCCCCTCCAGCCTGCATAGATCTTCTAGAATCTCTCTCTTTAAAGGCAGATGTGTATGTCCTCCACTGCAAATCTAAATATTTTTCAGATACCATATATTTTATCATTCACCATCCCTCCTGCAGTACCTATAGTTATCCTGTTAGGTTTAGCCTGCCTCTGCAGACAGATCAACACAACCCGGCCATCCATCTTGGCAACTATCGGGTCTGAAATCTCCTTGCAAATAGATTTATTTTCACAACATTGGCCACTATTGAAGCCATCCAACTAAGCCAGATGGATCATTAGCCGGACACACAGTGGCAGTTTTGCTTGATGTAAATTGGCAAGGACTGACTGACACAGTGACAAAACACAATCCCTTAGGTGTCCAATTTGTGCAACGAACTTTTTGTCAAATCTCAGTGGCCCATTGTGTCTTAACAAAAGGCCTTTACTTGACTTAGTAATGCTGAGTGCCTTCTGCCACACTGAAAACAGACCCAGTAAGTAATTTATTATAAGCTAAAATCAAATTTTGTATGATGAAAAGCCAATTTAAAGATCACAATGCTTTTGTTTTTGAACTCCCTGCCATTGTATTTTTCAGCAGCTGAACTGATGGCTCTTGTAAGGTAAAGGTAAAGGGACCCCTGACCATTAGGTCCAGTCATGACTGACTCTGGGATTGCGGCGCTCATCTCGCTTTATTGGCCGAGGGAGCCGGCGTACAGCTTCCGGGTCATGTGGCCAGCATGACTAAGCCGCTTCTGGCGAACCAGAGCAGCGCACAGAAACACCATTTACCTTCCCGCTGGAGCGGTACCTATTTATCTACTTGCACTTCAATGTGCTTTCAAACTGCTAGGTTGGCAGGAGCAGGGATCGAGCAACGGGAGCTCACCCCGTCACAGGTATTCAAACCGCCAACCTTCTGATTGGCAAGTCCTAGGTTCTGTGGTTTAACTTTAACCCACAGTGCCACCCATGCCCTGATGGCTCTTGTAAGCAGTGTAATTTGAGACATTTTCTTTGCTTAACTGTAATACAAGCTACACAATATTTGTCCAGCAATTAATTAGTAACAGAAGCTCTTGCCAATTACATCCAGGAGTCTTTCTCTTTGTCCAGTAGAAACAAATTTATACAAGTCTTCTATTCAAGCTATTCAAGAGCTGTAATTAAACTCGCCTGATCCTTTACTGTAATTGCTTCTCAGTTTAGAATTTTTATCTCCCATTTTGGAGACTTCTGTATTTTTTCCAGAAATAACGTTCTGACATAAGTTCAAATGACTGTATTGTGTCCCAAAATAAACATGAATACAAGTTTGATGTTTGATTTTCGTGTTGTTTTTATCCTACATGAAAAAAATCTTCATAGAACGCAAAAAAATATATATGATGCAAAGTAAAAATGGCCATGATAGGATATCTTTTGATCCTCTAATCTGTTCAGGAAGTAGCATATGAAAATGATGTTTATTAAGAAATTTATAATAATGATTTATGATAATAATAATTTATTATTTACGGTATACCCCGCCCATCTGGCTGAGTTTCCCCAGCCACTCTGGGCGGTCTCTTGAGAACCCCCCCTCCCCAGATTTTCAAGTAGATCAGGTATGGGGTGGAAAGTCCACTGTCATAGATTGCCAAGACTGTGTGAAAGAGAGAAAATGCTAATGCAATAACCTGAAATTTTACTGGTGTTTTACATGGCAAAAGTCTGCAACAGGCAAACCCAAACTCCCTGAAATAAACACCACTATCTTTATGCAGATTTTCTATCCCTTTAATATTCATATCCACACCATCCATTTAAACCACATGACATTCCCAAATAATTCTGCGAACTACAGTTGACCACTCATGGAGCTACAATTATTCCCGGCACCATTAACAAATTATTAGCCCAGTAGCTCTTTGTGGGAGACATGTGCTTCAAATGTGATTTATACCTCTGGTATGGGTGTGATCATATACAGTAGAAGAAAATTCACAATAAAATACTTGTAAATTATATAGCACCTATCACTTAAATACTGCTTTTACAGTCAGCACCCTCTAGTCCACCCTGTGCATTTTTGCTGATAAATAAGCCCCAAGGAGGAACATGGGATTCGCTCCGAAGCACAAATGCTATGTATGCAATGTAAGGAATATAATAGACATTTTGGAAATGTTAGAAGTTAATATAAACACAAAAGCTGTTTTGATATTTGTGGACGCGGAGAAAGCCTTTGACAATATTTCTTGGACCTTTATGAAGAAGAATCTCCAGGGGATGGGGGTAGGTCAAGGGTTTGAAAACGGTATAGGCGTTATATACTCTGAACAAAAGGCTAAACTTATAGTGAACAATGTGATTACGGAAGAACTTAAAATAGAAAAAGGGACACGCCAGGGGTGCCCAATTTCTTTTTTTTTTTTTAATATATATTTTATTAAAGTTTTTGAACATAAATGCAAAGATAGAAAACAGTATAACATATATCATAACATACTTTCGTAACTTCTTTGGACTCCCTCACATCTCCCGCTCCCATTTGCATCATTGTCAGTTATTGCCTGCAATTTATCATCTTGTTTACAATCTTGTGTCACATTCATTTAACTCTAATCTGTTAATTCTCCAATAGGTTTATAATTTTTCCTCAACTTACTTGTCATCTTAATTCCATCTAGTTTAGTGGTGCACAATTATTTATGATCTAGCATCCTTTCTTAACATTCAACCAAATTACAATGTTTTTTTAAATAAATCTTAAATTTCTTCCAGTCTTCTTCAACCCTCTCCTCTCCCAGGTCTCGGATTCTGCCAGTCATCTCGGCCAGTTTCATATAGTCCATCAGTTGCATCTGCCACTCTTCCAGTGTGGGTAGATCTTGAGTTTTCCAGTTCTTAGCGATGAGTATCCTTGCTGCCGTTATTGCATACATAAAAAATGTTCGGTCCTTCTTTAACACCTTCGGGCCGACAATACCCAGAAGGAAGGAATTTGGTCAAGTGGCAGGATTTAAATTGAATAAGTTAAAAACTAAGGTTTTAGAGAAAAATTTAACAGTAACTGAGAAAGAGAGGTTTCAGAACGAGACGGGTTTAACTGTGGTTACGAGTGTAAAATATTTGGGGATCAATATGACAGCTAAAAATATGAATCTATTTAAAGATAATTATGAGAAATGTTGGAAACAAGTGAAAAAAGATCTAGAAATTTGGTCAAATTTGAAGCTTTCCTTGTCTGGTCGAATAGCAGTTATAAATATGAATGTATTGCCTAGAATGTTGTTTTTGCTCCAAACATTGCAAATTGTGGATAAGATGGAATGTTTCAAGGGTTGGCAGCAAGATATTTCTAAATTTATCTGGCAGGGCAAAAAGCCCAGAATAAAATTTAAGATTTTAACTGATGCAAAGGAAAGGGGGGGATTTGCCCTGCCAGATTTGAAACTTTACTACGAATCAGCAGCTTTCTGCTGGTTAAAAGACTGGCTGCTTCTTGAGAACACAGACATTTTAGATTTGGAAGGTTTTAACAATTTCTTTGGGTGGCATGCATATTTGTGGTACGACAAGGTTAAGGCTCATAAAGGTTTTAAAAACCATATTGTCAGGAAAGCATTGTATAATGTGTGGATTAAATATAAAGATTTGTTGGAGAATAAAACTCCAAGGTGGCTGTCACCAATGGAGGCAAAAGCTTTGAAAAAACTTAATATGGAGTCTAAATGGCCAAAATATTGTGAAATTTTAGAACAGGAGGGCAATAAGTGGAAATTGCAGAGTTTTGAGAATCTAAAAGACAAAGTGCGAGACTGGCTTCATTATTATCAAATAATGGAGGTCTACAAGTTGGATAGAAAAATTGGTTTCCAGGTGGAAAAGTCGAAATTGGAAACAGAATTGTTAGAATCCAAAACTAAGAACTTGTCAAAAATGTATAACTTGCTGCTGAAATGGAATACACAGGATGAAACGGTCAAATCAGCTATGATTAAGTGGGCACAAGATATTGGACATAACATTATGTTTGCTAACTGGGAAAAGTTGTGGACCACCGGTATGAAATTTACGGCGTGTAACGCCTTGAGAGAGAATATTATGAAAATGATCTATAGGTGGTACATGACTCCAGACAAGCTTGCAAAGATTTACCACTTATCAGATAATAAATGCTGGAAATGTAAAGAAAATGAAGGTACATTCTTTCACCTCTGGTGGACATGCCCAAGGATTAAGGCTTTCTGGGAAATGATATATAATGAAATGAAAAAGGTATTTAAATATACCTTCTTGAAGAAACCAGAGACCTTTCTCCTGGGTATGGTTAGCCATGTGGTGTTAAAGAAGGACAGAACTTTTTTTATGTATGCTACAACAGCAGCAAGGATACTTATTGCAAAGTATTGGAAGACACCAGATCTACCCACTCTGGAAGAATGGCAGATGAAGATGACAGACTACATGGGACTGGCAGAGATGACCAGCAGAATCCGAGACCAGGAGAAAGAGACAGTGGAAGAAGATTGGAAGAAATTTAAAGACTATCTTAATAAATATTATAAAATTAATGAAAGTTAGAATTGACATGGGTTTAAAAATTATGTGGTTTACAGAGGTGTTGATTATAGAAAAAGAACAGAATTGTTAAAAGCTATGGGAAATAAGGGAATGGATTTGCTGATTAGATAATGAAATTAGAATGCAGAAGGGGGAGGTATGAGGAGGTCGACGAAATTAGGTTTAAGGAAATAAGGATTGAAATTATACTTGTTTCTTTATGTTTGTTTTTCTTTGTCTGTGTATGTGTATGTTGTTTTTTCTTATGGTTGTTTAAACTTTAATAAATATTATTTTTTTTAAAAAAAAGCACAAATGCTATACTGGGAGAAGCATCAATAAGTTGCAATCCAAAGACTTCAGATGTCTCCTGTTGATATCCCATTCTCTGAAAGGTGTCTTTCCGGCTAACAATATTATTTGACATGTCTTAGATTTCATAACTCAGGAGTAGAGAGGGTGGGCAAGAGAGGAATTCTAATCTCCAAGTAGCATATTGGATTTCGGCTTTGGCATCATATTCTGGTTTCTTGATGTGCTCCAAGAGTTCCCACCAATGTCAAGAGGTTAATGCCGTTTAACGTCCGGATGAATGCTGATCATATATGCAAAACTGGATATCAAAGCTCCTGTTCTTACTGCTTCCAGTTGCAACCGAGAACACGAAGCAACATCAGCTGTATTATAGCAAGTCAGATCCTTGGGTCCTTCTATTTTATAAATTTATTTATTTGGTTTTTCAGATTAAAATGTTACAGAGCTGTATCAAACATAAATCATAAAAACAAGATTTCAAGGAATCTCCTGGACTTCCATCCTCCCCTTTGTGGGTCCTGTTATTTATCATTTCCTTCTGTATCTTTTATGATAGTCCAAATCTTTTACATCTCCATTGTATCCAGAATTCACCCTTAAACTACAAGTCCTTTTTTCTAGCCTCCCCCTTACAGCCCCTGATCTGGCCACCCCAAAGGGTTTCTAGGAAAGTAGGCGGTCTTTCCGGTATTTGGGGCCAACCTGAAGCACGAATGTGATGCATCTTGAATTGGGCCTGGAAACGAATTGGCAGCCAGCGCAACTGTTTCAGAACAGGTGTCTTCTTTTATTATTTTACCCAGATAACTATCCAAAGTTTCCAGCTCGGGAACGAGTAGAATTTTTATTTTGCCTTTTGTGAAGGATTGCAGCCAGGATTGTGACCAGATTAAGGGGAAGGTGGAGAACCGGGAGGAGGGATTCACTCCAGCTACATCAGGCAAGTCATCCCAAATCCTACAATTCACATCCACCCTTGAACGTTGGAAGATTTAATCCTGAGTATCGCTTCGTCCATCGAAAGGACCCTCTCCATTATATGCAGTATTCCAGGCAATGAGATGTCTGTCAAATTTGATAGTTTTAGACAACTATGAGCAACGGACAAAGGGAGTGAAAATAATTTGGGGAAATTAACGTAGATTTACTGGAAAGGGGAAATAAATTTAAGGTACTCTCATGCCACAAAAGCAGAACAAAATAAATGCACAGGCTTCTCTCCAGTGTTGGAGGGACTGTGGCCACCCTATAAACTTTTTATCTGGTTGTTTAGTGAGAATATTTGGGGCAATGATTTCATAAGTAATCTCTGGATGCCAGGCGGAAGTTCCGGAAAAACCACCCCAAAATCCTTGATGACACCAATGAAATGTGATTTAAAAAACAAACAAACAAACATTGAATCTGTGAAATGAAAGGAACATATTGCTCAACCTGTGACTTGTGGGCGTTTGTTGTGTGGTATTTTTGGGCAAGCTTCCCATCTCACGAGGGCAGGTGATTGCGAAATGTGTGCAAGGGTGCTCATGTGACCAACATTAGGTAACTTTGGAACAGTGCCTATCAGTGCAGAAGGGACTGATTCCTTCCAATAACTGGTGGATAGCGTTGATTTGGAAGACGTCAATCTCGAAGGAGACCACCACCCCTGCAGTCATGGAGATATTGGGATGGAAGCGAAAGCTTCCTCTGACACGCATCGGTAGATTGCTTCGCAGTTCCTCCCCGAGGTTGCCAACTGTTTGGGACTTTGGTGAGAATGAGGAACTGCCCCTGGGGAACTGGTCAATAAATAGCATTAAGATAAATTCAACAGTGTAAATAAGTTTTGATGGAGGTAACAATGGAATAATGTTCACGTAAAATATGCAGGAATGTATGGTATGCAAAATGAACCACAGAAAGAGAAGAATGGAAGTCATTGATTTAAGGTTGTCTAAATGAATATTTTGAAATGTAAATTAGAAAAATTTAATAAAAATTAGAAAGGAAAAGAAAATAATTATCACCAGATAGGGACTTCTCTTTTTTTTTTTTTTAATAATATTTTTATTAAGTTTATGAAATACAGAAAAAAAGAATAAAAGATATAGAAAATAAAGTAGAGAAGTTACAAATTTCCATAATCCTTTTTTTCAGCAAATCCAATGGACTTCCCCGCATCTTCCTAACCCTGCATTCTCTGTGATACAAAACATCAGCAATTTGTTAACTTATTTCAAAACTTATTGTATCTTTCATTTTATCATGTTATCTAATTTCCAAAGTGTTGTAACCGACATCTTATACGTTTTAGCTTGAACATAATAAAGTTATTTCATTATTCCACCTCTGACTTCTTGTACCTTAATTTTCATTTCATTAGTTTACAATTGCTGAAGCTAGAATTTCCTCAAAAGTGCATTTTTTAACATTCATACAACTTATAATGTTTTTTCAAATAGTCTTTAAATTTTTCCCAGTCTTCCTCGATTGTTTCTTCTCCCAGATAGGGACTTCTCAAGGAGTAATACGAACCAGAAAAGCAGTAAGCTTTGGGTAAGGCTCTGAGGGGTATGCAAACTTTCCCATTAAGTTCACATCCCAATGGTACCTTGGATAGATGGATGGGATTTACAGTAATTTGCTGCCGCAAGTGCTGGAAGGAAGACCTGCTCCCTGCTGCAAAGCCCACATCTACCTGGCCTAGGGGGTGGAGCCCAGGCTCACCTTGAACAGCCGAAAGAGGCTCCTGGGAGGCCCGAGGGACATTGCGAGAACAACTCTTGGGTTGAGACGACTGGCAAAAATGTTTTAAATGTTTCCAATTTTGGTTCCTCTGTTTTGTTTTTGTTGGGTTGGTTAAATGTTCTGTTGGGCTTGGAGGTTGTTTTAATTTGGGTATAACTATAAACTGTTTATTCTTGTTGCTGTTGTTATTGATTTCCATTGATTTATTGGTTGGTTTGTTGCTCATACAGGAAATTTTGTTTCTTAATGTTGGATGTTTTGTTGTGTTTTTATATATATTGTAAGCTGTGGGCTAATAGCTAATAGCTCTGCCCAAGGCATGATGGAGAACAGCAAGAACCGGGAAAAGATAGACATAATACATATTTTACAAAGACAGGAAGAAACATTACGGACAGAATAATTGCCACACACAGGAAGAACAAGGATATACAGTACATGTTTGTTTTGTTTTTTGTCCCTGATCATGTTGTGTGAACTGCCTTGTGGGGAGACACCTTGACAGACACCCTGAAAGGGAGGCTAAAAAATCTAGTAAAAAAATTGACAGACACCCTGAAAGGGAGGCTAAAAAATCTAGTAAAAAAATTAATAAACCAAGCTTTTTTAAAGCAGCTCAGAATAAAAATCAGCAACAGCCACTGCATAATACAATTTAAGAAAACAATTAAAACAGTAACAGTGCAAAACATTGATTTTTTTTGTTTATTTCTACAAATCTTTATTAGGTATTGCAGATATAGATAATCTTAAAACATCCATATACAATTTTTAAAAAAATATAAGCAAAGAAACAACCATATAAGATATATAGCAACATAAATTTTCATTGGAGTGGCTTCCTGCTAAACTGCCATTCACCACTCTAAAACATACTATTAACAGAAACTCAGCCACCCTTGCAGTTAACTCTGGGTTAATATCACAGGTAAAGATAAAGGTAAAGGGACCCCTGACCATTAGGTCCAGTCGTGACCGACTCTGGGGTTGTGGCACTCATCTCGCTTTATTGGCCGAGAGAGCTGGTGTACAGCTTCCAGGTCATGTGGCCAGCATGACTAAGCCGCTTCTGGTGAACCAGAGCAGCGCACGGAAACACCGTTTACCTTCCCGCTGGAGCGGTACCTATTTATCTACTTGCACTTTGACGTGCTTTCGAACTGCTAGGTTGGCAGGAGCAGGGACTGAGCAATGGGAGCTCACCCCGTCGCGGGGATTCGAACCGCCGACCTTCTGATCAGCAAGTCCTATGCTCTGTGGTTTAACTCACAGCGCCACCCACGTCCCTAATATCACAGGTAGAATCCAATATTTTCATTGTACCACAATGTTAAACTACCCAAAAAGGGGGAAAACACACATTTATTTATTAAACAAATGAATCAATCTCTTAAAGGCATAAAGCCATCAAAGTAGTAGTAGTAGTCATTTTATTTATACGCCACCCATTTGCCTGGGTTTTCCCCACCACTCTGGGTGACTTACAGCATATCTAAAAAAGCATTAAAAACTACCTCAAATAGGGCTGCCTTCAGATGTCTTCCAAAACTTGTATAATTCTTCATTTTCTTGACATCTACCGTTAGGATGCCACTGCCAAGAAGGCCCTCTGCCTGGTACATGTTTAAAAGATAAGGAAACAGAAAAACATTAAGTTCTAAAAACAAAGAAGTCAATTCAACAAACTCTAAAATTAAGTATCCCAAACCTGAGTCTCCAGCTGTTTTTGGACCACAATTCCTACCATCCCTCGCTAGCAGAACCAGTGGTCAGGGTTGACAGGAACTGCATAGCCTCCACCTTTTCTCCAAAGAAAATAGGGACGTCCCACTCCACAATGATAATTTTACTATTTCTACCCCACATATTTGACTGCGTTGCCCCAGCAACTCTGGGCAGCTTCCAACATATATAGTATAAAAACATAAGAAAACATTCAACATTAAAAAAAACCCCTTTCCTATACAACAGACCCAGGACGGCTCGGGGGTCAAATAACTCCATGCCCTCCAACATTTCTCCATTGAAAATAGGGACATCCAAAGGAAAAGTGGGACATCCCGGGATCAAATGAGAAACTGGGACGGCTTCTCTAAATCGAGGATATCCCTGGCCTTGGAGGGTCTCCTGTAGTCCAAAAACAGCTGAAGACCCAAGTTTGGGAAATGCTGTTATAGGGTATTATTAGAGTTGGAAGGGACCCCCAAGAGTCATCTAGTCCAACCCGCTGCAGTGCAGGGATCTGCTCTGTGTCCTGCGACTTTTCTGTATAAGGTGTTCCTAATTTCCCCAAGGGGAATGTTCATGCATGCTGTTATTATGTTTTTAGATAGAGTAGTACTGTACCTTGGGACTCAAAAGCCTTGGTTCCCAAATGCCGAAAACCCAGAAGTGTTCTGGTTTTCGAACATTTCTCGGAAGCTGAACATCCGATGCGGCTGTCGGCGGTTGTTTCCAGGGTGCCTGAACCAATCAGAAGCTGTGCCTTGGTTTTTGAACATTTCAGAAGGCACACGGACTTCCGGAATGGATTAAGTTTGGCCCTTTTGTTTTTGCTATTTATTTTGCGTTTTTGTTTTTGAGGCTTTTTCGGTTAATTTGTTTTTGTGACTGTGTGGAACCCAGTTCAGCTACTGATTGATTGATTTTGTGACTGCAGAAATGGATAAAAGCCCCCCATCCAAACAATGACTATCATCAGTGCATGTAAGAAAAAAATTTTTTTTTAAATCATCTACAATACTGTCTTATTTATTTAATAGTACAGTACATTATTGCTTTCATTTTCTGGATCAATGGTAAAATGCATGTTAAATTGCTGTTTTAGGGCTTGTTTTTAAAAGTCTGGAACGGATTAATCTGTTTGGCATTACTTTCTATGGGAAAGTGTGCTACGATTTTGAAACACTTCCGTTTTAGAACAGATTTCCGGAGTGGATTAAATTTGAGAACCAAGGTATAGCAAAGTTTTTTAAAAAACGTTTTATGTTTTAGCATGTTGGAAGCTGCCCAGAGTGGCTGGGGCAACGCAGTCAGACAGGCGGAGTATAAATAGCAAAATTATCATTATGAAATGGGATGTCCCTACTTTCATTGCAGAAATGTCAGAGAGTATGGTATGATGCCATTTTCATTGGAGGGTGTGGAGTTATCCAACCCCTTAGCTGTCTGAAGGCAGCGCTGTACTGTATAGCATAGGGTATTTTTTTAACGCTCAATGTTTTATTACATTTATATATGTGTTGGCAGCTGCGCAGAGTGGCTGGGTATAAATATCAAACATCTCTCTTTTCATCGGAGAGTGTGCTACAACTCCCAAGATGCCCAGCCAGTCAGGTCAGCGCTCGGTGATGCTCAGAATCCGTAGTCCCGGAAAACAACAAACCGGAGACCCAAGTTTGGGAAACCCGGCAGGGAATTAAAAAAAAAAACACGCCGTGGAAATGTTTTTTTAAAAAAACTGTTTTGAAAAATACGTGAAATTTGCCCTAGCTCACCGGCGCCACCTAGCATGGGCAAGTTACACTGTGAAGCGTTTCCTTCACAGCCGTGTGGCCGAGTCCGCTTATATGTAACTTGAGGCCGCTCAACTGTGAGGGAAGAAGCCGCGCGAAACGTCGCCTTCTTCCCCTCAGTTCCTCAATCAGGCAGTCGGACGAGGCCGCCGCTCGGCCCTCAGGCGCTTCCCGCCTTTTTGCGCCGGCGGACGTCCCGCGCGCCCGTTTCACGTAACGGAGGCGGGCCTGCCAATGCGGAAGAGGTCATGTGATTCTCGAGGCCCCGCCCCTTCTTCATCTTCCTCGGCGCCTCAGAGCGAAGCTCCCACACGGCGGGGAGAAGCTCTGCGTGCCAAGTCGAGAGCAGGGAGATGCAGGCGCCGGGGGTCTTCGTTGTCGTCGCCGTCGCCGCCGTCGTTTTGGGGGCTGCGGTGGCCAAGGACCCGGTAAGTTTCTCTTCGGGCTCGCTTCCTCTCCTTTCTCCCCCCCCCCTCGGGGAAAGCGGCGGAGTTAAAAGAGAGAGAGAAAGAGACGCACACGCACAAAAAAACCCAACACTCCCCACTACCCCCGCCAGCCAAAAGCGTTCCTGAGCAGGTGCAGAGTGCGCCTTCGTTGTTTGTCTCGGCGCATCCGCGGAAAGGGTTGCAGCTGCTGCTGCTGCTGCTGCTGCTGCTGCTGCTGAGCAGGCAGACTCTCCCTTTCCTTTTCAAAGGATCCCAGGGTGGTTGGAGTCGGAAGGGACCCCCAGGGTCATCTAGTCCAGCCCCCGCCATGCAGGGGTGAATATGCCGCTGCCCCGCACCGGGATCGAACCTGCGACCTGGGCGTTGTCAGCACTGCACTCTCACCCACTGAACCCTCCAGGCTGAAAGGGAAGTTCATTTTCTGTTGCGAACCGCCCTGTGATCTTCTGCTTTGTTTGTTTGTTTTATTTAGCTTTTCAGATTTTAAGAATTAATAAACAATTAACAGTCAACATAAAAAGAGAATTCCAAAGAATCTCCTTCCCTTTTCCCCTTTGTGGGTCCTTGTATTAACCTTTTTCCTCCTGCATCTTGTTTATTAATCCAAATCTTTTAAATCTCAATAACAACATTATTCTTATTCTTATTCTTATGTATCCTGCCCATCTGGCTGAGTTTCCCCAGCCACTCTGGGCAGCTTCCAACAAAAGATTAAAAATACATTAAAACACCAGTCATTAAAAACTTCCCTAAACAGGGCTCCCTTCAGATGTCTTCTAAAAGTCTGATACCGTAGTTGTTTATTTCTTTGACATCTGATGGGAGCGCGTTCCCAAATTTCAACATGAAACCACTAGTGTAATTCCAATCCTACTAATGATTTTAATTGCTTGCAATGGTTTTTAAGGCAAATTATATATTTCCCCCTTTATTAAAATCTTGCTCTTCCTGTTTCTGATTCTCCGGGTCCCATCAACTTAATCTGCCATTCTTCTCTGGTAGGGACTCTGCCTTCTTTCAGTCTCCAAGCTAATAACATCCAAGCAGCTGTAGTCGCAGCCACCCTGTGATTTTCAGGTCCAAGGGCAGTGTAGGAAGTTATAACAAAGCAAGGCAAATGCCGCACCCATATGCTCAGAGGCTTTCATTTTCATTGACCGATTTACAGGCTTGGTCCTAGGAGGAGGGAGGGAGGACCCAAAGCAATTGCTTTTTACCATGCTGACCATGAGAAGAGCAGGAAAGGCCAAAGGACTACCAAGGGATGATTTAATCCTATTGGTCTGTATATTTCAGAGGAAGCGAAATAGGCAGCCCTATTGTTGTTTCTCTTCACTTTTTGCTGGGAATGCTGAAATCTTCCTGCTTTGTGCATCTTTCAGACAGATGCAGGGCTAGTAATGATTTTCCCAGTGGGGAGGATTTGTGTCAGTTGCCTACATCTTTGGAGGCTCCTATCCTGAGTCAGAATCAGCTGGACTGTGGGTGGGGGCGTGGTTGGATTTGAAGGTCCTGCTAAACAAACAGCATTTGTGTGTATACTCTCCCCCCCCCCCCCCGAGCATAGTGCAGTGGCTCTCACTGTTTTCCCTGGGCCATAGATTCAGAATAAAAATTTCCTTGCGCCGCACCCATTTTTCTAATTTGATAACTTATTGGAAAACACAGCTAGGATTGTGCTCGGTATCGTGCTCTCATTTTAACAAGATATCCCTCCCATATTCTTTTTTTCTTTTTTTTTAATGATGCTATGCTGTACTGAAATGTTTGAATGTTTTTTTGAGCGGGTCCTGCCACACTTGCCATCCTCTCCTGCACACCAGTGTGCTGCACCACACCGTTTGAGAACCACTGGCATAACGGTTGTAGAAGTGCTTTACAATGGTTGTAGAAGTGCTTTACAATTTGAGGCAGTATTTTAGGCAGTACGTTTTTCTTAGTATCTCATGTACAGAACGCATGAAGCAATGTTAAAGGGAGTGGTTTGGAACATGTCAAAAGTCCTTTGTTCTTTCTGAGCCATTTCCACAACTAGGTAAGGTTGGGGAGGCAGATGGATTTCTGGTCATGACTTTCGAGCTCTCGTCTTAGAAATTAAGCAGTGGCACAGAGGTTGACGATTGTTATCATTATTATTCACTGCATAGTTGCATTTTTTTAAATACAAATAATCTGCCTATTTCCCAAAATGTTGCAGCGGTATAGGAAACAGAGAGCCATCCATATGATGAAGCAGTCAGCTGTCCGCTTTGCAGGTGACCATAGATGAGATAATTCTCCTTGCATATATATGTGTGATAGCTCAATTCGTAGAGCATGAGAAACACCCCCCCCAAGGTCATGGGTTTGAGCACCGTGTTGGGCAAAAAAATCCTACATTGCAGGGGATTGAACTCGATGACCTCTGCAATCCCTTCCAACTCTGATTCTATCCAAAGTCCTTAGTTGTGAATTGGAGCTTAGTCACGTACACTGCTCAGGCCATACATGGCATAGGCAGAAGGCCTAAATGTCTAGATGCTCAGGTAGCTGGAAACCATTTTTGTGAGATCTTTTCATAGGCTGTTATAAAATAATGTGCCTGCTTTGACAGTGCGGACTCTTGAACAAAACATCTGTACTATATTAGCCAGAAATGTATGTGTGGTTTTAAATGCCTTCCTTCCACTTAATCCTTTGCACCAGCCAAGTTCCAAAGTGACATATGGCTGTCATGTGTGAAAATACCTTTGCTTTGTCTTTCATGTTGCCGAAGTTAAATGAACTGATCCACTAATGATTTAATGATAATCTTTTTCACTTGATGAGTTTAAAGCCTTGACGTTTACATCAGAGCCCTCTGGATCAAGCCAGTGACCCATCTAGTGCAGAGTTCTCTTCTCACAATAGCCAACCAGATGTCTCTGGTAAACCTACAACTGTTAATCTCTCCCATCTTGTTTTCTACATAGTGCCTTCTTAACATTGCCTTTGCTTCTGGAGGTCAAGATAGCCAGATGACTAAATGGGTCTCTAAGCACCTAATTTTAGCCATTCCCTCTCACAAAATATTCAAGAGCTGTTTGACTAGTGTTGCCTATGATGATCTATAGCAGCAAAGCTACTGTATTTCCTTGAATTCCTTGTATACTGTTGTATATTTCTATATTTCCCCATTCTACTTATATCCAAATACAGGAGCACGTTTCCCCCTTTGTTTAAACAACATGTTCTTTGAGTAGGCTGATCTCTCAAGTCCAACTTGTGAGGAGCTCAGATCTGCTTATGCTGCATCTTGTGACTTAGCAGAGCAATTACCTTCTTGTTTCGTTTAGAGAAACGAATTGCTGAGTGCGGCAGTTCATGGATGTGTAATCTCTTCTTGAAACGTATATTCCTTCCCAACAGAACCAAATGGACAACATAGATGTTCAAATGTGGTCTTAGTTAACGCTTAGCTATGGCAAAGTGTATTAACAAGTATCACATGACAGTTTCACTAGAGTTGAGTCAGAGGAGCTGCCCTTCTACTTCAAAAATTTCTTGCACTTTTTTTGCATTTTGAGTGTTGATCTGAATTCATCCTCTCTTACAAGATTGGTTGCGACTGATCTTGAGATAAATGTTTGTTTGTACCAAATAGAGGGGCATTTGCAAAGGGGCTGAATCCCACATTTATTATGCAGTCAAGTTATTTCTAATACATATTGTGAAACTGACTAGTTTTTCCATGTTTGGAGAGCAAGGGAAATTGCTTGCATCAGTTTCATGTGATTCACAACAGCCCTGCTGGTTCTACCTGCCAAGTGACTATTTCTTATATTAAATAGGCTAAAGATTGAGTGCATGTCAAAGTAAAAATCAAAAATTGTGGATCTGTGATCCCCAAAACAGGTCTTTGAACTTTGCTGCATATGTTTATCTGTCATAAGCATTACTGTGTTGTGAAATAGTGCCTCTGGTGGGAACCTTTTAATTACATCCTTGTGTAACCTCATTTAAGGTGTAATATCCCTTATTTTTTTCAGCAGAGTTCTTGACATAGTGCAAATATTACTTTATCGCTGGCAAAACAATTCTCTCCATTTTATATCCATTGGCAATTGCAAGTTCTGTCTTCTGAAAAACCAAAAATTAGTCCAAACCACACAGAAGACAAGAAGATTCCAAAACAGTTAAATAGATTTGGGGGGAGGGGGAAGCGGGGAAAGGCAGAGGAGGAGAATTTTGAATTACACTTAAGTAATTCACTAAAAATAGAAAAGGGGAAAAAAGAGTTGCCTTTCTCTTACAACCCTTGTATGCACCTATGCAAATACTTGAGCTGACAGTCTGAGTTAGTTGGCGAAAAGGTAAGATACTCCCTTATTGCAGATGCTCTGTCTGATAAAAGAGGAAGACAAGCAAGTAGAAGTGTACCAGTTCTTGAAGTTACGCAATGCACCTTTACACAGGTATCTTGTGAAGGAGAATTGTGCATAAAATTGGGTGAGCATCTGGCCCCTCCCCTGCGATAGCCTGAAGCCATTGGGCTGTGTGTTTGGCATGGATATTGAGAGTGGGCACAGAATTGCAGCCCTGGTCTGTGCATGATAATAGTTATGATTGCTGCAGTATTGTCTGATCTGATCAGGAGGGTTGCCTCTCTTTTAAGCACAGGCGTCCCCACACTTAGGTGAGGGTTATGTTCTGGGGCCCCTCATGTGTACGAGTGACATTGTGTAAAAGCGGGGAGCACTCTCAGAATGCCCTCTGTGCCGCTGTCTCTCTTCAATCCAGAGCGAAAATACTGAACCCCAAAATATCCACAACTAGAATTGAAGCTCTGGGGCTGACAGGAGACTGGGGGACATGCTGGGAAATGGATGGTCATTCCCAGAGCGTGTTGCTTGGGGTATGTTCTTCAGCCCCATGGAGCCTTCAGTGTAGTGTTTCTCGGGATTTAATCCACCCCCCCCATGCAGTTTAACATAGACCTGAAACCACTGGGTGGGGTTATCCAGAATTTTGGGAGTACATTGTCAGCAATATGCCAAAGACAAATAGCTCTACTTCTCTTTTACATCTGCAAGTGAGGCAGTGGATGTGCTGGACCAGTGTCTTGCCTCGGTGATGGACTGGATGAGAGCCAACAACCTGAAATTCAATCCAGATAAGGCACTGTTAGTGGGTGGTTCCCTAGACCAGATGGGTGGGAGATTGCCTGCTCTTGATGGGGTTACACTTCCTCTGAAGGAGCAGGTTCATAGCTTGGGGGTCCTTCTGGATCCTTTTCTGTCGCTCGAGGCTCAGTTGGCCTCAATGGCCCGGAGTACCTTCCATCAACTTCGGCTGCTGGCCCAGTTACACCCCTATCCGGACAGGGATAGCCTAACTTCTGTTGTCTACGCTCTGGTAACCTCTAGGTTGGATTACTGAAACACTTTATAAGTGCCGCTGCCTCTGAAGACAGTTCAGAAACTTTGGCTAGTGCAGAATTCGTCAACCAAGTTACTCACTGGGGCAAGATGGTTTGAGTATATTACACTGATCCTAGCCTGGCTGCCAGTTAGTTTCCGTGCCCAATTCAAAGTGCTGGTTTTGACTGCCCAGGACCACCTTTCCCCATATGAACTGACCAGGACCCTGTGATCATTATCTGAGGCCCTTTTTTGTGTGCCTCCATGAAAGGTCCAGAGGGTGGCAACACAAGAACGAGACTTTTCTACTGTGGCTCCCTATCTGTGGAATGCTCTCCCCAGGAAGGCTCACCTGGCACCTTCATTAGGCATCAGGCAAAAATATTTCTCTTTAGCCAGGCCTTTGGATAATTTGTGGGAAGGGGGTTATTATTATGTTTTTGGTTTAGTTTATTAAGTATTTTGTGTTCTCGTTTTGTGTTTTTCTGTTGTGATCCACCCTGTGATCTTTGGATGAAGGGTGGTATGCACATTTAATTAATAATAATAATAATAATAATAATAATAATAATAATAATAATTGCCTCTCCCTACCCACTTTGAGGGTTGCTCAGCGTGTTAAGACTTTAGTAGAGGAGTCTGCTTTCCTGTGGGAAGTTCTTTGCCCACACTCAAGATATTGTTGAGTAGGACCATCATGTACTAACTGTCCACACATCAACAGATGAAACACCACGGATAGGAGTCGCAGGCTGGGAAGCTCAATGCAGCATGGTCCTGGCTCACTTTGTTAGCCCTATTCCGGTGCTTGTATAGAAGTCCTCACCCGATTTAGAACCCTGATTGAGTAAGGGGAGCCTATGTGGACACATCCCTGCTGCAGATGTCCGCCCTCCAACATGCCGTGCGGAGGGAGCCAGTCAGAATTGTCCACACTCTACCTAACCAGATGGGGGAAGCTAATACCTTAACGGGGCTAGTAAGCTCTGCTAAACGGTATGGCAGGGAGTGAAGATGCAAAATACACATCATAGGGAACGTACAGTCTTTTTCTTTTTCTGGAATGCTAGTTTAAAAGACAGAAATAAATTGAAGAGCGGTCTGTTGCCACTTAATGAATTGCCATTCCATCAATTAAATAGACAGCTCCCAGCCTACAACAGTGGCATTTCTGTGTCTGCTTACATAATCCCGACTGTTTGAGTAACACCTTTGCGAATCCTATGGTTTCATTCTTCTTTCTGCATTAGAGGCAGAGTGGCTTTTTTTGCAAGTGCTCTCTGCTTAAGTACCTTCTCACTGTGTTTCAATAAGAAGCTTGAAAATTCTTTATTTCAAATACAATGGAGCTAACCAGTTTTGACTCTAGGTCAGGGCGGGGAACGTGGTGGCTCTCACTGATGTTGCTGGAGTACAACTTCCATCGTCCCTGGCTAAGGGCTGATGAAAGCTGGAATCCAAATGAGGACCACTGGTTCAAGATCTTACTCTCATGGCTTTTAAAAAAATTGCTTTTCAGCAGGTAAGGACTCTGGGCTACCCACCATCAGATGAGTCTCTACAGTATTGGATTGTAGTATATCTTGCTTCGCAAGCAACATAAAACTTCAGACCTGTTCTAGATCCAAGAGGCAAGCAAATAGCTGAAAGCAAAAGCTTTGTGTGCTAGTTGAAGCTCAAAAAGGAAATGTTAGCATTTCCCTACCTGCAGCATTCGGAATTTGTCATGTGCATTTTGCACCTGGCTATCAGCCACTACCAAAAAGTTCCTGAAATTGAAAAATATGACTTTCAAGCCATCTGCCACAAAAATGACAGCTAGGTAGTTTATATATTTGAGTTTCTAACACTGCCTGTGTGCTGCTGCTTCTAACACCACAAAAAAAGCCTCCCACTGCGTAGTGATTTGGCTTGGGGGAAAATCCCACTACTATGAGTGGAACGTTTTTTCATCTTCTTCACCTAACCACCACATAGGGCAGTTTTTTGTTGCCAGAGAAGGGGGCTTCTAGGAAGGTAAGAACTAGCTGTTTCCCACTTGCCGCCTCCTTCTGACATGCGTCAAAAAAGAGACAAGCATGCTCAAAGTCAGAGGCTCCCTGCATGATTCACAGTTATGCCCAAACCAGCCCATTTTAAACATGCATAGAAAAAAAAGTTCCCAGATAGTTGTTTGCATTTTTGAACCCTAATCTTGACACCTGCAAACAGAGAGTTCAGGTATACTAGTTCAATCCTAGGCAGGGCTCAATGAGTTTCGCGGGACTTTAGTCTTTGGTAAGTGCATATGACTGCAACTTTAGTCCTACATGGGTTTTTTTTTTTTTTTGTCTG
Source organism: Podarcis erhardii (assembly GCF_964252035.2). Classification (NCBI taxonomy): domain Eukaryota; kingdom Metazoa; phylum Chordata; class Lepidosauria; order Squamata; family Lacertidae; genus Podarcis; species Podarcis erhardii. Next base: position 22,814,292 of record NC_138512.1, read on the forward strand.
CAAAAGCTGAGAAGGCAACAAGAACTCTGAATATTTTTGCATGAAACAATTATAAAAATGTTTGTTCTCAAAAAGGTTTTGTCTTGTTTTTTTGCAGTTGGCTGAAGAATGCAAAACACTAGCATATCCTCCCTCAGGACCAACGTAAGTAACTTATTAAGGACAGCTCAGTAGCTGATAGTTGCTGTCTACTTGTGATCCTGTTTACTTACAAATTTAATTAACATAACATAAACTTGGAACTTGGCCCATTGAGTCCAGATTGTGGTGCTGCTATTACCTTACTATATCACTGACCAAATATTCAGCTAGAGAATATTGTACCTAGTTTGTACTAGTATTGTACCCAGTGGTGATTTTTGCAGAATGAGGGTACATGGAAAAGAATTGTGTAAATTAGCTTAATGAAGATTCCTGAATTGTCTTCAGCGATCATAAAAGAAGACCGCTACTAGGCCTAAATATAAGTAAAATGTGCTTGTGTTAAATATGTTTGTGTTAAATATTGATGGATGAAAACTAGGCAATGTAAATATAAATTACTTAGAAAATATTAAGCAGAAAGATGCCTGAAGGCAACAGCTGCAAAACAGTAGTTTAAGTGTAGCGACACCTTTCTGCGTTTCATGAAAATCGCTCCTTTTTCAGGTACAAAGGAAAGATTCCCACCTACATCATAAATCTTGACCTGCCACCAAGTGAGAGATGGGTCCAGTTGGCACGTGACAAAGATGCAGAGGTAGGGAACATGGTGGGGAGGAGGTCAGAATCAGAGCCTTTCTTCTGGGTGCATTTTTAATGAGATGCAGGCGTTAATTTCCGCTAACTTAGATGTACTGCTTAATGAAACAGGCTTTAATCCTGCCCCCAAAGCTGGAGGGAAATATTTTAAATTGTGTTCAGGAAAAGATGCTTGAATTCTACATTGCCTTTTATTTCAAGGCCAAAAATCCTCGGTCAGAATGCCTAGTAAAATGGCTTTAACTGAGGAACAGACACAAGCTGGCATTCAAGTAAATGTGCATGAGAGCCAGTGTGGTGTAGTGGTTAAGAGCATAATTTGGTGACTCGTAATCTGGTGAACCGGGTTCGCGTCTCTGCTCTTCCGCATGCAGCTGCTGGGTGACCTTGGGCTAGTCACACTTCTCTGAAGTCTCTCAGTCCTTCAAAGAGTGTTTGTTGTGGGGGAGGAAGAGAAAGGAGAATGTTAGCCACTTTGAGACTCCTTCGGGTAGTGATAAAGCGCAATATCAAATCCAAACTCCTCCTCCTCTTCTTCTTCGGCTGTGAATTCACTTCCTGTTTTTGTTCTTCTGGGGGTATGGTCATAGGTTCAGTCTTGTGGAATCTTAATAGACACAACTCTCCACTTCTGCTCTCCTGCCTGGCCACATTCCAGTTTGTAAGGGTGGGGTTTTGCCATTGCAAAGCTGTGAAGGAGGCCTTGTCAGGATGCAAAACAGCAGAGGCCTCATTGGGATGGGCAAGCAAAAGCAGATAGGGCAATTCATAGAATTAGGGTGTTCCCTCCTCCCTCAGAGCACCCATTGATAGCAACTGAGACTTGGAATGGTCACAACATACAGGATAGGCGGGGCTTAACAATGCATGAAGTTTGCCTGAAGAAAGAACTCTCTACCTTTACAAAAGACGTTTCACATTGCGTCAGTGAACATAGTTGAAAGTGTCAACTCATCCCTATTAAAGACTGCTTGTTTCAGGTGTGCTTCGGCACATGTGAAAGGGTTATATGTTTTAAGTGGCTCTTGCATTACCCTAAAAGTGTGTTCACCTGAGCTTTTTCTTAAACTTTTCCAGCTGAAGGATGTCCTTAAACTTATGAAAGATATTTTACTCACATTTGTTCATAGTGGAAAAGCCATAGCATCACTGGAATCTAAATTGGTGAGTACCTTTCCATTTTCTCTAAAATGTAGGGGAAAGTTGAATCCAGCTTGCTGAACCTGTCTGAACCGCAGCTGCTAATAAGCCAAAAATGGGGAAATAAGTGCACTAGTTATCAACAGGATCTGATGCTTAGTGTGAATTCTGGCAGGAGTCCTTGGCATCATTGCAGGCCCCTTAATGAAAATCTCTTTGGTGTGCCACTGCACCCAGAAAGCCAGTCATGATTTTGAGTTTGTACATTACTGTGCAGAGATTTATCACCGCTCCAGGCTATCTGGCTGTTGCTTGGAAGCCAGGATGCTGCCGTATGCAGGTTCAGACTGTCAACTTTCGTCAGGCAGGAGACTACCCCAGCCCTGCTAGGAAAACCTCAGATTGAATCTAGCATCTTTCCCAGGCAAAACATGTGCTTTACCACTGAGCTGTGTGGGAAAAAGCAACTAGAAGGGATTCGGAGAGATGCAGGAAGGATTCACGCAGGCAAATCCTGTGATGAGCTAGAAAATGATAGGCTCCCGAGTAACTTAAGGGGGGGTATCACTATCGTTGGCCCAGATGCAAAGAGGCTTTCAGGTGATCGGGGGCCCTGGAATGTTTTTCAGATTTGTGCAATCTTGTCAGGGTGTTACACGCATGGGGTATACATTTGAAACAATATCGTGCCACGTTGAACATTTGTGGCTTTCCCCAAATAATCCAGGGAACTCTGGTATGTTAAGGGTGCTGAGATTTGTTAGAAAACCCAGAGTGGTTTAACAGTCAGTCCCCTTTCCTGTGGAATTCTGGGAACTGTAGTTCTGTGAGAGGGAAGAGGGTCCCTTAACAAACTACTCTTCCCAGGATTCTGTGGGGGAATCCATGACTGTTTAAAGCGGTATGTTACTGGTTTAAATGTATTGTGTAGATGGAAGATTAGACCATTTAAATTAATGGGCCTAACTTAGTCATGTTCATTCATTTCCGGGGGTATACTCCAAGTGAAACACAGTAGAATTGTCTTCTAATTGTCTACTAATGTTTCAGAGTGTCTTCTTAATGAACTTCTCCAGTGTCCACTTATTTCAGCAGGCGTTACTCAGAAATAAAAGGGAGCCTATTTATTCAGTTTACATTTAAACCAGAGTTTGAACTGGAGTTTGTTGCACATTGCTCTGGAAATAGCTACTGCAAGAAGGAAGCGAAATCTGGAAAAATAGGATGTAACGCAATAAGGGTTGCAAAAATGGTAGAAAGTGAGCTCAGGGACCTTGAAATAAGCGTCCTAACTGGTCTGCGGATTGTGGCTGCAGTCTGTGCAGGAATGAGTAAATAAATTTACAGTAGTTCTGTTTTGAACCTCCATCTTCCACAAAATCTTTCTCTTTTCTCTTGACAATTATCTGCATGAACCATGGTGTTCAGATTAATGTAAAAATGCAAGAGGAGAAGGATATTGGAGCTCCAAAATGCCAGCCAAACCACAGTGCCTTGGACTTTGTTAATGGAGGTCATCCTGCAGCTAAATTCTTGATAAGCAAGTTCTTTTTTTTTAAAGGTTTCAACAGTCCACAAAGTCTCAAATGTCTACTGAGGCAACTACAGGCCACTTAGCACATAGCTTTTGTTAGTTAAGTGTACACCTAAAAATTGTAGAGTGCAATTGCAGCCAACGTGTGTTGTTCATATGTACCCATTGGGGAGTCACAATTGGCTGTGCTGCCTGTTGATCAGACTGCAAAACTGAGTTTGTTCCTTTGTAGTTTGTGAAATGACACTAATGCTCTGTAAAGGTGCTCTGTTTACACCAAGTGAGATAATTGGGACTGAGAAGGAAATATATGGAGACAGATAAATTAAAAATAGAAAATTATTTACTATGTTTTCAGGTTTTAATAACTTGTGGCTTTTCTTCTTAGGGTTGGTTAGGTTCCACCCTTCCCTATCCTTTCAATGATGAGATCAAAGGCATCGCTTCTGCAATTGATGCTCCTTTAGGTAATTTCCATTTTGTTATTACTGTGTCTGGCTCTGAAAGCACACTATTAAAGGCATAATTTGGTGCAATTGAACATTTCAGCCACTGTAGCAATACATGCTGAGGTTATAATGCATTTGTGGAACAGGAGTGCTTAAATGTTTGTAGCAGAGATGAAGAGCAGGTGTCTATTTAAATGTAAGACCTGACCAGGAAGGCTGACCGGGTTTTCTACTGAGTGAAAGTCTGTACAGTAATATTCTCACCTTTAGCATGCCGGGAGCACAATATTTGCATATCTGAACAGAGAATAGGATCCTGTAATCTTATTCCTGGATTAAAAATCATCAAGCTATAGATTATGCACCCTGTGTATTGCATAATTCAGGAGAGCAAGTCAATTTTATTCCTGTATCAACTCAAAAGCTGAAAAGAGGGGCATCTCACAGAGGTACTAAAATAGGATTGACCAACAAGTTGCCCATCCTCTTTGCAGGCTTCTAAGCAACTTCTGAAATGGCCAGTCTTGTAGATTTCCTGCTCAGTGTCTCTGTCTTGTGGCTTGCAGTCCATAGACATATGAACCAAGCACAGTAAGAAGTGCTATTCTGAAGATATTTCCTGTCTCCATTTTCTTCCTTTTATGTGTATACTTGCTTTTATCCGTTGTTTTTAATGGTCACTTTGATGAAAGGTCTCTCTTTCTCTCTCTTCCCTTCCCACCTTCCAATTTAGGTGACATTGTTCTGTTCAATATCTTCTATGAAGTCTTCACAGTGTGCACTTCGATAATAGCAGAAGACCCCACAGGTAAATGAATGCTTAGCCAACAACATGTATTTTAAAGATAGTGCTTAAGGTATTTTTTTTCTTTGACCTTAATTCCATTTCTCTCCACCACCTCCTTTTCCTTTCCAACCAGGAAAGCTGTACCATGCCAGAAATCTTGATTTTGGATTGTTTCTTGGGTATGTATGTACCAGTGAGGTCCAACCTGCTCTGGTGGATCCACAAACTTTCTACATTGGGGGGGGGGGGGTGAAATGTTTTTTACCTTACCTTTTTTATTGCTTTGAGACTAAGCAGTGAGCAGAACGTTTAGTTAATCTGCAGCATCTTTAACTATGATGATTGGAAGGCCTGCCTTTCTCAATTTCTTTGGAGCATCTTTAGAGGGGGAAATACGTGTGCTGTCATAATTTTCACCATTTTCTATAAAAGGGAGAAGCTCTGAGGTTGTCATTTTCAGCAGTGACTTTTTTTTAATTTATCAAAATAGATTTTTATTAAGAAAGAAGCATAGTGAATATATATATATATATATATATATATATGCAGGTTTTGGTGTCCTCGGGTGTCTTCCCGTGTAAAAGTTGGGGTGTCAAAAAAGTTGGTGTGTAAAAGTTGGGGTGTTACACGGGAAGACACCCGAGGACACCAAAACCTGCATTCCTGTACCCGTGAAAATCTACGAAAGCATATATATATATATATATATATATGTACACACACACACACACACACACACACACACACACACAGCACCTTTTGAGAAAAAGTCTTTTATCTGACCTCCAAAATCACTAAACCATCTATCCCTCCTATCTCCCAAAAAAACACCTTTGATACAATCTGGGCTCCCTTTTTCTCTTTTATTGAAGAACAGGATTTTTTAATGCCACTATCATCACAGAGCTGTTTGCAGAGGGGATATATTCATTTAAAAAGTATTGTAACTTTTGAATAAATTGTTAAAAAAATAAAAGGCCCATGACTTAGCAGTGTTCCATGAAGACTGTGGGTAGCATCTAATTGGGGTCTTGCTCTCACAGAAGGGCTTTTGATTCAGCAGACTCCTCCAGTTAATAGAAGAGGAAGTGGGGTGATTTTTGCCAACTTCAGCCCCCTGCAGCCCCTCATGCCACCTTCAACCCTGTTCCGCCTGATGCCCCAACTGGATTCCATTTTCTGAACATACCAGGGTAGCAATGTGCATTGACCACAAGATTTGGTTCAGATCCAGACCCAGCACTTTGTACAGCAGTTCAATTTGTCTGTTCAGAGGCTACCTGATTTGCTTCATGGCTCCTAATCCACTCCCCCCCCCTTAGTGAAAACATTTATTCTGCCAACAATACATTTCATTTCCATCACTGGAGGAGCTCAGACAACAAAATTATATACAGCTTCCTTAACAGAAGAGCGCTAAGACAATGTAAAACATTGAGCAACCCAAAACAACCACGCCTTTGCTTAGTCCACGTGAGCTTTCAATGTTTGAGTCGTTAACTTGAAAAAGACAAGATAATGCTCCTAGTCCACTTGATTGCCTTCCAAACCCAATCTATTACTGAGAAACAAACAAACAAAGCTAAAATGGTTTCCCCCGCTTCTTTCTGGTAGAAGTAGGTACAGCCTGCCACATCGCAAACCAAAAGCCCCTAGACCAGGGTTTCCCAAGCTTGGGTGTCCAGCTGTTTTGGGACTACAACTCCCATCAGCCCTAGCTAGTAGGACCAGTGGTCAGGGATGATGGGAATTGTAGTCCAAATAACAGGTGGAGACCCAAGTTTGGGGAACCCTGGCCGAGGAGCTTTTGGGGTAGGACCCAGCAGAACTCTTCCTCCATCTCCTCTTTGCTCCCTATGCTGATACCTTCCTTAAGTTGGGAGACAGTTTGGCAAAGCTGCTCCCTCCCCTGAAGCCCTTGGATTGGAGAATGCTGATGCCAGTCATTCCTTCCCAATTATAAGCACTCTCCCTCATCACCCTGCCCCTAGCATTATGGTAAACACTGTCACTTCTGGGTGTTTGCAACAATGTTTTGACATCTGGATCACTGAGGTGCTATGAAGCACTTCATGGGATGGGTCTCTGCTTCAACTTGTGCCTCCCAGAGGCGTTCTGCTTTGCCTCAGGTTTTGCCCAAATCTGGTGCTTGCTCCTGTTGTGGGGAGGGGAGAGAGATGAAACAGATTTTTACATGCTCGCTTTTTCCAAGGAAAGCCGCCCAAATATTAGCTGTTCATGCATCCAGCTTGAAAGACCCAAAAATCTGAGAGAGTCCATTTTACATTGCTGTGGATTAGTTGCAATTTGCATTAAATAGACAGTTCTTGCTTATGTTTAAGTGGTGTTGCTTTTCCTGCAGGTGGGATGTGAATGCTAGTTCTTGGAAGACAACGCAGAAGCTGAAGCCGCTCATGGTGTCGCTGGATTTTCAAAGGAACAATAAAACAGTGTTCAGGTCTGCAAATTTTGCAGGCTACGTGGGAATGTTTTCTGGATTGAAGCCAGTGAGTATTCCTTTATTTGGACAACACTAGGTGCATTCTGATGTAACAGTAAACCATAGCTTGCCATTATGAGTATGAACAGGCTTGAGACACACAGGCTTGCCTGCTTCATCTTCCCCTTCCCTTAGGAGCAAGCAGGTGACTTCAGAGGCTTCTACTGCTGGTGGCATCCGCCCTTAATTTTCCATTGAATCTGATGTTGCAAACTTTGCTGAAAACAAAGCCAGGCATATTAGTGCCTTGTAGAGAAAACAGCAGAGTCTCGAAGCACCTTAAATGTGTAATAGTTTATTTTATGAAGCCTTGGGAGAGTGGCGTTCACTGTGTGCAGAATGTGTATTTTGGCAAACATCTATATGAGCATATGATGCTTGTGTCCTCACCTCACCTCACATCACTAGGTATGCATGTACAAAGAGGAAGAGCATTTGTAAAACATTGGGGCCCAAAGACTATATAATACAATGGATAGTAGATTTCTGTCGCTCACAGTGGCCTTCTTAAAGCACTACAGAATTAGCTTAACTGTGTCTCTGTTTTCTAACTGCTGGGTATTAATAAACACTGTTAACTGACTTTGTGTTTTAGGGCATTTTTACTCTAACCATGAATGAGCGGTTCAGTCTTGATGGAGGTTATATTGGTGAGTATGCTTAATGCTCTGTTCCTGTGTCTTTGGGGTTTTTTAGTTTTCATAAAATGGGGAAATTTTAGTAGCGTTATACCCCACCTCACCCAAATCATTGGAGGTTCCAGTTTCACAAGATACAGGGGAGAAAGTGGAGAGAGCAGTGTGATGCATGTTGTAAGAAACTATATGAGAAGCTGTGTGGCATGAAGCAATAGCAGGGCACGCCCAACCATTGTCCCAAGAAGCAAGCCGCATGGAAATGGTTTGGGGTGACTTTCAGCTCGGTTGAATTAAACTGAAAGATGAGATGCTTAAACAGTGCTAAGGCTGCATGTGGTCATAAAGCTCTTTGAATTTGTGTCTCTTGCAGGAGTCTTTGAGTGGCTCCTCGGCCAGAGAAACGGTTGGTGGATGAGCTTTCTCACCAGATCTGTGTTGGAAAACAGTACAAGGTAACAGTCAAATTGTGAAGCGGTTTATCTGCATATATGGCCAAGCCAGGGAAATTAGGAATAATCGCAATCTCATTTTATAATGTCTCTTTGTTTAAGTCTGTTCTTTCTCGTCTTGACTACCGCCATCTTGGTTCCATTGATATTTACATTGTGCAATACTTAGGAAAACCTGTTTAACGTTCAAACCTGCCTGGTACCATCCATGGATCAACAAGGTGCTGTGCAGCAGGGTTGCATGTTTCACGTTCTACCATTCCTCCTCCTCTTCTCTACTCAACTGGCTCCCGCCTCTGACATGGGAGGAGCCTTGAGGTTGGTTATGGAGTGGGATGCTTCATCCTTCAAATGCATTGTGTGTTCCTCGATAGAGGAAGTGCTTTGCTGCTTCTTGCCTGCCTCGAGGCTTACAGGAGCAATGGACGAGTCTCTTTTCTTCTTTCTTCCTCTAGTTAAATTTTTATTGGTTTTATAAACTTCAATGCACTTTTCTTAACAATTTGACTTCCCATCCCTGCGTTCATGATGTCTCCCCCCCCCCCCCAGTTACCTGCTGCCTTATAGAGTCTATAGACAATACTTATTCTACTCTGCATTTCTTTATTTACAGCATTCTTACTGTTCTCCCATTATTTACAGCATTCTTACTGTCCTCCCGTTGCATATATTTCAAGACCTGCTATCGATTTCATTTGGCTAGAATGCTTTTTAAAAAATAGCCCGAAAGGAATTTCCATTCTTCCATATGCTTTCCTTCCTTTCAGTCTCATATTTTTGCCGTCAATCTCGCCCTCTCCACATTAACTTCGAAATCCATTCCTCTTTTCTTGGAACCTTGCTTTCTTTCCTTCTTGCCTTCTTTGACTGCTGTGGTCACATACATAAATAATTTTACTACCATCTTTTGCGGGGGGGGGGGAGGACTTCTAATCCTATTATTCCTAATAAGAATGCTTCTGGCCATTATAAAGAAACTCTTTCCTTGGTATGCTTCCCCACCCCCTTCTCAGTTTGATTCCCTGGCACCATATTTGTATAAATTAACTATCCCAAAATACGGACGTGCCTTCACACTAGCCAGATTGGATGTGATGCCCTCTGCCGTACTTGAGGGCAGATACCAAAAGATTCCAACTGAGAAGCGACTCTGCCCACGTGGAGATGGCAAGCTGGAAACAGTGGCTCATGTTCTCCTGTCCTGTCCCCTTTATAAAGATCTGAGGAATGAGATCATTACCCCACTCTTACTTACCTTCCCAGGCTGCCCATTTGCATACACATTCTTCTTTCTTTTATCAGATCAAAATGATCAGACAACAGCAAAGGTTGCCAGGTTTATCGAGGGTGCAATGAGATTAAGGGCCACTATCTGAACGATAATCTTGGTCATTTGATTTGCCCTTTTTACCCATTGTTGTCTTTTTAATTGTATATATTGCTTGTTTTATGTTGCTATGGCCATTGGCTAATGCGAATAAAGTCTGTCTATCTAATAAGAATGCTTCAGGCTTTTTTGGGAAGAGCATTTTCATTATGCATCATTACCCAGAAGCCTGTTGCTTGTTGATAGGTCCATCACGTATGAGTCTCCTCTCCTTTCTCTGCCTCTTGATTCTCCCACCTACCCAGCCTCAAACAAGGTCTTTCCCCCCCTTTGCCCTCTTACACAACTCCACCACAATACCCTTCCACACTAGGCATTTGCTGCTTTACATGAGAGTATTTTGAAAGGCTCTGGCCTACCAGCTTCACAATTTCCATGCAATACCTGGTTAACGCGCCTGTCTCATTGCTGTTTCTGTTCTTGCATGTAGTTACGAAGATGCAAAGGACAGACTGGCTCATTCAAAGCTGCTGGCTCCAGCTTACTTCATACTAGGGGGAAACAAATCCGGCGAGGGATGTGTCATTACACGTTCCCGTGTTGCATTGTTGGATATCTGGGAGTAAGTATGCCTGATGGTAAAACGATTTAAGCAGATCTGTCGCCTGTAAGTGATTTTGCTACAGCTGCTACACCAACCAGCTCTTGTTAATGCATTACTGAGGATTCGGTCTCTCTGCAGTGTCTCTTCCTTGTGTACATTCCCCCATGCTTTTATAGTTTTGAATCGGTATCCTCCTTGTTTTCAGTAAAAATCCGCCATGGCTTCTGACTTTACCATTCACATTGGTGACATGAGACCAGTTTTGGGGTACTGTGCTTTAAGCCAGTTGAACTCTGAGGGTAACGTTCAAGAACATAAGAGCCTGGTGGATCAGGTCAGTGGCTCATCTGGGACTTCCTTTTAGGTATTCTGAGTCTTCCAACAGAAATTAGTTAGAAGTAAAAATCATTTAGGGATGCGGGTGGTGCTGTGGGTTAAACCACAGACCCTAGGACTTGCCGATCAGAAGGTTGGCGGTTCGAATCCCCATGACTGGGTGAGCTCCCGTTGCTCAGTCCCTGCTCCTGCCAACCTAGCAGTTCGAAAGCATGTCAAAGTGCAACTAGATAAATAGGTACCGCTCCGGCGGGAAGGTAAACAGCATTTCCGTGCGCTGCTCTGGTTTGCCAGAAGCGGCTTAGTCATGCTGGCCACATGACCCAGAAGCTGTATGCCAGCTCCCTCGGCCAATAAAGCGAGATGAGCGCCACAACCCCAGTGTCTGTCATGACTGGACCTATTGGTCAGGGGTCCCTTTACCTTTACCTAAAAATCATTTAAGGTGCATCATTGCCAGAAAATAAGTGTTGATGTTTGCTACTTCTTTCAAGCTTGGACACAAAAAATGGCGTCTGGTATGTAGTGGAAACCAATTATGACCGCTGGAAGCCTCCACTTGTTCTGGATGACCGGAGAAGCCCTACAATGAGCTGTTTGAACCAAACAAAGCAAGAGGTAGGTCTAAACAGTGGTGTCCAAACTTTTTCAAAGAGGGCCAGATTTGATGAGGGCTGACCCTTTTTTGGGATTGAAGTTGTTGACCTTTCTTTTATTATGATTTGACCCCAAAGTTGTTGAGTTGTTTGTTTGTTTGTTTGTTTGGGGATTTTACCCAAGGAAATAAATGTCACATGGGCCAGGTTAAACCGGATTAGGCCCCCAAAACGGATTTTGGTCATGCTTGGTCTAAGACATGCAAAATAAATTAAAATCATGTAACTCAAAGGCCTATTACAGGAGACAAAACCCGACCATTTTTAATGTTTGACATCTTACTATTTTTTTATTTTTTTATTTTGCTGGAAGCCACCCAGAGTGGCTGGGGAAACGCAGCCAGATGGGATGGGTATCAATAATAAAATTGTTATTAATATATTTTAATTAAATTGACACTCCATACGGGCAGCTGGGCTCCATACGTCAGTCCAGCACCATTGTTTCAAAATGAAACTGATAGGACCACAACATGGTGCAGGCATGCCCCACATCTGCCCGTGCCAACTTTTTAGGAAAAGGTACCACAGCGCTCACAAAGAGAAGCTTTGCACCTCTCCTCCATTTAGAACAGTGTGTCCACTCCTGACCTCCGTTTGTGGGCACGTTTAAAGGAACTTGTTCCACATAGGAGAGGCTGAGCAGGAGCAAACACACTCATGCACTGTAGATTCTCAGTGAGATGTTTACTGAGACCTTTCACAGACACCTAGGAAGCAGTGGTGGGAACCCTGGTGCCCACAAGCATCAATTTGACAACTCCAGGTATGTTGTACTAAAGAAGAAGAAGAAGAATAACAATAACAATAATAACAACAACAATAATAAATCCCTTTTCAAGGATAACTCAGTGGAGCTTGAATCTGAGCAGAACTGCACAAGATTGGAAATACTAATTGGAGGCAAAATTTGAAGCTAGTTACACAGTGGAACCTCAGTTTTTTAACATAATCAGTTCTGGAAGTCCATTCGACTTCCGAAAATCATTCAAAAACCGAAAATTAAAGAGCTGTCAGCAAAATGAATGGCGAAAATGGAAAAACACACCGCAGAAGCTGTTTGACTTCTGAAAATTGTTCAAAAACTGAAGCATTCACTTTTGGGTTGTTTGGCATTCGGGTTCCAAATTGTTCGGCTTCTGAAATGTTTGACAACCGAGGTTCCACTGTAATCCAGATTTTTTTTTGTCTGTCTGCACCCTCTGCTGGTACATGACCCCACACCCAGCAGCAGATGGCCTCCAGGGGAATGCAACGCTTCAGAAAAATGGTTCCCTGCTCTATAGAGGGAGTCAACATTTGGCTTCACTGCTGCTTAGCAGAGGTCGGATGTTGAAATTTGGTAAAGAAACTGCTTAGGTTGAAGCTTTGTTTTGGCTCAAGTCTGCAGGTAATTTAAATCTTTGTTTTCTCTATTTTTCACCCACGCAGAACATCTCATTGCCAGCTCTGTACAACATTCTCTCCACGAAGCCCATTCTCAATAAGGTAACTCGTCCTCACTCTTCCTTGTCTAGCATGTTGTTACCTTATTCAGGTCTTGGTAGGCAAAAGGGGCGAAGACTTTCTATTGCTGCTCTTAAGACAGGTGGTTGCCACAGCAGATTATTTCTGCCTAGAATATTCTTTGTACTCCTTAGATCCCAGAGTTGGGGATGAAAACCAAGCCACAAGACAATCTAAGCCATACACATGTGTGGAAACACACACGAGAGACAGTGCATTTACAGTGGTGCCCCACAAGAAGAATGCCTCGCAAGACGAAAAACTCGCAAGACGAAAGGGTTTTCCGTTTTTCGAGGTGCTTTGCAAGACGAAACCGCTAATAGCCGCTAAGCCGCTAATAGCCGTGCTTCGCAAGACGAAAAAAACCGTAAGACGAAGCAAGAACGAATTAATTTCGTCTTGCGAGGCACCATTGTAATATTATTTATTTATTATTATTTATTGAATTTATATACCGCCTTATACCCAGAGGTCTCAGGGCAGTTCACAGAATAAAAGCAAAATATAAAACCACAAAAGACATAATCAAAATAAAAACAACAACCCAATAACCCTCTACCCCAAAAACCCACATTTTAAAAGGGCATGCTGGCAATTTTTGGGGTAGTTAGTCTTAATTCTCTTAGATTTCAGGATATTGGCAGCACGGATTCCGCTTGGTGTGGAGTCCCTCCCCTCCCCCCCCCCCCCCGGCATCTGTAAATCAAAGCATTGTTGCATTTCATGCAAGGCTTTTATGTTTGGTCTAACTAAGACATAGCTTTCCACCCTTGTCAATATAAAACACTTTCTTTAGAAAAGCAATCTGCTTCATGGTACAGTCGTACCTTGGAAGTCGAATGGAATCCGTTCCGGAAATCCATTTGACTTCCGAAACATTCAGAAACCAAACCGCAGCTTCTGATTGGCTGCAGGAATTTCCTGCAGCCAATCGGAAGACGCAGAAGTCATCTTGGACATTCAGCATCCAATTATAGTTCACAAACCGGAACAGTCACTTCCAGGTTTGTGGCGTTCAGGAGCCAAAACGTTCAAGAACTAAGCTGTTCGAAAACCAAGGTATGACTGTATTGACTTATTCTCCTGTCTTTGGTTCAGACTCATTAAAGCCGTGAAAACTTTGCTTTCCCCCCCATTTAGCTGACTGTGTCTACAACGCTGCTCGAGGTTTCTGAAGGCCATATAGAGACTTACCTGAGGGAGTGTCCGGACCCCTGTAGCCCCTGGTGAGGACTCGGGTGGCTTATGAAATGGATGCTCACCAGGCAGGAAAAGACAGAGGCTGTACTTCATCCAAGACTCCCCTTCACTTGCAGCGTGTCTTATGAGATGATGATTTTCTAAACCTGGCAGTTATGCAATGGTTTGCCAGTGTAAACCGTACCCCTTGCATTTAACATACTGTTAAGGTGCACTTCCTATGAATTGAAACTTAAACAGTCGGCTTTTTGGATCTCTATTTTCCTTACACGCTGCTTCAGCCCGTCAATGTTTAGGAAATGTCTTGCAGTGCAATCCCTGGGCATGATTTCCTCCAAAGTTTAGTCTCTCAGGCTTGGTGCTGGAGATCTGTTGTAGGCTTAGAAAAGGCATTGTACAAACTCCCTTCAGGTGGAGGGTTGCTGTCAGTCTTTTAAAAGAAAGCCCAGTATTTGGCCTTGCGATCCGACTGCCAGCTGCCTCTGTGCCACAGTGGATTTTCCCAGTTCTGAATAAATGTTGTGGGGCTTTTGGCTCCCCTTTTCCATCCCTTCCAAACTGGGAGCAGGGGTCATTTCCAACAGCATGGCAATCTCCTCCAGCCTTTGAGGGCTATCTTGGCTCCTTCCTGTGGGGAATTAATTCTCTCCCCCTCCCCCCGACTTTTTTTTTTAAAGAGCTGGGAGGGAGAGCAGCGCTAACCTTACAACACTCTTTCCTTAAGTTAACAAACAGATGGCCAGGCTGCCTCTCCTGTGCTCTTAAAGAGCGAGGTGGTAGCATTAGCGACAGGTTTAAGCATGGGAGACTTCTTAGCTGGGCTAATACAAATTGTGCTGCTTTCAGTGCAAGCAGGCAGGTTTTAAATTGCTGCTTTTTAATGAGCATAATTGGCTAACCTGGGGAATGAGCAGTGGTTTGGGGCAGGGCTTTTTTTTTTCCCCCCGGAACTCTGTTCTGGCACCTCTCAGGTGGGCGCCATTGCCATTCTGGGAGAACGAGGGAGGTGTTCATGGTGAGTTCCAGCACCCCTTTTTCTAGAAAAATGGCACTGGTTTTGGGTATTCCTGACTATGACAAAATGGGTCCATCCATCCCTGCCTACCTCTTCCTTTGCCCTGTGCCACTCCCTGATCCCCCAGTTCAGTAGATTAGAGGTGGCTCCTTTCTAAAAGGTTTAGGCACTGGAATAAAAGTTATTCCGTTTTCCTACTAATCTAACGTAGCTACGAATGTTTCCGTACTGCTAGACAGTACAAAGAATGTACTTTTAATATATTCTGGATAGCTTTACAATTAAATAAATTGTGGGGAAAATGGTCCACGTTGCTTTGTCTGACTTCTTTGGGAAAGCAAAGCGAGGATTGAGCTAAACTGTATTGCAGCTTCTGCAAAGCCGCTCCCTTTCCTCTCAGGGATTGACAGTGTTCTGCAGAGGCGGCTAATCCTACACCCACAAATTGGCCGTGCCTTTTGTCTGTTGATTCAAAAGTCCTTCTGGTGATTTGATATGCATCTCAAGGGCTGTGTTACACCCAAGCGCAAATTTCCCTTAGGGAGGAATGGTAGTTTGGAAAGGGTGGTTCTGAATGCCTGGTTAACATGCTCTGAGTGGCAGGAGAGGCAAGTTCCAAAGAAGAAAGTGGCCCTGCGCCTACATCTGAATATTACGTTGGTGTGTTAATGCATTAATGCAGATCTGCCCCTCCCTTTCCGACCAGCTGTCCACCCCCACCCCCACAGTTGGAGTTCCCAGCCGAAAAGGACACAAGTTTATAAGGAATGCCTTGCTGGTTTTACACAGTATGTGACTTCTAAATGAAAATATTGTTAAAAGTACCTGTGCAGTCTGGAAGATCTCAGCTGAATTTATTTATGCTTGCCAACTATAGATAGTTCTATATATAAAGATAGTTGGCAAGCACAAATAAGTCCAGCTGAGATCTTCCAGACTGCATAGATATACAGTATAGTGCTTTTAAGCATTACAACATTGGTGCCAGTGCAAGATTTTGAAACGCAGGGAAGCTGGAAAGATGAGTTCATAGTAAAATCAGGAATATAGAAACTGAATGTTTCCCAACTGAATCAACTCGCGACAAGAAGGCAGAAAATGAGGCAGAATGGCTGGCACAGCAGTGTCTTAAACTGCAAACCACGCCCCCTCCAAGCCTCACGGTTGGGCGCTTACCTGTGGGCGTGGTATGCCAGCCAGGTGAGTGGGGCAGGGGGCATAACACCCCCTTCGTGACACAGTAATCACGTCCCGCCCACAATACCTCCCCTCTTGGAGGAGGAGAGGCTTTCCCAACTGAATCAACCAAATCCTTTAATCGTCACAAAATCAACATTTCAGCTACAAAGGTTATGGTGGTGGCCAAGGTATAGGACTTGTGTCTCTCCTCTTTTTCTGCCCCAATCCTCCACACTGATGCCTGTTTCTTAAAACAAAAACCCATGGCTATGACTTACTGCTGTTGCAAGATGGACTGTGTGTTACGCTCATCATGTAAAAAGCTAGGCTGGGATTCCCGAGACTTCCCTCCTGGAAGAAAATGGGAGATGCTTGACTAGCAGAAGTAAGATGGATGTTCTTCCTTTGGTTTTACATTGCTCACTCTCCCTGTTTGAGGAGGCAGCGGAGTAATTCTTTGCCACCTTCGCTGCTGCTTCATTATGTGACTTAAGCCTTCAATAAGTACTGGAGTGAGATCCCCTGTCAGCTTTACACAGGAACAATTGTGTCAATAATGATCCTCATCTCCCCATTGCACTGCAAGGCCACAGCCTCCACAGGATTGCCGACTTTCTGCCACTCTCCTTTCAGTTGCGAGCGAAAGCAAAGATTTGGTGCAAAATGTGTCGGCTGTTTTCACACCAAGGAAACCTGAGTTAACACTTGGATGATGATGATGGTTATTATTATTATTTTATTTATACTGCAATGCATCGTAAGTGGGGCTTCTCTTGCACCTCACCTGGAAACTGCAGTTAGTTCAGAATGCTGCAGCAGGGTTTCTGACAGGAGTGAGACCCTGTTAGCATATCAAACCTCTTCTCCTAGATCTGTCCTCGTCATTCTTGTTACCAGGCTACATTCAAGGTTATATATTGGTATATAAAGCCCATATGTGTCCACTAGGCCACTTGGATCTGCAGAACGGGCACCGTTACAGGTTACCACCCATTAACTGCTCCGCAGTTGTAAGAAATTCATTGTTTAGTGTGGTAGCAACTTTGGAACTCCCTGCCAATTGACACCAGGCTTTTACCATACTCTGTTGGGTGCCTGCTTAAAATATTTTTGTTTAGGTAAGCCTGTTCAGATATGTAAATGTTGACAAGCTTTAATCTTTTTTTAAAAAAAAATCTGTAAAAGTTTTTAATGGTTAACTTTTTAATATTGTTAATATTTCATGTAAACGGCTTAGAGGTTTTACTACTATCCAGCATTATATAAACTTTGCAGGTGCTATTTATTTAATTTATTTAGCAATCTTGTATCTCCCACCACCGCTGACACTCCATGAAGACCTGCCTTCAACCAGGCTTCTCCAGTTTTCAGGTTCCACGTTGCCAGAGGCAGCTCAACTAGTTCCACTTGCTGAAACTAGAATGTCTTGCAGCTGCACCTCTATTAACAATGGGGTGCAAAACTAAGACTCGTTCTATGACCTAGTTTTTTACTAAAGTGGCTGGTTAAATCCTGCAAGTCTAAACAAGGCAATTCATAACACCCAATTTTAAGGAGAAAATATTAGTGGATCAATAACGGATTGGATTGTAATCCGACATAAATGCTGCTATGGGTGTGTGTTTGGGGTGGGAGTCCCACATTGCTTAATAGGGAATTATGCTCAAGTAAGCAGGCATACATAGGTCACCACTAGATAACAATAGGGTTTAGAAACAATCTGGTGTATTGTGTGTCAATTAATTAGCAAGTAGATCTGTGCAATAAATTGTACAGCTCATCATTAGGTTATGCTTTGGCAAGATGGATTGTTTCTAGAACTTTTTACGTCTTGGCCACTTTACAGCAGGGCATTAATCATGCTTGAGCCCATTGATTTTAACAGATGTAGCCGCTGTCCACTCCTGCAACGCAAATCTCTTTCACGCAGCTAACGGGCCATAGCCGAACGCTTTCCCCTTTAACCAAGGAAACCTTGAAACTTGTTAGATTAAGGCCCTTGAGATCTGCAATAGAGATCTCTATACCCTCATCTATAGCAGCCATAATTCTCGGGGTAGTCATAACGGTTAAATGGGCGTAAATGCAAGATTGTGGTGCCTGTATCCCCCACCCACAAAAAGCTGTGTTTTCCTGCTCGTCCAAAGCATTGTGCTCTGTCGATTGGCAGTAGTTCTTTGAAGACCTATAGGTAGGTTATGGGAAGCAAATATGGTAAGTTACATTCTGAATGTACAGTGGTGCCCCGCAAGACGAACGCCTCGCAAGACGGAAAACCCGCTAGACGAAAGGGTTTTCCGTTTTGGAGGCGCTTCGCAAGACGAATTTCCCTATGGGCTTGCTTCGCAAGACGACAGCCCATAGGGAAATCTCCGGGACAGTGGGGAAGCGCAGCTCGTCTTCCCCGCTGTCCTCGGACCTCCTCCGAAGCCTGGCGGCGGGGCGGGGACACCTCCTCCCGCCGCCGGGCTTCGGAAGGATGCCCCGATGCCGGGCGGCGAGGTGGGAACGCCTCCCCCCGCCGCCCGGCATCGGAACGATGTCCCGAAGCCGAGCGGCGGGGCGGGAAAGTCTCCCCCCGCCGCCCGGCATCGGAACGATGTCCCGAAGCCGGGCGGCGGGGCGGGAAAGTCTCCCCCCGCCGCCCGGCATCGGAACGATGTCCCGAAGCCGGGCGGCGGGGCGGGAAAGTCTCCCCCCGCCGCCCGGCATCGGAACGATGTCCCGAAGCCGAGCGGCGGGGCGGGAACGCCTCCCCCCGCCGCCCGGCTTCGGGGCGGGAAAGCCTCCCCCCGCCGCCCGGCTTCGGGGCATCGTCCCGATGCCGGGCGGCGGGGCAGGAACGCCTCCCCCCGCCGCCCGGCTTCGGGGCATCGTCCTGATGCCGGGCGGCGGGGCAAGAAAGCCTCCCCCCGCCGCCTGGCATCGGAACGATGTCCCGAAGCCGGGCGGCGGGGCCGCGAAGCCTGAGGAGCGCTCCCGCTGCTTGCGGAGAGGTCCACGAAGCCTGTCCTGGACCTCTTCTGAAGGCAGGCGGGGGGCCCCTGCTTGCCTTCCCAGGGGCTTTTAAATCGCCCGGACAGCGGAGAAGTCCTCCGCTGTCCCGGGCGATTTTAAAATGCCGCCCGCCAGAAGAGGTCGGGGGAAGGCGGTTTCCATAGGAACGCATTAATTGATTTTCAATGCATTCCTATGGAAAACCGTGCATCGCAAGACGAAAAACTCGCAAGACGAAGAGACTTGCGGAACGAATTAATTTCGTCTTGCGAGGCACCACTGTATAGGCAGATGGGTTTTTCTTAAGCATACGCATACCCAACTCCAACACCCATACTGGTCGATGCTGGGTTTGCTAGGACTGGAGGGAGTTGGGGTTCGTAGAACCATAGAATTTCAAAGTAGAATTTCTCTTCCAATGCCCTGCAATGCAGGAATATGCAACTGTCACATACGGGGATCAAGCCTAGAATCTGAGCATTATCAGCACCTATCAGCTATCGCCAACGAAGCTCTCCAGGCTGATAGAACATTACTAATTCTCCATCTTTGCCGGAGGAGGAAGCAGGTTGCATAAAAGACAAGATTCTCGAGGCAGAAGCTGCCAAGGAGAAGGCAACATTTGGTGCTTGCCTTCTGGGGTGGGGTGTGTAATGCACAGCAAATACCAGGGAAGTTTTTCCAGTATAGAAAGGGCGTGATGGATAAATGGCTAATAAATACCGGTAATGTAAAGCTGCAAGAACCGGAGGCGGTTTAAGGTATTTTGCCCTGGTGAGCCAATTGGTGTGGTTATTCCACGCTTGAAATTTCCATCATTTATTGCACAGCTGCACAGCAGTGACTAAATTGCCTGGAGCATCTTCCTCAAAAGTATAACATCGTATAAAAAAAGGTAAAGGACCCCTGGACGGTTAAGTCCAGTCAAAGGCAACTGGGGTTGCGGTGCTCACTTTCAGGCCAAGGAAGCTGGCGTTTGTCCACAGCTTTCCTGGTTGTGGCCATCATGGCTAAAATGCTTCTGGCCTAATGGGACACCGTGATGGGAACCAGAGTGCACGGAAACGCCGTTTACCTTCCTGCCGCAGCGGTACCTATTTATCTAGAGGCGGAGCTAGCTGCTCCAGCACCCGGAGCGGCCCGTGGGGGCAGGGCTAGCCACCCAGTGCGCCAATGGCAAGGAGTCTCCCAGGGGGGCCACCGCCCATGACGATGTCACACACCCCGCCTCAGGGATGACACCAGGGCAGACTGCCCCCACCACACCCACTTTCTCCACCTCTATTTATCTACTTGCACTGACGTGCTTTCAAACTGCTAGGTTGGCAGGAGCTGGGACAGAGGAACGGGAGCTCACTCCGTTGCAGGGATTCGAACCGCCGACCTTATGATCAGCAAGCCCAAGAGGCTCAGTGGTTTAGACCACAACAGTCATTAAAGACCTACTGGTACATTTGCTACCAGTACATTTCCGAGCACAATTCAAAGTGTTGGTGCCGACCTTTAAAGCCCTCAATGGCCTCGGCCCAGTATACCTGAAGGAGTATCTCCACCCCCATCGTTCAGTCTGGACACTGAGGTCCAGCACTGAGGGCCTTCTGGCGGTTCCCTCACTGTAAGAAGTGAAGTTACAGGGAACCAGGCAGACGGCCTTATTGGTGGCAGCATTGTGAAAGACTTTGAATTGCTCTTATCCACAACTGTGAGAAATAAAGTTCACTTGCAAGAAAGGAGCTACATTTTGCTGGTGGTGATAACAAGCAAGTCAACAAGATGATCCTTAACATATTTACTTTAGAAGATTGCAAAGAAAAGCAAATCCAGTGCCCCCCCCAAAAAAATGGAGAACATGGCAGCGTCTTAACGCTATTATCCCCAAAAAAGGATACGAAAAATGTTTAAGCTTTACCAGTTTTAATGGGAAATTAAGAAATGGTGTATAAAAGTTTATAGTCTGTACCGCCCTGTAAAATGTTAGGGGGTTGGCCAGTTAGAAGTGATCTCAATTCACACCACAGAGGATATTCCTGTTTCATTGTACATCATGCCTCAGTGCCACAACAAAATCTAGAGTCCAGGATGAACCAACAGCAACACAATTCCAAAGCAATTCCAGGTATGATATCATGTGTTTTCCTTGGGCAGAGAAACTGCAGCCAAGGGGAAATGTTTCCAAATTGCAACCAAATAAACCTATTTCCACCTGTATCTAACATCGCATGGACTATTTTGGAGGACTCAAAATTAAGAAAATTGGGGAGGGGGGATTGCCCAGAGGAGTTGAGCTTTGGGGGGAGGGTGCAGAAAAATTGCTCACCCACCAGACCGGCAATGCCGCTCACACACGTCGCAAAATCAACCTCTCCTCTATTTCCTCCCCGACAAAAGCAGCAAATTGCCCACCCGATGCCGCAACAAAAGCTTCTCAACACCAGCCCTTGCCACAGCCACCAATCACAATCTCCGGCTCCCCACGTCCCCACAATACACTACCCATGTATAAGACGACCCAGAATTTTTAAACATGGTTTTTGGAGGGGGGAAACCCACCTAGTCTTATGCTACAATTTACCCTACTTTTCTGTGTATATCTTATAATGAACAGGTACTGGTTTTGATTTTGTCTTCCTTTTGCTTACTATAAAAATAACAAAAACATGGAAGATGTAATAATTAGCAGGCTTTCTTTTCCTTTTATCATATGGAAGAAGTTGTATGTCTCCGGAATTTGAAGGTCTGCAGACGACCAATAAGGTGAAGAAAGCATTGCATAAAGTGTCCGAGGCAACATGCTTCAGAAGTGGCGAAGTCTCTGCTTTAAATGGCACCCCCTTTATTTGTCAGCGAGGCAGACCTCTGGGTCCCAGATGAAGAACAGAGTGGTGCATGCAAATGCTGAGCATCGCTGATCTCGGGGGATGGCATTATTCAACACCGTCTTTTAAAAGTCCACATTCCCTCCCTCCCCACTTTAGAAAGGAATCGCTGAGTGGCAAAAGGCAAGGCGGCGATGCACATCGAGTCAAGCAGCCCGGGCAACTGTTAAGTCATAGTCTGCACCGGTTGAGCAAGCTCTTGCGATATTGCTTTAATCGCGTTGCAAATCTGGAGAAACAAAATTTCTCAGCTCCTCTCGGCCTCCACCTGGCCGGCTCTACTTGTGTGTGCTTCTTGAGCAATCATGTGTTCATCACCTGCAGGTGAGCAGGGCTGCAATAGAGATTTCTTAACAGCTGTCAAGCAGCCCCACTCCTCTGAATTCCTATCACGTGCTTAGAATTTAAGAGTGCTGGCTAAGGAATTCCAGAAGGAGAGGGGAGAGGTGGCTGGGAGGAGCCTTGGAAAAGCATCTTGAGACCTAGGCAAACTTGAAGTTCCTGCTGCCGCCACCAAGGGAGGTAATTAGCATTTTGGGCCGCTAGGATACAAGAACTGTTTCTTCAGTCTTGCTCTGAGGCTGTACTAGTTGCTTGCTGGGTGCCAAGTCTGAATGGCAAACCAGTTTTTCACTTGTTAGCTGTGGAAGTAGATTGTTATCATGGGAATGTTATGAACTCACTGCTCTGAACTCGCTTCCAACTTGCCATGGATAATTACTGTTTCTATCCATAGTAACAGGAGTTTTGGGGAGGAATGCATTGAAACCAACCTCATCAGACCAGCTTTGTGCAAGGTAGAATGGTTGCCTCACAGTCTGTGACTTGCAAATGCAGATTTTTCAATGCGCTCCCCATGCTGGTCAGATGAGGGATTGGACCCAAAGTCTGAGTGGCTTTGTGCTTTGTTTCAAATGGTAGCATTTCAAACAATGCCTCCAGTATGGCGATGGAGGGCCTGTGACTACAAATCCCATCATCTGGAGCCAGCATGGCCAATGGTCAGGGATGGTGGGAATTGTAGTTCAACCTCTGGAGACACACAGGTACCTCATCCATGCCTGAAAAACTTTTAAGAGGAATTATGGGCCATGGGGAAAATGCAAGTGAGGGGTTCTTTCTCCACATTTCTTCTATGAGGTGCTAACGCCTGATTAAATACCCTTGAGGGAAGCTGGTGGCGCTGTGGCCTAAACCACTGAGCCTCTTGGGCTTGCTAATCGGAAGGTTGGTGGTTCAAAATCGCACAACAGAGTGAGCACCTGTTGCTCTGTCCCAGCCCCTGCCAATCTAGCAGTTTGAAAGCACGCCAGTGCAAGTAAATAATTAGGTACAGCTGCTGTGGGAAGGTAAATGGTGTTTGTGTGCTCTGGTTTCTGTCATGGTGTCCCATTGCACCACAAGCGGTTTATTCCTGCTGACCACATGACCCGGAAAGCTGTCTGTAGACAAACACTGGCTCCCTCAGCCTGTAAGCGAGATGAGCGCCACAACCCCATAGCTGCCTTTGACTGGACTTGACCATCCAGGGGTCCTTTACCCTTTTTTTTTTTTTTAACCAAACATCCTTCATCTCCTCGAGAAGGACACCTCCTTGTCCCGATGTCCCTTTTCCCTTCTCCCATGGAGAGCTCTGGGTTTAAACTATGGATCTTGAAGCCATTGGTATAAACTCTTCAGTAAGCATACTCAGAAACTGTGACAGATTTTATCTTCTTTTCCTTTGTGTTGATTCCGCCTTGGCTCCTGATTATAATGTAGGTACCAATGGGAGGCCAAGATGTTATTACCGAAGTCCCCACAGCCCTGAAACGTTTGGCCAAGTACATGGTACGTGGCTTCTACGGGGCCGAACATGCGCTGGCCCTCGATGTTTTGATCCGCTACGCATGCGTGAAGGAGGATGATTTGCTGCTGCTCCTCAGGTATGAGCGCAAGCAGCTGCGGACCGTCCTGAACACCCTCAAGGCCGATAAACTTGTGAAGCTGCGCATGCGCGTGGAGACAGGCCGCAACGGGAAGAGCGCGAGGCACAATTACTACTACATTAACTACAAGGTGTTGGTGCATGTGGCAAAGTACAAGCTGGATCACATGCGCCGGAAGATTGAGGCAGACGAGCAGCGTTCCACCACCCGATCGTCCTTCAAGTGTCCTGCCTGCTCAAATGCGTACACCGACCTGGAAGTGAATCAATTGTTTGATGCTTTCACAGGTAAACTGCTGCATCTGTGTCGTTTGCCTCTTATCCTTTAGAAAATACGCCGGAACATAAAAATGCACCTGAATTGTAATTGTGCAGGGAAAGGCCTTAGCTCAGTGGATATAGAGCATTTTCTTTCCATGCAGAAGTTCCCAATTTCAGTTTCCATCATCTCCAGGGAGGTCTAGGAGAGATTTCTGCCTTCAACCCTGGATAACCATTGCTAGTTAGTGAGAGCCATATTGAGATAGGATCTTTTTTTAAAAAATAATAATATTTATTCCAGTTTTAAAGGTTACAAAAAGAAAACACCAAATTAAGCAAGAAAAAACAAAACAATACATCACAATAGATAAAAAAAACCACAGAAAAATACAAACAATTAAGAAGAAAAAACAAATCAAACCTTCCCATAACTTATTTTTCATTTGCTTGTTTCCTTGACCTCCTCACACCTCCCTTTTTTGTATTCTAGTTCAGTTAGATATTTCAGCAAATCCTTTCCATCTTTGTTTTTATCCTAATAATTTATCTTAATATACTGTAATTTTACATTCTCTTCTTTCACCGATTAACAATCCATTTTTACTTAGTCCTTTATAACATTTCTGCTAAAACCACATAACTTCATTCCAACATCCTTCTAACATTCCTTAATTTTCTGTAAATAAACTTTAAGTTTCTGTAAATAAGCTTTAAATTTCTTCCAATCTTCTTCCACTGACTCTTCTCCCTGGTCTCGGATTCTGCCAGTCATTTCCGCCAGTTCCACGTAGTCCATCACTTTCATCTGCCATTCTTCCCGGGTGGGTAGATCTTGTGTCTCATATTGAGATAGGATCTTATCAAATCATACTCGGAAGGGACCCTGCAGATCATCTAGTCCAAGCCCAGGTCCAAGCAATGCAGGAATATGTCGCTGTCCTTTACGGGGGCTCGAACCTGCAACCTTGCAATTGTCAGACCATGTTCTAAGCAACAGAGCCATCCCCCATTATGGGTGGGGCAATGCTTCTGGCAGCTTCTGGCAACCCCATGTTGCAGATCTTTTAAAAGAAGATCTGGAGAGCGAGGGTAGTTTTTGGGTTATTCCCCCCCCCATCTTTTTAATTGAATTTATATACCGCCCTATACCCAGGGGTCTCAGGGCAGTTCACAGAATAAAATCAAGATATAAAACCACAAAATATATACAGTGGTACCTCGGGTTACATACGCTTCAGGTTACATACACTTCAGGTTGCAGACTCTGCCAACCCCGAAATAGTACCTCTAGTTAAGTACTTTGCTTCAGGATGAGAACAGAAATCGTGCTCCAGTGGCACAGCAGCAGCGGGAGGCCCCATTAGCTAAAGTGGTGCTTCAGGTTAAGAACAGTTT
Organism: Podarcis erhardii; assembly: GCF_964252035.2. Lineage (NCBI taxonomy): Eukaryota > Metazoa > Chordata > Lepidosauria > Squamata > Lacertidae > Podarcis > Podarcis erhardii. The sequence goes on from NC_138512.1 coordinate 22,839,809, forward strand.
CAGGTTAAGAACAGACCTCCGGAACGAATTAAGTACTTAACCTGAGGTACCACTGTAATAAGAAAAGAAAAAAGAAAAATACATAGCACCCCGCCCCAACACCACCACCACCACCACATTTTAAAAGGGCATAGGAAGTAAATCAGATCAGCCAAAGGCCTGGTTAAAAAGGAACGGTTTTGCCTGGTGCCTAAAGGTGTGTAATGAAGGCACCAGGCGAACTTCCCTGGGGAGGGCATTCCACAGATGGGGAGTCACTGCAAAAAAGGCCCATTTTCATGTTGCCACCCTCTGGACCTCTCGAGGAGGCTGTGACAGGCACATCTCACGCTGTTGGGCCCGCTCTCACTTAGATAAATTGCTTCCACCTCACTGAATAACCCTTTAATTGAAGGTTTATTTTTCGTTTCCTCTTAAAATTCTAGCCCAGAGTATCCTGCAGGGGACCTTTGTGAGGGGATAACTAGTAAGTTGGAATCAGGTTTTCTTTAAATAAACAATAAAGGTTTATTTAAGGCAAGATAGTGTATAACACAAATGGATTAAACTTAGGTTACTTCAAGAATACAGTGCAATTTCACTTTAATTCGTCCTCAGTTGTTTTTGTGTTATAGGTTTGGTTCCTTTATACGGTGAGTCTTTCAGTTATCCACCCCCTTTAATACTCCTGCTCCTGAGGTACTTTTAAGTAATAGACCAAAGGGCTCTCCACACCCCTTTATTCTTTTCCTTAGAAGAATCTCTCCCGTCCTGACTAGATTTGAGTCCCAAGTAGGCTTTTCCTTTCCAGCTCCTACTTCTCCTGGCTCAACCTCTGCCTCCCAGTAAAATTCCAGTCTGTTCCTCCTACAGGACAGCACACTCTTTCCTTCATAATATGCTCAGAGTGGAAGTTGTTTTTCCAGAACCAACTCTTTCTCCCATTCACTCTTTATACCTCAACCTATCTCCTTACCTATCTCCCAACCTGAAAACCAACCCTCTCCACTAACTCTCTACAAATCCTCTCCTTTTAATCTGTCCTTTCTGGAACCACGGCCAATCAGAGGCTGCCATTCAGTAACCATTTGCTGGCAGGGGAAAGAAAGAAAGAAAGAAAGAAAAAAGAAACACTTGTTGATCCAACCGGTCCAGCAAAACCAACTTTTTAATCACAGAGGCACATGAAGAAAGTCCTCAGAAGATAATGTCAGGGTCTGGGTAGAAGTGGTGCTTGAGGTATTGCGGTCCTGAGCTGTTTATGTGCTGGACTTTAGATTTCTGCAGCAATCTGCTGAGGGCCTGTGAGCCCCTCTAGAAGTTGTTGGACATCCATTTACCTGAGCCAATGTGGTCCATGACTGGGGAGGGTGAGAGCTAGAAATGAACAACATTTGGAGGGGCCTCCCATCGCCTCACCTCTGTTTATGCATCAGGGACGTTTCGTTGCACCTACTGCAATACTGAAGTTGAGGAAGATGTGTCTGCGCTGCCCAGACGGGATGCCCAAACTCTGCTGGCCAAATTCAACCAACAGACAGAGCCCATCTTTGAGTTGCTCCGTGAAACGGAAGACATCGTTTTGCCATGTGACCTCCTTGAGCCCCAGCCTACAGAAATACCGGAACTAGCAAGAAGGTAACATGTCATTAAATTTATCGAGGTACTTTTAAGTAATAGACCAAAGGGTCTATTTATCGAGCTCCAAGCGAAATACTGGCACGAAGTAGAGGTTGATGAATTGAACAGTTTTGGGGTGGGGGTAGAGAACTGTCATGGTTTCCCCAACTAATTTTGTACCTTGGGCTTGCCTTTCTAACTGAAATAGGCAGCAGCTCTTTCGTAGCATCATGTCACGAGACTCGGTGACAACACATATGGGTGATTATATATGTGTGTGGACTAGGATGGGTGGAACAGTCCAACCCCACTTCTGCAAAGTGGAATGAAACCTGTGTATTTCACCCCAACTCTGGTGTGGTTGTGAAAACCAGAATGGCTCCTACAATTAGCCCTGGGCATGGGAAACCTCTTTACATATTTCCTTTAGGAAATGAGGCACAGCAGAGACTGTGGTGTCTTTATGATATATGGTTTATTTACATACATTTGCACCATGAGCCTACGATGGTTGGGTTAACAGCATCAACACCCCAAGGGTCTTGTTTCTCCCATGGCCACAGCCTTGGATTCAAGCCGAAATCAGCCACGACTTCTTATCTGCCTTTCCAGCTTGCAGCTTCCCCCATTCTAGCTTCTAGGTCACATGACAGTCAACTCTCGCTTTTGTCCTTCTCTCTGTCTAATAGCTGGAGAAGGAGACCACGCATAGGAGCCAACTCCTAGGGGCCGAGGTCCCTTTCTCCCACCCCACCCATAAAATATTTGAAGGGGCTGAGCTTCCCTCCAAGTTGATGGGCATTGCCATTCAAATGGTGTGGGGCAGGGATTTCCTGCCCCCACCCCCAATATTTTATTCAAGTTGGCACCCTGGCGCCACCCATTTGCTGTCTGGTACAGAGCTGCCTTTCCTTTATTCTCTCTTAATTGCCTGTCCCATGCCACCCTACCCGGAGGCATTCACCTCGTGAGGAAGCCATCCTGAATGATATTTTAACACTTGCTAGGATTATAGAGCTTAGAAGTCTGGCACCCACAAGCTCATAACAATACTCCTTGCCTTTCTTGTACTTTAGGCCACTGTTTAGTACTTGTTGTCACGATACCAAGTAGAAAATAGCGCCCAGCCCATAATTGCTTCTGTCCCCACAATAAGGAAGACATGCTGCTAGCCCCGATTCCAGTTGAAGGTAGAACTCTGCCCCATCCCTAGAATAGGGTAGCACTTTTCTGAGCAGAGGAATCCTAGGCATGTCTGCTCCCCGGTTAAGCATGTATAGCAATTGTAGCTACGAAAGGCACAAGAATAATTCTTAACGGTGTAGTTGTGAGATGAGGTTGTTCAATTGTGTGGGCAATAGCCTTTTAACTTAGGAATATAAAAGAGATTCACAAAAGACTGTTCTGGCCTGCGTTTCTGAGATTCTCATACGTGAACTTTTGTAGCTTTAATCACAAATAAAGCATTTCTTAGATGAAAAAGGCCTTTCAACCTATTTCTGGCTTGTCCCTTACAACAGCCTTGCAAAACAGGGTTGCTACGAATCAGGGCTTTTTTTCAGCCGGAACTCACTGGAACTTGGTTCTGGCACCTTTCAGGTCGGTGCTATTGCCATTATAAGAGAACAAGGTGAGTTCACGGTGAGTTCCAGCACCTCTTTTTCTAGAAAAATAGCACTGCTACTAAGCCATACTAGAGTTCTTAACAAGGAGTAGTAAATAAATTGTGTTCCTTTATAATTTGCTGGCTACCTTGAATAAATAAGCTAAAACAATATTCAGGGGGGCAGAACAGGAGGGTCTTGTTCCATATTAGACCCCCTGAAGCCAATGGGACTTAGAATATAATTGTGACATAACCCTATTAAATTGCGGTGTGGGAAAAGTATAATTTTGTCTGAATCAGAGCCGTACACTTAAAATATTCATGTCTGTTAAGCAATACGAGAATGTCAGTGACAAGACTAATGTGTACATTTTTAGCTTGGATAAGAATCCATGTTCAAAAACTGAGCTGCTTCGTTGCCCTAAGAAATGGGCTGCCAGGAGTTATGCCAAGAACATGTATGTCCAGAACGTTGTTATTGACATCCAAAAGTCTGGACTTAAGAAGAAAGCAATGGTCAAGGCAGTCAAAGGACAACCTGTATGGATGACCCAAAGTACCACAAAGGGGACCTCTTCAGCTGTGGCTTCTACTAGTGTCGGTGAGTCCATCTTCCAAGAATATTATTCACACCTGCTGTTAAAAAGTGCTCCATTTCCATGTTGCTGTTTGCACTTCCCCTTTGGTGGTAGCTGAACTATTGATGTTCCTCTGTCAGTCGATCCCCCTTTCCCTTGCATTTTGCAACAGGGAAGCTGTAGGGCACCACATTTGCTAAGCTAAGAAGTCCCAGATGTTGTCGGTACTGAGAAGGACACTTCGCCCTGGCCAGACTCTGCTCCCCAGTGTTCAAACAAGTTTTCATACCCAACCTCTAAAGCAGCAGTATCTCTCAAGCAGCATTTGGTTAGGTGCAGATACTCAAGAGCAAACAGGAGTCAATGTTGTGGCAAGGTGGACGTCACCAAAGCAGTCGTTTGCCATCGGAATTGTGAGCTAGTTGTGTTGTTGTTTTTTAATGCTTACAGCCAGTGGCTATCGCACTATAAATCCTAAAACAAAATAAATGTGCAGTGGTACCTCGGGTTACATATGCTTCAGGTTACAGACCTAACCCAGGTCTAACCCTGCTAACCCAGAAATAGTACCTCGGGTTAAGAACTTTGCTTCAGGATGAGAACAGAAATTGTGCGGCGGCAGCGGGAGGCCCCATTAGCTAAAGTGGTGCTTCAGGTTAAGAACAGTTTCAGGTTAAGAACGGACCTCCGGAACAAATTAAGTACATAACCAGAGGTACCACTGTAAATGATGCAGTCGACCCAGGAGGAAGTTGCAAATGGTCCACAACTAAAAACGGTAAGGTTGACTTAACCAGTAGCAGTAGGTGGTCCAGCATAGGTCTTGCTCACCTGCTTTCCCAAGCTGTGTCACAGCCAGTTTTGGAGAGAGACAAGGTGCCGAGTGTGCTGTGGCAAAGGAGGATTGGGTTGGCTCTGCTGCGTTGACACAGATTTGAGCTCCTTGTGCTTTGCCCTGCTTTCTCTTGGCAAGCAGCAGCAATGAAAAGGCCGGTGAGCACCCTGCCTGTGCCAATTGCAATTGGCTGCAACTGCTGCTGTTGCAAGAGGAAAGTGTGAAGACACTTCATGTGTTGGCTTCAAGCATCCCATTCCTGGAAAACCCCAATAAATTAGTGTCAAGCTATGGTTGCTCAGTTGTGAAAGGGGCACACCCAATATGATCATCATTGATCCGAGGAAACTTTAGGGTGCATAGCCAACTGTGGCAAAGTATGCAGCTTGAGTTGATGGAAAACTATATTTACTTGGCCGGCATTTATTTTATTTTCTTGACCACCTTCTCATAAATTACAGGGGCAGTGAATATAGATACATATTAGTCCAATTCCAGAGCAATTGAGTTGGTATGGGTTTTGCCACTGCTAAAGTCTTATTTATAGGAATGATGGTTCACTGAGGCTTGACTTATTCAACGCTAAATTACAAACTGTTCTGATAATAAACCCTGCTTTTACAAACTAAAGCCCGGTTGCTTTCATGTTTCACAGTACTCAAGGGGGTTGCAGAAAAAGAGATCCCAATATCTTGGGCTTCTTCTCTTTGAAGGAACAACACACAGTTTCAACAAGGGCATTCACCAGCAACGAGATTGGACTTCCATTTGTACCTCTGGGTAGTAGAGCTCTGATCTGCTTCAGAGGCACTCTGTGTCTGCACAATTCGACTTCTCACTGGGGACCTAATTAGATAAGTGAAAAACAAAGCACTGCCCGATTCCTTACCCTGTGGAATCTAGAAATGGCTATTACAAACTCTTTTCCCTCCTCTCTGTAGCCATTGCAGTCTCTTCAAAGGGGACTAAGTCACCTCCCTGAGTGTAACCTGACCCCATTAGATCTAGTGCCTTCTGGAACAAGTTTTGCTCTCAATTTGGATGGTAGGTTAAACATGGTGAAGAGCTCCCTTAACTGTATTTCTTCCTCCCCCCTACTAGAAATGCCTAAGGATGTGGCAGACTCTCCCAAGAAACCTTCCATTAACAACGAAGTACTAAGGACTCTACTCATCCACGAGTCAATCCCTTTCTCTGTGTCGGGAAAGACCCCTTGTTTTGACAAAAACGGACCTCAGCAGTCAGAAAGCGACACCAGTGAGTCCGAGGAAGAGGCCAAACCAACTGCAGTCAACACCACCGGCAGGGATCTAGAAAATAATCAGGAGCCAATAGTTCTAAATCCGACCGTAATTGTGGCTGGACGGCCACACTTATACAGTGAAGTGAGTGAAAACCCAGAGCTTGTTTCATTTATGACAGATGAAGAGCGAGATGCCTACATTAAAGTTGGGCAGGAGGTGTTCCATTCTGTCTTTGAGTAAGCACATGGACCAGGTTGATGGCTTGCATGAACCTCTTTGTGCAAATGGATTGTAATACAGGTGAAAAGGATAAACCCTACTGTGCTTTTTGCTTAAGAATGGCATTTGATATGTCAGTTATAACAGTCGATTTGTTTTCCATTGGAAGATTAGCTGACAATCTAAAAGTCAAGTGAGGTTGAGTCTATTATTTTGAAACGAGGAATGTTTACTTTTGTTTAAAAATCCAAATGTAAATCCAAATGGTATGAATTGTAAGAGGATATATATAATGTGCCTTGCAAGCTTAAGGCTGGCATCCTTTTTTTATTCTCAAGGAAACCTACTAAGCAAAAATAGTTACGTCCACAAAACCTCCAACATGGCGATTGTCCAGGTAGCAAGTTAGTTTTTTGTTTTTTTAAAAAGCACATCAAAGTTACATTCTCTGTGCAGTGAAGAGAGCAAGACTCTCTTTGAGTTGTAGTCATTAGATGCTGAAATGCTGTGCTTGACTATGGCTTAGCGGGTTGGGAGAGAGCAAAAAATGCTGATGAAAAGTGGCCTTTATGGAGTCCTGTGATAGCTACTAGCTGTGCTTCCAAGGAAATTCACTGTGTCCTAAATGGCTGTCGGTTGAGCAAGAGATTCTGCCATTTGCTCTAATAACTAAAAAAACAGCTCAGACATCAACTGCCCTGCAATTAGGGAGACAGGCACACAGGCTAAGATAATATCAGGGCCTACCCAATTGAACTGAGTGCCACTGTTCCCCTGCCCAGCCCAATGACCAGTTTGTTTTACATCGTCGTCTTGATTTGATATTTAGAAATTGTAAGCTGTACTGGAGGCCTTGACAGAAAGGTAGTTATAAATGCTCTATATGCAAGCATGTCTGTCTAGGTCTGTATGTATTTGAATAAGCAGAAAGGAAAGGATATAGAATATATATTTATTTTTATAGAATAAACTCTGCAACCCACATTAATTGGCAAGTTTTGTTTTTTTAAGCAACCCTCCAGTAATACCTTTGAGGATTTTGTGAAACATTTAGTGCTGGCTTAACATCTTGCACTGAAGTATCAAATAGCATCTTCACAAGCTTACATACTTTTATATAAATATATAAATTTATTTTTATTAAATATTTTCTTGATTTACAAAAGTACATGCCTTGTCCTCTTCAGGTTGTACGGTCTTTCTTACAAATCAGCTATGTTTGTTGTGAGACCTTAGTGTTGAGTACAGTATAAGGTTGGGGAAGGAGGAATGGTGAGACTTCTATTTTTTTGCATTGTGTACGTGTGGGGCTTTGTGTAAGCATCAACTGGGTAGGTTCTCTTTCTCTTTATTACATTTCCTTGGCAGTAAGAGGTATTGGGGGGGGGCAGGGTGTGGTGGCTGTCTGTCTGCAGTGGGGTTTGTTTACATATGGGGGGAGATTGTTAGGTCAGGTCAGCCATATTGATTCATATGCTGTGGGTGGATTCTTGTCTTGTTGGGCTGTGTTATGTGATAAAGGGGAGCCATACTGGGGTGAAGACGTCCTATTTGTCGCCATGTCGGTTTATTGGTTAGCTTTTCTAGTAAGGCCGCTTCCCGTAGAATTTGATACCATTGGTCCACGTTTACTCCTGACAGGTCTCTCCAGTGTCTAGCTATGAGGCTTCTGAGTACGTGGGTTATAAGCTCTGTATGAGTGGAGCTATCATGATTTTGGAAGATGTTCAGCAGGGCCAGTTCTGGGGTGACTTCTAATACCCGTTGAGTTATTTCGCTATCTCTTGTAGGACTGCTGTCCAGAAAGGTTGGATTTTAAGGAATTTCCACCACATGTGGAGGTATGTAACTGTGCAGGTACAGCCTCTCCAATATCTTGGTGAGGTTCCTGGGCATATTAGTTCTAGTTTCTGTGGTGTTATGAACCATCTGTGAGTTTCAGGGTGAGTTCATTTCTTTTCGCTGATATGGATTTAAAGGGCGTTTTAGACCACATTCTAGTCCATTGGGTAGGGTTAATTTCATAGCCTATGTCGTGCTCCCATTGTTCTTTACGTCAAAGTGGTTTGTGGTATTTTGGAGTGGTATTTTGTGGATACCATCCCTTTGCTGTGTCCCTCAGCTGTCAGGAGGTGGTTTTTGAAGGTGACAAAGGGTCTAGTGGCTGACAAGCTTACATACTTAAGACCAATACCGTAAAAGGTTTTGCTACACCAACTGAGCATCAGTTCCTATTTACATTTTTCTAAATCTATCCCCAGCTGGTATCATATTCTTATATGGTAGGCTAATCCCTGGAAAATGTATAATGCTGGATTACTGGTGATATATTATTGTATATTATTATGAGAGTGTACTGGGAACACGCCTACTGGATTAATTAAAGAGACAGCAGTCATCCCCTAAGGTTGGAAGCTCTTTTGGGGACTTTGATCCTCCACATTTCTCACACTTTAAGGTATAAGTCTACTCTTGAAAAATATCCACAGCAGGGGTGGCTGATGTGGCATCTTCAGGGACATATGAGCCCACAGGGGCCCCTCCCAATGCTGGAATTAGGCTTGACAGCAGCATTCTAATGTTGTATAATACTGTGGTAGGTGTGTAGCATCCATGAGTCTACTGCTTTTCCTACTAACTAACTAACTAACTAACTAACCTGCCCACACTGTATTGGTTAAGGTGATTGTAGTTCACTATTTAGAAAACAAGGTTTTCCCGTACCCCAGTGTTACTGCCTTGATATTTTCTCCCTCTGAAGTGCTACTGCATTACCAGTGGAAGACGAAGCCAGGGTTAATGTTGCATTGGTGCAGAAAGGCAGACTCTAAATTGTTAAGTCTGTTTCCTAAGAGTGGCTAAAACTAAAATGGCACCCTTTTTTGTTTGCAAATAGGGCTTCCGTATAGAACAAATGGCGGCTTAAGGTAAATTTCGACCAACAGAACTTTTCCACCAGCTAATATAGCCTTACAAGATGAAAGCCGTATGTGCTAGAATTCACGCTTCTTTTAACAGTGCTGAGATTCTTCCCTATATTTAATGTGCACATAATACAGCGGAACCTTGGTTCTTGAACCACTCCGTTCCTGAACATTTCAGCTCCCGAACATTGAAAACCTGGCAGTGTTCCAGTTTTTGAACGTTCCTTCAACGTTCAACGTCCGAGGTCCCACTGTAGTGAAAAACCTACATATTGGGTTTCAAATAACAGCGGCAACGAACTTAGCTCTATGTGCCCTCCATGACTACTTTTGCCTAGTTGAAAGGTGTCCTTGAACTGTGACAATTCCTCTTGCTTGCATGGAGAGGTATAGAAACGTCTCACCTTTTGTTTGGCTGAAACAGTCACATCTACTGCTCCACTTTGGGCTCTCGGTCTTGCCCATCATGAACATGCAGCCCATGAGGTAACATGGCCCCTGGACTGGGAAAAAGCTGACACCACCACCACCAAATCCTCCTGTTTTTCTTATCTGACCACTTGAAAGGCTTCTTCCCACTGTAATTAATTTCATGAATATCTTGCACTGCATAGGCCCTCAGGGCATAGTAGTATTGCTCTTAAGACTTTTGGCTAAGGGTTTCTCCCATTTATCCTTTAATTCCCAAGTGACTCATTATTCTGCTTGAGTAATATCTTATCCACCCAAAATCCTTTAGGATACATGGCAGAAGAGGGGCAAACCCATCTACAACTTGCTTTCCTAAGGAAAACTGGCAGGATCAACAGCAAGCAGCTGGTCTGCATAGGTGGTTCATATAATCTGCATAGCTAAAAATAGGGCTGACCCTAGACTGCATTGTACCTGTAAAATAAGGCTGAGAAACATGCAACCATGCGCTGAACTACAAGTCTTATAATCCTTGATCATCAGCCATGCTGCCTGAGGCTCATTGTAGCTGGAGTCAACATGTAGGTCCATGCTTTACAGTATCAAATCTGATGTTTACAGAATTTTGAAGCTGAATGCCGTCAGGTTCCAGACAGACAAAACGAATAAACTGGGAATTTGCCATCTTTAGATGCAGAGATGGTCGAGATTCTGGATGGCCTTTAAAGGCGTATAGACAAATTCATGGATGATAAGGCTATGCACTAGTCTCCAATGAGGTAGGTAGAATGCCTCTGAATAGCGGTTATAGGGAATCATAGGTTGGGAGAGCAGCCTTGCCCACAGTGAGAACAGGACGTTGAACGTCAGAGTCCTGCCTGATCGGACCAAACAGTGTTTTAGGGTTACCATCTTTCAAAAGAGTAAAACCAACCCCAAAGCTGTCAAGCTTTTTTTTTCTTTCTTTTTTAGATGAAACCCACAGTTGTCAATCTTCTTTTTCTTTTAACAAAAAAAGGACTTTTGGATGATGGACACGCCCATTCCATCCAGATGTGTGGCTGCTGCACCTGTTGAATGCCCCACTGCCCTACCTACTGCATTTTAGGGTTGCCATCTTTCAAAAAAGTAAAACCAACCCCAAAGTTGTCGAAAGTCCTTTTTTTGTAAAGAGAAAAAAAGATTGACAGCTTTGGGGTTGGTTTTGTCCTGGACCCTTGACAAGTCCATCGAAAAATCCGGTTTTGTTGAGGCAGGGGGTTCATCACACATCCATCCCCACTCGATCAATCTGATAGGTGAGGGTGTGTGTAATTTTCATCCCCATCATGGTTTTGGCATGGACAGAAAAGTTTAAACTGGCACACTGAATTGAATTGGGATCGAAGATTCCTGGCCCCTGCTCTAACTCAAGAGTTATTCCATGACTGGAAGATCATTTCTGTTTGCAGGATGACACTTCTGCATCCAACCCCTACTTTGGTCCTGTGGAAAAAAGGAAGTTTTACACTTAATAAACTGCAGCAATGAAGTAAAAGAAATGATTCAATACCGCTTATCTCCTTAAATCTTTAAACACCTGTCTGTTCACAGAGTGTCATATCCACACCTACGTACAAGTCAAACTTTATTTAAAACTACATTTTAAAATTGCTAAAATCACAATAAAATTTCTTTTAAAAAAGACAAGACAGAAACGAACTGTGCAGCCAGACTGAAAACTCAGTTTTAGCTGTTTAGACTTTATGGGGGGCGGGGGGGGGCGGAGTTAGCATGCCTATTCTAAAAGGCAATGTGTGAAAAACTAATTTACATTTTTTGTACAGATTAGAACACATGAAGTTTAGTAGCAATTTTCTAGATGCAACTGCAGATGAAATAGGCCAAGAAAGAGCCCTGGATGTCATTTTCATGCACTTTGGGCTCCTGTAGTCTCTGTAAAAAGAGAAAACACTGATCATTGTTCAGAAACAATAAAATAATACATTTTTTAAAAATAAATGTTTGGTCAGGGCTTCCCTCAGCACTTTGCAGACTATAGTCAGCACAGATATATGACCAATTCAGTGAGTGTCCCAGGTGCACTTTATAATATGCTTCTGCTCACCCTTTCCCATTCATTTGAGAAGACCTCTAATTTAACCACATTTAGCCTGCTGAAATTAGTGGGGCAGCACCTGTAGCATTCTGGACCCCACAATAAAATTAAAGAACAGAAGAAAGGGACCAGAGAGGGTGCTGTCCAACTCTCACCTGCACAGGATCAGAGAAAGCTAAATTAGCATAATGGATATAAAAATCTCCCCATACCTCAACTAATAGTCAAAATGTCACAAGTTTGAACATAAAGTGAACTGCTGAATCTTGATCCCTCCTTTTGCAAGCCTACTTGAATCCACTTGAACCTACTACTTGAACTCACGTCAAGTTTTATGCAACAGCACTTGAGTGAATTACGACTAGCAAGCTTAAGATAAATAAAAGGAGTTGAGCCATGCAAGGATAGACAACCATGTGGAAGGAAGCTGAAGATTCTCACCAGGTTCCTTCAGCATTTGAGGATCTCCTACTAATTCTTCACCATGACTTTCTGCACCAGATAGTATTTCTTCAGTGATACTGTTGGACTGAGCCTCTGCCACCATTTTTTTCATTAACTCTTCCTGGAAACAGATTAACGCGTTAGTTTTCAAAAATTACTGTTCATTGCTCACTTCCTGTGAGTGATACATTAAATAAAATCTTTGTTTTGTACACCTCTCAATAAGATGAATTTCAAGCAACGTACCTCTGAGTAGACCGCAAGTTTAAGGGGCAAGTTTTCAACTTTTACAAAGTCATCTTCATCTGATTTCTGACTGACGTTTCCAGAGCCAGTTTCCTGTTGGCAGAATATTTTAAACTGTCTTGTAATTTGGATTTCCATGAAAATGTTAAAACCACACCAATCAAGGTCATAGTTTTGTTTTTGTTTCTTAAAGGTGGGAAAATCCTGCTCTTTTGAGTGCAGGAACTGGTCTGAGCAAAAGGGCTTAGGTGGGCACTATAGAGCCAACCTCTATTTCCCTATGGGAATGGGGAAAATTATGTGGACCCTCCTTCTTGCCTCCATGTTCTGAGCAGCAAGAACAGATGCTAAAAATAAAATGGCAGGGTGGAAAAGGTTTCAGCTTTTACAATGCTTTTTAGGCAAAACTGCATTCCAAAGCAATTTAGAGCCATGCACAAATGCATCTGTAAAATCTATTACAGCTTTTAAACTATCCTGTCTTGCCTACTAAGCAACACACCTTTGTGAAGCTCCAAAGACTGAGCACTCTCTGATCCACTTTGTTACACAAGTTAAATAAGCTTATATTGTAAAGAAATGACAAAACGGCACCTGATGTCAAGTAATACATACATATTCATTCACTAATACGGGAGACTCTGTATCGGGACTGCCAACCACAGAGCTTTCAGGAGTTCCTGATGAAGATTTGGTTTCCCCATGTAGTGTGTCCAACGCCTGGCTTTCATTGACTGCTAGTGAAGAGTCTGGCTCTTCAGATGTTAATGCAGCACTGGCATTAAGATCTTCAGCACCTCTTGCAGCTAAAGGTTGCTGATCTTCTAATACATTCAGATACTGAGGCGCAGCAGCAGGTAAATCCTGGTCACCTAAAAAGCAAACACACACAACTTTTTACTGCATCTTCTCTTCTCCCTCCCCTTCCAATTTAGTGATTCAATCCCTCTTGTTGTTTTAAAGGAGCTGAACCTAGCTTAGATCATGTGAACATTACTCAAGTTTCTCCCAAGGCAGGAATGCTACATCTTACAAGCACTGAGACTCCAGACATCTGCCCAGAATATGTAATCGCCTTTGCTGTCTGTTATCCTTTATCTTCACCAGCACAAACTATGCATTAAGTTAGAACTTCTGAACAGAAGCAGGTTTTATATCTGTTGCAACAGCACTTGAGTGAAATATTATTAGTCAGCTTAAGAAAAAGCATTCCTTTTAATTATTTCACCTGTGAACTTCAGGCTCATCCTATCTTGGCAACGGCGGAATAGATCTTACAACTTAGTATAGTTATGAACACAGCCACAGTAGTTTGAAATGTTCTCATTCCCCATATTTCTTTCTTCAAAAATTGCAGATAAATCAGTTTCTCTTAAAAATCATTTTACCGTTATCAGTTCCAGATTTGTCCTCAGTAGGCAACATCTGGCAACCATTTGGACTCTCCGGTTTGGGTTGCAAAACCTGTGAGGAAATGATGTTTAAGCTGATGAAGACGGTAAAAGTGTGAGGGTTTAAATATTTATAAGCACATAAAGCTCCAGGGTTTTCTGCAATGACTTGTGTTGGCAAGTTAAATTATCCAGTCAATAGGAATACCATTTCTTGCACTTTTAAACCTAGAATTTTTTGAAATTAAATTGTTTCCCACTACATCCTGCTGAGTAAACACTGAAATATTTATTCATTAACATCCTCAACACATTCTATTTTGATTTTTTATATACGGCTTTGATTAATTAATAAAGCCACCACCTTCTTCTCCATCTTTAGCTGATTTGGATCTCCAAGTCTCCGACCTTTAGACAAATGTACAAGTTTTGTGAATTTTTATCCAGTTAAGCAGATTAATAAATCTTTCCATTGTACAATAGACTGTTCAAATGGATTTTAACAACTATGTCATGAGCCAAGTTTTCCAAATGATATTCAGCAAATATAGGTCACTGAGGATATCAGAATGATGATACTGAAAGTAAGGAAAACTGATCAATCCCAACTTAGCTCTTTATAAAGCAAAACACCCCACAAGTTGGTATTTTGAAGAAATACATCATTGAAATTCACTGTGCTTCGTCAATCACAATACCTGCTCTTGTTCATTTTCAGCTGTAGTTTCATTGTTTGCTTGGAGGGAAGTCTGGACATCCACAGGTCCTTCTTCAAATTCATCTATTTCTTCATCTTCGTTTTCATCTTCCCCACTTCCATAATTAGTTAAAGCCTGGGTTTCTGCTTTAGACAAGCCTAAAGTTAAGTGAAATTAAGTTTTGAAACATATAGCAAAATGCAGTATGTGGGCATGCCTAGTGATATTTTGGAGGATTTCTCTTTTGAATAAAAAGCGCTCCATGCGCTCCAAACTTGGGCCGGTGTCTTCAGCGCTGATCATGTGGCAGGCCCGAGGGCGCATGCCCATACGCTATTTCCGGCGCACTTCTGGGTTGGAGGAGCACTGGAAATAGCTTGTGCGCATGTGCACGGGCCTCCTCCGACCTGGATGTGCACCAGAAATAACGCTTGCGCACAAGCTATTTCCAGTGCTCCTCCGACCCAGAAGTGGGCAGCCGTGCAGCACAGCACCGGTAAGAGTGGGCAGCGGGGGTTGCTGCGGGCCGGATAAACGAGTCCTTCAGGCCTTACCTGGCCTGCGAGCCTTAGTTTGGGGACCCCTGGTCTGGCTAGTTTCAAAATAACTTTAGTGCACAGAACCAGTTCTGTGGGTCTTTGGATTCTGGTCATCTTTTCTGCACCTCTTACCGCTAGAGACCACACTGACCTAAACCAACACAAAATCAGTCATGCTGAAGTCTACTGATTTCAATGGACTTAGGCAAGCTTAGCTCTGTGTTGGATTTAGGCTGCTGTGATAATTATAATAGAAAATACTTTTAGATGTGAAAAACTGAGAATGTGAGGCATGTTGTGCACTGTAGATGGGACATTTAACAGCAGTCCAATGCGTTTTTCCTCTGAAATAAATCCTACTATATTCAGTGCGGCTTACTCCTAACGTAAGCATCCACAGGAACCAAGCCAGTCATCCAAATGCCATTGAGGACCACAAAAGAAAAGGGAACCCACCTGAGGCTCTTTCTATTTAGTCCAAGCTGCTTTTAAAACTGATGAGCACCTTGCTTTTCTTTCCATAGGGAGATACAGAAGTAAAAGGCTGCTGTGGACATCATTCCTTGTAATCCTTTTATTCTGGCCTACAACAGCCCCTCTTCCTTCTTTTCTCTCTCCCATCCACCTCTGCCTACAGCAACAACAGTGCGTAACTCCTGTTCTGCTCTCTTTCCTGACACACTCCAAAACAGGTCAAGGGAGAGAAATTCTTCTTCAGAGCGATGCATTCTGGGTGAGGTGGCCGAGAAGCTGTCTATACTACCACCATGCCACTTCTTTGTCTTGGGGTTGGGAGTTTTGCAACTTAATATTTTGGGTTCTGCTGCACTGGAGCAAAAACAGCACAGATGGTCTTCTAGCCACCTCCTGTAAATGCACTGCTGGGAGGAAAAACTCCCCTTCAGCTTTCTTAGAGCAAGGCAAAGCGGTGGCAGTGCAGAGCGCTCAGAAGTCTTGCGTCAGAAGGACGCTGCCGCCCATGTGAAGCTGCCTTGGCCTGCAGAAATACCAGACAGCAGGGGACCCTGGGAGGCGGAGATCCAATTTTCCAGAAACACACAGCCTTACCTGCCTCCTGAGGCTACTGTCTCAGTTTGACTCACGAATACGCCAGTCCAATAAGAAAATTTTTTATCTGAAGACATGTTGCATTGGAAGACATACATCTGGTGATTTTGCCAACCTGGTACTTTTCAAATGTTTGGGACTACAACTCTCATCAGTCCCATGCAGCTCAGATGGGAGTTTTCCCCAAACATTTGGAGGGTGATGGGTTGGTAATGGCTGATATAAAGCTACAACACTGTTGTGTGAAGCTGCTTATCAAAGCAATGAATACTGCTTACTTATGGATACTGGACAATTTTCACTCTCTTCTTCTTCCTGGTCAGAAGCATCTGATCTTGTACTTCTTGGGACTTCCCTGTTGTTGAATATTGCAGGTTCATGAGCTTGCTTAATAGTTTCAGTTTCATCTTTGTCCTAGACATAAAGAAAATGAATCTTACCTGGAATGTCAAAGTTACAGCATTCATATTTAATTTACAGTAGACATAAATGTGTGCACATCTCATATTGTTTACTGGACGGAGTAATGCTACAACAGAATTTTATAAGTCAAAAACACCACTAAGACTAAGGAGAAGAAACCTGGACGAATAGTTGTTTTGTAAACTCAAACACCTAAACTGTTTTCTTTTGGAAGAGGTTGTGCAGCAACCTCATGCCCCGTTTGTGAGCTTCCAAGGAGGCACTGTGTAGGCTGTTAATGTTTAGATCCAATTTTCTTTCTGCTCCATGCCATTGAAAAGGAAAATAAACAGAGACACAAATGTAATTTTCTGCTCATTGCGTATTATACACTGAGTGGGCCAATGCCTTAGAGGACACTATCAGTGATAGACAGTAAGTTGGACTGACAGAACTCTGCCAATTCACCACTGCCTCTACATCCCCCAGACTCCACAAATCTGCTACAAACCTTCTGCTACAGCACAAGAGGTGGTGTTGGGGGCAGCAGGGAAGGGAGGAGTAGAAAAAAATTACAGCTACACCCCTTCCACCAGAGTAGACCCTCTGCTGGATCAATCCAATCCAAAGGACACTCCCAACTTTTAAAAGGTAGAGGGAGATATTTAATTTCCCTCTGCAGTCCCCAGTGGCATCCTTCCATAGTGTTTCCCAACCTTCTTGAGCAGATTTTTGGAGGGGACCACCACAGGGAAAAGGGAATTAGCGAAAAGTCAAACATCCCCTTTCCACCAGCTGGAATATCCTTTGAGTGGAATTCTGCTCACGGAAAGTTAGGAGCATAATTTTTGCTGAATAATTCCTCCAACGATCTTGCTTCTCACTATTTGAGTGAAATGAAGGTGGCTAGAAAAATGATTTTTCAACAAATGATTAATATTTTATTTAGAAGGAGATTTGAAGGCAGGCCTTTCCCTTCCCAATTGTTTTAAAGAACGTCTTACTTTGTCTTCATCTATATCTTCATTGGATGAACAAGCTCCTCCTTCCAGTGCTCTTTTTGCCTAGACAGCAAAGAATGGAAAGTTTATTATTTTCTGTTCAAAATCAAACAAAACAAGCAACCAGCTAGTCAAGAAAGAGATTAAATTAAGTCTAAGGAAACCAGTTTGGTTACGAGCCATGAAAGTGGCTGTTGCTTCTTTGTCCCAGTATACTTCAATGTAGGGCTTCCTGAACTTAGGTCTCCAATTGTTTTTGGACTACAAGTCCCATAATCCCTGACCAATGGTCCTGCTAGCTAGGGATTATGGAAGTTGTAGTTCAACAACAGCTGGAGACCCAAGTTTGGGAAACTCTGCTTGATGCATCCGACCAGCTTTTGCACTTGGAATGAATTAACCTAATCTGCAAAGGCTATTCCAAATAAAAGATTACAACATACAGCAGATAGGTCTTCTCCTATGCAGTCTACCAAGAAAGCCTTTCTCTTTCTTACGCCCCACTTTTGGGCTTGATTTAACTTCTGAGCCCAAGGACAAGGATTCGCTGAACTCACAGATCCAGGATTTTCAGTAGGTTCTAAATAAAGTGTTATGATTGTTCCTATTTGGGTTTTAGCAATGCTGTGACATTGCAAACAATTAAAATTGTGCAGCTCTATCAAAGTGGATAATTTAAATATGGGTTTTTAATCAGAATGGAAGAGAATCGAAGATCTTTATGGGTTTGTACTTGCACTAAGTAAATATAATCCTAGTAATTTATTGTGTAGTTATGCAAGTTAAAGTTACGCTGACGATTCTTTTAACTTCTAATGTGAGGTTCAATTCACATTTTGATGTGAATAATTTGCAGGGCTTTTGGTAGCTAGGCCTTCAAACAATAAGCTCAGTCACCCTGCTTGGCACCAGACACTTCCCAGCTCCAAGGAGAGACAATGTTCCTTTGTGTTATGCCCAACACAAGTAGTCTTATAAATCATAACCAAGTTTGAAGATAAAGGGATCAAACAAGAAATGTTCTTCCCCAATATCCATGAGCAGCAAGTTTCCAGAGTATTTTCGACAGTTAAAAGATATGGCGAGTGACAGTCTAATTTAAAGGCTGAGTTACTACTCAACTGTACATAAACTCCTAAGGAAAACTCAGTCATATTTGTACTGATACAAAAAGGCATGGCGTACAATAAACTTTTCAACAATTTAAACAGCACCTCTAAGTAGCTATAGGTACAATTCAAACAAATTCTACTGCGGTAGGAAGCAGTACAGCTGACCCTATTTAGAAATTAAAAAAGAAATCTTATATTGCACCGTTTCCTGGGGGGAAATCACTCAAATTTAAAATATGATAAAAACCTCTTTAGCATAGGACTGCATCATTCCATCTGCTTCCATTTTCCTTTTGCCTCTTTGCTTTACTGTCAGGCTGTTGTTGTCCAAGTCTTGCATGAGCTTAAAGAAGGCTAATTCATTGAACAAGACTTCAGAAATCTCCACAAGAAGATCCTCCCCACAATCCTTCAATTTTTTACCAGCAAATTTTGCCAGTGAATCCTGCCAAAAAAGAAAACATTTTAGTACGTTTACAGGTCACTCATCACCCCCCTAAAAAAACAACCAGGGAGGCATATACAGGGTTATTCAACTTTAACCTCACAACCACTATATATTGTACACCAATATATGTGTACTAGATTCCAGGGTTTCCTGGCACTTACTCAGGGTAGAATGAGGAACAGCGGAGACTGTGGTGTCCTTATGATATATGGTTTAGTTACACATATATACAACCTGAGCCTACAGGGGAGGGTCTCACAGAAGTAACACTCCCAGGAGGTCTTGCTTCTCCCATGGATCCCAGCAGAAATAAAGCAAGACTCTTTTCTCAGCTCCCTAGCCTGCTTCCTTTTAGCTTTTGCTTCTCAGACAAAACTATGGCCTTTGTCTTTCTAACGGACAGTTGACTTGCAACACTACTAAGGGTAAGTCAGCTGAATCGCATTCCAACATTGTAACAAGAAATCGGAAAGGAGGGAAGTGCTATGTTAATCTTGTTTTGTGAACTGCCCTGAGACCTCCAGGTATAGGGTGGTATATAAATTTTAATAATAATAATAATAATAATAATAATAATAATAATAATAATAATAAAATGTATAGTTAGATAATGGTTCCAGTGATTGTTTTTGAAACTTGGCAATGTTCGAGAGGAAGGTGATCCATGCCACACTGATTAGTTTGAACTAACTCAGTCTTCTCCTACACTGCCAATATTCAAAATCAATCAGATGAGGCTTCCTGTTTCCGGCGGTGAGAAATTGCTGACTCCCACATAATTGGACCTCAGCCATGCAGGTAATTCAGGGTTGATATGGGGGTAATTAGCCCTGGCAGACTCCCCAGGGTGGGGGAGGACTGTCTCATAGACCCACAGATCGTCCAAGATTGTCAGCTGGCATAAAGGTGAAAGTGGCAGGACGCTAGGTCCCAGAGCACGGCACAGCTGGCATTCTCCGAAGTCACTCTCACAAGCTGGAAATATCTGTTTGATAAAATAAAGTGGTACCTCAGGTTAAGTAGTTAATTCGTTCTGGAGGTCCGTTCTTAACCTGAAACTGTTCTTAACCTGAAGCACCACTTTAGCTAATGGGGCCTCCTGCTGCTGCCGCCGCGCCACCGGAGCACGATTTCTGTTCTCATCCTGAAGCAAAGTTCTTAACCCAAGGTACTATTTCTGGGTTAGCGGAGTCTGTAACCTGAAGCGTATGTAACCTGAAGCGTATGTAACCCGAGGTACCACTGTAGTTAGATTTGGACAACAGACAGACATAGTCTGGACCGAAGAAGACTGAGAAAAAAATCTGCAGAATTCCACAGTCCCTGGTGTTTAAGCTTGGACTTAAAATATGAGAACAACAAGAAGAAGGCAGATATGAAAATATTGGAGATATACTTCAGAGGTCCAGACTATGGGAAGCCCGAAAAAAATTAATACTTAATAATTTGGATTGTAATTTGGCTGTTTTTTATTTTATTTTATTATTTTTAATTGGATTATGATTTGATGGATTTGTTAATTGGATGTTTTTATTGGAAAACTAATAAAAATGATTTTTAAAAAAAGATTCAAAATTAATCAGTGGAACCATTTTCTAACATCTGAGCTACACAAACATTTCTTGTTATAACAGCAGTATGTGATTCAGCCACCTTACCCTTAACATAGGCTCTGTAATACTGTAAATGTGTTAGTATGCCAGCTTTTGGAAATCCAGCGAAGAGGGTACTATGGAACAAATTCTCCTGCATAAGCTTTGTTGAAACAAAGGGGGGCTGCAAGATAGCATGGTGCTTCCCTTGTCAGTTCCCTATTTGAAGCAACATAAAAATAACCCCCCTCAAAAGAGTTTTTAAAATGCAACTGCTATATATTAAAAGCAAAGACATACTTGAAATGTTCCAGGAATAAACTGCTACATTTTAACTCTTGCCATTTATTCAGTTACATATCTGCTACAGGTTGTATTTTCCAGACTTAAGAACTGAGTTGCTCAAGTATTTAAGGTGCAGCAACTCTTATATTACTTTTCAAAAGTCTGTAGCTCAGGCTCTGTGCAGCCAACTGACTCAGTGGCAAAACCGTATTGTAGAGGAATATTCACACCAAAATGGCAAGCCAAACTAAACACATCATGGCTTTCTCATTATTATAGCGATTGTGGAAATGAAGCTTAAAGGTGGTTAGTTAAAGGAAAACACATATACGAACCTGCAAAATGCTACGAAGTTGCTTATGAAATATCTTCACAAATTCTTTGCTTTCATCGTTTTGTTGAGTAAGGGTTAAGACCATACGCCTTACTGAGGTCAAGAGCTGAGAAGAACATACTTCATCCATGTGTTCCTGGCAAGAGTTGAAAAGCAGATCATTCTTAATGAAAACATATACAAAGATAAAGATCCTTCTTTGAGAGGTCTTATTTTGCTTCAAAAGGTGAGTGACATGAATGGCAAGTATGCAAACTGATTTCCCAGAACAGCAATGCAGAAATATGTTTACAGCTAAGGGACCGTAAGGCAGCTTACCAGTACATGCACGATAAAGAGTTCAGAGCATGTAAATAAAATATTAATTGCTCTATCACCAAACTTTGCACAAAGGCAGGACTATAGATAATCAAAACTTTGCACTCATTGGAAGAAAACTTTTATTGTTGGAGAAGAGAACAAGGTAAAGGCCTCCGACTCTGCCGATCAAGTCAAAAGGAAAAACCTATAGGTAAAGGTAAAGGGACCCCTGACCATTAGGTCCATTTGTTACCGACTCTGGGGTTGTGGCACTCATCTCGCTTTACTGGCCGAGGGAGCCAGCGTTTGTCCGCAGACAGCTTCCGGGTCATGTGGCCAGCATGACCAAGCTGCTTCTGTCGGAGCGGTACCTATTTATCTACTTGCACTTTGATGTGCTTTCGAACTGCTAGGTTGGCAAGAGCAGGGACCGAGCAACGGGAGCTCACCCCGTCATGGGGATTCAAACTGCTGACCTTCTGATCGGCAAGTCCTAGGCTCTGTGGTTTAACCCACAGCGCCACATAGGGTGGGAAAAACCTTTAGCTTTCTGTAAAGATGGCTTCAGAGAGAGCTCCGTTTACTGATATAATTTTGATTACCCTCAGAAATGGGATAACCTCTTTCATAATAGCTTTGATTTGCCGGTCAAGCTGCTGGGTATCTATTCGAGGACAAGGAACAGCAGGCGCCTCAGTAGACTGTGCTGCACAATGGCTTTCAGCTGTATCTGAACCTTTAAAGAGAGAAAAATATATATTCAAATCAATGTTCTTTTCATAAAGCTGCTGTTTCAATACAGGTCACAAACTCTGGCACTTTGATTATATAAAGACTACAAATTTATGCCAAATAAGCTGAACACTGACATTCTACAGGGACTGCTCCCTGCTAAGTATGGACAGGATTGCAGCCTGAATCGCAGAGTCTTAAAAGTGCCACGAATTTCCAGACGTATGGGAAAAGATTATTCCCTTCCCACAGCTTATTCACTTCTACATCTTTTATTCCAGGATGTGAACTACAGTGGAAGGATATTAAGTGGACCAGGAATTGGGAGACAAAGGTTTAAATCAGTGTTACCTTGGGTCACATACTGTCTCTCAGACTAAGCTACATCACAGGGTTGATGTAAGGATACCACGAGGAATAGGAGACTTTATAAAAGCCACCATGAGCTCCTTGGGGGAAAGGTGGACTGGATAAAAATACAATACTGATAAAGAATAAAAATTAAGCCTCCCTTCAGCCTGTCTCTGATTTTAAATGGGGGGGGGGAGAGGTTTGGAATCATGAGAAAACCTCTAAGAAAAAATGAATCCGCAGACCACACTACAATTTGAGCCAAACAACAAAAAGCACCAGCTCCTTAAAGACTAATACATCTTTATGGCATAATCGTTGGGGGATAAAGTTCACTTCATCAGATGCATCATTCTTAATCCACAAAGGCTTACGGAAGAATACAATTTGCAAGCATCAAAGTGCTACTTGACTATTGTTTCATTTCTGCTGTGAGCCATGGCTAGGTGGCTACCCCTTTGATTGAAAACAAGGATGCTGAGACTGCCCATCAAGGAAACCCTACTAGGCCAATACTGAGATTTAATAACAACAGATTGGAATAGGAACCTCCCATGTAGGGCTGCCTAGAAGGGAAGTCTGATCAGTCACATGGTTTTTCTATTTAGAGAAACACACTAGGGACATCTGTGCCACAGCTATACTTTTGGATTAGGATGTGCTGCAGGGACCCGGCTGGCAGAAATGTTTGCAGAACTCTTCTGAGTTTAAGTAGCAATATGTATGTGGAACAAGAAAGAGTGTGTGTGCTTTGAGATTTGGAAGTGGGGTGTGTGTTAAAAATTGCTTGACGTTCTCTTTGCAAGGGATGTGCCTTAGTAGCCTTGGTGGACCAGCCTCTATGGAGCTTGAGCATATTGTCATACTACACAAAATGCTTATAAACCACTGCCTGGTAGGATTGTGTTTGTTTGTCAAAAAAGTGTAGGACTAAACTGTGATAAATGAATAAACAAATGCAAAACGTACCTTCCAATTTAGAAGCAGAAGCATTATGGGGATTACTACAGCATCCATCCTCAGAGTCAACGTTACTTTCGACTGCCATTTTCTTCCGTCCATATTCTCTCATCCGAGCCAGTGCCTGATCTAAATGAATGACAGTGTTGCCTGTATTTTGGCAACAAAACCTTTTACAGTATGTATTTAAGTTTTTGGAAATCAAACATTATTATGTGTAGATTAAATATAAAAACTGCAAGAAGAAAGCATCGTTATTTTTATGTGTAAGAAGTGCATCAGTGAAGGACTGATTCACAGAAAACAGTTGCGGCAATTTAAAAAGGTACTTGAGTTACTGCTGTATATTGTTCAACTGCTAGGTTTATGCTTACCCAGCTCATCAGTAGCAAAGGGTTCAAAATTTGAAGAAGTAGACATAGTGCTGCCATTGTCTGCATCGTGTTGTTCACATTCTCTACAGGCTCCTTCATCAAAGTTCTTCTCAAATGTCTCCTTCAAAATATGGGAACAACAAGCTGGCAATTGTTCTTCTACAAATAACTAACCACTCTCAAACGCTCATGTTTTCATAAATTGTCACCCAGGATCTTAAATTAAGAATTCAGATCACCTTGAAGTGTTTGCATTAGGGGCTAATTCTTGGGCTAAAAAATTCATGTACATGGTTTAAAGCTTAATTAGAAAAAATGGGGGGGGGGGGGAGTTTAATTGATAAACTCTTCTGAGTATGTTCACCAAATAAAGGGCTCATCGTTCCAAGCTATAAAATGTGTTGCAGAAAGCAGTATTTACCTGTTGTCAATTTCTATAAGTAGTTCCTTAGACAGTAATCGTTTACACTTAAAAAACGACCCTCAACAGACAAAAAGGTGAATTTGAAATATGCAACTGCAGACCTAACTTAAGTCCTCTTAAAGCGGATCAGTATAAAGATCTTCAGCTGGTTGAACCTCCAAAGAACAAAGTCATTTTTTTAAATAAAAAACCCCACCACCTGACTGTTTGAGAACAACAGCTTGTTCTCAACACAACACAACAGAGATAACATTTTTGTGAATTATGTTGAATGAGGAGTAATAGGAAACAAAAGGAGAAGAAGAGAAAGCTGAGGAATATTTGCTTTTATTTTAAAGGAAAACTCAGGAGAACACTTGGGAAGGGGAAAATAAATGGAGTAAAAAGTGAGTAAAAGCAGTTATGAGAAAGGATAAAAGTTGAAAGAAATCAACTGTCCATGGGGCAAGGTAGGGGAAAAACTGGAGATGGGAGTCATGGAAGTTAATGACTAGTATGGTATAGTTGGTCCTGCCTGCCCTAGGTAGAGATAGACTGTTAATCTGTTGTTGCCTCACCCACCTGGGGAAAGGCCAAGCCCAGGCCACATCCCTTGAAAGTAATTTCCACTGTTCAGTGTGACATATTCCTTAAAATGCATGTTTAGGATTGCAGCCTTATAAAAGTACACAGAGCTCAAAATTAAGAGATCATACAAAAGGACTATGATAAGGTTGAAAAATGCTATGTGGAAAGACACTGAACTGGCCAGAGATCACCTCTCCTCCAGGAAAGACCAAGTGTCAACAAAAAAAAATTTGGGGGACATAATCACTTTACACAATTGCTTAAAAGAAACAAGCTTTACCTCTGCATTTCTCTCTTACTTTTGCACAATTCCCATTTGAAGTTGTATCGTAATAAATATTTTCACATCAAAGTCTAATGGCTCAAATCTATACATATTTTATTATCAAATGTAGTTATGCCAAAATCTAAAACCCATTTTAAAAAGGTTGGATTTTATATTAAAATACCCAAAGTTTTCAAAACCCTTACGTCATCCGTTGTTGCAAGGCTTTCACTGGGAGTAGGTTCTGAATTTGATCCTGCCCAACCTGCAGAGTTCAGTGGTTTGGGACACTCTCCTTTTGCATTTTCTTCAGATGCATGTCTGGTCACTATATCCTATACAATGCAACAGTTTCATTAATGATTGCATTAAGAAAATGTTTGCTTAACAAAGCAAGTCCAAAAATCATGGTTTTATTAAGGTACCTGTAAAGCATACAATGCTCTTTGTCTCAAATAGTCTGAATTTAGCATCTGGAGCTCATGAAAAAGCTCAATCAGAAAATGAGGGCGAGATTCATTTTGAGATATCAAAGTGGCTACTTCAGAGTAAATGGTGTCTCGCAAAGCTTCGAACATAGAAAGATCACTGCCTGTTTCTGTAGAAAGAAAAAGAATGAATTAAGTACCATTATTCTTCTCCATTGACATTTCTCTCCTGTTACAGCATGCAAGCTTTGAGAAGGACGCGCCTTATGGGTGGGATGCAACTCCTCCATGAGTGGATGGAAAGTGGTTTTGCTCATGCAAGGAGTGGTATTTTCTTCTAGCAGCAGATCCTTGTGCCTTAACTGCTTTTAAAGAGCCTCCCGATATTGGAAGGGGCTGCTGCTATAAACAGACAGCGGAAAAGACCCTGGGCACAAGGGAATACTGCACACAACAGTTACAGTCCTTGTCATTGTGTACTTCTTTTACAGGTGCAAATGAACTGCTGCATATTGTATTTTATAGAGCTAAACAAGTATCTATTGAATGTTTGCCCTGCGAAAGGGAACTAAATACAACAAAACGTAATTGACATAATAATTAATACAATGCATTGCAACAATGAATTCACTTGAAACCCCACAGTTACTGCCACACAGCTACAAAGCTATATATGGTGACAATGTGTTCATTGAGGTTCAGTTTTAGATCTATTTTGTTTTCAAATGCATCCTAAGCATAGTTGAAGTAGCACATCTTGCTATCGGGTCATTAGTTAAGTGTAAGTCAAGGATGACTTTTCAAAATAGCAGCTGTGTTAGTGTAACACTCACAGTCATAGGATACTTTAAAAGTATGGCTGGGATCCAAAACAACTCTTGGACCTCATGCAGCTAGTTGTGAGGATTATGGCCTAACAAATCTATTTTGTTTCGCTGTCCACTTCATGCACTTAATGAAGCTATTGCAGCTCATGCCAAAATACACTTGGTATCGGATGACCCTTGTATTTGCTCCTTAAGTAGTTGAACACATTTAAGTACAGTAAAATCCAATTTTGAGTTTCAGCAACCACAACGTACTATTTACTTTTGGGAAAAAGTAAACATATAGAACTTAGGGAGCTGAATATACCAAGTCAAATCATTAGTCCTTCCAGCTCAGTATTTTCCAGCCCTAACTGGAACGCCAAGGATCGAACCTGGGACCTTTAAGATGCAAAGCACATGCTCTACCACTGAGCTATAGATCTTTTGGCTTAGGGTTAAGGGTGAGAAATAAATATCAGTCTTTTATCTAAAAGGACAGGTGGAATTTCACACCCCTTTTCTACTTCTTCCCAACTAGCAAATTCTCTTATTTGAGTCCAATGGGCACTGCCAGCTCTGATCTGCCAGCAGGGCACACCTTTGAAATGTTCACCTCAGCATAAATGGTGACACGACAGCTGGATTTTCAATACCTCACCTACTCACGTGAGAAATTAAGCATCTACAGTAGACATAGAAATACTTTCATTTTCCTAGAAGAAACCAAGTGATGCTACCTGTCCATGCTTTATGGTCCAACAGCAGCTCAAACAGCAGATTGTAGAAATATTTTCATGCACTGTACCTCAACTATCTCAAAACACGAACAGGTACTTCTGGATCCACTGGTGGTGCAGAGAGCCCCTTCCTGAAGAGGGATAGCTAACTTCTGCTGTCTATGCTCTTAGATGGTGGGAAGAGGTGGCCTTCATTATATATCTTTAGGTTCCAGGCAAAAACGTGTCTCTTCAACCAGGCCTTTAGCTGATTAATATGTTCTTTTAAATGTGGGGGTTATTGGTTTGTTTTTATTCTTGTTTTTGCTTTATGTATTCCTGTGTTTTATATTTATGTTGTGAACCACCCTGTGATCTTTGGATGAAGGGTGGTATACAAATTAAATTTAAATAAATAAATAAGATTTAGGAATACACTCTTAGTTTCAACCGTAAGAGATACAAGGGCAAAACTCCACTCGAAAGTCCACTTAACCGTCCGTTAAGAGTTTGGGTGTAATCTTCGATACCTCCCTCTCCATGGAGGCGCAGATTGCAGCTACAACAAAGGCGGCATTCTTTCATCTCCGCCAAGCTAAGCAGTTGGCTCCTTACCTCTCACGCCCTGACCTAGCCACTGTGATCCACGCGACGGTCACCTCCAGACTGGATTATTGTAACTCGCTCTACGTGGGGCTGCCCTTGAGACTGACCCAGAAACTCCAGCGGGTGCAAAATGCTGCAGCGAGACTCCTTACGGGGTCTTCGCTTAGAGATCACATTCATCCGGTGCTATACCAGCTGCACTGGCTCCCGGTGGAGTACAGGATCAGGTTTAAGGTGCTGGTTTTAACCTTCAAAGCCCTATACGGCCTAGGGCCCTCGTACCTACGGGACCGCCTCTCCTGGTATGCCCCACAGAGGAACTTACGATCTTCAAATAAAAACATCTTGAAGGTCCCAAGCCACAGAGAGGTTAGGCTGGCCTCAACTAGAGCCAGGGCTTTTTCGGCTGCGGCTCCAACCTGGTGGAACGCTCTCTCACAAGAGACAAGGGCCCTGCAGGACTTGACATCTTTCCGCAGGGCCTGCAAGACAGAGCTGTTCCACCTGGCCTTTGGTCAGGGCGCAGCCTGACTCCCTCCTCTGGCAATCTTTACAAACTTTAGTTTATGGTTGCCATCAATTTTGATTTTAATTCATTTTAATCCATTTTTATACTGTTTTATAATGCTGTACTGTTTTAGTGTTGTTAGCCGCCCTGAGCCCGGCTTCGGCTGGGGAGGGCGGGATATAAATAAAATTTATTATTATTATTATTATTACTATAACCTCTGACACAGAAGTGCTTAATTCCAGGATAGTCAATATGGTGTCCTCCATATTTTTGGACTCCAACTCCCATCACCCCCTTCTAGCATGACCAGAAATGATGCCAACTGTATTCCTAAACATTTGGAGGGCATCATGCTGAATACCTTTGCCTTAACTGGTTGTTCAGGGTTGGCTATGACTTTCAGTAATAATAAAGTACCTAATCATGAAAGCAAGTAGATTTAAAAAAAAAAAGTATCATTTGGATTAGTGCACCTTTTGCTAATTCAATAAGCAAGCTACTTGTTAGTTAGGACAAGAGACCAGAAAATCAAGGTAAGGTAAGTTTGGAAGCTAAGCAGCAAGTGCATTACCTGGTGCTTCTATGCATGCATTTCTGTTAGACTGCTGCAGTATTCTCCTAGCATGTGCTGCAGGAAAGGGGTGGGTGGGAAGGACAGACAGTGATAAACACAAAAATGTGTATCGGAAATAAAAGCAAGGTCTAATGAAATAATGGGAGAAAGGCTATTTAGTGATCCAAATGAACAAAACAAAACAAATCTCCAGAGAACCCATGTCTCTTGGGGGGGGGGGGGGTAGTGATTTGAGAAAAGCATATTACCACAAAAATTTCCAAAGGGGGAAAAGAAAAGATCCCAGAAAGAATTTTTCAAGTATGCGCACTGGATTTCTCGCTCACTCTATGTCCACATACAGGCGCCTCTCCACTTACGCGGGGGTTACGTTCCCGGGTATAGCACGTATACATGAAATCAAAGTGGGGAACACTTTTATCTAAACCTCTCTGCAAGCCTCACAGTTGGGTGCAAAGGCTTCTGGGATCGCTAGCTGTTTTCCCACTCTTTTTGCGACATTTTAGCACTTTTCCATTTAATTCTTTTTATTTATTTCTGGGCATCACACTTATATGCGGTCTAACTCGTGTACGTGGGGACACGCCTGTACACAGCGTCAATGAGATCATAATTGAAACTCGTTTACTAATAAAAGCAACATGAAAATATGAGCATTCAAAAATATGACCCTTCTTGTTTCAAGTCTCAAGAGCACACTGGTCTCCCACGATTTCAAAGAACCCCAAAAGGGGGAGACAGAGAGAAAAAAAAGAAACCCATACGCACACACCACATTGTTAAAAAGGGACACTGGAGGCATTCAGTTGCAATGCTAAAACATGGTTTAGTGCTACAAGAGCAGGCCAGCCTCCCCATGCAATCATGTGCTTCCTCCACTGGCACAACTATGAGGAGACTGGATTCTCCTCCTCCAGCTTTAGATTAATGACAGTTTATAGAATGTCATCTGAGCTCTAAATTGTGGTTAACCAGAAATAGGATTACTGAAAGGAAACCAGCCTTCATAAACTACAGCTTGTTTCCACTAACCGTAAGATTAACCCAGCTTGTCTGGGTTTGGACTACATGGCAAGCTGTGCTTAATCAGAAATGAAGAAGAGAAAGCTTCTGAATGCCTCCTGGTAGCGGCACAGGACTAAGGGAGGGAAGTGGGAGGCTCGGCTCATTCTTGCAATGCTAAACTATGGCTTTGTGTTATTTCCAAATCAGCCCACGGGCAAATCATTAAATGTGCTTAACAAATATGTTTAACGTTTGAATAGAGATGTGTGGGCCTTCCGTTTATGCTCTCTAATATCCAAAACTGGATTTCAAATATTACCTGCAATCAGCAGTGATCAAATATATACCTGAATGTGTCCCTTTAAAAGTGAAGAAACAACAACACTGAGAGCAGTAGTTTTAGACCTGTTGTTGCTATTTATTTTTACCCAAGCCTCTCTTATTAAGAAGAAAGCAACGGAATCAATGCTTCAATAAAATATTATAAAAAAATTAAAGACTAATATAATGGGCTGAATCTAGAGTCTCTTTTCCAAAAATCAGAGAGACCATTCAATTCACTGAAGGAGCTGAGATCCAGCAGATGCTCCTGCTTTGAGGGAAGAGAAAATACATTTTTGTCCTATTCCTCCTCCTCTCTGTAATTCCTTCACACTATCCCCCAACACTATTCTACAGGGTCAACCCAACCCTCTGAAGCAGGCTTTCTGAAGGTACAATCCATTACAATATCGCAGGGGGAAATTAACATTAAAGGCTCAGTTCTATGCATGGTCACTAGAAACTAGATGCCATTATATTTAAATATATTTCGGACTGCAGACTAAAATTCCATGCATGATCTTCTGCATACAATAGTTTCCATCTGTACATCTACACTATACATAGTGTACAGTGGTGCCCCGCAAGACGAACGCCTCGCAAGACGGAAAACCCGCTAGACAAAAGGGATTTCCGTTTTGGAGGCGCTTCGCAAAACAAATTTCCCTATGGGCTTGCTTCGCAAGACGAAAATGTCTTGCGAGTTCTTGCGGGGTTTTTTCCCTCCCCCCCCCTTTTCCTAAGCCCTAAGCCGCTTATCAGCTGATCCGCTAAAAGCCGCTAAACCGCTAATAGCGCTAATCCGCTAAGCTGTCAATGGGCTTGCTTCGCAAGACGAAAAAACCGCTATACGAAGAGCCTCACGGAACGGATTAATTTCGTCTTGCGAGGCACCACTGTAGTTTAAAAAATAAATAAATAGCAAGTAACAATTATGTGAACGTAATAATTGGGTTACCTGAAAATTTTCATCCCAGTAAGATTCCCAGTTCTTCTTTGAGCATGCAAGTAACCACGGAATTGGTACACTTTAAAATAAAAACTGTTAACTATTTTTAAGTACCTGAGGACATTTCTGATGATCTACTGTATTTAATTATTTTTTCTAGTTGCTCTCGATTCTTTTTACTGAACACCTTTGCTTGGACAACATCTTCCTTCCGAGCTGAGTGCCTGCTTCTGTTGCTCTTGTAAGGCTCGCATGTACTGGAAACACTGGCACTTTCAAAACCTTAAAATAAAAAAGATCCAATTTGCACAGATTGCCCTTTCCATAGCCACCCCGCCCCCAGATTATTGAAAGAAAGATAAATAACCCCAAATTATGGGTGTTTCATATGAACCTACCATTAGATCTTGATCGGTTTTTAAATTGAGAAGCATTCCTCCTCTTATTCTTGGACTTTGGCGTTTTGTCTTTGGAAGCTAGACTGGCCTGTGCAGATGCTTTCCGAGGCTTAAAGGTTTTAGTCACGGTGGTTGGATCCACTGGATCGGGCATACTACTAAAGCTCTCCAGAGATTCTTCATCAAATTCTCTCCTCCTGCTCGTGCCAGCTTGATTTTTGTGATTACCACATCCTGCGTTTTGTACAGATATTGCAAATCCAGACTTGAGGAACAAAGGTTTTTCTTTTCCTCCTTCCTGGTGCCCATTTGACCTAGTTGATCTATTCTCTGTTTCTTCTTCAGCTTGCAAATGACCTCTTAAATGGGGGGGGGGGGAGAGAGAGAGAGAGAGAGAGAGAAATCAGAATCATGGCGTAAGAGGCAAAGTCAGAAGTTTTCCAAGGAAAGAAGTGTATTTCCAGACAGCCATTATTTGAAATCTATAACCCATGCTGTTCCAAAGGTGTCTCAAACAATATTTTCTCAGTAGGCATGGGAAAGTCTGATGTGGTCTTTGGATACAGGCAAATCATTTCTATTTTTCCTTCTGGAAATGAAATAAGCTGAACTGGTTCAAGAAATATATTGGATCTTTACGAGCTTGAACCAGCAACTAATCAGAGCTTCAATCAAACCCAAACTGAAATAAAACAGTTAATAGATTGTTTCTCTAAGCAAAGACAACTGGTTGCTGATGCCCCAAAATCTCATCCAAAATCACAATATTTGATAGGCTATCTATAAAGAAGTGCTTTCACAGAGATCAGCACAACAAAAAATACAATTTCATAACTAAATCACTCTTATAGGACAGGTTCTAATTTGAGCCTGAATAAAAAGGGTGGCTCACAAACACAAGTTCAATTTAAGCTTCAAGTACCTTGGTTTTTCTACTCCACCAGTAGAATTACTTTCAAAAGGTTTTGGAAATGGCATATAGTCCATTTTCCCAGTGGTGTTAGGCTCTATGGGTTGCTGCTGATGTTCACTGTTCTGAGCTGTACAGTTGTGTGGAAAATCCCCCAAACCAGATGGAAACATTGGGCCAAAGTTTATACCTGTGAAAAGAAATCACACCAGAAACATTACTGCTTCCACAATTCAAAAAATTATATTATAAAATACAAAGAAAGATGTATGACAGACCATAAAAATGCTATCAAGCTTGTATCCAATCTTTTCCCATAATTCAAGTTTTAAAAAAACGATTTCAACAAAATAACAAAGGGTGTGCACTGACTAGGGAAGAAACCATAACAACTTCCATACTATATTTACTGAAAACTATTCCTGATTTGAGTCACTTATTATGGCATAAGCAACAAAACCACTGTATATATTAGGTAAAAGTATCTGTTGTTCTAAATGAACATTGTCTTCCACCAAAAGCATTACTTTATAGATGTGTTTAAGATCTATGGTAACTGTTGCCACATCTAGGTGAGGACTAGCAAATTATAACTGGTTTATATTTAATCCTTGGGTGTTTTAATCCTTGTATTTACCTACAACTATCAGAGAGTAATGGCTTCACATTATTATTTAGGAAATAGAGTAACTCAAATGGACTCAATTTTATTATATACAGATGACGTCTAAAATATACAATGAAATAAATGCATATTATTACCATACATCCATGTATGCTATTGCTTATCTAGCCTACTGTGAAAGAAGGACTTTAAAACTTTTTTCCTTCTGAGACTTCATAGTTTTGAGGAAAGCATGTTAGGAAGATGGACTGAAGAGAGGGCACAACATTTAAGTCATGCTGTGAATAAATGCGCTACAATGAAATTAGTGAGGAAAAAATTATGGAGACTTGGGAGGGTTTGCTTTCAAGGTAAAACAACATGAAGGCAAGAAATGCTACTTTGAAGCACTTATCTTGGGAACAGAGAAGCAAAACACATGGAGATCTACTGCTAGTAATTTGGTGCAGTTCTGGAAATGCCTACCTGGTGGGAAAGAGGAGAAATTTGTGAACCCGGGCATGCTGAACAGGTTCATTGTTTGGGAAGGAAAGCCAAAGGGACAAAACATCGTTGGTGATGGAGGCGGTGGAGCCCTGCTGTCTTTCTCCTTTGTAGTTGTTCTTGTCTGCTGTTGCTCTTGCTGGCGCATTAGATCATTTAACATTTGCTTCAACCTGTGAAATAATGGTATCTGAATTTCAAATACACAGACTAATAAACACTCAAGGACAAATCAGTCTTTGAAGCTAACACTAGTAAGCAGAAATGCATCTGTTTCCAAATTTCAGTCCCTAAGCAATTTCAACAAAGGTTAAAATATGACAGAGCTCTAACATGATCACAGAATTATCAAGTCGGACCATTACAGTCTCATCTCTATTGTGTTCATAAAAATAGCACGTAATTTATCTTTTAAATATTACATAAGATGTCACTACAATGTGTTTCTTGCACTGAGGTTCTGGAGTACTCGGGAGCACACACGTAACAGTCTAATACAAGTATTTTCTTAAATACAATAAATATAAGACACCATTTTTGTGCATCATTACAGCCTGTCTTCTTTCAAATGTATGGAACAGACATCTATAAAGTTGAAATGAATACCTTTGAACATTATTTTGTTGCCAAGTCAGTTGAGTATAACACTGATTTAACTGATGCATTATAAGGTGTACTTGTGGTGAAGCAACGTTACTGGGCAACACACTGTAAGGGCCAGTAAGCAATGTCTGCAACAGGCAGGAGAGAGTCTGCAGAGAAAAATATGTGAAAATATAGATCCATTAAAATTAATTCTATTTATTAGATTTCTACCCTGCCCTTCCTCCCCCAAAGGAGGCGAGGGGGTACAGAATATTAACTTCTCATTAAGCTTCTTTGTCCCATCTTTCCACAATCTTGAGCCAAGATAAAATAACAAACCTTCACACCTTTAAAACAAAATGCTAATGTTAGTCATTAAAATATTTTACTGCCCAGCCCCTAACCAAAAGTCTTGCAGAACAAGAAGGATTTTATTTCTAAAATCTAGGAAAACACATCTTCTTGGGGATCATTCCATAAACTTGCAACTATGCAATGAACCTAAGTTCGTCTTGAAGTTCACTTCAATGGGTCTAAAAATTCAACTCATAATCAGACTGGAAGTCAGAAGCAGCAGGATCAAGAAAGGATAATATATCTGGACTTGTTCTGTCACATATTCAGAAGAAATGAGAAGCTGGAAACCACCCTTTAAATACTGAAAAATGAATCCTTTAAAATTAGTGGCAGTCTCCCCCTCTCCAAAGTATAATCCCCTTCAACGGTGGGCTCAATTCTGCCTTATCAACAAGACAGGAAGGACAGAAATGTAGGAAACATCCAGCCTGTTGGATGGGAACATGCAGAAGAGAAAATTAAATAAGTCTTTCACATTCTACCTGTTGATCCTGCATTAAAGTCTGACAAATATTGACACTGAATTCAAGCTGTTTCTTTAGCTGGTTAATCTGCTCTTGCCATTGTTCTTTCTCTTCTACATGAGAAAGCTCAGACATCCAGCGATGGTTTTCTTGCCGCCGCATGCTGATATTCTGTTGCTGCTTTGCTTTAGCCAGAGGACGATAGTTTCCATCTGCTGAAAGAGGACGAGGATTCTTCCAGCTGAGAACAATGAGTGTTTTGACAAGGGATTACACATTTCTAAATTGCGCTCTTGGTACAAAGCATTTCATTAAGTAAAAAGCCAGTTACGAGGCCAATGAGAAACAAGCAATTCAGTTCTGAAGGAACACAAGCCTAGTCCAGAGCAAACATGCTTCTTTCCCTTCACACCATGCAGGTAACATGATGTAGTCACCTAATTTGTACAGTGTCCCTTTATCCTCTTTTTGATGAGCAGGAATTTCTTTTATCTGGCTTTGAGATAGAACACAATGCATAATGCCAGGGCTCTGTGTGATAGCAGAACAGAGGCATGTCTCTCTACAGCATGAAGCCTCTCACTATTCCAAAAAATGTTTGGAATGGGGCTTAGAAGTTAAACATCAGTAATACTGCACAAATGAATTGTAGGCTGACCAATGAAATTACAGAAAATATTACACTAGATATCCACACGTTCATAGTTTCAGGTTATATAAAACCTTTCAGAGTGAACTTCACGGTATATAAGGACTAGCATCATAATGCACAGCTTAATAAGCAGCAAAGGGAAAACATTTTCTTGGAGGGAGCAGTTTACAACTTAACTGTCGGTAATGAACATGCAAAACTCACCTCTCCTTATCTTCCTTTGCACAATATGTACTTTGATCTGCGTTATTGGGACACACAGAGTACTCATTGGAACTAGATTCTTGCTCCTCTTCCTCTTCCTCTTCCACTTGACCAAGCCCGTCAGAAAGATATGCATCTTCATCACCACCATCTTCATCTTCATCAAATGCACACTGAGTAGAACCTCCCCATGTTGCCATGGTTCTAGCATCAAGTATTAAAAAACAGTCATTCTGCTGCTAAAGTGTAAGGTAAAATTAGATCACGAAAAACTAAGTTGCACGCTGGATAAAAATAGCTAACATGCACATCTCAAATTAATCTCCTAGAAACACAATTTGCTTTCATTTATCTCTATGCCTTTTAGGAATTCTGCACGATTCAAATTAAATTTATGACTTTTGATTTCTGTCATTTTTAGATTATTTCCCCACCTTTCAGAATATAAATTTTGTTCCTACTTGCTCCTGCATTTTTAAATTCACAGCTATGTATTTCCAATATAAGGATTTAGATATTTATTTGTTTTTGGCAAGGCCAAATTGTTTATAACCAGACAGTGCCTGCTCAAGTCTCCCAGACTAAAAGTAGCAAGCATGACTATTTAACCTGCTTAATCAGGCTAGTCATACAGTGGTGCCCCGCAAGACGAATGCCTCGCAAGACGAAAAACCCGCTAGACAAAAGGGTTTTCCGTTTTTCAAGGCGCTTCATAAGACGAATTTCCCTATGGGCTTGCTTCCCAAGACGAAAACGTCTTACGAGTCTTGCGAGTTTTTTCCCTCCCCCCCCCCTTTCTAAGCCACTAAACCGCTAATAGCCGCTTAGCCGCTAATAGCGCTAATCTGCTAAGCCGCTAATAGGGATGCTCGCGGAACGGATTATTTTCATCTTGCGAGGCACCACTGTAACAGTGATTCAAAACCCACTGTGGGAATGAAGTCTTAAAGAGGATTTTTTAAAAAAAAGTGTGGGTGGAGGAAAGCAGTATATAATTCAGTTCCAGAAATGAACATCCTCAAGAACACAGCAATTTTTTAGATTGGTACAACAGCTTGCATGCTGCTGGTGAAAAGGTGCACAGACGTGAGGAAGCAGTATTATCATACCAGTGATCAAGTGTAAGTCTACTGGGGTTGGGGAGGAAGAGATAAGTGGGGATCTCTTCCCTTCCTTAAACTGGGTTAGCAGAAAGCAATGCTCAGATTCAGTATAGGCTATTCTAATTATGCCACATTTAAAAGTAACACATCTAAATACAATTTTGAAAAGTTATTTATCTTTGCAGTGAATACAACTTAAATATACACCAGATGAGAAAGCAGGGTATTTTACTTTTTCTCTTACTTTTCTGTTCTGCTTTGTTGGGGAGTGCACTGGGTCTCTGATCCATCACTTTTAGTAGATCCAGCACAAGCAGATGTGGTATCTGCTAGGTCCCTTCTCCGCTGGTGCTCAGCCATTAAGGCTTCAAGCTGCTTTCTTCTCTGTCGCAATTCTTCTCTCAAAATCTCATGTCTGCGCATCTCAGACCAAAGCTGTTTAAAATAAAATATTAAGAGAAAATATTTTACTGCAATGCAATTCAAAATATGCTATTGCAGTTTTATACACAAGAATATGAAGCACCTCAGTATCAATTGTGGCTGTTTCTTCTGGTTGGACCACAATCTTGTTGGTTGCGCTGATTTCATTCGCAGCTGGCGCTGAAGTATTCCCAGGGCAATTATCCACACTAGATGACAACTAAGAATAAAGTGTTAAAATTACATTATTAGTATTTGAATAAGAACCTTTATCAAGTTAATGAAATCTGCAGCATCACTGGCTTTGCAATTTCATTTTTCAACAAGCCTGCAAGCCAACACAAGACTGATGTCTACAAACTAATGTTCCAAGCTTTTGAACTACTCATCCAGCTATTTACAGACCCATCATCTTTCAAGCACACACCTTTTTCTCACTATTTCTGACCTTTCGGTATATTGGCAATCCTAAACTCAAAACTCATATTTATAGCTACAAGGGCTAA
Organism: Podarcis erhardii; assembly: GCF_964252035.2. NCBI lineage: Eukaryota > Metazoa > Chordata > Lepidosauria > Squamata > Lacertidae > Podarcis > Podarcis erhardii. The sequence continues at coordinate 22,877,485 of NC_138512.1, forward strand.
CACACCCTGCATTTAAATGAATAAAAGCTAGGGTTAATAATCTTGCAGTTGAGATGCCAAGCAGGGTTGCCCTTGGGATTTTGTATTTCCCTCTCTCGTGTTAAACCACCGTTCTACCTACTTGAAGATCTGGACAAGCTTTCTGCAACACCTGGATCTTTTCTTGGATCTTTATCAGTTTCTTCCTTTCTTCTTGGAGATGTTTCAATTCTCTCTGTTGCTGCTGAAGCTTGGCTTCATAAAATTTCTCTCTACAACAATAAAGCATTCTCATGTTATCATATCTGCAAAGGAATAAAACTGAAGTGGTTACAGACATCTAACTGGGCAATTCCCTACTCCTAACTAATTTGTCAAAAGCAAAAACAGATTAATTAGGAGAACATGCAATGCAGAAGTTTAAAATGTATTTTTCTTCTTCCTGGACCAATCAATTCTGTATTGGGCAAGGCCTTCCAGTTCCACAGCACTCCCAAGTGAGAGTGTTACTTACCACAAACCAGTGGCAAGGACATATGGCCAAGACAGCCCCACCTAAATCAGAAAGGGTATATGAGGCCTTAGCTGAGGAGTTGAGTTCCTGTGGCACCCAAGATGTTACCGGACTCCAACTCCCATCATCCCTTGTTGAAGGATGAACAGATGGAGGGCCGCACACACCACATTCCTTAGACAATCTCATTCAAAAATGATGTATGGGTAACCAGGCATCATGGGAGGTACAGTGGAACCTCAGTTGTCGAATGCTTTGGAAGCCAAACAATTTGGAACTGAACGCCAACAACCTGGAAGTGAATGCTTCCATTTTCGAACCTTTTTCGGAAGCTGAACGGCTTCCGAGGCATGTTTTTCATTTTCCCCCATTGACTTTGCAGCCAGCCCTTTCAAATGCCGAACAGTCTTCCGGAACAGATTACGTTTGAAAGCCAAGGTTCCACTGCACACTATCCTGCTATCCTGCCTGCTCACTGGGTTAAAATTCACTTATCCGCATGTAAAGAATTATGCCAAATCCTCACTATAACCACCACAGATTCAGAGACCCGAACACCAGGAGTTTGCACGCTTCCTTATTTCCTTGCTTGTTTCTGCTTTGATGGTCAGCAGAAGTCATTTTCAGGCAGAAACCAGGCAGGGAAAACTCTCACATTATATATAATCCCCTCAAATGCAGTCAGTAAATCTGCCCCATCATTAACTTTAATGCATGTGAAAGAGACTGTACCTTGCTTTTTCATTCAGAACTACACCTTTCTGGGACTTGTTTGCACTGGTTCGAATATTGTTTGGTTGCTGCTGTGCTTTTTCCTCTTCAGCCACAAAGAACTGATCCATGTTACCCTGTCCTGAAGCCTCTGGTTCCACTTCATCGTCCTAAAATAGAAACAGGGTCTTCAGCTACGACCTCACTGAGCCTTCCACCTTTCCTTTCCTTTCCTTTCCTTTCCTTTCCTTTCCTTTCCTTTCTCTGTCTCTCTCTCTCTCTCTCTTTTGTGCCATCCAAAGCAGTTTTGTTGTCAGGTGCACCGGAGTCTAAATCCCATTGATTAAACATGTTTTCAACACTTTCCTGCTGAAATCAATACACCTGAAAATGCTTTAATTTGACTGGAAGATGTCCCAAACCTTCAGAATTTGCTTGCTATTGGGTTTCCTCTTTTTCATGACACTAAAAATATGAGACGATCTGTAATCAAGAGCTGGAAATATGATTTTTATTTAATACCTTCAGATACAGAAAAAGAAGTTTTCAGGTTTCCGCAGCTTAAAAGTATTTCATCATTTACTGATGAGGCCAGATTACAGTACGAAAAACGACAACAATCGCACACAATATTGGGCCAGATTAAACTACGCAGTTGATGGCAGAAGCCAGCTCAAGGATTCCCACTAGCACAGCGGGGCTTCCCCCATCCCCCAAAATCCACTCTTGCAGGTTGGGAGAACCCCTCAAAACAGCACATGGGGAAAAGGAAGGGGAAAGTGTTCTATCACTCAAGCAGAAATGTTAGGGCTGATGGAGTGAGCTCCTTAGCCTTACGTTTAATTCTACCCATTGCTTTAATTTAAGTTAGCACACTGGCAAGGAACTTATTAAATGAAAACAGACCTGTACCATAGCAACAAGGTTTTGCAGTTGTCGAAGTTTCTGTTTTGCTGCTATAAGCCTGTTGATCTTTTGCTCAAATTCCGCATCAGCAGGAGCCTCCTCAGCTATGCTGGTTCTGCGGCTGGATAGAGAAGCTTCACTGGCTCGATCAGCTTCAGCATCGACTTCATCTTCACCTTGTGGAATATCAGCACCACCATCTTCTCTATTATAATGGCAATCTGAAAGAACATACTAGGAACTGAAATCACTTATAATCTGGGCAACCAATTTTTAAAAATATGCCCAACATTATTTTTTTTAAAGGACTTACAAAATTTACAGATGGAAAGCACTGCCTTAAGAGAGTGGCTCTCCTTTCTTACACATATCTTTTAAAAACAGTGTATGCGTTCTGCTTCGGAAATAATCTTTACCCATACACAAATCTAGAGAGTAAATTGATTAATCCCCATGTGATTCATAAATTAAGAAGATTTGAATACTGCCACACATTACATACTCTGCAGAATATATTATTTTGAAACGTACCTAAAGTTGAGGGCATATTCAGCATCCTTATATTAGCAGATCGGTTGTTTATTTCACAAGATATATTAAGATGCCTTCCATTTCTGTTATTAGTTCCACACTGCATATTGCTATTACTATTGCAATTCATTTCTCCCCAGTTAGTGGTGCCCTGTGGATTTCTAGGAGGAAACCAAATTAAGCATCATTTAAATTTTAAGCACCCTTAGGTTTTTTACAAGCTCCATGACAGAATAGATTTTTAAAATTAAAAATTAGGAATGAAATATTTACAAAATCCAAGATAGAAAACAATTATGATCCTCTAAAATCTTTATTTTACCAATCTTCACCTTTGGTTTGGTACTTATGAAACAGATTCTGCTCCTAGTACTAGATCTTACCACAGCAAAAATAAGTAACTGACCTAACTAGAACTCTATTTTCTTACCAAAAATGAACTGAACATACCAATTGCAGCAATACAATCATTCAACAATGGATAAAAATCCTTTAAAAAAAAATTCAGAAAACAGAAGTCTATATTTTTAGCAGTTTATATTTTATCTGTAAGCTGCCTTGAGTCCCAGTCTGGGGAAATGGTGGAATATAAATAAATATTGTGCTAATACTATAATAATAGTGGGTTCTTTGTCTTGTTTTTGAAATAATTTATCTAATGGAAGATGTGCATCACCTTAACAAGCCCAGTTTCCCAAATCCCAGGCATACAAAAGTTGGGAGAATTGAGTTATGGGAGCAGGGAGAGGGGAAAAAAACCCAGAAGAGGGAAGAAAGAAGAAAAATAACATATTGTGCTAAAACAAACATATTGGTAAACTGCAGGAGAAAAAGAAGGGGAAAATTAAGTTTGCAGTGCTGCTTTCCTCATTTCTCATAAATATCAGGTCAGACTTTAGGTATTTCTGACAAGATCAATAATTATAGCAAGCTTATGTTTAATGTTATTTCTTATCATTATAGCAGCAGCATTTAAGGAGGCAACAGCCATAACAACCAACCTACCTAATATTGGTAACTGGCTGTGGATTCTCATGGTCTGAATCACACTCTGAATCTTCCGTCTCCTCTTCCTCTTTAGTGTTTTCATTTACAGCATCTGTCATCATATCAGATGTCTGCTCATAGTAGTGGACTAATTCACGCAATTCATTTAGTCTCTTCCGAACTTCATTCAACTTCCTACAAAGGAAAGAGGTCCAACTGTCAGCTTGCTTTGAATAGTGGTGTGGGGGCAACTTGAGATTCATGTTTATTATTTTCTTACATCAAGGAAAGTACAACCCTGTGGAAAATCTAGTTCTGGACAAAGCAGGAGGTTTCTCTTGATATGCACTGGGAAAATTGTGTGTGTGTGTGTGTGTGTAGCCACAAAAATAGTATTATAAATTAGGAGGATGGGAGAAAGACAGAAGATGGGAACTTCTGATTACTTTGACTAGGTATAAGCTAGCTAGTTGACAAGACTAGGAGTTTTATGACAAGGATAGCTAAACGACACCATGCCAGACATCTGAGTAGTTACTTTGAAATCTGGCCATCAGCAGCATTCACTTAGGTGTACAAATCACTTCACATACATTATATTGTTTTAATTCTGACAACACTATAAAAAGGTAGGTCAGTATTTTCTATAAACTGTAGATGGGGTACTGTGGCTGAGAGAGCAGCACACTCAAGGCCATCTATTGAGATCTTGGAACAGCTGAGATCTGAACCATACTTCCTGATTTGTAACTCCCCTACCATCTCTCATACTGTTGTCAATACTTTGCTTTTCAGAGCCTAGTTTAATATATGATTTCAACTATCCTGAAAAGAGCACATTACAGATAATAATGCATGGCTAGTTATTGTTTGAATTGTGTGCGTATATCCACAAGGTGAAGGGACGCGGGTGGCGCTGTGAGTTAAACCACAGAGCCTAGGACTTGCTGATCAGAAGGTCGGCGGTTCGAATCCCCGCGATGAGGTGAGCTCCCGTCGCTCGGTCCCTGCTCCTGCCAACCTAGCAGTTCAAAAGCATGTCAAAGTGCAAGTAGATAAAAAGGTACCACTCCGGTGGGAAGGTAAACGGCGTTTCCGTGCGCTGCTCTGGTTCGCCAGAAGCAGCTTAGTCATGCTGGCCACATGACCTGGAAGCTGTATGCCGGCTCCCTCGGCCAATAAAGCGAGATGAGCGCCGCAACCCCAGAGTCGGCCACGACTGGACCTAATGGTCAGGGGTCCCTTTACCTTTACCCACAAGGTATAGCAGCTAAGTTTATTTCGTCAAAAAATTAAACCAGAATGTACGCGGACTATTGAGTGTTCAGTACCCAAGTACCTAAATTAACATCAAGCACCAAAGTTGGCTTTTATCTGCAATCGGTTTGAACACCCAACTAAATTGTTATCTATTGCAGTGCAGTCTCTCTCAAAACAACTGTTAGGAAGCACTTGTGTCTTAAAAACCCCTTCTTATATCGTACATATGCTCTCAAATATCTACCATGGGTAACTGCTTCATAAACCAAACTAACATAACAAACTGTTTATCCAAAAATTTAAAATATATTACTGTAGCTTTTCTGTTGGATTTAAGTTGTCGTCCTCTTCGCTGTCATTCTGTGAGGTGACAGAATCCGGATGATAGGCAACAGATGATGCTAAGCTGTTAGATTCTTCATTGACAGCAGCTGCTATTCCTACAGGTGCAGAAGCTACTGAAGCTGTACTTCTTTGATCAACACTTCTCTGAGGAGAACCTGAAGCCGGCAAGACTGAAAATTAGATGACACTAGATTTCATCTTGTTTTATGCACAAACCTCTGAAGGACTATTTCTATCATAATTAAATGTTGCAGCCCTAGTATATTAATACACTATATTAATAAATTAAAATTATGACTCAGATTAAATCAAGCAGATTTAAAAATAAAGAATACAAGTGTTTATAAAAACTTCAGATGGCTTCCCCCCATTTCACTTCTAAGATAACACGTTTTAAAAAAAGGACATTTCTGCTTAAGAACTATTTTTACCCATATCCAAATTCAAATGATTGACCAATCACTGATAAAATCAGTGGGGATGATGGGGATGAAGCCCATGGGGTCTGAAGCCTGACTTGGAAAGGACCACAGACAGTGCAGAGGCTTGTCATAGCAGTGTACTGGACGTGAATTCTAATGTAAGTCTGCTTACATTAGTCAGAATGTAATGTACTGTATTTTTCCCTCTATAACACGCAGATTTTTTCTCCTAAAAAGTAAGGGGAAATGTCTATGCGTGTTATTGAGCGAAAAATACGGTAAGTCAGAAGCCCAATAACTCCTTAATGCCTATTTTTCCCCTGTAGTCCACTTTCTTTCTCCAGCTCTACATTCCAATAGATTTTTCTATCTCCTCTTGGGCAGAATGGTCTTGACCAATTCTGCTGGGTACCCAAACTTGTGCCATGATCATTGGTAAGCTTCCAAGTTGCAAGCTGCAGCTATACTAGGTCCAAGTGTCTGATTGAGCCTTGAAAAAAGATGGTTGGCCTTGACCGAAAAAAACAGAGAAGCATGGTTGCTAAGCAAAGGAATACAGAAAACCACAGGTGGCATGGTTCGTAGGGTGCCACCAAGGTGACTGAGACCTGTTCCCTTGCACCTGGACTATCATATCAGTGGTGTTATGGGGAAAGTATAAACTACATTTCATGGATGAGGTAGGCATGGGTAGGCAAACTAAGCCCAGGGGCCGGATCTGGCCCAATCACCTCCTCAATCCGGCCCATGGACGGTCCGGAAATCAGTGTGTTTTTACATGAGTAGAATGTGTCCTTTTATTTAAAATGCATCTCTGGGTTATTTGTGCGGCATAGGAATTTGTTCATATTTTTTTTTTCAAAATATAGTCTAGCCCCCCACAAGGTCTGAGGGACAGTGAACCCTGATGAAAAAGTTTGCTGACCCCTGATCTATTGCCTCCGCTCACTCCATGGAGAAGTGCGTTTGTTTGTGATTGACAGGGGTGAAGAAATGATTAAGTGTGCTGCTGGACAGCTGAAACATTTTTTAGATAATGGTTGCATCAAGGCTTCATTCTCTGGGCTTGAATGAAGTGTTACAGAGCCCATCTGCCACTGTGTTCCACTCTCATTTGATAAGCTGTGCTGTGCTAGACATTAGGATGGTTTTAGCTCCCTCTGGAGGGAGCAGCTACCAGTTGGAGACTTGGTTCTGCTTGATCTTGTGAGCTTTGGTAGTAATATTTTTGGTGGGCTTTCAAGATTGAATGCACAGACAAGATGCCCAGGGCAGAACTCCTGCCAGTTGATACTGTCTCAAGTATCTGCTGACAATCAGGAGCCTTATGTCAAGGTTTGCATCTATTCATTACAGTTATTCTTGTCAGATCTCACTGGGCACCTTGGTATTATGAGTGGTATCACGGGTGGCAGTTTCCCCATCTTAGCTATGGCTGGAACTCATGGAGTGTGGAATGGAGTATGAGTGACTTTTGTAATTTTGTCTTGAAATGGAGAAAAGAGGCGGAATCTGGATACCCCCCCCCAAACTGTCTAAAGGCTCAGACTAGTGGCATGCATCTAGCAGCCTTATTTTTTTTTACATTATTATTATTATTATTATTATTATTATTATTATTATTAAAATACAAAAGAGAACCACAAAACAAATATAAATCAAAAACATCAGAAACATAAGCAATTATTATAGCAACAGTAAAAAATACAAAAATCAGTTGATATAAAATCAGTTAAAATCCTGGGCATTTTTTTTTTTTTTTGGAAAATGTCTAAAACATGGCTCTCCGGGCAACTAGGTCAGGTGGTGGCATATAAATAATAGTAATTATTATGAAGAAAGCCAACAGAAGGGCAGGGATATTTAGAGATGGACCTCTGGTGTCAGACTTAACAGGTAGGTTCCTTTTTTTAAAAAGAAAAGAAAGCTAAGATTTTCAATGAATATATCCCCTCCAAATACACCTCTGTGATGATGATGGAATTAAAATACAGTGGTACCTCGGGTTACATACGCTTCAGGTTACATACTATTCAGGTTACAGACTCCGCTAACCCAGAAATAGTGCTTCAGGTTAAGAACTTTGCTTCAGGACAAGAACAGAAATAGTGCTACGGCGGCACGGCAGCAGCAAGAGGCCCCAATAGCTAAAGTGGTGCTTCAGGTTAAGAATAGCTTCAGGTTAAGTATGGACCTCCGGAACGAATTAAGTACTTAACCCGAGGTACCACTGTACCCTGTTCTTCTTCAGTAAGAGAGAAAATGGGAGACCAGATTGTATCAAATGTATCTTTTTAGGAGATAGCAGCCTTAATCATGTGTACATTGAAACATGAACTTCTAGCAGTTTCTCCCTTACCAACTTCTTTATTTATGACATAACAAGGAAAGCCATGTCTAAAGGAGACCTAACCTAGGAAAATTAGGCTGAGCAGAGGTTTGAATGTACAACATCCAAACCCAACATGCATTTGTTTGGGGGGGGTGTGGAAAGAGAACAGAACTGAAAAGACTTCCACCAATTCATATAAGTAACAAACAAAATACTGTAAATAACACCACCAGAGTGCATGCTACTACTTACGGGATGAATTGTTTAGATGCTGGTCCTGAAGTGTGTGCAATTCTCCCAACAATTTGTCCATTTTTTGCTTTTTACCCTGCAATGCTATCATCTTACTGAAGAGTTGGGCCTTTTCTTCAGACAAATGCTCAGACACAGAAGAAATCCTGCTCTGGGAAACCTCCCTGGTTAGAGAAAGACTCTCTGCTTGCCTTCTATTATCTGGAACAGGTTGAACCTAAAAGTAGACATATTTTATTCAAGTTAATATCAGAACACTTAACACTACAATCCTATTACCACTTTTGGGAGAGTAAGCCTTCTAATCACAGAAGGGATTGAGATCCAGCAGAGGTTCCCGCAATTGGAAAGAGAGCTGGACAACATAAGCAATTTCCCTGTTCTCTAGTAGCCCCTCAAATTACCTTCCACACTGTTTCAAGGGTTCCCCAAACCTACCACAGCAGCTTTTCAGGGCTGCAGGGAGAATGATGAATTGGCAAAAAAGTCTCCTTCCCCTTTCACTTGTGGAAACATCTGATGTGCAAAGTTCTGTTGAAGGGAATGCTGGATTCAAGGGAATGGGACTTCCTTCAGACATGTTTGGAATTGTGCTGTAATCTTTTTTTAAATGGCTGTTTTCGATGACAGCATTTCATGTAACAAAATTCCAAACAGTTGTCACAGTTTGCATCAGTCCACCCACCATTTTCCTTTCAAAGCAGTCAAACAAATCAAGAGAATTTTTTTAATGGAAGTAGATTTATTGAAGTGTTTTGTTTTTTTAAAAAAGATGAAAACTAAATTTCTGCATTGCAAGGAGTTGGATTAGACAACCCTCAAGACCCCTTCCAACTCTACAATTCTATGGTTCTATGAAAAAAAATTCAATCCACATTACTTTCAACAGAAGGCATTTCAAGAAAAAAACACTTCAGCAATGCAAACACGTTAGCACTATTCATCAGGCTGTAGGAGAGAAAAAGATGTGATGCAGTTACTTTGCTGACAGAACACAGTTTTGCTGAGATATGCAGTTTTGCTTTTTTCAGCTTCTTCTTTTCTATCATACTTTTTGGATTTCTAAGCCAACAGTCTTGTTTCTGTTGATATTATATGTTGCCCTGATAGCCTTTTTGACAAAAGGGCAGGATAAACTTATCTTAACTTAAAAAACGAAGATTCCATGGAAAGTGCTAATAAAGGAATCGATAGCAACTGGCAACAATCAATACTATAATGCTCACTTCTGAAATGGAATTCTCCATAGCAGAAAGCAAGCCATTTTAGACTGACTTGATTAGCAATATAATCATGTACATACTAAATATAAAAAAGGGTACCTGAGAATCATGAAGCTGGTTGTGAAAGCGCTGAATTAAATCATTTAATTCCTCATTCAGCTCTGATGTTAGACTCACTCCTGAAATGCTACCAGTTGTTTCTGTTACAACTACAGGTGGGAGAGGAAAATGGAAAATTTTATTGAAGTGCTTAAGTAAATTTGGAACTTATTAAACAGAGGCTTTTTAATCATACGAAATAGGGCATACAGAAAAGGCATTCATGTAACAAACTGTGGAATCCGAAAGACTTTTAAAGATGTGGAAATTATTGTTTTTTCCACTGGGGGACTGCAACTCCACTTCATTTTCTACTGATTACTAGAAACCTGAATCATAATACAGAATTCAGCATGCCCCACACTAACTGCCTGCCACTTTCCAAATGTTTCTCAGATTCTCCTATCACTGTTACTTATTTAGGCTGTTCATATGACATAAAGCACTCTTATGCGTTCTGTTTTCAGCTCATAGGAGGGCTATAAACCAGAGGGTGATACCCAATAGTCACAATTCAGGCCCAGTGAAATAGAGTAATTTATGTCTTATGAATTCAACGGATCTACTCTGAATATGTGGGTATTTACCAGAATGCACATTCTCAACCTATTTCATTTAACATGCTCTGGAGTAATTTCTTAGGTTCTTATTTAAGAAACACCACCATTAAAGTGAATAATTAAATTACTGGAAATGCAATAAAAGGTACAACATCTGAGACCTTCAAGTTAGCTCAGCTGGTTAGTGTGGTGCTGATAATGCCAAGGTTGCAGGTTTGAACCCCATATGAGAGAGCTACATATTCCTGCATTGCAGGGGGTTGGATTAGATGATCCTCAGGGTCCCTTCCAACTCTGATTCTATTATATCAAATCAATACTTTAATTGCAGATGAAGAGGTCTTTTGTTCAGGTATCTAAACCTCAGCATACCAGAATCATCCATGACAGCAATGGCTTGTTCTGCTTTATGCTGCAGTGCAAGCAGAGCAGCTTGTCTCCCTTGAAGAGCTTTCAGTTGTTCCTGTTGTTGTAGCATCCTCTTCAATAAATCATGTTGCTTCTTCAAATTTGCAAGCTCTTCTGTAGCCTCCTGCTGAGGATCTCTAGCCTGAAAAATATAAAGGGATAAAAATGAAAATAAAATAAATGGGATCAATATTCAGCTGCCCATTAGCAGGTAACTTAAATTTTTAGACAGTCGGTGTGGAGAAAACAAACCTGAACCTCTAAATATGTATGGTGTTTTCTTTTCAGAAAGATGAATCCATGTTATTATCTTAAAATGTAGTGAAAGCAAAATTCAGTTTTCTGATATACTTGCTTCTTCCCACCCAATAATGTATTAATTGGAGTTATATTCAATCCTTTTAACGCCATGCTAAAATTTGGTATGCCATTGCAAGCTCTCAGCCCTTACAGCAAAATCCTATACTTACAAAGAAGTACCACTCTTTTTATCAGGCCTTATTGCCATAAGTAAATAGGATAGTACTAATATATTTGGATATGATCCTGCCTTTTCTATTTAAAAAAAGCTTGCATAATAGCTTCCATGCAATGACAAATCAGAGTTATCCAACAAGAGCACTGTCATTCTATTTATTTCAATGGGAGATAGTCAAGCATACAACTTCCACTGAAATGAAACTACTCAAATTGGTATGAAGTGCAACACTGATTATGTAAAATCCTGTATTACAATGAAAACTGAGGAGAAAAAGAAAGCCACCAAGAGAAGCAAAGAACAAATCAGAATTCTTATCACACAGCTTAAATATCTTCCAAAAAATGCAAGCACAAAATAAATTTCCTCATCTTTAATTCCTCATTTAAATGTTTTAAGATAAATAATTGGACTGGGGAAGAGAAATAGAGATAAAAAGGAAATGTTAAAAAAGCAAATCCAAACAACCCCAGTATTAAAGGGTAAGAACTTATGATCATGCCAATGGTTCAGAGTCCACATTCAGTTACCATTTTAGAAATAATCAACCTTTTTTTGGGGGGGGGGAATGATAAAATGTTTACTAAAACAACAACATATATGCCCCATTAACACTATTTTCTTATGAAGTAAGAACAATGTGTGACAGAGAAAGGAAGATATCTGAGCTGAGATAATTATTGTTGCTACATTATTCTTTAACTTATTTGTTTGAACAGGCCTTTAAAAAAATAAATGCAAATGCAGCAAAGCAGACAGAAGAATAATTTCACAGATAAATAGTGCATAAAGTCAAGTATTTAAAAGAACAAAAGCAATCATTGAATGCACATCAAACTTCTGTTACAGAGTATTTATTATAAAGAAAAACTAGGAATGCAGACTGAGCCCCTATATTGATGTCCAAGGCAATATTTGGTAGTGTACCTTTGAGAGTAATCCAGGTTCTTGGCTATTAATCCTACTAGACCAGATTTCCCTGCCATTCAGAGCAGCTCTGTCATTTTTCACATTTGGACTTGCTGTAACGGCCATGTCTGAAACCTGTCCTTGAGAAGCTGAATTCCCTAGTTTGTCCTCAATGCAGGGCCGAGCTCTCAGACTAAAAGATACCTCCTTTATCAAATAGTTTAGTAAGTTAGACTCTGAACATATATTTCTGCTAAGCATAGTTTAAGTTTATAATACCGCTGCCCTACTCCAGTTGTAATTTGTCAACATACCATAATACCCAGGACCTGCTTTTAACCCAAACATGCATCTGGGGAACCATTTCTTAATCTTTTACAAAGATATTAGCATGGTGGTAGTGCTCCTGTTCGGACCCACCTTGGATCAGAGCACAACCCACTAAAGGGTCCCAAAACCACCAACTAAGCCCCCAAACCCACTGAAGACCAGTGACTTAAAATATATTAAGCATGGGCATGGTTCGACAGATTTCTTTTTACAAAATGTTAAAGATGTCAAATGTTACGTTTCAGAGGACACATGCATCATGAGCAGATCTCTGAATCTCCTTGTATATGGCTCCTTCCACCAAACTTCTTCTTAACTGCTTTTTAAACTCTCAGAAGCTGAAAGAAGCTGTTTGAGGATTTGGCAGAAGGGCTCCCAACTTCTTCCAGAGTGTCATGCGGCAGATAGGGAAACTCCAATATCAAATGATTTGCAAACATGAATAAATTGCATGGTGGCACATGTAATTTCTTTTGACTGTGACAAAAATATTATGACTGTGGGTATACAAGTTGCTTAGAGGATAAACTGCCAACTAAGAAGCTATGGCTATAGTCCGAAGCATCTCACCAGGACTGCAGTGTAAAAGCTTATACGTTCTTTGAGGTCATTCTTTTAGTAACAACGAGGTACAAATAAGCAAGGAATGAGATTGCAAACAGGTTTTAAAACATCATTCTGAAGATAATCCTAAATATTGTTTAGGGAATGAGGAATGTGCAGTAACATGGCTTCAACTTCAAACCTGCCTTGTGCTTAATTCCTGGTGGCAAGCCTTTGTCTACAGACCATAAATACTGAATAAAGGGTGAATAGTATTCCAAAACATTAAGTTTTGAATTGCTATTCAAATTGGGGATAAGGGGGACTACATGGAGGAGATAGTGAAGTTGGGGATAGGAAGCTGGCTACAGTGGGAAGCAGGAGGGAGAGAGGAAAACCCAGTTTTCTGTTTCACTGTAGTTAGAATCCAGGCCGTTATGACTTAAAATTGTTACATTTATTTTAATGTTTCCAGAATTTGTAGCTTATAAGAAGTTTTCCTGGACTAAAATTAGATTCAGAACATAAGTTATCTGGAGAGAGAAATGCATCTTCATCTCTAGCAACTTAATTACTAAAAAGAAGCTTACCGTTGTATCTGAAACTTCAGACTGCACATCTATGTTTAGCGATGTGCTCTCAGCTACAGAACCAGATCCCACAGCTGAATCTATAGTCCGACCATCCTCCTCCTCATTTTCTCTAGCCTGGAATATTTTAGTGGCATAAACAAAAAACTACATAAATGGGGTAAAGGGAACATTAAGGGGAAAATATGCTACGTTTTAGATTCATCCCCCGTACTATTTTCTCACACCATTTGAAAAAGGCATTTAAGCTTTCCAACTTACAAGCATCTTCTGCAAAAATTTTAGGTATGATTTCTCCTGTTCTTTTAGATGATCTATGAGATGTGACAAGCGTTCCACATTAGCAGATCTCTCATTTTTCTCAACTAGATCATCTCGCATGGAACTGGCTTTTGCAATATAGTCACGAATTTGAATTAGTCTGCTCACAATCTGAAAGTCCAAAAAACAGTGGAGTCAATAATCTGTGATGGGCAAATACCAGTGATGTAGCAAGTGTAAAATGTTGTTATAAAACTACTGGTAATGGGATATATAAACACCACAAAAACCAAAGTTACACCAGCTACAAAGGTTAGACCCATTTTTTAAAAGCACACAAACATTACATACAACAATTAAAAATGCACTTCTGTGACTATGACTCCAACAGTGCAATCCTGTGTCTACTTAGAAGTAAGACCAAGTTCAATGGGGGTTACCATTACTTAGTCCATACAAGCCATGCTGGCACATGGTGTTGCCTTCTGAAGTTTTGATTTTATTGTTTTATATTTTGTATATAAAGCAGTACAATAATGCTTTAAACTGATAAAATAGATGGCAATCCTGCATTTTAATTTAAAAATGTTTATGGTATTTAAAATGCTACAGAAATAAACTAAACCAGTCCAATTGCTTAACATCATTTTTTTGCTAACAGGCCTCTAGATGAAAACCATGTTTCAATTAAACACATTCTTAAAAAAAGAAAAGTGTAATATGCCCATAGCGTGCACTCTCTCTAGTTTCTCAGCAAACATTTGCCTTATGTTCATAATAGACCTTCAAGAAAAAAAATACTGTTTTAAGGAGCACTCATTAAATATTTCATTAAAAGATCTTTTTCAGTATGAATTGGATAATTTAACCACTAATATCACCTGACTACTGTCCACTGCTGGTTCGCCTCTTCCATCTTCTTCAATAGAGACAGGACAATTCTGTAACAAATCCTTACTCAAGGCAGCTGTAAATAAGTCTTTATATTGCGATGATCCCCCAGTTTCTTGTGTCTGAGAACTTGTTGCAGCATCTTTGCCTTTGTTAGTATTAATCTGCAGTGACAGGAAGTTGAATGGCTTTCTGCTTTCATTAAGCTGGCGTTTGTTGTTAGCAGCTGTTGCTCTGCCCTGAGAATCACTTCCAATGCTTCTCTACATAAGAGTGAAAAACCACAAAATGACTTACAGCTTTCTTTCAAACACTGCTCCAGTTAATAAACTCTGTGGGGTTCTTCTGGATAAAAAAAAAAAGAATGACAATTTTTCCTCCCAGAGCAATGAATTGAGTTGCATTGAGTTGAGATTAAAGAATTCATTATTATGGCAAAACAACATTTTAGAGACTAGTCATATATACTCCAGGTTCTCCCAGCTTAAGCTTTGTCCCCATCCTCCTATTCCTATTCCTAACTTCCTAGTTTCTTTATTCCCTTCTTGCTAATATGAAAGGAGTGGGGACAGAGTTGAGTTCAATCACTACCCCGGCCCTATTATCTTCTGACTTGTAGCCAATGTAACACCTTGCAATGAGATCCAGAATCGGGAGAACCCCCCCTCCCCGTGTTTGTGCATTTGTTTGTGTACATAAAATACTCAAATCCAGTATCATCCAATGAGGCAGAATGGCGGGAGACTCAGAACAGATTTATTCATGTAGCCCATGGTTACTAAACACATTATTAGTTATCATAAATTGTAGCGATGGCTGCCAACTTGAATGGTTTTTAAAAGGGGATTGGATAAATTCATGAAGGATAAGGCCACCCTACTGATGTCTTCACCTCCAGTGTCAAAAGCAATATGCTTCCGAATGCCAGTTACAGAGGAATGTAAGTGGGAGACAGTTTTTGCTCCCATGTCCTGCTTGTGAGCTTCTTATAGGCATCTGGTTGGTCAGTGTGAGACTAGATCAACAATTTTTATGCTGTTAACCGTAGGTTTCCTTTATCTGCAGTAGAGAACACAACAAGGTACTTGAACAGAGGAGCAGCAGAGGATCCAGTTGGCTCATTTCCTACTTACGCATGGTCTAAGAGTTATGAAGATAGTGTCTATAGCCATAACTGGAAAATATGGAGAGGCAAGCAATGCTGTCACGCTTGCTTAGAAGCTAACAGCTGCCCAAGTGCCTGACAGTGAACTTTGCAGCTGACCTTTTCTCTGCTCTTGTCAGACAGGATTAAAATTTAGCTGCGAAGCGCACAGCAGGGCACTTGGGCTCATGCTAGCTTCTGCACCTCCCTCCTGCCTCTCTACACATGTAAGACAGTGGCTAGACACTAACTTGGAAACCAGGGAGGCCACCCAGATCACTTTAGTAAAAACAAAGCACATACCTGATCTAAATCACTGAAGTTTATTCTTTGTTTAAGTTTTTCAAGTTCTGCCTGCTCTGGAACAGACATTTGGGTAATGTATCTTGTATGAGGGAAAGTATGAGGTGTCTTTGACTTTTTCCGTCCAATTCCTGGTGTCGATTCTGGTGAGATGTCATTAGTAAGTCTTGTTTCACTTTCACCGGTAACCTTTTTCCTGTTTTTTTCTGAAGATCTGTTGGGCCTCTTTGGCTGACCGCCCCAGCCCTTAAAAATCAAACAAAGAAACAAAACCATGTACGCCATCGTTAAAGAAAAAGGATTACTTAAAATTCATGATTCTTCCCAATACCACACAAATTGCCTTTAATTTTTTAAAAACTTACTTCCATTTTAAAGCAAGTGTTCAACATGCTGCAATCTACTACCATTTTTCAACAACACTGTGAAACCGATTTCAAGCATACGCTTTAATATTTATATAGTTTTCGTAGAAGCATCATATATCCTTAAAACTGCCTGTGGAACCCACTTGTCAATACAGGCAATCCTCGTTTTGTGCAGGGGTTATGTTAGCAAAGCACATACAAGTCCACTCTGCCCCTTTCTGTGATGTCTTTATAACGTATTGGGCCCACTTCCAGGTCCAGCGTCATCCACGATAGTGCACCATTCGGATGTGTGTAAATCAGTCATTGCCTGTATCTAGAAGAGCTTAATATTCATTTTTTTTGTTCTTGTTTTTATTTTGTATTTTTCTCTTGTGAACCATGATAAGATCTACAGATGAAGGGTGGCATACAAATTAATAATAAGTATTAAGAGAAATAATAAGTATTCAAGGAAATTAGTGCTATACCGTGTTGTTTAATCGATCATCAAGGCTCTCATTGCTCCAGCCAGGTAAGTCACGATCATCCATTCCTTCTTCAAAAGGGCTGCCTCCTGCTGCCATGTTATGTTATTCACCACTGAATAAACAGATACCATTATAAGACAAATCCACTTTAAAAGGGCCACATTTCCAGTCTGTACTAAATGCTAGACACTGGGTAAGTCAGATATAACAGGAAACAATGGTCTCTTCCTATGTGAGTGAGCATGCACATGTCCTGGGATCACACAGGCTAGTTCATGTCACCTTCACATGGTTCATTAATTCTGAACCAGCCCTGGTCTCTAATGTTTGGTTCTGCACACTAAACTTGTTTCCATACTAAGCTTATTTCATATACAGGGATGAGTTGATTCAGTGGATGCAGCATTTTTAACTAATGCAGATTTATATAGAAATAAGTTCCAATCCACCATCTTTAATGACACTTACTCCCAAAGTAAGTGAATATAGGGTCATTCTACGTCAGTTCAACGTGGTCATGCCACCCACCATCTCGGATTTTGATGAAAATGGTGTACAACCTTCCCTCATGGTTGAAAGAAACCCCCTTAAATTTCCCCCCTCTATCTCAAACAGTTTTAATTTTATAGCACTTCAAAGTTTTGTGAAATCTGTGTTTCTGTTCCTTTTAAGATCCTCGACCTTGTGTGCATTTTATATTTTTTCTCCATAACCAATGATCAGATCTCTTTGAAATTTTACACAGAGCTCAGTAACATGATGAGGATTTCAGGAAAACACACACCAGCACTCAAAAGATTTTATAAATGCCTTAAAAAATGTATAAATATAGGTTTTTGGTGGAAAAATGAAGTTTAGAAAACCTAAATTTTCAGCGTGAGGGCACGATGGAATCAAAAGTTTTTGATGGTGAAAATTGTTGCAAAGATGTTTTTACTTGCTTTCCCAGCTACCCCATTCTTGTTCACCTTCCAAGCGGCTATTTCCAGATGAATCCTCTTATAAAAGCTTTGTTGCCCTGACATGCTCTTAATTTCCAGAAAGACTAAGAGATTGCACATAGGCTGGCACTAATGTCCTGTACAAGTCTGTGATTCCTCACTAAACAGTCAAGCAAAAGCTATGCTAAGTGGAAATTCATAAAGGGCCATATAACAAGTTTACAGTACTTTCAATTGTTACCAAACTCTGAATTTCCATCTTCCAGTTTGCTTTGCACAGAGGAAAACTGACTAAATCCCAGAGCCCTGATCCAAAAACACTTGCAGTACAATCCTAAACATGTTTACTCAAAAGTAATTCCTGCTGGGTTCAACAGGACTTACTCCCACGTAAGCATGCATAAGAACGAGGCCTTAAAACCCTATTAAAATTAGAGCTTAATGCACATAACAGTGCAATGCCAGGATCCAGCAGTGAAAGCTGAAAAGTTTAAGGTGCTGTAGAGCATACTATTTAAAATATTTTAAATGGGTACAAAAAAAACCCATGTCCAAAGTGTTCGTTCAACAACAGACATCACAAAGCCAAAACAAGTATGGTGAATTTTCCTATAAGATCCATCCATATTTGAAATGTAACACAGATACAGCACAATTCAATACCCCAAACTGCAGTCATCAAATATGGACAGCAATGTAAGATCAAATTATGCAAAGTAAGAGTCCTATAAGCAGTTGGCAACATCTAAGGTCAGCCTCAAGAACTCTTTTGTCCACCAATGTCACACACAAAAGTGCATAACCAAAATGTCAACAGAGAAAAGCTATCCTGATAACCTTTGGCTGAAATCCTATGAATACTTTCAAGAGATTTGGGGTTGGACAGGAGAGGATTAATGGATCCAGGAGACTGCCTTAACAGTCAGAGGTGGAGGTAGGTGTTCAGGGAGCATCCCAGGGGGGTGCTGCCCGCGGTGAGCATCCCAGGGCGGCAGCACAGTAACGTCACCCCCCTCAGGGATGACACCCGGGTTCCTCGCCCAGTGTTAACAGTCCTCGCAATGTTGCCAAGTATCTCCTTTGCTAGGGAAGTAACAGGTAAATGGCCCACAACAGAGACTGTTCTGGAAGCTTGAAAGCCATCTCTACCAAGTCCCTAGCCTGGGCGATGGGGCAAGATGTCTGTAAAGAAGAATAGGCTGCCACTTGAGTCAGGCTGAGAAGCAAAAGAGAGCTGAGCTCTGAACTCTGTAAACTAACAGCTGATGGGGTGCTTGCTGTCCCCATAGAGATCTAATGTGAGAGAAGTGGACTTCAGGTTGGGTGCTCCTGATGTATCTTTGTTCAACCTGTATATCTGTAAATAAATGCAAATATTGCAAAATACAGTGATCTCCTTCCAAACGAGACTAAATACAGGAAAACACTGCACCCCTCAAACTTACTAGGAAATGAACACAACTGAACTCAAGGATCAGGCTGTCAATGACCCCAAATTCTTGCTCCCTTTTGAATCCGTCTGCCCCCTTACATTAGAAATTATCTTCCACATATGATATGTCCTATGGTTATCACAGGAATGAAAAGACAGTGAGGCACTGTTGTTCTTGCCTGATCAATAACACAAGTATCATTTGCAACTGGCAAAAAACACTGTTCTATACTCTAAAGCAACTAATAGTCTTTCCCAGTTGGCCTGACTTGCTAGATATTTTGCATTCACTTTGTATCAGCCCAATTTACAGCCACCCTCAGCTCTCAAAAGAAAAACAATTCAAAGACGCACATGCATTTAAAACTGTTTTCATTAATTTTGAAACAAGGAAGAACTTCTTAGATCTCGCTAAGATTTTTTAATTTTTACTGTTACAGTATTTTCCATAATTGTAGAGCAGATTCAAGCAACAAGATCTGTTGTACGTTACTGTGACGACATACAGAGGGTTATTATTATTATTATTATTTAAATGTGTATACCGCCCTTCATCCTAAGATGGCAAGGTGGTTGCCTAGCAAACTCTGTAAACAACCTCAGGACAAAGAAGGCAGCAGCCAAGTTGCTTGTTCTATGTATAAAGCAGGAAAGGTAACAAAAGGTATGCAGCTTTAAACTTGAAGTACTGGTTTGCACTTCTGATAGAAAAGTCTACACAGACCAGGCACTGCTGCATAACTTGTACTCATGTGAACCAACCTGTGATCTTTGGATGAAGGGTAGCATACAATTTAATAAATAATAATTGAATTGCAGAGTTGTAAGGGACCCTGAGGATCATCAAGTCCAACCCCCTGCAATGCAGGAATATGCACCTGTCCCATACAGGGATTGAACCTGCAACGTTGGCATTATTAGCACCATGCTCTAACCAAATAAACTCTCCAGGCTATAGTAATAAATAATTAAATGTTGGCTACCATTGGGAAGCACTGAAGCTGGACTACATCCACCCAAACAAGCCTCTTGCTATAAGAAGCTTGCAGTTAAGCATATATAATGGCATATTGCTTCCTAAATTTCAGTTCTGGCAGTTTTAGCAGAACCACCAATGAAAGCAGCAGCACAAGGGAGAGCTTTAAGATACCATGGTTAACAGGAAGCACCTACCCTAACCAGTTTCAGAAACTCAGATATGAAAATTGGGAGCTAAATGGTATCTTAAACCTAGGTTATGGTAGCAACAATGGAATGTCTGGGCACTTCTTTTTTAATAACAAGAATACAAAGCTGAAAATGAATGAAGTGCAGCTAAAATAGTATGTTCATTTCCCACATGGTCTGGTCCTTCCCCTGCCCTCCCCAGTAATATTCTTAAAGAGGGTCTATTCTCCAGTCTTCAGAGAGTAGCTGGAAGTGGGGAGGCAGAAAAAGGTCCTCTTTTCCTTCCACTCTGCTGTTTTCATCTGAAATCTTAGGCCCAGAGCTCAGACTGTGAATGACATCCCCGGTCGCAAAACTCTGCCTGGAACAATGGGAGTTTCGAACGCAGACCCCGACACAATTCTTTGGCCAGGTCAACCGCAGCTCACGACCCTCGGAGTTAATCATAAGGCCCAGCCCCCTTCCCCTATTATTACCGAGACTGGGAAACAACCTGGGATGGATCCCCCCCCCCAATTACAGCGGCGGACCTAAACCCAGTTCCCTAAAAGGCAGCAATCGTAAGGAAACGATCTTAGCCGAGCCCTTTTACCCGCGGCCAGCGCTGTGCAGGCCCAGTCAGGCAGAGAACCGAGCCCCGAGCTCTTCTTCCAACCACGGCCGCCCCAGCGCGACTGCCGATTCCTCCTTACCTGCTGCTTCTCAGGGGCGGGGTCGGAAAGACGGTTGGAGGGGCGGAGCCAGGGGCTCAGAAATCCCCGCTTGAGATCGGCGGCAAAGTCCCGATCGCGGCGGAGAGAGGATGGAGGAGGAGGAGGAGCAAAGCGGGGGGGCGGGACCCTAACGACCCAAGCAGCCTGGCTTCGGACCAATTAGGAAAGAGAACACTCCGTCTCCTTGGAGACAAGGCACCCCCTCCCAACGAGGCGCAGGGGCGGAGCCTGCCAAGGGCGCCGCGCGGGGCTCTGGAGGTGGAGCGGATGGACACGCCCCCCTCCGCACCAGCGCGCGGTTCCTGAGGCGCGCGCTCCCTCAGGCGGGCCCACAGAGGCACCCCTCCCCATCATAACACGCGCGCGCGCTTTTTGTTTTGCCTCCCGTTATCTCCCACCTCAGGGGGCTGCTCCTTTTGAGGGGGTAAAGGGCGCAGCCGAACCTCGCCGCCTTCCGTCCTTCTCGGCCGGCAGCTCCCGCCGGCGCCCTCGTTCCATAAACGGAGCGGGAGGCTGCTTACATGACGGGGTCTCCCCTCACATCCCCGTTCCAACGGCCGTCCCCGCCGCCATCTTGGTGAAAGGAAGGCGGCGGACGGATACGTACCGTTACTTAGTCGCCCCTCCGCCGGGGAAAAAAGAGATGCTCTTCCGCCGTCGGCTCGCCTTCTCTTATCTCTTCCCCGCCCCCTCCTCCTCCTCGTCCCCTCCCCCGGGTCACGTGGCCCGGTCCTCCTGAGGCTACGCTTCTTCCTCGACGGGCGTTAAGGAGGCGGCGGCGGCGGAGGGGCCGCCTCGAGCGAGACTCGCGCGCTCGAACTACGTTTCCCAGAGCGCAGCGCGCGCGCGCGGCCCCCTCGTGAACCGCCCGCCGGCCTCCCCTCGAGTGAGTCTGGGGAGCGTAGTTCGAGCCTGTGTGGCAGAGCGCGTTGCATTGTGGGATATCGGGCTTTCGTGAGGAGAATTGCTCGACTTGCTGAGGAGCCTTTTCAAAGTGCACGGATGCCAAGTCTCCTTGCTAAGTATCGGGCTGCCGATTGCGGTGATTCTGCAATAGGTTTTCGCACTGGCTGATAAAATTGCTGCGTTTCTCTTGTGTTTCTCCTTTCTAAAACCGCGGATTCAATAGACAGGCGCAGAATCACCGGTTACTAGCAATACAGTATACATCTTCTAACGGAGATGCTACCTTTGGGCATGGTTGAATTGTTTCCACTCTTTTCTCCTGGTCCATCAGGGCTGAGCTCGCTGACTGGCAGGAAGGGAAGAAAGGTGGAACTTTTACACTTATTTATTGAATTTATATACTGCCCTACACCCGGAGGCCACAAATGCAATTTGCACACACAAATCTGTATTCAAAAAGGCAGAATAGCACCATATATGTAATCTATTTTTTAAAAAAGGTA
This sequence comes from Podarcis erhardii, assembly GCF_964252035.2. NCBI lineage: Eukaryota > Metazoa > Chordata > Lepidosauria > Squamata > Lacertidae > Podarcis > Podarcis erhardii. Next base: position 22,899,963 of record NC_138512.1, read on the forward strand.
AAGGACCTCTGGACGATTAAGTCCAGTCACAGGTGACTAAGGTGCGGCGCTCATTTCGTTTTCTTAACTTTCTTTAAGGGCTTAGAAGCTTACTTTTAAAAAACAAAAACATGGCACACCACCTCAGTCTCTGAGCAGTGCAAGATTTCTCAGTTGCCTACCCAGGGTTCAATTTCCTTGGAAGGAGGGACAGCAGAGACAGTGGAGTCTTTATTATACTGTACACCTTTAGGTGCCAGGCAAATTTTAATTTTCAACCAGGCCTTTGGTTGATTTGATTGACATTGTATGCGCTTTTAAGATGTGGGTGGTTTTTTTTTGAGGAGGGGTGTTACTGGGCTGTTTTTTATTTTCATTATGTATTTTGTGGTTTTATATTTCAGTTTTGTTCTGTGAACCGCCCTGAAACCTCCAGGTATAGGGCGGTATATAAATTCAATTAATAATAATAAGTGGTTTATTTACCTATTATTATTATTATTATTATTATTATTATCCATAGATGCCACCTGAGCCTACGGTGGAGGGTTTCATGTGCCTTCTGGCACAAAACCACTTCATTTGTTAGACTAAAGACCTTCATCAGCATCTGTCTCACCAAGGAACTACCCTGTCTGGCTTGTTGGAATCCTTCATTGGATTTTAACCCAGGCTAAGGCCCACAAAGGGATGCAAGTGGCGCTGTGGTCTAAACCACTGAACCTCTTGGGCTTGCTGATCAGAACCTTGCAGTTTGAAAGCACATCAAAAAGTGCAAGTAGATAAATAGGTACTGCTCCAGCGGGAAGGTAAATGGCGTATCCGTGCACTGCTCTGGTTTTGGAGTTCCGTTGCGCCAGAAGCGGCTTAGTCATGCTGGCCACATGACCCGGAAAAACTGCGGACAAACGCCAGCTCCCTTGGCCTGTAAAGCAAGATGAGCACCGCAGCCCCAGAGTCGTCTGCGACTGGACTTAACTGTCAGGGGTCATTTACCTTTACCTTTAAGGCCCACAAACTCACAAACTTCTGTTAACTGCCCTAAACTTAAAAGATCAGAAACCCCCTCACAGTTCTTATGAGATAATGGTTGCATTTATGTTGCAAACCACTTTGAGATTTTTCTTTAAAATATAAAGCTGTATAGAAATTTAAAAAATAAAAATAAATTTTAACACCTATTCTTTATCAAGCCATGTTAATTAATCTTGAGCAGATTAAATGCGATTCCGTATTGTGCCAGTATAAAAAATTCATCTGTCCAGCAGGTGGCAGAAGAACGTAAGGAAACTACATGTTTATTTACTAAAATATTATTGAGAGTTTATAGATTGTACAAAGTTATTATGTTCTTGTAAGTTTCATTTCTGATATGTTCTGTATCTTAAGACCACGCATTAAATAATTTTTTGGCACCCAAAAGACAGACTGAGAACTTGGGTCCCAATCCCATGCATTGCAGTGACACTGCAGCACTTCAGAAAGCAAAGCTATTCTGTTCTTGTGGTTCCTGTAAATAAAATTTAAAAACCACAAAGGATTTTCCTAATAACCTTTCTGAAAGCCTCATCTTTTCTCAGCTTTTCCCTTGGACTGAGTATTTTTAAAATCTGTCATTGTCTGTAGGGAGATAAAGGAGGAGAAAGGGGACAAGTTAAATTTAAAATTGGTTCTTGAGCTCTTAATCTGTCTTTATCTACATGCTGGCTTGAAATATTTCTAGGGAATTTCACCTTTCAGACTAATTGGTTTCTGTGAATTTTACTGTAAAATGGTTGTTCCTAAATAAGGCAGGGAAGGGGAAGAGGGAACACACAAACCCTTTCATCAGCCTGAATACATCCTGTTCCAGAATGGACTTTATCCAAAGAAACATCCAAAGAATGCAGGCAGGAGTATGTGAGGTTTCAAACAACCGTTGTTCAGACAAAGTGAGGAAGAGTTCTGTAAAATGTTTAAATCTTTTCCACACCTACACTACCAGAAAGTTACCTAATGAAGACTGTTTCTTTACATATTTTGTGTTAATACTCTTCAAGCAACATAGCCGTTTCTGACAATACCCAGTTCAATTAGACATTCTCCATTCCTTAGGTACTGTTGCAGGAAGTAAGATGAATAAGTGCCAAATTCTGAGAGCACATGCAAAAACAAGCTTGAGGGCATGATGTGCATTAATAATTGAAAAATTAAAAGAGCATCTGATAACAATCATTCCTCTGCAGTTTGAAATGCCCCTGATACTGAACTGCTTTCTCAACACCTTATGGCTTTAATTTAATGCATGTGTCAGCAGTCAGGAATCTAGAGTACCAAGCAATGTTAGAGGCTTCAAAGACAGAATGATTTTCTGTCCATATGAGCTCTTATCTTTAACGCAAAGTGCTCTGCCTAAAATGTTAAAAGTTTAGATAATGTTCACGTCTGATCTAAAAATGTGAACTCTTTTTGCAGTTGCATTCTGAGGGAGACTTCATGCCACAAATAAAGCTTTCCAAAAAGTCACGAAGCTTCAACAGAGAATGAAGTAATAGTTTATAATACACCTTGAAGAGTCATGTCCACTTTTACTCTGTAGCTTTGACTACAACAACAATCTCTCTTTGTTTTGCCTTATCATCCCTGCAGAACTGTAGATCCCCCTTCCAGACCACCTTGGGCAGGGATTTTCCCCCTCCTTTGGCAGGAAAAGGGGTGGCGAGAGGGAGGGGGTAATGTTTAGTTTGATTCCTTTCGCAATAAAAAAAATAAAAAGAAGAAAATATGTTCATCAGTAGTCAAATACCCTACCTGAACCTTAGTCTGATGTTTTGAAAAAACACAGGAAGCAGATGGATAAGATGCATCATCCCATTCTGACCTTTCTGTATTTTTACATAACAGCTCAAGGTGATTTGATGTCAGCATTCTGAGAAATGGCAAAGCTTGCAGGTGGTATTTAACGCATAGCAGTCAAGGTTTCTCAAAAATGAGCATAGTGCTAGTCTGTGGGACATTTGCAGCTAAATGACAGGTGTGTAACATTATCTTTTAAACACCGATAATCTTACCAGATCTGAAATTCAGCCAAATACAACACAAAAGCACAAATGATACAGCTTTAAAAACTAATGACATAAGTAATAATTTCTTTTCTCTAGAAACAAACACCTAAAAACTGGAAATAGGTGCAGGTCTTGAGCAGCTCTTGGGTATGTCACTATGTGGTTAAGAAGAAAAAGCAATGTACATGTCAAAAGTTTATAACGGAGAAAGAACTATTAATTAGAAAATGGTTCTTAGACATATCGTCAGACTTCTTCTGTGGTGACAGCATTTTTCAGAGATTAACAAGACAAAGCTATACATGATTACTTAGAAGTAAATTGCAGCTGTGTTCAGTGGAGATCTCCCTGATGCTTCCCTAAGGAAGTTGCATTGAACTGAAAGACCATTAGTCCATCTTAGTGTATTGCCTACACTGGCTGGCAGCGGCTCTTCACAGCTTCAGATGTGAGCATTCCCAGCCTTGATTCAATAGATATTGTGTGCCACATTACCTCCCACTGTTGCAGTCCCTAGCACAATTTTGGATTCTTTGGGAACATGCAAACATGCATTTATATATTCATATCCACCCGAGTGCTCATGTAGCCTTTTCAAAAGGCATTGTACAGCTGCCCATTACCTTTTGGCAATACCAAGACTTTTTCCATCCACTTGTCTGTTGTGGTTATGATACATAGGTGCCATTTCCCTGCACATAGTGACCTCACTGCTGTTATCATACACAAGATGAATACATTATCTCCCCATCTCACTGAACCTCCTGTGAGATTCAGAAGGAAAAAGCAGGGTCCAGTGGGATCTCATGTTGTACAACTTTACTTGGTGTCAAATGATGGAGAATGTAACTTTTTGTTTAGCAATAAACTTTTTATTCCCCCCTTATTTATTTTTTTCATTGCATGGTTGATCTTACTAGTATTGTATTTGTAATGTGGCAAGCTAGCAATGTTTAGGACAACTGCAACTCCTCTGAACATTCCTCCCCACTGACTCATTACAGTTTGGACGGTTCAGAAATTAACAGCAAAAAAACAACAACTATCTCATTCTGGAGAAGGCTGTGATATTCTTTGCATCAACTCCGAAGGGTCTCTCTCTCTCTCCAGCATTTAAAGGTAAATGACAAGACTGTTTCGAGGGTGGAGGTGATTTCTCTATCACCAGATATATATGCTGTACTTACATTAATTACATTGGTGTGCTCTAATGGGATTAATTGCTTAGTGAGCTGCTGGAAAAGAAAGTAAAGCAGCAATCCTCAATACCCTTACTGGAGAGTAAGTCTCATTGAGTGCAGTGCAACTTACTTTCAAGTAAGTATGCAAAGGCTTCCATGGCATGAGTTAATCCGAGCTAATATGTTTCAGTGGGTAGTGGGTGTTTCTAGACAACAAGAACAAAAGCAATTTTTTGCAGACGCTTTACAAGAACTAGCCTGATAAAATTGGCAAGGGTTGTGCCAATGTCATTTAATTTTATCTGGAAGGTCATGGGATTCAGGACTCCCAATCCCCACAGATTTGACTCAACGAATTGCATGAAGCTGACAAAATCTGTGTCAAATTTCACCTCATTTTTGCCATGAACCATAGCAGGAACAACTGTACTATAATTGCTCTTCTAGTAAATCCATAGCAAAGGGAGATTGCAAGGGCTGTGGGGGAGATATATAACAGAAAGGCAGAGTTACATACCATCAGCAAGCATCTTCTTTGGCGATCATTCATAGCCAAGGAGGATTGTCTTCCATGAACACAGTCTTAACAGTGAGTCCATAAGTGACTGTGGAGGCCAATTCTGGATCCGCACGTCCTTCCACAGTGGGGACATAGGTTTCCGGGCAGGAGTTGATCACGGTGAGGGTTTACCAAGCGTGCCTTCCTCTTAGCACATTTCTCCCTTTCATCCTGAGTTCGAGCGTCTTCAAAGCCCATGACACCTTTGGTAAAGGCTGTTCTCCAATTGGAGTGCTTGCAGGCCAGTGTTTCCCAGTTCTCGGTGTCTATACTACCCTTTTTTAGATTTGCCTTGAGAGAGTCTGTAAACCTTTTATTGACCACCAGCATTACGCTTTCCATTTTTAAGTTGGTAATAGAGTAGTTGCTTTGGAAGACAATCATCAGGCTTCCGAACAACATGACCAGTCCAACGAAGTTCATGTTGAAGAATCACTGCTTCAACACGGGGGATCTTTGCTTCTTCCAGTACACTGGCATTAGTGCGCCTGCCTTCTCAAAAGATGTGTAAAAATTTTTGGAGGCACCATTGATGGAATCTTTTGAGGAGTTGGAGATGGCGTTTGTAAGTGGTCCATGTTTCACCAGTGTACAGTAAAGTTGGTAGTACAATAGTTTTGTAAGCAAGCATTTTGTTTTCCCCAAATCATCAAGCATATCACAGGCTCTGCCCGCTGCATGTCAATATAGCACAGCACTTACCCATCTTGTGACATCATTATATGTGTTTCTTTGCCACTGCTAGCAATAGCTAATTATGTGGAGTGAAGGCAGGGAAAGGCATGATGTGATGATGTCGCAACAACACAGATCATTGTTACCTGCTGCACTCAGTCATGGGGAACTTAAACATGGCAGTGTGGTTTTTCTGTACCATCCTTTCGCTGCTATGAATGTGTTTTTTTGTAGCTAGAGCTCAAACCTGATCATTAGTCTTCTGTAATTAGTCAATATTTGGGAGTCCATACAATTTCTATGGGAAATCAGTGGGAACAGAACTCCCAGTTAATCTTACCTTATTTTGTATCTTGGACCCTTTAAGTTTTAGATCTTCAAGTGGTGGCAGCGTGACTTACGGTGGATTGTATCAGCAAGATTTCTACCATTTAGGTGCCAGGCAGAAAAAATATATTCACCCAGGCCCTTGATAATAATATTATTAATAATAATAATAATAATAATAATAATAATAATAATAATAAATTTATTGTCATTGCCCCCTCTCGGGGACAATGAAATTACTTGGCTGCTCCATCCACCCAGGTAGGGCACTCCATTCAAAATCAGAACAACTATAAAAACACTAATTAAAACAATACAGTATAATACAGCAAGGAAGATTAGATGACTTTCAAAGTCCAGATTTCCCATTCAGGGCCGAGATCGCTCTGGAGAAGAAGCTGTTCTTGAGACGGCTCGTTCTTGTCTTCATCGTCCTGTATCTCCATCCCGACGGCAGGAGCTCGAAGAGACAGTGACCAGGATGCGATGGATCTTTTACTATGTCCAGTGCCTTCCTATGGCACCTTGTGGCATAAATCTGCTCTAAGGTGGAGAGTGGGCAGCCAACACTGCTCTCTGCTGCCTTAACAACTCTGCACAACCCCATCCTGTCCTGGGTAGTACAGCTTCCGTACCACACACATAAGCCATAAGTGAGCACGCTCTCAATGGCACAGTGATAGAAGGCAAGCAGCCTTAGTTTGAGCCTTAGTTTGCTGCTTATCTTTGGATAGGGTGGTGTGGATTTGGGTCTGCTCTTTTATGCATATTCATTGGTGAGCATTTAGGTGGTTTCTATGTTTGTTTTTAATAGGAGTGCCAGCTTAGTCCCGTGATTGTGGGTGCCCAGGGCTGTGGGTGCCATGCACAGTGCATGGCCCTGGCACCAAAATTTGTGGTTGCCTGGCCCCTTCATGGGGAATTTTGTGGGTGCTCTGGCACCCGGGACCCCAGTGAGTTGGCACCTATGGTTTTTAATGTTTGTTTCTGCAAGTCACTTCAAGTTTACTTTCTGAAAAAAAGTGGGTAATAAATAGAAACTTTTTTTTTTTAATTAAGAACTAAGCCACATTGCATATTTGGGCTAAGGTGAGTTGCAGGTCTGTAAAGATGAGAAGACTAAAATTCTGTAAGCATTTATTTGGGATGAAGTTCCGCTGAACTGAGTGAAAATGCACTGGATTGTGTTGGATATCTTGCATATGATTTCAGTTTACAAAGCCAACAATTAAGGGGAATAACCCTTATTAAAACCCGTGCAACCCATTTCAGCTGTGTTTTAAATTACAATGAATTAGCTCTCTTGTACTGAAGAATTTTTTTTCTGTTGCTTCAGTTTCCACGTATGCCTAATTACAGTATTTCATTCTATTTACTTGTATTGTTTTGTTTCCCCCTATTAAAATATATCTCATTAAGGGAGGGAATCAAAATAGCAGTGAAGAACCTCATTCAGGCAGCAGTGTGATTTTAAGTGTGGCCTTAATATCTTTGGACTGGAAGTTTTAACTTCCCAAAGCAGCTAGATGCCTCTTCTTTGTTTTTTTATAGTTTGCTTTTTTTTAGTATATTTTTATTAAAGATTTCTTAGTTTACAAAAATGCATGCATTGTCTCTTTTTTTCAAGTTGTGTTTTCTACAGATCAGTTTCATTTGTTGTGAGACATTAGTGTTCCATACAGTGTTAGGTCAGGAAGAAAAGCGGGGGCATGGTAAAAGGGGGGGGGGGTCGGGTGGCAATGCTTCTCTTCTTCTACTTAGAGTATGTGTGGGGTTTTGTGTCAGCGTCACTTGTGTGGGTTCTCCTCCTATTCGCTTTTTGTATTTCCTTGGTGGTGAGAGAGGTTGGGGGTGGCCTAGGGTGTGGTTAGTTGTCTTTGGTTAGCTATTAGATTTGTTTTTGTTTTTGTATGTGAGTGGGGGTGTGGATCAGGTTAGCCCAGGCTTCCTCAACCTTGGCCCTCCAGATGTTTTTGAGACTACAATTCCCATCATCCCTGACCACTGGTCCTGCTAGCTAGGGATCATGGTAGTTGCAGGCCAAAAACATCTGGAGGCCCAAGTTTGAAGAAGCCTGGGTTAGCCAGATTGATTCATATGCTGTCGGTGGATTCTTGTGGTTGTCTTGTTGGGCCATGTATAAAGGGAAACCATACCGGGTTCTTCTATGCCTCTCTTTTGTTCAAGTTGAAAATGTTACTGGAATGCAACTGAGAGGCTTGAACACAAGGGCAGAACCACTCCGGCAAGAAGAGAAGAAAAAGAAAAAGAACAGTTTGGATTTGATATTCTGCTTTATCACTACTTGAAGGAGTCTCAAAGCGGCTAACATTCTCCTAATAATGGTGATTGCTGAATGTCATCATTGGCTAAATTGACCTCCAGATGTGCTGAGAAAATAAACTTGGCAATGATTCCACAGCTGCAGACACGGCATACATTTAGAACAAATTACTTCTCCCTAGGAATGCTGGGAACTAGGATCCAACGCCTTAACAACTTGCAGTTCCCAGAATACTGTGTGGAAGTTATGCTTTAAATGTATGGATGGTTGCAGCAACAGATGGATGGGTGAAGTAACTTTCTAACTTGACTGTAAGTGTTTCCAGACAGGAGCTTAACACCGCAAATGGGTAGTTTAGATCCACCCCCGCAATGTGTGCGCGACTAGCATCTGAGCATCCACATGTTGCCATAGACACAGGGCCGGATTTAGAATCAATGAGGCCCTAAGCTACTGAAGGTAATGGGGCCCTTTATATGTCTAGCTCTCCTTTGTCAACAACAAATTCTTGCTTTTTTGTGTTGAATATATGCTATATGGTAATTTATAGACCTAATAGGTATCTAAAGCCATTTCCACAAGCAGAATGTAGGCACCCTATATATAGAAATGAGCAAACCAGTGATATTTTGGGGAGCAGGCTAGCAGGCGGGGCCCATTACTTACATCATAGGAGCCTACACAACACAAAACACTGTTGCTGAATGTAGGTTTTATTTTATTTGTTGTGTATCTTATATTTTGGAAATGTACATCGTGGTTTTTTTTACTTTAAATTTTTTTTAGCCCCCAAGAGAGTGCAGTCCTAAGCTATAGCTTGTTTAACTTATACATTCCTGCTCTTGTCGCTGGTCAGAGAGAAAGTGGAGAACCAGAAATGCTATATGCTCCTTCCACCTCAGGAGGGGAGGGGAAATGACATCACATAGAGCCTTCTCTACCAATTACATTTCTATGGTATGAGTCTCTGCATGTCAGCAATACAACTCTGTAGCCTTAACCCCTCCTCATGCGCTGTTAGATTTGGCTGCTAATCTTCCACAATTTGATTCTCTCCAAGCAAAGCAGAGAGGAAGACAAGAGCACACATAGGCTTCCTCTTGTCTCTGTGTTGTTGTTTTTTTGAAAACAGGAGCATGCCACAAGTACTTTTTTGCATGTTAATACTCAGCCAGCACTCTTGTTTCTTTCCTACTTGGAGACGGGAGAAGCAAAGTGGATGTGATTTGAGCAATATGCACCATCATTTTTGCTTGTTCACAGTAAACCATAGTTTGGCATACTATGTCGGGTGAACCAGACCCTAGGGTTGAGGAGCACTTATTATTCTTTTATAGGCTATATGCTACATTAAAATATTTTAGTTCAGATGAATTTGATTTCTAGCAATGCACTTCTTGCCTCAGCTATGCAAATGAGGGAGCAAACAGCAGGTCCTTGATTTTTTCTGCAAATACAGTGCTGAGTCATCAACAGCTATGCTTGTACTTCCTGCTGACACAAGATGTTGTTTTGTTTTGCAGGCTCATCAAAATGAAAAAATGGAGTTTATTTCATTTGTTTCTCCAGACTGTATTGATAGTAGGCACAGCTGGTTTGGTAAGTTTAACACAATACAAGGAGGATTCATAGTTTCTTCTCACCGTATAATAGGGGGGAAAAATGAGCTTATTCATACTTGGATCCTGTTGAGTTCAGAGGTGACATTTGGCTTAAGCTGATAGTAGAATCATAAAATACTATAGTTGGAAGGGACCACAAGGGTCATCAAGTCCTACCCCTCAACAGAATTTATAATTGCTACTTTTATGCATTAAAAACGTCAGATCAAAACTATTCCCTCAGAGTTCCTGTTTTAATTCAAGATGGTTGGTTAGAGGGCTTGCTCTCCAGATAAGGACAGCTTCTTACCCAGAGTTTTTTTTTTTAGTTGAACATGAAAATATGAGTCTAAAGATATATTAAAAGATAATATGTAGACCAGAGATGAGCTGCATATGGTAGATTTCTGGAAGTAGCTCTTACTGAAGTCCTCAGATGTTCAAATATTCTTGTTATTATAATTTCACTGGTGATACTTGCAACAAAACATTGCAGATTGCAGCCTTATCCTCCATGAATTTGTCCAATCCTCTTTTAAATCCACCTAACCCCAAAGAGAACTAAAATTTAAGAAATCTGGACACAACCCTTGAGTTACAAAGAAAAAAATGCTTCTTTAATTGTTCTTAGTGGGTACTTCAAATGTTCTTAACTCGATACTGAGTATCTTAAGTTCCAAAGTACTAAGAATACACAACATTTTATCTTCATGATGTTCATGGAAAGGAGGAACAAGGGTGCCTTCATGGTTGGCTCTTTTAACCTGACATAAACCTTCCTCGAGAGAACGTATCGGTTGGATGTTGGCTTGTAATCGGCCATGCAAAGCTGTAAAAAAAAAAGTTTCTGCATGCAGCTGGGATAAATGTGATTGCATGTCCAGACCGCAGGATTTGACAGCAGCTGTTTAATATCTGGCTTGGAGTTTAGAAAAAAACCCAAAGTCAATAAAGTGGGCAGAGTCCGTTACACGCAATCTGTTTCCAATTAATGACATAGCTATGTTCTAAATAGCATTCCCCCTGATGATTATGTTATGTTTTTCACTGTTCCTTTCAAGGGGCTTTAAAAGGCAAAGGAAAACAATACCTGACCACTCCAAACCTGTGTACTTCTGAAGTCCTTTTTTCTAGTTCTGTAATGTTCCAGTTTAGCAGTTTAAAGTCCAGTTACCTGTGAGGCATTTTTACATGGTGGTGAACTGAAATGAGCAAGCCTCAAGAGCCTAGGACCTTGCAGCTGTGCTGCTTTCTGGTAATGTTTAGAGAACTGCCCTTGTGACTTTTCCCCAGAGGGAGCAACTCTGGCATTCTAAACATGAGAAACTCGCCATTGCCCTTAAATGACTTGTTGGAAAATCAGTGGGAGGCAAGGAGGCTGCTTATTATCTCTGATCTTATGTATTGACATTAATTGTTTGGAACCACCCGCCTTCCAAGCGCTTGGAGGCTTCTGAGAGATGGTAAATCTGCAGAACAATAGCCAGGGCCAGCCCGGAAATTTTGGTGCTTGAAGCAAAGGAAAAAATGGACCCAAGCCAACTTGACTGTTAGCTGAATCTTCCTTCGACACTGGTGATGGGACGACATCTTCCATTGCATTTGAAGGCAACAGGCTACTTTAGGGGTTGCGTGGGGCATGATATCTGTTGCACAAACCTCACTTATGCTACCCAACCCTCAGATGCTGCTGCTTGTGGGAGACTGCTGTTTATACCCATGGAATTTGTGTGGAGGGCCCTTTGGGGTGTCTATTCCGTATCACATTCTATTTTGCCTCTATATGGAGCCACTGGAGCTATCACCTAGGGATCTGGAGCACTATATCACATATACACTGTGTCTGAATTAGGAGAGGCTGGGCAGGTGTTGGACTAGTGTCCAGAGGCGGGGGGGGGGGCCTGGATGGGGGGTGGCGGCAAATAGACTGAATCCTGACAAGACAGAGGTGTTGCAGTTAGGTGGTTCTCATGTCTGGGAATTGGGGAGACTACCTGTCCTGGGTGAAGTTGCACTCCCCCTTGATGGTACATAATTTGGGGGTGCTCCTTGATTCCAAAAGTGAGGCGCAGGTGCCTTCAGTGCATGCCTAAAACATAAATCCCTTTCCTTAAAAGGGGGAGGCAGCGAAGTATCCTGTAGCACCCTAAAAGGCTAATGTTTAATATGGCATGTCATAAGCTGTAAGCTTAGGCCAATCACATTCATATGCCTTTAAAGTGCTGCTGGATTATGAGTTGTTTTTTATTCAGCAAACGTAACACAGGTACCTTACTGGAACTTCTTGCTTATAAGTGGATGACTGTTCTGCTTTATCACACGTCCATGCTATTATGAGACACATACACAAAATAGCCATCTCAAGTATGCCTAAAATACGCTTTGTTTTTGAAATATGAATTTGAATCTAGACAAGAGCAGCCTTGTTCTGTTCCCTACTAAACAGCTAGGAGGTGTTCAGACTCGGCCAGCAGCCTGCTTCTCAAAAGGACTGCCCTAGTGGTGTATTGCGCTCATTCACGAATGATCCCTGTACACTGACATAGACCAGGGGTGGGGAACCTCTGGTCTGTGGGCCAGGGGGGTCCAATTTAGCCTGCAATATCTTTTTCCCATCACCATGACCATCTGTCAATCAGCTGGCATCACTGGGCAGTAGCGGAATCCAGTTCTGCTGGGTACTGCTTTGCCAGCAAGTTACCCCACAGGCCAACTTTGATAGGTTGCTGGGATTGCCTGACAACATCAAAACTTCAGAAGATGGGTGGGTGGGTGGTCTTGCATACCTATCAGAAAGTTGCCCAGTGTGGAGAAAAGGCTCTGCTGTACCGGGTGAAAAGGGTTCTCCACCCTTGATATAGACCCTAGTATCTAGTGCTGCAAAACTGGTCAGTCGGTAGAGCATGTGACTATTAATTTTAGGGTTGTGGTTTCAGTCCTCACAAAGATTCCAGCATTGCAGGGTGTTGGATTGGATGATCCTTATAGTCCCTTTCCAACTCCTGAATTCTAGAATTCCTTGCTTGGGTGTGTTGCAGTTGCAAAGCCAGAAGAGGGAGCATGTGTGTTGCAGCACAGATTTCTAAATTCTCCTGAGCAAACCTTAAGAGAAAAGGCTATGTAAGTAACTGCATATTGGCCGAAGCCTATCCCATCAAATAGATCTAATATTTGACATGGGGGACTTCTCCTTCATGCTTGATTACTACACCAGAACTCTGGCCAGTGAACAGTATGAAGAATACACATTTTGTATCGTTACGCATTATTTGTGTGCAGCTTTCAATGCTCGAGGAAGCCATTGAAATGAACACTGCACAAAACAGTAGTGATGGTCATTTCCCCCTTTTAAATGCATTCAAACAGAGACCAAGCCTTTCCTAACATCTGTCTACATATATGGTACTTTAAAGTGAAAAGCCATTGCTTTACTTTGTGCATCTCTGCTCCCTTTCATAAATGCCATTAGCAAATAAAAAACACCTCCCCGCAAAAATAACAACAAAAACCCCTAATTTGGAATTGTAGTCAGTTATGTGTTCTGCAGACACTAAATGCAGAAGGTTCCATGTTCAATTTCTGGCATATCCATGTACTGTAGGTTTGGGAGACCTGCTGCCAGTTTAAACTAGGAATGGGGAACCTTCTCCAGACCAATTGTCACCTTACCTATCTGATCTTAAAGAGACCACATGTCGGTGGTGGGTGGGGCCTGAGGCAAAAGTGGGCGGAGCAACAAATGTGCATTTCACCTCTATGTGCTCTTCCTCATCCTTTTCAGTCTTCCAAACAAGAGGCATTATCAGAGTTCAATGGTGCATGCCAGCCAAGCAAAAACATTCAAGCAGAGTACAAAGATGCAAAACAGAGCCAGGGGAGATGTGGTTAGCGAGGGTGCAAGGAAGAGATTCAAGGGTCAGCCAGAAAGACTAGGAGGGCCACATTCAGTGCCAAGGCCTGAGGTACCCCATCTCTGGTATAGACAATAATAATCTAGATGGACCAATAACTTGACTCCCCATACAGCAGCTTCCTATGGATTCTGCATCCATCCAGCTGTGTAAGATGCTAATTTCCTCCACATATCAATCCTGCCTGTATAAAATGGGAATAATGCATTTGTCTTTATCCTAAGGTATGCAATACGCCCTTTTAAAATGTGAGGGGTTTTTTTTGGGGGGGGGGTTATTGGGTGGTTGTTTTTATTTTGATTATATATTTTGTGGTTTTATATTTTGATTTTGTCCTGTGAACCGCACTGAGACCTCCGGGTATAGGATGGTATATACATCCAATAAATAATAATAAAATAATATGGGAGGCAGCTGAATCAGTATATTAGTCTATTAAGCCTTTAGTTCAGTGTTTCCCAAAGCTGTGTCTTCAGCTGGTTTTTTCGGACTACAATTCCCATAACCCCTGACCACTGGTCCTGCTAGCTAGGGATGATGGGAGTTGTAGTGCAAAAACAGCTGGAGACCCAAGTTTGGGGAAAATCGCTTTTGTTAGTTAAGAGGTAGAGGCTTTGAAACAGTGAGATCCCTTTTAATCTGTTGGTCTGAGACAAGTTAGGAGCACAATTGCCTGTTTTGATTGGAACACCCAGTTCCGTCTGAAGTTACACTGAATCAGTTAACTACACAACAAACCAGCTAAAATGTAGACAATTAATCTGGTAAAAATCCTTTAGTCAGTTGGTGGATAATATAGCAGCTATGAATCTAGGAATGGTTCAACACTTGAGCCTGCAAGGAGGGGCTCCACTCTTTACACTGAAGCAGCATCGCAGCCAACAGGCAGGCAAGTTCCCTTCTCTTCCAGAGAGAATTGTTGGAGCATTACCGAAGCTGCTTTGGACTGGCACCGAGCCCGTCCCTCTGGAAGAGTTTCCTGACAAGCTGCCTAATCCCACCACATGTTTTCTCCACTGCCATATATTGGATTGCACTCAAGGGTAGGAATTAAATGAAAAACAAACATCTGAGATGCAACACAAATATTTAAAAGGGAAGGCATGCAATCAAGATCGCTCCAGCATCAACATGCCTCGAGCAACAAACGCTTATTTAAAGCAACCTAGGAATGAATACTGAAGGCGAGAGGGATCTAGTCTATAAATAATATTCTGTTTTGAATTTTTCCTCCATGTAGAAGTTTCAGAATCATTGCTGCCCCTTCCTCCTCCTCCTCCTCCTGCCTTCCAATCTAGCTCATTTCCTGCTATTAGGCAACAAATCTGAATTACTGTACATCTTTTGTAGTGAAAAAATGAGGGGAGGGGACTCCAACGAAATCTGGTCCTGTGCAGAAGTCTTCTGTTTCACCGCAAGCAACACTATGTAATTATGACCCAGATTGTGTATATATTTCCTGACTGTGGTAACAAATTCCTACTTTTAAGTCAAGCCAAAATGTAATCAAATTGGGGGGGAGGGGAATCTCGTATGTTTTAACCAAGAAAATTCTGCTGCAGAATTGCACTGATCTAATACGTAGTGTTGTCCTATCAAAGAAAAGAAAACACTAAACAGAACGACGTGTTGATAGATTGGCATATAGATAGATAGATAGATAGATAGATAGATAGATAGAAAGAATTTTTTTTTAAAACCAAATGGATAATTTCAAACCAGGGAAAAGGGCAAAAACAGCAGCACAGAATGAGCATGGATATTAAAGACAATTTGTGTGTCACTTGTTGCTATCTTCATATGGATAAGGCAAGTTTTTCTGCAATGTTTATGTAAATTTGCCAGTTATTAATACTGGCTGGATCAATGGATGCATGTAGCTCCTACAAAGTACCAGCTTTGATTGAATTCCCTTCTGTGGGGCACTCATGCGTCTTAGACACACAGAGTTTTCTTTGTCTGAGCTCCATATTCCTTGCTCAAACAGGGTTACCTTTCTGAGCACAAAAAGAGTCTGTTCCACAAAGCTTTCCTGATGAACTACTACCACCAAATACACGTCAAATGATTAATCACAACTTTAGCTATGAAACCTTGCACTACTAATTAAAGAGCATATTGCATTCCTTATTTTCAAATAGGCTCATGGACCTGAATGTGATAGGCGGCGATAGGTGGGAAACCTGGGTGCAATGGGTTTGTGCATCTGGCAGTTAACCAGAAGGTTGGTGGTTCGAGTCCACCCAGGGACAGCTTTGGGCAGGATTCATGCATTGCAGCAGGTTGGGCTAGGTGACCGTTGGCGTCCCTTCCAACTCTACAATTCAGTGATTCCATACTGCCACTATTTTCACGTGGGCATCAATAACCTAACAGAAAATTCAGGTTGTGCAGTTAAAGTTGATTTGGAGCTCTTGGGCAGCAAATGTGCTTCCCCTTTGAAATCAGACTTTTTACGATAATGAAAGCGATTGAAAATGCACTGGCAAGGCTGTGATAAGAGTTGTTCAACAGAACATTGTCTAACCTCTCTGGATGCAAATAGGAATGCATGCTCAATAAACAGGTTTGTCTGGAAATGACCCAACTAATGCTTCTCCATCCTCCTTCTTCCATTAATGAACTGCTCCAGCAGACTTTAGAGAGTTGTTTCCAAGAGCAGCTGAAACTCCAGGCCCAGGTGAGACTTCTGGAACAAAGTGTGAAGCAGCAACAAGCCCAGATTGTGCAGCTCTTAATCGAGAAGGACATGCAGTACAGAGATAAAGGAAGTGAAAACAGTGTTATTGATCTGGGAGAAGAAAGAGAATATAAAGGTTTGAGCTAAATCTCCTTCCCTCTTTCTCTGCTTTTCAAATAGACTCCACCCAGTCACTGTGCCAAACCATGGCATGCAGCTACCATAGCTTGAACTTCCAAAAGTTAAACCGGCAAATCCCATTTTTTGAGCAGCTTGCTTCCTTTAATTTTTCCATCCGCTCAGCAGCATATTCAATAAATGCAGCAGCCTTTAACAACAGAGGGTGGCTCCAGACTCTAAGTATTTAAAGAGAGAGAATCAAGCACATACCAGAATTTTAGTTTGGGGTCATGCGGATTAAAGGGAACTGTCACCCTAGCTAAGGAAATCCACTTTAAAAAAAAGAATCCGATTTTAAGCATTTAGGAAAGTTGACGGGGAAATGAGTGGAAAACTGTGGGGTAAACAAATGACTTGATGGCATGAGTTTCCCAGGAGTAAATGTCATTTATTTATTTTAATGTACACAAGACACATGCATATCCAGCTAGTCAAGAAGAGATCTGGAGTGATCTCTGAGACCTATTGAGAAGAGTGGCATGCACTTTGTGCAGTCCTTCAGACAGAGGGTTGGTCAGCACAGAGACTTGGAGATGAGCAGTAAAGTGGATTCTTTATTCCAGGAAACAGAATGCAAACAGAGGAACCTGTGGGCAAGACTGGCTCCCAGCAAAGCAGTTGCCAGAACTGACAATATGCCACTCCCCATCTGTCTGTTTTCCTTGCAATCTTAAACTTGGTCTGTGCTTTTTGTTCCTCTACATGCAAAGTCTGGCATGTTCTTGGTGACAAGGCAGGAGGGGAGCTGAATATAGTGGGACTGACAGGCTCCTGTGAATCTGTTGCAGCCTCAGCTCCCACCTCCTTCCCAGCTGCCTGTCCTGCATCTGCAGTGCTTTCTGCCTCTGGTTCCTCTCTCTCACTGAAGCATGTTCTGCCCAAACATTCTGCTCCCCCCAATCCTCTGACCTGTATTCAGTATCCCACCAGCATCCCCCTGGGTCTGAGTCTTCCTCTTCTGAGGCTTCCCTAGGGGATTCTCTGGCTGCCCCCACCCCCACCATTCCTCCTCATCCAGCCAGTCCCCGACATCTGGCAAGTCTTGTACCAAAAACAAAGAGAGGCACAGTGGCCAGCCCTACCCATACTACAAAGGCCATAGCATTGGCGATATGGATGGGGCTTGTATACACCAGGGGTCAGCAAACGTTTTCCACAGGGGGCCGGTCCACTGTCCCTCAGACCTTGTGGGGGGCCAGACTATATTTTGGGGGGGGAAATCCCCCTCACTGACTCTCCCCTCCCTTCTCCACAGCACCGGATGAGCCCTGGTGGTAGCTTACCTGTGCTTTGCGAGTGGCAGGGGCTGGCGGTGGCGGTGGTGGTGGGACGATGAGTGGCACAAAAGGGCTGGCTCCAGAGAGGGGCTGTTCTGTTTTAAATGGCGTTCAGCTAACCATGGCTCCTGTGCCTTGTGAGCAGCAGGGGTTGGTGGCAGCGGGGACGACAACGATGAGCAGCGTGAAAGGGCTAGCTCCGGAGAGGGGTTGCTTAAAATGGTGCTCAGCCAACCGTGGCTCAACAAAACCCAGTCCCCTTCCTCCTCTAGGCAGGGCAGGGAGAAGCCAGGAGGAGAGAGGGAGGAGGCGCCACCACGGTGTGTGTGGGGGGGGATGGTGCAGCCTGAACGATCAGAATTCCCACGCCAATCCACGTGTGATTCCCGGACTGTCCGTGGGCCAGATCCAGAAGGCAATTGGGCTGGATCTGGCCCCCGGGTGCTCGCTTCGGCAGCACATATACTAAAATTGGATCTGGCCCCCGGGCCTTAGTTTGCTGAGCCATGGTATACACCATACCTTTAAAGCACATCCCCCCAAAGGATCCTGGCAGCTGCAGTTTACCCCCCGCAGAGCTATAATTCCCAGCAAATGGCAGTGAGAAAGATGCTTTGGTGGGGTGTTTTGAAGGTATATTCTATATGCAGCCACCACTATTCCCACACTGAGAAATAAATAGTTAATTTTTACCATTGCAAGACACAAAAATGGAGGCTAGAAGGTAAGCTGGGCTTACAGATATGCATGGTCAATCTGACCTGGGAGGCTGCAAATAAAGAGAGAAAGTTTATTTTTGGTTTTGTACAAATAATATGCTTTCAATAAACCTTAGTCTTCAATAAAGACCAAGTCAGCAGTAACAGTGGAAAAGGATTTGTGGGCTAAACATATATAATTATGAATTTGTTAACTCCAATTTCTAACTCTTTCCCTTGTATTTATTTAACCAAGAAATGACTTGAAATCTTCCTGGGGTTTAGCCTGAAACAGTTCAACCGAGATCATGGAACAAGACCATTTGAAACAGCAAATGTTAGCTTAGCTTTCTAGGTATATTATGTATCTCTGGGTGACACAATCCTGCACCCACTTACTTGGGAGAAAGCCCAGTTGAAATCAATGGGACTAACATTTGAGTAGATTTATAAAATGTCAGAATCCAATATAGACCCCCTTCCAAGTGTCTCTCTGCATATATTATAGCGGTAATGAGAACAATACCAAATTTCATTATTTGGAATGACTGTTGTTTTGGGGCAATGCAGATTGTGCAGATATCTATAACGCTGGACACAAACAGAGTGGATATTACAAGATGAAACCTCTTGAGAGCCCCAGTGGATTCTCTGCCTACTGTGACATGTCAGAAGGAGGAGGATGGACGGTCTTTCAGAGACGGTCAGACGGGAGTCAAAATTTTGATAGGTAAGTGGTGGGCTTAAAATCAGAACTAAGTCATAGGCACATGGAAGGAAGTTAATGCTAAACCTTCTATCCCTGTACTAACTCCTGAAAGTGAAAGATGCAATGTAATATTCAGTGCTTCTTATTGATGATCCTGGAGAAGCTACGTCCATCTGTTCCACATACACACATGACTCTTGCGTCATTTTCATGTCTGACTTCAGTTCGCTTTCTTCTATCTAAACCTTTCCTAATCCAAATATAAAAACTGGGCTGGTGTCACAGGAGGTTTCCAGTCAGTATCTGACAGTTCAAAGTTGGAGTTAACACTTTTTTAAAGCAAAAACACAATAGACTTGGCTGAGTGTCAGGCCCAATGAGCACAGCAGCGCATTCCCAGTAGATCTGGCCCCTTGTGTCAGTTGCAGAGACTGAAAGTTCCCGCCTCCCCACAGTCATTTAAGTTGCCTCCTCTCCAGGGAGACTTTACCAGTGTGCAGCCAACCTCTTCTCTGCCCTTTTCATGCCTCTTCTGGTTCTGGAAGACAAGGGGGTAGGGGACCTTGTCACAGCAGAAAGGGGAGACACCCTTGACTCTTCACCAGCCTGACTCATCTCTGCCTCTTGGCCTACTTGCTCTCACTCTCTTACTTCAGCTTCTGCCTCTGATTCTGAACTTCTCTCTGCCACAGGCTCTCCCAGCTCACTAAGCCCTGCTACCACTTCAGCTTCCAGCACCTCCTCTTCTCCCTATGACCACCCATCATTGTCCCACCACCACTCCCCAGGCTCTGAGCCTTCTTTCCTTTCCCAGCTAGTTCCAAACACCATTCCTCTGTGTCCAACTAGTCCCATGAGAAGTCGGCTAAGATAAGCATTCAGTTTACCACCACCGCCACCGAAAATTGTATTTATTTAACAGCTGAGACAGGGTCCTTTTTTCTAATTCTTCTCATGCACCTCCAAGAGTTCTGTGTGTGGAGTTAAGACTGCTTTAGTTCCCTGGGGACTGTGACAAGGTTAGTAAAAGCCTGTGCAGGACTTTCTTTCAGACACTGAATGGTAGGAGTCAGACTTCTGATACCCAGCACAGAGTAAGTACGACCTCACTCAGACTCTCTAAGTGTCCCTATTTTTCAGGGACGTCCCTGATTTAGAGAAGCTGTCCTGGTTTCTGATTTGATCCCAGAATGTCCCACTTTTCCTTAGGATGTCCCTATTTGATTGGAGAAATGTTGGAGGGTATGGAGGGTATGGAGTTATCCGACCCCCGAGCCGTCTGAAGTCAATTCTGTATAGAGAAGTTTTTTAATGTTTAATTTTCTATATGTGTTGGGAACTGGCGGGAGTGGCTGGAGCCACCCAGTAAGATGTGTGGGGTATAATTATCATTATGGAATGGGACTTCCCTATTTTCATCGGAGAAATGTTGGAGGGTATGCCTCACTCCCACTGAAGTTGGGGCACATGACCTATTAGGACCCAAGATGCCAAAGGCATTCCTAGCAGGCAAATCTCCATGCATGGCATCTTCACAAAACAGTAGCAGCAATTTTTTCACCCAGTCAAATAGAAACTAATATTCCTATTTGTGAGGGAGTGAAGCTATTGGAAACAACAGAGGTTGCTGTGAAATATATCCAAAAGCATGTCCCTTAAATATACTGATATAATACTGGGGATTTGCTTTCATTAGGAGACTGTGCAACTCAAAGGGGTGTTTCATTAAAGAGCGTCTGAAAATCCTATTGGTTATAAAAAATAAATATATATTTTTTATAAGAACCAGTTGATAATCCTTTTTGAGTGACCCAAATCAGAAGTTTACATTTTGTTTTCAGAGACTGGGCTGAGTATGAACAAGGTTTTGGCAATTTTGCTTCACCAGATGGTGAATACTGGCTTGGAAATAAAAATCTCCACTATCTGACCTCTCAGGGTAAGAAGGCCTGCTTAGTAAATGTTCATTAAGGTAAAGAAAACCAATGATGACAGGAACATTGCTGATTGTGTAACGCTAGAAACAAAGGCTGGAATCAACCATTTAATTTCCCCAACGTGGTTGTAGCTTGATTTGCTTCCTCTCTCCCCCCTGTGGGCTTAATTAGGCCTGCCAGGCCTCCCCACTTGAATCCCAGTATGGTTTGGCCTAAACCACACCCATCATGTGGGGCAGGGAGGGATGGGGAAGAATTTGATTCCACTCGCATTTATGGACAAATTATCAAATTCACACTTTCCGGGGTGGGGGGGAGAACAAAAACAAAAGCCTCTTTCAAAATTTGCAGTTATCCAAATCTTGAGATGCAGTTCTCCAATGAAACAAAATGGTGCTTGTTAAGAGAAATTTGCACTAAAATGCTGGTGAATTTCCTGGAGGATTTAAATAAATAATTTGCAAATTGCTGCAGAAATGTGGACAACTGATTTTAAGATTGGAGAGATGAGAAACTGAGAGAACCAAAACTGACGGATCCTTCCATCCCTAGGGACAAGTAAACCTAGGTTAAAATTAGGGTTAAAATTAAGCAGGAAGAATCAGAAACAGATTTTTTGTGTGCTCCTGATAGTTCCTTCTCAGCTGCTGGTCGAATTCAACACTTCTTGAATCTGACACCTTATAAGGCTCCAAGTGAATTGAATGGAAGCTCTCTCAGCTCCAATGGATAATTTATCCTCAACACTATTGTTGTTGTTTTTCAGGGAATTATACCTTGAAAATTGATCTGTCTGATTTTATGGATGAACAGCGTTTTGCACAGTATGAAAATTTCAGAGTTGGAGACGAACAGGTAATAAAATGAACTTTGTTAACTGACACCTTGGCACTTCTAATAGAAATTAGGATTATAAATACCTATTGGGGAGGCAAATATTGCATCTAAGAAATATGAAACACTTTCTAATCTATCTTAACTTTTTCTCCTTCACCTTAAACAACTGCTTGCCTTTTATATTACCCCCACTGCATGTTAAGTGAAATTGTATGAGATATTTCTGCTTGTAATAATTCTGATTGGGTTACGTGTGTGTTTTTCTGACGAAGTTCTTTGGATGCCGAGGTTGGACTTTACTGCTTCAGATTATTTTTTCTTCCCTCTATCAACCAGAGCTCTTACAAGATGAACTGTGGGCAATACTCCGGAACAGCAGGAGATTCCCTCACTGGGGGGTTTCACCCTGAAGTTAAATGGTGGGCAAACCACCAAGGAATGAAATTCAGTACAAAGGACAGAGATAATGACAACTACGAAGAGAACTGCGCTGAAGAAGATAAAGCTGGCTGGTGGTTTAACAGGTTAGGTAACTCCCTCTCTGCCCCTCACTTTGCTTGCACTTTAAGTATTTTATTATCATTTCTATTCTACATGCATTTATTCTAGGGATGGGGAATAAATTTGGTTCACTTCGCACACAATGTCAACCTGCCTGATTTGCACTGCCCAAACAATCTGCAAGCCAAAAAAGCAGCTACTCTTCACAATCCATACTTCTCCAAGTTTTACTATGTGGCTTCCTAACCAAACAATGTCTCCAAAATTGTAATGTATTTATTTGGAGGGGGGGAGTGTGTTAAAATGCATGTAACACAAATAAGTGTTATATTAGGGGGAAATACCATGACCGTTCTGTGCTACCTTGCATGAAATACAGTGGTACCTCGGGTTACATACACTTCATGTTACATACGCTTCAGATTACAGACTCCGCTAACTCAGAAATAGTACCTCGGGTTAAGAACTTTGCTTCAGGATGAAAACAGAAATCGTGCAGCGCTGGCGCAGCAGCAGCAGCAGCAGGCCCCATTAGCTAAAGTGGTGCTTCAGGTTAAGAACAGTTTCAGGCTAAGAACGGACCTCCAGAACGAATTAAGTACTTCACCCGAGGTACCACTGTATACCCTTTGCTACTCAGGCTGCATAACAAAGAATCTATATCACTGCTTCGTATTTCCCCAACCTGCCTTCTCCTAATTCCGGGGAAAGGCCATGTGTCAGAATGCAGGTGATGCTATAAAGCAGACATGTCCAAGGTGTAGACCGCGATCAACCAGTCAATCCTGGGATGAATTCTGGTCGATCGCCATGCCCCCTCTGATGGAGATGTGCTTGAGCAGCCACAACCTCGTCCTGAACTCCTCTCAGAGGAGAGGCTGTTTTGATGCATGTGTGCCTTCTTGCACCCACCCCTGCCACGGCGGGGGGAAGTAGCTGGTGTCGGGAGCAGCAGCCAGCGCCTGCCCACCCATCCCTGCTGCCCACCCTGCACCCATTCCTGCCCCTTCGGGAAAAGCAGCCAGCGCCCGCTCACCCTGCACCCATCCCTGGGTGGTAGATCACTGCCAGTTTTTATACTGGATCGTAGATCACAGCCTACTTCAAGTATAAAGGTAAAGGTAAAGGGATGCCTGACCATTAGGTCCAGTCGCGGACGACTCTGGGGTTGCAGCGCTCATCTCGCTTTATTGGCTGAGGGAGCTGGTATACAGCTTCCGGGTGATGTGGCCAGCACTAAGCTGCTTCTGGCAAACCAGAGCAGTGCATGGAAACGCCGTTTACCTTCCTGCCGGAGCGGTACCTATTTATTTACTTGCACTTTGATGTGCTTTTGAACTGCTAGGTTGGCAGGAGCAGGGACCGAACAATGGGAGCTCACCCTGTTGCGGGGATTCGAACCGCCGACCTTCTGATCAGCAAGCCCTAGGCTCAGTGGTTTAACCCACAGTGCCACCCGCGTCCCCACTTCAAGTATACATACCTGCTATAAAGCAAGAAGGGGTGATTTCAATGACGTATGGGTATACTAGATCAGTGTTTCCCAACCTTTTTTGGGCAAAGGCACACTTGTTTCATGAAAAAAATCTCGAGGCACACCACCATTAGAAAATGTTTAAAAAATTAACTCTGTGCCTATATTGACTATATATAAAGTAACTCTCTTTAATAGGAATCAAATAAACACAAAGAAAGTATTTTATAATTACTTTATTATGAAATAGTAAGTACCGTATTTTTCGTCCCATAGGACGCTCCGTCCCATAGGACGCACCTACTTTTTTGAGGGGGGAAATAAAGGAAATTTTTTCCCCCTTTATTTCCCCCCCAAAAAACCAGGTCGGGGAACAGTGGGATGGCGGTGCTGCGCCTCCCCGCTGTCCCCCGAGCTTGTGGGGCTGGCCCATGTCTGCCTGGCGCGAGGGGCGCTCTGCTTCAGGGCGCCCCGCACGTCCGGCGGCAGGCTACAGTCCGCAGCATGGGGAACCCTCTGTTTCAGGGCGCCCCATGCGCCCCCCGGGTACGCAAGGCTTGCCAACACGAGCGCGGAGCACGGGGTGTCCTCCGAAGGGCGCCCCGTGCTCCGCGCTGCCAGCTGCCGCCCGCAAGCCTTGCGCTCCTGGGGGGAGATCCCCCAGGTGCGCAAGGCTGGCCGACACCAGCGCGGAGCACGGGGCGTCCTCCGAAGGGCGCCCCGTGCTCCGCGCTGCCAGCTGACGCCCACAAGCCTTGCGCTCCCGGGGGGAGATCCCCCGGGTGCGCAAGGCTGGCCAACACCAGCGCGGAGCACGGGGCGTCCTCTGGAGGGCGCCCCGTGCTCCGCGCTGCAGGCTGCTGCCCGCAAGCCTTGCGCTCCTGGGGGGAGATCCCCCGGGTGCGCAAGGCTGGCCGACACCAGCGCGGAGCACGGGGCGTCCTCCGAAGGGCGCCCCGTGCTCCAAGCTGCCAGCTGACGCCCGCAAGCCTTGCGCTCCCGGGGGGAGATCCCCCGGGTGCGCAAGGCTTGTGGACACCTGCGTGGAGCACGGGGCGTCCTCCGAAGGGCGCCCCGTGCTCCGCGCTGCCAGCTGACGCCCGCAAGCCTTGCGCTCCCGGGGGGAGATCCCCCGGTGCGTAAGACTTGCCAACACCAGCGCGGAGCAGGGGGTGGCCTCCGAAGGGCGCCCCGTGCTCCGCGCTGCCAGCTGACGCCCGCAAGCCTTGCGCTCCCGGGGGGAGATCCCCCGGGTGCGCAAGGCTTGCGGACACCTGCGTGGAGCACGGGGCGTCCTCTGGAGGGTGCCCCGTGCTCCGCGCTGCAGGCTGCTGCCCGCAAGCCTTGCGCTCCCGGGGGGAGATCCCCCGGGTGCGCAAGGCTGGCCGACACCAGCGCGGAGCACGGGGCGTCCTCCGAAGGGCGCCCCGTGCTCCGCGCTGCCAGCTGACGCCCGCAAGCCTTGCGCTCCCGGGGGGAGATCCCCTGGGTGCGCAAGGCTGGCCAACACCAGCGCGGAGCACGGGGCGTCCTCTGGAGGGCGCCCCGTGCTCCGCGCTGCAGGCTGCTGCCCGCAAGCCTTGCGCTCCTGGGGGGAGATCCCCCGGGTGCGCAAGGCTTGCGGACACCTGCGTGGAGCACAGGGCGTCCTCCGAAGGGCGCCCCGTGCTCCGCGCTGCCAGCTGACGCCCGCAAGCCTTGCGCTCTCGGGGGGAGGTCCCCCGGGTGCGCAGGGCTGGCCTACAACAGCGCGGAGCACGGGGCGATGGGATGTGGGAGGGAGCTCGCTCCCCGCCCCGCGTGTGCTCGCCGCCGCCGCCCCGCCTCTCGCCGCCCGACTCGCCCGCCTCCCTCCCACGGCACACCAGGCAACGTCTCGCGGCACACTAGTGTGCCGCGGAACACCGGTTGGGAAACACTGTACTAGATATCTCATTTGGACTACTGCAATGTGCTCTTGGAAAAGTTAAATGATGGAAACTTCAGCTGGTTTACAGTGCTGCAGCCAGGCTGTTGACTGAGGCCAATCATAGGAAGCACATGATTTAGGTTACACCAGCTATGCTGGCTCTGGTTTGAGTCTGGACACAATTCTGAGTCCTGGTCCCAAGCTCAAAATGGCCAGCTCCCCCCCCAACTGGATGGGCATTGCCATTCAAATGGTGTGTGTGTGCACCACAACATGTTATCAATTATGTGGGGCGGGGCTTACCTGTGCCCCCCCCCAAATATTTTATTCAAGTTGGCACCCTTGCTGGTTGCCATAAAAAAATGAATAATGTGCACTTACCCAGTTTTTAGAAGGCGTTATTGTGAAACATATTGCAATATTGCTTACTGCAATATTGCTTTACGTTAACTTGTTTCAACACTTGATTTTATCAGTAACGCAATGTATATTTTACATAAATCGTTTAGAGGTCCTGATGATGAAGCTGTGTGTGTGTGTGTGTGTGTGTGTGATATTAGCAATCTTGTCCATTTTTATGGAAAGCTGGGTGCAGCTATAAGGAAAAATAATAATTAATAGACAAAAGCTTCCCCTGCTTGTATCCACTGCCGCCACCTGCACCCTTAAAAGAAAGAATACACCATAGGGGGAAATTCAGTGTTGCACTAAGACAATTAATTGTTCCATCAGTGCAATCATTTCTGTTTGCTAGATGGAACGATCACCCCTCTACTGCCCTAGTGCCATTTTTGGGATTCTCCCAACCCTCCCAAGTGGATTTGGGGAGGGCGCAGGGTTAGTACAGGAGGAGGAGAAGGGGGAAAGTCCTGTTTCATTAGTAGGGCTCAAGCTGATTTCTGCTTGTGCAACAACTCCGTTAAATCTGGCCCATTGCTTTTTGGGGAAAAAGCTGCTATGAAAAGTCGTTGAGGGTGCAAAACAAATGGGGGGACTCAGCCCTCCTTTCCCACATTCCCTTGCGGCCCTCTAAGTTGCCCAATGCCCGATTTCATATTAAATGTGCCACAATCCGATTCTGACACACACAGACAGGTCTGCCACTGTCACGTCTCATCTGGCCCCTTGCCAGATCAGATGTGGCATTTGTTTGGAAATGTAGGGCAGGTTAGCGCTGGGAATGAGTTAATAAATGTTAACGGGGTTATTTTTTAATCCCTTTGTTCAGGGACACTCCGCACGTTTTTAGCAACATCACGGAGACCTGCACAAAATCAGTCAGGCGAGGAAGACTCCTGGATTAGCAGTGGCATACATAAGAAAACTTTAATGGCAGCTGCTGAAAGAAAAGTCATTAGATTTAAAAATAGTAAGCCAATATAGTTATGCAACAACTACAGGATAAACGTGCTTGTTCTTTTGGAAATGAGTTGCCTTTTACCATTTTAGAGCAACCTAAATTCGCTTGGCAAGGGTTGTCCATCAAAATCAGCTACAATGTTTGTCTATGTCACCCTTTATTTGCTCTGCATTTTTGTGGGGAAATTGCCCAGACCTGTCCCTTACCTAATAACTCACAGGCCATGTCACCAGTGACTGCAAGTGTCATCCAAGCAGTCCTAAGTGGGGCTGATCCAAATCTAAATCTTTTTACTCTCATCAATGCTAAAATAATAAAAGGGAGGAAATGAACCTGTGTGTAAATCCTGTTTGCAGCGAACTCAAATCTTCCACTGACTTCAGAAGGAAATTTGTCTGCATTTTACTGAGCTCTTTGGAGAGTCACGTTTGTTTCTGGTGAATCACTGCTGAATATACCCAACTGAGTCACATCTTTTGGAGTCACAGAATAATGACCATAAATAGATTATTCCAGCTCTCGCTGTTTACGGTACTTTTTATTGTTAGTTTCAAACCCAATGGAGGCTTGGATCATGGCCTTTTCTTTCCATGAATGCAAGAAGTTAACATTCATGGAACATGAATTTCCCACCTCCTGCTTCTCTGCAGTCTCTGAAAATCTGCTCCTGGCTTGGGCAGGGCAGTCATGTGCTGTTTGGATGAAGGATGGTATATAAATGTAATAAATTGTAAAATGATGATGATGATGATGATGATGATGAGAAGAAGAAGAAGAAGAAGAAGAAGAAGAAGAAGAAGAAGAAGAAGAAGTGTGTACTAAAAAGAAACAGAAGCAAATTTCTATTCATATTTGCTTGGGTGATTTCTGTTCCTGACCTCTGACAAACATGTAAATTGCGGCAAATTCTGCTCCAGTTTCCAACATTCCTTGTGTTGTTGTTGTTGTTGGGAAAGATGGAGGGCACAAGGAGAAGGGGACGACAGAGGACGAGATGGTTGGACAATGTTCTCGAAGCTACCAGCATGAGTTTTGACTAAACTGCGGGAGGCAGTGGAAGACAGAAGTGCCTGGCGTGCTCTGGTCCATGGGGTCACGAAGAGTCGGACACGACTAAATGACTAAACAACAACAACAAACATTTAAACAACACGCAGGATAAAATATAAAGAGCGCTTGCTCATCTCTTGGCAAAGCACTGGCACGGCTACAGCAAGGGCACCTGCTCTGCCCATCTCAAAGGCAAGGAGAAGCTTTGCAGCCTTGTCACTCCATCTCAGCAGAGAGGCTCATAGGATCAGGCTCATCTGCAAAACGCTCTAAGGAATCAGTCCAATTCAGAGTCAATGTGATGGTGTCAACTGCTGGGGCAGAAGAATAACGGTGAGCACATAGGGGAGAGGGGAAATAGCTGTCCTGCTTGAGCACGACAGGCACCCAGTAGAAATTTCTGCAGTGTTTGATTTGTCAGCGACTGAGCCTAATGTATGCTGTTACTTGGTGGCCTGTAAATCCAAGAGATTTTCTACTGCAGCTGAAGGGAGTTGGTGCCTCTTTAAGAACTGATGGTATTAGTGTGCGGTGGTGACTTTGTTGTGCAGTGCTGATGCACTCCGAAAAGGACAGTGCCCATCTCCATTCCAACGCCGCCCGCCCGCTGTTTTTTAAAGCCGTGTTCTTTTGTGCTGAACAATGGAGCATTCAATAGAGCAGGATGCCTGCAAGAACAGAAGTGGCAACCAGCAGGGAGAGGACAGCACTGACATTATAGCACTGACAGGACACCCTGGTCACGTACAAACAACAAAAGGTGACGCAGCTCTCTGGGCTGGTTTGCAGAAGGTGGCCCACCTGGGCGGGGAAAATACTCATTTACTTGAGTATTTACTTGTGGTTTGGAGAACAGAAATATCTTAAGTTGGAGGTGGAGGGTTGAGTGGAGGTTTTTTTCTTTTTGTACCTTTAGCAATACAGTGGTACCTTGGGTTAAGTACTTAAATCGTTCCAGAGGTCCGTTCCCATTCTGAAACTGTTCTTAACCTGAAGCACCACTTTAGCTAATGGGGCCTTCTGATGCTGCCGCGCCGCTGGAGCACGATTTCTGTTCTCATCCTGAAGCAAAGTTCTTAACCTGAAGCACTATTTCTGGGTTAGCGGAGTCTGTAACCTGAAGCGTATGTAACCTGAAGCATATGTAACCCGAGGTACCACTGTATAATTTGAGTCAGTGCAAATATTAACCATCTCCTGATTCTTAGGAGAGTTGTTTGGAAAATTCACCAGATGTAGCCAGTTCTTCACCTGTTCATAGTGGCAACAAGCAGCTTCGCCCTCCTCTGTTTGAAGGTGGGCCACCTCCAGCACCCTTCATTGGCAGATGGCAGTCCCGTCAGCAGGCGGAGTGTGTCACCTACAGGCCTCACCCGCTCACGCTCTTTTGCCGGGACTTCAGCACCACCTCTCTGGATTGCCCGGGAGAAGTAGGCGGGGGCACATTGGCAGAACATGAAGCGGGCAGCGGAAGAAGCGCCCTGCGTTTTTATGTAGGCTTACACAAAATGCAAATGCTTGTTCTTTACCCAATAGCTGCAAACGTTTGCTGAGGTCCCAGGAAATTTCTGGATCCTCTCCTTTGGCTCCCGGGCCCCCTTTGCAACATTGAGCAGGGATACAATGTACCATATTTTTTGCTCTATAAGACACACTTTTCCCCTCCTAAAAAGTAAGGGAAAATGTGTGTGCGTCTTAGGGAGAGAATGCAGGTGGGAGGCTCTGCTCAGTGCTCCTTTTAAAGGGTTGCCCTTCTTGCTCCTCGGGGAAAATCCCCCAAGAGCTTCACAAATGCTTCACGTGCTCTATAAAGGGAGCGCGGCTCTTGGGGGAGCCTTCATCCCACTGCCCGGGAGAGGCTGTGCGTGGCTATCCCATAAGCTGCGCAGCAATCCCGCTTGCTGTCCTGGCTTCTGGCTTAGCGGCTCTTGCTGGCTTTTGTGGGAGGTGTGGAAGGGACAGAGCGTGCGGCTCATTCCCTTTTCCCACCTTCCAGAAAAGCCCCCAAGAGCCATACTCCTTTTAAAGAGCCTCCTCGGGGAAAAGCCTGCAAGCACCACACACATGCTCCACACGGCTCGTGAAAGGGAGCGCTGAGCCAAGCCTGGGATGCATACAGGCTCTGCTCAGTGCTCCTTTTAAAGAATATTTTTTTCCTTGCATCCCTCCTCTAAAAACTAGGTGCGACTTATGGTCAGGTGTGTCTTATGGAGTGAAAAATACAGCACTTCCTGCACTTTCCTCTCCTGGGCCCTGCAGGGCTGTCATGATTGTGCCTGAAGCCATAGAGACATGTAGCCTGATATTTAGTCTTCTCCAAGCATGCCTGAAGCTGGACCCACCTCTCCCACCTCCTGAGAATGTTGACCCCAAAGGGAAATCTTCCACTTGGTGATAATTGTTCAAAACTTCCAAGTCAAGGGAGGTCCTTTTAAGAAGGGGGCACAGTATTTGTCTAAGTGTACGGACTGTTAGGGGCTCTCTGGCAGTGGGGTGCAGTGATTTTGTTTGTAGGGGAACGTTTAGGGCCAGAGGCGCCAGCTTGCAAGGGCAATTGGGTGCTGGTGCTGCACGCATGAGCATCGTACCTCCCTCTCTAAGTTGGGCAGAGGTTTCCCAGGCTTTGGGGAGCAGGCGTCAGACTTTAATACTTTAATACTCCAATTTAGCAGGAACATTTAGGGGCCTAGTCCCTCTAGTCCACTGACTACACACCACTGCTCTCTGCGTTTTCAGGCAGGAGACATTCCCAGCCTTGTTTGGAGATGCTAGGGATTGAACCTGAGACCTTCTGCATGCAAAGCAGGGGTTCTACCTCCAAGCTGTGGCAAAAGTGCCTTGGCTTATTGTTTTATTTCTTGATGATTTTGGAAGCTTCTTGCCTCAACAGATACTCAAAGCTGAAGGCCATATCCTCAGCATTTCATGAAACTGGCCCACCATTCCATCACATTCTGAAAAGTAGGCTTAGCACCTGTTCCAATAGAGTCTCAAAGGGCAAATTATCCCCTTCTGGTAATTTAAAGGTAAAGGGACCCCTGACCATTAGGTCCAGTCGTGACCGACTCTGGGGTTGCGGCGCTCATCTTGCTTTACTGGCCAAGGAAGCCGGCATACAGCTTGCGGGTCATGTGGCTAGCATGACGAAGCCGCTTCTGGCAAACCAGAGCATAGAATCATAGAATCATAGAATCATAGAGTTGGAAGAGACCACAAGGGCCATCGAGTCCAACCCCCTGCCAAGCAGGAAACACCATCAGAGCACTTCTGACATATGGTTGTCAAGCCTCTGCTTAAAGACCTCCAAAGAAGGAGACTCCACCACACTCCTTGGCAGCAAATTCCACTGTCGAACAGCTCTTACTGTCAGGAAGTTCTTCCTAATGTTTAGGTGGAATCTTTTTTCTTGTAGTTTGGAACCATTGCTCCGTGTCCGCTTCTCTGGAGCAGCAGAAAACAACCTTTCTCCCTCCTCTATGTGACATCCTTTTATATATTTGAACATGGCTATCATATCACCCCTTAACCTCCTCTTCTCCAGGCTAAACGTGCCCAGCTCCCTTAGCCGTTCTTCATAAGGCATCGTTTCCAGGCCTTTGACCATTTTGGTTGCCCTCCTCTGGACACGTTCCAGTTTGTCAGTGTCCTCCTTGAACTGTGGTGCCCAGAACTGGACACAGTACTCCAGGTGAGGTCTGACCAGAGCAGAATACAGTGGCACTATTACTTCCCTTGATCTAGATGCAATACTCCTATTGATGCAGCCCAGAATTGCATTGGCTTTTTTAGCTGCCGCGTCACACTGTTTGCTCATGTCAAGTTTGTGGTCAACCAAGACTCCTAGATCCTTTTCACATGTACTGCTCTCAAGCCAGGTGTCACCCATCTTGTATTTGTGCCTCTCATTTTTTTTTTTGCCCAAGTGCAATACTTTACATTTCTCCCTATTAAAATTCATCTTGTTTGTTTTGGCCCAGTTCTCTAATCTGTCAAGGTCGTTTTGAAGTGTGATCCTGTCCTCTGGGGTGTTAGCCACCCCTCCCAGTTTGGTGTCATCTGCAAATTTGATCAGGATGCCCTTGAGTCCATCATCCAAGTCATTGATAAAGATGTTGAATAAGACGGGGCCCAAGACAGAACCCTGTGGCACCCCACTAGTCACTCTTCTCCAGGATGAAGAGGAACCATTGATGAGCACCCTTTGGGTTCGGTCAGTCAGCCAGTTACAAATCCACTGAGTGGTAGCATAGTCAAGTCCGCATTTTACCAGCTTCTTTACAAGAATATCATGGGGCACCTTGTCAAATGCCTTGCTGAAATCAAGGTAGGCTACATCCACTGCATTCCCTTCATCTACCAGGCTTGTAATTCTGTCAAAAAACGAGAGCAGCGCACAGAAACGCCGTTTACCTTCCCGCCAGAGTGGTACCTATTTATCTACTTGCACTTTGACGTGCTTTCGAACTGCTAGGTTGGCAGGAGCAGGCACCAAGCAACGAAAGCTCACTCCGTCACAGGGATTCTAACCGCCAACCTTCTGATCAGCAAGCCCTAGGCTCTGTGGTTTAACCCACAGTGCCACCCAGGTCCCAAGTCTGGTAATTTACTCCTGTGTTAAACAGCACAGCACACTGACACCTTGAACTAAGGACAAAACGTACTGTCCAAATGGGTGGCCTGACCTGGCCCACAATAGAGAAGGATCCCACAAGGGGGTAGTGGAGTGGGGCAAATGTTCATTGCACCCCTCTTACAGCTCCTTGCAAGAAGCAAGCTCTTTCTCCGTGCAAAACCCCACCCATCTAATGACAGGCATTTTGCTTGTGGCAGGGTCGTGCTGCTCAAAATAAAAAATCCTGTCCTGCTCTGGAGCAGGCTGTCTGATGAGATATTCTTTTCCCTCTCCCAGCCTCTGAGCGGCTGAATACTACTGACAAAGCATTTACTATTGTTACGTTCACATTCGGAAGCTGTAGACTGGCTGACTCACAGCAATGTGCTGCAGAAGGCCCTGTTCCGACCTCCTGCTGGATGTTTGGGGGTGGGGAGATGGATCAGAGCTGTTTTATTTCTTACGAAGACAAATAAAGCCCTGTAGCATCATGGAGAGTTTTGAAGACAGTTTGCAGAGAGGGCTTCCGAGGGTTAGGGCTGGAGAGGGAGGATTTCTTCATAGCCAATTAAAAGGTAGCTTGGAGAACCTAAGCTGTTGGCCGATGGCCAGTCTGCCTATATTTAACTTGCACTGAGATTTCCTAGCAAATAGACATCAGTTGCCTAATAGCCAGGCTGTGGGTAATTACTTTTGTTCTATCATGTAAACCCCAAGTGCTGGCAGGAAATGCATTCACAAAGTTACTCCAAAGCCACTAATGAAGGGAAGGCACACAACTACAGTCCTTTCATGTGGTTGTTCCCATGTGCAATCATCACAGGTTCGGAAGCATTCTCAGATGGTGGCGATTAGCAGGCAAAGTGGCAGGAACAAAGAACAAAAAAGACTTTTGTTTAAGGCTGCTGTTCTCAAACCCTATCTCAGAAAACAAGAGTGGGTGATAGAGATCATATATCCTTCATGATGGACAATTGCTACATTTTTGTAAGATACACACACCTAGTAACTGATCCCACGCCATGTGACAAGGCAACAACACCCAGATTGGAGCTGTGGGAATTTTAATGCAGCCAGGTAGAAGGACTACAGCCGCATACAAGCAGGAAGGAAGGAAAGGCACCAGTGCAATAAGCACAGATAGAAGAGATTTCAGTAGCACGCTGAAAATAATTTGTTGGTTCAGTGCATTTCAAGTCTTGCAACTCCTCTTCAAGGGCAACTGATTTAATCCTTTCAAAGGATAATTAAAGAGTGTTGGACACTATCTCAGAGTGACAGTTATCCTTCAGATGAACTAAAAACCAGTTGCCCTTGAAGAGCCACAAAGCCTACAATTTATTTGGCTAATAAATCATTTTCATGGCACCTTTGAGGTCTCCTCCTGATTCTTTTTTAAATAATGCACACCCACACCCCATACTGAATTGCTGGCTGATGTGTACTTATCTCATGGAGACATTGGGATACTACTGTATATATAATTATAGTATTTTACCATGGTGGTTAATCTGGACCTGGCTACTGCAGGATATTTAGGATGACATTGGAGAGGGGGACTGAAGGAACTAACAGAGCATTAAGTCATGGCTTAGGGTCACAGTAATATTGCCACGTTAAATCACGGTGCACGCAAAGTACGGTAATGAACAGTTGCAGCTTCAAAACATTCCATACAGTGGCTGTAACAGTGAGAACTGGTAATCTGTGACCTCTGCCCTTATGGTAAGCAATGTGTTAAGCACAGTATTACACATACACATAGGCTGGGTATACATTACCATTTATTCTGGCTCCAGGGTGCTCCCACCCCTGCTGACCAAAGCCATGTATG
This sequence comes from Podarcis erhardii, assembly GCF_964252035.2. Classification (NCBI taxonomy): domain Eukaryota; kingdom Metazoa; phylum Chordata; class Lepidosauria; order Squamata; family Lacertidae; genus Podarcis; species Podarcis erhardii. The sequence continues at coordinate 22,934,582 of NC_138512.1, forward strand.
CAAGATGTTAGCTGCAATCCAAAGAAATACTGTGCCTTGATGCATTTCCCCTCAAACCAGCTTCTATCCAATTTGAAAACATAAGCCACATTCGCTTCGCGTCTTGCGTGTACATTTGAGATAGTTGTTGTGCGTGCATTTGCCATGTGAAAGCACCGCAGGGCATAGATGGTTCTGTGTGAATCTAAAGGATATACTTAATTTCTCTCTTTTTCTGCCAGATGTCACTCTGCCAACCTGAACGGCCTGTACTACAATGGACCCTACTCAGCAGTGACAGACAATGGAATTGTGTGGTACACGTGGCACGGTTGGTGGTATTCTTTGAAATCGGTTGTCATGAAAGTCCGGCCGTCAGACTTTAGCCCTAATGAGGTTTAAGTTTAATGATGTCGGCACTCATATTTTTGGTGCAAGCCGGTCTGGATCGTATGGGGACTTTGGCATCCATCTCTGTGCGAATCGTGGAAGATTCTACCATGGACAGGAGCTGAATCTCCAGCCTAGAGCAAAGTGTTTCTGGGCTTAGCTGTACCTAGCCCTTTGTCAAGGCAAATAAGTTTCACACAAGGCAAATCATAACCCTGCCCAGAATTTACAGTGTGGTTATATGAACTATTTAAATACCACTGGGCTTCATGATAAAGGCCAAAATTATGTATTTTATTCCAACAGATAAACTGGACAGTTTACATGGTAACTTCATTGACTGTTTTGCTTTTTGTCTTTATGGTATCATATAACTCTCTGTTGATTTTGTTCAACAGGCTAACATACTATCCCAAGTGACAATGTTACCTTAATTCTTCCAATACACACACACACACACACACACATATATACGCAGTATATATAAAGTCTTACAGTCTGGATATACCTATTCAAAAACCACATCTTTCGGATGCTTTAAACTAGTGACCTATATATTGCAGCTTCATCGCGCAGTGTCTGCAGTTTCTGTAACCCTATATTCAGCTTGTCATGTTACATTTATGTATGGTTTAAGACTGGGGGAGGTGAATTTCATAAGGGACACAGGCTGCATAGATAGCATACATTTAAAGCACATTACCTACCCCCAATGCACAAAAAGAATCCGGTGGGGGGGTGGGAATTGGAAATTATAGGGACAGAGCTACCTAAACTGTATAGAAACTTATTCATGTATGCGACTACAGTGGCAAGAATGTTACTTTCCCAAAAATGGAATGAATAAGTCCCAGCAAAGGAAGAATGGATACAAAAACTTATGGAATATGCAGAAATGGCAAAACTTACTGGAAGAATAAGAAACCAAGATAACAAACTTTTTATAAAAAATTCCTTCCAGTAGCACCTTAAAGACCAACTGAGTTAGTTCTAGGTATGAGCTTTCGTGTGCATGCACACTTCTTCAGATACACTGAAACATTTTATAAAAGAATGGAAATGATTTATTGAATATTTACAAATAAATTGTAAACAGATAAAAACATTGGCAGGATTATTGTAATAACCTGCATCTTCATAAGAGTATATATTTAAAGAAGATGAATAGATAAGCAAATTAAGTTAATTTGGATATGCAGAAGATATTAAAAATAAATTTAAGGAACTGCAGAAAGAGGAGGAAGTAAGTTTTGAAATGTCAAAATGATTGTAAAATCAGTGAAATGTATAAACCTAAAAAGTATATATAAATAAAGAATTCTGGGAAATGTAGTTTATACCCCAGAGTTATAATTTCCTACTACATTTCCAACATTTCTTTGAAGGGTGCTTTAAATGTATGGGATGTGTGCCAGTACAGAACAGAATTATTTGCTCCCTCCAACCATTATAGCTGCTCCATTTCTGAGAAACCAAACTGCTGCAAAGATATTGATGGCAAACTTTAGAAAGTGCAGGCCGCTTAGAATAGGTTTGTTTGTATGGTTCTAATACCGGGATTTCCCAATGGGGATTTTTTTAGTGAGCTGACTGGCGCTGTCAGTGAGCCCCATTTGCAAAGGAACAACTGGGACCTTACCTTACCTTAAACGCCTAATTGTGCCTTTGTAGGCATGACCTTCCCTGTCTATCACCTGGTGTAACATACGACGTCAGGTGTGGAGCTGGTGGACGTGGTTTGTGGGAAATGGCTGCCCTCCTACTGCAGTAAATATGTTGTCCAGAATGCTAGGCATAAGGCCCTAGCATTCGGCAAAGTAAGGTGACTGAGGGGTTGCTGAGAGGTGGTGGCGGCAGCAGCCACCTCCTGGCTGTTCCTTCTAAGCCCCTAGCAATTCCAGTCTATTGAGGACAGAGCTGTATCTCTTCCACAGCCTGCACTCCTCACCCCGGAACTAGCCAGGTGCTTCACATGCAGCGGATAATGCTGTCATGTCATAAGTGCGGAAGTCAGATTCAGCTGCCAGCTGAGTTGGAAGGAGGAGAGGCACTGTCTTGTTCATGGCCTCAGGCAGCAGAATGTATTGGGCCAGCCCTGGTTTATCCTATTAACACGCTCACTGTTAATTGCTGTCAGATTTACTCTGCACACAGCCGAAGATAGATTTCATTCATTTATCTCTTTGTTTTTAGTGCAGTAAAAGCACTACAGGAAACACTGGGTCTTTTATAGTGCCACATTATAAATGAAATGGGAAACGTAGAGAGGGTGTAAATGTGAGCCAACCCCCCCCCCCAACTTTGAATATAATGTCATGTGCTCCTTATCATTTTTTGCTGCACGGCTCACTGTTTGGTTTAAACGGTATCACCTCTCAACACTTCCTATACTTTGTTTACACTGTGATATTGAAAAGCAATCCGGTTCCTGTGGAGCTTTAGCCAGGGATGGAGAACTTCAAGACCTGGGCCAAAAGGTGCCCCTTTGAGCCACTTTCTCTGGCTCTTGTTTGGCTGGAATGATCCCTGGACCCCAATAATGATTTGCTTGCCCAGAGAGGAGTGTAGAAAAAAGTAAAATTTGCATTTGCTGCTCTGCATAGTTTTCCTCTAGCTTAGGGCAGTCCAACACATGGCCTGAGGGCTGCATGCAGGCCTTTAAGCCTTTTTTGAAGGCCCTCAGCAACATTACACACACACACACACACACACACACACCTGCAACTCTTACACAGCCTTCCCAAAGCTGGGTAAGGAGGCTCTGGATGTTGGGACAGCAGCATGAGGGCTCTGGCAGGGTCCTCGAGTCCTCCCTCCTCCTTTCCAAAATCTAGTTAGCATTTCCCCATCTTTCGGAAGGAGATGGGAAAGCTCTGGGACTCTGCCAGAGCCTTGCTTCTCCTTCCAAAAACCCGGCACCTCGCTTAGCCAACTTTGGGAAGGCAGCCCGAGGGCAGCAGGTAGGGGCATCAAATTTTGGCCTGGCCCCTCGCTTCCCCAAGTGACAAGGCTGCTCCAAACTTCTGGAACGAGGGTGGAAGCTACAGATGCAATGTATTGATGCACTCGAATCCCCACTTTACAAGCAAGCATGCTTATAAAGGATGGAAGCCTACCCTTTGACACTCCTAACTGAGAATATGAGAGTAGCTGAAACATATTAAATGATAACTTCTCCACATTTAGTGGTTGTAGTCCTCTTTTTTTCGGGGGGTGGGGTGGGGTTGTGCAGCAGCTTCACAATCAGACCAAATTCAGATCTGTCTAATTCAGATCCGAATGTGTTATACCGACCAAGCTCAAGTATATACGACTCTTTGTACATGAGTGCGGGAAGAGAATGTTTTGGTGTTGCTTCCTGGTTTCTTTCACATTCCTTCAGCAGGGTAAGGTGCTATTTATACAGCACGCCATTGTGTTTTAGAAAATAAAGGCGAGTGGTTTTGTGATTAAAGAGCTGGCGCAGGAAATCTGGATTCCGGACTCTTCAATATAGATTTGCCGTTCAAGGCTTTGTATCTTTACTTCAGTATGAATAAAATGAGACCCAATGCTTCTTTTACATGGAATTGATTAAAATTTGGTTTGGGAATGGTTGCAGGAAGCTGTTTCAGATGTTAACTTATGGTATGCATATTAACATATACAGTGCTCCCCCCCCTAGAAAAATAGGTGCCAGTTCTCACCATGAAGTTGTTACAGTAAGTGTCACACTTTTTAACAACAAGAAAAGAGGTACAGTGGTACCTCGGGTTACAGATGCTTCGGGTTACAGACGCTTCAGGTTATAGACTCTGCTAACCCAGAAATAGTACCTTGGGTTAAGAACTTTGCTTCAGGATGAGAACAGAAATTGCGTGGCGGCGGCGTGGTGGCAGCGGGAGGCCCCATTAGCTAAAGTGGTACCTCAGGTTAAGAACAGTTTCAAGTTAAGAATGGACCTTCGAGAACGAATTAAGTTCTTAACCCGAGGTATCACTATACTGGTACTGCGTATTTTTGAGTACCCCCTGGAAAGAAAAAAACATTGAACCTATAAATAATGAACGTTCAAGATTCATCTGAAAATTCTTCTGTTCATGAGTTCTTTCCCCATTGATACAAACACCACAGCAAAGGAATTTGTGGCTTCTTCGAATATAAGTTCCTTACAACGTACCACAGAAGAGTGCAGTAGGAAGAATGGAAGGAAAACAACGTTGTTGTGATTATATAGCACCCTTCAATAGGTATTTTGGTTCACGACCAACAATAAAACACACATAAAAGTGTAATAAGACTATAACCATCAATATAGTGAAATAAAAGCAGCAATAAAAAAATACTGAAATCTGGGTAGATGTTTAAAGGCGTGGGTAAAGAAAAAAGGTCTCTGCCTGTCGCTGAAAAGGTAGTATCACAAGTGCCAGGTAAGCCTCCCTCATGGGGGAGAATTCCATAGGTGGAGTTTGGTCACCCAAAGGTCCTCTTGCGAGTCATCACCTGCTTCACCTGAGCTGTGCTGCACCTGAAGACCCATGTAATACACCAGCTGGTTGATATTAAGAAAGACCCAAGCCATATTGAGGTTTAAAGCTGAGCACCAGCACTTTGAATTGGGCAGGCAGCCAGTGCTGCTCTTCAAGAATCAGTGAGATGTGCTCCCTTCACCTGATCCCAGTGTGTTTTGCAATAGCTGATGTTTCCAAACACTTTTCCGTCTAACTTGGAGCTTAACAGAGCATGGATAACTGTGACCAGGAGAGTTCACAGCTTGCGTAAAGCTGCTTTAGCTAGTGAAACACACGCACTTGCAGGCAAGGTCACTTAAGTCTCCGGTTGTAAAATTTGGCTCTAGGAGCACCCCAGGCAATGAACCAGATCACAGCAAGAACAGGGGAGATTGCTTGATATTGAGGCAGATCCTTGCATAAGCTCTCCAGGATTTCAGGCAGGAATGCTTCAACAAATGTCAGAGAGTCTGAATCTGAGCATGTGCTACCTCCTGAGAGGTAGAAATTTGTCTCCCAAGTGTCCATTGCGCTTTCTTTCCCTGGTGGAGAGGGTTCTATGGCTGCTCAGTGATGCTAATGCTCCAGTGTGGCCCTCTTTGAGCTGGCGGCAAGAAAGATCAGGAAGAAGAACCTGGACAAAAATGGCAGTAAACTGTAAAGGAGATTCCGAGGTCTGAAAAGGAAAATATTGTGCACTGTGTAGAGTCCCCAACCTGCACACGATCTTGATGGCCTGGGCAGTGGCTCTGCTTTTTATATGCAGTTATATAGTTAGATGGATATTTCTTTTCCTGACGGTGTTCGTATGGCTGTATCATGGCCTTTGGCTAGTATAATAAAGCTTGTTTTGATTTGATTTGAAGTGTCCATTGCTTTATACCATTTTACTACATGAGATACCACACTTTATGGGCATTTGTCTTAAAAAAAAAAATCAAGTATCTGAAGTACAACCACATGGTTGCGTTCATATAGCACTTTTGCAGTGCTTTGCCTTGGCAATTCTTAAAATATCTGCCTAAAGTAGGTAAGTTTTCTTCCTACTGCCTATGAAATAACGCCACTGAGAATAGTCAGTCACTTGCCTAAGGCCTTGTACTGAGATTCGATTCAGAGGCTTGTCAGCCAGCCACTTTCACATTTAGGGTATAATCCAAACCCCAACCTGTTGTGATGTCAGAGGTGGGGGGTCAAATGGGGCAGAAGTCTCACTCTCACCAGCCCAGAACAGCCCCACTGGACTTTACCTGTGGGGTGACACGACCTCATCCTTCCACCCACAAAATATGCAAGTAGGTAGAACCAGAGGTGTTCTAGGAGGGAAAAGGACTGAATCGAGCTAGGTTTACTGCTGCCATTTGACAGCATGAGACCTGAATGGAGCCCACTTGCTGTGCAAGCTCCAAGCAAGAGCAAGCTTTGGCCTCCCCTCCCACTGATATCCTCCTTGGCTGGCAAGAGTAATGGTTAGTGACAGGGAAGAATCATAAAACTGTAGAGTGGGAAGGGACCAAGAAATTTGATTCAGTTTTCATTTAAAGCCGAATCTATTAAATCTGCTCTTTCTGAAACGATATTGAGAACCAAAACAGAACTACCCTCCAAAATTTGCACTTATTCAAATTTTGCAATGCAGTTCTCCAATCAAACCATATTTGCAAAAATGCATATGTCAGGGGACAGTGTGCATATAATTGAATATAACGGTGAACATAACATACAAAGGTGCACTATATTAGCAGAAACTACTTGGGGAAATGTGTACGTTGGTTTTAAAAACATGCATACACAAATGTGTTTATTGGGAGAAGTTTGCACTAAAATGCTGGTGAATTTTGAGCAGGTTTGTTTGTTTGTTGTTGTTGTTGTTTTAATGCAAATCGCAGGTGAAATGTGGAGAGCTGGGTGAGGAAATGAGAAACACAGAGAACCAAAATTGAGAAATCTTTCCATCCATAGCGACAGGGCTGGAGATGCGGCAGTGATTATGCCACTCCATGACGGATTGGTCTGCCAGTCACTACACCAGAGGTGAGCAAACTTTTTCAGCAGGGGGCCGGTCCACTGTTCCTCAGACCTTGTGGGGGGGGGGCGGACTATATTTTTTGGGGGGGAAAGAACAAATTCCTATGCCCCACAAATAACCCAGAGATGCATTTTAAATAAAAGCACACATTCTACTCATGTAAAAACACGCTGATGTCCAGACTGTCCACGGGCCGGATTTAGAAGGCGATTGGGCCTGATCCGGCCCCTGGTCCTAAGTTTGCCTACCCATGCACTACACCAACTCTACTCATTTGTTAAGTTATTAAATGTTCCCCCCCCAAAAAGGTGATACAAGATCTAAATGAAAATGAGATCTAAGTAGACATTCCTTTCCTTGCTATTGCATGCTGCCTGGTATTAATTTCCTTCCTCTAAAAATTGAATTCTTGCAGGGCTGCCAAAGAAAGATCAGCTTACACCTTCCAGTGCAGGAAGGGAGACACACAACACCTATAAAGTGCACAAGCATGAATTTATCACTCAATACCAAGATCACATAACTGAAATGGGGAACAGTCAGAGAAATAACAAAATAGAAGGCCTGTCATTTGTGATTCAACAAAAGGCATTATATCTTAGCACATAGGGCACAAAGCCTGTTTCTAATCTTCGTCTGCAAAAATCCCTTTAAAATTTGGTTATGCAGCCTTTTTAAAAAGATCAAAACAAACAGACAAAAATGGTTAAGCTCCATAAAGAATGAAAGAGTAGTAATGACATGCTAATGGGTGAATTAACTCTAACATTCCATTCCACAAGCCAATTAAATTTGGGCTTTGGCAGATTTGTAGACAGGGTTGTAACCAGGGTGGGGAGGCATGCACTTACACATCTTTCCTTTATACACTCAGAAATATGGAAACATGAGCCAACTTTTCCCCGCATGCTCAGAGAAAGGATGTGTTCAAGAGGAGCACCACTCCATCATCAGTTATGCTTGATTTAAGGAAGATTTACATTTTGGGAAACTGCTTCTCTGCTTCTTCCCAAAAGGTTTGGCCGCTTCTTAAGATATCATTGCCAAAGTTGACATAAAGGTTCCTGAGGTGGGAGTTTTCATTGACACTGGGACACTGGCCACCATTTTGAATCAAGATTTGGCATGACTTTTTGGTGTGTCAATTTCAACCTGCACTGATTTCAAACTAGTTACAAGGGTTCCCGAGGTGGTAGATGCTGTTTTTATCAATGTTGGAATGCTGACCACCATTTTGAACCCAGATGGCAGGCCAAAACGTGACATTGGCATGGCTTTGTCTGATTTTTGGTGTGGCAGTTCTAACCTGTGTCAACTTGAACGCCTTTGAAGATATTGTTGCCCAACTTGGCAGAAGGGTTCCTGAGGGGGAAGCGGCAATCTTCCACAATGGAGAAACAAGCCACAACATGGCTCAACAAAAATGTGGACACTGGCTTCATTTATATCCCACAATCCAGTGTGGTATAGTGGTTAAGTGCGGTAGACTTGTAATCTGGTGAACCGGGTTCGCGTCTTCGCTCCTCCACATGCAGCTGCTGGGTGACCTTGGGCTAGTCACACTTCTTTGAAGTCTCTCAGCCCCACTCACCTCACAGAGTGTTTGTTGTGGGGGAGGAAGGGAAAGGAGAATGTTAGCTGTTTTGAGACTGCTTCGGGTAGTGATAAAGCGGGATATCAAATCCAAACGCTTCTTCTCTTCCACTTTGTCCAGGCAAGTCACCTTTATTTTAATAGGACTATTACACAGTAAATGTGTTGTGGACTACAGCCATGATTATACTTAAAGGTAAAGGGACCCCTGACCATTAGGTCCAGTCGTGACCAACTCTGGGGTTGCGGTGCTCATCTCGCTTTATTGGCCGAGGGAGCTGGCATACAGCTTCCAGGTCATGTGGCCAGCATGACTAAGCCACTTCTGGCGAACCAGAGCAGTGCACGGAAACGCCGTTTACCTTCCTGCCGCAGCAGTACCTATTTATCTACTTGCACTTTGATGTGCTTTCAAACTGCTAGGTTGGCAGGAGCAGGCACCGAGCAACGGGAGCTCACCCTGTCGCGGGGATTCAAACCGCCGACCTTCTGGTTTGCTAATTTTGAGGACACAGGCCTGAGTGTGCTTCATAGATTCTTTTTTTTCCTAGCAGTCTCCTAGATAGGACCTGGCAATCTTACTGGCCACATGTAGCTCATAGCCGGTGGTCAGGGATGATGTGAGTCCAACAGCCTCTGGAGGGTCACAGATTTCCCATTCCTGGCTTAAATCCACACCACAGATTCTGATGGATTCTAAAGGAGATGAGTGCTAGGAGCAGAATAGGCCAACACTGAAGCATATTTTGTAGTATACTTAGTCTAATAATTAATCCAGTCCTGCCTCTGCTTCTACTAGCCCACATAAGTCTTAATGTACATTCATGTGGCTCCCTTATTAGTAAGGATTACTAAGGACTTTGATCCTGTATTGTTCTGAACCCACTCGGTATAGGAGTGTCCTCAGATTTTTAAAGTGGTTTGGGAGTTTTACTTTTCATATACAGTAGTACTGTTGGCAACAGAGCTTGCTCTGTCTGGGGATCTATTCCAGCTGTTGGTCCATTACGAACAGCTTTCTCTCCCTGCTGGCCTGAGGTCAACGTTCCAGGTCATTTACTAACCCTCATTTCCTATGTGGTAACAAAATTGTATTCCTATGGCAGCTTCCCACTAATTTGGCCATTTTAACACACCAGGAGTGTAACTGCCCATGTATAAGTGGCATGTGAAAGATAACCAAGCATGACCAAAAGATATCACTTGCACAACAGGGTGCTTTGCTCATGACCGCTCTTTTTAGAGAAACTATTCCCGTGGAAGCAGACCTAGCCAATAGTCAGATCCAAAACAATGGTAGCTTATAGAAAGAGTTTAGCCTTCTATTACCCAAATATATGTTTTATTAATGGGTAATGTCCATAAGTGAGAGCTGGGCCATAAAGAAGCCTGATTGCTGAAGAATTGATGCTTTTGAATTATGGTGCTGGAGGAGACTCTTGAGAGTCCCATGGACTGCAAGAAGATCAAACCTATCCATTCTGAAGGAAATCAGCCCTGAGTGCTCACTGGAAGGACAGATTGTGAAGCTGAGACTCCAATACTTTGGCAATCTCATGAGAAGAGAAGACTCCCTGGAAAAGACCCTGATGTTGGGAAAGATGGAGGGCACAAGGAGAAGGGGACGACAGAGGATGAGATGGTTGGACAGTGTTCTCAAAGCTACCAGCATGAGTTTGACTAAACTGCGGGAGGCAGTGGAAGACAGAAGTGCCTGGCGTGCTCTGGTCCAGGGGGTCACGAAGAGTCGGTCATGACTAAACGACTAAACAACAACAACAATGTCCATAATGCAGGGAATGAACTGACTGGTTGTGGTGATGATGGGTAATAGTCATTTCCTGCTTAGTCTTTAGGAAGAATAAGCCAAGGCTATGAAACCTGTAGAATCCACACTTGTCCAGGCTTGCATGCCTGCTATTGGCTTCCTTCTTTTTTGTTCTGCTATCTCTCCATCTTTTATGTATATTCTTCTTGGGGCTTTCAGAAGGCTACACACTCTTGACCTGGGGGATCTGTGGACTCGGGATGTTGTGGAAATACGGCTCCCATACTCTCTAACAATTGGATGGCTGGTCCCCAACAACCTCTGTAAGGCCACCAGTTCTCCAGTTCTATTCCAGAATGACTTATGGGGTGGGGTGTGTCACTGGCCACAAATAAGGGTAGATGAATCACTGGAATATTTTATTTTCCTGATGCATTTTCACTGGGTCGAATGATCTTCGGATTTCATGCTGCCTATAAGTAAGCTCTGTGCAACCCACAACGCAGAAACCGGTCTGGCAAAACTTCTCAAGAAAACTGTCTTTTCTTTATTACCAAGACTAGCATGGTGGCAGCTACCAGGGCTCTTCACAATGGCCCTTTCAATTACCAAAGTAGGTAGTGGCAGGTTCTAAGTAAGGAAAGTCATTATGACAACAGCTGAGGGTTTTTGCTGTCGTCATTTTGATCTATATCGAAGTTCATGAAGTGAGCATTCACAAAGTACCTGTGAATTATTTATCTAAGCCTGGACTTTAATCTTTAAGAGGAGAAGCCGAATTCAAGAGTGATCTACAGGTATCGTTGAAATACTTAGTGGTAGGTTACAGTTGCCAGCTGCCTGACTGTTGCCTCTTTCATTCCACCTACAGTATCTCCTTTCACCTAAGAGTATTTGGAACACCAGCCTCTAGAAATGTAAACTGAGACCCAAGAGGAGTCAGTTTCAATAAAGGTTGCTCTGTTTTTTTGCCCCCTCATTTCAATGCAAACCAATCTTCTGCTCCCTGCAAAAGGGAGGCCTTCATCGAGTTTCTTTCATCAATCATTCAAAGCAAAGGCGTTTTAGTTTATGGTGGTGCGCCTTTTAAACTGATGTGACAGGTAAATGCTCAACTGCAATGGATCATCAGCTCAGCCTCTAAAATATCCTTTCCTTACAAACCCCACAATTACGGCTGGAAAGGACAAAGCACAGGCAGAACTATCTCTTTTAGCACAAAAGAAGCCGACCACTAATTTGCATTACCTTATCACCATGGTGGTGTGATGAGATAAGATGGCAGTGGTTCAGAGGCTGAATCTTGTTTTGTTAATTTCTCAAGCCAAAACAAAATGGATTTGCAGCAACTATAAGCTGCCAGCTTTCAGCTCTCCTAATTATTTGTGCTTTCTAGGATGCCCCACTCGCTATGGCCAATTTTGTTAAATGGAAGGGCTGAACCTGTCGCCCCAGCTTCTTCTGGGGAGGAAAAAACTTAAACACGTAGCAGAGTTTCCAAAAATAGACCACATACAATTATACTTCATTCAACAGAGCTTTACTTGCTACTGAAGGCAAACCAGCATAATGGGCACAAATCCACAACATTCAGGATTGGCACAGTCCATAAAAAATCCAGTTGCAGCACTTACAAAAACTTATAAACTTATCACAATACTAAACCTTAACACTAAGCATACTATGTACAGAATACCACACCAGAAGGGAGAGAGATAAAAAGGGAAAGTAAAACCCAGGCTCCTTAATTGGAAGAGATAAGGGAATCAGATCAAGCCAGCTGTATTCAGCTTCTCTGAAGGTATAACCCAAATAATCATGAAGCTTCTTTCATACAAAGAAGCTTCCAGAAACTTCCAGAACCCTCTTGAATTAAGTAGAATAGGAAAGATCTCTACACATCAGTTCAATACTTTCTGCACTAAGAAATGCAAGCTGACAGGACCTTCCCCAGCCAAGACGCTGAGGAGGCAGAGCCTGGCTGTGAGGTCACCCCTAGAAACAAGTTGTGCTTGACTTACCCTTCCAACTAGCCTCAACTGAGGCAGAAGCTGAGGCATTTCTACTTTTGAGCTGTCATTCTGTGCTCCATGGCTAGTACGGCAACCAGTTACCTGACTGGCAACAGGTTGTGTGGGCCCAAATTATATTTGACAGTCTATTTCCTGCAGTTACTTCCCACAGGAACTCTCTGCCATGTGTTCCACAATGGAGGCACAGGGACATAATTCTCTTCCCTTTGTCAGAGCAAAGGTAGAATGTGAAAGGAGGAAAAGCCCTGGTGCCAACCAGTTAAGGTTTAAAATCACTCTTTTCAGCTAGGCCTTATCTCCATCCACATCAGGAGATGTGAGGTTAAGAAGACACCCAGCAGCCCTCTGATCAGCAACAACAACCACTTCACAGGGTTACAGGAGAGCATCTTGATGGTGTTAAAATAGTTGCGTTGGCTCTTAGTGCATCTCTGGGCACAATTCAAAATGCTGGTGGTTGCCTTTAAAGCCCTACATGGCTTGAGACCTGGGTACCCAAAAGGTACCACATTTTCCAGGAACAGGAAGCTGGTGGCCCTCCTGAAATTGTTGAATTATAACTTTCATCCCTGCCCATTGGGCCCTGCTGGCTGGTGCTGTTGGGAATGATTCATAGTACAAGTGTACTTGCTTGTTGTTTTTTTTGGGGGGGGGGAATGAATACATTTGTAACCTCTCCCAAATGTCATATTGTCACGAAAAATTTAGTTGATTCCTCTTGATAGTCCTTATTTTTAGCCTTGATATTTAGTCATTTTAAGTCAACATTTCTATTCCACTGCTGTTTTATTTAGGAACAGTTTATGTGACACACACAGTCCATTGTGCTCAGTGTAATAAGCCAAATTAAAAACATACGTTACAAATTCGTCTGTGCTGGATTGTATATGGGAACACACGTGAAAGAGTGGGGGAGAAGGGGCATTTAAAAAGAAGCTTCAGAAGTTATTTCCGAAAAGAAACAGGAGGCAGAAAAAGGTTACACTTTTCAAGGAGCTGAAGGTGGTCTGGATCGATGCTCCAGAGGGATCACTGCTTGTGGGCATGTACTGATCCCTCCAGCAAACCAGTTTAGCAGGATTTTGTATTGTTTTAAAACCCTGCAGAACTTGCTAGAGCAGAAGCAATGAGGGATAACTTGTATACTTGTTGTTGTTTAGTCGTTTAGTCGTGTCCGACTCTTCGTGACCCCATGGACCAGAGCATGCCAGGCACTCCTGTCTTCCATTGCCTCCCGCAGTTTGGTCAAACTCATGCTGGTAGCTTCGAGAACACTGTTCAACGATTTTGTCGTCCCCTTCTCCTTGTGCCCTCAATCTTTCCCAACATCAGGGGCTTTTCCAGGGAGCTTCTCTTCTCATGAGGTGGCCAAAGTACTGGAGCCTCAGCTTCACGATCTGTCCTTCCAGTGAGCACTCAGGGCTGATTTCCTTAAGAATGGATAGGTTTAAACTTCTTGCAGTCCATGGGACTCTCAAGAGTCTCCTCCAGCACCATAATTCAAAAGCATCAATTATTTGGCGATCAGCCTTCTTTATGGTCCAGTTCTCCCTTCCATACATTGCTACTGGGAAAACCATAGCTTTAACTATACGGTTAAATGACTCCTAGTAAGCTAGCAAAAAAGTATAAAACAAGTACAAATACCTGCTGGAAATGTAAAGGAAAAAGAAGGTACCTTTTATCATATGTGGTGGCCATGCAAGGTAATAAAAGCTTTCTAGGAAATGATATATAATGTATTAAAAAAAGTTTAAGATAACTTTTGTAAGAAAAAACCCAGAAGCCTTTTTATTACGTATTGTAGGCACTGATATCCCAAAGGAGCAGAAAAGGCTCTTTATGTATGCAACAACAGCTGCGCGGATGTTGCTAGCGCAGAGGTGGAAGGAAGACAAGGTCCCGGCCAGAGAGGAATGGCAAACCAAGCTGATGGACTATGTTGAAATGGCAAAACTGACGGGAAAGCTCAGAAATCTACAAGACAAAATTTTTAAGAAAGAATGGGGGAAATTTACCATTTATTTAGGAGACCACTGTAAGCAGATGAAAACATGGGTAGGATTTTAATAACACTTGTAATGTAACAGTTAACGTAGACATTGTGGACAGATATAAAATGTGGACTACGAAACAATATGCAGTTGAAAACGTTGACAATAAGACCCATGGAGAGGATGGGGGGGGGGGAGTCCAGAGATTCAGAGAAATCTCTAAATGTGGATATTGATTTGGTGGTATTATAACTCTATGCCTGTAAAATCAAATAAAAGTTATCTTTAAAAAACCCACACACATGAAGGAGTTAGTACCACAGAATAAGCTGTTCTGCCAGGCTTATCTATGTCTACTGCCCCTCACCTTGGGAGGAACTAGATAATCAAGGCTTTGTTCCACCCCAGTCTGGGGCATATCAGGGGTTGGTTAGGTTGGCCCCACCAAGGGCGTAGGCCTGGGGGGCGGGTCATGTGCCAAAATCACACATTTCTATTCTGGCTTGGAGTGGCTCGGAGCCCGCCTACCTGTGCGTCTGGTGCCCAGGCTGCTCCTCCACTGCTCTGGGTGGCTGGGTGAGGCACACAGACTCCTCTTGGCACCTGGGCAGAAGAATCCAGTCCCTGGCACGGACCGTCGCAGCAGCCTTGTCTGTCAGCCGGCAGTGCTATTAGAAGTGTGAGCAGACCGATATGACTGGACTTCCGGAGGCGGCGCGAACGGTAATGGCGGTCCTCTCTCACTTGTGAGGAGGAAGCTCCGCAGAAAAGGGTCGTCCGCTACAGCGAAGCGGAGACCCATCCTGAAAACCCACAGGCAGCAAGAGCCTGTGGTCTTGAGACTCGGCGGGCGCCAGGAGCGACCCCCAAATCATTGAAGGAACCTCGTAAGGGGCTCCGGAACGTGGAGGGGGTTGCGGCGCTGTGAGTCGTTTCGCGATCTGCGGAGTGAAGCCGCGCTGCTGCTGCTGGTGAGCGCTGACCTCTTTTCCTGGGAACTTCGGATTTGAAAAAGCAACAACCCGTGAGTAAAGAAGGACTTTATAATATTAGAGACCGAAGAAAATTTATTGAATTTGGTTGAAAGCGGAGTGACGAAAAACAGGAAGTCCGTCTTCCGCTGTCATTGAACTTCAAAGCAAAGAGCCGGAGGAGTGGAGGCAAAGAGAGAACTTTTAACCTAAGGGATCTGAGCACCAATTGAACTTTTTCGTAAGTTGATTAAGGATTTTAAGCGGTGGAATTTATGCCTTTTATTTGCATGGTGATACCTTTCTTCTACTGGATTTATAATTTAAGTAAGAAACCCAGGTGCTGGAGCTGCCTGTGTAACTGAGTAGCCAGTTTGCAGACTTGGACACTTTTAAACTTGGAAACAATCTGAGGAGTTTGGATTTGTTACTTTGAAGCATCACTTGGAATACCAGTATGCACTGACTGAAACATTGTAGTTTTGCTAAAAACAACTCTGCTAAAACCTACTATTGAAGGTTCTTGGACATTATTTTGACTTTACTAAATTTTACTGGAACTGACCTCTTCCCCATAGACATTTTAAGCTCCCCCTAGAGGATTTGGGATTTACAGCAGTGACATTATTTTACTTTCATTTCCCGGCCTCCTGTCTGACTGTTACCATCTGGGATGTTGTTTCTCATGGGAACAACTCAGCTTGACCTTGACTTTTAGATAACTCTGGAATGAGTGGCCCAAGAAAAAAGGGACCAAAAACCAGACAAACAACTTTAACAACTTTAACCGCAGCCTCACAGACACGTAGATCATCTGTGCCTACTTTGCCTTCTGAGGAAGGAGCTGCCTCTCTGCAACGGGCAGGGGAGGGAGAAACTGAGGATTTACAATTGGAAGATATGGCCTCAGGAGCAACTGCTTCTATTTTAGAGAAAATCTATGAAAAACTGGAATCTTTGGACAAAAAAGTGGAATCATTGGACAGAAAAGCTGATGAGCAAACTGCTAAAATTGATCAAAATACAGAATGTTTAAATAGATTAACTGGACAAGTGGCACAGAATGTACAGGCAATAGGAGAACTGACAGAGGCTACAGGTGAAAATCGGAAATTGGCTGAGGATACCAGCCAAAGACTTGGAAAGTTAGAACAAGAGGTAAGACCACTCAGCAAACAAGTAGGAGAACACCAGACCTATCTTTCTATGTTGGAATTGCGAAACAGGGAGAGTAACTTAAGGATAAGGTCTATACCAGAAGTGGAAGAAGGCAACTTGGCTGAGTTTTTGACTAAAGAATTTTCCAAGTTTTGGAAATTAGAGGAAAAAGACTTTAAAATTGTATCAGCTTTTAGGCTTGGAAGACTTACAAAGAAAGAGAAGCCCAGAGACTGTTTGATAATATTGAGATCAAAGGAGGAAAGGGACAAGATTTTAGGCCTACACTACGGAAAGTCACTGGACATTTTGGATAAAAGAATTGAACTTTACAAGGACATTCCTAAACAGCTGCTTGATCTTAGATCTGAATATCTGGAATTGGTTAGACTGTTGAGGAGCAACTCAATTATCTTCAGGTGGGAATTTCCTCAAGGATTATCTTTTACCTTTAGAGGGAAGAAGGTTAAAATTAGAACACTGGAAGACAGAGATAAATTTCTAACTACATACGGAGAGGACCTTCAAAAAGGAATTGAACTACCTTCTGGGCCAGGAGCACCAGGGGAACCTGCACCCTTGGATTCTGAAGACCCAGCGAACAAGGTACCACCCCCAGGAAACTAAACAGATTTATTCAGGATGTCTCTGCAACTTTTGAGCTGGAATATAAATGGCTGCAACATTCCGGAAAAAAGAAGGAAAATTTTTCATATATTAAAAAAAGAACAATTGGACATTATTTGCTTACAAGAAACACATGTGACTAGGCTCCACAGAAAAGTGTTAATAAACAAAAGACTTGGTCAGGAATTTATATCTTCGGACAGAGTAAAGAAGAGAGGCGTGGTGATATATGCAAAAGAGAGCCTGTCACCTAAATTTTTATTTAAAGATGAACATGGAAGAATCTTAGCAATCGAGATACAACATCAAGGAGAGAAGATTTTGATATTAGGAATTTATGCACCAAACGAAGGGAAATCGGAATTTTATAAGAAGTTGCATGAGATTATGCTGGACTATCTGGAATATAACAACATCATTATGATGGGAGATATGAATGGGGTCGTATCAACTAATATGGATAAGTCACAAAGCCAAAACGTTACGAAAGATGGCAGACTACCAAAGACTTTTTTTGAAATGACAGACAATATGGACTGGATTGACATTTGGAGAATAAAGAACCCCTTGGGAAGAGAAGGAACATTTTTCTCTGAGGCCCAGCTGACTTGGACAGATACAGAGTCAGAACGGTTTCAGAGAGAAACAGAACTAACTGTGGTTAAAAAAGTAAAGTACCTAGGGGTAAATATAACAGCAAAAAATCTGAGTCTATTTAAGGATAATTATGAAAAATGTTGGTCTGAAATTAAGAGAAACTTGGACAGTTGGACAAAATTGAAGCTTTCTTTGTTAGGCCAAATTGCTGCTATTAAGATGAATGTATTGCCAAAAATGTTGTTTTTGTTTCAAACATTACAGATTGTGGACAAGACGGAGTGCTTCCGGAAGTGGCAGAGAGATATCTCTAAATTTGTCTGGCAGGGCAAAAAGCCCAGAATCAAGTTTAAAATATTAACTGATGCGAAAGAAAGAGGGGGCTTTGCCCTGCCAGACTTAAAGCTGTACTATGAAGCCGCAGCTTTCTGCTGGCTAAAAGATTGGCTACTTCTCGAGGACACTGACGTACTGGATCTGGAAGGTTTTAACAATGCTTTTGGTTGGCATGCATACTTATGGTATGATAAGGTTAAGATCAATAAGGCCTTTAAGAACCATATTGTCAGGAAAGCAGTATTTAATGTCTGGACAAAATACAAAGACTTATTGGAGAATAAAACTCCAAGGTGGCTTTCACCCCTGGAAGCTAAGGCCCGAAAAAGACCCAATATGGAGGCCAAATGGCCAAAATATTGGGAAATACTAGAAAAAGATGGAGACAACTGGAAATTGCAGAGTTTGGAGAAAATCAAGGATAAAGTGCGAGACTGGTTACATTATGCTCAGATTAATGAAGTTTTTAAAAATGATAAAAAGCTAGGGTTCCAGGTGGAGAAATCGAAGCTAGAAACAGAATTGTTAGAACCAAAGACTAAGGTACTTTCAAGAATGTATAACCTGCTGTTAAAATGGAATACACAAGACGAAATGGTTAAATCAGCTATGATAAAATGGGCACAGGACATTGGGTATAATATTATGTCCGAGGACTGGGAAAGGTTGTGGACCACTGGGTTGAACTTCACTGCATGTAATGCTTTGAAGGAAAATGTAATGAAAATGATATATAGATGGTACATGACCCCAGTTAAACTTGCAAAGATATACCATTTGTCTGATAATAAATGTTGGAAGTGTAAAGAAGCTGAAGGAACATTCTTTCACCTCTGGTGGACCTGCCCTAGAGTGAAGGCTTTCTGGGAAATGATATATAATGAGCTGAAAAAGGTATTTAAGTATACCTTCCCTAAGAAACCAGAGGCCTTCCTTCTGGGCATTGTCGGCCAGAAGGTGTTAAAGAAGGACCGAACATCTTTCATGTATGCAACAACGGCAGCAAGGATACTCATCGCTAAGAACTGGAAGACTCAAGAACTACCCACACTGGAAGAGTGGCAGATGCAACTGATGGACTATATGGAACTAGCCGAGATGACTGGCAGAATCCGAGACCTGGGAGAGGAGAGGGTTGAAGAAGATTGGAAGAAATTCAACATTTATTTAAAAAAATACTGTAATTTGGTTGAATGCTAAGAAAGGATGCTAGATCATAAATAATTGTGCACCACTAAATTAGTGAGAATTAAGATGATAAGTAAATTTGAGAAAAAACTATAAACCTTTTGGAGAACTTATAGATTATATTTAAATGAATTTGACATAAGAGTGTAAACAAGATGATAAATTGCTGGCAAGAATTGGCAATGATGTAAATGGGAGCGGGAGGCGCGAGGGAGTCCAAAGATGTTATGAAAAGATGTTATGATATATGTTATACTGTTTTTTTTATTTTTGCATTTATGTTTGAAAAATCCAAATAAAATATTATTAAAAAAAATAGAAGTGTGAGCAGACCGCCCAGCGGGGCTCAGAGTGAAAGGTGACAAAAAGCAAACTTTTTGAGTTTTCTGTCCATTAGTCTCTCTCAGCAAACAGCAACAGAGTTTTCTGTGGATTGAGGTTTGCTTTGATTCAGCGTTAAAATGCGATTTTTCCCAGGGAAAGTGCCGTGACACCCCCCCCCCAAAAAAACCCCACCCTGCTTGGACATGGATCTTTAAAGGGCAGACCTGTGCCTGGAAAGTGCAGTGCAAAAGGAAGTCTGGGTGAACCTTTAGTAAGCAAAATCTTCAGATGTGTGATGAAATTACAAGCTTCAGAACAGACAGCATCCGAGGTTTTTTTCTGGATGACTGCTGTTCTAACAGAAACAGAAGCTGAAAGCAAGTTTGGAGCCAATAGATAAATGCCTGAAGGAATAAACTGTCGGAATCTTGAATTTGCTGAAAGCTATGAGACTGGAAGACACTTTGACAATTTTGGTCTTATTCCAGGATCTGATAGAGTCACTGTTGTGAGATGGAGGAGGGGCTATCCTAGGTACTGCTGTGCTTTATTTTGTAGCTCTACCTTTCTTTCTTTCTTTCTTTCTTTCTTTCTTTCTTTCTTTCTTTCTTTCTTTCTTTCTTCAACCCCCATTTTACAGCATCCTCCCATCTCTGGCCATGTCTCATCTGTACAGAGGATTTAAGTGCTGAGAGACCTTATAGTCCGATCACACTGGGGGAAAGATACATTGAGTGCAACTGAGGTTGCTTCCAAGTACAGTATGTGTGCTTTGGATCAGGGCATTAGGTTTCTTCTCTCTGCCTGTATCTTCAGATTCTTAGGCTGTGTTACACACCATGCATTTAAAGAATACAGACACACAAAATCCTGGGAGCTGCAGTTTATCCATCGCAGAGCTACACTTCTCAGCACACTTAACAAACTGCAGTTCCCATGATTATTAATTATTTGGGCGGGGGGAGCAAAACAACTTCCCAAAGGATGCCCACTTCACTTTTTGAAAACTATGAAAAGAAGAAGGATGCTCTTCAGCCAAAATTAAGGGCTTTGGGATTCACTTAAATATTGAAATTTGCACCGAAACTGATGGGACTTGAATATGCCAAGTTGAAGCTGGATCACATCTCTTTGCATTTTCACTGCAATAAATCTACTTTGCAACATTCTGAAGAAAGCAGCAAGACTTTGAGATGGACATTTTGAATGCATTTGAATGAATATTATAAATCATTAATATTTCATGATATGCAAGCAATGTACTTTCATGTAGCTTAAGAGCCAGGGAGGTTTCAGAAAAGAGCTTCTGTTATACTAGAAGTTTGAGGGAGCTACAATTAGTCTAATGGCTAAAGATTTATAGTTTTTGTGGTCGTTGGTTTATTGATTGTAATACTTGCTGCGGTTGTTTTGAATATTAAGGGGTGGGGAATATCCTCTACATTCTCAGTGTCCAATCCATTCTCCAGTTGTCTAGGGCTGAATGAGTTTTTGTTTCTTGCCATAGCTTGCTATGGGCACCCCCACTATATTAAAGGCCCTGCCTTAACTATAGCTATTAGGGGAAAAGTAAATTTCTTTTACGAAGTGGGATTCGCTGGGGCATTACATACAAAATCTAAAGAGAAAAGTATTATTTAAGACTATGTTCCCAAGTGCATTTAAGATGGTGTGCATCCCACTAAATTCAATGGGGCTTCTATTATTATAATGGTTGTAAGAGTTACCAGTGTGTATGGATTAACATGGAGTAACTTTAACGAAAAAAGTATCTGCCCCAAAGAATGTACAGTCTAAACATACTTAGCTACAGCATATAGAATATTTGTGCCTCTCTCAAGTTTTGATTTATTTTCCCCATGAGTAAAATCGTGGGTAATTTGTCTGCACACCTTGAACACTTATTAAGTGTTGTGAAAAGGTAATAACACTTCTAATTGGCTGATATTTTTCCTACTCATTGTCTTCATTCTTTCCAAACCTCATATTTTTACTACTTTCTTTCTCTTGCAGATGTTCCTTTCAGGTCCCCCCCCCCCTTGTTTGGATTGCTTTGCCTGTTTTGAAATCTGTTCTGTTGTATCTCTGTGAACCTTCAAGATATTTCTTAAAAGCTTGCTTCAGCCAGTATTTTTCTAATTGCACCATTTTATTTGTTTACTCAAAAATCGTCCCCTTTCTTCTTTATATTGTCTTTGCTAATTCCTCACGAAGCTCTTGGGCAGGTTATTGTTCTTTTAGAATTCCAAGTTATCATGCAGCACTACCCAATATGCATCTTATTCAGAAATATATTCCACTGATGTCAACAGGGCTTGCTTCCAATTAAGTGCAGTTGCAGGTAAAGGTAAAGGGACCCCTGACGATTAAGTCCAGTCACGGACGACTCTGGGGTTGTGGCGCTCATCTCGCTTTACTGGCCGAGGGAGCAGGCGTTTGTCCGCAGACAGCTTCCAGGTCATGTGGCCAGCATGACTAAGCCGCTTCAGGCAAACCAGAGCTTGAAAATTATTTTTATGCATGGCAGGTGAGGGCTGGATAGATTAGCCTTGCATATAGTTTCTGGCCCATTTGCTTTCTTAACATAGATCCGCTTTAGACATCATTTTAACTGAACAAATCAGCACTCATGTTGTTATAAGGATGGCTACACACAATCGTTCCCTCAATACTATTTGCTCCTGCTAAAGTTTTGGGCCAGTCAAACTTATTTCTTTGCATATTACATAGCTTTTTAAAAATTGGTTTTTATTGTGTTACAAAGCAAACAGATAAACAGGAAATAGTACATCTATTGTCTCCACTTTCAATTCACATCCCATAGTTTGATGCTAAAATCCCGTAACTTTTCACACTGCAAATGTTAGCCAAAAGGTTTTGTCCTGATTTCGTTACACTATAGTTAGTGCTCCTGCAGAAAGCAATAATTGTTAGCATTGGGGAAGCACTGCAGAACAGCCAATAAAGTGGAATTATGTTTACCATAAATCCACCACTAATACACTATTATTGTGTTACTGACATGTTGCAGAATATGCTCACATGCCCCCCCCAAATGTCTGGAGGGGACCCTACTATTGTATTTTTGACGCTGTTATGAAAGCTTCTTTGCTTAAAATCATGAAAGGACACTTAGTGCAAGGAAATGGTCTGAAATCCTACCTTCTTTTCACAAGGAAGGCTGCCAGAATGCCCTCCCCTGTAGACAAAGTATTTTATATGCTCTTTCCAGACTTAGGTGAACTTTGGCAACCAACCCATGTGCGATAATATGTTCTTCCACACTCCTCTTTCCCCAAGTAGTAGGGGGTTCAAGGCAGCTTCAGATGAATCTCATTCCTTATCTGAGCTTCAGCAGGGCATTCAAAGCACTAGATTCAAAGAGAACCCTAGTCACAAAAAGATTATTCTTGACCATTTGTAAGTATAAACTTATTCCACAAACAGATCTGTGGGTTAAAGAGAGCTAGATTTGTAGGGTGCATTCTTGTTTGTATGATTTATAATTTTATATTAAGGTTTTTATGGTTATTGTAAGCCACCCAGAAGACCTGGTTATTGGATGGCAGATAAATACTAAAAAGAAATTAATAGCAAATTGGAGTATTGCTTGGAAACCATATGTGGTGAGTTTCTCAGAGGGAGAGCAGCATAAAATTGTAATTAATAAACATGTGCACATTAAGATATATATGGCAATGCCAATCTCTAAAACAGAGGTAGATAACCTCTGGCCCTCAACATTATAAAACCAGCAAACAGCTGACAGATTGCACACCACTCATCAGTCCCCTGCAAAAGTCTGCGCAAACAGGTGCATTATCAAAAGGCATCAAAAGGTTTAACACTGCCAGCATCAGTTGTATAATGACAGCAGGGAGGGGTGGAGTTGCACAACTGAGGTGCTACTACAAAGAAGGCCCTATTCCAAATAACCGCACAATGAGCTTGCCCAGTGCATGGGATCAAGACAATATACAAGTGCAGACAGCTCTGAGGGGGACTGAAGCCAAAATTTGCTTTGAATAAAGAGACTGTGCACTCATTTTTTCCTGTTCTCTGATCTGAAAAGATGCTGTCAGACCGAAAGCTCTAACCCTATTTTGCCAAGGGGGTCTTTCAGGACACATGACTTCAAGTTCCCTTGTCAGTTTTATGCGCTTTAAAGTCTTTTTTTTTTTTTAAAGAACAAATATTACTGTCCTTTCCCTATTAATATAAGTAATAGCGGGAAAACAATAAGAATGACTGTGCACTAAAACTGTCAGATGAGATGGCTGGGAGGAAGATTGTGTAAAATGAGATATTTAAGGGGGGAAATTGAATGTGACAAGCTTTCAAGCCCTAAAAAAAATCAGGTAATATAAGGCTATCTTTGCGCTAACCAAGACAGAATCCTTACATTAACACATGCCACACAGGAAACCATGTTTCAAACAGTGCAGCCCTAATATTTATAATTATGGTTAATATGGACTTTGCAACCATGAAAACAAACTCCCCATGTCAATAATGCGTAGATTGCTCTTGCTGTAAGACATAGGTGGCTAACTAATGGCCCTTCAGATGTCTTGGAATCCAGAGCTCATCATCCCTGATCAGGGGCCATGCTGACTAGAGGTGATAACAGAGCTCAATGACCTCTGGAGAGTCACAGCTTGGCAACCTTGTAAAGGCAATGATGTTTTATGGAAACAATTTGTATTGCTGCAGGTAAGAGAATGCAAATTCTGAGCTAAAACTGAATTCTTTATCAGGTAGACTAAAAGGGAATGCAGACGGCAAGGATGACTAAAAGTCATTCCAGAAAGTGCCATACACCAAACAGGGGAAAGGGAATAGAAAGATTAGCCAGCAATGCACCCTCAAAATGAAGGCTCTACAACATTTTTACAAGATGCGCTTTATAGTTAGATACATAACTGTATTGTATGCAAATGACAACTTCTTCTGTGTTTCCTGTTTTGTAGAAGAAATATAGAAACTTATACTGCAGGCTTACGTGTGCTTAAATACTAGCTTAAAGTCAATGAGGCATTCGTCCAAGTAAAACACTGATCCTAAACACATCTACTGGGAAGCAGGTCTTGTGGCTTCAAATGGAATTTAGATTCAACTCAAGGCCTTCAAGATCTAAGTGTAGATGTGTTTAGAAGAGGTGTTATTTGGGTTCCTGCATACTACCACTAAATACATTGCAATATGATGAGGAAAACATTTGCATTTCTAAACAAGTTTCCTCCATACCTGCAGCTTCTAATCTCTCCTCCTGCCTGATAAGGATCTTATACAAACTTGAACCCTGAATAATCTTACACCAGCAGGCATTAGTCAAAAGTTATTGCCTTATCTGCTATGTACTTTTGTACAGTTTGTACTATGATCTAGAAAGTATGTGGTGTGGGTGGCAAATAACAGCATCAATGCAATTGCTTCAGCTCTTTGCAGCACTGTTTTGCCTTGACCCCAATCTCCTTCTACACATAAAGGGCTAAAATAATGATGCCCAAATGATGGCGTTTGTATCTCTAAGGATACTCAAGAACCCATAGATTTGAAAACACTCCTGTAATGGTTGTTTTACTCCCACATTTGCAGCATCTTATCCCCTCCACCTTGTTCTCCTTATGCTTGCCTACCAGTCTCTTTGTCCAGCTCTTTATTGTCTACAACAACAGGAGCGTTAAGCATTTGCAGAAAGAGATGCACACTCTGTATAATATATTGTAGATGCACTGGTTTTACCTACAAAGACAGTGATTTGGGGCTACGATATCTGAAAACTGAGTCAGTACTGTCTACATGAACTTGCAATGGCTCTCCAGGGTTTCAAACCAGGGACATTCCCGGTCTACCTGGAGATGTTGGAGACTGAACCTGGGAACTTCTGCCCACAAAGCCAGACCCTCCAAGTCTCTATTTTCAGGGACATCCTTGATTTAGAGAAGCTGTCCCGGTTTCTGATTTGATCCCGGAATGTCCCACTTGTCCTTAGGATGTCCCTATTTTCATTGGAGAAATGCTGGAGGGTATGGAGTTATCCAACCCCCGAGCCACCTGAAGGCAATCCTGTATAGGGTTTTTTTTATGTTTAATGTTCTATTCAGTGCTTTTTTTTCCTAAAAAAATGTTTAGGGTTACTCTTATTTTCCTACTCATATTGAAATACTGCCCCTCATATAACGAGTTAAAGAAAATGTTTCAACTAACATTTGTGAAAAAACCTGAAACTTTCTTGTTAGGGATTATGGGGAAAGACCTGCCAAAGAAATTTAAAAACATTTTAATGTATGCGACAACGGCGGCAAGAGTCTTAATAGCGCAAGGATGGAAGAATGAAGAAACCCCGATGAAAGAACTGTGGCAAGAAGAATTGATGGATTATGCAGAATTGACAAAACTGACACACGAATTACGTGACAAAGATAAATGTGATTTTAAAGATGAATGGGAACCTTTCATGAAATATTTGAAGAAACAACAATATGAATTGGACTCCTTAGCAGGTTTTGAATAAACATTCACAAAATCTTTATTGGTAATATACAAATAGACAAATTGAGGATCATTACAATTTCATAACATGCAGATAAAAGCATATGTTGAGAAACCAGAGATAGGAGCTGAGAGAAGTTGCGGGGAGGAATTGGGAGGGTGGGCATATGTTCGGGGGGGAGGGGGGATAATGGGGGAAAAATAATGTGGATGATGTATTTTTGTTAAAATTATTGTGTTGAAATTCTTAATAAAAATATTTTTAAAAAAGAAATACTGCCCCTCAATGAGCACTGGTTCTATTATGTTTTTATATATGTTGGAAGTTGCCCAGAGTGGCTGGGGCCACCCAGTAAGATGTGTGGGGTATAAATAGTAAAATTATCCTTGTGGGACGTCCCTATTTTTGTTGGAGGGTGTGCAAAGCAGATGTTCTACCACGGAGATATGGCCCATACAATCTGTCCACCCACTGCATTTATTCAATGCTGGAGGCCCTGGTGTGCATTCCACCATGCTCAGAAGTGGTTGGGATCTAAGAAACGGCCTTTTCTTTTGCAGCACCCATATTATGGAACTTACTTGCTAGAAAAGGGTGGCTGGCTCCCTCTCTTTTAAGGGATCTTTGTCGCCATGATGGCTTTTTCTACCTCCACTGTTGGAGGCATTGTGCCTCTGCATATCAGTTGCTGGAGATCACAAGCAGGGAGAGTGCTGATGACCTGGTTGAGGGCTTCCCCATAGGCATTTTCCTGGCCACTGTAAGCCCAGGATGCTGTGTTTACAGCAGGGCTCCTGTTACGTTCAAGTGTTCTGCTAAGCCCTTTTTATTCCACTGAACATTTAATGGCAGTTAATAATTCTTTCTCCCTGTTCTTTAACATTTTTTAACCTACTTTTGTTACATGATACTGTATTTTTGTTAGTAATGTTTTGTTAGATAGTTATTATTTTGTTAATGCTACATTTTGGTGTATTTCAGTCATTTTGTGAGATGCTTTGAACTTATTTATAAAATTAAAGTAAGTGGGTAAAGGTAAAGGTAAAGGTAAAGGAACCCTGACAGTTAAGTCCAGTCATGAATGACTCTGGGGTTGCGGCACTCATTTTGCTTTACTGGCCGAGGGAGCCGACGTTTGTCTGCAGACAGTTTTTCCGGGTCATGTGGCCAGCATGACTAAGCCGCTTCTGGCAAAACCAGAGCAGCTCACGGAAACGCCGTTCACCTTCCCACCGGAGCGATACCTATTGATCTACTTGCACTTTGATGTGCTTTCAAACTGCTAGGTTGGCAGGAGCAGGGACCGAGCAAAGGGAGCTCACTCCGTCGTGGGGATTCGAACCGCCGACCTTCTGATCGGCAAGCCCTAGGCTCAGTGGTTTAGACCACAGCGCTACCCACAGTAAGTAGGTAGAAATGTCTAAATAAAACCCCCAGTCCACCTTTTGTGTCAGCATTTTTGGGCTATTGGGGGGCACTTTTTTATTTCGAAATATATTATGTTTGGCAACCACAGAAACACGAGAAATTCCTTTTTGCCTTCCAGATTTGGTGGAATGGTCTTCACCAAGTTCAAGTTAGAAATGGAAGCTCAGTTACTACGTTCCTTGCGTGATGATGTCTCTGCCACCCTTCATGTGAACAGCAGTGAACTAGTGCTAAAAGATCTATGTGATGTATTTCCTCTCCTTATGAGTTTGCACACAGGTGATCAAACAGAGCTGACTTTTAAGGCAACAGATACTATTCTAAATCTTCAGGTGCTAGCTTCACTGAATAGCCTGCATGAGCCACCTAGTTAATTTAATGCCCTGTAAGTACCATTTTCATCAATTGGATCTGAGTTATGCGTTTACTCACCAAACAAGTATGCATTCTCATGATGTGACAGCTTCTCTTATGGTGTGTGTTTTTTTGTGTGTGTGTACTTTCTCTCCAGAGCAAACCATAATGAAAGTAAACATAGTTTTCTTTCATGTGGCAATAATGTAAGACTGCATTTAGCACAGTCCATTCATCTTTTAAAATACTTGGGTCAAAGAACACAATGCCCTCCTGACGTGCTCAGTTACCAAATCATTTAAAGTAGTGCCAAGTCACCAATGTTCTCTAGTATTAAGTCTTCCATGGAATTTAGATCCCAGACTGATGCACATGGAGGTTACCTTGAGTAGGGGGAAAAACTTTCCTATGTCTATTTAGGTGTCCAGGTCTAACAGAGAACAAATCTCTTGTCCCTATAATAGTTGAGTAGAAGATGGAATTTTGGAAGAAGTGAATGAAATGGAATTTTGTCATGTCTTGGGTGGAGAAAAGTTACATCTGCTCAAATTGCCTCTTTTTTTTACAACTATTAAATGTACAAGAGCCCCAATCCCCTTTTGTATCTTGTCAGTCAGCCTCACTGGTAACTTACCATTTAATGCCAATAGCATACTAAGTATAGCACAGCACCAAATACAAGTGGCATGATCCCAGCTTAGAAGATTAAGGCTGACAGCCTGGTCCACATTTTAGGCTGCAGTCCTAACCTTATTTACTTGGAGGCAAGTGCCACTGAGACCTTGGAAGCTATTGCCAAGAAAACATGGGTCGGGCCAGGCTGTTATTCTTCTTCTGAACAATTCTGGGACGTATTCCCAATTTTAAATATTGTAAACTGGTGCTTGGAGATCATCATTTGCAAAAAGAAATCCCATGCATGCCTGCTCAAACGTTCCATGGAATCCTGTAGGGCTCGCTTCCAGGATTGCAGTATGAATGACTAAGCAATCATGCATGCCCAAGCTCTTTATTGCCAGCAAAGCCCAAAGCAGATTTTGAATCTCTGTTTCCTTTTAGGAACTCGTGTACAGTTTGACACATTTAAACATTTCTTTTTATTGCACCTTCAAACCACTGTGGTTTTGTGTTTTACCACTTCTTGCTGTCTACTTTCACAATCAGCAGCAATCGGTTTTGTGAAGTTATGACCCCAGATTCTTTTGTGTCAGTAAATGCCAAACCTACTTACGTTCTAAGGGGATGAGTTAGCTGCATCATTGCAATTCCCCTGGGAGAGGCACCAACACTGTTTTCCTGAAGGGGCTCGATTTAATGCATAAACTATGGAATTTGCTCCCACAAGACATGGCTACAGGATGGCTGTGTTCTGCCTCTATCTTCTTATTGGGAATCCCAGGTGTAGAGGGCACTGATGGCTCAGGTCAGGGGTGCCAACCTGAATACCTGAATAAAATATTGAGGGGGTAGGTAAGCCCCCCCCGCATCATCGATCAGATGATGTGGTGCACACACACTATTTGAATGGTAAATAGCCAACAATTTGGGGGGCCCTGGCCCCCTTGAAAACTTTCATTGGGGGAGCCAAAGGAACCTTGGGCCCTAGAAGTTGGTTCTTATGGCTCAGGTCTTGCTTGTGGGCTTCTCCCTGTGAGAACCTGAAGCCAGACTAGATGCATACCCTCCAACATTTCTCTGATAAAAATAGGGACAGTCCATTCCATAAGGGCAATTTTACTATTTATACCCTCACACATCTGACTTGGTTGCCACAGCCACTTTGGGCAGCTTCCAACATATATAAAATCATAAGAGAACATTAAACATTTTTATAAAAAACCTTCCCTATACAGGATTGCCTTCAGACGGCTCATTGGTTGGATAAATCCATACCCTCCAACATTTCTCCAATGAAAAGAGGGATGTCCTACCATAGCCTCCCAACTTTTCTCCAACGAAAATAGGGACATCCTAAGGAGAAGCGGGACACAGGTGGTGCTGTGGGTTAAACCACAGAGCCTAGGACTTGCCGATCAGAAGGTTGGTGGTTAGAATCCCCGTGATGGAGTGAGCTCCCATTGCTCTGTCCCAGCTCCTGCCAACCTAGCAGTTTGCAAGCATGTCAAAAGTGCAAGTAGATAAATAGGTACCGCTCCGGCGAGAAGGTAAACGGCGTTTCTGTGCACTGCTCTGGTTCGCCAGAAGTGGCTTAGTCATGCTGGCCACATGACCCGGAAGCTGTACGCCGGCTCCCTCGGCCATTAAAGCGAGATGAGCACTGCAACCCCAGAGTCGGTCACGACTGGACTTAATGGTCAGGGGTCCCTTTACTTTTAAGGAGAAGCGGGACATTCAATGATGCAATCGGAAACGGGAGGGCAATCAGAAAAATCAGTGACATCCTTGGAAAATAGGGTCACTTGCAGGGGTCTGCCTTTGCCCTGCTCTAGCAAAGCTTTTCTTAGCCTTTAAGAGCAGGCAGAAATGCAGCCAGTAAGTCTCTCCCCCTTCCACCTTCCTGGTCCTGTAGATGAAGCGATGGGGCATAAGCCTCACCTGGTCAAAGGCTGTGTTAAAGTCACAGCAACCGAGGTGGGCGGGGGTGGGCTCTGCGGGATGCGACACCCAGGAGGATCGATCCCCAAAGCGGCACAGAACAAAGTGTGCGGGTTTTGTCCTGCGGCGGTTTGCGCTCACGTGTGTCTTACTTGTTCGAGGGAGAAGGAGAGAGTCGAGATCTGGCCCCGCTCCGCTTCTGGGCCAGGTATTGAGGAATGCCGTGACGTCACCGGGGGGGGGAAAGGAAAGGCAGGTGCTGCGGCTCCGTCGAAGAAAGGAGGCGAGGAAGGCGCTCCTCGGCTGGTCCCGGCCGGTGCTGAGCACGCGCACTGGGCGGCGAGCGGACCCAAAAAGGGGTGGGGGAAGGGGGGGAAAAAAAAGAAAAGAAGAGCGCGAGAAACCCAGGAACGAGGAGTGCGCGCCCAGACACACTCGCATACCCAGCAGCTGCCCGAGGCGCGCGAGGCGAAGCGTCCCGCCGCCTCCTCTGCGGAAGGTAATAAAGCGCCACTGCAGGGCTGCTGCGCTTCGGCGGGAAGCTCGGCGAGGTGAGGGGGGCGAGGGGACGGAGGAGGAGGGGGGGGGGAACTGAACGCCGCGCGTCCCTTTTGCCCTCAGGCTCCTCAAAGCTGGAAGTGTGGCGCAGCGGGTAACCGAGAGAGAGCGGACTCTGAGGCTGAGCGAGGGGAGCCGCGGTGGGGCTTTTGTGGGGCGTGAGGCGCCGCCGTTGCCCTTCGCGGGCGCCGCGGGGAAAGGTCGTGAGGGAACTTTGGGGGCGCCGCAACTTCGGGTGGGTGTCCGCGTTTCGAAAGGGCTACGGCTGTGGGGCCTGAGGCGAGATTTGTAGATATGTATTTGTGTGTGGAAGAGGGTCGCTGTCAAGTTGGCGCGAGTAGCTGTGGAGAGCTTCGCCTCGTCTCCCACTCCCCCCCCCCGCACTTTCCCCGTGGCCTCCCCCATTCCGGCGGGACGCGCGGCTGGGCCAATGGGGTGCGCGGCCGCGGCGGCGAGGGTCTCCCCATTGGCCGGCGGCCTTGGCCTTCCTACGAGTTGCTTGGACTCCGAGTTGCTCTTGCCCTTTCCTTCCCCCTGGCGTTTTGCTGCTGTTGGCGCCGGCTCTGGCTGGGCTCCGCCTCGGCCGCATTGGCCCGCCGCGATTCTGCGCCTTCTCTCCGCCCTGCGCCCGGGGGGGGGGGGGGAGAGAGAGACAGCTTCGCTCCCCCCCCCTCTCTCTCTCTCTCTCTCTCTCCACCCCGCGCCGCCACCCGCCAGCTTTAGCTTGTGCCAGGCACTCCAGGGGAAAGTTGGCAAGGATGTCGCAGCTCAGGCCAAAGGGTTCTCTCTCCTGGCTGATCCCTGTTGCGCCTGCTCTGTGCTGCGAGCCCTTCTGCGAACGGGACCTGGCGCGGGCTGCCGCCGATCAGATGGGGAGAAATCGCATTTGCGGACTCCGAAGAGTTTAGGCAACAGGCGTCCTCGTTTCATCGCTTGAGGGCCGGTGGAGGCGTTGCCGCAGCTGAGAGTAGAAAAAGCCTAATTAAGTTTTTTCTTCTCTCCGAGTTTTGTGCTTGATCTTACAGAACGTGGAAGGGATGCCTGATACCCCCCAGGTAGCTGCTGAGAGGTTTATATTTCACATTTCAGACTGGTTTAAATCTCCAGTCTTTGCGTTCCTTTAAACGAAAAGAAAAGTGTGTTTCTTACATTTGGCACATCTGTAAAAACCGATATCTAGTAGAATGTACATCTGGCTTTTGGGCAAAAAAAGTATCATTTGCTTTCTGTTCCGCCTTAATATGATACACAGATAGGTAGGCTCAAAGGTGTTTCTACTGGTTTGAAAACGCCGCTGAAGTTGAACTTGAGATGGCTTATTTCAAGACCTTATGGATTGTTTCATCTTCCTATCAGTAAAACAGGATTACTGGTTGGTTTGTGGAATGCTTTGAAAGGATGAATGGCACCCATTACTTAGAAACATTCTTTGTGACTCCCAGCAGCCTCAGGCAGCACAAGCCAATGGCCGGGGATGGTGAGAGTTGTCATCCAGCAACATCAAGAATTTGTTATTAAGTAAAACCTTCTCACAGCCTACCAAACAACATAGCAGGATGTTAATCCTAACAGGCTTAGAATAGCATGCTATTTATGTGTGCACAACAACAACAACAACATTGAATGTTTATGTTCTTAATATCATGGGTTCTGCTTTGGTTTATTTGCTTTTCTCTTTTGGTTCAGGAACTTGATCGGGACAGATTTGTGAATGTCTCTTAATGGGGCCCTAGCCATAGAAATCTCCTAAGGAAGGAACAACTGTTAAGGTCCTTTAAGGCACACTGCAGTCAGAAATCTCTTTTCCTCACTCAGCCCCTCCCCTTCCCCCACAGTATTCCTGGCATCAGATTGTTCCTATGCTGCTTCCTCTCTGCTAGGCTAATGTCTAGTGTCAGGTTTTCTCATCATGGGGAGAACCACTCTGGGGCTTGTATTGAATAACCCAGTGAAAACTACCAAGTTTATAGGCTAATCCTTATATGCTGTCTGGAGGGTGACCAACAACAATACCTAATTCTCTGCTGTTTCTCTCCCCTGCCCCCGCTCACCTCACTTGCCTAGCAGTAGACTTCTCAAGGTCTGCTGGGGCAACCAGAACTGCTGAACCAAGAGTGAAATTACCATATGTGTGTGTACTCTTAAGGTAACCAGCTTATTGTGCAATCCAGGTGAAGCCTTTCATGGGAAAACCCGTGCTGCTCTATTTTAATGCTTCAAACTCTGAAACCACCATTGAAGCAAGCGTTTGGAATGTGCATGCTTTATTGTTACAAGAGAAGCACTCAGATGCTTGTCTCCGTCGGACAGGCTGAACAGTGTCAAGTAGCACTCCGGCTTTTTTTCACATCCAGTAGAAATGTCCTTTCTTTCTCCTGCGCAGACAGTTGCATTCTCAACACTGACCTCTCTTTGGTTTGCTAAGCATTCTGCACTGCTATGACGGTTAGTATGACAGGAATAATGATTGGACTGCAGTTCTAGAAGGACAGCTAGAGGCAGGGGATCCTTTAAACTTCTCCATTGAGGGGGAACGGCAGCTGCCCCCCCCTTAAACAAGAAGTGTGATGGAGCCAGCGCCTCCCCAGCTTTGCAGCCCCCATCCTGCTCCTGCTGGTGTGCAAGCAGGAGCCGGATCAGGGCTCTCTCAGCTGGGGAGGGGGAGCACCTTAACGGAGCCCCCGCACCGCCGGGGGCTCTTTAAAACTGCTTGGTTGAGGTGAGGGTAACAGCACGCTCCTCAGCCAAGCAGTTGAAAGAGGCAGAGGGAGGAACAAGCTGTATCAGCACCTCACTGATGCAACTTGTTTCTCCTTCTGCCAGTATGAGGGCAGACGATGGCAGTGTCATTCAGTGGTATATCGCTGGTGAAACCGCTGCCTCCAGCGCCTGGCTGCAGCTTGTTTCGCCCTTGGCGCTGGTAGCAGAGGGATTCAGAAGTCAGCAGTTTCACCAGCAATATACTGCTGAGTGAAACTGTCATCGCGGTCTGCCCCTCATACCGGTCCTGGGCGATATATTGATATGTCGCCCAGGCGTCTGAACACTCCCCTCCCAACACCACTCTCTGGACACGGCCCAGGAAGAAGGAGCGGAACCGCTGTAGAACAATGTCCCTTCAGTTCCTAACTCCTCTAGGTGGTCCAGAAGGATGTCATGGTCAATGGTGTCAGAGGCCACTGAGAGAAACAGCTTTCACCTCTGTCTCTAGCCCACTGGAGATCATCGGCCAGCGCATCCAAGGCAGTTTCAGTCCTGTGATGAGGCCTGAAGCCTGATTGGAAGGGATCCAAATGGTCCACATCCTCCAGACATCCCTGGAATTGTTCAGTAATCGCCTGCTCAATTACCTTGCCCAAGAATGGAAGATTTGAGATTGGACTATAATTGGCCATGATGGCTGAGTCCAAAGATGGTTTTTTTAAGAGGTGTGTCTGGGAAGACTCCCTCACAGAGGGAAGCATTCACCACCCCACAAGGCCCATTGCCCAACCCTCCCTGGCTTGCTTTTATGAGCCAGGATGGGCAGTATCACTCGTCTAAGCAGGCTGTCCAAATCCTCAGAGGTAACTGATTGAAATTGATCCCATACAACCTGACTAGTCAGAGCTCTGGCACTCTCCCTCCCCAGTCCTGCCCCTACGGTGGGGTCTGAGTAATTTTATCTGCAAAAAACTTTGCCAAGTCACCACAGGAGATATTGGGGTCCTCACTGGACCCCAATGGTAAAGGTGGATCCTTTAAACTCTGGACCACCTGGAGGAGTCTCCTGTAACTATTTTCCACAGATGCAATAGAGGCAGTGAATAAGGTCCTCTTCACCGTCAATATCACCACTTGGTAGGCTTGACATTGAGCTCTAACCTGCGTTTGGTCTGATTCAGAGTGGGTTTTCTGCCACTGGTGCTCTAGCTGTCTCAACAGTTGTTTTATTGCCCTTAGCTCCGGGGGAAATCATGGAGCCATCCGGACCCCATGCAATTGGAGAGGGTGCTTCGGAACCAGACAGTCGATAACCCTGGTTAGCTCTGCATTCCAGTGGTCCACCAGGGCATCAACCAAAAGGCCATCAGAGTTAATTTATCAAGCTAAAACTGACACACACAGTTGGTATAAACGTTTGTAATAAAGCTATCTAAAGATCAATAGTCATCAACCTGCTTAGACATGAGATGCACCTTTTCAGTTTTTAAAGGTCTTTTTCTCTTATCCTTTCTCGCCCCTATCTATCTTTTCCTTTGAAATTTTTTATTTGGTGCAGGAGAACTCAAACCAAAAACGGTTGGTGCCACCAACTGTGGCTGCAACCCACGAGTTGAATGCCAGTAGTCTGCTAAAATGTTCCCAAGTAATTGCTTTGGAAGGTTAGTAAAGTTTCTTACTTGGAAGAACAAGTTTGTTTTTTAAAATGTCCAATGGTCAGGGATGATGGGATTTGTAGTCCAATGACAATCTGGAGTTCAGCAGGCTCCTCATTCATGCTCAAGTGCTTCAGTGGGAAACATGCAAAAAAGAAGCCATTGCCATTATTTCAATTATTGAAATAATTCAAGAATTTTTTTATAGTGTGTAATGTACTTAAATTAAATATATACCCTTTTCATGTCCAAATGGTTGAAGCTGGCATTGCACCGATAATGTTAACCTCAGTGGTTGATGGTAAAAATGGTGAAAAAGAGGTTGTAATTGGAGGAGGAGTCATTCCCAGTTAATTTTTTGTCCATCTTGTCATTGGCTGCCAGACCAGGTACTTATTCTCAGAGTAATCTGTTATTAGTTACTTACTGTGGCCTTTAGCTTATTATTCAGAACACCCAGGACAGGTGTTTTCTTGTGGGAAAACTTGGCCAGCAATGAAATGTTTTGTTTCGTTCGTGTTTATTCCGTGAACTAAACATCAAACCTTAGGTGTGTTGTGTTTTCTTCAACAAGAGCAGGCATCATTTGGGTTGCTTTAGTTGCCTCTTTTCTAAAAGTGGATATAATTGGAGAAAATAATTATTGCATTGCAGAAAATAATTACTGCATTGGACGAAATGTTGGTTAGGTGTAGGAATCCTTGTCTTTCTCAATCCTTCTCCCCCCTACCCTGCCCTCTTTTTGTGGTATTTCCCTTCCTCTCAGTCAGGGACCGTAACCTTGACCTGAGAGAAACCTCCATCAAAGCATAACTGGATTAGCCACACAGTTTAAAGCCTGCCTCTTTTTTTAAAATGCAGAGAATTTAGCATGTTGTGACTTGCTAGTTACTATACTGTAATGTGTTTTGTGACTACCCAGGTTTCCAATAAAGATGGGGAACAGTAGAGTGTTTTAAGAGCATGGGTTTTGAGGCATGAAGAGATCTGCTGGAGTCTTGCATTAACTAAATCTCACAGTGGTGGATTATGTATCAAGACAGGAGAAGGGCTACCAAGAGCATACCTGTAGGTGTCAAAGTTATGAAGAAGTCTTGGTGATTATTTCTTCTAATTTCCAATACTGTGGTAACACTAGTCTGTGAAGCAACACAACAATAAGAAGCCATAGGAAATGTTGGATGTTTGTTTGTTTGATGGATTCCTTTGTAATAAAGGAAGAAAATCAGTGGTATGAACATGGAAGTTTAAATACTGCAATTCAAAACACTTGTGTAATTAAGTATCACGCCTTAACTTGTGATGTGGTTAAGGTCATCTAGCTTTGGAAAGATGCTCAGTAGTTTCAAATGCTTATACTTTTGTTTCTATTTTTACAATACACTGCTGGCAAAAAGAGGGGGACTGGAAAGGGCATTCACGTTGAAATTTGATACCGTTGCACTGTGGTCAAGGAAAGGTGGTGTGTGAATCATTTCTTGAGGTTCACTGAAAAATGAAAGGATTTTTAAAAATGCTTTTTAAAGCCAAGCATGCCCCAAGCAGTCAATCGCCCACTAAAGAAATGTACAGGACAAACTCGACTGCTTGGAATGAGCTGCTGAAATCCCTAAGTGCTTTGCTTCAGTATGCTGGCATATAAAGTGCCACTGGGTTAAACGTTTTCCAGGCATCACTTGTAAAGTTATTGGGAAAAAATCAGGTTACATTATAACAGATGTTTAATAAACCTTCATTGCAGAATGTATGTACCAATGAACAGATTGTGTTAAGGTAGGAAAAAATACGAATCTCTCTCTCACACACACACTCAGATCTTAATTGTTTTATTTGCTATTTGTATGGGAGACCTATGTTCAAGTTTTAGTCCGACAGAACATTTCCTTTCCTTTCTTGCCTTAGAAAATGAAAGTTAATTGGTGAGCTGTCTGTGAGACTGCAAGCCTAAGCATGTGTGCTTGGAAATGAGCCCCATTGAAAGCACTGGGACTTGGTTCTGACTAAGCAAGTTTCTTCTGCATTTGACATAAAGAAACAACTGAAGTATTTGCATGAGCTATTTGCCTTTTTGATTGAACCTATGAATATGTAAAGTTAGTTGATGATTATAGATGCATTCCAGGGGTTTGGAAGCTACATATCTACAATGAGTAGGTTAAAAAAACCCCTAAATTTTCTGCTTTAATTGTAGTATGTGATCTGTTCAACTACAGTAATCAGTTGTAACTGGTTGAGTACAAGGTGTGGGTTTGGGAGATATTTTTTTTAAGCCGAGGTATAGTGGAAAAGCTTTTGACTGTGTTGTGCTTTAATGACTGTGAAGCTTCTGGAATTGGAAATTTAACTGTACTTGTAATTACTTTTTTAAAAAAATGTCTTTCAACAAATATCTCCAACATATTGTGCAGGGCAGTTCCAAACAGGAATACAGCATTTC
Source organism: Podarcis erhardii (assembly GCF_964252035.2). Lineage (NCBI taxonomy): Eukaryota > Metazoa > Chordata > Lepidosauria > Squamata > Lacertidae > Podarcis > Podarcis erhardii. The sequence continues at coordinate 22,972,246 of NC_138512.1, forward strand.
AGCTTATTTGCAGCTGAACTTCAGGGTGGTATAGTAGTCACAAGCTGGGCACTTCCCCAATTCTTGGAGACTTCACAGTGAATACTTTTTAACAAGTTGAAACTCATACTGGTGTTTCCATTTGAAACCGAGGCAACTTTTCATAGTCAGCTCCAGAGTACTCTCATTTCCTTGGGTGCACAGGATTAGGTAGAACCACTTTGGTAAAGAAAGCTTGCTTACAACAACTCCATGGATTTATTTCACTTGCATGAAGCTGTTGATTAAGAACAATAACCTTCATTGTGGGTTGAGGCTTTTGCCTGAATGTGTCTTGGAAAGTATGATGAAAGATTTGTGTCGTTGGTTCGTTTACTTTAACGCATGCAATTTTCCATGATGAATATGCAGATGTGAACTCTCAGATTTTTACAGAAGAAGCTGGTGTCAGTCATAAATTATGGTTAGCAGATTGCATCTTATAGATCAATGCTTGAGGAGAGCACTGTACTAAGAAAACATTCTGACATTGAGGCTACATAATGGGTTATGCTGTTTTGTTGTAGGAAGCTGCTTCTCTGTGATGGGATGGAGTTATTGCCAGCAAAACGATTGCATGAAGTTAATGGGATAATGCCACAGAAATGATTATGTATTTACCACTGGTGAAATTTCATGTTGCTAGAGTAATCATCAAGTCATGTGGGGTGAGATGACATGATTGGTGTGGAGGTTAACTTTGAAACTCTAGAATTCCCTTAAGGGCACTTTCTTGAGTGATGGAAAGTGTTCTTCGGGATATGGAATGGTATGGAATGTTAATGAGGGGGAAATGGCTGTCTTTTGCTTACTCAATCAATATAGGTTTGACTTGCATTCTTGCATTGCAGACTGGTGGAATTCAAACATTGATCCACACATTGCTTTTAAATGTAAGAAGAGCCTGCTACACCAGCCTTGTGGCTCATCTAGTCCAGCATCTGGTTTTCACACTTGCCAACCAGATGCCTGTAGGAAACGCGCAAGCAGGATTGGGGACAAGAGCATTCTCGCCTCCTGCAGTTTCCAGCAACAGGTATTCAGAAGCATTACTGCTCCAACTGTGGAGGCAGAGCATAGCCATCATAGCTAGCAGTCATCAATGACTGTCTCTTCCATGAATTTGTCAAATTCTCCATTAAAGCCATGTGTTCCCATTCATCCTTCATTTAAAGTCCAAGGACTGAGAGCCAAATTGCATGACAGCTGAGAGGTACGTGTGACTGGGAGATGCAGCCATTTCTATGTACATGCTATATATTTAGGTAAGCATGTTAAATGTGCACAAGGTTCTTGTTATCCTTGTTAAGAACCATAAGAGTCATGACTTAATATATACAGAAAATAAATTGTATAACGTGGTAACTATACAGTGGTACCTCGGGTTATAGACGCTTCAGTTTACAGAAGCTTCAGGTTACAGACTCCACTAACCCAGAAATAGTACCTCAGGTTAAGAACTTTGCTTCTGGATGAGAACAGAAATCGTGCTCCGGCGGCGCGGCAGCAGCAGGAGGCCCCATTAGCTAAAGTGGTGCCTCAGGTTAAGAACAGTTTCAGGTTACGAACGGACCTGTGGAACGAATTAAGTTCTTAACCTGAGGTAGCAGTGTATCAACACCTCATTGCACTATTGCTTGGACTACATCTGCTAATTTCTTTTTTAAAAATCCGTCTTAGCTAATGGCAGTTTTGGGTTGCTTCCATTCATGTGATAACATAGTAGTGACTGCTATAAGAGAGCACTATGTTTTCCCATTTATTTTCTTGTTGGGAATCACTTTTAATATAAGCAGAGTGTTTGGTACTATTATTCCTGCTTCACCCAGGAATAATTTGCCTCCTAAACCCCACGCTTTGCCAAAGGAAATGAAAATGTTTTCATTTCCCAGTGCTTTTTCAGACGGGACTAGTTACTCAGAATGGTTGTAATTCTCACTTCAAGCATCCAAAGACCTCTCTTCATATCCCAGAAAAGTGCAAATTATGAGAAAGAGGGCTTTTCCTCATTACTTCTTTGGTGGTCAGCAGGAAGCATACCTAGCTGTAAGTAGGGTATGATGCTGATGATCAGTCCCACCATGGAGACATAGCATGAAGACATTGACATACTTTAATGGGGAACAGTGTGTTGAAGGTTGCAGGGTCAACCCTTGGCATCTACCACTTAAGGAGTCAGACTGTGGAAAGACCCCTGTATGAGATTCTTGGGAAGACTGAACGCCTTTGCAGAAGCGGGATTGTAACTTGATGATGGTGAAGGTATGAATGAGCCTGTCAAATTGCATGCATGGCTGGCAATACGGTGCAATTAGAGTTGTAGTTCACACTTTCAGCTGACAGTGTTTATCTGCTGAGAAATCCAGCAATGTGTATACCAACCCAGAGGCCCTAACTACACTTTGCATATGCATGCATGTAACAAATGCCCAGTGGCTGCTTTCTCATCAGGTGGGAGATTTGGAGCAGATAAAAATGACACTTAACCTTGCCCTGCACACTGCTTCTGAACCCAAGCCACTTCCCCCTGCTTAGTTTCATTTAAAAAAAAAAAAAAAATGTAGCTTGCTTTCACACTTACTGTATTGAATAATAAACAAATCAGTTCAGAACAAAAACTTTAAACTCGGTTGATAAATAGCTTTCTATTAAAAAAAACAAGGGCTAGGAGACAGATGCAGACAAAAAAAAGCATATTAGCAGGATTCCATTTGCTTCATACACAGAAGAGCCATTCACCAAGCTCTTTAGTCTTCCCAACCGGAGGAGCTGTGCATGTCCCTAACACATTCCTCTTGTCTCTACTCCTTTTCCCTTCATTTCCTGACTGAAACCCCCATCGCATTAGGAGACTAAGACCAGAGCCGTAGCAATGGGGAGGGCTAGCCAGGTTTTTTGCCTGGGGTGAAGCTTCCAGAGGGGTGCCACTCAGGCTCCCAACCCGTGTGTGTGTACACAAATGTATGTGGGAGGCCCAGCGATGTAGCTAGCCGCTCGGGTTCCTGGTGCGGGTGTGTGTGTCCTGCAGCTGGGGGCGGGGCGAGCCTCTCCGCTTCATCCCCCTCCATCCCCCTCAGCTGTAGGGTGGCTGAGGGAGAGGCAACGTAGGCAGAGGCAAGTCCCATGCTGCTGTTTCAGGCAGCGTGGAACCTGCAGGTGCCTAAGTCACTGTGTCACTCCTAAAAAGTTCCTTGAGCCCATTTTTTAAAAAAACCTCATATTGTCACCCTCCCTCAGTGATGACACCCGGGGCGGATTGCACCCCCCGCACCCACTTCCTTTGCCACTGGGTCTTTGACCTGGGTGAAAATAAGCCTAGTTTCATCCCTAAGAACTATATAGACCCTCTCCAACCTTGCATTCCAAGCTCAGTGCAAAATAGTTTGGTAAAATTATAAGGGAGGGGGCAACCTGCCCTCCATCCGTGTTGCTGCAACCTTTTTGCCAAGTTTTATTCATGTTCTAAAATGAAAATAGTGAAATTCCTTGTCTGAATTCTTGTGACACTTGTTGAAAAATTGTAAAAGGGGGTAAGTAATAGCCAAATATAAACTGGGTAACTTTTTGTTGATTTTTTTAAAAAAAAAATTCCCCATGAGCCATATTTCCAGTTCCTGAATTTACAATTTTTCATGCTTGTTGGCTAGTTCCCTTCTTGCTCCAAGATGAATGGTGGAATTATTCTTAATTCATAGGGAAGGTATCCAAATTCTTGTCATTAGCTATGCCCCAGTTTCACTGTTAATACAGCACTTTTCAGTACTACTGTTTCTCCCTCCTGCCCTCAAATCTTATTCTAATTTAGGTACCATTCTATTTTAGTCAGCTGTTGTGTTGGTGCTCCTGTTCACTTTTGAATGGCTACAAATTCTCTAAAGTGATGCCAGCTTGCTATCAACAGAGGTGAAGTGTTCATGCAGGATTCAAGTATTCTTTTCTGAAAAAGTATACTAGCTGCTTTGTGTTAATCCTGTGTGTCAACAGTTCAGTGTTTGTTGGACAGGTTGGGAATGAATAAGGGTGAACAAGCTGAGGCTTGAGCTGCACAAGATGGAAGTACAGTGGACCTTCGGGTTGCGAACATGATCCATGCGGGATGCACGCTTGTAACCTGCAGCATTCGCAACCTGCAACAGCGCGTCTGCGCATGCATGGGTTGCAATTTGGCACTTCTGTGCATGTGCAAAGCGTGATTTAGCGCCTTTGTGCATGCGCAACCACCAAAACCCGAAAGTAACCCATACACCTGATATCTCCCTATCTAGAGACATTGGACCTTGCCCTAGTCATTGCCAGGTACAGTAATGTACTCAGGGGTGTCAACAGGACTTTCTGGGTCCAGACTGTATGTCATTTGGGTCCTCTGCCCCACTCACAAACAAGATACAAGTTTGCATAGTTTTTTATTCACTTTTGTGGGTGAGTTGGAGCAGGGTTTTCCCCCTCACTTCTCCCTGGCCAAATGGCTTAGGTGACGCAACTCCCAGGAAATATGATGCCACTAATGTGAGCTTGTAGCATATGTTGTGTTGTTGCATTGCCCATTTTGCTTTCCAACAGATGTATATTTAGAACATTAAAACAAGGGTGTCTCCCAGCAAAGCAGTTTCTACATTGCCTGGAGTGGCTCAGCTGGTAGAGGGCAAGACTCCTAATCTCAGAGTCGTGGGTTTGAGTCCTGCATTGGGCAAAAGGTTCCTGCATTGCAGGGGGGTTGGACTAGATGACACTCCTGAGGTCTATATGAGGAGGAGAAATAGGAAACTTGGGAAATGTGCAGTGAGTGCATGTCTGCTGAGCATTTTCAGTATTATGAACAGGATCCTTTTAAATATGGCCAGGATCCAAAGTAATATGAAATTAGTTGAGTGAGCCAGAGATGGCTTTAGAATTATTGACGAATAGTAGCCCTCAATTCTTTTGTATGGTGAACAATTCTGAAATGGAGTGGAGTTCAAAGAAGGAGAAAACATTCCACAGGGCTAGTGCAATCTTATTGTAAACATTTTCCACTCATACATTTGTGTTTGGCATATTATCCTATGAAGTGTAAGTATACCCACTAGGAGTACAAATTAACATCTGGTAGACTGCATTTCAGTACATGCCTGGTGGGTACATTTTTTTATTTAAAATATTTATAAGTCACTTTTTAGCCTCACAAGATAACTTCCATACTATATTCAAATGCAAAACAACAAATAACCAGAAAATAAAAGTAGTAAAACGATCCATAATAATATTTGCTAGTAGTATTGCAACATAAAGGTAGCTGATGGCATCAACAAGGCTTAGTTACTAATTTTGGTGCTAGAGGATCACTGCAAATGGAAACTGGTAGCTCTGTGATATCACACTGGTATTTACTTCATTTTGAATATTGTGAAGCTAACTAAACTATAATCAGCAGCAAGGCACTATTGCAGTCACATCGAGCTAATTTCTTAGGCTAGGTATATTGATGAGAAAACACTTCTGTAGAAGGTCATTCAATAACACTAGTGTAAGTTATATTTAGCACTTGTGTACAGTATAACAGACTCTGGTTAGAGTAAAGCTACTATTAATACTACCCAGTTATTTATGTACAACATGAGGGGACAACCGTTGTAGAGAGAGGAAGCTTGTAACATCACCAGTTCTCTCCCAATACAAATTGCAGGTATGTTTCTCTCCTTCACTCCCAAATCCAGACCTACCCCCATTCCAGGCTCCCAATCTGGACCCTTCTCTGCACCAAAAAATTGGGAAAGAAAAGGTTTGCACTTGGCCCATGAACAATGACAGAGGTAATTTGGCCCTGATTTAAGAACCACTTAAGGAGTTCCTTTGTCATCATGATTGTGTAGCTGTGGAACACCCCTATTAAATTGTAATAAACTAAACTGGTTGAGCAGGTTTGCTGCCATCTTCCATCTACAAAGTCGTGCTTCTAAACTTGTTGAAAGCAGTTCTTATCCACACAAATTGCTTTTATGAAGGATTTTAAAATTATTTTTTTTACAAAAATGTTGCAGTGCGATATGCTCCCGGTTGAGGATTCGAGCTGCTCCTTTGAATTCTCCTCCTCCTCTGATTTCCCAGTAGCTCTGTATCTTATCCCTACCCTTGCTTTTCATAGCCTGTATTTTGTAGCCATTGAACATTGTTGGTCTTTATTTTACCTATTTGGGAGTGAGTCCCCCTTTTAGTTTTTTCTAAACGTTTTTCTTTTTCATGTGCAAAGCTTGGGTTTCTCCTGAGGCTGACGGTATTTCCCTCTTGTGTGCAGGTGCTGTTTTGGCTATAGAAGTAATAGCACTCTCAGTCAGATGATGGGAAATAATAACTATAGATCACTAAGGCAGAAAATAAGATGAAATATCTGGCCTTTTGCAAATGTTTAAAGAAGTATACAATTATTATCCTCCTACTGGTATATATTTGAAGTATAAAGTTAAAAATTATCATAGAATTGTAGAGTTTGAAGGGACCCTGAGGATCACTGTGTCTGCAAAGTTTGAAGAAGCCTGTTGACACACTGAGAATATTTCCCTGGTGCAGGGGTCAGCAGCTGGCAGCTCCAGGGCCAAACTTAGCCATCTAAACCCCCCCCAACTCAGTGACAGATAGATTGTTGAGTAACATCATGGCAAAAATACTAACCACCAACCACTTTCGGGGATGGGGGAGACACTTTTAGTCCCCATTTATTACTTGTGGTGGTCCTCCAACAAATCAAGATGCTGAGCAAGACCATGATAGGCAAATACCTGTACAGCTTGGCAAATGTGTCATGAAATTCTACTCAGTATTGATCCAGAGCAAGATTCCAATGCATAGTTAGCTGAGTAACAACTTAAACGCGTTGCAGGACACCCAAAAAATAGACCAGAGGCAATTAATATTTCATCCAAAAGAGCCTTACAGTGGTGCCTAAGTACTTACTGTATTTTTCGCCCTATAAGATGCACCAGACCATAAGATGCACCTAGTTTTTGGAGGAGGAAAACAAGGAAAAAAATATTCTGAATCTCAGAAGCCAGAACAACAAGAGGAATCGCTGTGCAGCGAAAGCACTGATCCCTCTTGCTGTTCTGGCTTCTGGGATAGCTGCGCAGCCTGCATTTGCTCCATAAGACGCACACACATTTCCCCTTACTTTTTAGGAGGGAAAATGTGAGTCTTATAGAGCAAAAAATACGGTAATTCGTTCCGGAGGTCCGTACTTAACCTGAAACTGTTCTTAACCTGAAGCACTACTTTAGCTAATGGGGCCTCCTGCTGCCGCCATGCCACTGTATTTACAAGTTCAAATTGACTCTTGCCAGTAATTCAGGACTTGCGAGTTGAAAAAGAAATGAACTGATGAAGCTTTTACTCTGAAAGCAAGCAACACTGAGCTGAAGCACTAGACATGGTTTGTTTAACTGCCCTTTATCCAAAGATCCAAGGAGAACCTGAAGTTTGCAATGTGGCATTCTAGACATTCTTGTTATCTTCTGCCACTCAGGGAAAATTGTCTGTATCCTTGAAGACTAGGGAGTAGCATAGGAATGGATAACTTGCAAGACTCCATGTGTTTTAGAACTACGGTTTCCGTCGTCCTTGACCATTGGCTATACTGGCCGAGGCTAATGGAAGCTGGAGTTCAACAACGTCTGGAGGGCTGCCAGTTTTCCCTCCCTGGAATATTATGATTATTTATTACCCTCGTATCAGATTGACTAAGCAAGGTAAAATGCAAACAGATAAAATCACAGCCAAATACAAAATCCATAAAATGCAGGTAGTCTTGTGAGCAATATGGTTTTTACTCACTACCAATAGTAAAATGAATTCTGATAATTAACTTTTTTTTTTTGGCAGGATGTTTGGGTAAGGTGTTCATGGGATACGTTAGCAAAATATAAGTTTTAGGCAGTTTTATATCTGTGCTATAAACCTAAATTTGCTGAATAGGCCCAGTACTTCTCCTACCTCACACTCAAGAGTTCTCTGAACCGTAGTTAATTGAGAATGATTAATGGCCTGCTACACACTTCCTGTGGTACCCTAGTGCCTTCAGTTGCAGTAGAGAGGATGCTGTCGAGGATGCTGTCCATTCACCAGTGATTCAGTTGCAGATCCAATCAGCTCTGAAGAAGAAACTGGGAGAGTGGGGAGGGAAAGGGACCATCTTGTCCTCTGCCAAAGGCAGCAAAATGTCTTTATTTGCTCGCTCTCTGTGTATGCATACCATGAAGCAGTCATTTCCCCATTATTATTATTAATAATTATACGAATACGCAACACAGAGACTAATGCATAATATTGTACTGTAAACATATTGCAATGTAATTTTGTGCCATTGTTCAGTTGAATGTTTATATTAAATACCCAAGCAGCCCTAACCACTTTGAGAGGATAGTTGAAGTGTAGCTTCCTCTTAATATGTCTGTTTTCATTCAATTTGAGATTTGTATATATTGAACAGGTAGCAATTATGTAGAAATCTTTTCTGTTCAATGTGATTACAGGGGTAAGAGCATACTAGAGATAATTCCAAACCTGATGCTGAGATTTGTTGGTAGTTGGCAGGAGTCTTATTTTCTACAGTGAGATAGCAAAGCTGAAATTCTATTACTTTACACTCTTGTTTTTTAAGTTAAGGCATTTTTATAGTGAAGTCCAAGACTCTGTATCAAGAAAGAATTTATTTAAAAGCAAGTGTGTTTAAGGTCACAGCTCTGGTTGGTATGTCTCCAAGATTATTATTTTTTAATGTTGCAAGGAGAAATTGGTGTAAAATAGCATTTTCCAATAATGTGTAATTGTAGCTTAAAACCTTGCCGTTTAAAAAAGGACTGTCAACTCTTGAAAGCATTGCACCCCATCCATAATAACATGCAGAAATGGGCATACTTCTGAAAGTGCTGGTGTTGTAACTCTCATTGGATAAAACTTTATTGGTTTCCAACGTCTGCTCTGTGCCACTAAACTACTGTGTATAGTTCCCTCCTCTCTGATTCAAAGGGTTTTTTTTGCAAATCATGCTCCCTGTCAGTTGCTAAGCAACATGGAATGCTAATAGCTTATAGCTCCTCCCACAGCTGAATGGCTAACCAGCTGCTCACTTTGACAAGCTGTGCTTTCCTTTTACTGTAAGTAAAGTTGTAGGGCTAGCAGGATATGTATGTGCCAGTGCCCTTCAAAAGCTAGGGAAGGCTTGGCAAGAGCAGAGGAGTTCACTGCTGGCAAACAACTAGCTCTTGATGCCTGGTTGGCAGCAAGACCCAGGAAAATCCTTCAGCTGGGAAAAAGTTACTAAACTCTGCCCTGTTACTGTTGAACTGATCTTTGAATGCAGCACTCGCATGACAGGAGTCTTTGTGAAAAGTCTGCATTTTTCCTTTTGTCTTAATGGATGCTAGGAACTGAATCCGCATACCGCTGCACAAACATGGTGAGTGACTTACTGCATTTATTTTAGTTCACGAGGAAACTGAAGTTTATTCCAAATGCAAAACATTGGTTTTTTTAAGCGCTAAAAGTTGGAATGATTTTCTTGCATCTGGTTCATCTTATGAGAACTTGTTTTGGGCAAGAGAATAAATTTATATATATTTTTATTGTGCGCACTCGTAAAGTTTCTAATAAGTTTTATGAAAGCCAGGGTAAATTGTGTATTAAAAAAAACAAAAAACTGACAGGCTATGGACCTTATTGGGGTTTATGACATCAAGGCACTGGGAAAATATTGATAGTGGGACTATTAGAGCCTTCCGTTCTTGAGAGCAAAAACATTCTAGTGCAGTTGAGCAACTGAATACATGCTTGCAATGAAATAGCTAGACGGAAGTCAAACGGGGAAATAGCAAGTTAGTAAGTGGAGTAAAAGATCTCTTTTTAAAAATTCCCAGGCTGGATTGTAGGCATCTTGATCTGTGTTCTGCTTTCTAACCCCAAGTGAAATGATGAGGTTTTACATACCGTATTTCAAAATTCTTGTGTGTCAGATGAATGTAAACACTACTGTCACAACTACTACTGGGAATTCAAGTGCTTAACTGTGTCAAGGATGCTTCTTGCTTGCCAAGGTAGAAGAGGGGGAGGGGTTTGTGTGTGTGCCTGTGACTTTTGCTTGACTGGAATGTAGCCTAGTATACAAAAGTAAGAGGCACACCTACTGTTCTGCCATTTTTTGGCTCTGGCCCCACCCACCCCAACATGTGCCCCCCCCAAGTTGCCTATGAGGGAATGTATCAATTGGACTAAAAAAGGTTCTCCACCCACGCTTCAAACTTCAGTTAAATTAAACTATGGTTTCAATGTGCATGTGTGACATACTAGTGCACCCTGCTGTAGTAATGTTAAATTACTGAGAATAATATTTTAGAGAATATTCTCGATTAATGAGAATATTAGAGAATTTTCATTTAAAATAGAATATTCACTTTAATGCATTGAAAATGATATAAGTATTTAATATACACGGTTATTCATGGGTAAACTTGTTCAGATGGCAACCAAAAACTAAATAAAAATATAGAAACATCAACTGTTTAAACCAAGGCCATCTCACATGCTGTTACACATCATTATATAGGCCTAGGTACTTTAAGTGTATAAAGCATTAAAGCTACTTTCTGGAGAGAAAAAATCACACTGTATGACCAAGGGTATAGAATTGCTAAGAATAAGGTCGCACCAAAATAGAAAAAAGGCTATTACATATAGTTGAAATACATACGAATTCAAATGTTCATAAAATTAAATGAATAGCATTTTTTTAAAAAATGTTTTCTGTAGCTCACATTTCAGAACTGCCAATGGTGAATGACACAATGCCCAGTAATGTACTGTAACTGGATAAAAAAACCCCACACATTATTCATTACTTACTCTGGCAATATCACAGGTTGGCTTATTATTTACTAGATTTTTAAAATGTGGGTTGTAAAACTGGTTCTTACATTAGAATTTACAGTTTGTGGAGAATACTGTCCAAAGAATTTTCTAGCAGAGAATATTCTCGAGAATATTCTCATTCTTGAGAATTTTCTTCGGAGAACATTCTCACCGCACATCACTACCCTGCTGAAATCCTAGGCACAACACTTTGCTGCTCTCCAATTCCTGTGTTGTCAGGAAACGACATGGTCTCATTTAGTTAGCACTTTGACTGAAACCAAGCTTGTGATTTGTTTCTTTCCACTCTCAATAATGAATATTTGCATCCCAGTGCTTAGTTGTAGGTGCTCTGTAAAGTTGGGATGCGGGTGGCGCTGTGGTCTAAACCATTGAGCCTCTTGGGCTTGCCAATCAGAAGGTCGATGGTTCGAATCCCCACAATGGGCTGAGCTCCCATTGCTCTGTCCCAGCTCCTGCCAACCTAGCAGTTCAAAAGCACGCCAGTGCAAGTAGATAAATAGGCACCGCAGTGTTGGGAAGGTAAACAGCATTTCCATGCACTCTGGTTTCCGTCATGGTGTTCCGTTGCGCCAGAAGTGGTTTAGTCATGCTGGCCAGATGACCCAGAAAGCTGTCTGCGGACAAACGCCAGCTCCCTCAGCCTGAAAGTGAGATGAGCACCGCAACCCCAGAGTCATCCGCGACTGGACTTAATGGTCAGGGGTCCCTTTGCCTTTACCTAGCATGGCACCCTTGTTAAAGTAAATATAGTATTGGAAGAGGAAAAAAAAAAAGCTTTCTATTACAGGGAAATAATCTTCATGTAGGTTATACGGCAGTCTCTTTTACTGCCTAGGGGCTGTGCTCGCTGACTCCCCTGCCATTCCCTAAGCTCCCCTTTTGCCATTCCAACCCCATTTCTGAACCCATTTCTATATTCTGCAGTCCCGCCTTGCACCCATTTTCACCTTCATCTCCGTATGTATGACTCTCCGCCTCCCTTAGTGCACACAAACAACCCCCATGGTTACTTCCTGCATCTTGCGTCTTCCACACATTGCGCTTACTAAGCACCCTTTTTGCCTTCTGTCCAGTTATGAAACCACTCCTATTCTTCAGACCCTTCCATGCACCTGCTTCACTGCCAGTCCCATGCCTCCTACTCCCTCTTTTTCTGTACCCCCCTTTTCACCTTCACTTGCTTTTTCTGACCAACTTTTCGATTCTCCCTTGCACGCAGACCACCTCATTTCCATACCTTGTTGTCTCTCATATCCTGTGATCCCCTTTGTGTGCATAACCTGTGGCATCTGTCACTGTATCTTTAAGATGAATAGAATATTAATAGCAAACGCCGGCTCCCTCAGCCTTAAAAGCGAGATGAGCGCTGCAACCCCATAGTCATCTTTGACTGGACTTAAACCTTCCAGAGATCCTTTACCTTTACCTTGATCTGCAAACTGTCAAATAGTAATGGTGGGACACTGGCTAAGTGACAACCAAACTCACCCCCCGCCCCCATCTGAATGAAATTAAATCAGAAACCCTGCTATTGGATTCTTCTTCTTCTTTTTTTAGGTTTCGTTTCAGATGATAGCTACTCAAGTTACCTAGAAGTCCATGTGGTGAATGCATACCTCTCTGTGTGACTTCAGAGTTCTCCAGGATGCATTGTCAGTTGGTTTCTTTGAGGAACAAAGTATTTGAGATTCAGATTATACATTGAACCCATTGTAGTCAACTGTTTCAACAAGTATGCCACAAATTAACTTCCAAGTATGTGTGAATTGCACTATATCCAAACACACCCACATTGCAATCTACTCCTATGCATATTTTACTTTCTAATTTCTGATACACCCGGGAGCTCCTGATTCAGATCCTGAAAGTAGCGTGACAGGGAAAGTGTCAAACTCAAGCCAGGACTTGGATTTGCTGCTGTTTGCAGACACTTCTTTACCTGTCCAGTGTCTGACATCATATGATGGCAGGTGGGTGTGGCTTGGCCAAAACTGCCTTATGGGCCAAATTGGGAAGCCTTGCAGCCTTATTACACCTGTGGGTCATAGGCTCCTAGTACATGGGCTTGATGTAATCTGGTTTTCCCAAGAGTGACCCATATATCAATTCCTAAAATGCTGTGTGCTTTTTAAAAACAAGTATTTGTTCTTGCACTCCCAAGAAAGGTGTCTCTGCCACTATCTCTGTGGCTTTGAAGCCCAAATCTCTTCAGATATATGGGGTTTCTCGTGAGTAGGAAAGTAGCACTCCAAGGCTGCCAGTCCTCACTAGCTAGACATAACCTGTTTATTCCAATTCTTTCTCCTCGCAAATTTATAGTACAGACTCAAGCAGTGTATGTGTGTGGGTAAGAGGATGAGGATATTGAGTATACAACATGTGCAAGCCACTTCCTGCGTTCTGATTTTTAAGTATTTTATTAAGGAATCCAATTAAGGGGGAGAAATGGTGGACAGCTTATATTTCAATGCAATATTGCTTTGTGTGTAATCCTTACACTTTATAGGTTCTGATTGCCCAGGGGTTCAGTTCTGGCAGGGAACAGGCAGAACTGTGCTCTAAATATGTTTAAAAGCTTCATTATAAATATAGAGGGGGATGATGATGAGGATGATGATGATGAGGATGAGGATGATAATAATAATAATAATGTATATGCCGCCCATATGACTGGGTTGCCCCAGCCCTGCTGGGCAGCTTCCAACAAATTAAAACACAGCAAGATGTCAAACATTAAAAGACTTTTCTATGCAGGGCTGCCTTCAGATGTCTTCTAAGAGTCCAATAGTTGTTTGTTTCCTTGACATCTGACGGGAGGGGATAGTTGTCAGGCAAATGAAAAGAAACACAACGGAACATTGTTTAGTAGGCTTATTCATGATTACTACTTTCAAATGCTTTAATATTTCTGTGTGTTTTCAAATGAGGTAATATTGTATTCTGGATAATTGTAAGCTGCTTCCTGCATGACAGTGGCAGTGAAAATGTAGTATAGATGGCATGTACAGCTTGATATCTCTGAAATTTTACATGCCTCAACATACTGCTTCTGATAGTTATATTAAGCCAGAATTTAAAAATGTAACCTACTGTAATGTGAATGCCTGTCTGTCTGTGTCTCGGGCTCTTAAAGAGCGCTTAAAATTAGCATCTTGCTGTGTGGCCTAGATGGGTTCAGATTGTGTGCAATCTAAATTAAAATGCACCCTGCTTGATATTTTAAAGAAGAAAATATTCCTCTCTTGTTCTGGCCTTTCCAAATAATTGGTGTGCATCTGCTTAAAGTGATAGTGTTAATATGAATCAGGTTTTGTTTTGTTTTAAGTATTATTGTGCCTTAATAAAAGTATTGATCTAAAAACCCTAAATCTAAAACATGCTGTGTCTCTCAGACAGCACCTACGCAATCTATTTGCAACTGGAATGCAGACAGTGAAGTGTCCTGTGCTTCCAGCACAGTTATCCAATTTGCATGCTTCTCTAGCCTAGATATCTGGAGAAAAGTGCCCTCTTAACTAGAAATCCATTGTGGTTTGCAAGTGCTGAGTGTGGCAGGAAGTAATTGGATAGGGCAATGTTAACCCTTGGTTGCTGTGTCTAGAGATACCTATTACATTTCTGCTCGATAGGTAAAAGTCAGTTTGCTTCAAGATGCTGTTTTCTAAAGGTAAACAAAACAACTCCTAAGGCAATTCTACTCAGTTCATAATGGGATAACTGATTAGCAACTGCCTAGGATAAAACTAATGGAATAAATGCTGCAGAAATAGAACATGATCTGTACTGCGTCTGTTACAGCACTGCAACTCAAGAGACGCTACAGATATTTTTTTCATCTCCTTTATTGTTTTATTCTAATGACAATTTTTTCGGCTTTGGGGACTACTGACGATGAAAATGAAGTGAATGCATCAAAACAGTACAAACATCTAGCCTAAGCTTAGTGTGATAAAATGTTGCTGTGTACTTGCGTAGAGAACTTAAAATTTGTGGAATATTAAATAACTTGGAACATCTGAAGAAGTGTGCATGCACACAAAAGCTTATACCAAGAACAAACTTAGTTGGTCTCTAAGGTGCTACTAGACAATTTTTGTGTGTGTGTGTGTGTGTGTGTGTGTGTGTGTGTGTGTGTATATAGACTGTGTCAGACCAACACCGCTACCTACCTGAATTTGGAACATCCTGGTAACACATGCTGTGCTCTTGTAAATGCACATTGTCTCCCTGATTTATCCAAACAATATATTGGCAAGATTTTCTCAAAGGAACACAAGGATCATTATGATTATAACCTTTCTATTAGCATGTGCACAGTAGTGAGATGCCAGTCGCTCTGGAGCTCTGGAAGGTTTTTATAATGTACATTTGATAACGTTTGTAGGTGTGCTAAGTTGAATGTGCTTGGCTTCAGTTTTTGGCCCAGGGAGAACAAATGTCATGTTTCAGACATTTCCAGCCTAGAAGGAAAAATGTAAAAGCAGGAGGAGAAAATAGACCCCCCCCCCCAGCACAGTAGCAATTTGAGTGCTGTTAGAAGCTCATATCTCTCTTTATTAAAAAATAAATTTGGGTGTGTATGATTGCAATGAAGCCCTGAAGGGAATTCTCATGTGTTTCCTGGGGTCTAGTGGACTCTCGGCACTATTGTGCAAAAAGTTTACTGATTGGATGGATTTGTGTTTTATTAGATAAACATAAAATAGTTTCTGGCTGACTCACGGAGGCGTTTGTGACTTTAGTGCAGCTTCTAAGTTATTGAATGTTTTTGCAGTTTCTCTCTCTAAAATGTAAAAAATACTACTGCCGCCAACATAAACCGAGACCTCTTGCACTGCTGGGGTAGTGTCGTTCTTTTAATGCTCAATAGCTAGATGTGGCGTGTTCAGAATGGTTGTGTAACTTCATTCCAGGAAGCCATTTACAACTCTTATAAAACTGGGTGTTTTCTTGGGATTCCTGACTCAACACTGCTCCCATACAGATTTTTTAGGCATTGCTGTGGTATGCAAACCTCTTTATTTCTGTGTGTACTACACTGGCTCTAAAATATTTAGATTAATCCCATGTGTGTGTTCTCTGTTGTATATTGTTACGGCACTTGTTTTCTTACCATTAAAAGATAAAGAACTGTGTCTGAATTGTGGGGGTGATGCAGTATGTGTCAAATCTTAATAGGCCTTAATAGGCCTGACTGTGTTGTTTACCAGGATCTCTCTCTTAATGAAACATTCAAGCACTTCTCTGTGTGTTTCTCATCATAGCTGCATAGTTCTAGGCGGCCAAGGATCGCAGCCTGTCCAGTCCTAGCCAAGCCCCTAATCACCCAGAATTTCAGGATTAAACATATTTCTTACTGTGGTCACCGATTTGTTGTGTGAAGATAGAAAATGGTGCTCTGCAAATGAGCCACTGTCCTCCTGAGCCACAGGAGAATCTTTGCAGTGCGTCTTGTACAGAGATGGAAGAGCTTCTCATGCAATTTTCATTTATAGCCAGCTGAGTTGTCTTTAGACAACATTATCAATATCAACCCCTCCTCATCAGACTTTTGTAACATTGCAGTCATCTGTGCTATGCCTGATTGAAGTGTTCAATCTCCTGTGTGTCATCTGTTGGCTAAATGGAAGGGTTGCAGTAAAATAAACTTCAAACTCTTCAGGTGTTTCATTTTAAGTTACTGAAACACCCTAGCATACTGTAACATTTACATTGCCTCTGCCCTCTGCTTTCTTCCATGGGCATTGCAGAGTGATGCTTGCTAAGCATCAGGTATCAATAATGAGGGCCCACAAAAACAAACTGCTGTTGGGAGGTACTCCCAGCTTTTGAATTTCATTCTTCAAAAATTTCATAATCCTGAGCCAGAGTGTCTCCCAGAGGCAATAAAAGACTTTGGGCAGGTATGTTATAGTTAAGGATGACTAAGCATACCATCAAGCCATCCTGATTTTATTTGAATGTTTTGTTTTGCTTGCTGTAAGCCTTCAGGGAAAGGTGGATTAGAAGTTCAAATAAACAGAGCAAGCAAGTGGTAATGTTGCCGCCGTGCAAGGGTATTATTTCCAATAGTGTTTCAGGAAACGTTTGCCATAAGAGTGCCTTGGGCAAGTCAACAATATAGAGTAGATGTTAGGGATGGTACACTAGATGGACCTAAAGTCAGCAGGGTGTAATGCAGCGTAAGCTTCATAAATAATACTAAGCAGTAAGTGTGAACTTGTGGGTAGTGCCATATACTCCCATCCCAAATAGGCTGCAGATTCAGGTCATCATCAGTCGCATCTCTGGCTTTTATCCATCCAGTGATGTTTAGCATCATGAAGTTATAGTCCAGCTACCTCAGGGTTGCCGCAGGTTCCACATCCCTAATATAATGGGAAAATAAAGGTAATTAGAAAGATGAATTAATTTCTGAACTTTTTGCGTGTACCTAAGCCTTTGGTTTTTTTTGGGGGGGGTGTTGTACTGTATTAAGGCTGACCTGAAGCATAATGGGACGATAAGTGGAGACAGAAATGTTAGGTAAAAGTGTCTCGGATATTCATGATGAATGGATAATGATGGATTGTTCTGTTTTTTGCCTGCTTGCTCTGATTACTGCGCACAATACTAAGGGTTCCTAATGAATGAAATTGTAAAAAGAACCTAGCTTTGCTTGGAATGGCTTAATGAGTGAGGGGATAGATGCTCTAGCATCCTTGAAACTCCTGTCAATTAGGGCTCTGACATCAAAGGGTGCTGGAGGAACTCCCTCCAACATTTTGGATCTTGAGAACCACGAATGGAAGAAAGTTCGCAGAAGGAGAATCCCCCTTCCTCTCACCCTATGCCTCCTGAAAAAAAGGTCTTTGGGGGGCCTCTGAAGACTGTGGGATGAGGGTGGTGCTTGGGTGGGAGAACAATTGGCTAAAATTGGAGCAGCTTTCATCTTTGACATGGATATGGTTCAAACTGGAGGCTATGTACTGATCCATTGAATAAATGCAGGTTGGAGAGCAGGTTGAGAGAGTTTTATACTCTGTTCTTATTTGCATCAGTTCTTATTTGTACTTATACATTTGGCTTCTAAGGCTCTTTTGGAAAGTGAAACCAATTCAGCTGATGAAGCTTTCTTCGAGTATTTAGTTTCAGGCTGCCAGTGAGAGACACATCAGGTATTGTGTAGACTGATACAGTGAGGAAAAGATACATACCTGACTGCTTGTTTTATATGCATTTTAAACAAATAAACAAAAAAACAAGTTGGAAACCAAACTGCTGGAAATATCAAAGCAATATTGTATAGTTGTAGAAGAAATGTGTAGGCCTAGCTCTCAAAAGCAAAAGTTACAGGATACAGTGGTGGGATCCACACCATACCTTTAAAGCGCATTCCTTCACATCCTGGGAAGTGAAGTTTGTTAAGGGTGCTGGGAATTGTACCTCTGGGTGGGATAAACTACAGTTCCGAGGATTCTTTGGGGAAAGCAATGTGCTTTAAGTGTGTGATGCAGATGTAGCCAAATGTGTAGTAGTATTTGTCAATACATGCTGTTGAGAAAAGTGCTTTAAATTTTTTAGTACCTAAATCCCCACATAGACTGTCACCCTCTAAGTGTGTGTTAATGATAGGTTGTAGGGTGTTAACCATTTGGCATGAAGTTCTTGGTCTTTAGACCTCAAGCCTAAAACATGCTTGAACTTTTCAGATCAGCTGCATTTTATTTTTTTCTAATTTTGGTCAGGTACCAGGGCTGTTAAACGTTAGTTCTCTCCCTCTCTCTCCCCCCTCCCAGTCTCTTTCAAAAATGGGCCCTAGCACTTGTTTATTCCCCTTTCCCCAAAAGGCAGCTTGGGACTTCATGGAAAGGAAGTTTACCATTTCCTATACATTCTCAGCCAACCCAACACCCCAAGCTGCTATTTCCCTAAAGGGAAAAAGGAGGGGGGGGAGCAAGGAGCGTTCTCTAATTTTTCCATGTATTCCATTTCAGGTCAGAATTGGGAATATACTTGAAAAGCCCTACAATTCCAGAAAAAGAACACAAAACTGAGAGAAGCTTTTAAAAAAGTGATGGAAAACGCCTTAAATCCTGAGCATTCTGCAGATTAGGATGAGGACAAGCTAGAAACACAGTCAAAAATGAACATTGAAAGCATAGAGAAACAGGGCTTGCAGCCTCCTATAATCATCAGGGATGAAAATGGCAATAAATATGTGTGTAACGCTACTTCGTCAACCTCTCTGAATGGCGGCACTGTTAGCCACTGCCGCCAAGAGCTAGGACATGAAGACTATATCGAATTTAAGGATACAAGTGAGACAGATATTTATTCAAATCCTCAGAGCACTGAAGCAAAAGATCTGCAAAAGACTGCCAGTGACTATATCTGCATGGGGACTTCAGATCTGGAGGCCATGCACATCTCTTGTGCAAAGGAACAGTTTTACATGCATGCCTTCAATCAGAATTTCCAGGAGCCAGAGAACCCTCTCAAAGAGGGCCTTGCAATAAAGAGTATCCAGAATTGCAGTACGGAGGAATCTGTGCCTTATTGCCAGGCGGACTTAACACACCCAGTGCCCCTCACTGCTGTGGAACTAAACACAACTACTGAAATCCAAGATGAATTAGATCATGCCCAGATGCAACAGGAAGGTGCTAGTTCAAGTGACTCTTTCATTACCATTATAAACCTGGGGGATACTGTGGGAAGCAAGTGTTATGAGGTGGGATGTGCCCCTCAGATGCCTGCATATTCTGGGGACACTTGTGAAACTGTTGCTTACACACACAATGCTGGTTCCCCTAAGCTAGATGCCTTTGGCAACCCCAATATGATAAGTGTCATACAGCTAGATAGCGGAGTGTTACCTACTGCTCTTTCACTGACGGGAGATAAGGCCACCAATTATATAGATTTAGTATCACAGAACAGTGAACAGGGAAAGCAGGATGCTGAATGTGGTAATTCTAGCTGTGGGAGCTCACCAGAAATGGAACCATTTAATCTGTTCAATGATGAGCACAAGAAATATATGCATAGCACACCTGAGCATGAAGCTGAACCTGGAGTTGATGGCACCATCAATGGCATGTGCCCTCTAGTAATTGAGAGCTTTGATGAGCATTCAGAACAGGAGTCTGACAAAGACAGGGAGATCTTGACCAAAGCACAAAATATTTCTAAAGAAGATCAGGTTTTGCTCGAAGGACACGATGATAATATGTCCGAGACGCTACACTGTGATATACCGAAGTTAGAAAGGGCTGATCTGGCTGAGCCTAGTTGCCATGAGACTTTTGTGGTTTTTAGTCCCTCAGCTGATGAACACAACTTGGCTTCTCCACCTCCTGAAGCAGGGTCAACAAATACAACTTTTGCTGTGTTTGCTACCCCCGATGAAGTTGGTGATGGAATTTCTAAAGGTGGAAAGAATGGCCATTTGGCGAAAGAACACCCCAGGAGGACATCTTTGAAAAGTAATGCTGAACGAGTTGCAGTTAAATCGCCAAACAGGTCCCCCTTTGCAGCTACCATAACCAAAGCTAGGAAAGCAGAGATAGTGAGCTTTCCAAAACCAAACTTTAAAAATGTCAAGCCAAAAGTTATGTCCAGGCCTGTGTCTCAGCCAAGAGAAAGTAGTGCATCAAAAGCAGCTCAAAGATCTCCTCAGCTGTCTACAGCCTCCTCATCCTCCCCGTCGTCTTCCCCAAGGCAACCATCCTCTTCAGCTGCAGCACTGAGGAAAAAAATAGACTTGGATAAAGGTACGAAAGCAGAAGCACCAATGAATAAAACTCTCAAGCAACATTTTAATAAACACCTTCCTAGCCAAGCTGTGCATGCTGCAACTCATTCCGAAAACACTTCCCACAAGGCTCTAAAAGCAACAGTGTCGAAGCAGAGCATGGAACAGGTCGACAAGGCAAGATGCCCTAGTTTGACATGCTCCCTTGTGGCAGTTACATGCTCCCAGGACTCGGGTGGGACAGCGAGCGACAAAATGGATAGTGTAGAGTCTTGGGCGCAGCCTTGTGCTTTGAGTCAGATACCTCAAGGGGAAGAGAAGCAGAAGCAGAATGGCTTTTGTGGGATTCCAGCAGAACAGTCTGCAAAAGATACTGCAAACAAAGTTGTCTCGGTAAGTTTCTTAAAACAACAACAACTTAAATGTATCTTCAGGTTGTTTCCAGAACATGGACTGCGTGTTTATTGAACTCAGACCTCTAGCATTTTCAGCATATAAACACATGGTGATAGCTACTTCTTTGACTTTACAGGCAGATTGGGTAAGCAGGTAGAGGATTTATTACAAATATTGGGTATGGTGATTTGTTAAACCTGACAGATGCAAGTCAAATGTGATTTATGTGCTGCTGGTAAGATCATACTGCTCCTAGTAAGTGTTATGTGTGGCAGTGCCCAAAGTGGCGCAGGATCGTTCTTGGTGACTCTTCCTTTCCCTCCTCTGCTTTGCTTATTTAGCCTTGCAATGAGAAGCTGCCACCCGGATGCAGCCTGTTGAAAATTTTATAATGCACGTTCACTCAAAACTAATGCAGGACAGCTTGTTTACAGTTTTCATCCCAATACCCCACCAATCTTACTTGTAACCTTCTGTTTATAGCTAGACATAGTCAGTTTGTTTGAAATTTGCAACTAGTAAAGCTTTGATATGCAACTATATTGCAACAAAATACAGCCTCTTTGCTTTCAGTTCCAACATTATTTAGTTTATACCAAAATAATCAAAACATCTTGACATCCTAGAACTGGAAATCTTGTTGCAGGGGCAGCAATGTGTAGGTGTTCCTTTATCAAGCTCTCAGGATGACAGTTGCTAGTGATAATATTTGCAGAAATGTTTTCTTTTCATCACAGCAATTAAAGTATTGTGCAAGAGCTGACTTCAATGAGAGACTTTTGAAAAGCTTATGACAAACTTCCTGCAACCAGTTATAAAACATATAAGAGCGTTTTAATCTCTGGCACTGTGGGATTTTTTAAATACAATTTTTAAGGGTTTGTAGGCATACTCTTTGGTACAGATTCCCCAGACTTAAGTACATTGGTTTTAGTCTTGGTACTGGTATTTGATTAAAAATTAAAGTGCAAAGTAAGATCAGACCTTGCTTCTCGTACAAGTACTTTGCAGAAGACTCTGAGCATAAGTGAGACCTTCCCTCACTTGGTGTTGAGGTTGGAGAAGGCAGTGTGAATCTCTCGAGGTCCTTCTCCAAAGCTCAGCATATAGCATATGCATATGTCAGAGGACTGTGCATGTTTGTATGTGCATGCTACTAATAGCAAATTGTGGCTTGTTACAAAGCCAAACCAAAATGTTTGGATCCCTGCTTCTAAACAGGACCACTGAGTGAGAAAATTACCTTCCTCAACTCCACTAGTAGGTTTGCATAAAGCTACAATCGGTCTTTTAATTCACAAATTCTTAATTAAGATGATAATACTGAAATAATAATGTTATGAGTGAAGGACTACTCATGTAGGAAATCTGTTTCAACTCCTGCATTGGTTTCATGCTTTTACCTCTGGATTGGAGGTTTTGACTTGACTTGAGGCTTTTAGAGCAAAGCAAAGCAAAGGTGAGGAGTGGGGTGGGACGGGACAGGTGCACAGAGGGATGATGGGGATGTTGTGTGGTTGCATGACTACCTACGCACATTTTGTCCTTCACATTTTCAGGCTGTGCACCTGAAGAGGGCTAATGTCAAAACTATTATCTTAGCTCTTGTTCAATGGCATCTCTTAACACCCTTTTAACATCTCCCCCAAAATTTCATTTGAGCAGTTCCCCTGATCCTTGTAGAAGCAGGGGAGCTTACACTTTCATGCAATACATTTTTTTTAAAAAAACTTCATATCATAATTAAATACCAGAAGTGATGTCCATAATCTTTTGACCACAGCTGTTCTGTCTTTCTAAATTAGAGCATGTGGGTGGCTGTCAGCAGGACAAATGTTTGCCTGTTGATGTTGGGATACTCTTTAATTTGAGACAAGCCTTCAGTTCATGTTCAATCCAATGATTCTCCATTAGCCTCTCTCCATTATTACCTTAATGCTCCGCATTAAAGTGAGGCTAATAATATATATATATATATATATATTGCTTATAGATTCACTTTGTAGTTTGATCATGACTGCTTGTTGTTGTTGTTTCCGCCCCCCCCCCCATGCTCCTGAATCATATAGGTTTCTTTGCCTAAAGCAGAGGCAACCCAAGGACAAAGTTTACCCAAGGACAGGCCGGTTGTCGTGAGGAATATGCCGGCCTCCAAGATTGCATTCCGCTCCAGGAGAGGAAGTGACAGCAAAAATGGCCACGCATCTAAAATTTTATCTCCTCCAAGAGCAAGAGCAGTCCTGTCGTCAAATTCTGGTGAGAAACACTTTTGTTAGTTGCCTGTTTTGTGTGGAATCTCCCATGACAGTGCATTGTAAGTAGCCCGATTTTGGAATCCTGTGCCTGTGTGAAATCCTTCCTGCACGTCAATGTTGATGCCAAGTCACTGCTGGTCATTTCCCCTCCCCTCCCCTCCCCTCCCCTCCCCTCCCCTCCCCTCCCCTGCATCTCCTCAATTTTGACTTTTCAGCTGCAGAATGCACGAACTCCTAACCCTGTTCCACGAAGAAGAAATGGGAGGTTTTATTCTGCTTAGATCTGTAGTTGTTGACTGTCCTTTACTTGGAACTCCCCCTCTCCCTGGGCATGGCAGTTCTTTGGAAGTAGCAAACCTGCTCTGAGGAGTGGATGGGTCATGTATCTGCTGCTGCCCTGTGCTGGGTTCTGTGCAAATGGACTTTGGTCATGAGACCACAAACTCCCAATTACAGCATACTCGCTTTTCAGCCATTTCCACAATCTCCGCAGAGCTCAGATTATTCTAGTGGCAATTATGTGGTCTTCTTTCCCTTGTTCATATAAGCTTGTGTGACTACTGGTGCTGGAGTTGGGGAAATGCAGAGTATTTTATAGCAGTAGTGGCACACTAAGGAGGCTGTGTGGTTTGCCCTGGAGCCCGGTCATGTGTGCATGCTTTTAAAGTATCTTGTGTATTTAAGCCTTGTGCATTTATCTAGTTGTGAGCCCCCCATCGGTACCAGGATTGTGGCATGTGGGCTTTCCTACTATGCCATGGTCCCAATTAACTACTTTTCTTCCAAATATGGCATTTATGCAAAGTTGGAAGTTTATCATTGCTGCCAATGTTAGCTTCTCTCATGGGGAGGATAATAGGCTCATTTGCTGGGACCACAATTTGAAGGGAAAGTGAATAAAGCTGCTCCCTGTATGCTGGAGTTCTGATTGTGGACCTGGGGTTTCATTTTATAGAATAAAAACAAACACCTTAAATGTATACACGTGTACCCATCAATTGACTATCTTTAGCAAGTCTCCAGTCTCATTGGCTCTGCTTTCTCTTATTGGAACCCCAAGATCCACCAAACACGGCCAGATGCAAAAGACATAGAATGAAATCACAGCACATTCCGAGCCTAGGGGTCTGTTTTCATCACCAGAACTGAGCCCTTTCATGCATGTTCACTCCTAGTTACCCCTAGCTCATTTCGGCAGCCTAATGTAGGCTGCAGTGGGGTGGAAATGTCATTCTGTTGCTGTTGCTATTGCTAAACAATTGGGAATTGGAAGCCCCTGCCAATCACTAGGGATGTACCGGTAGATCCTGAACTATCTTCTGCCCACACCTGTTCTAAGAATTGCAAACTAAAAAGTCAGTCTGGACATGTAAAGTTAATTTAGAAAACATACCATCATTTTAAAAGCATGCAAACGACTTGTTACCCAGAAAAACCAGTTTTAATTGTCCTGACTTTCCCACCCTCTTTAAAGTGAGAAACAACCCAAACTAACGTAAGTTTGTTATGTATAAACAAAGTGCTGGTGATCTGAAAAATGATTTCTCAGTTTTTATTTTTCATGTGAGCTCTTTTGTAAAGCTGGGTGTTGTTGCTTTTTTGGTTCTTCAATGCAACTTTTTTATGCTTCCATACATACAAAATCCTATTTAGTGGGAGGTAAGCATGCTGAAAGAAAAAAGGAAAGGTTTTTTTCTCTTTCAAAACAGTAATTTATAACTTCACAAAATCCACGCAGTTTCAGTTTGCTTGTGCCTGGAGGAGAGAGTTTCTCAGGCAGTGCTTTTCAGAGAGGGGAAAATATGCAAGATAGAAAAAGCAAGTTCTTGGTGTCCATTGAGTCTAGCTAGAATAAAATCTTACTTGTACACAGCCAAGTCTTTCTGGAGACTTCCCAATTTTCTGTTCTTAAAGGCTTTTTATCTGAGTAATCATTATCGGGTTAGTGATAATGATGGGTGAGTGTCTTAGTTTCAGTTTCAGAGCTAGCTGCTACTGGCATAGCACACTTTTTCCTCACTTAATGTAAGTGGAATTCCAAGCTGCTAAAATGTTCTCCTCTTTCTTAATATCAAGAACTTTTCTTTGCATCACATTGGCGAGCCTTGAGGGATGGAAAAGCTTTAAGCATGTCTGGAACAGAGTCTTGTCACTGTACAGAATGCTTTATTCATGATTATATAAAAAAGAAAGATGAAATAGGGCTTTGAACAAATACTCTGTCATTTAGCATAGGTGCCAAAGGTCATGCTTGGTTGCAAGCCAACTATAGATTATCTGAGTCATTCTTAAGAGCCTGAATTGTGGCTTGACAAGACCACAGCATATACATGACAAAATTGTCAGGGAATTCTTGAGTGCCATGAATTTCCTGTCTCTCCATACCAAGTCATGGTCACACTTACATATCTGGAAAAAATATATCCTCCATACCATCTTCCATTGCTCCTGTTTTGGGGAGGACAGGAGGTTGGAGATGTGACAGAGCCAAAAGCAGAAGGCACTTATGGTTTCTGTTTCCCTGCAGTATTATTACATTATTATTATTATTACATAATACAGTTGTACCTTGGCTCCCGAATGCCTTGGGAGTCGAACATTCTGGCTTCTGAACGAACAAAAACTGGAAGTGAGTGTTCCGGTTTTCAAACGTTCTTTTGGAAGGCTGATGTACTGAAGTTCTCACCCTGGGCCAGCAGGAGGATACTGTAGATAGTTCAGGTCCACATTACCAAATAAGGGATCGAAAGTGACGTTCAGTGATTGGATAGTTACAGAAAGTTGTTACAGTTACGTTGTACTGGAGCTCTATATAAGCAGGCTGGCTGAACCCTTCAGTTCAGTTCTGTTCTGACCTGTGAATAAACAAGAGCTGTTTGGAGAATTGCTGTGTCGTCTGATATGTTCACCCACAACTTAACAAAGGCAAGTGTCCGACAGGGCTTCTTTGGATTCCAATTGGCTGCAGGAGCTTCCTGTAGCCAATCAGAAGCCGCAGTTTGGAAATCAAACAGACTTCTGGAACGGATTCTGTTCTACTTCCGATGTACGACTGTAATACCTTTATTGACGTAAGGCTTAAAACATACTTGATGCAGGGGAGAAAATATTTGCATTAGTATAATTTTAGCTGTTCTTTCCACTAAGGTGAGTCTGGCAGGAAGGGTTTGAGTAAGCTCAAAGAAGTGAGGCTTGTACATTCAGGAACCAAAACCCCATCGTCTGTGAGGCTTTACAGTAGCCATGTGAATAATTAAGGGATCATCCCCTGCTCTGTTTGTCAAACTCCTCTTCCAGAAAGGATGCTGTGGCAGGGCAAAACTTCCATGAATTGGGAATGGAGTCAATTTTTATGGATTAATTAAAACAACTTTAATTGTTATTGTGTTCTTTTTGTTGTTCATATCCTTTCTGAAGGTGGAGTGCCTAAGAAGGCTCAAGCCCATTCCCAGTGTTTCTTTTAAAAATAGTCAGTTGTGGATGTTTAAGCACTTGGGGGAGGCGAACCTCCAATTATAATCCCTCAGTTCCAAGGTGTGCTATTCTACTTCCCTTGCTAAAGGCTGAAGTGCTAGAAGGTGACAGGCCAGACACACTTCTGGGTCTGCTTAGCACACAGCTCAGTTGTGGAATGGGAGTCCCTTTCATACTGGTGGAGATAAGAAAGGCCACTTCTCAATGTGCAGCCTTCATGTTTTGACTCGTTTGCTTTTTTCGTACTGTGGCTGAGCAAGTGTCCATCTTCCTTTACTTTCACCTAAGTATTAAAGGGCATCTAGTTCAGGGGTGCCCAAACTTTTTTCAAAGCGGGCCAGATTTGATGAAATGAACATGCATGAGGGCCAACCAAAGTTGAAGTTGTTGAGCTTTTTTTTGGATTTTACCCCAGGAGATAGACTGGATTAAACCAACCAGCGGGCCGGATTAGGCCCCCAGAATGGACTTTGGAGATGCCTGGCTTAATACCATCGTGTCTAAGCAGTGCACAACAAGGCTACAAACAAGATAAAATCTGTTTACATCATCATAAAATGTGGAGAATCAGCACCTGTTGAATGTTGTTCAGCAGCAGAGAACTGGCTAAAGGACATGGATGAGGAGAGAAGATACCTCTAAATTTAATGGCAAATCATAAAAGGCAGAAGTCATTTAAAAACAGCAGTGGAACTTAGCATCATATTTGGTTGGATAGAATTGTTTTCTGCTTCTGTCTAAAACAAGTGGAGGTTTCCTGAATGCATGTAAAGTGGAGGTTTCCTGTGTAGAACGGCTGGCGCTGCTAGAGGGCAGACGTTCTCTGGCTTGTAGGCTGCCGCGCATGCGCTGAAGAGGCGGCTTTCTTGTGTCAAAAAAAAAAAGTGAGAATAAAAGGTGAAGGCTGGCGGCCGGCGGCGGCTACACGGGCCACATGACGAGGTCTGGCGGGCCGGATTCGGCCCGCGGCCCTTGTGTTTGACACCCGTGATCTAGTTCAACACTGGAAAGAAGAAAGGGCAGAGCCCAGGCTGTGTAGACATCATAGCTAGCTTCTGTGCTAGAGATGGAGGAGAAATTTGATTTGATATGAATTTAAAGCCAAATCTATCAAATTCACACTTTCTGAAATGATATGTGAACTGAAACACAGCTATCCTTTGAAATTCACACTTGCTCAATGCAGTTCTCCAACCAATGTACAGTATTAAAAATGCATATCTTTTAGGGGGAGGGAAAGTGTGCATAAAAATGAAAATATTAGTAAAAATAGCTTACATAATGCATTATATTGGAGGAAACTTGCTTGCAAAAGTGTGTACCGGTACTTCAGTAAAAACTGCATATAAAAATGTGTTAGGAAAATCCACTAACTTTTTAGTGCAGGTTTTTCTTGCAAGTCACTGCAAAATGATGAGAACTGAATTTAAGATTGGGGGCGGGGAATGAGAAACTGAGAGAACCAAAATGGACAGACCCTTCCTTACTGTATGCTGAGCACTGAGCCACAGCATGGTGGCTGCGGATAATGCATATCCAGTGATAAAAGTGATGCAGGAGAGATGTATACTCTGCCTTGGGCTAAGTACTCTCCTATGGTAGATGTGTGCACAGTTTGTTGCGGGGTTCTTTGAGAAGCAGCTGCTGCACATCCTACTTGAGTAGGCAAATAGCGTTCTCTGTTCAAAGTTGACTTAAAAACGTAACACACACGCCCCCTGCTTATACTGCCATCAAGCTTTGCACAGCTAGCAACAAACCCTTTAAATGTGGTTTGGGTTTCAGTTGCCATCCTTTACAAAGTAAACTGAGAGGAATTAAATCCAAACATGTCATCTGACTTTTGATAATGTTGCCTGTAATTCATTCTTTCATGATGGCCGAACAGTTTGGCTTAAACTGTGGCCAAAACTAGACATGTGGTGTTTATCTTTCCTTATCTTTCTTTTTAAAAAAAGTGGCTTAGGGAGGCTGTGAATTGGATTTTGGTGTGTGTGGTGGGTTGTGTAGTCTTTCCCCCTGATTTTTCTGTTTGAAATGGTCCCTTCTAGCTACTTTTCTGCCTGTGGAGGGGAAAGATATAAGGACTTTATCTCTTTCCCTTGTATGGAAAATCAGCTGGGGGAAAATAAGTGGTCCTCCCTCCACATTCCTCTTCAGAAATTCAAAGCCTTCCAAGGTTGCTTTTGGCTTGGAAAAAAGTAGGAGGAGATGCATGCGATTGCATGTCTAGACTAGGTCTCAATTAGTATTTGTCTAGTCCAGTTGTATATTTACTGTCACCAAATACAGTGGTACCTCAGGTTAAGTACTTTATTCGTTCCGGAGGTCCGTACTTAACCTGAAGCACCACTTTAGCTAATGGGGTCTCCTGCTCCCGCCGCGCCGCCAGAGCACGATTTCTGTTCTCATCCTGAAGCAAAGTTCTTAACCTATTTCTGGGTTAGCGGAGTTTGTAACCTGAAGTGTATGTAACCTGAGGTACCACTGTATATTAGTTATATTCAAAATGCTGACTTTAGTAGAAGCAAAAGAGCAAATTAAAAATCTTTGCAAAGCCCTTAGCAGATCACATCCTAGGATGCAACACTATAAGTCACCTAAGTGCATCTGTATATCATTTCTCATTATTGTCCAAAGGATGGCTTAGGTTCTCATCAGCATTTTTGAGAAAGTAAAGTTAGCTATCAGCATCATAAACAATGAAGTAAGCCTGATTGCAGTGGAGTGTATTGCAGGAGGAAATAAATTATGATTGGCAGCTGCCTAAAAAGTTCTGCCCTGACTAAGGTGCTGAAATAGTGTAAGTATTGCATTTCTCAAACATCAATTTCATATCCTCCGTGCAAGATTTCGACAGAGAAAGCTTCGGTTGATCTATTGCACACCTTGGTGTTTCTTATCTGGAAACTGAATCTATTGCATTGCCACCAGCAAGAAAAAACTCTAAAATGGGATGAACACAGGGAAATTTCCCCCATCAAACCTAATGACTAATCCTCTTCATCCAGATGTCAAATGTTTGGAAGCATTTGATAAGCTCAGAAGTTAAGAAGGCTCATCAATCTTTCTCTATTCCTTGCCAAAGGATATTGTGATGCCTGATTGCATGATGAGGGGCTGAAAGTCCAGTGGCTGCCAAGATTTTTAAAAAATGGTAACAACAATCAAAATAGCCCATGTAAACCATTAGAGTTTAATCTAGGCGATTTGGGGGTTTTGTTTTGGTTTTTTGTCACCCATAACTATTTTTTGCCAGGGCTTGAATCCAGAGAGAATAAGATCTCTGAATAAGGTTGCTCATACAGTGAGTTTCTACCCTATCCCCATGGTCTGATGCATCAATAGACTAGAAACAGGACCCTTATTTTAATTAGTATTAGGATGAAGCTTGTCCAGAATAAATGCATTTAATTGGTCATGCACCTGTTTCTGATATACAATTCCTACCAGTCATGTTTGCTGATACTTGTGTGGTTCCATTTTCCGTCAACTTCCAGGACATCCATCATGTGTGTATGGTTTTTTTGGTTTTTTTAGATGCAGCATTGGTAAAACAAATCCATATAAACTTCTTATTATTTTTAAAAGTGCTATTGATCTTGTTATATGCACCCATAATAACTTTGTTCCTGAAGCACATAGCATCTTAGAGTGGATTTTTGAGGAAACTGGTGGTAGGAGGGAGGGGATTAAAACCCACCCTCTCTTGGGGGCTTCTACACCAATGCTATACAGTGGTAACTTGGGTTACATACGCTTCAGGTTACAGACTCCACTAACCCAGAAATATTACCTCAGGTTAAGAACTTTGTTTCAGGATGAGAACAGAAACCGTTCTTCGGTGGCACGGCGGCAGCGGGAGGCCCCATTAGCTAAAGTAGTGCTTCAGGTTAAGAACAGTTTCAGGTTAAGAACAGACCTCCGGAATAAATTAAGTACTTAACTCGAGTTACCACTGTATTACAGTTGATGTAGTATCCTTTTTTAGTCATGCATGCTACTTGTGCTTTCTATTTTTCCAACAGCAGGGTTCACTGTCCACTCATTTGATGATGGTTTACTTGGATAAAGTCAGTTTAGAATGTAGGGAGAAAAAACAATGAAATAGCTGTCTGGCCTCCCCCCCCCCCCCGTGGTTTTTTTGGTTTTTTTTTTTTTTTTTAGATCCACTAGTAACATATTTTATTCTTGGTTTTTCCCCCTGCCAGACAAATCTCGTAATGTCTCTTTGCCACTCCTTGAAGCATTCTGTTCAATGGATCTGTTCAAAATAAAAACAGCATTTTTGATAGCACACCCATCTTAATAACTGATATTCTTCCCAACAATGAGAGGTTCACACTCCCACAAACTTCCAAATTTCTCTTAATTCCTGTCCATATTTAAATATAATTGTCCTTAAATATATTTATATTTTTGGGTGTAAATTACGCTCCTAGGTATTTGACCTTTTTCTCAATTAAGAGTCCCGTCGTGTCTAGTAACTCCTTTTTTACTTGATCTGTTCAAGTTGTTTACGTTAAAACAACTAGTTAACAAAATTCAAGTGGTAGAGGAATTTTGGGAATTATGGGACTAGAGTTACCTAAGCAGTATCGAAATATATTTATGTATGTGACCACTGCCACTCGAGTGACTTTTGCCCGAAGATGGAAAGAAGAAAATGTTCTAACCAAAGAAGAATGGCAACAGAAGCTATTTAGAATATTCAGAAATGGTGAAACTTACCGGAAGAATAAGAAACAAAGATGATAAACGTGTTAATATAGAATGGAAACTGTTTGTTGAATATTTACAAAAAAAATAAATAAATTCAGACATTAGCAGGATTAAAGTGAAAATGTGCAGTGACAGAAAACATATATTGATTATCTGGGATAAATAATAAATAGGGTTAACTTGGAAATTCAGTAAAAAGTATAGATATAGGAAACCACAGAAAGCGGGGGGAGGGAAGTCAAAATATGATGTGTGGAATAATTTGAATCTATGTTTGGTGTTGGTTGTAAAATGAAAAGTATAAATAAAAACAAATTCAAGTGGTAAGTAAAACTGCAAAAGCTATTAGGGTTCCTATGCTATCTTACAGTGCCATCTGGTGTTGAGATTTGGCGGCATTGTGTTTTGTATTTTTGTGTGTGTGTGTGTGTGTGTGTGTGTGTGTGTGTGTTTTAATCGCCTTTGCCAAATTTGTGCTTTTGAGATTCTGTCTCTCAAACAGAACTAATCTTTTAACCGGCTGACTTAAAAATGGAATTGGGCAGCTGATGATTTTGCAGGAGACTTTCAGGGCATGAAATGCCATCATTTCTAACAATTCCCCTCCGGTGAGCAGCAGTGCTTCTTGCCAACCTCTAAACTCCCTGAAGTCTCATAGAGTTGGTACAGAGCTCTTGAATCTGCACACCTACCCCCCAGAACGGGTTAAAACCTACACTTTTGCATATATCTCCAAGCCCACTTCTGGTCCTTAGGACTGTTTCTCAGAAATGATCAATAACTGGTGGTGCATTTAAGAAACTGGTGGTGCATTCAAGAAAGGTGTGTGCGGGTTGGGTTGTGGGTTCCAAACCCAGCCAGAATGATGTGGAGGCTTGAGTTACAGGAGTTGTGCTGAAAATGTCCTTGCCACTGAAAATGCCTTTTAGAAAATACTGGCTGGGGAGACTACATTCAGACCCTCATACAGTCATTTAAGTTCGTTATCTTCTACCTTATCTTGCGGGGTATTTGTAAGATAAAATGAGACCGCCTAGGTATGCCACTCCGAGCTTCTTGCGGAAAGAACAGGAAACAACGTGATAGATATTTGCCTACATTGTACATCCTTATTTTGGGACATTTTAACACAAACAGCTCTCCAGAATCACACCTGTTAACTGTCATGATTTTTAGCTTCTGCCACATCGTGATATGTATTCTTACGTATGTAGATCTCCCCAGCTTACTAATGCCTTAATGAGACAAAAGCAATGCTTTTTATTTTATTTTTAAAAAAACTGTTTTAGAGATTACTACTTTTGTAATCTTTGTTAGTGACTCACTTCCTTTTTATGCTGGCAGGAACAGAAACGTGTTCTCCCAAGGGGAGGCTTGCATCTGTGAAAGCTTTGCCAGGATCTTGGACCAGTTCTGCTAAGCCGAGTCCCAAATCAAAAGTGCCTGTCAAAGGACAAGGAATACGGAGAACACCTAGCATTTCCTCTGTCAGTAGCACTCAGAGTGACCAAAGTACACGCAGCAATAATTGTAAGTCATTTTTTGTTAATCCATCTCTTTTTTAAAAAAAAATTGAATAAAACCCTAAATGGCTTAAGTCTGTCCTTATGGCACTGATGGTGTTGTGGCTGTCCTCATCCTTGCAATGTTATCCTAAATAACAGATAGAAAACAATAACTGGAAATGCTCATGTTGTTGGACCCCCTGATGTTTGCAAATGTGTACCTATGTCACTGAGCAGGCAACACAATCCACCAATGGCGATAGAAATAACTTGTGGTTTAAGACTAGCTTTCATTGTAGTACGCGGTCTTTATGTACAACATTGTTCCTTTCTGATTTTACAGCAGGTGTCTTCGTTTTGTTAGGCTTTCAAATAAGTTGCTGCTTACGAGCTTAGACCAATTTTTACAAGCATGCCGTTTAAGTACCATTAAGGAATTAATACTAAACAGCCTCCTGACAAAGCTTAACTGTTGCCTGCTTTGATACTGCCTTAAACTGTAGGGATTTTTTTTGGGGGGGGGGATGTAGCAATGGTGCTACATATTGAAGCCGCTCAAATCTTCTATGTGGAGAGGAGAGATATTATGCTAAAACCTTGTTGAGCTGAGGAGGCAAACTGCAGCATAGCTTTTAAAAAAAAAAAGGTTTATAGCATTTCCCTTTGCTTCCTCTTTCCTTTAAAACAAATATTTCCTGTGTACTATTTTCTTTAAAAAAACATTTAAATTTTGCAGCATTCATCTCTCCTACAAACAGATTGGCTCTGAACAGACAGCCATGTTGGGGGTTTTTTTTGGCTGCACAGTTTACTACGGTGCCTGACTCACCTAAGGAGGTTGTAAATGCTCTGTTCCGTTTTTTTCTTATACTCTGCTCGTAACAAAGGGGAGGTCTTTTTGCTTCATAACAAAGAAATGTGGTGGTCTCCTTTTCAGATTAATTGATGACTCTTTCTTAGCTTGATGGCTAGTTGGCTTAATCTGTTTTGTCTCCTGCCTTGAAGCTTACAATTTTTTTCCACTCTAATTCACTAAGAGCAAGCGTGGGGAATACGAGAGAGGGTTGAACATGGCTGCAGTCTTTCGGGCTTTGAGCTTGCTTTGATCATTTTAAATGACTATACCAGGAGGACTTCGCAGTTGCACAGAAACTGACTTTTCTCCTCATATTTTCACCAATTCTACCCTAACGCCACCGGCAGATTCAAGGAGCCACTGCGATATTACCTTATTGACCTTGCTGGTAGTGGGATCTTACAGCTTTTGTATAATCCCTTTGTTAGCCACATTTACTGGGAAAAGAAGTAGGTGATCATCCTTTTTAAAAAATATATATGTGTGTGTATATTCAGGGGCAGAATGTGTTGACTTATTGAATAAAATGAATGTGTTAATTCTGCATGTGTTAATTCTGCATTGCTTTTTAAAATTGTGATTTAGGGAGAGGGGGAGGAGGTTGAATGTGTTCGGTTTCTGTCTAACAAATGTAAGCCTGACCTGCCGTCTAGAGCCGTAATAAAATCTGGGGGATATTTTAGCTGAATGCATTTCCAACTGTAGAGCTTTGTTGTTTGGATATTGCATCCTTTCTCCCCCCCCTTTTTTATTTCAGACTTAATTTCACACCCACTCCTTCCCAAATGTGTGTGTTTGTGTGTGTGTGAATGTATGACTTTACTGAGCGCAGTTTGGAATCAGACGCATCAACAGCCCATGGGAGACACCATACAATCTTACACTGATACATTTTTGGAGCATTCTAAGGTCAAAGTAAGATGCTTGTTCAGTAAAGCGGTTGGGATTTAAAAAAACAACAGTGCATATCTGTAAAACCTTTTTCTTAAAGCAAGTGGAAAGTAACAATTCTGTTGCTTTGTGTGCCCAATGCTTTATGTCATTTTCTCTCACTCACTCTCTTTTTAAATGTAGTTTCTGCAGTGTGTGTGTGTTTTGAGATTGGGCTGTTTTTCTTTCTCTTACCCCCCCAATCCCTGCCCACCAGCCGCCACCACCGGTTTTAAGGAAACTGCCTTCCCTTCAGCATGGTTGAAACTGAGTTTATGCAGAGTTTTCAATAGAACTGTTCTTATGCTATAGTCAGAGATGGTGTTTCAGATATGCTGGAGAGGGCAATGAGATGAGGAAGAAAGAAAAAGGCTGCCTTATGAATGACTTGTACCAGAACAGCATTATTATTTTCATTATTAGCCACTTTGGGGGGGTGGGTCTGCTGAAGTGACTTGAACAAAATAAAATATAAATGAATAAAATCAATTAAAAACCAAATTTAAACTATGTACCATCCACGAATACAGTAAGGACTAGTCCCCCCTCTCCACATGCCCCCAAAGTGTGGGTTGATGATAATAATATTTCTACCCCGCCCATCTGGCAACAGAATATAAAAAATAAAATAAAACATCAAACATTAAAAACTTCCCTAAACAGGGCTGCCTTCAGATGTCTTCTAATAGTCAGATAATTGTTTATTTCCTTGACATCTGATGGGAGGGTGTTCTACGGGGTGGGCACCACTACCAAGAAGGCCCTCGGCCTGGTTCTCTGTAACCTCGCAGTGAGGGAACTGCCAGAAGGCCCTCGGCGCTGGACCTCAGTGTCCGGGCTGAACAGTGGGGGTGGAGACGCTCCTTCAGGTCTACTGGGCTTAGCCTGGTGCCTCAAAACCGACAGTGATGGTGCCAGACATGGAGAGCATTCCATAGACTGGGAACCACTACTGAAGAAGCTTGTTCTCATATCTCCACCATTTGCACCTTTTTTGGATGTGGCACACAGAAAAGTGCCTCTGATGAAGGCTGTAGGGTCTGGGCTAGTTCATGTGGGGGAGAGGTAGTCTTTGAGGCCCAAAGATGCACTTTGAATTGAGCCTGGAAACTTAACCGTTAGCAGTACAGATATGCCAGAAGTAGTGTCATAGGCTCAGATTTTCTGGTCCCAGTTAGTAACTTCATCTCTGAATTTGCCTTAGCTGTAGCTTCCAAATTGTCTTCAAAGGCAGCCCCACATATAATGCATTGCAGTAATCTAACCTAGATCTTACTAGCTGAAGTTAGATTATATTAACTATTGGCAAGCTTATAAAGTGTGTTTTCCTCTTTGCAGTGGAACAGTTGTATTCTCAACAAATAGAGTAAACTATGTCTTCATTAACAAGACTGAGAATGACCACTGGGCTTGGAATTCTAACAAAAATGAATGTTGGCATTTGCACTGCAAATTTGTTATCTTGCTGGATTATGTTAAATTCTGATAAACCTGGCATGTACAGGTTTTGCCTCCAAACAACTCAGCAAGTTTGGCCTTAGCTTAAGGTAGTCAATTTCTCACATGAGTATTGGAATATTTTTTCTTATTCTTTTAGTGATACAACAATATGGAAAGGTTAAGCCTGAAAATTAACAGGTTGTAGGGATCATTTAGCCACTTTCTGTCTTGAACAGACTGATCTGTCCGTCTCAGATAGCAGGATACACATGGAAGAAGAAAATCTGGTCCATTTTTCTTGCTATATTTCCTGGCCACTGAGAAGGTACAGAAAATGATATACTCCTGAAAAATAAGCTAAGTCAGCAGCCTGCATGCTATTAATTGGTTATTACCATCCTGGCATAGGCTAAATCACTACTGAGGACATTTAAAAATGATTTGATTGCACATTTCATTCAGGCATATTAGTTTATATTACACTGTGCTAATTCCCTTTGAACAGTATCTTTAAACACTGTTACGGTAACAAGATTCCTTGCAAAGACCCAGTGCATTGCTATCACTAAACTAGGTCAGTAGACCACTCTTTCATCATGATGAGTTCTGACATGCAGCAAGTCTTGCAGACTTGAAACATCAGATCTGCCTTGCCAGCAAACATGTATTCTAAATGTAATTAAATGGGCCTTCTTAAAAAAAACACAAAAAAAACATTGATACGCATTGAAGGTTTTGTGAGTTAGGGCCATGGGAAGGAGAGTAAGTTGTGAAAGCCCATTGCCTTATTTGACAGACTTGTGTTCTGCTTGACTAGACTGTTGTACTCATCTAATCTGAGTGAACATATTTGTAATATGGTTTTAAGTCAGCTGTGCAGGGTGGTGTTTTTAAAAAGTGTTATATTTTGGTTTGGTTTTTTTTTTAATGTTGGAACTGTGCCATCTTGAAGAAACCAAGTGCCATGCTGTCTTTCTCCATATGTATCTATCAATACCACGAGATCGTTATTTGAGTCCCATCTCTATGTGCCCCCTCTGAAGGGGTTCAGGAGGGTAGAAATGAAAGAAAGTGCATTTTATGTGGCACTCTCTCCATTTATGAAATGCTCTCCTTAAGAGGTCTGTCTGATGCCAGCCTTGTCATCATTTGGGTGCCAAGCAAAGGTGTTTTGTTTTCCCAGGCATTTGGGCAGCAGCAATTATATAGTTATACAGTTAAAGCTTTTTAAAAAATAAAACAAAACTAAACTAAGCTTCTTTGATTTTTATTTATTGTAGGGTTTTTTTCTTGGCTGTAAATCACTTTAGGTGGGAAGCAATACATAAATTCAACAACCAAAGCTAACCTAACAAGGTGTAATGATAGAATAGCCTACATGTTTTTGCAGCAACACAACCATGGGTAGGCAAACTAAGGCCGGATCCAGCCCAATTGCCTTCTAAATCTGGCCCGTGGACGGTCTGGGAATCAGCGTGTTTTTACATGAGTGGAATGTGTCCTTTTATGTAAAATGCATTTCTGGGTTATTTGTGGGGCCTGCCTGGTGTTTTTACATGAATGTGTGCATTTATGTAAAATGCATCTCTGGGTTATTTGTGGGGCATAGGAATTCATTCATATTTTTTTTCAAAATATAGTCTGCCCCCCCCCCAAGGTCTGAGGGACAGTGGACCGGCCCCCTGCTGAAAAAGTTTGCTGACCCCTGTATTTATCACCAAGTGCCACAACAAAGGAAGAGTGTTTGGAGGACTGTAAATGATTTAAATACTAGAGTCACTTTCTGCTTCATTTAATAGATGCTTGTTATTGTCTGACCATATGTTTTCTGTAACATTCAAAGGGGTTTTACACATCACGGTAAACATGACCCTGGGGTCCGGACTAGTTGAGTGGTCGATATACAGTGCTTGACATGTGAATGTCCTTCAAAAATTATAGCATAGATATGCCTGGCCAGTTGTAGAAACTTGGGGACCAGTTCTATTCCGTAATTTGTGAAGTATCTCTTAGTTTGTTCAAAATGAACATAGTAGATGTCAGAGTGTATTAGAAGCAGTGCTTTTTTCGGGGGGGGGGACATAGGGGGACTCATACCCCTAAACATTTTGTGAATCTAAGTTTGGCCTCATTGAGGGGCAGTATTTCAATATGAGTAGGAAAATGAGAGTACCACTAAACATTTTTTTAAAAAGAAAAAAGCACTGATTAGAAGTATGTGATTTTTTAAAAAATCTACCAGATTTTTCTGAAATGAGTGGCTCTAAGCTATGGAAAGTTGCATGCCAGCACTATCATGACTTCTTTAAGAATGATTGTCAAATGATTTTCACCGAAATCCCATATGCCACAGTTTCCATTATTGTGCCACATTCTGTATAATGTCCATCCTTGTGTTAAAAAACATTGAAACACTAAACATAGAATATTCACAGTGAACAATAGGAACA
Source organism: Podarcis erhardii (assembly GCF_964252035.2). NCBI lineage: Eukaryota > Metazoa > Chordata > Lepidosauria > Squamata > Lacertidae > Podarcis > Podarcis erhardii. Next base: position 23,010,921 of record NC_138512.1, read on the forward strand.
TAGTGCTGGGATCTTACTGTGACCATAGAGAAAAAGAAGTCCAGACAGTACACTGATGCTTCCTTCTTTACAGGAGCTGTTTTTGTGTTTCAAGCATGTGGTGTCTGAGTATCCATATGGAGGCTATGATGGTTTTAGGGGTTGCTCGTGCGTAAGCTGGTGCAAACACCTGGCTGTATTGCCTGAGTGAACCTTTTCTGTCCGGACAGCCACTCACCCGTGGCTGTCTCAATCGCTGGCAGTATCCGTCAGTGCGCGTTTCTTAAACCTCCTCCAGCAAAGAAGCTCTTTGACACCCAGTCTCCTCCTACTCTCCCTGCGCGAAAGCCTTCTGCGCAAGGAGGGCCTGGGCAGCGGAGGACCTCTACTCTCCCCGCTGGTCCCCGGCAAGGAGTCATGGGACCGCCTCGCCACTTCCCCCATCTGCCCCCCTTCTCCACTGGTGCTACGCTGATTCTCTTCCCCAGAAGAGGGGCTGCCTCTCCCAATCCTGGGACGCTCTCTGGAATCCCTCTGGATTTTGCTCTCTCCCTCTGGCACTGATGGCAGTTCCCAGACAGAGGCTTTCATGGCTGTCGGCTTGACGGTTGTTGTTTTTCCTTACAGAACAAAATTCCCTTTCCCTTTTGTTGGTGTTGCTTTCCTTTTCCACCAAGGTAAATTGCGTTGGTGCAAAATAAGGGCACGATCTTAAAATAAAGTGAGCAGGCTTTTAAATAGAGATTCGGACTAAAGAATGAACAATGTAGAACTCAACATAGCTGGATTGCTGTAGTTTTCAAATACCTGCAGTAAGGGGACTGGGATTTGGCTGCTCCTGCAAATGTGGCTACACATCTCCTGCCAACCCTATCAAGTAGGGTTTCGAAACTGGTGTAAATCATGATCCAGTCGGAAGGAACATGAGCAGGCTGAAGTTATGCACAGGAGAAGGAAGGGGTTGTGATCTCCCATGATTTAAGAGATCAGGAATGTTGTATGTACACATGCCTTTATTGTGGCAGAAGCTTTTTGCAGGCTAGGGCACATTTTATAAGATACATACATGTTTTATTTCCTTGTGATCATGTGCTGTATACAGCAGGTATGAGCTGCGAGCAGTATTGTTCCGGGATTTTTTTTAATCCTTCATTTTTGGTTAGTGGGCAGCATGCCATTGGCTTTGCTATTTGCAAGCAGAGCCCCAGTGGGAGATACTTTTTTGCAGTACGTTAGAGAGGAGTGAAGAAGTGTCTCAGAAAGCGAGTGCTAATTTCATATGAAGCAAAAATTGAAAGTTTCCCCCCTGAAATGACTAGTGGTAGACACCTGGAGTTGGTGTGTTTCCTCCAGCTTCCTCCTCTCCACTCCTTACGGGTGCTCAGAGCACAGACAACAGTGGCTCACTTTGTTTAAAAATAGGAATTTCCCAATAGGAAAAACTTTGTAAAAACTCTGCCTTGTTTCATGAGGACGTTATATGGATAGTGGGATGAATAAAGATGTAGAAGGGATACACTAAATATTGGGCAGTTCCTAGGATTAAGAAAGTGGCTATATAAGCTAATAATAGTGGTAAGAATAATGTAATGCTACAACTATAGTGCCAAATAAATGAATAGTCCAGGGAAGCAGGCCCATTGTGTAGAGTAACTGGGAAATTATAAAGGAACAACAATATAGAGGGAGGAAAATAGATCTGTAGGAAGAATAATTTTGGAACTCCTTTCGGGAGTGTACTGTAATGAAAACGTGGTAGCTTGTCTCAGTCCTCTTACAATAGCCGCCTAAAATTAGACAATACACTATGGCATTGTTAAACCAGATATGCATCTTTGTATGAGGGATGCCTCCCTACGAGTAAGTGTTTGTGTGTTGGAGACTGGTGGATTGACTAAATCTATGTACACAAATGGAGCATATGCATGTTACATTGCAATTATTTACACAACGGTTTTGTAGTTGTTTCCTTTGTGTCCCTAGGTCTAGGTATGAGCAGCCCATCAGCAATGATAGATGGGGTTCCACTTTCAAACTTTGTGGCACCTGATGCTAAGTCTATCTTAACACTGTAAGGAATACCAGAGTTTAATGTGCCTGTTGACTCTCCATGTACAGATATATTTCTAACAACAGAGGATAATACTTGATACATCTGAAAGTGTATTCCATAATAAATTTGTTAGTCTTCAAGCTGCCGCAAGTCTTGCTGTGTTTGCTGCTGCACTATAACATCAAGACTTCTCTGATAGCAAAAAGAGTTTCAAGTGTTGAATATTTGGCATGTATTTTCTTGGTATGTGGTACTTCAACTTAACTTCTTTATGGCTTGTATTTTTCCTTTATAGCTACAAGTGCCACAATTATAATCAGAAATGGAGAGTGGCCTTCGAAGTCGTCTTGTCAGAATGGTACAGCTGAATCCATCTTTCTAAAGCCCATTCCTAGGCCGAGAGTGCTTTCCCTGAAAAGCACCCCAAAAGGTATCTCATCTCTTAAGCTTGCTGACTTCACTTTTATTCAAGCAGCTCCCATGTCCTTGCTGCCACCTCATCCTTATGAACTCCAGCCTTTGTCCCCCCCAGACAGGAATAAATATAGCAGGGGTGATGGGGCTCAATTAAATCTTAGATCCCAGGCCCTTGGAATAATGTGCTCTGCATTGGCTGGCCTGTTCCCTTAAAAATTGCTCAGAGTGTAAATAGAACCCACAGCCCCTTGCTTCTCCCAGAGAACATCTGATCTTTAACAACCCTGATCCTAAGCTGCAGTAGCATGGACCAAAATGATCTTGGCATGTGGGAATTTACAAGAATTACTGAGCTTGGCCACCATACACTTCAAACCCAGAAATCAAAATTACCCAGTATTATATAAAATAGGAGGAAGGGAAGGACACAAAGGGTCAAAACAGAGCTCTGACTGAAAAACAATCAGAGCTCTGTGGCTAAAAATTTGACTGATCCCAAGCTATTTGTTTGATGATAGCATAAGTGTTCTCAGTCTACTTAGGAGTGTGGTTGCAGGCTCTACAATGGTCAGTGATAGATAAATGTAGAATTGTAGAGTTGTAAGGGACCACAAGGCTCATCTAGTCTTACCAATATATTTCCTGGACCCCTACGTTAGGAAGGGGACGGACCCTGATGTGAGGGCAGGGACAAAGATTCGTCGTTGGTCAGGCAGTCTCCAGTGAAGCAGAACCCAGATATTTTGACAGGTAGAGGTTTGGCGTCACTCTGGGATCAGAGGAAGATAGTTATCTCAGGTGTAAATTGTCACTGGGATCTCCCATCTCCCTGCCAGATAGTTTTAAATATATATATTATGGCTCTGAAGGCTTTAGTGGCAAATTCATTCTAGCCTTGCTCAGGAGGGGCAGGAGGAGACCAGTGCCTTACATGACAAGCCCTACATATTAGTTCTGAGATTTATGACTCTTGCAAGCTTAAAAATAGAAAAGATGGGATATTTTAATTTTAAAAACCAGGCATATGTTTTCCTTCAGTAAGCAATATGAGATGAGGAAGCTACCAAATTGCCAGCAATGAAGCACATGCTGGAACGTTGATGGATGATTGTCTAACTGTAGCTGAGGAGTACGTCTGCTTGTTTAAATACCAGCAGTGTGCTACTGTACAAACCATAGAAGTGCGTAGTCCCAGCCAAGAATTCTTACAGGTCATGCTAGGCAGCTGAAATCAGTGGAAGGGAAAAGGTCAGGGGCTAATTAAATGACTGCCATGTGATCTCTTCCAGTGATCTCTTCCAGCACAAGATTAAAATAGGTGATAATCTTTGTGGGTGGGGGAAGAGAACCCTGAAACTATTGCCGCTTAAATGACCAAGGGGGGGGGGGAGACAGCCTAATGTCTTCATAATGATTTTTCTAAGCTGGAAAGCAGTGTTCAGGTAAAGACCAGCATGGTAATTTAGACAAGGACTGACCACATCTACCAAAAATCTCCCTAGGCAGAAGAAATAATCAGAATCCCTAATATTGATTTTTCTTTTCCTGTAAATCATATGGAATGTTCTTTATGTGGAAAACACTTGATCGATTCGGCAGTATTGTCACAGAACCTTGAATAGTTCCAGGTGTGATCTGGAACCTAGCAGAATGTAGTCCCTTCTGCTGATAAATTAAAAGTACAATTAGCTGCAGTCTTGTGTGGGAGAGAGAAAAATCTTAGGGCTGTTTGGATGAATACTCTCTTTATAGTGTGTGTATGGTGGGGGAGAATAAGCATGCAAACCCAACATGCTCTCCTGAACTTGCTGCACGTAAAAGTTGGGTGGAGAGAGAAGTACTGTCCAAACAGTCTTTCTAGGCATCCTGAGAAATGGGACTGGTATTGCTACTCTGTGTACTCCCCCCTGTTACCCTTTGTAATTTCTAGTTGAATAGAAAGCATGATGAGACTGACACCATGTTGGGCATTGTCCCATCTCCAGCTCAGTGCATTATGTCCTTCTAGGCCTTATGGGGGGAAAGGGGTTGGCATGGTGTGGCAGCAGTTTTTTTATTTTTTATATCATTAGGAGCACAGGTAGTTGCCTTATACTGAGTCAAATCATTGATCCATCGAGCTCGGCATTGTCTACACTGATGAGTGGCTTTCTAAGGTGTCAGGTGGTTCATATAAAGTTTACGGATGCATTGGATACTTTCATTATATCAGCGTCTAATTTATTTGTGGGGGTGTCTTTTTCCTTTTTTTTAAAGGAGTGAAAAGCAAGTTGAGCTCAGTGAGCCAATGTCTGCCAAAATCTTCTGGGGCACTTCTTCCAGGAAGGAAAACCAGAGATACAAGAGGGAATCAGCAGCTGGGTAAAGTATTAGTCCCATTTTTGTTTGCGTGGTGATATTAGTTAAGGTTATAAGTTCATCTGTGTTATCTCCAACATCATTTCTATCCAAATGGCTCAAGGATTAATTAACTGGCATGGTGCTTATACAATATTATAATGTTAGGAAACATTACTTGTCTTGGATTTTGCAGATTTTGCTCAACCCTGGGCATCTAAGCACTGGTGTTGACTAAGGCAAGTGTACCTGTGTGTTTTTCCCCATTTACTTTAAAGCTTAAGTTTATGCTTATTCCACTGAGTGGAAATGCTTATTGGTGCGTGTAAGAATTGTTGTATTCTATGATGGCAGTATCCATTTTGCTATTTGTTCCACCTAGGGAACTAAATTTGTAGATAAATGTTGTGGATAAAGTAATAGGTTTCCAAACAACTATTACAAACCTGCAAAAACAGTGCTGACTTTCATTCATTTAAGTTAATTGTTCAGAACGGGGAAGGATTTTTTAAAAAGAAGTTCAGAATGATGCATAGCAGCATGAGGAACCATGCATATATTAACCTAATTTTGTTACCTAGTCTCAGAATAGTGGCGGTGGTGGTTGTTTTTTTTTAAGGAGCATTTCTTCTTATAAAGAGAGAAAAAAGAAAATGCGCAGAAATCAAGGCTTATGCCTTTAAACATGGAATAATACATGATGATGCTAACAGTGAAACAGTATGCAGTATTGCAGTTTGGAAAAGCCTGCCCTCCTAGTGATAATTGCATATTCACATTTGCCGATAACATACCATGTCACTTCTCAGCAAGGCAAAATGTATAATTGGGAAGATTTAGCATATCCCTGCTTCTTAAATCCACTCACTGTATGACCAAGTACTTAAAAAAATAATCTAAAGGGAGCCTGAAGAGTTTAAAGATAATCCACTTAAGCCCAAATATATATGCTTCATACAAGCACATGTAACAGTTGCCTGGCAGCTCCTTCCTAGCTGGAGAAACTACTTTGAGTAGTGTGGGCAATAGTTAGCTGCCTGCAACTCCAACCGTTAGTTATTTGCCTCAACCCTACAAATTTCACATGCATGGGTTCCCTCCAAACATGCACATGAAATCCTATGTTGTCAGGGAGTTGCTCAGGAGAATGAAACAATTTGGAGTACAATCCTGAGAGAGGCAAGTGTCCCTCCAACTTACCCAAATTCTGAAGTAGCATTTTCTGTGTTTTTTGTTTGGTATTGGTTGTATAGAATGAGCCATTTGGCTACGTTTGGGTATGTTGCTTTTGAGGAGTAGCTTGATCCATAAGGATAGTGTGTGCATTTTATTTCCTTTTTTTAAAGAGTATGACAGTTCAAGTTATGTTTTTGTCTTTTGCAGGACCTTCAGGACAAAATGTACCTCGAAGTTTATTGTCTACATTCAGTTCTGGTGAGTTCAATCACTCCCTTTTGTTCCTAAAAGTATTGCGCTAGCAAGGAGGAGTTCCAGTCCTGATCCTAAGTATATTTTATGGTGGTGTTCTGGGTGAAGCAGTTGGCGAAAACTTTAGTGTTTTTTGTTTCCTGCACCTTTTTTGATATGAGACTTTTATACTGGTAGTATGACATCTCTGTTGTCCAAGCATGGGGAACCTGTGACCCTCCAGGGGTTGTCTTTATCATTTGCTACAAACAGAAGTCATGGTTCCATTCCCCACTGAGAGTCTTCCAGTGTGGGTTGAGTTCTGGAATTAGGTTTAATTCTGTTTCCAGAGCTTGGTTGGGGGAAAAGCTCATGGGGAGTGGCAAGGCAGGGAGTGTATTCAGCACCCTTTCTGCTCATTAGCTTTTGCCTCACATGCTCCTTGCCTCATACATGATTTGGGTGGGCCTGCTGCCAGAATTCCATCTCATTTGGCCCTGATTCGTAACTCTGTTTTTTTAATAAGGCTTAATTCTTCCCCTGCAAATGCCCCTTATGTTATTTTTAATCTTTTCCTCCCTCCAACTGTGCTCTGAAACCAGAGGCAACTTTAGATGAGGAAAATCAGGAGGGCTGCAGGTTATTCATAGGTAGCATACACATACGGTAAGAAATAAAACACTGCCTGCTGTTGGTCCTCTCTACCCTCTTTTGTGTTAGCTTTGCGCAAACACTCTTATCAACATGTTTGCCAATGTTGTAATCAATCTACAGAACACTAACTCCTTCTCCAATGGGAGTTCCCATCCTGTTCTAACTATAGCAGCTTCAGGGGGGCATATTGTGTTGGGACTGTGACATGGCAGGAAAGAGTTAACAGCTCCACTGCAACTCTGGCCCTGATTGGCCCATCCCCATGCACCTGCTATTTAATATCTAAATCATGCAGGTGACGAGTTTACCATCACATTGAGGTTGACATAAAGCTTAGAGAACCAAACGTACTTTACCAACCAGACCAGCTAAACTGATGTTCTGACTCCTGTGTAGCATATAAGAAAGTATTTGAACTAAAATGTTGGAGTTGATAGCATCTGATGTAATAATTTTGTATGTAATGCCAAATACAATTTGTCATTGAGCAACACAGCCTTCATATATTTATCTTTGATTGTGGTCTGCAGTGTAGAGGTTAAGCCAGCAATCTGCATGTAGTAAGATGTTCACTTGCCATTTCCAAGTCTTGTACACCTGCCTTCAGTTTTAGAGCTCAGCAGTAAATAATGCATTTGGCTAAACCTTCATTTACCTTAATGGTTCTGCGTGTCAACAAAGAGTGATGAATGGCATGTGCTGAATTAGAAGTGCTACTTATAACATGAAATGTTAATTATAGATGCCTTAGTGATACTGGATTCCTCAACGCATAGGTCTAAAAAGGTTCCTAGCGTTGTCAATTGCTCTTGAAGGCTTCTTCCTGTTGACTCGGTAGTTCAATGTTAATCATGATTTACTCAAACTGATTGTCTCTTTATTGAATCAGGATTAATTGGTAGACCCAAAATATTAAGGGATGTGAGCAGACTAAGAGTTATTCTGTATATGCAGCATGAGACAAATATTTGCACAACAGTAGCTCTGCAGATGTTAACCACATTCCTGACACCTAGTAAATGCCTCATGGGGCAGTGTTGCAATGATAATTGTATAGGACTCCACACAGTATTTAAGCATTATGTTTACATCTAGGAATTCCTGCATTGCAGGGGGTTGGACTAGATGATCCTTGGGGTCCCTTCCAAATCTACAATTCTATGATTCTATGAAATCAAAGGCTCCTGTAAATGATGGAAATGTTTTTAGGTAAATTTCACATGAAAAGAGTTGCTGTGTCTTTAAATTCTGTGTCTTTCGGGTCACGTACTCAGATGTGATTTTTTTCTGAGATTGGATTGTACAGTGAGATTCTGAGAGCAGCTGAGCCATTGGCGTGAAGGTGGAAGATTCAGTTAGGCAGTTGGCAGCTGTGGGTTGATGGATGAAAAAGGGAGATCTCTTTGAAAAATGAGGATAGGAGCATTCTTGTACCTAGTATATATTGACTGTGAGGTCTGGGCCTTGTAATGTAAGGAAGTTAGCAATAAATTGGATTGTATTCTGTCTTGTTTTGTTTGGATTCCTTCCTTGGCTTGGTTGGCTTTCTATAGAATGGTAGGAAGTTATTGTTATTTGAAAGGAGAACTATATACCTTGTTGCTTTTCCAGTGGGTTTGAACAAATTGTTTCTTCAAAGCAAAGGTAGAGAAATGCCAGAAAACCACAGTAGACCAATTACATTTTATTGGGCCTCTCAAAAGTGCCACAAAACAGTGAGCAAACTCAAGTCCTTCAGAGCACTTCATCGGCAAAGGGTGTCAAAGGTGGGAAGAGAGAAAAACTGACTTCATAAAGTCTGCATTGTTATCAGTCTTATGCAGCAGTGTGGGAAGAAGTAAAGAGCAAACTATGTTTTTCACCACAGTTGAAAATATAAAATCTAGCAATTCTCCAGATCTCTCTCCAGACTTAACACATGGGTTCCTTGTGCCAGAGAGCAGCAGTAAGTAGTAAAGAAGGATGAGTCTTTTGCTTAAGGTTGGAGACAGATGTAGAAAACAGCTAGGTTCTACCTTCCAGACCTTCCAGTCCCTGCAAGCAGCACATCCTCTTATCACCATTTCCTGGTCAGAACTGTTGGAAAGGCGGCTCTGGCAGAGTGCTGCAGAGCCTGCAGCTATCAGCTGTGCCAGGGAAAAAGTGGACAGAGTGATGTTGTGCAAGTTGCTGCAGGTGACAGGCTGTGCAATACGGCACTCTGGTGTTACCTTCAACTACAATGCTCTCCTTGTTCAGGCCTGATGGCATGCATCCTTCCCATATGGGCAACAAAGGATATCACCTTCAGGACTGGTTGCAGGTATCGATGGCTTGGCAGCAAGTGGGCAGGAGGGGCTGCCTTGTGTGGTGGATAAAACATTGGGTTGCATTCTTAGTCTAGGCAAAGGGGGTGGACCAGCGCACTACCCTACTTTCCTGTGCCAAAGAATTGGGATACCCCAGTAAAGTGGTCTGGCTGGGAGTGCCTCTATTAGAATACCCAGACAGGGGTGCGTGGGTCTCAGACCCCCTACAAAATGGCATCCTGGAGGGACGTCTCCATTTGATGTGCATCACGGAGTGGTCCTTAACCCAGGATCGGTCCTGTTGGAATGATGAGCCAGCAGATTGGGCTGGTTGATACAGGATACGCACCCAATGTCTAAGCCAAGACCATATTACATCAGTAAAGAATAAAGTTGTGACCTATTTAATCCAAAGAACTGGCTTGTTGTGTCTTTATTACTCTGCCCCTGGTTTTGCTCAGGCATTTGCAGGTTTACTGTGCCTGGGCCTGCAAATACTTCTGTGTAAAGAAATATCTGTCTTTTGCTTGAAGCTGGATACAGACCTGGAGATCAGATTTTACATTGCTTTGTTGTTGTTCTTGAGGTCGGGAAGTTTCACACCAACCATCTGTGTGTTTGTTTCTTAAATTTGTATACTGCATCTGAAGGTCTCACAACATAGAAATACAAAATGAAAACACAAAATACATAATAAAAATGAAACCAAGCCCATACCCACCTTCCCAAAAACACATTTTAAGGGACATAGAATGTTAATCAGCCAAAGGCCTGATTATAGAGAAATGTTTTGTAGTGAAGGTGCCAGGCCAGCCTCCCTGGGGAGAGCATTCCACAAAAGGGGGAGCCCCTGCAGAAAAGGCTAGTTCTTGTGTTACCACCCTCTGGTCCTCTCCAGGGGTGAGGCACACAAAGAAGGGCCTCAGATGATGAATGCAGAGTCCAGGTCGGTCCTTGATACATTGTGGTCTTGAGCCATTCAGGCTTCATAGGACAAACCATCACACTTAATTGGGCCCAGAAATTAATTGGCAGCCAGTGCAGTTGGGTCAGGATCAGTGTAATATGCCAAGAGTGCTCCACAAAGCAGAAGAGGGCATTCAGGAGCGATGATGTCAATGGCTTGAGCCATTCGGATGTTCCAGAAGTTGGCCAGGGCTTTGACAGGAGCATCAGAGAGATCAGCTGGAGAACTCCCCAGAACCATCTATAAACCCATTGGCTCCATTAGCCTCAAAGGATAGACCATCCTCATAGGTCACCTGCCTCTGCAGAGGGGAAAAGGCGCTGAAAGCCTAAACACCAGCAGGAAGTGATCTGACCATGATAAGGGGCTGATGTCAATATCCCTCCCCCAGTCAAGAAAAGAAGGTCCAGGATGAGGCCTGCCACATGCATTGGGCCGGTAACATGTTGGGACAGCCACATGGTGGTCAAGGCAGCCATGAAGTCCTGAGCTACCCCAGAGACAGTTGTCTTGGCATGGATGTCCCAACAGTCTGGGAGTCCTCAGCATCAACTCCAAGACCAGCTCTGTCAGCTCAGGCAGGGAGATAGCTGGGCAGCAAGGCTGGTGGCAAAGCAACAGAATCCCATTTATGTCCTGACGGCTCAGTGCCAGGAAGACACACTCTATTCCCCCCACATAACTGAACAGAGAGCCTGGAGAGAGAAAGAGAAATTCTGTAGACCACAGCAACTCCCCCTCCCCAAATCTCAGGTCTTCTCTGATGCTGCACCAAGTATCCAGGTGGCCATAGCTGGGTGAGACCAACTCCACCCTGTTCACCCACCCTGGTCTCAGTGATACAGACTTCCTCATCCATAATCGGATCATGGGTGAGGGTGGTCTTGCTCAGAGCCGACCTGGCATTTAGCAACAGCAGCCGCAGACCTGAGGACAACTGCAGTTCCCCAGTTCGGAGGAACGGCTGGCACAGTCACTAACTGCCTGTACTGTGTGCCCTTACCTGGCCTTTCCCATCTCCTACGCCATACCTTCCCCTACCCTGGACCACTGCAATTGGGGCCCCCTGGTCTCCCCAGCTCCTCTTTTCCCAGACACATATTACACCCCTTTATTAAAAAAAACAGCAAAACTCCAAAATGGGAAAAAACACACCCGCAGATTAAAAGCTGTTTAGAAACAATTTAAATGAAGCCAAACAGTTGGGGACTCTGCTGTTGTTTTTTATTGCCGTAACAGAAATCCCTAGACAATACCCAAGGTTGCCTTTGGGTGTTGGGTAACTGAAGGAAAGCAAAGCACAGCCTTCTGTAAATCTGATGTTTTCGGTTTAGAGTCACACCTACATATAGATAGATAACTGTTGACTTGTGAGTCCCTGCATGATGTGACATATTGGCTCAATAGCAGATTCCCCCTCCCCTTTTAAAACTCATCTACTATCTCTTCCTGAATTGGCAGGTTTCCTTTGGATACCGTCTAAAGCATGCACCCTCTTATCTTAGGCTGTGTACACACAACATGTATAAAACACATCTGCTCCATCCCCCTACAATCCTGGGAATTGTAGTTTAGCCCTCAGCACTACAGTTTTGCCAGCACCCTTAACAAACTACAGTTCCCATTATTCTTCTTTCGGTGTGTGTGTATGGAATGTGATTTAAATGTATGGTGTGTACACAGTCTTAATCATCATGGCATGGTTTGCATGTCATGCTATGCCAAGATAAGGGACTACGCAGGCTCCTGGAGATGAAACTGGCATGCACTTCACTCCTCCCTGATCCTTTTTGCTGCAGAACTGCTAAGCAAATGTTTGTTCTTGGTTAGAGCTAGTGAATACTGAGTGGAGACCTTAATCACCGGGTCTGGATGGCACACTAAGCCAAACCTTGGCTTAGCTCAGCACCAAAATGTACTGGGAGGTGGGGAGAGAAAGGGCTGCAAGCCCCTCTTCTGGAGCACACAGATTCATGTGGTCTTCCTAAGTACAGTGGTACCTCAGGTTAAGTACTTAATTCGTTCCGGAGGTCTGTCCTTAACTTGAAACTGTTCTTAGCCTGAAGCACCACTTTAGCTAATGGGGCCTCCTGCTGCTGCCGCGCCGCCGGAACACAATTTCTGTTCTCACCCTGAAGCAAAGTTCTTAACCTGAGGTAATATTTCTGCGTTAGCGGAGTCTGTAACCTGAAGCGTATGTAACCCGAGGTACCACTGTATTGGCTTAGCATGTTGCCTGTCACTAAACTGAGGCATTTTTAGTGCCATGAAACTGCACAACCAGCCTGACTTCCCTCTCTGAGCATTTCTCTCTCGATCCCATTTAAGTGAAGAATTTCATCAAGAATTCACGGGCGCATAAACAACAGTAATACGTAATATCAGCGGAATCCCGGTGAAGGGTTATTGGGTTTTTTTGGGGGGGGGGCGTTTTGATGTGTCTGGTTAGAAAGTGCTAAAATGTGTAAGTGGCTATGATAGCTGGGAGTAAGCATATTTCAGAACTGTGAAAAAAGGATAAAAGGCCCTTTGGTTATATGAGGAATAATCTTAATCCATCTTGTGGAACGTTAAATCTTCTCCTCTAGCGGTCTTGCAAGAGAATGAGTTGTGTGACATTACTGGGTGATATATTCAGCTTGGGAGACCACCCACTTCCTCTTCCTCCTCCTCCTCCCCATCCCTCCTGGGTCCCTTCGTAGATTAAACATGAACAGTGTGATGTAATTCAGAGGCTGCTTGTCTTCTGAATCTCACAGAGCAGTTTTATTCTAAGGGTGAGCTTTGTTTTACAGCATCTGGTGGGGAAAGACGCTGCCAGCAGCGTTTACATTGTAGATATAGTGTCTGCCTTCTTGGATTCTCCTGGCTTTTCATCTGTTTGTGGAATCTCAGTGAAGAACCAAGAGGAGGTTGTTGTTTTTTTGATGTACTGTGAGCTTGTTTTCCTTTTTCCTCTGGCCAGCTACTGCATGGCCTCAGTGCTGAGTTACAAATATAGTATGTGACAGTACATGGAGGCATTTTCCTGCTTGGTTTTCTTCCAATTGTTCTGAAGACATGTTATGGTCCCCGAAATTCTCCTTATCCAACATGCATGTTCGTCTAACTGCGAAAGGGTTGCTACAAAATCTTCGACTTCCTGCTGGATTTGGGAAAAACACAGTTATTTTTCATGCAGGTTGGTAATTTTTCTCTGTGTATGGGGGACATCTTGTCTTGTTTACTTCTGCTGCTGTAGCAGTTAGGATTTGTTCAGAGTGCTGTTTCCTTCTTGCAGCATTAAACCTTAAACTGCACCATGTCAGACAAATTAATCATCATTTTCTTAGTGCGTGCGTGCGTGCGTGCATGTGTGTGAGAGGGAGGGAGGGGGAGAGAGAACAGAGATCTGACAGATGTGTAATCTATTTATAAAGTAAAGAATGTGATTTTAGGTCCAGGTTCTTCATTTTTGTTTAACTATATGGCATATAGATTCAGATGTTCATATATTATAAATCAGACTGTGTATTTTAAATAAAGCTGTCTTCTATACAGTTCTGAAATGTATTCAGCGTAATAAGCAGAATGTGTTCTAAATGGAATTCTGAGAGGTTATTGCTGAATTTGGACAAAAAATAATCTTAGTTCTAGTGCACATAGATAGGCAGTAAAAATATAGTAAATACTGTTCCTGGAAAGAAACGGATAAGCATAATGTATTCTAAATGTGACCTAATTACATCTGCATCAACATTTTTTGTACTACACTGCATATCAAACAGAAAAATGTAGAAGCTTTCTTTTTATACATTCTATTTTTGGAAAGCATAATGTTTCAAATAGTGCATCCAGCAAATATGTAACTGAAAGTCCTTTTTGGAGTTTAATCATGTCTCTGGCACCAAGCAGTTTTAATGCGCTCTGTTTATAGTGTGTTTTTGTGTCTCCCCCTCCCTTCTTCTCCCCAGGGCATTTCCTTTTCAGCCTGGCAACTAATAATCTTTCCTAACATCTCAGTCCCTTGGGTATTTTTGACATGCAATTCAGGATGGCTATGCACATGCCTGCTCTCACCTCCCTCCTTCCCCCCCTCCTCTGTGTGTGTGTGTGTGTGTGTGTGTGTGTGCATGTGTGCTTAGCACAGCAGTCAGAATGATCTCATAATTCAGGGTAATTGTTACAGTTCAGATGTTTCATAGGCAAGTGAGCTATCCAAGCATTAACATGTGTGGCACAGCTGAAGGGAAACAACAAATATTTTTATCGGAATATAGGTAGATATGCTACTTAACATTGCTACTAACCAACTGATGTGTAAGACTCAGCTGCAAAAAACAAACATACACAACCCTGCAAAAAATCTGTGCGTAGATTGCAATTGACTTGATAGCAAGATCTGAGTTCTGTATGTGTATACATGAAAGCTCTTGTGCATGTAGTTCTGTGATCTGATTCTGCTGTTGTACATATTAACTGCACATCCTTCTTAACTGGAAGTAAAATATAAAAAATGTCCTGCTAGCAAACCTTTTCTTAATACAGTATGTTTACACGCAGACCTTGGAAGATATCCAGGTTTTCAATATCCCTGTTTTCACTGCATTCATGACTCTTTTATGTGCATGTCACATAGGTCTTGGAAAGCTGGGGCTAAATTTGTTATATACAGTAATTGGCCATGTAGCTAGCTGGCCATATTTTGTTCCCTTAAGCACATAGATGGTCAGTAAAATTTGTCTTCATTTGGTAGCTAAGGTTAAAGTGCTTTCTCTGCTATGGCTGTGGCTAGAATACTTAACCGGGGGAAATGGTTATACAAGTTGCTGAAGACATAAGCCTTTGCTGGCAAGCCAATGATGCAAACATGCAGCAGCAATGTGGAGGTTCTTCGCACCAAGAACGTGTGAAAGAGAGCTCATGAGATATGGGTCCAGAATTGTTGACCTGTATTGTATAATCCGAGCTGCAGAGCTCAACATTAAGTCTGTTATAAATTTTTTTGCATCAAGTAAAGCTCTCTCCCTGCCCCCAGCTTGATTGATCTCAGCATGGTAGCATAAATGTTCATGGAAATGCTTTAAGAGGAACTTGTTTTTGTTGTGTCGTATCTGATACTCCTAGCCCTTTAACAAATAGGTAGCATCACCCAGTGGAAGAAATCATAGTTCAGGCATAGGCAAACTCGGCCCTCCAGATGTTTGGGGACTACAACTCCTATGATCCCTAGCTAATGGGACCAGTGGTCAGGGATGATGGGAATTGTAGTCCCAAAACTTCAGGAGGGCCGAGTTTGCCTATGCCTGTCATAGTTAATTGCTTGAGTTTTAGTTGATTTAAAATTGCCTATAAACAAGAAAGAGAAAACCATTATTTCATTATTATTAGATGATGATGATGATGATGCCACATTACAGACACACATCTTGGAAGAGGCACTCCCTTTTGCATGATGGAGGAGTGGAAAGCCTCTGCTACCTGTGGTTTTTTTGTAAGTACATGTATTAAAAACCCACAATTTCCAAGAATTAGATGCCCAATTATTTTGGGGTGCCTTTTAAATCTCTTAGCTGATTAATAACAAAACATTGCATACCTCCTAAGGCACACGGTCACTTGGTAACAGTGAATTTTTGGTGCCTTCAAGATGCATAAACAAGGCACTGTGCTTCTCCCAGGATCAGCCCAGTTCTGCTTTGTGTGTCAACACAGATGTAATTGAGGAGTTTCAATGTCACCACCTTGATGGAGGGTATTTGGTACAGCCTTGCAGCTGTGATATATGGACCACTATGTGTCTTTTGGGAGCTAGGCGCTGCAGTAGAAAACACACACTGACGGCTTTCTTCCTTTTGCAGGAGCCTCATAAAACTATTGGCTATGCTTGCCACCGCAGCTAATGTGCTTCTCCACTAAAATGGGACAAGACCTGTTTATCATTCCTCTGTCAGGAAAAAAAGAAAGGTCCATCATGCAGGGCAGAACAGGCCGCAAAAAGCTCATTATGCAAATAATATGGCCCACGTTTGCAAGTATAAATTACTCAGGTTCTGCCTTAGCCTTGAGTTCCTTTATTTTCCCCTGTCCTCCTCTTCCTGAGTAAGCAATATGCTGATTTTTTTTTGGGGGGGGGTATATCGAATAATATTGTATGAGTATACTGCTGTGAAAGCTGTGTCCTATTTTTAGGGTTACATAACATATTCTCCCAAATGAGTTCCTCAAAAAAGGAAAGAAACCCTTCTTAAGGCAGCCTAGAATGTTGTTGAGGTTCTTGATTTTTTTAAAACTTCTCTAAGACGTGTAATATATTGGTTAAATATGAATTGTGTCTCTGATGATGATGATGATGATGATTACTATTATTATTATAGATAGGCACATAAGTTAGGCGAACAGATTCCAATGTTTGTTTTGAACCATATGGGCTATTTTTTCCCCTTGATATATGGTTTCCCTATGTGAAGACTTGTAATAATCAATAAGCTGTCCATTCTCAGTGGCTTGTGCATGTCTAAACAGCTTTCTGTCTCAAAGCATACGGAAGCAGTAACTGGAAAGGGATTGGATACCTACTTAACATGTAGTGATGACCATTTTAAAAAATACATTTGTGCCCTCGCCAACTTGAAGTAATGTTTATATTTTGTACTTGAGTATCACAAAATCTTATCCAAGGAAACAAGTGTACGGCAGCTTGCGTGCACCATGAAGAGCTTTGTTTAACTTTGAAGTGGCGCAGTCAACAAAAAGCTCTAGACTAGTTGGGCATAGGAGTATGAGTAGCTATGGCACATCCATTATGCAGCAACCTCTTCTAGCAAACGTAGGCAAATATTGGTTGCAGCCATTAAACTGAGATGCTGTGACTGGTATAAAGTGACAACATGTCAGAAGCTGTGCTCCTTTGAAAAATTCTACAAGTAATGCAGTATCTGTCAAATTGGTCGGAGCTGGCATCACAAGAATATAACGTCAGTGGGACTCTTACTCTCAAATTAGGAGTTAGTCTCTAATCTGTGGAAAGGTAGGAGAAGAGAGGTTTGTTTCTGAGGAGAGCTTATTAGCAAGTACTAACTGTGTAGTAATATGAGCAGTAAAAACTCAAGAACAGCAATCTTGAAGAGGCCATTTTGTGTGTGGAGGAGGGGACAAAAGATAGCTTCTGTACCTTTTCTGGCTGGCAGACCAGATCCTAATTTTCCTGATGCCTGAGTGTTGATGCCGATAAAGCATTAGCGGTGTATTTGGTGAAAAGCCCTGCTTAGGGATGTAGCTTGCTGTGTCATTTTTTGCTTGGCACTTGGTCTCAAATGGATGACCGAGTTTGAGATAGTTTGCATAATTTGAGATCCTCTGGATGGACTCTACTCATTTAGAGGTTCCTGAGCTCCAGGTGTCTGGCTCAGGGTGATTTAGTCTGTTTCAGTCCCTATCATTCACTGTGACAGATATAATTCGTGGACCTTGATCAAAGCTGGCTTCATGTGTTTCTCAATGCGGGATAGTTTGGACCCAAAGGCACATTTTGTTTTTAGGGGCACTCCCTCTACCTACCCAGTTGTTTGGGGAACATTATGAAACCAAGAGCACAATAGTTTTACTATATGTCCAGGTTCTAGATCAGAGCTTTCCAAACTTTAATGTTGATGACACACTTTTTAGACATGCATCATTTAGCAACACAGTCATTCAGTTTTTACTAGCTCTGGGAGTTTTTACTAGTGCCGGGAGCATTTTCATGACACACCTATACACTGCACACACTAACAGACTAACAGAGGTTTTCAATCTTTCTGAGTCCACGGCTCCCTTAACTAAGTACATTCTTTTTGTGGCACCCCTGTGGGGCTCAGAAGCCCTTGCCTGCAGAGCTGGCAGCCTCTCACCCTTTTTTGAACACCCTCCCTTGTGGAGGGTTCCCTCAGTCTTTTCTCCTCTCCACTCTCCTTGGGAGTCCTCTAGGCAGCTGCTGCCCTGGTCTCTGAGCTGCCGCCGTTGCCCCAAAGAGAGGTTTCTTCCAGAGGCACCATTCGCCTTTGGAGCTTGTAGCTAGGGATGCTGCAACAAACAGCTGTGCAAACCTTTGGGAGGCAGAGATGCAAAAGGGCATCAGAGGAAGGAGGGAAGGAAAGAGAGACAGGGGCCAGTGTTGCCTGCAGCACCCCTGACCAGCTTTCAAGGCACCCCAGGGAAATAAACAACTATCTGGCTTTTAGAAGGCACCTGAAAGCAGCCCTGTTTAGGGAAGTTTTTAATGTTTGATGGTTTATCGTGTTTTTAATATTCTGTTGGGAGCCGCCCAGAGTTGCTGGGAAAATCCAACTGATGGGCAGGGTATAAATAATTTGTTGTTGTTTGTTATATGGCACACTGGTTGAAAACCAATGCACTAACATGCCGCGGCACACAATTTGGAAAGCTCTGTTCTAGATTGTTTCTATACAGATGTTTAGTCTAGAATTTGTCTCTGTCGACTAATGGAAAGAATACTGTTGCACACCACCCTGATCTCTGAGTGGTGTGAGATTCCAGGGGTTCTAGGCATGCTTACCCAGGTCCGTGTTTCCTTTTGGGAATGAGGCACAGCAGAGACTGTGGTGTCCCTAGGGTATATGGTTTATTTACACACATATACAAGATCTGGCTTACGTGCGTGAAGAGGACACTTTTAGATCCTTGCTTTCTGTCATCTGGTTGCTGGGCTTCCTCACTAATTGATTGCTGGCTCCTGGGAGGGAGGGTGGGAGACAGTGTCCCAAATTTCAGATTAATGGGAAAATGTCAGCTTTCGATCTGTTATGGAAGCTTCTTAAGGTTCGTTCACCATGGGGTTGAAGTTGATTTGAAGCTACTTTGTGTGTCATTTTCTTTTGTGACCCCCACATGTTAGCCATGTTAACCCCACTATGGACACACTTGAAGCACATAGTATGGTAGGGCTTTTTTCTATTGTCTTGCATACTCACTTGAATGATAAAATTATTCTCAGGTAAAGGCTATGTTCCTACTGTCTTTAACCATTGGGTCACCAGTGTTGAATGGCTGGGTAGGCTTTTGGGCAGCCACTCCCTCTATTGGACTTTGTTCCAATTTGCCTTCTCTTTTGGAACTTTCTTCTCATCTAGTTCTTGACCATGCAGAAGTGCGACTAGGACACCCTGGGTTTGTGTGTGTGTGTGTGTGTGTGTGTGTGTGAGAGAGAGAGAGAGAGAGAGAGAGAGAGAGAGAGAGAGAGAGAGAGATCTATTTTGAAGCTGCTATCGTAGAAGCAAGTCGTTCTGTAACAGAACACTTGATATCCTGTCTTCTCTCTTGCCACCGAGTTTCGTTGCTGCCCTAACCCACTAACAGTGCAGTTCTGTAGATGTCTACTCGGTTGTGTTCGATGGCACTTAACACCCAGGTAAGTGGGTATAAGATTGCAGCCTAAATTAAGTTCAGTTGCCTTTTTAGGCTTGAAGCCTTGCTTTTGGCATGCCACCTGAGATATTTTAGTTTTATGATTTGAATGCTGTTCCTAGTTTAGAAGAGTTACATGCACAGGCATTCAAAAACCATTTGTAAATGTATTTCTGTCTTGGAAGAACGGACCAATGTGACTGAAGTGAAGAGAGCAAGCTTGTGAAATGAGTCATCCTTTAATTAAGCATTTAGCTTCTTTCTTTTCTGCACCTCTAATCTGTATTGGCCTTCACCAACATTTTGCGCTCCAGGCATTTTGGACTGTGGCTCTCATCATCCCTGGGCTCTCTGGTGGGTTGCAGTCTATAACATTTGTAACCCAACAGGTTGGGGGAAAACCGATCTATACCAAAAGGCTATGGCATTGAAGGGGTCTTACATTTCCGTGAGGACATGGGAGTTGTAGTCCAATACACCTGGAAAGCAGCACCAGGGTTTGGAGGGAGCTTCACAGTGGAAGCAAAGGATTTGATTCATAGCGGATGGCGTAACCTAATACTGGCTGCACACTGCAAGTTTCTGTCAGTATCCTTGGTCTATTGCATGAACAGTCTTTTGCTACCCAGGGGCAGTGAGGATTTTAATCCTTCCAGGGCTTTAATTTTGCAAAGCAAGCACTTTTAGTAGTGAGGCTTAGTAGACTAGATGCTTTTGATGTCTATTTTTGCACAGCTTCAACTTTAAATAGCCTCTAAATCCACTCTGCCCTCCCCTCTGCAAGGTTTAATATATTTGTATGATTTGAGCATACTTGGCTTAATCTTGGACCTCAGACATGAACAGCTAAATCCATACATCCTTTTTTTTTTTTTTTTTACTATTTCTTACTACTTAAATGCTGTCTGTCTCAAGCACTGTGCTGCCACAGCACTCGTAATGCTGTGCCATGTTTATGTTAGGCAGTAAAAAGAAGAGGCATCAATATTCTTATAGCATTTCCATGCCACAGAAAGACATAGTCTGTGTTTTTAACTTACATCTACCTTCTGTGCTGCTCCAATGGCATTTTCCGTAGCATGTTTAATTTTGTTAAAGTTTGACAGTCCCGAAAATCGACATGGCTAAGAAAAAGTATTTTGATCATCTTTCCCAGTATTCATCATTTGTTGCATAGAATTAAAAGGCTAAAAGATTAAACATCAATGTATATGAAGGAGGCAATATCTTGAAAAGTGGCTTTTTATGTCGGGGCTGGTGGTAAGGTTTCACCACCTGCAGCCAGGTAATAGACTACAGGTAAAAGGTATAAACACAATCCCTGGGATATAGTTCTTCCCAGATTCACGGCGCAGGTGTTCCATTAATACATATTTAATCAAATGTATGCATGTATTTGGAAAACATATGAGTAATAATAATAATAAATAAAAACAATAATAATTATTAATTATTTATACCCTGCCCATCTGGCTGGGTTTCCCCAGCCACTCAGGGCAGCTTCCAACAAAAGATTTAAAATACAGAAAGATTATAAAATTATGTAGTTGAAGAGGCGAAGTATTCTGTTTATATGGGGTTCTGTAGTATTTCATAGCAAATTTAGGCATTTGAGGGAGGAATGAGATTCTGAAGAGTAAAATACACTTAGTGTGGATTCAGCCCTTTAAGTTGCACTTAGGTCCCATCAGTATCTATGCAAAAAGTTAACTCCACTTGAAATCAGTGAGACTAACATCAATACCAATTGCAACTAATTTATTCTGTATCCAAACCAAAATATGTATGTCATAAAGTATAGGCAATTCACTGCATGTTAAGCTTCAAAATAAGATTCCAACCTTCTGGTTCTTATGCTGTAGTTTCAAAAACAGTCTGCAGAAAGCTGCAGAGAGAGATTGCTGTCCAACTGATAATCTGATAGTCAGATTTAAGAAACTGATTTTTTTTTTATTGGAGCAAAAAAAAATCAGAAGTATTCTTTTTGCAGGGTTGTTGTGTCTCAGAAGGTATCTTCTAAGGAGGGAATGTCGTATGATACCTGCCATAGACAGGCTTTTTAAAGAGTATTTATGTTAAAGATAATAAGCTGCTACTCAATTAATCCGGAATAATTTTTTAGTCAAGCATATTTTTAATAAATTCAGTCTGTTTTGGCTAAATATTGCAGTTTTAACAGACAGTATATTTGAAGACACAGATGGCTATTCATCAGGGGACATGTATATCTAAGATTAATAGGATCAAGGGAATAAAAACAATGTCATGGGGTGAACTCACTCAAGACTGGTTTCTCCATTTGTTTAATTCCTAGCTACACCTGCTTCTACAGCCCCATACTAATTAATGGAGTGGTGAAGTTAACTAGATTAGAACTTGTGCTTGTTTTATTTCTATCTGGGAAAACGTTTCCCACTTGGAAGGCATATTGGGTGCACACATGTCTGTAATAAACTCTTAAAATTATTACGTTTAATTAAAAATGATTCCAAAGTGCTGTAGGCATTGGGGGGGGGAGCTTGTGGTCATGGGCTGTCTGGTAAATAATGCTTTATGAGCCTTAATGTATAATTGTTGCTGCGGCAACACTAGTCATGCTTCTAGGGCCTAGAGATGATTTTCTCAGTGTTCATGGCTTGAAATGCTTGAGCCATGGTGAAACCAGCCTAGTAAACTAGGCATTTATGACTCTAAAATGGGAGTGACTAACCTCTAACCACGTTGGGCTCCCAACTCATCAGTCCCAGCCAGTAGTGAGAACTAAAGAGGAAGGATGCCCTCCGCAGCTTCCCGTACAATGTTGCCTTCAGTTCCCTGCAAAGCCATAATCTTTACGCAATATGGTAGAGGAGTGAGGATAGCAGAATCTTTACCTACCTTTTCCGTATATGAATTATGGAGCAGAATGCAACTTGCATTCAGCCACATGGCTTCTGAACATTGATGAATGCGGGGCTGTCACATTACTTGATCTGCCACTACCATTTTAGAATCGCATTTTAGAATGCTACTGTGCTGCAACTTAGATATGCCAAACAGTTATCCCGAAACAGTATTGCAATTTTCATTCTCAGTGCCCATTAGGTCTTAATCAGCTGATTTGTCACCAGAAGATGTGTACATTTTCATGTCCTAAAGTGCCTACAGCAAATAGACAAGATGCTGTACGTAGGAAACAGTATGCCTGCAATCTAAAACTGTGTGTACAAAGGAGAAAGGGGGAACAATTGAGGAAGAAGATGGATTATGGCTTGCCAGGGTGAAGAATGAGGTTTTAATAAATAATTTGGCATGGTAGTGTTAGAAGTCAGATGATAGTTGAACATTGAAAACTGGGCACCAATTAATAGAGGGAGATGAGCTTTAGTTGGAGAAGGGGGGGGGGGCAGGAATTGGTTAGGAAGAAAGGTACCAAAGAATGAAGATTAATAACTTGAGGAAGCCACATGACAGGCTGATTTATTGAGATGTAACACTTCCACAACAAACTCTTCAAAAAGTGGCTCTAGGAGCATCCAATTCTGGGTATTACTTTAATACACACAACATTTAGGCAAACAACATGGGTGTTCTGGCAGTAGGAGGTACTTAAAAATATCTGTCCCAGTACATTTTGGCATCTCTGAAAGCAAATGTAGTGTTGAGCATTGGGACATGGTTGTCTTGCAAACTTTAGAAATTAGAATTTGGGGGGAAAGGGTCAGCACATAGTTGCTTATTTGAAAATGTGGGTTATAAATACAAATGATGCCAGCATATAAGTGCTGTAATTCTATCAGACACTAATTTTGTATGCCATTATGTCTGTCTGAACATTACCCTGGGGTAATGTTGTGCTTAATGGTAGTTAGTGGTCCCCATGCGATTTATGCTTCATCTGAAGCACTTGTGCAACAAATTTTGGAATCGGTGCCTAAAACGCATTACATTGGTTGCATAAGATTTCTTCCCAGTGTCTTCTAGTTCTCATTGTACTGGAACAGTCTCGCTACTCGTGCCCCCAGCAGATCTACCTTATATTTAAATGAGTAATCATTTCCTAATAAAGACAATTTCCTGTTTGTTCTCTGCTACACCAACAAATTCCTGTGAGACATGTTTGGAATTTGAGATCAACATTGCAAACATTTGTTCTATTTGGCTCAAAGTTTTAGTTTTAATTTTTAGTCCAGAGCACAAAGAGATCCTTAGGTTCAGTACTTGTTTTCAAAAGTTTTTGTTATGGCGTATTCTCTTTTCAAATTCTTAAACATATTTTGAATATGTAGGATTACGGTAAATTAATGATTCCTACTTTTAAAATATTGAACAATGTTTTAAGTGATACTGCAGGTCTGTGCTCACAATATTAACGATTACTTTAGAAACAGAACCTTCACGTCTTTAAATTGTTGTTCAAATACTTTGGTCACATCCTGTTTGATGTAAATACAGCCTTCCTGAATCAGCTGAGAGTTGGGTGTCTATGACTGTGCCACACGTGGAAAATAGCTTCCATAAGTAAAATGGGATTTTAAACTTATTAGTCATAGTTGAATTAGTTAATCTTTTTACAGGGCTTTAATTTTTACAGTGTTATTAAGATTTGATTTGCGATCTAAGCATCTTCCATTGCTGTTGCTAGCCCTCTCGCCAGCTGTCTGTATCCATTATCTACTGTAGAAATGTTTCGCAAGTTGTTGTTTTTTATCCAAGTTTAATTAACTAGTCTCCTCGTGAGGTCTCCTCCTAAAGCTTTGTCTGAGGCTGTAGTTGGTGGAGGTGGAGAGCTATAAAATTCTTAGGTTTCAGTACTGTTTGCCCCAGGTTGTAATACACCTGACTGCCGGCATTCTTGTTGTGACATACAAAACCATAAGACCATTTTCATATGATTTGCCAAGCATGCTTCTAATGGGTCACATTTGAACTGAGATTCCTAAACTATCAGGGACAGGTGGTTTGGTGTGCTGAAGGAACTGCATTTGGCTGTGTGCATGACTACAAATGCATACAAGACTACAAATGCATGCAAAAACATGCCCATGTTTTTACATTTGCACGCATGCTCATGTGGAATTGAAACACTGCTTAATTTTAACTGATGTACATCCTGCGGCTCATTTCTTCATCATACCTTTTTTGTAGCTGTACACTTGGGAGAAAAAATATTTAATAATAAACTGATGGTGTTCACAGAGCCTAAATCTATAGTTCATGTGGAATTTTAAATGCTCTGTGTGCTAACAACTTTAAAGTTTAATTATTCTATCTAAATGGTGCAGATGCACCTAAAAGGATGGCTTTTTCAGGTTAGGTGGGTTGCTCCTTTACCATTCTGATGGGTTTCAGTTGTTGCAAGGTGACTTAGATGGCAATCCTGTAGCCATTCACCTGAGCAGCTTACTTCTGAGTTGACATGTATTGTTAAAGATAAGTGAAATGCCAGCTCTAGTGGCCTCAAAGTCATCAACTTGAGCATCATGTTCAGATAATAAGGTAAATTGGAAAAGCAGAAGAAAAAGCACCTGTGGTTATTTACCTGTGATGGGTTCTTCTTTACTCCAAAGCGCAAATTCCTATTAGATGCATCCTATACTGCCAAAAGAAGACAGACAAGTCATGCAAATAAGAGAACACCCACATGCATTCTTTTGACTGACACGTGGATAGAATGACTGAGAGTATCTTTTCAGTGGCCTCCTACATGAATGTAGCAAAGGATCTGATTGGTTTGGGTGTGACCATGTTGAGCATCCATTGCACAGGTACATTCTTGCCAAGACTTGCAGTTAAGCTGAACTTCAAGGACTAGGAAGATGTGCTCCATTCATTTCAAATGTCTTTATCCAGCCACACCGATGACAAAGAAGAGAGGGTCTGAAGAAGTTATTTTGTTGTCTTCTCAACCAAGAAGCTCTTTTTTGCAAGTTTTAGAAGGTGGGGACTAGTCAGTTTGTGCTTTTACAGTAATGGAGAGCTTAGCTGCCATCCCAGGAGAACCTAAGTTTGTCAACTATGAGGTGACAGAAGCTGAACAAAAGGAACCTAACAACATGGCAGAATCCGGAAAAGAAACTGGAACAACTTTAGATTTGCAGAAGATCCAGCAGACAATTAAAGATGACCTTGTGGCAGAGATCAAGTCCAGCCAGCTGGAAATAAAATGCGTGCTTGAGGATATCAAGAAAGCCTGGATGGAAATGGAAATGAGGCTGAACACTCAGGTTGACATGGTGACCCTGATGAAGGAAGTGAGCCACAATCTGACTAATATTACAGTGTTTCAGACAATGGTGAAGAGCCCGAAAATGTCTGCCAGCTTGACTTGTGTTGCCACGGATGAGAAAGAACAGGCATCCCAGTGCATGGGTGCAGAAGTTGGAAGTATAGACAAGTGGGGAACAAACTGTCAGAGTGGGGGGAATGCAGAGAATCCTATGTTGGGTAAGAAATATACAATTGTAATTGTTTTGCCTGACTGATATCACTGCAGACTTTTGAAATTAAAGCTGTTTCTCCCAGGAGAAAAATTCCTACATTTAATTATTTGAAAAACAATGTAGTAGCCTTGTAATTCAACTATAATTTTAAGCTAGGAAAGTAGGTTTGGGGTTTTGGGGTTTGGGGGTTTTGTTTTGCTTTAAAGAAATGTTTGGAAAGTAACATACTGAGACGTTGTAAGGAGTTATCTGCAGGGGGAAGATTAACTTCTTTCTACAACCTGTAGTGTGTTAGAGTAAAAGGTGCTGGAACATTTCATGGCGAGTTCTTATTTTAAGCAATACCTACTGAGCTTGTCAGCTGACTCAGACAAGTGCTTTTGGGGAAATGAGCAATAGATTAAGTATGCCCCCTTGTGTTGCCTACAGGGTGTGAAATTGTTTGCAAAACACCCTGCTAAGTAGAATGGCTCTCTGCTTGAAATATTGTCAGATGTGAAAAACTGTGTAAGTAAGCTGAGGAACCAGATATTCACATGTTTATTAAGAAGGAAAGACAAAACCGGAAACTGATGTCATGCCAGTTTGCATTAGATCTTGGCTTTATGCTGGCAGTCTTTGCTCAGTCTGCACAAATATATTGTTCTGGCCCAGAAGAAATCTCTCCAGAAGCTAAGGCAATGATCCTTAGCTGGTGTCCAAACATCTTTGTTATTCAGTAAGCCATACTAAGATTTTCAAGACACTTGAAGGATGTGGTGCTTGTTAAAACAATTTCCCACCTGCTTGAAATAAAAACTTTTAGTAAATATGACTGTGAATCGCCTTTAAAACTCGACATAAAGTAGGTTTTACATACAAGAGAAGTGCAGTAGGAGCCAAATTTTATAAATGGTGGCAGGTCTAGTAGACTGTGTTGTGAATGCAAATGAGAAGGTACAAATAGTGGTGGCTTGAAAATCAGGGAGAGTTTTCAAGCCTGCTGTTTTCTTTGGGTGAAAGAAATAATTGGATTGATCATCAATATTTTTTTCTGCTGACTGCTTGATTCTGTGCTCCTATTCAAGACTGATTATTCAGCACCCTTTGACCCTGTACCTATCTACAGGATGAATTTCCCACTTGAAATAATTTACCAATACAAAAGTGTGCCTTGTGATTGAAGAAAACATTTCTTTGTCCTGTTGGCACTTTCCTCTAGGGCAGTGGTGGTTAATCAGGCCCTGTAGATGCAGCTGAACCACAGCCCCAGTCAGCATGCTTAGTGGTCAAGGATGATGGGAGTTGTGAGGAGTAATGAGATCTGGAGAGCAACCGTGCTGTAGGGTTAGTTCAGAATGCAGTGGAATGAGGGCTTTTCACAAGAACAAGAGACCAGTGTGCTTGCCTGCTTCCTAACAAGAGGAAAACTTAGCATCTTTGAAGGACACTGGGAGACTGCAACACTAAATCCAGTAAGAGACTATTCATGCATTGCCATTTACTCTGGCTCCATTGTGCTCCCGCCACTGGTGTTTGAAGTTAACCACGACCCATAGCTATCATGTAGTTCCTTGAGAAATACTGCGGCGTGGTGTCTCTTCCCTCAAATGAGCTTCTATCCAATTTGAAAATACACTTTGCAGTTAAGCTGAGGCTTGACCATTCAAGACGGCCATTTCACATGAACAGGCAACAGCTCCATGAGCGGGAGTTGGGCAGGGGTGGGGGCGGTTGCAGGCACAGGGAAACCAGGTAATGTGCATTGGTTGAAGACATCCCTACCTGCCTTCTTGTGTGTACAGCAACATGCAAATGCAACTTGAAATGCAGTGTGTGTGGGGTGGGGGGGAAACAACCTCACTTTGTGTTAAGTCACGAATGTGTACCTGGTTAGACCTGCAGGATATCAGTCAGGTTTGTAGGCAGCTCTTGGGCTGCAAGAGGTATTCTGACTGCTGTTGTTTTTTTTTAATGTGTTACAAAGGTTGCATGCCACCCCCAATCTCTGCCGAGCGGTACCAAGATTCCAGGGGGTTCCAGTGTCGTGTTTCTGTTGGGAATTGAGGTGCAGCAGAGGCTGTCATGTCTTTAAGAAATACGGTTTATTCTACTCGTATTTACACTGGAAGCTTTTGGTGGAGGGAGTGCAGAGTTTACAGCATTTGCATCTCCAGAGGGGTTTGTTCCCCGCAGCAGTGCAGCCTTGGATGCCGAGACTTCTCCATGTCTCTGTCCCAGCCTGCCTTCAGTCAGCCCACCAAGATGGTTCTGACCTTCAGCTCCCTGCCTCTCCTTCGCAGCAAACCCCTTGCCATGCAACTCCTCCCCGCTATTCCAAGCCCAGTTTTAAAAGGTGAAAATATTCCTGTGTGACACCATGTCCACGTTGCCCTGGCAAACCCCCATCTCCGTAACCTGTAGGGTCTTTTGTCTTGTAGATGGATTAATGCAGTGGTGTCCAAACTTTTTTTCAAAGACGGCCAGATTTGATGAAGTGAAGGGCTGTGAGTGCCGACCAAAGGGCCAGCCAAAGTTGTTAACCTTTTTTAAGGATTGAAGTGAAGTTCTTGAGCTTTTTTAAGGATTTCATGATGAGCTTTTTTAGGATTGACGTTGTTGTGGGGTTTTTTAGGATTTCACCCCAGGAAATAAACTGCCACAGGGGCCAGATTAAACCAACCAGCGGGCCGGATTAGGCCCCTGAAACTGACTTTGGACATGCCTGGATTAATGGCAAGGGAATCATCTTCCTCTGCTCCTCTGGCAGAAAAATGAGCTCAGCCTGTCAGCACTGATTAAACCGCAACACCCAAAGAATCTAGAGAAGGAAATCTGGCACCCAGGACCTAAGGGGGGATCCCTGTTCCCACACTAACCCGTAACACTATGTATAAAATAAATTTATTGGTCTTGTAGACGGGTTATGTTGTTTTCCTGTTACCTTTGTTTCATTCATACTCATGAATATACGTAACTAATAAATTGTGGAAGGGGAAGAGGAAATGACTAGGTATCGTATAGGTATTCTTACCAAGTTAATTTTACAGTAAACCTAGTCCTAGGCAGTGTTTATATCAGTGGCCTTCTCAGTCTGTGCACTTAGCTGGCTAAGCTGTTTTTCCAGAAGGTCATTCCATAGTAAATGGGCTTAATTTATAAGGTTCCACATTGGTTGGGTGAATTTTTTGGGAGGGGGTCATGGGCTTTCTGACACATAGGTACACAAAAGTTCTAGAATTAAAATTGAGTCATCTCTGGAACACAAAATAATGCAAACTTTTAACGAATTCAGCTCTTAACTAGCCACTTGGTGATTTTTATCCATTTGTCATATATAATAAGATACCAATGGTTGTTTTTTTTCTGTGCATGTATATATAATAAGATACCAATGGTTGTCATATATAATAAGATACCAATGGTTGTTTTTTTTCCTGTGCATGTAAATTAGCTCAGTAGTAAAATGTTCCCGGATCAGCCCAAATGTAGTTTATACAGTTGAAATGAGTTGAAAACCCGAAATAATGTCCTCCTCTTAAGAATGAGCTGATCAGATCTTACAAGTAGCTCAAAGGTACCCGCCATGAGCTACTTACCCAAGAGAGATGTTCATTTGTAGTGATGGGCTTATTGGGTATCAGCCAGGTTAATGCTGTCTAATCTTGAGCAATAAAGAACAGATTTGACTACTTTTAATCCAACAAGAGAAGGCAACATAACGGTCGGAAGAGCCCATTCCCTCACTTTGCATCTTGTTCGACCTGAAGATTTCCTCCTCCCCTTGTTTTTGAACCTAGATGGGCACCGTGTGGCAATGGACTTCAGGGACAGGGGAATGTTGTGGTGGGCTGATTATGGCTTGAAATCTGTGTGCTTCTTACTCTGAGCTTGTACTGTAACAGTACTTCACTAGGCTAGAGTGTTCAAAGCCTTAAAACTCTTTCTATGTATTTCTTAAGATACACGGTATTGCTTATCACAACCATCACAATAGTCTGCTACTCACCCACCTTCCCTTCTTCCGGGTCCGACCATCTCCTTTTTGAAACTAAGGATATTATCCAGCAAAGTCGCCCCATTAGCACAAGGACTTCTCCTCCTCGTGTGCCCCTCAAATCTGTTCCAGAGAGTTGAAGAACCTCTAGAGCAGATTCTTTTATTGGGGGAGAAGAGGAAGAGCGCATTGTGTAGGCAGAAGTCCTTGTGCTAACAGGACAACTTTGGATACAACCCTCGTTTTAAAAGTTTCAAATTACAGATTAAGGGAACCCAGTGCATCAAGTAACTTTGGAAAGAAAGTTCTTGTTTCGAATGTTGTCATAGAACATGGGTAGGCAAACTAAGGCCCAGGGGCCGGATCCGGCCCAATCGCCTACTAAATCTGGCCTGCAGACTGTCTGGGCATCAGCGTGTTTTTACATGAGTAGAATGTGTCCTTTTATTTAAAATGCATCTCTGGGTTATTTGTGGGGCATAGGCATTTGTTCATTCCCACCCCCCAAAAAATATATATAGTCTGACACCCCACAAGGTCTGAGGGGCAGTGGACCGGCCCACTGCTGAAAAAGTTTGCTGACCTCTGTATAGAGCCTCTAGGGCTGTGGGTATGTAATGGTGGCAAGAGTATAAAAATTGAAGGAATATTCCTACAAATGTGAAACAGTTGTATATTTATTAGTACAGTATACATTATGCTAAAAAAAATGGTATTTTTGTAAGGGCACCTGCCAGAAACATGAGAGAAGTTGCACCACTGCATCTGGGGAATGTTGCTTGATAAAGCCATGTTGGAAATTAATCTTTGGCAAAACTGAGTAATACATGATTGCCAATTAATCAGCTACCCAAATGTTTAATGTGGCTTGTTAGAAATGATTGCCAATGAGCAGAGCACAGTAGTGAAAATCCCAATAATGCTTAGCAATGCTGGAATTGTAGGAAGGAGCACAGTGTACACCCTGGTTTTATCTTCCCACTATCTTTTTATATATTTCTCATGTTTGAATGATAATCCTTTTAATGGACTTGAGAGGTCCCTTAACTTCCGGGTTTGTGTTTTTCATTATAAAGCTGAGAAACTCCGCAATTAAGAGGGAAAAGATTGCTAAACCTAGTTGGAAGTGTCTATGTTGGAAAGCAGAAATGGTAAAGCTGTAATTTGCAATGGAAATTTGTACATGGAAGTGCCTGTGGTGCAAATTTTATGTTAAATATGCCATTAAAACTGCTTTGAAAATGAAATTGAGCAAGCTGTTGCATTTGAGATTGCAGCATTGTGAGTATATGCTAGAAAGGCACTGCAATATTATGGTAAGCTTTTTAAAATAGAAATGCGTGGGAAAAGATGCTGCTAGATCAGGCTAATGGATAAGCTTCAGTATTTATTACAAAATATAGCAATAGAACACTTGCTGACAACTTGGCAAACTGCATATAGGGAGTCTTCCTTGTTTTAGAGTACTTTGCTTCCTGCAGCTATCAAAGTAATGCCCAAAAGCACAAGTTTGACAAAGAATTACTTGATACGCCTAATTTGCTTGTACTCTTGACGTTTATGACGTTCAAAGTTGTTGCTTCTTGTTTTTGTGTTCTGCAGTTGACAGGGGCAAGCAGAAGAGTCCCAAGAACTCATTCATACAAACCCGCAGTTCATCTATTGAAGTGCATTCGCCAGAAACAAAACAACACGAGCTGACACAATACAAAAAAAAGTGTGAGAACCAAAGTGGACTTATCCAGCGATTGAAGAAATGCTTGGGCATCAGTCATCAGAAATTTGAAGCATTGGCTATTGTGATCCAGCACTTGGAGTCCGAGGTAAAGTTAATTCAGAGTTTTGAATGCACATTTATGGTAATTATTTAGTATTGCTTGCATTTTACATCTTTTCTACATTTGATTTGATTTGTTCTGAAAAAATATCTAAATATGAAGGAGCTTGGATGTTGATAGGCTTTTATTGTTGCACGCCACCCCAGTTTCCAAGTGGGGCAATATTTCAGGGGTTCCAGGCGCTTATTCAGGGTTCATGTTTCCTTTGGAATGAGGGATATGTATATGCAACCTGAGCTTATGATGGAGGGGTTCTCAGCATCAGTACCCAAAAATGGCCATGCTTCTCCCATAGCCACAGCCTTTGATTCCAAGAGAGATGAGGCATCTCTCTGTGTCTCTCTAGCTTCCTAACCTGCTTCCTGCTTCCTGCTCACTTAACTAAAAACTCCCAACTCTGGCTTTTGTTTGTCAAGTTGAGAGAGGAGGGCCCACCCGTTTGTTATCTGGCACAGAGCCACGTCCTTTGTTACCTTGATGGCCCATACTTAGAGGGCCATTACCAAGAAACTTGTCTGGCTGTTTCAACAGTTTGAACCCTTACTTAAATTTCAGCACTTGCAAAAGGGTTTCAAGCATACTGCCTACCTGCCACAAATAATAGCACTATAGTAACACAATTATGCATTCAGGGAATATTTGAGTATTGATTCTCCACTCCTCCCTTCTCATAGGTTTACTCAAATTGGGATGTTCTACCATAAATAGATGTTGGTGTATTGCCTAGCCTTGGGAAGAGGCTGTCTTCAGATGATGGGTGTTCATTCCTATGTTCCATCTCAGAATAAGAGAGAAGCAAGGAAAAGGCATCACTCCTGTTTCACACTGTGTGTATTGGGTGGTGTGTGAAATCACGATGAAGGAGTAGCCGAATAGCCCCATATACAGATTAGCAGAAGTCAGGCAACTGCCCATTTACTGTAAGGGCTATTATCTCCTGAGAGCATGAAATATTTCAAAATACAAGGCAAACAGGGCAAACAAGTCTGCAATGTGTTAAATGTGTTAAATGCGTTGTTAAACAACAACGCATACTTTGAGATCTTTCATGGTGTAGTATCAAATGATTAAACACATAACTGCGCACTGCAATTAAGTGGCATGCTGTGTGTATAAGTTGTAATTTGAATGCCTTTGTTTTTAAAACATAAATTAGCTCTGCACCACTCTTACCAGTTAAATCTGCTCAGACGATACAGAATCTGACATCTAATTCTTGTAAATGTTAAGTACGCTGAGAGGAAATGGTCCCAGGCTGCAATGCTATTTGCAAGTTTCTTTTTCTCTGTATTGACAGCACTTTATCCAAATTTACCTTTTAGATGGTTTGTCTAACTAACCCTGAAAAGTTGGAAGTTGTTATGTCTGCAGTCGTAAGCCAGTAAAGTTGAAGCTTTTAATTCTAAACAAATATCCCAGCTTTCAGAATTTTGGAATGCTAAAGTTACCCATTCCTACTCTGATAAAAGAAAAATTGGATGGGGTTTTTTTTAAGTTCCGCATTAGAAGAAATAAGAATGGATGATGCAATGTTGTTTACTTTTCCAACTGATATATGCAAAGAAAAACCCATCTCTTAAAAGAAGCAATATAAAAGCAGTCAAGTCTTGTCTGAACTGGAAGAGCATACTAAGTGCACCAGCTATTTTGGAAGTTAATTATCCTTAATTATTTGCTTTATCTGGCTAGGCTAGACAGTTGTGTGAAATAAAATTAACAAACATCTTAAAAGGCCAAAACTGCATAACTTTTTTAAAGGAAGCCAACCATTAACACATCTCAGCTAAACTAAATATGAAGTATTGTCTTTACAGCCTTCATTTCCCTTTGCCAATGTTTCTCCCACTTTTTCCTCTTTTCCGTCATCTTTACCACTGCAGCCTCTTCTTTACATTGGCGGTGTCCTGCTTCTCCTCTTCCTTTCAATCCTGTTCATCTACATATACAGTGGTACCTCGGGTTACATACGCTTCAGGTTACAGACTCCGCTAACCCATAAATAGTGCTTCAGGTTAAGAACTTTGCTTCAGGATGAGAACAGAAATCGGGCTCTGGTGGCACGGCAGCAGCAGGAGGCCCCATTAGCTAAAGTGGTGCTTCAGGTTAAGAACAGTTTCAGGTTAAGAACGGACCTCCAGAATGAATTAAGTACTTAATCTGAGGTACCACTATATTATTATTATTTCACACACACATGAATACCGACCAACACACACACACACACACACACACACACACACACACACACACACACAGCAAAACAGGCAAAGGAAGCTTTGGGCAGCATCCTCATTCATACCTGTAGTCATTCCAATCCTTCCCATGTCTGGAATGCATGGCTGACATTGCTCATTGCTCTGGGCCGTTCAAGCATGGATGTTTCCCAATTTGTTTTTCCCTCCCTGATGAGTCAAATCCACATTTTAGTGATGGATCCATGTAGCTCCGGGAATAGCAATGTTCTCAAGGTTAGCTCTCTGAGCTTCAGTTCCGAAATGAAAATTGCCTTGTCTCTCAGAGTTGTCCTTAGGGTGTGACTACGACAGACATGTAAACTACTTGGCAGAATAGATCAGCAGCATTGTATAGGCTGGGTGGTGACCTTTCCATGAGTTTAATTTAAAGATCATTCCTCTCATGGAATCTCCCATGCGAAGGTGCGAGTGCCATCTTATAGTCATGGGAAGGTCTTCAAGAATGCAGAACCATTTTCATCTTGTATTTTGCAAAGTTAATAGGATTTTTATTTTATTTTTAATCCTCTGTGCTTTGTTGGTCAGGAGGACCCATTAATTTCATTGTGAGGCTAGATTCAGAAATGTTGTTTACAAAGGTGAAAATGAGTAGTACTCACTCTATGGTAAATGATGGGCCATTTTCCTTGTTCTGGGCATTTTGTGTTCTTTTATTGGCAACCTGGGTTTTAATAGAATTTCTCACCAATAATATTTCTCTTAAATGCATACCTTATGGATTGCTTCAAGCAGTATTTTAGAAGCATATGCAATTGGCAAGTTTAAAAAATAAGATATATAGCACTGCAGTTCTGAACGCATTAAATGCTTGGCCAGATGCCAGTGACCTCTCAGTGAACTGTCTATCCTCATGTAGCACAGTTACTTCTAAGCATTAATTTATTACACTTGTCACTAGTCTCTGAATGGTTAACATGCATCAGGTTTGGCTGGTTAACTTTTTCAGGCAAAAGTTGATGGAATTTGACAGTATCTCATCTGTCACTTTGCTTTTTAAATTCTTCAGATTTTGGGATGTGTGGGTGATAGGACAGGCAATTCTAATGAGCAACACTCATACCAAATTTGAAAAGTCTGCTTATTCATAGAGTTAATTCATAGTGTTGTAGCTGTGTTCCCTTCCCAGTTCGTTTTTCAGATATTTGTTCATTGAGAGCATCAACAGATGGGGTGGGGCAGGGGAAAATAGATGGCAAATTGTAAGAAACCAAAGGAATGGTCCTGTTTGTGTCCAGGTCTTGCTTAAGAGATCCTCCTTACCAGAAGCAAGAGTTTACACACACACACACACACACACACACACACACACCCTCTTTACACCCTGTTTACACTGGTCTGATCTTCCAAATATTTCACTTTACTGATGAGTTTTATATTATGCCCTTACATAGTCAAAGTAATCCATAATTCTCTTGCACACAAAAAATCCCAGTGCCCTTGTTTTGTGGAATTCCTCTCTTGTGCAGCATAGATGAGTAGCTTTGCTCTAGCAGACTGTAGCAATGAATGTAGCCCAAAACATTATTCTTGTTTCATACCTGTTTTTTTTAATCTAAATGCAAGTTTATGTAGAATTATATGCATCTAATTGATGACAACCATCTGATCAACTACTTGTTTTTTTTATTACTTGGATGATAGCCTTGCGGCTTAGACAAGAGGAAATCTTTTGCGCTTATTATCGACTCATTTCATACATCCAAGGACACTTATGTCACCTCATTTATGCTAAGTGGCCAGAACTTTTTCAGAAGCAGGAGCTGGTAGCTCTGTTTAGCTTGATTGACCCTTATTTCCATTTCCATTAAATCCCAAAGAACATGGACATAGCCCTATTTCTTTTCGGCGTGGTTTCAGCTTTTCCTGAGCCAGGGTGATGCAGCCTTCCTTGAATAGAGGATTTTGAAGGGCAGCAAAGATCAACTATTGCTACCACTATGGGAGGTGCATTTTGGATTTTCAACCCCTGAAGCAAGTGCTACACTATCACTTCAGCCTACAGGTGGTCTGAATGTTCCTCCAAACATACAGAAAACCCTTCATAGCAAACCAAAGTACCCTGACATAATAGGGAGAAGCGGGAACCCTGCTCCCAGCCACCCACTTCTCTACATGTGTGTGTGTGGGGGGGGATTTGTCTATTTTTTATAGTCATGTGCGTTACTATATTCAGTAGTCAAGAAACAGGTTTAACTTCTCATCTGTTCTTTGTTTGAACTTGGCTTTAATGTGATGTCATCATTTAAATTGTCGATGAAACACAGACTTCAAACTGGTTCAGTTTTTTCCGTGGGAATATTTGCATTTGAAGTCTGTCAGGAGTGGGAGATAATATCAGTGAGTATCAAGATGGAAAACTTTCAGGAATAGTTTTCTTAAGAATAATAATTGCTTGAAGTGTTTCGTTCAAAGGTGTGTTATGCATTTTTATGCTGACATGCACACTAGTTTTGAAACGGAACAATTGCTAGACCTTCTACTTGAAAAAGCAATGAGGTCACAATACTATATTAGTGATGCCTCTGTTGTTGTGGCAACTATTGATGTCATCACCTTTGTCTTTAATCCTTTAACCTTATACTGAGAGAAAGATTGAGGTGGGCTCATTGTTTCCTAAACATGGGCTTTTAATTAAAACATGGCTGGAAAAACGTTCAAACATAAATGCAACTTCCTTGAAATAGCGTTTTAAGAATGTATAACAACTTTACCCCCAGAGAACATGGGTTTGCCTGTTCTCTTGAAAATACACTCGTCAGATCTGTAAAATACAACATTAATTGTCCATGAACTTATTGGGCCATTCAGAGTTCTTCTTGCCTATTACGTTAATACTTTTTGCACAACTCATGGGTTGCAAACTGGTAAAATTCTTTAAGGCCTACGTTGGATTAGATCGATCTGTGCCTCTGAACTTAATATCCGGCTACAAGAAAGAGGTGGTAAGTTTGTTGCAATAACTGCATTTTGGTTTAAATACAAATCTTTTAAATAGTAATTCTAAACCTGGCAACTTTTACAAGGCAAATATTATTCCTCCACATGTTCGTACCTAGGTTTCGTTACCATGGAAAATAACAAACAACAATCTCTGACTTTCATGCATGGAAAGATTCTCCCCCCCCCCATCCTGCAAAGATCATTGGTTAATACAGGGGTATCTTGCTCTTTTGAGACACACAGGGCTATAACCTCCCTCCACAGTGAGATAGAGAAAACTTTAAAAAAAAGCCTCTCCATCACTGGAGTCAAAATCTGTATCTTCTTGCATCATGTCTTGCTCTCCTATAATGCAGATGTAAACCACTTTGAGGTTTCTTGAAATGTAAAGCGGTGTACAAGGTAAATTTATAAATAAATGCTGTCTTGCTACTCAAGAATAATGGCTCCTAGCCACTTATCTGTGGAACCATAAGAGATAAATAATGCTAGAATGTCTTCAGTTCTATCCAGAGGACTTCCTGCTTGCTAGTTTCACATGGTTTACTTCTTCTTGACAGGATTTGGGGAGAGCTAGCTGTCAGGCTCCGGGGATTCGGCTCCCCCAACTTTGGCTATAGATAAGCAGGACAAAGCAAAAAGAGTTCCTTACCATTTAAAGAGTCAATAATAATAATTAAAAAAAAATTAAAAAATTTTGTACCCCTCCCTCCCAGGCCAGAGCCGGGCTCAGAGCAGCTAACATCATATAAATAATACAATGTGCATAAAAACAAGCAATCAATCAATTAAAATGTATTCCAAAATTAATTCAAATAAGTTAAAGTTAAAACTGGACAAATGACAATCCTCAGGTTAAAATTGAAAGCGGTTAATACTCGCCAGGACCAACTGTTTCCACTGATATTTTAAGGACCTGTGAGTGGGCTCCTTTGTGCTTGTTCTTATACAAAGAGAAAATGAGTCAGACTGAACCCTGACCAAAGGCCTGGCAGAACAGCTCCGTCTTGCAGGCCCTGCGGAAGGATGTCAAATCTCACAGGGCCCTTGTTTCTTGTGAGAGTGTGTTCCACCAGGCCGGCGCCACGTCCAAAAAGGCCCTGGCTCTGGTCGAGGCAGTCTAATGATTACAGCAAAAGAACAAAGCACCCATTCTCAGAGTAAAGGTGTTCCCAATTAAGGATTCCTCCCACTCCCCCCCCCCGTCACTTCCGTCTTGCAACCTGATCTCGCAACCACTATGCTTTTTGTGTAGCCACCTTATCTGCTCTACGTGACCTTGGACAGATATGCTGAATACTTTCCAGTGAGAGAGAGTCTGTTAACTCTCTCTCTCTCTCCCAGTTCTTCTTCTCCTAGCTGTTCACCACCCAGTTCTTCCCAACGTTTGTCTTCTGAACTATGTCCCTCTGTGAACCACTGTTCCAAATCTATACTGTCCCACTGCTCCTGGGCAGCTTCAGGATCCTGCTCAGGAGCAGGGAGAGGGGGAGGCTTCCACCATTCCTCATCAGAGCAGTACTACTCAGCCTGGTCTGACACCAGCTATCTCTTGTCCATGATTACACAGGGAACTCCTAAGAGCTAGGCTGCTTGCAGGAGATGAGGGGGCGTTGTGTTCCCAAGGATGTGGGAGGACTGAGAAAGAGGAAGAGAAGACACGTGGGATTTGGGATTAGAGGCATAGAGGGTGTGGAATGCATGTAAGTGGAAAGTTGAATAGTACTATGATATTTTTACAAAACATCCTGTTACAGTGGAAGCTCAGGTTGCAGATGTAATCCGTGATGGAGGCACATCGGCAACTCGCAGTGTTCATAACCTGCAGCGCCACGTCTGTGCACATGTGTGATGCGATTTGGCACTTCTGCGCATGTGCAAAGCACAATTGGTGAAACCCGGAAGTACTGTATTTTTCGCCCTATAGGACGTACCGGCCCATAGGACGCACCGAGATTGTGGGGGGGGGGGGGATAAAGGAAAAAAAGCTTCCCCCGATTCCAGCCTCCAGAATGGGAGCCAGAGTGGCTCCCGCAGCTTGCGGGGCTGGGGGTGGGGGAAGCCCGAGCTTCCCCCGCCCCCAGCCCCTAGAACGGGTCGGAGAGCGATGGCGAAGGTGAGCTTTGGCATCACTCTGGGAGCTTGCCGGGCAGCGGGGATAGCTTCCTGAACCCTGCATTCACCCCATAGGACGCACACACATTTCCTCTTCATTTTTGGAGGGGAAAAAGTGCGTCCTATAGGGCG
The DNA here is from genome assembly GCF_964252035.2 of Podarcis erhardii. Lineage (NCBI taxonomy): Eukaryota > Metazoa > Chordata > Lepidosauria > Squamata > Lacertidae > Podarcis > Podarcis erhardii. The sequence continues at coordinate 23,050,085 of NC_138512.1, forward strand.
AAAAATACGGTAACCCTTTCTGGTACGTCCAGGTTTCCTGCAGTCCGTAACCTGAAAACGGCGTAACCTGAAGTGTCTGTAATTTGAGGTACCACAGTATAAGTACATTTCAAACGCAGTAACCTTTTGTAGTTGTTGCACAGACATACAGCTATTTAATGGCAGGGATCTGAATCAGCAGCAGCAGCAGCAGCAGCAGCAGCAGCAATGAACTAGGTCTGAACCATAATGAGATGTTGTATTTTCAGAACACCCTTTTACAAAATGCAAAAACAGTGGCATGGGAAAAAGGGTTGGGAGACGAGGCAACCCATCAGATGGCTTTCTTGCACAGGATATAGTTCATTTTGGATGCCAATGATGGTCCTTCCTAGTGTATTACTTTGACAGCGGTGCTTATTTGGCTGTAATTCCCTGTGCAAGGGAGCGATGGTTTGGTTGCTGTAGAAACAGGAACCATTTCCCCCTCTTCAGTAGCTCCCCAGTTGGGGTAACACAAACAGAGTTGAAACAAATCCACAAAATAGAGGAAAGTAGATTTTGTCTACTGATTTTTGGTACCATCAATTGTAGCTTTTACAGCTAAAATAGTATCTCACAAGGTCTGTGGAAACTGCTGGTCATTCTCTCTCCCCACCCCCCCCAACTATGACAGCCAAGGAAATAGTAATTTCTTCCCATGATTAGCAGTGTGCATGACCTATTTTATTGATTGGAAATGTTTGCACATCTTTCAGTTTTCTGGAACTTGCTGATGCTGCATTCTTGATAATTAATTCTTGACTTCACAGATGAGCAGGCCCTCTGCTTTCATCCTATGGTCACACCGTTACTGTCAAATGAGTAGTTTTAAAAAGTGGGAGAAGGAAATAAAGTAAAAATGCACTGTGGGGGAACGTGATCTAGTTGGGGGATCCCTGGAGAATATTATGAAACCTACTTCTATGTTTTAAATCCAGATTTAAATTTCCTCTTCTATATTATCCTTTGGAATTTTGGCGAATCACTAATGTTTAGCCACATTTCTGCCAAATGCAAACTTGGGATCTGCAGAATTTTGAAGCCAGATCTGAATTATTATAGAATGCTGAAATTAATGGAGCACTGAATAATGGAAATTTGAAATAGAATTCCCTTCGCTCCCTAAATAGGCTTCAGTTTGAATTTAGTGCAATAACCTTTGATGCGCTTCATGAAAAAGAAATAAGCCACAGCAGCAACTGAACAATTTATGCATTCAGCTTGTTTCCAGTAGCAATACTGTTTGCTCATTTTTCATCAGTCCATGTTTTGCACACTAATATAAATGTGTGTAAAGCTTGAGGTGGCTTTAGGGCTACCTTTGTTTTTGTTTGGTTTTCCAAATAATTCCAACCCCCTTTTAAAAACAACTTGTAATACAGTCGTACCTTGGTTCTCAAACAGAATGCATTCTGGGAGTCTGTTCGACTCCCAAAACTGTTTGAAAACCAAGGTGCGGCTTTTGATTGGCTGCAGGAACGTCCTGCAGCCAATCGGAAGCCGCGCTGGACGTTCGGCTTGCGAAAATCGTTCAAAAACCGGAACACTCACTTCTGGGTTTCGATTGTTCAGGAGCAGATTGGTTCGGGAGCCAAGGCATTTGAGATCCAAGGTACGACTGTAGAGCGGGTGTGTGTCAGTGTCAGCTCTCAAAGAGAATTGTTTGCCTGTGTGGACTGGAGGACATTCAATTGACAGGATGACTCCTTCCACTGGACTGGATGGGCACGGTCTCCCCAAGCCTTTCACAACCTCCTTCAGCCATCCCACCCTTCAGATCAGCCCTGCCTATGGTCAGGGTAGGATGATGGTTTTTTCTCTGGGAAGAAATAATTATTTAGTGCTTTTTTCCATTTTGTCAGCTTTCAGAGAATTTGGGGGGCAGGGTGGAGGGAGGTGGGCTTAGCAAAACTGCTTGCATGAGTTTAAGCTAATCTTTGGGTCCTAGTCTTTAGCATCACTTGAAGCTTCCACAAGACTTTCTGTGGGCCATGCCCCCTTTTTAGCCCAGTAAAAGTTTCTGTTGTGTGTGTGTCTGTCCTGATTGTGGCCGCTTACCTGGACATCTTCCCTTTGCTGCTAATCTATTTTATTAAAGTATTTTGGCCAGATTTGTTTTCTGTAGCTCATACTGGCAAAAATAATTGGTTCCGTGCAAGAGAACCATCTTAAATTTTGTATATCCAAGTTATTGACCTTCTAGATACTGGGCTGTTCATGTGATTCGCTTAACAGTAATGCTTTCTTTCCACCTAATGGGTGGATCCATAGAGTTATTGCCCTCAGATTTCTAAGAACAATGTCCTAATTGTTGGTCTTACTGATGGCTAGTAGGAGTGGCTGGTCACTAATCGGGTTATCAGATAAGTGGATTTTTCTCATTTGTGAGTTTTAAACCAATTTGCAGTTGGAATGAATGTCCTGAATGTAACAAATGTATTCTCAAGGTGGGGCTTTCTCTTGTCTGTCTGCAGCAGGGCAGTTCTTGCTCTTTGAATTAAAACTACCATAGTCCTTTGTATACATGCAACATGAAGAACTTAATTCTACTCAGTAATAAAAATTTTTTTTCCATGCGTCCCTGTTTTATATACAGTATAGAATTTAGAAATGGCAAAATGCTAAAGAGGCCTTTCCTTCTACAACCAAAACCTACCTGTGAATTTGTCACTGATATTCCTGGTTTAAGACTGGTCTTGCACTTGGGGAATTGAGGAATAGAGATGCACTTATGGAAGGTTACCCAAAGAACTCACGGCCAAATTTTTGAGGCTAGCGCAGACTTGTTTAAACGGCTAGCGCAGACTTGATTAAACGGCATTACGAGTTTTGCAATATAAATGATGATCTGTAGTTTCTAAGGTAGCAGAGAGCCATGCTGGTATGTTAGGGAAATGACTGAAATCTAACATTAGGGCAATACATTGGTACCTTGGGTTAAGAACTTAATTCGTTCTGGAGGTCCGTTCTTAACCTGAAACTGTTCTCAACCTGAAGTATCACTTTAGCTAATGGGGCCTCCCACCGCCGCTGTGTGATTTCTGTTCTCATCCTGAAGCAAAGTTCTTAACCCGAGGTCCTATTTCTGGGTTAGCGGAGTCTGTAACCTGAAGTGTCTGTAACCCGAGGTACCACTGTACCTTTGTGAGGTTGGCCATCTGTCATGGATGCTTTAGTCAAGATTCCTGCACTGCAGAAGGTTGGACTAGATGACCCTCAGGAGTCCCTTCCAATTCCTTGATTCTATGAGAAGCATCACGTTGGTGTTGTGGTTAGAGTGTTGGCTCTGGAAGACCAGGGTTTAAATCCCCACTTACCTGTGAACTTCGCTTGTCAACTTTGAGCTGTTTAACATGTCTCAGCCTAACATACCCCCAAGGGTTGTTGTGAGAATAAAATAGGGGAGAACCATGTTTGCCACCTTGAGTGTTTTGGAGGAAATATGAGACTTGGAAGTTCGAAAACATTATGTTTTAAGCTGGTTTTTATAAAGTAATACGCAGGTGTATGAGTTCTCCATAACTTTTCAGGCTGGATGTCAACTCCACCCTACAAAAGGTGGGTGGGCTGGTGTGTTATTCATCAGTGATGTGATTTTTTTAAAAAAATAGTGTTTTATTTTTGAATGTCTATTTTGGTGAAAGCTAAAAATGAGTGAATGAGTGCCGTTTCCCCCCAGCAAATATAAAGATAGATTTGGTTCTAGGCTTTAGCCTTTGGGTATGGACTCGACAGGGTTGACTCAGGCCAGTTACTAAGTAATCTGTAAAATGGGAATAATAGCAAGTGGTCTAAATCATAAAAGAGTGCTTGTGAGGGCAATCACGAAAGCGATGCTGAAATATTAATGAATATATAGCTTCATCAAATGTAACAGGAAAAAGATGGAAGCAATCCCCTTGCCCCCACTGTTTAAAACCGTATTGTAAGCTCCTTGGGAGCAGAGATTTGACTATCTTGTAGAAGCACCAGGTTCACCGAAGAAGCTACATAACAAATGATAGCATAGTCGTACTGGCAAGGTCTGTACCTTCTCTCGGCTCCTTACAATTCATGCCATGTTTTCTTCTTCTATAAATTAAGAGTGAAAGCCTAGAATAACTAATTCAGAAAAGCTAAAAATAAGATCCATTATCCATAGAGGTAGTCGGGATTTCTGTGCTCTTTCCTCCCCTCCACCCTTCACTGTACCAGCTGATATTTGAGTAAGTGGCAATCGATCTTTGTAATGTCTGGTTCTCATTTTTCAAAAAAACGAAAGGGCTGTGGCTTTAAGTAATCACTGGCTGCTTGTGCCAAGTGCAGAAGCTGCAGTGTCTGCTTCTGTGTTGGGGGGAGAGACCAGTAGAAGAAGTACGGTAACTGCAAAGCACAATGAAGCCGAGCTGAGGCAGTGTCCAAAGGAGCGCTACCTAGCTGTGAGTTAAGCGTGGGCCGACCAGTTTGGTTTGCGGTAGTCCCTGCCACCTGTACATGCCTGCTACGTGGATGTGGTTGGGCAGAGAACCTGAACGATGGGCTGCTCCAGCAGCAGAATGTGCCTGTATTCTCAGTGTGCTGCAAAAGAGGTAATTGGCATTTGCGCTGTAGGGGCTCTCCTGGAATAACAAGGATTTTAAAAGCAGCGGCTTGCTGCAAGCAAGGTGAAAAATTGTTCCAGCAGCTGGAGGGAAGGAAGGCAGGCTGGATCTGGCGACCTCTGCAATGTTCTGCTCTCCACAGCAGTTGCTGCATCTTGGAAGCAGATAGCATACTGAAATGCTCGCACAGCGTAGATTTGTTATGTGGGTGCTGTTTGGTGCTTTAGTCGGAACTCTTTACTGGGGTGTCCAGAAACTTCTTTTAATACAGGGTTTGGCAAGTGGGAGTGGAAAGAAAAGTAGTGAAGTATAGATTGCAGGCTAACTTTGCGCGAACAGCAGAAGCACTTTGAACTCTTAAAGATGACTGTAATTTTGGTGTTTTGTGCAAAACCTTGACAGGCACAGCAGCTTGCAGCTGCCATTTAAATTTTGCAATGAGGCTTTATCAGTTTGTACTAGCAGGCTAAGAGTATTCTGTGCTGAAGCTTATGTTTACCTTTGTTACAAAGTACATTACACGTATTGTTTATCCCTAACGATGTTCTCGCAGTTATGGGTTGGAGACAAACATCATGCATCCTGGAAGGTTACTTGAATGCTACTTAATACACACTGTTTATTTAATCCTTAGCACCCCCACCCTTCTTAACTTGCAAACTAAAGTTTTGTTAACTTTAAAGTAAATTGTGTACTTAACTAAAACCCCACTGAAGAGTACTTTAGCCATTGGCAGAGTTCTTATTGCAAGTTACGTACTTCCTTAACTCAGGGGGCCATCTGTGTTTTTCTAACATTATGAAGCTGTTGTCCTGGATGATTCATATCTTGGCTTCACTTTCCTGTTTCTTGTCATTCTACAGATAGCATGCAAGTTAAGCATTGGCAAATGTTGTGTTTTCTGCTTGGAGTGTTCACTAACATTCCATGTGCCTCTGTGTTGTTTTTTTCCCTCAGAGGGAGGAAGTGGTAAAACAACGTAAAGAGCTGTCGCTAGAACTTGTCAATCTTCGTGGAGAGTTAGGTAAGTACAGGCTTCTGTGTTGTCCTTTGCATTTTTTTAAAAAACACCCTTAAATCAATGCAGCGGCAAAACTGATTTTAAGACACATAGTATTGAACCAGAACAATCTAATCCCCTGACTGTATTCATATGTTTGTGCTCTGCAATTCTCTGGAGTGTTGTCTGCCTGACCCTTGGGTTCATCGAATTCCTGGCACCAACTTGACTAAGCCTACCAGAGCAGCCTCCTGGAAACATGTGTCTAATGGTCAAAACATTTACTGGGGGTGTCTTTTCAGAATAGATTTTGTTGTTTGCCTAAATGGTTTTGCAGACATTTATCCTGCATTTTGCCAGTAAGCAAACCAACTGTAACAGTGTGCTATATCTTACTCATTGCCATGTGTCATGCCGGGCTCTGGTAGACAACAGGTCTGAAATGAACTTGGGTGCAGGTTAATTGTCGCTTACAGTAATCAGATTAAATGCTGCAAGGCAGCATAGCAGATGACTGTAATGCTAAAATGGTGAGAGATGGGGTATGGCTTAAATTGGCCAAATGAGAGTTGCCTCTTAAAAGCTTTAGAATCCTTGACTTTTTGATAGATTGCTGTGATAGGAAGAGATGTGTGCTATATAATAATAATTTTATATATATACATACACACACACACACACACACACACACACACTGCCCATCTGACTTGGCTGCCCCAGCCACTCTGGGTGCCTTCCAGCAAATTAAAACCCATTGGATAGCCCTAGGTATAATGGAATGATTTGGCCTCCATTTCTCTTGTAATGTGAAGGCAAGTCTGGCCTACCTTACAGATTTGTTGTAAAAAAAAATCAATCAGATGATGAATGTGGAGCACTTAATGAAAGTGCTATCTATATAAATAGTGTATTTGATGGATTGAATCTGTGCCTGTGAAATGTGGTTGAAGTATATACCCTTCGTTTAATTCAGAGATACTTGAGCCTTTTTTATTATGAGAATAATTACTTGTCACATTCTTAAAGCAGGGTGAATATTTTAAGTGGTGGTTTTCAGAAGAAATCTTTGTGTATCATACATTAGAGTTAGAAATGCCCATTCAGGCATTCAGTTTGCATTTGTAAAATGCTTCAATCATAGCATGGTTCAATCATAGCAGGCCTTAAAATATTTGGGCCTATTCTTAAGGGCTTTTTGGCCTACTGCGATTTTATCTGCTGGAAGCTTACAATACGTTAGGTGAAGAGCCCTTTTTTGTTTGGCACCGTGAATGTCTTTGAAAGGTTTTTGTGTAAAACCATGTGCATAAGTTTAATTTCTTAAACGGGTTACTTTCCAAATGGGAGCTCTGCTGCTCTGCAATGATGCACTAGGGAGAGTGAAATGCTCCTTGCGCTAAGTATTTCACACACATGAAGTAACTTCATATTGGGTAAGCAGAATGATAATGTGTGCAAAATGCTATTGATCTTCTCAGTTCTTTCTCTTCCCCCCTCCTAATTTTTAATATGAAGTCTTTACAGAAGTCAGAATAGCTATAAACACTTAACAACTTGGGCAAGGCTAGATTATGACATAGAGTGGGGATTTTTGTGAGCAAACTCTGTTCCACTTTTGAAAGAAATGGTGCTAGGAAACTAGGGAATACATGGGAAACAGGAATAGGGGGAGAACATGTCTGGGGATTTTAAAATATAAAACTGTAGGGGAAGCAAGTTGTCATTGATTCACCTACTTCTGGCATCATTGAAAGGAGAGGTACAGTAACAATGCTCTTAAGATATTATGGCCTTAGGTGAAACTGAGCTCTTTGAATGATGACCACATAGAGTACTTGTGCAAATCTGATTAGTTAGGCTGCTTTCAGATTATCAGTGTACTAGCTTTGGTTTGGATAAATTTAGGAAGTAAGAGGGTATTTTTCAAAGAAAGAAATAATATTCCAAAATAGCATATACAGCATAAACACAGTTAAATACTATAGCATGCTCGCTCTCTCGAGCGAGAGAGCTATATATATAAAAAATAACCATGTGTGATAAGTCAGAAGTCCGGTTTCAAACATGGGTGCAGTAAAGGTTGGCCATTAAAAGGTGTGTGTGTGTGTGTGAAGCATCAGTTAAAATACCAAGAAAAAAGTAGCTGTGGACAAATAAAAAGACACAGCAATAGGCATCAACACAGATGCCAAGCAAACTTCCTGTGCAACTTTTATAAAAGTCTTCTGTACAGTTTAATTTTATATAAAATTTATGGAAATTTAGATGAGCATTTGCAGAAGGCAGACCTCCTGAAAGCTCTGGGAGAAAAAACCTTTAGCTTTTAAAAAGCATTTTAAGATGTGGGACTTGAATCAAATGTTACGGTCTAGAATTTACCTAGAAACAAGAAGCTGTCGTAAACTAACAGGCAGCGACTCTTCAGGATTCCAGTGAGGAAGACTGAAGCTGAAACGTCTGCCTGCAAAACCTGTGTTTTCTCACAGAATTAGGGTCCTATCCCTGAATACTATAGGGCTGGAGGAAAGGAAGAAACTCCCCATGTGTCATCAGAGATGGTATTCTGTTGAAGAGGGCTATGCTTCCCTAAAAGTAGTCCTGTGAGCATGTGCTTGCAAAACCATTTTATTTACATAGAGCGTCACTGCATTTCTGTCTTCAGTAACCGCTTCTGCAGCCTATGAGAAATTGGAGAAAGGTAGACATGAACTACAAGCAGCTTACGAAGGATTTGTGCAGCAGCTGAACCAGCAACACCAAAGAGATTTGTCTGAACTGGAAGAAAGGCTGAAGCAGTTCTATACAACAGAATGCCAAAAACTACAGAGCATCTGTATCGAAGAAGCTGAAAAATACAAAGCACAGCTCCAAGAACAGGTAGGCAGGATGGAAGTTGGGCTGAGATTCATCTGCTGAATTTCTTAAGCACAACCTCCTTTATTCAGACATAAAAATTGGCAAAGGAGATAACCCTTGATCGTGATGAATTAAGCAAAGGTCTGTTTCATTAGATGTATGGAGTGTCATCCTGAACTGGCTGCTCTGTGTATATGCAGGTATGTGGTTAAAGTGGGAGGAGGAAGGAATTGAGAGGTGTAAGGTTGAAGGGAAACAAAATGCAGAAAGAATGAACAGTAATAATTATATAAAATAAAAATAGCCACAGTGGCAATTAACAAGGCTCTGGTGGTTGTTATCGCAAACATCCTGGCACACGGTAAGCGAAACATGTTGTTGTTCCTCAGGTCGACAACTTGAATATTACACATGAAAACTTTAAGCTAGAGCTTGAAACCAGTCATACGGAAAGGATAGATGAGCTGAAGAAGAACCACGAATTGTCCTTTACAGGTAAAGTGCATAGCTTATCTGCTTTGATGGTACCAAACACATTGCTTTATTGCTGTGAGAGAGGAAGAGTTTCTTTGCTGTGCTGCTAAATACATTTATTGTTTATAAGAGGTCAGTACCTTATTAAAACTTCCCTGCCAAAATAACCATGAAAGCCACACTATGCAGGTATTGTAAAGAAGTTAGGCGAGTACACTTGTGCAATGCTAAGACTCTAAACATTTTTCAGAGCTCAAGAATGCCCAGGAATTAGAAAGAAGGACACTTGAAGAATCTCTCCAAGAAAAACAACAACTACTAGAGGTCTGGAATTTCTCTTTTGCTTACTAAGCCAGAGGCAACTGTAACATTGCTAGATTTAGATGCCACCACAGTGTCAAAGTCAACATGTACCTTGTATTTGTAGAACATCCTGGAACTGTTGCCACAGGGCCGGCCTACCCCACCCTAGAGGCAAGGTGAAGCAACTGCCTTGGGCAGCAGGAGCTACAGGGGCAGCAGATCCCAATATAAAGGAGATCTTTATTCCCCTTGTTCCTGATGTACTCACTCCTTCTTCCCTGGTCGGGAGGGGAGTGCCAGGTATCAAAATGTCTTGGGCCAGCCCAGAGTAGCCACAGGTATCTTCAACTTGATCTAAAACTACATACTGTTATGAGTTTGTGGGTGCTGGACATTTCTAAATTCTTTGATTCAGTAAGTGTTAGAATTTAATTAAGATCTGTGGTGTTAACACTTGGGTGCCAAGCCAGTGTGCGTATTAAGCTGTGTGCTAGACACTTCTAAATCCCCTAGAATCAGCAAATTTCAAAAGCCAATTAAAACCCATGTGTATCGACCTGTGTGCTAGACACCTCTGATCCTTTGGAATCAACAAGTGTTAAAAGTTAAACAAGCCAGGCTAGCTTCCTGTGTGAGGTGATAGCCTAAGGGATGAGCCATTTAGACAATGAGAAGACCTTTTCCTCAACTGATAAAGGCCAGGGTTTTGAGTAAGAAGTTAGGAGTTGTGACCGAGACACAAAACAGCAGGCAGAGCATGATGGCTGTTTGGACCCAAAGCTATGTCTATGGAAGAGGCAAGACCCTTTTGGGGTGTTGATGCTGTGCACTCCATTTTAGGCTCAGGTTGTATATATTTGTGTACATAAGCCATATATAGCACAAAAACACCACAATCTCTGCTGTGTCTCGTTTTCTAAAAGGATACACAGACCACCTGGAACCAAACCCCTGGGAATCTCACACTGCTCAGAGTTTGGGGGTGGTGTGCGACAGTACATATTTCTGGTTATCCCTTAGAAACCATGGGATAAGCAATGCAACTCCCGATTCTTTATAAAACATGCATTTTATTTTTATATTTTTGCTTAGACAAATTCCTTGGCCAGGACAGCTATGCTTTGGAGCATTACTTCTCTAAACTCTGACCTACTGTTTGTGTTAAGGATCTCTGCAACTTCTAATTTCTCACACTGGGGTTTTCTATTTAGTGTACTTGATAGCAATTTCCTAAAATGTTACCTGGCTTTATAGCAGAGGCTCAGATCTTAAGTTTGGGGTGTTTTTTTGTTTGTTTTTAATCTTTTAGAAAAAGATTAGTGAATTACAGAGTGAAAATGATTCCCTGAATGAAAAGCTTAAGTTGGAAGAGCAAAAACGTACAGCCAAAGAAAAAACAAATATTGTAAGTACTGACTTGCTTTTATAATCCTCTAGAAATAGACTTTTTTTGTGGAGGAGGAGGGGAAGGCTGGGATCTACTGGGTGAAGGGGAGCTTGGAAAAATAATGTCCTTCCATGAGTGAAAGATGCCTCCCTGCTGGATCAAAAACCTTTGTGCTCGTGCAAAGGGACCAATCTTATCTCAATTCCCGCGCTGTGGCTTCACTGTTAATGTTCCAGCCATGAATAGCAGTTACGAATGTTGTGGCTTAAACTGATGAATGACTGCTTGACCAGGTGTGTTGCACTAGGAGCAGTGCAGTCTTGGTTTTAAGAGAACGAGGGCAGTTCAAGTGGATCCCTGGTGTAAAAAGGTTGACAGATCCTAGTGTCATGTACGCCTAATTGCCATCACACTGCATATGTGGGGAGTACATCCACATAGCTTAGTTGGTTTTCTATTTTTAGCTGTGTTTTTTTAAAATGACAACCTGCCCTATGATTTCTGGATAGGAAGATACTATGAGCGTTTGAACCAGGTGCATTACATCATTTTTTCTGGGTCTACAATTCAGAGTAGTGGTCCATTTTCTGCAGATTGAGTTACTGTAGTTTTAAGTTGGAAGATCTGGTGTGGGTCTGTGCAGAAGACTTTCTCCTTAAACCCCAAAGTTGACAGATGTTTATAGTCTTGCCTGCACCTGGACCTATGTTATCTGTTCCTATGTTTTTGGCTGTTGCTTTGCTTTGTTTGAGCTTCATTAGGTTATCATATTATCTTAGCTATTGGGTTTAAATTTAATTATCAGCTGCTTTTTTTGAGATCAGATCTCCATAATTTTCAAATATAAAACAATTCTGGATAGATTTCAACAGACAGATGTGTGTGTGTACATTTTAATTGCAAGATGACTTTCTGTGGTTTCAAGGTTGAAGCCCATTTGAAGTTTTTATCATTATAGGTATATTTTACCTTGGGATAGATAACCTTACACGTGGTTTAAAAATACAGCAATATACCAGAAAGTGACCACCTTTATCACTTTTTGCATCAATAAAATAATTTCACAAGAGCTGTAAATACATTTAGAGCATTTGTGAAAGTTTTGTTTTAAAGAGACTTTGTCTGTTATTCCTCCATACAAACAGCTTGCGAGTTTGAAGTTTTTTAGATGTACCTTGGTGTGTGTGTGTGTGTGTGTGTGAGAGAGAGAGAGAGAGAGAGAGAGAGAGAGAGAGAGAGAAATGTTTCCCCCTGCTTGGCTAAGGAAATCTGTAACAAGTCAATATTTACAGTCGTAACTTAAAATATGTTTGCTATGCATGGCAACCTTGAGGGGCCTCCATTAACTTTGCATCTCATTTTGCAGAAAAACCCTAAGCTTATGTATCTGGAACAAGAACTGGAAAGTTTGAAAGCAGTGCTGGAGATCAAAAATGAGAAGCTACATCAACAAGATATCAAATTGTTGAAGATGGAAAAACTGGTGAGCTTTTTCTTGGAGTGCTAGGCTTCCAAAAGCTGGATTTGTGCTGATAATGCAGAAGTAGACACTGTAGCAATAAATTCAAGTTACAGAGGAGTTAATGAGTAAAACTGGAAAGAGGAATCATAATACTCCTCTGTGGAGCTAATGTAAATTAATTAACTTTAGCTAAATAAGTTTCCACCTATGAACTTTTGCAGTCCATCATTCTCCCCGTCTCAGCCCATCCCATCTGTCATATAAAGACAGTACATCACGAACTTTTGTAAGGGTTACGGAAATATATGGGGCCCTTTGCACACTTAAAATACTGAACATTTAAAACATTCTGTATAAATCCAGGTACATGGTATAACAATTCTGCTCTGTTGATATGGAAAGAGAATGTAAATTGAGGGTGTTTATGCAAACTTCTGTTTCTCTGCTTAATATTTGCTAGAGTAATGCAGATGCAGAGCAGAATAAGCAATATTCTGAGCAGTGACCCCATACAGGAAACTCTGAGAATGGTGGTTTCAGAGACAGAGAGATGCGTGCCTCCCTCTTTTACATGCTTTTTAAAGTGTGACAAATTCTGGAAGCCTGTCGCTGTGCCAGAGGCAGGAGGAGCCAGCAGGGTGTGTCATCTAAATGGCAGCAGTAAGGCTGGGCAAACACCATAATAATCGGGGACATTGAGATCCCAGGACAGTGGGTGCCATTGTTTCTGAGATGATATACTGGTCTCAGAGCACATGTAAATAAGTAAGTTAGGCCTCTCGTCTCCAGAGCGCACAGAGGAACAGATTATAAATCCAAGGGACAGGGAGCAGAGCTAAGTAGTATTTATAATTTTAGAGACTTTTATACTGCCCTTGATCATTAATTCCACAGCATTTAATTATTAAACCTAAACACAATACACTGGCCATAAATCCAGATTGTGCAGCCAAAAACATAAGGATGCTGAACAGAAGAAACTGGAAGACTCTGGTCAACTCTCCCATTTTTCTTTCAATTATAAGGTGCTTCTTACTAGTTTTAACAAGACAGACTAGATTAGTGCAGGGTAAAGGAGGCATTTTACAAGTTTGTAGTAGAGAATTTATGCTTGAGCTCTGGAGCTGTAATAGCAAGTTTTTTAAATAATAATAATAATAATAATAATAATAATAATAATAATAATAATGTTTGTGGTAGATTTTGAGATGTTATTTTATAAATTGACACAATAGGACAACCTGGCTTCATCTAAAATAAATTGGCCTCTCCCCCTCCCCACCACACATTAAATTTGCACATTTGTTCAAGGTGGAGAACAATGCAGCCTTAGTGGAGAAAATGAGAAAACTTCAGCAGGAGAATGAAGAATTAAAAGCCCGGATGGACAAACACATGGAGCTTTCCAGGTAACTCTAAAATACTTGTTTGAGTTGCTCTTGTAGTTTAACAGCTGCCATAGTTCTGTTTGGGGAGGTGGATTTAGAAAGTAGAGAACTCAAGTGAAATTGTATATACTGCAAATTACCTCAAGCCTATTGCAGGTGGGGCGTGCCTGCAGTAAAGGGAACAAAAGCACAGTCCACACAGCATTTGAATGTGGACTTACCTAGTTAGCACAATTTCTTAATAGTTTCAGAGGGGCTTGCCTAAGAACAGTTTTCAAGAGATTCTGCTTGATTACTTAATGAACAAACAGCTTTGGAGAGCCACTGCATAGAGAATTAGTACTACTTGGTCAATGGCTGAGGTTCTGTGTCCCTGCAGAAGAGAAAGCAGCCTCCTTAAGCTCTTTATATTTAAACTATGCTGGATTTGTGAAAGTACTTGCTCAGACTGCTTATGTTTGGAGTTAGACTATTAGTCCTTGGTGGTAACTTTTTCTGAATCGTGGAAGAGTTTAGCTTTTAAAAAGGAGGATCAGATAACTACTCTTTCCCCTTTTGCTGTTTCTTGTGCCTTCAAGAAGTTTGCTCTCCACTCCTTACAGCAGGAAGCTCAGTCCCTACTGTTAAATCCTATGCGAGGAAAGTGGCTTGGCTTTGCCCTTTTGTAGGATTACGGGGCTGCCATCTCTTAAGGGCAAGGATGTAGAGCAGGCAAGCTCTGCAGTTTGTTACTCCAGTCCCTGTCCACAGAGTTTCCTTGCACCACAAGCAGCTGACTGGCAAAGCACAATATGGTTACGTGATCATTCCCCCTCTAGCTCGAGGTTGAGTGCTGACAGGACTGGAGCCACAACAAAACCACTAAGGAGGAAGCAAGTTACCGTATTTTTCGCCCTATAAGACACACTTTTCCCCCTCCAAAAATGAAGGGAAATGTGTGTGCATCCTATGGGGCGAATGCAGGCTTTCGCTGAAGCTTGGAGAGCGAGAGGGGTCGGTGCGCACCGGCCCCTCTCACTCTCCAGGCTTCAGGAAGACATCCTCAGCCTAGGCAGCCCTGCGGGAGTTCCCGCAGGGCTGTCTAGGCTGCGGATAGCAGCCTGCTTCCCGGAGCGCAAGGCGCGCTGAAACCAGAGCGCCGGGCGCTTCGGGAACACATCCGCAGCCTAGGCAGCCTTGCGGGAGTTCCCGCAGGGCTGTCTAGGCTGCGGATAGCAGCCTGCCGCCCGGTGCAAGGGACGCCATGAAGCAGAGCATGCCGAGCAGACATCCGCAGCATGGGGAGCCCTGCAGGAGTTCCCCGCAGGGCTCCCCTCGCTGCGGATAGCAGCCTGGCGCGAGAGGCGCCCTGAAGCAGAGCAGCCCTCACGCCGGGCAGACATCTGCAGCGTGGGGAGCCCTGCAGGAGTTCCCCGCAGGGCTCCCCACGCTGCAGATAGCAGCCTTCCGCCTGGCGCGAGAGGCGCCCTGAAGCAGAGCGCCCCTCATGCCGGGCAGGCATGGAGGCGCAGCGCCGCCATCCCGCTGTTCCTCGACCTGGTTCGGTTTCCCCGACCTGGTTTTGGGGGGGAAATAAAGGATTCCCCCCCCTTTATTCCCCCCCCCCCAAAAAAAACTAGGTGCGTCCTATGGGACAAAAAATACGGTACCTGCACACACGAGTGAACTCTCAGGTGTGCAGAAATACAAAACGTAAACCAAAGAGAGCAAAAAGCAGCCTCCAAACAGCCCAGGGAAACTGCCCTTAAGAACCACAGAATTCTAATTGTTGGATGGGAGAAAAAACAACATCAGGAGAGTTGTGCTGCAATCCTCATCACCACCAATCATTGGCTATGTTGGCTGGGACTGGTGGGAGATTAAATTCAGCAACCATGTCTGTTAACTCTGGGGAAGGCTGTAGCTACCTGAAATCCTGAACAGAAACACCTTTGGGGAAAGAGGGTGCACTTGCAGCGTATTGTTGCTAGTCCAACCTAGACAGTAACCGTCTGCTTTCTCTCTCTCTCTCATAACAGGCAACTTTCCACCGAACAAGCAGTTTTGCAAGAGTCTCTGGAGAAAGAATCAAAGGTAAATAAGCGCTTGTCAATGGAAAATGAAGAACTTCTGTGGAAGCTACACAATGGAGACCTGTGCAGCCCAAGAAAACTGTCCCCCAGTACTCCACCAATGCCTTTTCAGTCGCCAAGGAATTCAGGCTCCTTCTCCAGCCCAACAGTGTCGCCTAGATGACACCACTGAACGAAGAGACACTCTCCATACAGGCATTTCATTTTTGGTCTGCAGAACTAAAAAACATGGATCGAGGGAGCAAAGAGCTATATTAGCTGCGCGTGATTGAAATATAACTGGAAATGACTGCCATGAGAAATGGCTGTAACGTAATGGGAGTTCATGGCTAGAACTCGAAACAGTGCATCTCCTTATTAAAGAATACAAAAAGACTTCAGTGATAACTTCTCTGAACATTGTTGCACAAAGCACTTAAAAGAGCAAGGAAAGTCTTGTTCGGTTTTTTGCCTTTTTTCACCTAACTCTAGGGAGAAAAAAAATATGCTCAGGGGCTTATAAATAAAAGATCACAACCTTTAATACGTTCCTTATTATAGACACCTTGAGACGCCGAGTGTGGCATGAGTGAATTGGGTGTATCACACGGTGAGTGTGTTATGTGTGTGTGATGCAGCCACCTTTGCTATGTATATTATAAAGGACGAAAGCTGAAGAATAAAGTGACATGTACTTCATAAATAAAATATTGCCATTATGCATGTTTCATCATAGATTTTTCCCTTTTCTGGGACTAAGGAAAAGCTGCCGCTTGTGCTCTACGTTTTTCCTTATCTCTCTGCTTCAGTTTAGTCAAAGGATGAGATTTTTATTTGATTTTTGTCATTGTCTGCCTACTTGCATAGTGGAATTTACGACGAGACCGATAACCTCTCATACCACAAAATACCATACAAAATACCATTCAAAATATTTTTAAGCTTCCCCTAGGTAACTATATAAGAACGGGGTTTCTTTTCTCACCTAGTTAAATGTTCTTCCCACTCCTTTTTTTAGATATCTGGTGGTAGATAGTTCAGACATGCAGCCCTTTCCAGGGTGACAACAGCTGTGGAGAATAATGGTCTGATTTGACTTGAGATCACAGGATTTCACACTAAAGGAAATATATATATATATATATATATATATATATATATATATATATATATATATATATTTTCAGATGCTATTATTAGGATAGAACAGTAGGATTGGTTGTGTTCACATAATGTACTAAGCCAAACAGCAAATGTGCAGGCTCCCAGAGAGGAGCTGAATAGCTAGAAGCTCCTCCCTAAGAGCCCACATGTTCATTCAGTTTTGCCTAGCCAAGGGTTTGGCTTAGCATGTTGTATGAACACAGCCATTGTGTACAGCTGCCAGTAGCACTTCCTTGCATTGTGAAGAACAAACATCCCAAACTGATAACTTGTTGATGTGCACTTTAACCAACTGGCTGCAAGACTCTGCATTCCCCCATTTCATTTAGCATAAGATTTTCAGGAATCAGAAAAAACAAAAACTGATTATTTTGCTGACATGATAGGTTGAAGATGTCTGTGTCATAGGCAACATTCAGTGCTGCATTACAAATCTGAAGATGACTCACTGCATGTCCGCTCCTGTTAATGACCTGTTCAACATGTATTCTTGTATGTACAAACGCATTTTTTATTATGGTTAAACACTATCTCTGCTATCAGATCTAGATGGGACTGTTAAGTGCTATGGCTTGGTTATGTAGTCATCACTCACACATCCAAGACGCACTGGTACCGTCATTGCTGTTGAATAATCAACTTGTTAATCAAAGCCTGATGAAATCATAGGGTTCTAGCTGATATGACAGTTGTACAAGTGAGAGACTCCCACTTTTGCAACTGGGCTTGCCCATCCTCTCCTTTCCACTGCTGCCCCCCAGTACCCTCAATCTGCTTGAGGGTTGGAGGCACTCTGGAGCAGATTTTCTGGGGGCACAGAGGGATGCAGGGTACAGGAGTGGAAAGGGAAGGCATGTTGCACAAGTGAAGACTGACCCACGCATGCAATGACAGCATTGGATTCAACCCATAGTGGTTTGTAGCAAATATGTTGACAATTTGAGAGCTAGGTCTTGAGATATCCTTGTCCCCTTCCATAAAACTGAAGGAGCACTGGGAAAAACGTTAATAAACTTTAGGGTGCATAAACATTGGCTTCAACAGCAGAAGGTTTTAGTTATTACTGACTGAAATATTACTCTGTAATATGAAAAATTCAAGGATGAATTATTTTAATTTTACATTGTGTAAAGTGTGCCTCCCCTGTGAAGCATTTTGCCTGCCCAAACCCATTTATGGCACTGTTATATAGCTAGAGATATCAGCACTTCTAAATTAACTGTTGTTCAGAGATTGATTTATATAACTATGAAAATCCGCTATAGGCTGAAACTTGGCTTAAAAATATGACTTGGAGCAATTTATTTCTTTGGCAAGGTCATATTTGATTATATGTACTTGAGTGTTGAAAATTAAAATAAATTTTTTTTACTGGTTCAAGACTCTTGCCTGTTTAGACATAAAAGCAAAAATACTGAGGCTAAAGAGATAATTTTACAGTTATAAGCATAACATCCACATTCTGAGCCATTTATACAGAAGAGGCTTCTGTTTTAGATGACCTTGCACACAGTAATAATAAGATTGAATAAGCTGCCACAGGAAGTGGTGTTTTGTCGAATCATCCAGCATTATGTATTGCTCAAAACTTACAGCTGCATTAGAGGATGAAACTTAATTTATTAAAAGATGTTGTTTTTGTTTCCCTTCTACAGAGGCTGGATGAGTGCTTAATTCTAAATGCAGTTACCAATAGAAATGATTTGAATTCAATTTGAATTCTACACTTGCTTAGAATTCTTTTAGTGCTTGGTGTGATCAGCAAAAGACCTTCACACTGAACACTAAAACTGGATCCTTCTACTATGTAAACAGCTGAGTAACATGCAGTAAGTCATGTCCCCTATACAGTGGTACCTCGGGTTACATACGCTTCAGGTTACAGACTCCGCTAACCCAGAAATAGTACTTCGGGTTAAGAACTTTGCTTCAGGATGAGAACAGAAATCGTGCTCCAGCGGCGCAGCAGCAGCAGGAGGCCCCATTAGCTAATGTGGTGCTTCAGGTTAACAGTTTCAGGTTAAGAACGGACCTCCGGAACTCCGAAATTAAGTACTTAACCCGAGGTACTACTGTATAAATATAAGAAAACTACTTTTAATATTAAATCTACAAATGCTTAAAACTTGCAGAGTATTTTATTTGTTTGATACGTATTTTACAAATGACAACAACATCAACCATTCAGGCTGCAGCTGTCTATTATACCTAAAGATGGCATATTAAAACACATATATTGTACTGCAATTTCTACAAAACTTACAATGACTAATTCTGCAGGGGGAATAAATTTTACAGAGCAAACTAAGCATTACATTCCAAGCTACCAGGAGACATGTGCATCTATGTTACAAGTGATATTTATTTACTTTTCATGTGTGCAAATTAAAGCGCAAGGCTAATTTTAACGTTAACTTAGCTAGCTTTTATCTCCTAATGACAAAAGAATATTGTGAGATTATGGCTTTGAAATGTATATTTCCTAAAAAGTGACTTGAGTTATATTTAATGCTTAGCATTTATATAGTGCTTTAGTGTTCAGAATGTGATGGAGACTTATTTTAGCACCCTTTTGCAACCAACCCTGTGTGGTAATTCAGTGTTTCCATAATGAAGATAGGATGGTCATTTATCTAAGGCAACACTGGGTGATGGATATTCTAGTTCCTGGTTCGGCTTCTAAGCCCTTGTGCTACACTTGCACAATAACCCTCATTTACAACCACATGCTTGCATTTGTGTTGCTCTAAAGTAAGAATGAATTATATTAAGATTTGTTTCCACTTATCTCAAGTTCTGAAGGCAAAGCTTGCCAGAAGCAGTCCAGCAATACATTTCCTGTTCCGTCTTGTCCGAGAGCTCAATATGTCAGATGAGTTCAACATAGGCAGCTACTGTGGTCTGTCCTCGAAGGTTCTGAGCTATACAAATATAGTTTCCACCATCAATGGTCTCAAAATCTTCAACGGTAATAAGGCTCTCGGAAATTCTCGTGGTGTGACCAATTCCTCTGTCGATCAGCCTCCAAGAGTCTTGGATAACCACAGGCCTTTCATACTAATGATTGGAAAACACTTAACATGAGATAGTCATCGGAAGCATTTCTGTAAACACAGTACTTAATTTTATTAACAGTAGTTTACTTGCTAGCGTAGGAGTTTTAATCTGAATAGCAGAGCTATTGCAGAAGATGCAGAGGCTGCTGGTTTTGCAATAAGAATCCCAGCTGTTCCCATACAATGAAAGATGTGTTTGCTGCTTCTAGGGCTGTCTTGTTTGTTTCTGCCCTTTTAATCTGAAGGGGAAACATGACCATTTAAGGCTGGCCTCTCTTTGTATTCATGCCAGATGAAGATTATTTACTGGGGAATTTTAGCACCTATATGTGACATGCCAGATCCTAGCTAGGCACGTTTAACTGGAAGTAAGGCCAACAGAGTGTGGCAGCAGATTACAGCCTTAATACAACATCCTCCATACTTCCTTAATTGTATTTTGTCTAGTTTAAACACCTTTGGGAAAACTGGTCCTATGATTTCCTTTCAGTTCAGGTACTTGGTATATAGTCGAGTCTGAGACTCACCAGTGTAAGGTGATCAAGGATGTAAAGATTTAAGTCTTTTAAATACCATCTTTGAAAAGTTAATTGAATCCATGCAGTGGGTGGAACTTCAGACATTTGGTATGTAGTCCTGCCATCTGTTTTGTCAAGACTTAAAGTGGTTTTAGTGGGATTTATGCATGAGAGATCATGGGGCAGAACTGTGCCACTTCAGACATAGTTGTGGTAAAAATATTCAAAATATCCAAGCACCATATTGCAAAGGCACAACTGACTCTACCACCTCTCAGAACCAGAAAGAGGCTTTGGAACAAATTGCATTTTATCCTAATGCCCACTATCACCACACAAAATAAAGGGAATGTCCACAAATCAATGTTATTGTGTTACTAATCAATTTTAGTAGCCACATATTGCTAAACTGATGGCATGGGTTGTGCTTTGAGACAGGATGAGAGTTTGTGTTGCTGTAATAACTGCGTACACCAGCAGCTTCACAATCATATTAATCTGTGAATTTACAATAATATATTGAAAAATAAAAGGAAACTCGAAAGGGTCAATTACTGTTCTACAGAACAGTAGGTGAATATAACTTGATTTTCTAAAATCTAGTGGTGAAGAATCAAAGTGCAGAAGGGAAATAACCCTCAAAATTTTATCAGGATGTCCTAGTAGAAAAATGTTGTGATAGATTGTAATGATAAGCGTGTTCTGTAAAGCATATTCCTTATCTACTCATGTAAAAGGCAAAGGGACCCCTGACAGTTAGGTCCAGTCGCAGATGACTCAGGGGTTGCAGTGCTCATCTTGCTTTATTGGCCGAGGGAGCCGACGTTTGTCCGCAGACAGTTTTTCTGGTTCATGTGGCCAGCATGACTAAGCCACTTCTGGCGAACCAGAGCAGCGCATAGAAACACAATTTACCTTCCCGTTGGAGCGGTACCTATTTATCTACTTGCACTTGGATGTGCTTTCAAACTGCTAGGTTGGCAGGAGCTGGGACCAAGCAACAGGAGCTCACCTCATTGCGGGGATTTTAACCGCCAACCTTCCAATCAGCAAGCCCTAGGCTCTGCGGTTTAGACCACAGCGCCACCCACGTCCCCTTGTGTCTACTCATGTAGATAACTTTATAGTAGTCCTTTTGTTAGGCTTTTGGGGCACAGACATCCAAAATATGGATGGCCAATTTTGGGCCAAATCAGGCCTTTGTGTATAATCTTTCCAAGCTAAAAGTGGCAGGGGGAAAAAAACAGATTACCAGTCAACATAACCCTCTGCCTGCATCGTTCTCAAGACTTCAGCAACTTTGTAGTGAATAAGCTTTGTTTTTATGCCTTCCAAAATTTCATGCTATTCATGTCATTTTCTACTTTGGTTTGTTTTTTTAGAGAAATAAGAAAACAAGCAGCAGTTTACCTTTTGCCCTGGATATATCCAATTAAACTCCACTTCTACATCTGGCTCCCCCAAAACTGTGCATAGAACACTGATATCATCACCACCTTCTGCTGTACTAGATGATGCTTTGATTGTAGTTGAAGGCGGGCCACTAGGGACTGGTTCAAAGAGATGGGTGAGAGACAATAAAAAGTGATTCCACATTTTTAATAGCCTACCGGGTTGCAGATGGACCAGCTTGACTTGTAGAAATCAGCAAGTGAAAATTCCACAACATCGAAACCAAGATCACCAGCTGCTAATAGTTGCATTCAAGTTACTGTCAACAACATTTACGCAGGGAGTAGAAAAAAATATTGACAATTTAAAATTCTACTCAAAATCAATTTTTAATTCATTATTGCTCAACCCCACCCAACAGACACACAACTCTCTTGTAATTTGCTCACAAATTAGCTGCAACTGCTGTTTGGGGGCAAAATTATTTGTTGGTGCAGATATATTACTGTAGTATTCTAAGGCTTCCCTTGGTTTTAAGTTTTCTTTAACATAGCTTGTGGAAAATGTAGGTATTGCGTAAAGATAACAGAGAACTGCTATCTTCCGCCTCAGTTTCAAAACAGATATACACTCGAGGTTTGGAAAGTTTCACTATGCTGATAATTTTACTTGGCTGACTTCAGAAAACACATTTGAATGTGTTTTGCTTGTGGTGAAGTAGCCTGAGTAGTTCAGTATAAACCTGAGTACCTAGGTAGTCCACCATAAGGTAAAGCAAAGGTAAAGGACCCCTGGATGGTTAAAAGTCCAGTCAAAGGTGACTATGGGGTTGTGGTGCTCATCTCGCTTTCAGGCCAAGCGAGCCAGCATTTGTCCACAGACAGCTTTCTGGGTCATGTGGCCAGCATTGATGAAATTGCTTCTGGTGCACCGTGATGGAAACCAGCGCCATTTACCTTCCCGCTGCAGTGGTACCTATTTATCTACTTGCACTGGCATGCTTTCAAACTGCTAGGTTGGCAGAAGACCACAGCGCCACCCACATCACCATAAACACAGATCACCACTGTGTTAACTTGTGTGGGAAATTACTCAGGGCCAGTTTAAAGCACTGCGAGAGTGTACAGTAGAACTTGCTTTGATGTTAGCCTGAGTCATTCGGTTAGTTTTTTTACCTTCCACATAAAGCAGCTGGTACTTGATGGAAATCTGAGGTGCTCCCCACGATTCTGCTCTGCAGTAAACCACTCCCTTGTGATCAGATGTTGGATGCTTATAGATAAAACCCTTCTTCACGTCATAAATAATGTTGATTCCATCCACTTGGATTTCTTCGGCTGGGAACTCCTGGTGCAATGAGACTTTCACTGATGGGCTGGTCACTCGGCAAGGAACTACCGCTGGCTTATCTGGGTTGAGGTAGACAACTTCAAAATAACTGGCAGAAGGAACGAAGAGCTCCCCTTTATCTGTAGGAAGAAGCAAGGCAATGGATATTAATCACGCACCAGTCATTACCATTTTAACCAGCACCATAGCAAAAACATCAATAATGGGAGAAATGGTTTATTAGCAGAAATCTGATTTTTACCAACAATAACATTACCTTTAAGAGTAGTTTTCTAAAAGAAAATGAATGAACTAATTTAAATATATAATGGCTTCAATGCATCTCTAATTTGCATGTCCCCTGTAAACAAATGCCCAATCTATCTCAGGGGTAAACAAACCACTCTTGGGAGACTAGTGAGCCTTGTGAAACACACACCCCAAAGTCACATGAAGACTGGCATACATGAAAAGTGGATAACAAGTTATCCAAGCCTGACCTAGTGAGAGAGGCAACCATAGTACCTCTGCAAGAATTACATTTTCAGTTGTGATTTCAAATACTTAGCAATTGAATTTAAACACTAAGCCCCAAATCACTAAGCCTTTATTGAATGTGGCCATGTGCTCAGCAGGGCCTCTCAGACTGCAAATGCAGCCTCCATAACACACTGCATGCAGTTTTAAAAGAATCCTAACAGCATATTTGGATCTTCCAGCATAAGTCTCAGAATGGTGACTGCATTTCTGAATTTTTAAAATAACCAGATCTTTTCAAACTGAGCTGTTGTACTGACTTCACCACCTAGAATCCTCTACTTCTGATCAGAATCTGTACTGGTAAAAGGTAAAGGACCCCTGGACGGTTAAGTCTATGGGGTGTGGCGCTCATTTCTGCTTTCAGGCCGAGGGAGCTGGCGTCTGTCCGCAGACTGCTTTTCCAGGTCATATGGTCAACATGAATAAACCACTTCTGGTGCAGCGGGACACTATGATGAGTGCCAGAGTGCACGGAAATGCTGTTTACCTTCCCACTGCTGTGGTACCTATTTATCCACTTGCACTGGCATGCTTTTAAACTGCTAGGTTGGCAGGAGCTTTGACAGAGCAACGGGAGATCACTCCATCCCGCAGATTCGAATTGCCATTCTTGTGATCAGCAAGCCCAAGAGGCTCAGTGGTTTAGACCGCAGCACCACCCACGGCCCCATATCTGTACCAATCATGATTTGTAGACCTGGTATCCTAGTTCAATCACCGCTCTTTACGCAGTGCATTTTCACCTCACATTATTGTTCCTTATCTTGCTTATTCATTAGGGACACCTACCCCCCAACCTGGTACCTGTCAGATGTCTCATCAGCTCCAAGCAGCACATCCAGTGGTGAGGAAATTAGTCAAAAACTTACAGCTTGAGGAAGGCTGCATTAAGGGATGATGTGCATGCAGTGACTTTTTAACTTCATCCACCACTGCACACCTTAAATAACCATAATGTGGCTGACTGTAAATTTTCTCTACAAAACAGACAGCAGGCACTAATTAGCCATTCCTCTTTTTTAACTTGCTTTGATCTCCAATAAAATATTTTCAGTGTAAACAAGCTTAAATAAGATAACGTATCACTAAAAGACGATGACTGATTGCATAAGCAAACCCAAATACAGCAGTGCTAAAAAATGAACTGCTTTGAAAAATGAGCATGTAACTAATGAGCACAAAAGAGGGTATAATCTGCACTATCAGAAACACTTGCTGCCCACTCGATACAGGGATACTGTGAAGTGCAAAGATGAAAAAAAAGATAGCATTAAGGAAGGACCTTTCTACCTCTGGAAGCAATGAGCCATTCCATTACCTGCAAAAAAGATGTATGTTGAGCCCGTTTTGGTCTCATCCTTCTTGCAATTGTAGCCACTGCATTGCAGGAGCCAGCAGCTGTATTGACCAGTGTCTGCTGCAGTGGCATTTGCCAGAATCAGCTGCCCATATCTGTCATGTTGCCTGATGCTAGCAAGGACAAAGAGAAAGCACAAAGTCAAAGGTTATGGAGGACCATTTCAGTCCAAGAACTGCATTAGTTCATGGCAAAGTTTATTGGGGCAACATGCTAGTGGCGGGTTCACATGACACGCCAAGTGAAGGTTTATAAATCAAGGTCTGGTTAACCATAGTTCAGAATGATGGTCTGAACTCGGCCCTAATGGCCTAATGGCGCCAGTGACAGGGATCTTCTACCCGCTGTGCAAAAGGTGCACTAGGAGCAAGAGCCACCACCAAGGCTGCAGCAAGGGGAAGTGGAGATGGGGACTTGGAGCCCATGTTCCTTCTCTTCAAGATATCAGCAACCAGTGTTAGAAACTGAGATATGAAAGCCAGGAGCAAAATGGCACCTTAAACCTAGGTTATGGGCGCAACAATGGAATGTCTAGGCACACTTTTTTTATAACAAGAAACTGAAAATGAATGAACTGCAGCTAAAATCTTATACAGGTAGGTAGCTGTGTTGGTCTGCTGTAGTCAAAACAAAATAAAAAAATTCCTTCCAGTAGCACCTTAGAGACCAACTAGGTTGGTCAGATACAAACTTCAGATACAAACTTAGTTGCTATCTAAGGTGCTACTGGAAGGAATTTTTTTATTTTGTTTCGACTAAAATCTTATGTTCAATTTTCACATGGTCTAGTCCTCATTTGAAGACTGCAAAAAACAAAGCCATACTTCCCCTGCCCGCCCCCTTAATATTCTTATGAGGGTCCCTTCTCCAGTCCTCAGAAAGTAGCTAGAAGTCGGGAGGCAGAAAAACGTCCTCCTTTCGTTCCAGCAGTGGAAGTTTTAATCTGAAATCTTAGGCGCAGTACTGCTCTCAGGGCTCAGAAACTGCTCGCATTAATGAAATTCCCTGTCGCAAAATGCGCCGAGAACAATGGGAGTTTTGAATGCTGGCAGCAACAGAGGGAATTGACACAGGCCAACCTCTGCTGCTGGACTTCAATATACTGTACAAAACACCCAGGCAAGGATTTTGGAGAATTCCAACAGAAACAGAAATGGTAGCAGAAACTGCCATTGTTCACTTATTCATCCCATGTCCAGAACTGAAATCAATCTAGCAAATACAATCAGTACAGTGGTACCTCAGGTTACAGATGCTTCAGGTTACAGACGCTTCAGGTTACAGACTCCGCTAACCCAGAAATAGTACCTCGGGTTAAGAACTTTGCTTCAGGATGAGAACAGAAATCGCACGATGGTGGCGCGGCGGCAGCGGGAGGCCCCATTAGCTAAAGTGGTACCTCAGGTTAAGAACAGTTTCAGGTTAAGAAAGCACCTCCAGAACAAATTAAGTTCTTAACCCGAGGTATCACTGTATATTCACTGTTGGTATTGCTTTTGGCCCATACATGAAATAATTACTACCCGCCTCCCGTGTCATATGTATTGCATTTTCTTTGCACTGAAATGAATGGGATGGAATAACATAATGACAAAGTAATGACATAATTTAAGGACCAAGCACACTTACTCATCATGTGTGGTAAAGAGAATGAGACACAGCACCGCAGATGCTCCTAATTAAATGTCACTGGTTAATACTGTTGATGATATTGATTTATGGGATCAAAACCAGTTAGAAACTCAGATATATAAACCAGATGCCAAGTGCACCTTAAATCTTGGTTACAGCCACCACAATGGAATGGCTATTTTCCAGGGAGTTGGACCAATTTTACAATTCTACGATTCTACATTGTTTGACTGTAGCTTGCTCTTACAACAATTCACTTGTACCAGGATGCAAGAAGGAGAAACACACACACAGTGGTAATGGTACAAACGATGGACTAAGGCAGAGTTTTTAAACTGTGACCCAAAAATCTCCACATAGTTGTAACTGGACCCACGCCAGTAGCAAAACGTGTCTGGTGCCTGGCTAATTTCTAACACTGATCAAAACATAAATACTCTGCAAGTGTTTGCATGACCAAAGCAACAAATACCACCAGACAATTTATTTCTGTTTCTTGGCACTCGATATAAGAAAGCAAAGGCGATGTCAGTAAGATTGCACAGGGCAGCATTCAGTTTTTCATGTCCTCTTTTTCCAGGACACGTCCTCTTTTTCATGGGTAGAGTCGTCACAGAGATCCATTGCTAAAAGTAGAAGTCGGCAAATGTGTTCTCTCTTTTTTTCTCTTCAAAATATGGCAGCCCTATGACATATGCCCTGGGCACTATTAAAAAACCTATTATTATTATTATTATTATTATTATTATTATTATTATTATTGCTGCTGCTGCTGCTGCTATTTATCAAATGTCTATACTGCACTTTAACTGAGGATCACAGGGCAGTTTACAGTATAAAAACACAACCATGCACAACACAGTAACAAACAAAACCAACAATCTGCCCCTCAACACACATACACAATTTCAAAGGGTATATAGATGGTTTTATTAGCCAAAGGCTAATTGAGAGGGTGTGGTGCTTAGGGTGGCAGAGCGGTTAGATATGGTCATTTGAAGAGAAGAGGATCTCTTTCCCAGTTGTGACTCTATATATTGAGCACATAGGAAGAATAAAATGGGTAGGAATCCCTCAGCTGTTTACTTGTGAATCCTGCTTGGCTTCTTGCTTATCTTTGGACCTCATAGGAAGGGGCTTGGCTGGTAGCAGCCATGGGACGAATACTTTGCATGAGCCCCTTTTGGGGGAGCTAAGCAAAAAGTGAATAATGTGATTGTAGCTTAGGAATATATGCCTGCAGAAAAAATGGTAAGATATTCAATACTGTACTGAGTATCTCTAATACAGAGAAGCAGTTGTGCCTGAACAATTTTGACTCCCCCAGTTATCACAGTCTGCTAAATATCGTTAGAGCACCACTGAATGAGACAAATTAAGGTCAGAATTAATTAGCAAACCATACAGTTTGATTGGCTCAACTCTTTACACAATAAGCCATCCATCAAACCCTCTACATATAAGCCATCCAGCAATCAAAATAACCAAATAACTTTCCAAGGAAATCCATATTGTATCCCTAAGGAAGCTAAATAATTAGGACTTTGAAAGAAATCAATCTCTTCCAGAGTTTCCTTCCCACCCACATATGCACTGATTCAGTTCATGCAAAGCAAAGCTAGTTCTATTGCGGAAATGCCAACATTCTATTGTCCAAATCCCTACACAACCTGGGATATCTTTTTGAAATGTTGGTTCCCAGTAAGAACCCATTAAGTAGCACAAGATAAACTCGTATGTAGATGTATCAGTGCTGTACAAGAAAGCCTAGGTGTGTTTTTTAATTTTAGGCAAGCACTGCGCTAACACAGAGTTTGATGTTGGGTGAAACTTTAAAAAATCATAGAAATTTCAGCCCCACCCCTTTTTAAAGGCAAGTTTCAAGATGCTAGAAAGGCATGCTTGATGAAAGCAAAGAAGCCAAATGTACATGAAAAGTTTCGACAACTTCAAACCAGAGTTTCAGAGCCCCTCTGCATAGTTTGTTGTCTCTCCCACTGATTAGCAGAAGCATTAAGATATTATGGAAAATAAACAAGGAAATATACTTAATATGCACAATTTAGACACATTGCAGAATTCAGTTTTCTCACCTCAAAATTTAGATTACTGTGGTATAAAATTTCCATTTAAAAGCGAAGTATAAAAAAACCTCAGCCCTACTATAAGCACTCTATCAGCAGCTACCAGCTTCTTATATCTAAATTATGTGCAGCCTAATCCTATGCTTATTTACTTAGAAGTAGGGTCTCAGCAAGTTGATCGTTCTGAAACCAGTTCATTGGACTTCAGTGTTAATCTGAAAATGGTTCGAATTTCTGGTGCAAAGGGTTTGAACTGTAACAGTCCGAGAAGAAGAAACAGAATGGTATCTGAGTTGTTTGTTTGTTTGTATCCATCAACACAAACAGCCAGCTTCAATAGAGATCTTAGTTCCTTAGGTCATTAAAACAGCCTGCAACCCCCTGCTGATTAATCTGTTGTATCGGCAACTGTCTAGGATGCTAACTGTTTTCTGATTAGCCCGCTCTCCTCTTTAAATGACAGTAGCTCAATTCAGAACTTCTTGCGAGGCCAGCACAGGGCCAGATGGTCCCGCTGTGCTGGAATTATGGATATACTGTCTGCTTGGGACTTACTACCCTTCGCCCCTCCTTGAGAAGGCATGAGGTTGGGTGCAAGTCTCCCTTTCTGCAGCTCAGCAGCATGTATCCAGACACACATTTGTTCTTTTGCATGAGTGAGGTGTAGCCATACACAATGGAGAGTTAACCACCTATGAGTTCTTTCTCAAACATATACATTTCTGTCATTGGCTAAAACCATTGACTAAAGCTTGCTTCCTGGTAATGAATGCTTTGTAAGTCAAAAGCTTGCATGTTTACCAAGAAAGTTGGAATAATAAGAGATATCCCTTAATCTGTTTCCTATGCCCATGAAAATTGCCTTAATTGGTGATGCACTTAACTTATCAAAACATCATATGTACAGTAGATCCTGAAAAACAGGTCCACAAATTTCAGACACACCCCTTTCTTTCTCAACTTGAAGTATGTCGCTAGAGAAATGCAAAATGTGGCAATTGGCAGAAACTGCTCCAGTTGCAGTCCATGATACCTAATCTTCTAAAGACTGACTGACTGAATGAACAGAACATTAATAAGAAGAAGTAGCACTTATATGGAGAATAAAGATGGAGGAAACAAAATTGATCCTCAATATTGATAAAATATGCCATAAAGCAAATTCATATTACACGCTTACATATTCATTTGACTAATGTCACTATTTACAGGAAATGGGCACCAAATGACTAAAGATGCTGGCAAGTACAGCATCTGAATACCACTTTAGCAGTGGTTAGAAGTAGCACACATTGAAGCCGACCATTGGAATAATAGCTTTGCAGTTTAGACAGACAGATGTGAAAGAGGACATCCCAGAATAATGACCACATCCGCACCACACATGAAAAGCACTCTTGTACCACTTTAGCAGCCACGGCTTCCCTCCTAAGAATCCTGGGAACTGTAGCTTAAAGTGCTGTGAACTGTAGCTCTGTGAGGAGTAAACTACAATTCCCGGGATTCTTGAAGAAAGGCATGACTGTTAAAAGTGATAAAAATGTGTTTCTAATGGATTTGTGGATGTGACCAAAGACTCATAGTCACCACTTCAAACAAGCTGACAAATACCAATTTGAAAGGAGGGTAGCTGCAGTAACGTGGAGTTTGTAGGTTAACAGATCATATGCTTAAGGGCTAAACCGTGATGAACATATATTAATCACCCTATAGTTGAGTATCATCATGCATTTATGATTGTGAGGGCTACTCAGTTCTGCAAAGGCCAAGGGTAGATTCTAATGACTGGTTTGCAGGTTGAATATCACGTACGTGCAAGTAGCTACTGAAGTAAGAACACAAGGATAACTAAGGAAATAGAAGCCGACGAGTCAAGGGCAGTTTCCCATGACGGTCTATCTTGACTGAGATGAAGCCAAAACTACAAGGAGATGAAGGGTTTCACCCTCACAGACTCTGGGAGAAAAGGTACTATTACAAACAAGAGTGATGAAATTCTTGATACGGGAGCTTGGAGATTTCTTAGTGCTGAAAGAAGCAAACAGATCAGATATATTATTCATGTCATCAGTTCTTGCAGAAGAACTAGTAGTGATGTCAAATCAGCTTAATACGTCTTTGCAACAGCAAAATGCTGCCCAACACCCACAGCAAGCTCTGAATGACTTGGGAAACAGTGGCAAAGGCTTGCTTGCTTGCTTGCTAGCTAGCTATTTATTTATTTATTTATTTAATACCACTTTACAGCATGTTAAATCAGGGGTTGGCAAGGTTTACCTCGCCTGGGCCAGTTCACTCCGACAGAGATCGCTCCATAGGGTGGATTGCATCTGCGCAGACGTGACTTCCAACGCCTGCGTCGACACAACTTCCGGCGCCACGGAAGTGAGTCCCTGCTCTGCGCCGGTTTAGCACAGTGTGCAGGGACTCGCCGAGCAGGTGGCTCGGTTTAGGGGTGTCTCGTGGGCCGTTTAAACGACCCCCGTGGGCCACTTGTGGCCCATGGACCGCAGGTTGCTGACCCCTGTATTATATCAATAAATCAATAAAACAATCTGAAAAAGTCAAATATACAGTCAAAGCAACATAACAGAAAACTAAAATATTATCTTAAAGTATTTCAAAATAAAACATTACAAAGGTGGTCAACTACAGAATGCATATTTAACATAGTAGGGCTGGGTGAGTCTGCCCCCTAGGCCAGGTGGAAAAAGCCTTGCAGGGAGCGGCCTTCAGCACTCACAGCCGGGCGATGTTCCTCCAGCCCCATGAGGAGTCTCTCTTGTAGGGCTGGATGAGTATGGGCCCTGCTCCCTAGGTCAGGTGGAAAGGGCCTTGTAATGTGCGGCCTTCATGCCTCACAGCCAGGAAATACGTACACCATATGTACACCATCAGCATGGTAAGAGATGGTCATCCTAAGTGTTGCTTCTGGGTTTTTTTTTGGGGGGGGGAGACTGCCTTCTGTTCAGAGCACTTTTGTGGGAAAGATGAAATTGAAGGTGGAATCATTCATGATAAATGTAATGGTGATCTTGATGAGCGCCAATTAAAATCAAGTGTGGCATGCCAGCTTTGGTAAACCTGTTCAGGATCACAATAATATCCTTCTACCAGGTTCTTTGCCTAGTATAGATGGAACCAATTATTGTTATATTAATCATAATCAAGAACATTCTAAAGGCTGAAATATGAAAAGCCCAAAGTATCTGAAACTGTAGTCTCTCATGGTTCCAAATCATCCAAGTGAGACTTTCCCTAAACTATCTGCAAGGGCTGCAGCACCACCTGAATACTCTGTGCCCAGAGATCTGCATCTCATGAAGAAAATGACAGCATGATTTAGCTGAAAAAGCCACTGCAAGAGTAATTGCCTGTGCACCATGGTATAGCTAGTTACTGGTGGAAGCTTGAAGATACTCTTTCATTGTCTTTCTGTTCTTTGCTTTCAAAAAACAACGCACCTTGGGATTTCCCAGCTGGGATTTCCCCCAGCTGTATCCTGTCACAGACTGTTTGCCACACTTATGGACCTTCAGAATGTGCTGAACCAGCTGAAGGAAAGGTAGCAGCATATTACCAGCCTCCTCATGAGGTAGTATTTGCAGACTAGTTTTAACAAGTGGCTATGGGCCTTCATGAAAACCATGAGTCATCCTCAAGAATGCATCTGGCCAGCCAACCAGAAGAGCCTCTGAAGTGTACTTCCTGGAGGCAGTCAGCATCCAAAATCAGGTCCAGTCCTAGGATTGGGCAAACAGCAGTCCGTGTGGTCAGATGGTCCAGGGGTGAGGGAATCTGATAATCATGGGGTCAAGAGCAAGAATCAGCAAGATAGGGCCAGGAGTTACAAGCATTATTACCAGCAATTGACTGCTGCTGGAAGCTCTGCTTAAGAAGGCTGAAGCCAGATGGTTCTCATCAGTACCTTCACCTTGAAGGCTGGGACACTCCTTCTCCCCCTTCAGGCTGCTGTTCAGCAGGCGAAGCTGACTCCTGGCCCACAACAGCCCTGAGTGCAACAGCACTCTTCCTGCTCTTGATTCTCAGAAACTGCTGTTCAGAGGCATACTTCCTCCAATAGTGAAGGCAAAACATTGCATTATCCCCCATAAATTTGTCTAATCCTTTTTTAAAGCCATCTGAGTTGGTGGCCATCACCTCACGTGGGAGCAGATTCCATCTTGTATGAGAAAATTCACCCACCTGGTTGGATTGCAAAGCTATTCTTTCAGAACTTCAGCATGTACCGCTACTTGCAACCATAACTGAGAACATGGTACTCAACCATAACTGAGAACGTGGTACTTCATACTTGGTTGTGTCTTCAGTTGTTTGGTGAATATGTCCTGTTATATAATAGCAACATGAACTACATGCTTACAGTCCTATTAAATGTTTACGGGCTTGCAATGGTCAGCTCTTTGGCATTTTATACGTTTGTTGGGCTCAGTTTCCTCTCCTCCATCTTTATTTTTCACTTACTATGTTGCTTTAGGCACATCAGTGGAAGAGCAGGGAAGTGCTATAAGCATTACTCACTTTGCCTCAGTCATCGCCTTTTCATTTATGGCACTTGAAATCAAAGGATATACATTAATATGTGATTCACAGCTATGAAACTACATGCTCCCTTCTACAATAAAAATTCACTATGTCTTACACAGATTTAATTTTGCATTAAATTGTGGAGGTATTGAAGAGACATTGGTGATGCAACTTTCCTCATGCTAGAAATGTATTATTGTACGCCACCCCAATCTCTGAGCCGTGCAAGATTACAGGGGTTCTAGCTGCTTACCCAGAGTTTAGTTTCCTTGGAACGAGGGAGAGCATACCCTGTATATGCAACTTGAGCCTATGATGGAGGGGCTCGCTCACAGCTGGGGGTGGGGGTGGGCCTCCTCTTACTGTGGCTGGCCCAGACAGATGCTTATTTGGCAAGGAGAAGCTGGAAAACCTGGAAAATGATCCTCCTTCCCCTTTCTCCATTTTTGGAACTGTGTGCGACAGAGAAATCCTGGTGAAATCCTCTCCAAGCAAAGTTGAAAAGGGGAAGTGTTGTTGCTTTCTTCTTCTTTGGCTTCCTTCAATGTCTCAGAGATCAATTAAAAGGGGTGAAGAGATCAGAACACCACTTCCTTCCCTTTTTGGGAACAGATGCACTTTGGCGTATTGCTTGCTTATGTATTTGTGTTCTCTCTCTCTCTCTCTCTCTCTCTGTGTGTGTGTGTGTGTGTGTTTGGATCTAAAGGAAAACATACATGTTTACATCATATGAATACACAAAAAGGGCACTGCTGCATACAATCAGCTACAAAAACTGAGTCCTCTTTATACCGAAAATGAAATACCTGCAATGAAAGAAATGTGATGCTGACATACGAAGCACTTTGTATTTATCCCTTCCTGTAATTTGGAAGGAAAATGTAGCCAATCCACTTTAAATTATTTAACTGCAATGGTTCAGCCGTCAAATTTTTTTTAAGGAAACTTGTGGACTATTTATTCTTTTATTTTATTATTTAGAGCCTTAAACTGCAAGCATTTACTACTCAGAAGTAAGTCCCATTGAGTTTGATAGGACTTACTCTTTATTATGTGCCTGATCATTATCAGTTTCTTCTACTACCACTACTACTACTACTATTAATAAATAATAATAATAATAATAATAATAATAATAATAATAATATAATATCATACAGTCATAATACTTCTTAGAATTCCTCAAATGACCTATTACTCTCTGAGGAGATCTACTTAAGGTTGAATGAAAGCCAGATACATACAAAGACAATTTTACTATTTTGGAAATATTATTTCTTCTCCAGCCTCTTTCAAACTATGTTCTATGTCCTTCATGAACAAATGTGTTAAGTTGTGTGTGTACGCAAACACATGTGGGGGGGGGGTGACAAACTGAGTCTTTGCCCTGGGTGACAGAAAGCCTGCTTATAACAACAACCCATACCTTGTTGTTGTTTAGTTGTGTCTGGCTCTTTGTGACCCCTTGGACCAGAACACGCCAGGCACTCCTGTCTTCAACCCATACCTAGGGCTATTATAGCCCTTGAACAGTGGGATATTCTGTTAAGATTCCACCCCACCCCCAAACTCACAATAGTATTATGGTGTAAGTTTGGCAGGCCAGATTCTACTTCATCATGTACATGGAATGTCCTCTTGAGTTGGAAAGTACACAGGGGTGCAGAGAGAGAAAAGGAGCAGCGGTGTCAGAGGGAAGTACCAGAAATAAACACGGAGATAATTACAATGATGCTTAGATGTATGCAAAGTAATTACAGTGACCATGCACAGTGTAACGTAGACAAAGATCCTGGCATTTGTAAGTTAATAAAAACATACAGGATATCTAGTTCACAATTATAACTTTGTTAGCATTTATGATGCCACAGAACTTTTTGCTGCAGCAGACTAACATGGTTACTAACATGGGGAAACCCAGCCAGATGGGTGGTGTATAAATAAATAAATAATAATTATTATTATTATTTACTCCTCCTCCTCCAATAGTTCCCTGAGGAGAGGGATTGATTGTTAAACCACTCTGGAAACTGTAGCTCTGGGAGGGGAATAGGGGTTTCCTTACAAATCTCAGCACCCTTAGAAAACTACATTTCAAAGTTCAGTACAGTATTTTAAATGGGTAGCCAGATGCTGAGACTACTGAAGTACTGAAAAAACACTACAGAGTCCTCATTTCAAATTTACCATATCCTTTCAGGACATCACGCCTTGGAAAAAAAGGTCTTCGTTTGTCAAAGTACCTCGCTTACTTTTACAGTCAGGCATTTTGGCATTTCGGTCTAATACTACACAAACACATTAAAAGTACAGTCAGTTCTGCCTTTACATAATTATTTATTAACTCCCTCTGGTCAAGGCAATGTGACAATAAAATTTCTGGTGAAATCTGCCATCTAGTGGTCAGATATGCTGTGGCTCAGTTAACTGCATAATAAAACAAATTCCTTCCAGTAGCACCTTAAAGACCAACTAAGTCAGTTCTTGGTATGAGCTTTCGTGTGCATGCACACTTCTTCAGATACCAGGTATTCTTCAGGAATCTGAAGTATCAGATTCTTCAGGTATCTGAAGAAGTGTGCATGCACACGAAAGCTCATACCAAGAACTGACTTAGTTGGTCTTTAAGGTGCTACTGGAAGGAATTTGTTTTGTTTTGACTATGGCAGACCAACACGGCTACCTATCTGTAACTGCATAATAAAAACAAGACTATTTGGAATAACTGCAATACTATACTGGATCTGGCCGACTAATGTATTTTCTAACTTGAGTGTGATGGAAGTTCAACAGTTAGAGGGATGTTGTATCGCAGAAAGCGTTTGCATTTTCTGGCTACCAAGGTCTGTAAAACCTCAAACACTTCTTCCATGACATTATTTAAACTACGTTTCAGAGTAATTGGTACTTGTAGCAAAAGCCACAACATCCTATGGCAATGAATTACCGGTATATCAGCTTTTTAAAATCATTATTATCCCAATGTAAGATACCAATCACTATAAACACAAATAGTGCTAAACATATACAGTGGTACCTAGGGTCAAGTACCGTATTTTTCGCCCCATAGGACGCACTTTTTCCCCTCCAAAAATGAAGGGGAAATGTGTGTGCGTCCTATGGGGCGAATGCAGGCTTTCGCTGAAGCCTGGAGAGTGAGAGGGGTTGGTGCGCACCAATGCCTCAAGCTCTCCAGGCTTCAGGAAACTATCCGCAAGCCTTGCAAGCCCGGCGGGAGTTCCCGTGGGCTCACAAGGCTTGCGGGAAGCAGCCTGCAGCCTGAAGCATGGGGCGCCCTCCGGAGGGCGCCCCCTGCTTTGGGCGGGTGTCCGCAAGCCTCGCGCACCCGGCGGGAGGTCCCTCCAGGCGCGTGAGGCTTGGGGCGGCAGCCTGCCACCCGAAGCACGGGGTGCCCTCCGGAGGGCGCCCCGTGCTTCGGGCAGGTGTGCGCAAGGCTTGGGGCTGCAGCCGCGGCTAGGGGGGGGGGGAAATAATTTTTTAAAATTCATTTCCCCCCCAAAAAAAACCGAGGTGCGTCCTATGGGCCGGTGCGCCCTATAGGACGAAAAATACGGTACTTAATTTGTTCCGGAGGTCCGTTTTTAACCTGAAACTGTTCTTAACCTGAAGCACCACTTTAGCTAATGGGGCCTCCTGCTGCTGCCGCGCCGCCAGAGCACGATTTCTGTTCTCATCCTGAAGCAAAGTTCTTAACCTGAAGAACTATTTCTGGGTTAGCGGAGTCTGTAACCTGAAGCATATGTAACCTGAAGCATATGTAACCTGAGGTACCACTGTATATCAAAGTTTGACTTACACATTTTATTATTCAGCAATGTATTCATTTATTTCTAATAGTAATTAAAATTTGGTGACTCTCCTAGGGAATCAACCCCCCCCCCCAAAAAAAATGTTCACAGTGTGGAACAAAACTTAGATAGGGGCCCTTGTCATGCAGCTAAAATTCATCTACACTTCTATCTTAAGAATGCTATTCTTGTTAGAAAACCTATCTTGCAACAGCAGGTGCAGGATGTATCTAGAAAAAAGCTTACTTCACACAGTTTGCAATATGGCAAGCTAAAAGTAATTACAAATAAAGACTACTTTCCTAATCTAGTCTAGAATGTTGACAAAACATTCTCCTCTTGTGATAACATCTACCTTTTATTGCTATGTATTTCTTGGGCAGATGGGAATACAGTGGTACCTCTGGTTACGAACTTAATTCGTTCCGGAGGTCCGTTCTTAACCTGAAACTGTTCTTAACCTGAGGTACCACTTTAGCTAATGGGGCCTCCCGCTGCCACCGCCACACGATTTCTGTTCTCATCCTGAGGTAAAGTTCTTAACCCGAGGTACTACTTCCGGGTTAGCGGAGTCTGTAACCAAAGTGTTTGTAACCCGAAGTACCACTGTACACCCAATAAGAAACTTACATCTGAGTTAGAAAACTAATTTCTGTAAACCATGCGTGTGAAACAAGACTATCGCTGCACTCCTAAATCCATTCAGAAGTCCTAATGAATTATTTGGACTTACTTCCAGATAAATACACACATGATAACACTACAGCTACAATTCTTTCAACAAAGAAGTTTCCAGATATTTCATCTGAGCAAAAGTCCCTGTCCCCTCTATTTAGCTTGAGTTCTGTTTTAGGTGAAATTCTATGGAAACTGAACATTGGCAATGGTCTGTCATAAATCCCTCTGGTCTGAAATCTTTTCCCCTTCTCTATACATTCCAATATATTTTAACAAAGGAACATCAACATTTGCATTTATTTAAAAAACAACAACAGTAAAGTTTGGGCATAACTTTATTCATTTCCACCTTACCTGACCCTGTTGTGATCTGAAGGATGGCTCCATTCAATTTTATTTCCTTTACACCGCAGTTCTAAATTCTGTCCTGCAGAGAGGCTCAGAGTAGCAGCAGGTTTCTGAAAACGCCCCTTATCCATCACCTGTGTCATTATGGAATGGATTTTTGGAGAAGCATCTGTGGATTCTCTCTCCTTTAGTTTGGGAGTTTTGGGTTTTACTTTTTTGTTAGCGGGTTTAATCCTGTTCTCTCCCGGTTCCTTCGGACGCTTGTTCTTTGAAGGCTGACCAATAGCTATCACAAGAGAAGAAGAAGAAAATATCACGCTCTATTTTGGGTACAAAAAAATTCCTGAAAGGGGTTTTTCACCTCACATATGGGAAGGAACCCAGAATATTGACAACGGATTAGCATTTGTAACCAATTTATTTTAAATAGGCCAAGACAGCATGGAGGGCTTTTGTGTGTATATACATACATCCTGTTCATTTTTTGTTAGTTCAGGATGCTCACCAACAGGCAATTTTAAATCTGCATGGATTTAAATTAACACATGCAAATAAGCAATTACTAGGTCTTCCCATGGGATAAGATGACACTTCTGTGTAAAATCAATTATCTTTGCCAGAAGCTACTACTCTTAGTTAGCATTCATATGAACACGCAGTTGTAGAAAGAACAGCTGAGATTATAGGTTTGGAAGTTGACTTAGAATTCTAGAAAACTAAACTTGGGTTTATGTAAAACTACTTGTAATCCTTAATTCTAATGTTTTTCCAAGAGATATATTCCCCTTTTAATTAGTACTGTATTATCCTTGTGCTAGCACCTATAAAAAGATTCCATGGGGAAATACTGTGTTTTGGAACAGAAACACAAATTACACCTGCAGTGACTGATCTAAGCAAGCTCATTCATGTATCACTTGATACTGTACTGTATCCCAGTACAGTATCATGTAGTCACTTGATACTGTACTGGGATAAATATGCCTATTTGACAATCTACTTAAGAACAAGGGCCACAGAGCAGGGTGGGAGTGCACATCTGTACTGGGCCTCAAGCTACCAGGTGACCCAGACTCTGAGGTTTCATTTCTTAAAAAGACAACAAGAAGGAATTTCCTGGTTCATTTTGAAGAAGGTATTCGGTCTTTCTCAGGGTAGGTATGTCATCCTAATTTTAGTCTCTAGAGTCAAACAATTGAGAAAGACTGCCTGGTTCATTATGAAGTTTCCCCCGCATGTTCCCTAGTAGGAGATAAACAGGACAGAAATTCAGTATTTTAGTGCAGCTGTGACGGGACAGTAGCATGCCCACCCAACAGCAAAAGCAGCATGCACTTTCCAACCAAGTTTTATTTTAATGCAAAAAATGTTTTTTCTTCCTGAGTATGCAAGCATTAAGAAAATCATATCTATCGTTAGCATATACATCTGTCAAGGGAGTTGGGTATTGCAGTTGCCCGGTTGATGTAATCCAGTGCTTTTTTTTCCTTAAAAAAAATGTTTAGGGGTACTCTCATTTTCCTACTCATATTGAAATACTGACACCAAACTTAGATTCACAAAATGTTTAGGGGTATGCGTACCCCTGCGCCCCCCCAGAAAAAAAGCACTGATGTAATCCATACCTTCTCATGGCAAGCCGATTGCTATGAGTTTGTGGCTACTAGACATTTCTAAATCTCTGGGTTTAGAAGGTGTTAGAATTTAATCAAGGCTTGGGGTGTTAAAAGCTAACTAAGACCTGTATGTACTGAGCTGTGTGCTAGGCATGTCTAGTGCCTTGGAATTAGCAAGTGTCCAAAGCTGTCAGGGCTGGAGTCAGACATAGGTCAGGAACAAAACCATGAATCACCTGAGGCCAGTGAAGTTAACTTTTTATTCAAGGAAACTCTTCTCTGAATTAGTTATGAGTTATTGACATTACTTAAATGTTTAGTTG
Source organism: Podarcis erhardii (assembly GCF_964252035.2). NCBI lineage: Eukaryota > Metazoa > Chordata > Lepidosauria > Squamata > Lacertidae > Podarcis > Podarcis erhardii. Next base: position 23,090,001 of record NC_138512.1, read on the forward strand.
GGGTTGGCGGTTATTTTAATTTGGGTATAACTGCAAACTGTTTATTGTTGTTGTTATTGGTTTCTATTGATTTATTGGACTGTTTGTTGCTCGTATTGGATATTTTGTTTTTTTAATGTATGATGCTTTGTTGTGTTTTTATATATGTTGTAAGCTGCCCAGCAAGATGGGCGGGATATAAATTAAAAAAATATTTTTTATTGGGGGGGGGAGGCAAAAAGACTTCAGCCCCTAGGAGTGGTGCAATGGTTAGAACACCAGACTGAGCCCAGACACCCATCTTCAATACACACATGAACCCAGAACCAAACCGACTTAATCTTTCTCTCTCTCAATACCTATCAGATACGGAGCATGACCACAGCAGAACAGTTTAACGTCCTGCAACTCAGTCTAAAACTAATCCCCAAAAATAGTTTTGGTAGACATTTCTTGCAATATGACAATATTTTCTGCACCAAGTATCACAGAAAGGCAAATAATCTTCCTCAAGTTACCTGGATTGGACATTGCGGCATCCTAACAGACTATTAAAACTCGTGTGAAGTTATTATCGGATACAAGTCCCTTTGATGCTCACAGGGAGCTTTAAACACCGATCGATCGTGTCTTCCACTGGTGAAAATCACCAGTTTTACCAGGATGCTTTATGCCGTTACCCTATTTCACATCTAACTTGAATAGAAGTTTTGTTCAAACTGTAATACATTATTATATTAAAGTAACACCATGCGATATCCCGTAACATGATATTAAAACCTTAATTAAAAAAACAAGTTTTGGGGTTTGTTGGTTTGCTTTCAAAGCTATGCATGTGAGCCATGCTGAGCAGCACAGTCCTGTGGTAACTAAATGGGGTGTGGAGAAAAAAAAAAAACCCCACGTCCAAATTCTCAGCATTCTTTCCCGGGGCGAGGAGGGGTGGCAGCAGCTAACGGACTCCATTAATCTGAGGCACACTTGCTTAGCCAGGAGGAGAAGGAGGCGCTCTGCCAAGTGGCGGGAAAGGCGGCAGAAACTGGGAGGCAGCAGTTCTCCCTCGCCCCCAAAAAGTTTTATAAGTGCGGCGTGGCACGGGATACACGCCATGGGGTGGGGTGGGGTGGGGGGGTTTAAAGGGTGTTTTTTTTGAAAGGGATGCTGAGCGCTGGAAGGCGGTGGGGCGCGCGAGACGCACAGCGGCCACCCGGGCGGACTCACCATTTTGCAGCGTTTGGTGGAAGAGCAGGATCCCCACCAGCAGCAGCCACGGCTTCATTGCGGGAAGGAGAGGAGAAGTTGGCCGGGAAAAGGGCCCGTCGTCAACTCGGGAGGGCGGGAAAGCGTCGGCGGGAGGAGGCCGAGGCAGGCGGCCCGGCTCGACTGAGGCGCGGTTGTGAGGGAAAGCGGCCTTTTCCTTTCCCGCCCTCAGGCCCCCCGCGATGCTGTCAGTCATTAATAGCGCTCGTGGCAGCGACGCCGCCTCAGGAGCGAGTTCTGGAGTTAAGTGGCGTGGAGGACGCCCCATTTTTTGTTAGTGAGAGACTCTCGCCCACCTCACCACAAGCCCTCCAGCTTTCTCTCCTCCTCAGGCGCATGAGAACAGGGTGGTGGTGGTGGTTGTTTTCAATATCTTTATTCCCACCAAGCCTGCGTTAATCCCATCCACATTGGCCCCAGCTGAGCTGGACTAGGAGAGGCGCCATCAGTGTCCGCATGGCACCGGCTCCTGGACAACACCTGTTTTTTAAGCAGCCGTTGAATTTATGGTGCTGGCAGGTGCTTTTTATGGGCTTCATTAATGAAGGGTGTTTTAGTGCCTCCACAGGAATGGTTATTGCAGAGTTTGGCGCCTAAGCCAGTGTTTTCCAAACTTGGGTCTCCAGCTGTTTTGGGGACTACAACTCCCAGCATCCTTCGCTAGCTAGGGATGGGAGTTGTAGTCTGAAAACAGCTGGAGACCCAGTTCCCATCATCCCTCACTAGCTAGGGATGGTGGGAGTTGTATCAAAACAGCTGGGGACTAAATTCCCATCACCCCTCCCTAGCTAGGGATGATGGGATGAATGAATAAGAACTTTATTTGCCTTAGCCATTGGCCATAGCAACAAAAGAGAACAAAATAAAAGTTGAGTATAATAAAACACAGTTTAGGATCCTGAATCAGCTGTCAAACAGTGGACCTTATTCTGATGGTCCTAGCTAAAAACCTTTCAACCTTTGCTGTCACCTGCTCCTCTTGATCTGCCAGGAGAAAAGACACTGTGGCAGTGGTTGGATGACCCGGAATGGACAATAAAAGAGGGGTGATAATCTCATTCCTCAGGTCTTTGTAAAGAGTGCATGCCAGGAGGGCGTGTGCCACTGATTCAATGCTGCCATCTCCACAGGGACATAAGCGTTTTTCGTGTGGAATCTGTTGGAATCGTACCTCAAGTACAGCTGAGGGCAGTACATTCAGTCTTGCGAGGTTAAAAGTGCGTCTATATTTTGGAATTGCTAGGTTGTGCAGATAGGTTGCCAGAGAATCAAAGTGGGAGGATGGAAAATGGTCATACAATGGGCAAATTTTCCTTATTGGTGCCAAGTTATTCTGACGCTCGATATCATTTAGGCATTGACAAATTAGACTGTTTTACTATAACCCACGGTGAGTAACTGTTGTGGGGATAAACCACAAGAGTGATGTTTTTGATTGACAATTTTAGACTAGGCACTCTTGTGACAGTCTTGTATCACTAGGAATATTAGACAGGGGGGATTTGAGTTTTGGCACCAGCAGTTAAATGTCCTGTGCCAGATCCGTAATTCTACCGAGGGGATATTGGCCTCTAAGCGCAATGATGTGTTTGGGACACAGGGTGGTATAGGAAAAATTTGCCTTAAGAACTTTGATGATGGGAGTTGTAGTCTGAAAAGAACTGGAGACCCAAGTTTGGGAAATACAGATGTCAGCGGCACGTTAATGAATATACTAGAATACGATTTGTTGCCCAAATGGACATAGGGTAATAGATGCTTCGGAGAACATGGAAATGGTAGGTTGGGTTTGAAAGTATAGGAAGCCTCCACACAAATTGGTAGGTTCATTTGTTTCAGCAAACCATGACTCCGTGACAGGTGAACTGCACTGCAGTATTCCTAGCAACTGTAGCGTGAATAAACTGCACCAAACTTGTTAAACAGGTCACTTTATATACAGATAACATCCAAACAGTGGAGTGGGAATATAATCTGCACCTCTCATAGGGTTGTCATATTTCAGAAAGTATAATTCCTGATACCCGCAAAGTTGTTGAGCATTTTTTAGGAAGACCCCAAATTTACTAAGCTGTTTCCAGGAATTTTTCTGACGTATGGCAAGCCTAACTCTCTATCAAGGTCCAAGATGCATTGGTGGGCATACGTGGTGTGAAAGAGTGAAATGGGTGGGTGCTAAACTATCAAATTGGCTAAATGGGTTGGCACCCATGTTTCTATCTTCTCAAAATAGGAATTACAGTGCTAATGTCATTTCTGAAATTGATATTTTTATCTGAAGTGTACAGCTGAAAAGACGTTACAGGATTATTTATCACCTCATGAAATAAATGTAAATACAAACCTTTATGGAAGGAAACAAGGTGGCAAAGAGTATAAATGGCTATCAGTATATTTTCTGAATATGATATTCCTATAGATTTTTAAAACTATGTTATATCATGGTTGTCTCCAGCACTTTGGAAAATGAAAAAGGAAACCTGTAGAACATGTACAACTTTATTTTAAAAAATGTAGAACAAATGCACAATTACTGTCAAAAGTAGCTTTTTTTTTTTACAGTGAACAGCAGCAGTATAAATTTCTTAGTCTACAGTAACTGCAACTTATGAACATCAAAAAACAAAAGCACCAAAAAGTATTTTATCTGTCACACATTCTGGACACATTTTTACATTAATTTTAAAAATCTAGCAGATTATTAAACATTATCTTGACTGAAGCTAAAATGATCTATCCCCATTTATGTGCACAGGCAGCAGCAAACATAATACATGGTAATAATGACTAAAATATACAAATATATACAAAGCACTGTTTTTATAAAATCTTAAAACACCCAAAATGTGTTTTTACGTGTAGAGACTTTCTGTGGGAGTTCTATAGACCTGACCCAAGTTTCCCATTGAGCTCCCTGGAATTTGCCAGAGACAGAAATAAAAAAGGAGGGATCTTTAGAAAGAAACTGATCTACTGTCCAATCTTATGCATCATTTATCAGAAATTAGTCCCACTGCATTGAGTGGAGCTTACTTCCAAGTGAATGGCTGTGGGATTTCAGCCTTTGTCACACAATTAAAAGAACTTTGTATTTCTAGAATGATCTTTTTTATGAATATGGGAAGAAAAATATTTTTGAACCATAAAAAATGTTTGGATCTACCAAAAGTGTGGGAGACCTACATAAATGGCCACTGAAGTTAGGGACAAGCTAAGAAAAGCATCAGCAGAACAAAAAACTAGAAAAGTGAAGGGACAGCAATGTGCTGTGCAATATAGCTGCAAAATTTATCTGTGCTTTTGTTTCAGTCAGTACTTTCTCCTTGCAATTGCTTGTTTGAGAGGAGGGTTTTCAGGGAGAACATTCTGCCCAAAGAGGAAGGTATGAATTAATCCATAGACTTGCAACCAAGACCCAGTATTTGGTTGTACATTGTATTTTCAAATCCCTCTTGCATTCATAGCTCTTTGGACCTGAAAAGGGCATAGTCTGTGAAACCAGGTACAATTAAAGTAAGCAGTAATAGAAGCTACTAATTAAAACGTTTAGGGATGCGAGGAAGAATGGGGGAAACAACTATTTATTTTGCTTATCTTTGTGTTTTTTTTTTTTCTTTCTTTGCTTATCTTTGGACATAGGTTAGTAATAGAACTGTTACAATTGCAAAGCTTCAGGGTTTGGGGAAAATTAAAAATTGCCTTTGGTTATATAGTGGAGCAAAACTATTTCAATGCGCAGTCCTAGAGCTCAGTGGGTGGGCTTGGCCCAGCCTACATTACAGGGCTTTTGAGGCTGAATAATAATAATAAAAAACCCTTGCTCTGAAATCTTTGGAGGAAAGACAGAACAGAAAAAGCATCACCAATTAGAAGTGCGAGAGACAGAAGTAGAACTGTAGAGAATGAACCCAATAACCCAATCTAGAACTTCACATGTGTTCAGATGCATATACAAATCTCTTCTGCACACTGACTGCCCCATCATTCCCATAGAAAAAGCAGATCTATAGGACCATGACACAGGAGTGGGTGATGGTCTTTCTGTATATCTCCAGTTGCAAAAACAGACATATAGGCAGTATCTAGCTTAATAATTTTAATAGCTCTAAACATATCTGAACATGTGTGTTTAAATTTTGTTCTGTCTCCCACCAGCCCAAGTATCCTTAGACCACCCATGACAAAATGTCAGATCTGTCTGCATTGAGGGCATGTGAAGTTGCTCCCTCCATTGGAATGAATGAGAAAGCCACTGTATAGGCAAGGACTCAACCCAATGAAATCCACACAGAAATCCTGAGCCCCCCTTTTTTTAACTGCTGTAAGAGGGTTTGAGAAAATAAATGTCCTTAAAGCCTTAAATTATATTTACCAAAAAGAACGAAAACACTTATCTGCTACACAACACACACAATATGACATACTGCAGGGGTGGAGGATTTTTTCAGGCCAAAGGATAAATTCTTTTCCAGCTAACAGTCCAGAGGCCATATACCAGTTGTATGCATAATCAGAGACATAAGTGGGTGATTCAATAAACGTGAATTTTAGCTTTGTACAGTAGGCTAGTTATCAGAGTTCAGAGACACATTCCAGCCAAGGCAAATGCCCTCAAGTAGAGTTCAAAGCAGACCAAGTAAGCGTTGTGCCCTGGAGAGTCCTGAGGGCCAGATAAAAAGGTCTGGAGGGCCACAATTAGACCCCAGGCCTGATATTCCCCACCCCATTTTACAGAGTTAAGCGATAATCCAATGCTTCTGTAGACACTAAAAACTGCTATAATTCTTGCAATGTTTATGCACCACCTGTATTTCCACCAGATGTTTATATATACGCATAGGGTTGGGTACACATATTCCTTTTCTCCCGTGGAAGTTCTTTTGATAGGAGTCTTTTCCCTTCATGGAATGGAACCTTTGGGCCCAACCTACAGTATACATAAATCCTGAACCCTCTTTTTGAAAATCTAACATTCTGTTCTGTCTCGTGTAAGGCTTGGATAAGTAACCTGAGCCTCCAACATTTTTATTAAAATTAAATAAGATACGACAAAAACTGACAAAACGTAGAAAATCTTAAAATAGTTATGAAAACAGTATTGATTGTCTCTTCTGAGTTTCTGTTTTGTTTTTTAGTACACACAGTAGTAAAGTTTTTCAAGTCGTAACAAAGGTGATTGCTATTCATCACTTAACAACTTTTAAGGACATCCATAATATAAAGATGCCTAAAGAGATATTGATTAGCTACAAACCTGACCTGTGGAAGTTTGTTGTCTGCTAAAAAGATCTGCATTTTCCCCATTGTGATTTTTGTTGTCTTTGAACTTTGTGATCTCAGTTATTTACTAAAATGTGACTCTTTCAGTAATACAATTTTTAAAGAAATTATCATAATCATATATATATATCTTTTGTTTTGGGGACATTGCAAACAGATCAGTCAATCAGAGCAATATGCTAAAAACTGCTGCACTACTATCTACATTCAATAATGGCGGCAATCAGGGCACCCTCTCTCATCTTAACACAATTTCTCACATTCCATATATTTCGTAATCTTTCATAAAAGTGTTCTTTCAGCTATTAATATAAGATTATACAAAAAGGCAAGATAAAATATACCTCTTTTACATTTTTAAGTCAAAGAACAGTGCTGCCATATCTACAGTTCCTAGCAAACTCAGTTTTGTTAGGCTGACATCAAAAAATTACATATAAGCCGTCAGATGAGGCAAGCGATGTAACAGATTTGTGTTTCCTCCTTATATACTTACTCTGCAAGAATCATAACTAAGAACCTAAACAGCTTTCTCTTTCACTGTGTGTGTGAATTTGTATCTGCATCTGGATCTTCCACCTCTCACTGTAGACTTTGGACATCACACACAAATACACACGCACAGCATTCCCACCTGGTCACCCTTCCGTAACATCGAAAGCCGACCTTACTTTCCTTATCAAACTTAAAAATACCCCACCCAGTGTGCTTAAGATGTACTTATTTGCAAATAATCATCTCATTAGTATTTTAATACTTGTGCAGGACAGCTTTCTAACTAAACCGTTTTTGGTGCAACGGCATGGAAGCCAGACCGCACGGAAACACTCTTTACCTTCCCGCTGCAGCAGTACCTATTTATCTACTCACGCTGGTATGCTTTTGAACTGCTAGGTTGGCAGGTGCTGGGACAGCAACGGGAGCTCACCCCATTGTGTAAATCTGAACCACCAAATGCCGGCTCCTTTGGCCTGAAAAGCAAGATGAGCGCTGCAACCCCACAGTCGCCTTTGACTGGACTTAACTGTCCAGGGGTCCTTTACCTTTTACCTTTACTTGTGTAGGGATAAGAAAACTGTTGACAGAAAAAGCATTAAATCCACAGTCTTGGATTGAGTGCTTTTCTAAGGCACTTTTAAAAACAATTTTTGTTCCCAAACCCCTCTCTGAATCCTGAAATTTTCAGCTTTTTAAAACATGGGTTTCTAACCCAACAGTTGCGATGAAACGTTTGACAGATTGTTGTAACATGGTCCCAACATTAATAAACTAAAAGGCATTAGGTATATTGTAAGATTACCCTACCTCTGTCTCCAGGAGAAGAAACTGCCATAGCTGCTCACAGCCCCTATTCTTTTTCTTAAGAAAATAAGTAAATTAATGCTGCAGGACAGTTTTGCTTTGTTTTTCTCTTTGGCTTGTTCTCACACACATACATATGTTGCTTCATACACAAATTAATGTGTGGAGCAGACACACACGTGCCAGAAATACAACTTGCCCATCAGCCACAATGCCAAGTTATGACTGTATACATGAGTGATAATAATGTAACCAAGAGTGATCCTTTGGTGCCTATGACTGCCTCAAATTTTATTTATAAAATGTTACTTCAAAACTAAAAAGACCTGTCACCTGTTAAACATAACTCTATTCTTAAATGTTATTTGAATTATATTTCTTTCTTTTTTTTTTTTAATCCTCTCTCCCCTCCAAATACCCATCTCTTTTAAGGAGATGGAACATATTCCCTGAAAAATCTAAATTTCTGTTCATGATTTATACAAAAATGTTAGATAAGTTATGACTACAGCAGAATCAACTGAAAGACATAATAAATAGTGGCTGAATTCAATCCTCATCATAATCCATGTTATATTTATTAAGTGCAGCCTTGCAGACTGGAAGCTTACACAGCTATGTTTATTATTATTAATTGTTGTTTAGAGCTGCAGCTGAACCCTAAACTGGTTAATCTTAATTATGGTTTGGTAAAACAAGCCAGCTTAACAGCTCATGATTTAAATTTAGTCTATTTCAAACAAGCCACAATTAAGATTACTGACAATTTGTTGGTTTGGAGCAAAAACGCCCTGCTGTAGTTACTCAAATAAAGAAGTTCAAACTTCCAAATTCCATCTTGTAGCCACGCCAGAGGAGGGGATGAAAGGGGAGAAGCATAGATAAAAGTTTCATAGAATCGTGGAGTTGGAAGGGACCCTGAGGATCATCTAGTCCAACCCAAATATGCAGCTGTCCCATACGGGGATCGAACCTGCAGCCTTGGCGTTATCAGCACCATGCCCTCACCAACTGAGCCATGCATGCAAGCCCGAGGTTCACTACAGCTTGTTCGCATCATAAGCAGCCATGGTTTACTGTGACATCTGAATGCAGCCGATTTATAGCTGACAGTTTCATTTTCCTTAGTTACAGAAATTAATGAATATACTTGGTGGGCCAGAGACTCGGAAGGCACACAGTTCATCAGTCATTGGACCTAGGACAGTTACTTACAACCTTAGAGGGTATACACATTCAGCACTAACAGGACAATTCCATAGGTGCACCTGGACTTGAAAAAATCCCAGTTCCATAGGCACATGCTGTTTGCCACTGTTCTGAAGTTTCTTACATCTTAGGAACCATCTAGCGTGACTTTTTGATTGTCACCACCGAGAAGGAGAATTTGGAACACGACTAGTAAAAGGTAATTTCAAAACATTCTATACGGAGCCCATCCATATGTTAGGCATTACAAACACTGCTTTTCAAAAGGATGTTCGCGGCATACATTATTTGCATATACAGTGGTAGCAAAAATTTAACACTTTTTAAAACAGAGAAGCACTACATCGCAATGCAAAAGCCTGCCAAGTTTCTGATCTATGTACTCATCTGGGTAACTGGCTTTTTCAAATAGTTTTTTTTTCTTCCCTTTTTTAAAGTTTGAGAGGCTAAACAGTTTAGCTACCTAGTTACTGACCAATGCTACACACATTTTTAAAAGACAGAAACAAGAAAATGTGTCCCCAATAACACAACCTAAAATGGTTCAGCTTCCCACCTTTAAACATTCCTAATTATATAACATTATGCCAATTCAAGTTGTAGGATGGTGCGCTAAGGAAATTCCCAACATTTTTAGCACAACAGGCAAAATCAGCCGACGGGAGTTTGTTCCCCTCCACTTCCTTGGCAGTTTTTACTTCAGGCAACCACAATTTGAGGTAAATCTCCACTGGATGAAATATCTAGCAGTCGCTTTAGACCATTATTGTGTTTTCACAAAGCACAAGTAGTTTACTGCTAATCTTTCGGGAGCAAGTGTTTTGGCATTCCACCCCCTCCAAAAAAAACCCCAACTACATTCCATTACACTATTCAAAAGACGTACGCAGCATGGTAGTTAGCAACCATTAACATTCACTTGTCCTTTCATGTGTAATAAACTGAGCACTTTCACTTGCATTTTCAATCTCGTTTGCTTCTTTTACATAGATCTTTTCTGGAGCTGCGCTTTTTTCGGAGCAGCTGTCGTCCTCGTCATCTTCATCTTCCACCCTAGGACGGCCTTCCACACTATGTCGGATGCCATAAGCAAAGTAAATGAAGAAGCCTTCCAGAGGAAAAAAAGATGTAAGTTCTTTTTGTCATATTTCTGTAGCTCTACCCAAGATTACAAAACCAGAACACTTATTCAGATCTTGGTATCACTTGTGGACATAGGTTTCTTTAATCCACACTAAGCTTCCATTTTAGTACAGTGATGCCTTGGTTCTCAAACGCCTTGGTACTCAAATGCCTTGGTTCCCAAATGCCAAAAACCCAAAAGTAAGTGTTCCGGTTTTTGAGCATTTTTTGGAAGCCGAACGTCTGATGCAGCTGCCAGCTATTGTTTCCAGGGTGCTGAACGGATTAAGTTTGGCGCTTTTGTTTTTGCTATTTATTTTGATTTTTTGTTTTTGAGGCTTTTTCGGTTAATTTGTTTTTGTGGCTATGTGGAACCCTGTTCAGCTACTGATTGATTGATTGATTGATTGATTGTGTGACTGCGGAAATGGATAAAAGCCCCCCATCCAAACAATGACAATCATCAGTGCAGGTAAGAAAAAAATATTATATTTTTTATTATCTACAATACTGTCTTATTTTATAGTACAGTACATTGATTACTGCTTTCATTTAATGGACCAATGGTCTCATTAGATAGTAAAAATCATGTTAAATTGCTGTTTTAGAGGTTGTTTTTAAAAGTCTGGAACGGATTAATCTGTTTTGCCTTACTGTCCATGAGAAAGCACGCCTTGGTTTTGGAACGGACTTCTGGAATGAAGTTTGAGAACCAAGGTACCACTGTACTACTCTCAAAAATTATATACAGAAATCCCTCATCTTATGTGGGGTTTCAGTTCCAAGACGTATGCGGATGTGCAAAAATTGTGTCCCGTCACACCTTTGGAGCTGCGTCTAGAACCTGCATGCTGAGCAGGCTTTGCCCAGCCATCAAGGTTAAGAGCCTAAATGCTCTTTTTGCACCATGTCCGCTTGGGTCACTCAGTATGAAACTGGCTTTTAAGCTTTTGCCCTTGCTTAGCGGGGAGGCAAGAAAAAGTTCACAACAACATTCAGCTACTCATCAAGTAATACCTACCAATCGCCATCCAGATGCTAAACCGGATCCAAGTCTCTCCACTTAGTTGTACCATTAAGTAAATATTCACCAAGATACTCAAAGATGGCAAAAATGGCAGGAGTGGAACCTAAGGACAATTTTTTACAATTCAGTGTTTTTGACAAATATCCAGTGTGTCATACTTTTAATTAAATTTGTAAAGGGGCTCTACTGAACTGACACATCTATATTTTGAAAATAAAATAAAAGTTATAGGCCAAAGTATCTTAGTCCACTTGCACATTACCTACTTATACTGCATTTTAAATGCAGAAGTAATGAATTAAATTTTGATAGACCTGCAACGGGAAGGCGAGGACCACAATTTAGTGGTAGTATACACATGGGCTACACAAAATTTTATATATGCACAAGGGAAAATAGGGAAAGATAAAATAAGGAAAATGGATCTTGTGGCCCACAGCTTTTGCATTAAAAACAAACAAACTTTTTAAAGATCTTCTGCCCAATTACCGTATTTTTCACTCCATAAGACGCACCTTTTTCTTCTTAAAAACTAAGGGGAAATGTCTGTGCGTCTTATGGAGCAAATGTGTGGTCCCTGGAGCTAAATTGCTGGAGTGCAGCACGCTCCTGAGCTGCTTTTTGGGGCTGGCTTTTGCAGGGGGGTGCGTCTTATGGTCCGGTGAATCTAATAGAGCGAAAAATACGGTAATCTTTAGTCAATCGAAAGATTGTTAAAAAAAATAAATTCATCTACTCTTACACGTTTCAGTTGTAGTAAAAATGAATTCTCAACTCTTTCTACAGTCAAGGCCAAATTTGCACAAGAACCACTATTTAAAAAGCAACTTTAGCACCATATCAGTCAAGCTCTTTTTAAGGCAATAGCTAACTTATTAATTCAACTGAAAGGTAGCCACTAAAGCGACAGGGTGGTAATCTCCAGAAGGGCAGCCAGTCACACAGCACCCCCCCAAAAAAAAACTTTGTAAGGTTTTGCACTTGATGCCACTACCATCACCACTGCTTACCATAAATGCTACTTTCTGTTGACTCTGAGGTTGCCTCCAGATGACAAGTACAATGATGATAAACAGCACTGAAAGTACTGCAAGGAGACAAATACTCCAAGGCTCCAGATTGGCAAGAAGATGAATCCCGTTGGTGGCCAAAATGCTTAAGCCACAAATCAGGAAAGCTAAATAGAGGCAATCAAAATGGGGGGGGGGGGGACGGGACACAAAGAGAGCATTTCAAAATCTCAAATCTTTAAGTGCATAGCTGTCAACCGTCCCTTATTTGGTGGGAAACTCCCTTATCCCAGCGCCGTGTCCCACTGCTGTCCCTTATTGATGATGTCCCTTAAATTTCCCGGGTTTCATGCTCGCCCGGCTCGGGAGGGAAGCAGCGGCTTGGGGTCCTCCGCTGCAAGAGAGAGTACACGCTGGTGCCGTCGTCCTGGCGCGAGGAGTTCCATCGGCCCTTCCCCGCCCAAGGGGGGGGGGAGGGAGACTCTCGCCAATGCCGCCCGCGAGCCTGGAGGCGGTAGCGGCAGCTGAGGAGGCAGCCTGAGGGAGGAGGAAGAGGAGGGGATGGGGAGGGACGCAGAAGGGCGGCGCTTCAGCAGCTGCGGTGGTGCTGCAACCGCCTCATGCTGGATTGATAGCATCTGTCAATCCTACCAATGTATGTAACTCTTTACAATAGCAAAATCCTTTATTTGGGCTGCTGATCCCTTATTTTTCAGGCTGCTGGTCCCTTATTTTCAAATCTGTAAGTTGACAGCTATGTTTAAGTGACATAAAGCTTCAGCAATACTAACAGGTAAAAACCAATACTGTACATTCCTTTGTTTTGAATTCGGCTGTCAGAACAAAATTAGACTTGCAGCCATGTCTACACCAATTAATCCGGGATGCACAGGCCCCTCTCCCTCTTTTTCCATACTGTTTTCCGCACTTGAAATTTTGGGACAAGTTCAAAATAATAAGTAAATCTGATCCGTTATTTTGTTTAAATGCATTTTGCTTATCAGTTGACATTTCCGAGATAGTCCAAGTATTTAGATAGCTTTTGACTTACCCAACAGACATACAAGAAAGCTAACCATGGTGGCAGACTGTTCCGTGGGCAAACTTGATGGATTGATCAGTGTTTGTAAGCTGAAACTGTGTCCTGGTACCATACTCATTTGAGATTCATTCGTACTTTCTCTCTCTGATCCCGCAAGAGCCTCTTTTTCTGCTGAATATTTTGGCTGTTCATAGTTTAAACTGGGTTGGTACCTGCTTGTGCACATACACACACAGATACATTTGTGTATGGTGAGGTTCACAGAAAATAAAAATTAAAGGCACAATCTACAAGGCCTACAGCAAGAAAAGACATGACTATGTTTTGGGTGGCATTATTGCACCATTTGTTATTGATATTTAATTCAGGCAATAGAGCTACACTTGCCACCAATACGCAGTCCTACAGCCACTGAAATCTGCATATTACAGGAAGGACATTAAGGTCCAAATTCTCTTAATGTTTCAAAATGCACAGCAAGTAGGGAAAGAAGCCAGCATCAGTCACGTCTGGGGAAGTATTGGGCATCGCTGCCTGAAGGAGTCCTGCATGTCTTTGGGCAGTGGCACCCAACAATGCTGGCTATTACACTGCCTAGCCTCCCTCCCCACCCCCCAGGAAAGACCAGATGAGCATTGGGCACCACTGACTGAAGGCAGCCCATGTGCCCGAAGGCAGCATTGGCCAGCCAGCAGCACACCCCTACATAAACACTCAAGTGTTTTCCTTGGGAAATTGCAAGAGGGTTGCCTGACATGTATGGGGACTGATAATGACCATTTCTGGCCTAACCAGAAAGGCCAATATATGGTGAATCCCTTCATATGCATTATAAGTGATCTAACTCTCAATAACTGCACCACTGGCCCCAGAAATCCCTCAACATGGTAAACCCATCAGCCCCAGTAGCAGAGCACAACCAAAGGGGTGAACTCCTAGTCCCCAGGATATTTATAAGGAATCAGAGCTGGGATTAGACCACAAGAGACAGGTCTGTTTTACCGAACCAAAGATACATGGAAGACAGAATTTGCATGCAAGATTTATTAGGCTATTTTAAGAAAGCATCTCTTTCTAGCTTAGAGGTGCCTTAGTGTTGAGCATTTCTCTGTCTCTAGCTCTGAAAAGGGAACTATTATGCTCTGCAGGTCACGTATTTCATGCACAGTACCAAAAAAGGTACACATAATAAAACAGAGATATCCAATGTGGTTGCTGAATGACAACTGCCACCATCCCCAGCCAGTGAGGGGTGATGGGATTTGGAGTCTAACATCATATAGAAAGCATTAAAGAAGCACTTAAAGGTGAGAACCACCATGCAACAGAGCTTTATTTCATACAATTTGCCCTAGACGCCAAACAACTTTTATTCTCCCATTCCTCTGTTTACAGCAGTACCTAAACTTGTACAGCAGCGGAATGTGAACTTCTACGAAGTACTAAGGCAGTTGCTCTCATGCACAATCTGCATTTGAAGGGTATCCTGTCTGTTTGGTGTAACTTCATGTTTACATAACTTTATGGCAGAAACAAAAACCTTCAAGGATTTAGACAACATTGCCTAACAAATTAGTTAATAACCCAAAATTGGAACTCACCTAAGAATGAGGACACACGCTGCTACTAGCGAGTACGCAAGAAGCGTACCAATGGACATCATATCTACTAATGCTTTTAGGTCAAAGAGAAAAGCCATCAGAGCTAGAAAAACAAGACAAAGCAGAGCTAGTATTAAAAATATGTCTGTATTAAGCTGAAAATGAATATTTGCTATCATCTCCATTAACGTTTAACGCTTGCTCTTAAGGGTCTTTAAAACGTTCATACAATTTGAAGCAAACCATTGTCTTCTAAACGTTTTATGGCCAAAATTAAGATTTTAGCAATGCAATAGCATTTTATAACCTTCAGGGGAACTGAGTTAATTCCCCTCTGAAATTTGGTGCCATCAGGGCTTTACACAGTAATTTCAATACTTGGCTTTCACATGAGAAAATGGTATAAACTCATTTTGCATGACAGACACCATTAATTTAAATACATGCATAGACATAATAGGCAAAATACAGTGTGAGCATCTCACGTGCTATAAAATGGGAGTTAGGCAAGCTGTTTCTGGCTCATTTTAATAGGGCACAAATAGGAAATGTTCCTGGTATGCTGTGCCCATATCAAATATTGCTTCTTTTCTTTTACTACACACAAAGCTCATGCAATGAATTAAAAGTGTTGAGCTTTCAAGCACTCATAAAAGATAATCCCTCTTTAAAACAGTGTTAAAACTAAGCAAAAGTATTTGAGGGCTTATGCAAGGCACAGATGAAAAAGGTTTTTGAAAAACAAAACAAAACCCAGTACTATTGTATTCTGCAGAGGTCACGCTAGCTGCCTGCAACCAAGGGTTTAAAATCAGTAGCCAGTCTCTAGCAAAACTATTTCCCCTTCCCAGGCTACAATTATCCATGGTATGGCATGTGCATCAAGGCAAACCATGGCTTATGTCCCTCCAAAAAATGGTCTGCAATCCTGCTTCAGATCATAGTTTACAAGGGAACTATGCACTGGTGCACAGTCAATGTGTAACTATGCTTAATGCTAGGAAGTCATGATTTTGAGAGACACAGAGATGTCTTTACAGTGTTTATTTCAGAGGGGCAACTTGCTATTGGTTCAGTTGTATCACTTATACTTTTAACTTAAAACTGTTTAACCTTCATACAATTAAATCACTATGAATAAACAAAGTCTAGCTTTAACATATTGAAAAGTTAGAAGCTAGCAAAGAAGTATTTTCATTTGAAGTCACAGAAAACTGCAACCAAGATTTGGAAGACTGCACTAAGTCCACAATTTAAGAAAATGGTTATTCTCTAAATTACCCATCCTGACACCTCTGTTTATATGCTTTCTTTTTTGCAAACTTTAGCCATCAAAAGTTATTGTATAAGCAAAATATAATTAGCACTTATATGTTGGTATTGACATGTATTGAATATTTAATCTCTAAAAAACCAGACATTTAATCTTAACACCATTTAAAATGGAGGGACTATCTATGCTGAGCTTTAGATATTAATGTCATATTGGCAGGGGAGGGGAATACTTTTCATGCTACATTTGCAGTTATTAAATTGTCAAATATACTTTAAACAACATATTAACTACAGAGGAAGTATATGAAAGGCTGGGATGAAAATAGCCCAAATGGAAAAATTCAGTGAGAAAGCAAGGACATTTTATAGCTATTCACCCACACTTCCTTCTTTGCATATGCATAAAAAGGTACCATTGGTCACAGCAGAGGAAAGCTTTGGAGAAGTCCTCCAATGAGCTTGCTCCTCCACAACCAGCACCAGCACCGCCACCACAATTCAGAATTGTTGCTTCTTCTGATTAGTCAGCAGTTTTGTCCCCAATTTGCATGCACAGGAAGTTAGCAAGCAGGCCCATCTTATTAACATAAATTTTGCACGTGAAAACGGGGTTGAGGTCCCAGTTAGGCAAGACCTGCTTTAAGAGCTTACCGGAGATGAGCCCTGCTGTCATTGTGGCAGCAACTGGAGACTGCCTCTTGCTCACATTGGCAAGAAATCTAAAGAGTAAACCATCTCGTGCCATGGCAAACAGAATGCGGGGCAAAGGGAACATAGAGCCCAGAAGACTAGAACAAAAAAATTTAATTGTTCAAATGCCACAGTAAGAATATTATGCACTAACAGACAATCCAAAACACAGACATGGGAGGAAAAGGGAAACTGTATGTGTAAAATGCACTTCCAATAACCAAAAACGAGGCTGGAAACAAACACCAAAGGTTTAATAGTTGAACTCTTGAGATTCACATTTTATCATTTGAGCTGCAACTGCTTCAGAATCTACATTTGATCATGGGTGAAGATGTCCCTTTTCCTGATAATAAATTCGCTTAGAGCCTCACCTGCTACAGCACCTGATGACAAAGTAGCAACAAGAGGAGTCTTCGTTTTGGGATTGATACGAGCTAGACATTTGAAAAGCAACCCATCCTCCGCCATAGCATAGATTACACGCGGCATTGGGAAAATGGATCCAAGGAGACTGGATAAAAAGCAAAAGAACATGCAACATGGCCAACACAAAGTCATGCAATGCATTAGAGCAAAAAAGAAACAAGGCCAATTAACAGCATACGATACCAGAAACGTGGGATGGGATGGAGATAAAATTGTACATGAGACACACTGCAGTTAAGACACAAGTTTCTTCAACCATTCAATTAATTTTTATATATTGTTTGTGCAGGCATTTTTTTTTTAATGCACAGAGTACTTTGCAGCCTTTATGGTCTATTTCAAACACTTTCAGGGATCACAGAATGTATTTCTCTGTATGGAGCAACACCCTCACCTTCTTCACCACAGACATCACATTGCATCTGTCACAGGCACGAAGATTTCCTCACAATATTTGGAGGGGTGGAACCTCAACTACACTTTTCTACTTGGGCGTTGCAGGGTCCTCACAGTAAAATTCTTGTGTCGTTATTTCCTATATCCTCTGAAGAGAGGTTTGTTTCAAACCTAATTAAGTGATCTGTCCTATGCCAATGATTAAGGCAGATTACGGTAATATTCCTACCCATATTTCAAAGATAAGCTGCTGAAACAAAACCTCCAGGTTTGCAGAGGAAGGCCCCAAAATGTTAGATTAACCTGGTGAATTGTAATGGTAACTCTTGTGGTTTACTTTTTTTTTTTTAATTGACTGAAAAATCTATCAACTTAATTATTAATATCTTAATGCTATATATTACACCATTAGTCACTTGTGATCATGTGATTTGTTTTATTTATGATTTTAGAATGCCTGTAACAGCTGGAGTAAAATACTCAAAAGTGAAGAAACTTGAGCCTTCACTGCAG
The DNA here is from genome assembly GCF_964252035.2 of Podarcis erhardii. Lineage (NCBI taxonomy): Eukaryota > Metazoa > Chordata > Lepidosauria > Squamata > Lacertidae > Podarcis > Podarcis erhardii. The sequence continues at coordinate 23,108,136 of NC_138512.1, forward strand.
TTTCCCCCCAAAATGGTATACCAGTAGAAAACATGTTGTAATACTTGCAATGCAATTAAGCGTCACCAGCACCTTCAATGATTGCACCAGGCAGCAGGATTGAAACAGGCAATATCAGAAAACACTTTCTTAAAATGCCAAAAACCCATTATATCATGTATTAAGTCATTTAAGGCTAAAACTTCATTCTTGTTAAGTACCTCTTGGCCCAATCTGTGTTCTAACGGAACCCTCATGCCAAATAGGATTGGTGAAACAATCTGACAGACCCAGTGATCCAATCCTCCTGGACTAGGACTGGACTGGGGTCTGCTCCAGAATCTGCACATTGCCAGATTCCCAGATATCTTATGGGTCTTTTACAGGGTGGCCCAAGGTCTGCCTGCTCTCTTGTAAACATTACAGTGGTGCCCCACAAGACGAATGCCTCGCAAGACGAAAAACCCGCTAGACGAAAGGGTTTTCCGTTTTTCTAGGCGCTTCGCAAGACGAATTTCCCTATGGGCTTGCTTCGCAAGACGAAAACGTCTTGTGAGTCTTGCGAGTTTTCCCCCCTTTCCCCCCTTTTTCTAAGCCGCTAAGAGCGCTAATCCGCTAAGCCGCTAATAGGGATGCTTCGCAAGACGAAAAAAACGCTAGACAAAGAGACTCGCGGAACGGATTATTTTCGTCTTGCGAGGCACCACTGTAATCCCAGTCAACTTGTATGCAGTGTCCCTGCTGCAACAAGCCCATATGGAGGCACCGGGACATGATCAAGTGACTAGGAGTGATATGTCTGCATTTGACAAAAGTGAAGTAAATGTGACATCTTACTTAATTCGCTGCAGGATGCTAAACAGGTCACAGTGTATGCTAAACTGTATGATTTTAAATGCCATATCAGCTAAGCAGCCTCGGCACTGTTAATGAAATAAGCATATGCAAATGTTAGGAAGCTTGTACAGCCCTGGTAAGTTTTAAAAACACTGAATCCCTGCACTAAATGCTTGCTTGAGCAATTTGCAATTAAGCCACATTTACTCTGAACTGAGTAGGACAGGAAGGGTGGTCCTAATAATTGTGGGGGTCTTTTCCAACCTTATGATTCCTATGGTAAAGCCACTTCAAGTGGAAATGCAGCCAGTGTAAGTGATTTATGAAGCCCAAATTAGATGCAGCTTCTTTAGTACATGCTGATATTTAGAAATGCAGACACTTTCATGATGGATTTTGGATAGTTCAGACAAATTTGAGCATAAGGTTTCTGCAAAATTACACTTCCCCTGATTTTACACCAAAATTATGTTAAAACATGCATTTTCAATATATGCTTTTTTTAAAAAACAAACCCAAAAAAACCAAGAACCCAAGCCTGGAAAAAGTACTTAAATATACTTTCATTACCCACACTACTACATGTATTTTAATATTACTCCAGTGCATTCTTAACAATATTCAGCAAATATGATGGTCAATAAATTAGCACAGGCAGAAAGAGATGAACTTATGAACGTAACTTTTCCTTTCACAAGGAAAAAGTTCACAAAATATGAACTGAAATAGTTGACTTACACAGCTCAGCTACATTTGACCCGTAACAAACTACATTATTATTCTGAACATCTCTGTTTAGCAAACGTAATGAATCAAAACTTTTAAAAATAGCTCCATTTTCCTGGCAATGACTTAGTTTTCCTTATTTTTACCTTGTCGATAAAGCACACAGAGATCCCACTGCTACAACATATTTCGCTGGGCCCCATCCGACATACTCAAAGGCTACAGGGAGAGGACTTTTCTCATCAAGTAAATAGTACGGCATCATCAGAGTTAAAGCAGCTGAAACACCAAAGTAGGCCAAGAAGCAGACAAGCAAGGAAGTTACAATCCCAATAGGTATGGCTTTCTGGGGATTCTTGACTTCTTCCCCTATGGAGAAAAACAACATTTTATTCTTAGTGTGAATAAGAGTATGGAAGATGGCCAACAGTGAGATTGTGTGTCCACTTGGGCAAAGTGCATCCATGAGATTTATTTTTATACAAAAGACTTTACTTTATTATTATTATTATTATTATTATTTATTGTTAAAATAATTCAACATTAATACACATACAAACATACCTACATATATTTCATACAACATACCTACATACATACAACATACCTACACTCAATCCCACAGATAATTCCCATCACCATCCACCACCCTTCAACCCTTTGTGTTAGACTTCCAATATACTCAATTGCAATTTCTTTCTACTTCTATTACTTTCTTTCACACACCTTTAACCTAATTTCATATTTCTTTTTCTATTACACATTGTTATCCATCTTATTTAGTATTCCAATATTTGAAATGAAACTTCTTTATTCTAATAGGAGTTCTGATTTTTCGATATAGTTTTGCAAGTATCTTTTAAACACCTTCCAGTCCCTGTCTGCTTTCTCTTTTGAGATCCTTCCAATTTCTCCTATTGTTTTGGATATATTGTAGTACTCCAATAATTTGGCAAGCCACTCTATATTTGTTGGTACAGTACCACTTTTCCAATTTTTCGCAATCAATAGCCTTGAAAATTGTAGCGATGTCTGCTGGCGACGCAACACTGGAAAAGGTACTATGATACATATATGGTGGAATTGTTTAAACATCAAACAATTTTGGGAAACAGTATATAATGAAATGAAAAAAATGTTCAGATATTCATTTAGGAAAACACCAGAAGGTTTTTTATTGGGAACAATACCAGGAAGCCTAAAGGAAGAAGACAAGACCTTATATTTATACGCAAAAGACTTTACTTTTTATCTAGCAGTTGTACTGAAAAATACAGAGACTCCAGATGGGATCAAGTTATTGGTCTAAACTGAATTCTGTGTGATTTGTGAAGATAAAAACAAGTATTATTGGCCTGGGGGGGACATTTTAAAATACACCAATTTATATATCACAGCAGCACAGTACTACGCATGCTAATTCAGAAATAACTGCTATTGTGCTGAGAGAGAGGGGGGGAAGGGTGGTGTTGTCAAACAGGTAGTGGAAAAGGGATAGTGGGCAGGTAAGCAAAGCACAGAGGCACTACTACAGGGTCACCAATAACACCTTCAAACCAGGTAAGATAAAAGTGCTTTGTCTGGTAGGATTGGTCTGTGATTGCAATGAAAGTTCAAAAAATTGCTACAGGCCAAAAACAAACAAACCAGCCTGGATGATACAGGAAGTGAGGAAGAGGAAATGAAAACATAGCTCTTTGATAGAAACTTGTGAATTCTCTAAGCCAAGTGAGGGAGCAAATGGTGTAATGTAGGAGTGAAAAAAAGCTACCATAGAAACACTGTATTCTACCTCTGGCTGAGAAAGCAGGTTTTAGAGGTTCTCAGTGTACTGAGCCTACGCATGATATTTCCAATTATTAGGGGCGACTGAGCATGAAGTCACAAAGTAGAACTTAATATATATGCCTTGGAGAGACAGATAACATGCTTCTTAAAACCAATTTAATGCCTTTTTAGAACATGCAACAAATTAAAAAGGAGGACAAGATGTCTCTCCTTTGGCCTATGTAATTTATGTCAATTACACATTATCATGCTGAATGGATTTTAAAGTGCGGCAAGAAACAGATCTTGCCATTCTGTTTGTGATACAGAATGAATGGGGCAGAGTTGGTAAGATTTTCAGGCCAAGAGAGGAATGAACAAAGATTGCATCAGAGTGTTTGGTGGCTTCTGCTCTGCAACTCCTATGCATGCTTACCTGGAGTAATAACAGAGGTTGCCTACATAGTGCCTGCGGGCACACATGCACCCACAGAGACCCTCCACAATGATCACAGGGTTACCTCCACCTCCCCCCTGCTGAAAATTAGGCTTGAAAGAAGCATTCTCTTGTAGCCAGTAGAATAGGCTGCAGTGTGACTGCTCATCTCTGTGTGTACAGTTTGCAAAAGTGCCCACAGGTCCAAAAAGCTTAGCGACCTGCCTACAGACTCAAACAAAGGTCTCTTTCAGCCCTGCCACTGGAAATCCTTTTAACTGGAAACGCCATCAAGTGAAGAACCAATAGGGTTGCCATAGTCCAGAATTCCCCAGACATATCTAGAATGCTGCATTTGGAAGCAGTGTCTGGGTGGAAATTGTCAAAATGTCCTGGAAAATCTGGACGTATGGCAACACATGTCACTTTTTGAAATATGGCAACCCTGATAACCAAGATCCTTTTGAATGCAAAGCATGCACTCTAGCATTGCGTCTGCAGTTCTTTCTTTAAAATGTATAGGATCATGCTATAGGAACACAGTGGTTTTACACTACAGCTCCAGCACATGTAAATCACAACTTCAACGGCATGGCCCTTTTTTTTAAAGACAGCTTACCAGTTGTTGCGATGCAATCAAATCCTATAAAAGCATAAAAGCAGGTTGCAGCACCGGCCAGTGTTCCTGTAAAGCCATATGGCATGAAGCCACCAACTCCAAATGCACTTGTCACATTTTCAGAAGATGACAGGTTTCTAAAAAAAACCAAATAATAATCATTACGTCATATCCTGTGTAGGCATGGGACTTACAAACCCCACATCATAACTTGAGTGGTTGGGTGCACAACAGTGGCTCTCAACATTCACACACATAAATCAAAGGTTAATTGTGCACAGGTGCTTTTTATTCTTTGCTTTATTGCCCTTTTTCCTGAAGTGTCAGAACCACCCCCCCAAGTACATTTAAAGTCTCGATGCCATGACTGTTCCCATACGTAGCACAGAAAGATATGAGCTGAGCATGGAAACAGTGCAGGGTTCAAAGCCCAATGCACAATGAAATTGCAGGTTTGGACTTAAGCACTGAAAATGTCAGGACGTTTAGAACTCACTTTTAGCTACTTATTGCTATCAGAGGGAATTTGCAGCTCTGTGACAAGTTTCCCCACGTACGGATGTGGTATTTAGCAGTATTCACTGCATGAAAAATGAACTGCCTATGAGGACCATAATGAACTAGCTTGGATGATGATGTTGGCCTAATAAGATGAGAAATGCACAAACCCTTTGCCTGTATAAGCAGCTGTTTTGCTTTTCCGTTTTCCCTTTTGAGGTGATTAAATCAGGAAGCCTGTAATTTACAGCTTTCCTTTTTCACCGAAAGCTGGAAATTATGGTTTCCAGCTTTGGATCAAGCCAGGATATTACAACCAAAACGTGTCATTGAAAATGTCTCACCTCTGGCCAAAAATAAAATAAAATGCTTTCCTCATTCTCAGTTGATGATTCAACTGTTAGTTGGGCATCAAATCTAAAATGTTACATTTATTTTTATTAAAACATTATTAAATCCCATCACATAGTTTATAGATCATTATGCTCCAAAGTCTCCATTCTAAGCAACCAAAGCAGTAAAGCAAACAAAAAAACCCTGTATTACTCTATGTATACTGTGTAGTTTATAAGAAATTCTTCTGTTTTCCTCCAGTTATGAAGATCGCCTTTCACAAAACCAGAAGTCATCACGAAGAGGAGGACCAAGATGTTAACAGCAGTGAAGATTTTATTCACCCATGCAGATTCTTTGACTCCAAATGATAATAGGCCTATAAAACAATATTTTTAAAATTAAGTAACATAATTAAGGTCTACATGTCAGCATTTCTAATATTATGCTTATTACAATTTGATAATGTTTTGTTTATCTCATAAGGCTGGTTCACAGACTCACCAAGCTGGAAATTCTGTACACACAGAAAGCATTCAAGTCCATATTTTTCTCTGGGGATGTAAACATGACCTCAGAATAGGAGATAAGCTCCACCTAGAAATCCCTTTCACAGGTCAGAAGCAAATGGCCTTATATCCACCAGCACACGCACAACACAACTCTACCTGATGGTGATTATTTTTAAATTCCACATGGCCTTCGAGTTAGGGAGATTGTTGGATTTGTACATATGCATCTACCCGTGAAGGGCATTGCATTGTACGTGCAACAGGTAACATGGGCATAAGCTTCTTACTCATTATGCATATGAGATTCCTAGACTAGTGAATGTGTGGACCAGCCCTGGCTTGAGAAGAAGAGGCAATAGTCGAGAGCTCAAACTTATATCTCTAGCATTAAGTCTATTTTTCTGACCAAAAGCAATACAATTAATATTATTTTTTAAGAAGAAACTTGAAGATAGCCCTGTTTGGGAGGTTTTTAACACTTGATGTTTTTATTATGCTTTTAGATATGCTGTAAGTTGCTCAGAGTGGCTGGGGAAACCCAGCCAGATGGGTGGGGTATAAATAAAACAACAACAACAACAACAACAACTATTATTATTATTATTATATTATTATTACAAATATAAATGATATGAAGAACAAAGTTATCTAGCTACTCTTGCTAACTTTTACTGGAGCAGATTAATCCAGTAATAAATATGTTTAAAATAAACATTTCTTCAAAAATGGGCTGCACTGGATTAGAATTTTCATTTTCATTTCCTAAAGATTGTACCCTTGTATGATACATATCCAGTACACGCACAAACATTTCCACAAGTAGTTCAATAAATTATAATCTAGAATTGCAAGGATATGCATGTGTGAGCTCCACTAGAAATTAGGATATCATAGACCTAAACTGAGGTATGAAGATATTGTTCAAAAGGAAACAAAAATGACAGAAACCATTTTTTTTGGCCCACAGCTTGATGGGATTCCTAAACTTGCTGATACGTCATGCTTGAGGCTAAACAAACTAAACATACCCTGCCATCTGGGCAGAATTTCGCCATTAACAAAATGACGATAAGAAAAATGAATATTAAGTATATATATTTTACCTGCTAGGAGCAATATAAGGCAGACAGCAAAAAAATCTGGGTACTCTGCTAGACCTGAGTAATTCATTCTGAAGTAGGTCCTGAAAAAGTAACCAATTTGTTTCCCAAGGAGTTCATCAAAGGTACCACTCCATGCTCTTGCTACACTTGATGTACCTTAATGAAATGGAACAAAAACAATTGACATCACAATGCAATTATCAGAATTGTAAAAGACAAAACCTACATGTATTTACTAGGCATTATTACATATTTAATGTTGTGGAATCTTTCGCTGTTATTGAGACATATTGGGCTATTGAGGCCCATATCTGTGCTCTTCTCTATTCTGGATGTGATTTTGTGTTATGTTGCAGCCTTGTACCCCTTCCTAATGTTGGGAATAAATTTCTATTTTGGAAACAATAAATCCCCATTTGGGAAACTGCAGATGACTCACATCAGATAATATGGTTTTTTGGAAGAGACCCGATACAGGCCAGAAGGTTATTTTCAGCTGCTACCATGAGAAATCCCTCAATTCTAAGTTGGTTTTGATGAAGCAATAAAATGAGATAGTAAGTTGTACCCAGTGCTAATTCTACTCAAAGTTGACACACTGAAATTAATGAACTTAAGTCAGCCATTTCCAGTAAGTTCAGTGGATCTACTTTGAGTGGGAATAGCATTGGCTTCACCCCATTTTCTGGAAATCTTGTCAAAAACTCTACATTCTTCTTAGAATACACACTTCACAAGGAAATGTGCATTTTCAGTCTATTTAGTGCTTCTTCCTTTTTTTTGCTACAGCGCAAGTTCATTTTTCTACATGCTATGACTTTATTTCTCGGGTGCCCTGTTGTTGCAATGCATTGCATTGTTATTTCTAGCAACAACATTGTACCAACTGACAGCACAAACAGTTAATTTATTTAATATTTACAGCAACCAACTGGGTGGAACTGTGAAGCGTTTTCCATGCAGAGCATCCCAAGGGATATACCCATGTGGAGGAAGCAATGCCTAACCAATCATGTCCCCCAGTCCCAGCTGTTGCTTCCTGGCAGTGACTGAGAAATAGGTCTCTGCGTTTGCCTAGTCCTGGCTGAAAATTCCCAGCAGTTATTCACATTAACACAGAGTCAGAAACTGCTTCTTCCATTCGTGCACATTCCCAGGACCACACTGGTTGCTCTGTGTGGTGAGAATTTCAGGAATAAGCACAGGGGCCTCATGTTCGATGAAAATCTGAGAAACTCTTGCTGCTTTGTCTTCAAAAGGAAGATGAATGCTGCACCACACACCCAACATTATTTACACAACGGTTGAAGACAAGAGAAACCAAGTAATTGTTCTAAGAATTATATTAGCAAAAATTATTTCCAAATATATATATATAATTATCTCTACCACAATTTAGAAAATATGCTGGATGTTTGCAGTGACATCAAAGGCTTTGTCCTCTTTGTCAAGAGAGGCATGTCATCAAAAGCAATTTGGGGATTGTTTGATGTTGCTCTCAGAGAGCATAATTTTATCTCTGGAATCTACACGTGGCTTGTGCACAAGTGTGGTATAGTAGAAAAAGTGTTGGAGTGGGACATGGGAGGCCAGAGGTCAATTCTCCACTAGCAATTTTGTTTACAGGTTGACAATGGGCAAGTCACATCAGCCCAACCAACTTTATAGGGTAAATTTTGAAAATAAAATGCTGAAGGTAAGAATGTACACTTCCCTGAGCTCATTAATGCCTGAAAAGTCATATCATCATGTAGTGTAGTGGTATATTTAATTTAGTCACATACACCAAGAGAATAACTAATATGACTATGGTTCATTTCCTTTGGTTTCCATAACCACTACAGGGACCCACATCCTATTCTTGTGCTTGAAGAACCTTTTTCCTAGCCCATATGCCATTCACCTCTCATCATTTCAGTGCATTGCAATTCTATTCCCTTCTCATATTGCTGGCTGCTGGATATTGTCCCACTCACACTGCTGCCAATAGCCACCAAAAGGTCAGGAACATTGAGAGCGTGTTCCCCCAAAAGTGTTCTCCCTCTCTCTGTGTGCACATTTATGCATGAAAGCGGAAGATTACTCCAGTTATGAACAGCAGCCAGGTCACAAAAGCCAAGTAGGCTGTGGTTGGCGTTTTCTTAAGAGCCTCTGAGGTCTTCCAAACTCACCTATGACATAAGACAAAATGAGATTCCAGCCAGTGATAAAAGCCCAGAGTTCGCCAACAGTGACGTAAGTATACAGATAGGCAGAGCCAGTCTTTGGAACGCGAGCACCAAATTCTGCGTAACAAAGCCCTGCCATCACGGAAGCCAAGGCTGCTATGAGGAAAGAAACGACAATGCTAGGTCCAGAATTTGCTTTTGCAACCTCTCCAGCGAGGACGTAAACGCCAGCACCGAGGGTGCTTCCTACTCCCAGGGCAATAAGGTCCATGGTGGATAAACAGCGGCATAATTTGCTATCTTCAAGGCTGTCCAAAGTGACGATTTTTCTCCGCAAGAGGCACCGGGCGAACGAGAAGGCTGGTCCACAGGTTATCATTCTGGATGAAGGAATCTGAAAAATGAGAGAGATTACTGCATTTTGCGATCCTCCAAATTTGCCATAGAGTGGCATCTGACTAAGTCAAGAGTAGATCCAATGAGATCAATGATGGTAGAAGTCCCATTTCCAATAGGTCTAGTCAATGCATGACTTGTTCAGATGCCACTCACCATTTATGTGTAATGAAAATTATACTGTTTCATCCACCAGATAAAAAGCTGCATAGCACAGCAATGCTCTCTGATGTGACATTGCAGCAGAGAGTCACTGACTACAGAGTCCTATTCATTTTGCACAAATTGTTGCTAAAATATGCTCCTGTCCCAAGGTATAGAATAAACTTTATTTCATTTTAGGCACCAGGTACAGACTTAAAAAACCCAAACCAATTCAAACTTTTAAATTGTGAAATCATGAATCCTCTGAATTTTATATCAGTAATACTGTCTAGATCACTATGCTATTTAACTTTCAGGTGGTTTTTTATATATAAAAAAATCAACATTCAATTTTTAATCCATTATTTGTTTACTCTTTTTATTCTGTATCATTATTGTATTTTAACGTTCTATGTTACAGGTAGGTAGCCGTGTTGGTCTGCCGTAGTCGAAACAAAATAACAAATTTAGTTGGTCTCTAAGGTGCCTCTGGAAGGAATTTTTTTATTTTGTTTTAACATTCTATGGTTGGAAAGCCAATAATATGTAAGTGCTATCAGTAAATTTATATATATTAGCAAACCACATCTGTTGCAAAGCATTATGAACTGAAAATATGTCTGTGGTATACTCTGAAAATGTTGTTCAACACATTCTTGTACTACTACTAAATACCAACAACTTAAAATCCAAGTTGTTACCTCTTTTCCAAAGTATACCATATTGCACAAAAAATAGGATGTCAGTAGTTACTCATTCATTTAAATACATAATTATTCCTGCTTTCTGTGGACAGGTTTTATGGCACCATTTACTTTGCTGTTCCAAAGGCACCCAATCTAAATTACACAAAGCTCGCAACACCCACCAGCCTCTGCCACATGAGAGGTCCCTCTGTTCTTGCAACAAATTTAATCTCACTAGTCTATGCATTCCCACCCCTGCTAATGTTATCTTGATAGGAGTTTCTACTCTAACCTTCACAATCTAAACTAAAGAAACCGAACCAGCTCTACCCTCTGACGTCCTTCAATTTATGTTCCACGATCAAGGTGTCTCCCCTGCCAGGTAAGTATAAGCTACAGGACATATAAGCTACGGGATAAGGATAACTGTGACTTTAAAGATGAATGGGAACACTTTACAAAGTATTTGAAGACGCAACAAAGCGAACTGGACTCCTTGGCTGGCTTTGAATAAGCATTCACAAACCTTTTAATGATAATAATCAGCTAAATAGTTTGAGGATCTATACAACTGTGTAACATGCAGAAAACAGCATTCTTAGAGAAATCAAAGACTGGAACTGAGGGAAGTCGGGGGGTGCGGGTGGGTGGGTTTTGTGGGGGGGGGAATAAGGATGGTATGTTTCTGGATAATATGTTTCGTTTTAATTTTGAATAGAAAAAGTTTTTTAAAAAATTATGTTACATAATCCACAGAGCCCTCGCAAACATAGAATCATAGACTTGTTTGAAGGGCCTGAGGATCATCAAGTCCAACCCCTTGCATTGCAGGAATATGCAACTATCCCAAATGGCTGTGGTTTTCAACCAGTGTGCTGTGGCACCCTGGGGCACTTTGAATGATGGTCAGGGGTGCTGTGGGCAACACTGGCCTCTGTCCCTTTTTCCTCCCCCTCTTGTGTCTCTGCCTCCCAAAGGATTGCAAAGCTGCTGCAGCAGCCCTGGCTACAGGGGCCCCAGGCCAATGGTGACTCTGGGCTGGCCAGGGGCGTGCTGGTTGCCAGGAGCTAAGGTGGCCTTGGAGTAAACAAGCAAGCGGGCGAGGGAGCCCAGCCAGCCACTCCACCAGCCCTTGCTGTTGGGAATGGACAGTCCCAGGCCCCTGTGGTGCAATGTGAGGAGGCACCTCTTTTGGGGACAGCTCAGAGACCTGGGGGGGGGGGCAGCAGCAGCTGCACAGAGGACTCCCAAGGAGATGGGAGAGGAGAGGAGGCAGAGGGAAGACTCTGCAAGGGAGGGTGTTCAAAAAAGGGTGAGGGACTGTCAGCTCTGCCGGAAAAGGGTGACATAACTGGGCTCCTAAGCCCCACAGGGGTGCCGCAAAATGAATGTAGTTGGTTAAGGGAGCTGTGGACTCAAAAGGTTGAAAACCTTGTGGGGATTGAACCTGCAAACTTGGTGTTATCAACACCATGCTCTAGCTAATTCAGCTATCTAGAGTAGGATATTCCTAGCTCATAGCAGAGTTGCCCTCTCTTATAGGGCTGCAGCTGCAATTCTCTCTCGTCCTATGAAAGTACGACAACAGTCACAATAAATATTCAGTTATTTCTGATGCCTGGTACTCAAGCATCTGTTCTGAACACAGCAGGTGTGGAAGGGTATCACATTTTGCAGCTTTTGAAAGGCAGTACTTTTGCAGGTAAATACAATTGCTATTGCAAGCTTCTGCTGATAATACGATTGCCATTTCTGATATACTGACTCGTAAAAAACTTGCCACCACGGCTTGTCCTCTAACTTTAAAAAAAGAAAAAGAAGGGAAGATAGCAACAGCACGCATGTTGCAGCTTGTAAAAAAGTTTTTAGAAACTTAAGCCTGGAGATCCCAGCCTTTTGGGCTCCGGAGACACATTAGGAAATCTAAGAAACTGTCATTGGTACCCCAAAATACCCATTTCACAGAAGAAAAACTGGTGATTGTCAGAATCCTGCCAGACAAAACACGCACTGAAAACAAACGGAACACAGGCAAAAAAGCAGGCCACCCCCCCAAAAGAAAAGCCCAACCCCCCTCAATTTTTAAAATGCAAAATTGAGAGAAGTAGCAGGCCTTGGCAGGTACAAGGGGAGTGGGGTGCGTGTCAGAGGCTGTTCTGGTGTCCTCAGGTGCCACACTGGGAATCCCAAAGCAAAGCGTTCTCCTCCCTGCACCTTTCAGCCTTATCACTCTAAAACAGCTGCCCATTCAGCTACAGCAGAAGGAGAAAAGACAGCCGCAGATGTTCAATTATGCTAAAACATTTTCAAGATTATTTGTCAGTTTTCATCTATGCTGCACATAAGTATCTTTGCAAAATTCCAGCAGTGGAATCCTTAAGGTGTTTACTGAGAAAAGCAAAGCACCATCAGAGTTTCAGACGTTCCCCTGAGGAATAAAATACTCCTCCCCACACCCCGTTTCTATCTTTCTTTTATGCATTCAATATAGTTTCCAATATAGTTTGTACGCTTAACTGCTAATTCCTGCCAACAAACCATTTCAGTGAATGTTTTCCAAGCTGCAAAGCTTCTACTTCGATACAGGTTTACTTTCAGCCCAAGCTTTACTCACCCAACAATAATGTTCAGATTATATGGATTTCTGTATCTGTAGGCAGCAAACGGTTCAGACTGATTTTACTTAAACATCTGCCTTAAAAGTAGAAACGGGGAGGTGGTGTGGAGCTGCTTGCTCATAGGGGGTGGAGGAAAAGCAGCCACAGGTGATTGGATGACACTGAGCGTGCCCACCTATTTGCCAAACAAGGGGTGTGGGAAGCTTTGCTATTCGTATAAGTCCTTCCCATTATACACGAAAGGCGAAGTCACTTTGGCTTCTTTCCCTGTGGAAACTGGGCATATGTTATATACATACCCACAAAGCCAGTTTGGTAACTTGGCATATCTAACAAGGAAGTTTTGATCAGTTTAATCGGTTCAATCAAGTACAGTGGTACCTCGGGTTACATATGCCTCAGGTTACATACATTCAGGTTACAGACTCTGCTAACCCAGAAATATTGCTTCAGGTTAAGAACTTTGCTTCAGGATGAGAACAGAAACCGTGCTCCGGCGGCACGGTGGCAGCAGGAGGCCCCATTAGCTAAAGTGGTGCTTCAGGTTAAGAACAGTTTCAGGTTAAGTACAGACCTCCGGAATGAATTAAGTACTTAACCCGAGGTAACACTGTAGAGCTATGCATTCCAAGCTCAAAGATACACGGAAAAATGTTGTTTATCCTTGTCTTTGGGCCAGGTGTAATGTATCCACCGGAAACAAAAGCTGTTCTGACAGACAGCGTTCACATCCTGATGCACAACGCAGTTCCTGCTCCAGGAAGCATTACACAGAAGCCTACCGCCATGTACAGATCTCCATATCTGGATTAGGGCATTTTACTGACATTCCTCTGGATGGCCCGCTTGGTTACAGGTTCAATTCCCGTATGGGACAGCTGCATATTCCTGCACTGCAGGGGGCTGGACTAGATGATCCTCAGGGTCCCTTCCAACTTTACAATTTTATGATTCTATGAACTGAGAGCGTCAAGTTTTAACCAGCAAGTGCTACATAAGAAAAGCTGGAACTAGTTTTCAGCAGTGTGTGCCCTGAATGTCTGCAGCAAGTATGTACATGACTGTCTTTGGATAGAATCCACAGCAAAAAGCAGTGATGAATAGCAAAGCTTCAGAATTGAGGCTCTAAGTCACAAACACCCCATGGTAGAACAATGGTAGACTTGAGTTCACATACAAAGCAGGAATGTGATGTGGGGAGTGGGTTAAAAAGAAACAGCACATTTCTACCACATCCCTGCCTTACTTCTCATCAGCCCAGTGCTCCAGGCACTTTAATTTACATCCCATCTTTCTTCCATCATGAACCTCAAGACATGAGCTGAGGAGTTTCCAGGTGGCTTCTTGTGTAGGCACATCACCTGCTCAACTTCCAGAGAGTTGCTTAGAGGGGAAAGTAGGTCTAGAATAGGTTGATACTTCCATCCGTTCCGTCAACTGAATTGTTAAAGAGAGCTAGAAAAGAAACACTCCCTGTGTCTCTCAAATGCATCAGTTGCATATCGTTCAAGGATATCGCTGCGATCAGTTGTATTGATGACCTGTATTTGTGTTATTAGTAAAGGTAAAGGGACCCCTGACCATTAGATCCAGTTGTGACCAACTCTGGGGTTGCGACGTTCATCTCGCTTTATTGGCCGAGGGAGCCGGCGTACAGCTTCCGGGTCATGTGGCCAGCATGACTAAGCCGCTTCTGGCGAACCAGAGCAGCGCACGGAAACGCCGTTTAGCTTCCCGCCGGAGCGGTACCTATTTATCTACTTGCACTTTGACGTGCTTTCGAAATGCTAGGTTGGCAGGAGCAGGGACCAAGCAACGGGAGCTCACCCTGTCGTGGGGATTCAAACTGCCGACCTTGTGATTGGCAAGTCCTAGGTTCTGTGGTTTAACCCACAGCGCTACCCGCATCCCTTGTGTTATTAGTAGGCTGGCCTTAATAAAGAAGTAATTCTACAGCAATCAAGAAATAACTATAAGTTGGGAGGGGAGAGAAATCCTATCCTCGGTTGGTAGAGCATGAGACGCTTAATCTCAGGCTCATGGGTTTGAGCCCCAAACTTTCCTGCATTGAAGCAGGTTGGATGAGATAGCCCTCAAGGTCCCTTCCAACTCTATGATTCTATGGTCTAATGCAGTGTTTCCCAACCTTGGGCCTCCAGATGTTTTTGGCCTACAACTCCCATCATCCCTAGCTAGCAAGACCAGTGGTCAGGGATGATGGGAATTGTAGTTCAAAAACAGCTGGAGGCCCAAGGTTGGGAAACACTGGTCTAATGGACACTCTCCTAACCTACACAATGCTATTATACATGCCTTCTCGGAAGTAACTTCCATTGAGTTCAATGCAGCAAGCGGGTACAGGATGCAGCCACAGGAAGCCAAACTTTAGACATCATTTCCCCACAAGCTGCAGTGATAACTGAAGTTTACCCAAGCAAATGATCTCTTAACTATGTGTTTGCTTTTACGCAGTACAAGGCAAACAGTCGGTGCAGTGCTTAAAGTTGCTGCATGGCACTGCAGCTCGCAAAACAATCCAGCCGCTGCACAAAAACCCTGAGTGTGTGGTATTGCAAAGACCTTGTGAGGAGCAAAAGAGGCACGTGCATCAAGATTACATTGCTGTATAATAACTTGCAAAAGCAACAGTTTTATTCCAATGTGCTTTTTAAAAAACTAAATACTAATGTCTTTAAATTCCTGTAATTTTAATATATTTAACAATGTTTTATTTGCATTTTTTCGCTACATATTTTAAAATTGAGACCTGCCTTGAGTAGTTTTCTGTGGGATATAAATTACTGTAATAAATATAGAAGAAAAAATGTTGCAAAGCCACAGTAGCACCACTAGGATTGATATGCACAGGTATGACCAAGGTGGCCTCCGGAGGCACTTACCTGGAATTAAACATCACTGATTTCAATAGAACAAATGTCCTTTTGATGGCAGTCGTAGGCTGCAATCTAGACATTTACAAGCAGCCACTGACTTTAGCGGGCCTGGAATTAGGCAGCACACACCACAACTTTCCTAACATGCCACACATGGCCAAGTGAGCGATTCAGCTTTGTCCCTCGCCGTGCTTGAATTCAGCAAACAGTCCCAGATCAAAGCTCCTACTTCTGAGCAGATGTTTGCAATAATACCAACAATGCTATGGACCGTGAGAAGGCTGGATGGAAATTCCTCCGAGCAATTTCTACATATTAAAAGTGATAAAGGGTGACAGGCACTTGCAGGAGAGCCCCTCAGTGTAGGCAATCTTATTTCAAAAATATCCTTCAAAACGTGTAAGGGAAGATGAAAAGGAGAAAGAAACGCAGGGCCTGCTTCCCATAAATGATTAAAAAGGTTAGCCATAGCAAGACTGAATTGCTCGAACAGCAACTGCCATGAGGCATTGTAGAAAGAATGATACCTTGGAAGTGCCGTATTTTTCGCTCTATAAGACGCACCTAGTTTTTGGAGGAGGAAAACAAACAAAAAAATATTCTGAATCCCAGAAGCCAGAACAGCAAGAGGAATCGCTGTGCAGTGAAAGCAATGATCCCTCTTGCTGTTCTGGCTTCTGGGATAGCTGTGCAGCCTGCATTCGCTCCATAAGACGCACACACATTTCCCCTTACTTTTTAGGAGGGAAAAAGTGCGTCTTGTAGAGCAAAACACACGGTAATTCATTCCCCCCCCCCCCATTTATATCCCACCCTGCTTCCAAGGAGCTCAATGCAACTTATATATGAGAGTTGCTCCCCATTTTATCACAACTCCCATGTTAGGTAGGCTAGGCTGAGAGAAGCAACTGGGGGAAAGCTAACTGTGCAGCAAACATGGTGCAAATAGGCACCTGCACCCACTTTCCCCTGGTTTAAGCTCAGCATTTTAATCACCATATGATAGTGGTTATCAGAATTGGTACACAAGGCCAGACTGCTCGGTCCCTGTGTTATGCTGAAGCCTGTTACAATACTGGATAGTTATGTAACTGCAGCTGAAAGCATGCCAGAGTCTCTTGGAAGCTCTTAAAGACAATTATTTCCATATTGGTTCAAAGGAGAAAGGGCCTTCTCCCTATGTTCAGTGAATTGCAGCAGTGACCACACTAACCACAGTGGTTTAAAACCACTAAATGGCACACGCTTCAAAGAGCTAACTTCCTGTACTTGTGGCATTTTTTTATCAGATCTGTTCAAAATCTGGCACATTCGTGGACATCATCAGATCATGTATTCTCAAGTGGCGTGGATACTGCAAGCTTGAAATGCAGCTAGGTCATTCATTTTCTCAATTCAGATTGAAGCTAGTTGGGAAGGGGGACACATCAAAATGCAGTATTTCATAAGTGATAGGACAGAGATCAATATGGATTTTGGCTAATAGTCAGCAGTTGGAGACTCTGGATTCAGAGTAAAATGTTCACAGCCCACGTTTCACGCTCAGATGTCTTTTTTTATGAACTATAATAGCTTAGAGGCTTAGAATGGAAGAAGCAGGATCTGGAATATGTGCCAGGAGTCAAGATGGTCAGAAGGTAAGAATTGCAGAACAGTAAGAGAATCAGGACCAAAGAGAAAGAACAGAAACATTACATCTCAGGTAAACCATGTAGCTCAAGGCAGGGTCAACTGGAAAAGGAAGCCTGCCCAGAAAGATCCAATGGTACGATTGGGTGTGTGTAATCAGCCCAAAAGGCATTTGACGAAAAAGGTTGCAGTGGTTCGCCACCTAGGGCAGAGTGCAGCAGCTCCTGACAGTGGTGGAGTTTGTGGTTTCTGGATGAACTTTCAGTTGTGTATCTCCTTTTCGAAATCAGTATTCCTGATTCCTTACAAATTAGTTCACTGAAGCCAGAAAGTACCAATATCCACCGTATTAGCCCAAATATAAGCCGCACCTGAATATGAGCTGCACCTTTATAATTCAAGGGGGGGGGAGAGGAAAAAAGACAATATCTGAATATAAGCCGCTACCTTTAAATTCTGCAGGCACTCACACCTGTTCTGTTTTACCATATGTCTGTTTCAAATTTAACAGTCGCAAATTTAAGCCGCACTTTAACTTTTCACGGTCAGAATTTGGGGGAAAAGTGAGGCTTATATTCAGGCCAATATGGTAATTTTAACCTGTGAACTAATTCCAGCGTACCAAATTGGCAGCACTTTGGATATTACTCGACAGTATTTTTCTTGGTCCAGATGCTATGTAGAAAGACTCAATTTGTGTAGCAATTTCTACTGCTTCTCAAAAGTTCTCTAGGCATATTTCCACGAAGATCACAGGAAGCTTCCAAACCCTCTCTCAGTGAACAGGTTCCTAGGGTCTCCTGTCTTTCACTGCAATCATCTCTATATATGCCAAACCTACAAAACTCCTCACATCTACAGTCAATTCTGCAGGGAACTCTTCTTTATTCCTCCAATTGCCCCTGAACCCACACCAATATAATGTGCCCTATGCAAAACTATAGACCTAAACTTTAAACCTTGAATAAGTCACTTAACTGAGGTATATTATGCCACACCAGCAGGACTGATCTGCTAGACAAACTGTCAGTAATCCCTCTTTCTTCACGGCATCTTTGTAACTTAAACTTTCAAGTTGACTTTGACCCCATAACTCATGGGGTTTTGACATTAATCCTTCTTAGAAGTATACCAATAATAAGAACCTGATCCCAGACACTGAAAACTTATTGGGGTAAACTATCCAATCTCAAAAAATCATCTGCCTCATAAACCTCTTTGGCTAGTTCCAGCTAGTCCTCCAGCAAGCCTTCTTTACACCAAGTCTCTAAATTCTGCACCTGCTGCATCTGGGAGAGCTGAAGGCTGCTTAGGCTTCCTTTAAGAAACAACTCCATGCTGTATAGGTTTACTTACAGGTCCTTCTTCTGGTGTTGGGGTGTTCTGATTTCTTCCAACGATTTCCTTCAGGAAGCCCCATCTTGTCTCACTCACCAGTTCAGAGTTTATCTCCAAGAAAACAACTACCTCACTTCTAAAACCAGATAGATATCCCCTCTCTCTTTTCTATGGAGTGAGAAGTCCAGGGACAAAAGCTGAAGTGGTTAGCTTGGGCCTCTTCCACACTGCAAATTCATGGTGTCCTTTTGCAATACTTTATTCATATTTATACAAACGTGGGTGGTGGCCCCCAGATGCTGTTGGACCACAACTCCCACCATCTCATCCCCAGACACAGTGGCTGAGGCTGCTAGGAAGATGTTTTATATCAACTCTTTCTTATGTTCCTAAGTCAGACTATTGAGTCCTTCTAGTTTAGCACTGACTCTACAGTGACTGGCAGTAGCTCTCCAGGTTTCAGACAACAGTCTTTCCCTGCTCTATCTAGAGATGCCAGGGATTGGATATGGGACTTTCTGTATACATACTGGTTGCTGAACTATGGTCCCACCCTCCATGAGAGTGTACCAACATCTGTAAGGTACCCAGGTTTTCCATATTTGCTTTAAGACATGGTAATAAGCTCAAGATTACCCAGATTCAGAACACCATGGATCTAAATCCTATTCTCATGTTGAGCAGACACTTCAAAGTTCAGAAGTGCTCTTTTGTGCTCCATGCGACAATATGATGAAACAGATTGATGTAGTTACCATGTCAAACATGAAGGCATTTTTTTTTGCACAAAATCTTACTTTCACCAAAATGTCCTTGGAAGCTTAAAATACCAATTCATAATACAATTCAGTTTTTCTGATAGATACATGGAAACATGGTTTATAAAGCTCTTTCTCAGAGAACATACTCAAATGCAAAATGCCTTAAATGTGTTTAAGATTAAGAATATTAAAATATGCAGAATTTCTGAAATTAGTGATGGCTAGCTATGAATTTCAAGAAAAAGTATATTATAATCTTAATGTTATACAGAACTGTTGCATGTGATAGGACTTCAGAAAAGATTTAACACCTGCAAAGAGATAGCTATGCTTTCATGACAGGATATAAACAGCATTGCCATATGAATTATCAGTGCAAATAGAATGAATAAAACAGTATCATTACCTTACTTTTAATTATTTTTATCCAAATCATGGGTTGATATTCTACCTCAGTTGAAGTACGCAGTTTGAGATACACAGGATATAAAATCCCAAGCACTCACCAATTTTCTCAAGTCGTCTTTAAGAATTCCAATTCTCCGTGGTTTTATGCGGGAAAAGATATCTTGCGAGTTGCTGCCTAGTGCTATGCTTGATTTCAAAAAATAGTCACAACCGCTTACTTATCTCTGGTGGTAAGTAGAGATTCACCAAATTACAGACAAGCTCACAAAAATATTTCACTGGGTGGCAACGTCAAGTCTGCAGAAAGGAAGGATTAATCCCTTTCCATAGACACAAGATCCTAGGAGCTATATAACTGCTAAGACCAGTAACTCAATCTGGCTTTCAACGTCTCTAAAATTGCTACAGAGACCTACTACTATATATCATCCTCCAAACTCCAGATGTTCCCAAGCAAGCTGAAGCAACTACTTATAATTTTGTTGGCAGTGCGGTCCTCAGCTCCACCTCACAACAGTGATTTCCCTTTTTTAAAGGCAGCCTGTGGGTGGAACTACCATTTTAAAGGCATAGGCCTTAAATAAACTCTTGAAGTCAAAGTTCAATAAATCCGCCTGCAAGCAAACAAAACAAAACAAAACAAAAACCACCCTATTTGTAGTGAGGATTGTGTCAAAGGCAGCGGGGAGTGAGAAAAGCTTAAAGTTAAAGCAAACTCATCCTTATTCAGACGGTAACAGAGAGCTGGCAGATTTAAGCAACATAAAATGGTAGCAAGCAAATGCATAAAAATATCCTAGCCAGAGGCTTGGGGGCCAGCACACACACACACACCCCTTCCTGAGTCAGCTGTGTTCTTACCTTTGTGTATAGCTTTGATTTAGTCAAGTAAGGATTATTTTTGCAACTACTTTCCCATTCCATGAAACTGGATCCAGATTGCCCCAACAAGAGGGTTCGTGAAGACAAATTTCACAACTGGTAAACATAGTAACATGGTGTTAAGAAGGCAACTGGGTAGTGAAGTCTACGAACTTACCACTACTACACATGTTGAAGCTACCATTGGGACCTCAATGTGGGAACAGCCATAGGATGCCAATATTTTTTTGCACAAAAGGGCTCATACTAGAGACATCTTCTCTCAAGCGCTGTTGTCTATTGCCCCATTTAAACAAAACTAGAAAGTAAATGCTAAAATCTGCAGTTACATTGCGAAAATCCTTGCATTGTTTGCACCTCTCTAGAAATATACTTATTTCCATTTACAATGAATTGGGAACCAGGGGGTGTGTTTCAGGGCAGAACAAACCAGAATTCTATGCCAGGGGTCTTCCGTCACAGAGAGATAACCAGTATCCAGAACATTCAAGTCTCCTCCTGTGAAACGCCCCTTCCCTTCCACACAGCAACAGCAAGTGGTTTCCTTCTAAACCCAAGGGAACAAGATTTGGCAGAAAGTCTGCTTTCTGCAGCCTTACACTCTCAACATGTCCACAGGAACATGCTAGGGTGGGGAAGGGATTCAGTTGCTGCAAATGTGCCCACATAATTGCCTGTGCTTTCAGGAAGAGGACAGGTTTGCACTTGGTGCCCTAGTTCCATGGACAGCAATAGTCATAGATGGATTTAGATCACTACTTTCCTGCATTTCCTTCCATTTTCACCCTTTGGAAATCAATGGCATGGGAACAAGAAGCGCTACAGTCCTGCCCCAGCAACAAAACCTACCGACGTCAAATTTAACTCAGCGCAGGATTGCATCCCGAGCAAGAGCCATTCAAGCTTCTTGAAGTTAGACAAAAAGGAACAAGAAAACCAAGCAGATGTAATGCTATGAACTATGTACCAGTATATGAAGTAAGTGCATTTAAAATAGTTGTAGTTCCCCGTTCTAAACTAATGACTGGGGACCAAACTGACAGTTCTGGATTTATTGCAGAGAAAGTCAGACAGATATGTCATTGCCAAATGACAGGGCCACACTTGTATTAAGCCACCTAAACCTTAGTGCTCTTTGTATCCCAATTTAAAAACTAAAATTGCAGATTGGCTCTACAGTATAAGCAATTTTGACCCAAAAAAGGGCATTCACAGACACACATTCACCTGTTGTACCCACTGCCTCCAACCTCCCAAGAATGTATTCACCTAGGGCTAATGCAATGTTGTTAGTCTTTGTTCTTCCAGAAATTTCTGTTATATTATGTCTCCATCAACTGAAGCTGCAGACAGACAGATGGATGCCTGAGGGACCTTGCTACATATCCTTGACTGGTGGTATTAAGATCAGGGAGAAGGCCATTCAGCCTCATTCTAACTTTCAGGTTGATGTTAAAAATACAAATATTTCATGTGCAGGGCAAATATGTGCAAATATTTCTTGTTATGTTGGAAATATACTGCTTTAGAGATTGTTACTACTAATAGCATCAAAACGTAGATGAGTTGTTAACAAATGCTATAGACAACTCCCCCCACCCACAAAAAAATCTGGATCCCTGAGTAGTCCCACATCAATACGTGTTAGAACGCAAGTGACATGGATGGCCCAATACATTTTGTTGCCTGAGGTGAAAAAGAAAATGGCGCCCTTCTTCTCAAGTCACGATGTACTCTACCCAAGCCTGGCCAAGCTATTCTGGCATCTCAGACAGGAGGCCGCATAAGTGCCTTTCAGTGGAAGGGAAAAAATGTATTACTAATTTATCCATTTATTTTAAAAAATTATATAATGCTTGATGGTAGAAAAAAACCCCAAAGCGGCAGAAGTTACTAAAAGCTTGCTGTCCTTTCATGACACCTAAAATCAGCTGTTTGGCACCCACCTCATTCTACAACCAAAAAGGAAGCCCTTCTACTTATTTACTGTGTCTTAAATTGCTTTTAATAAATAACAGTGTTTTACCTCTCCCCTAGAGGTTACCAAGTTTCCACTGCAATCCCTTGGGCAAGATTCTACCAAACTTTCTATTTCTAGTTTGGTGCCACTTTGTTACCTCTGTGAAGAAATCGCTGACAGGTTAGAAGTGTGTGATTAATTCTTATGAACCCTTTACACAGAGTTTTCCTAATCACGAGGCAGCCATCCACCTGACCGGCAAGTCTATTTTTATGTTCCTTTGAGTGCTAAAGGTGAGAGGGACCCGGGGACTTCGCCTTTACCAACATTTGGTGGCTTTCCACTTTGCACTAATTTTCCTCTACACCATTCACTGCCACTTGAGATAGGTGCAGTGCCCTCTGTCAAACTCTCTAGCAAGCACACATACAACCACATCTTAAATGACAACAGATTTATTATGGCCCAAGCCTCAGGCCAGTATATCTGAAGGAGCGTCTCCACCCCCATCATTCTGCCCGGACACTGAGGTCCCACGCCGAGGGCCTTCTGTGGTTCCCACGCTGCGAGAAGCCAAGTTACAGGGAACCAGGTAGAGGGCCTTCTCGGTAGTGGCACCCGCCCTGTGGAATGCCCTCCCATCAGATGTCAAAGAGAAAAACAACTACCAGACTTTTAGAAGACATCTGAAGGCAGCCCTGTTTAGGGAAGCTTTTAATGTTTAATAGATTATTTATTTTTTTAATAACTTTTATTCAAAATTGAAACAAAACATATTATCCAGAAACATATCATCCTTATTCCCCCCCCATTTTTCCTCCCTCCCCCCACAGAACCCACCCCCCGACTTCCCTCAGTTCCAGTCTTTGATTTCTCTAAAAATGCTGTTTTCTGCATGTTACACAGTTGTATAAATCCTCAAACTATTTAACTGATTATTATCAATAAAAAGTTTGTGAATGTTTATTCAAAAATAGATTATTGTATTTTAATATTCTGTTGAAAGCTGCCCACAGTGGCTGGGGAAACCCAGCCAGATGGGTGGGGTATAAATAATAAATTATTATTATTATTGGGCAAGAGGCCACTCTGAACTCCAAAGAGAGCAACATCATCCGACAAAATATGTCGCAAGAAACCTTATTAGCTGTGCTGAATTCAGCAGACTTAGGTGTTTTTTTAAGTGAGTGTGCTTAGCATTGCACAGCCTGTGTTGCTGCATCCGTTTCATTAGGCGTTTAGCCACAATTAGTTAGGTTGTGCGCCTTGTGAAGGTTTGCAGTTTGTATTGTGTGGGACACCTCGCCCCCCTGTAAAAGAACATGGATGCATTTTAGGAGGGCTCTAGGATTCAGTACCGACTGGGAAAGTCCAGGTAGCATCAGCTGCCAAGAATGCCTTTTTAACAACTTGGGCTGGTATGTCAGATGCGATTCCATCCGAGGAGGTCTGACCTGACCACACAGATCCTTGCCCTGGCCACATCCATATTAGATTAAGGTTACCATGCGTCCCCGTTTCCCAGGGACAGTCCCCGGATTTACAAATCAGTCCCCATACAAAATCCATTGAAGTTGAAAAGTGTCCCCGGATTCATTGAAAAAATATCTGGTAACCTTATATTAATGACTGTATTACACTTTATGGGGTCTGCCTTTGATGAGGGTTCAGAAACTTCAAGAGGCTAGAAAATGGAATCCCAAGGGAGACACGGTGACACTGTTCTTATGCCAGTTTCATGTCCAGGTCCAATGTAAAATGCTGCTAACTGGGTCCATTTTAAAGCAGTTTGGGCCCAAGTTATCTGTTGGATTGCCTGTGCCTGCATAATCCTGCCCCATGCATTGGTATCGGATTCAGAGACCATCCTTAAGTAGCTATCCTCCTAGGTAAGTGAAGGAGGTGCCTATGAAAGAATGGGCTTTCTCCATGGTGGCCCCACAGTTTAGGAACTCTCTCCCTTCAGATCTGAGTCGTATTGATCTGCTACAGGGATCTCAGAAGGCTCTGAAAATGTCATCTCTTTATATTAACCATCCAGTTAAAATAGTTGGTACTGTTATTTTATAGTTGGTAATGTTTTATTTAATCTTTATGGGATTTTTTTTATTTTATTAAAATTAGTCTATTATTCACTCACTGTGCTTTAAATGTTGTAAGCCACTTTGGATGGGCTTGCCTAGCAAAACCGCTTCAAAATACAATTACGGTAAGTAAAAACAAAGAAGCAAATAAATAAAGTGTATATCTTCTCTTTAAAGCATTTATGTGCCTCACAGCTACTGCAGGTATAAATTCTATTCAAATCAGACTCTCACAGCCCCTAGTAAGAGGGAGAACTGCTAAACAAAGACATTTTCCGGGATTTGTTCTACTTGCTGCATTTAGCGTGAGATTGCGATTAATTCTAAGCCTATAATATACAGGGTGATTCAATTCTCCAGGAGAACGATAACCTTTAACATTAAGAATTAGACACCTGACCCATTTGCGCACTAGCAGACATCTAATCCATTTCTGCACATTTAATACATAAGATGCCTTGTCAAAATAATATAAAATATCTATTCTGAAGTCGAAGAAACACTTATTTATAACCGAGGCAACTAAAGCCAGAGAGTTCCATTTTCAAGACACATTCTTTACTTTAAATAGCACTTAATGTATCAGTAACAGGGTTTGAAATACTCTCTCCCCTACCTTCCCCTTTTACTCCCCTCCCCATCATGAAAGCAATGTTACTTGAACATCCAATTTTCTGGAAAAGGCTGAGAAAGGACGGGAATGAAGGTGGATGAAACTCATTCATTTTAACTGCTGCAAGCAACTGGTGTATTTGTGACTACGCTTCCCCTGCCACAACCGTTACCCCCTTGTGAAACATACTGGGAACTTGATCAGAGATTTTGAAACTGACCATGCAATGGCTGCGTCAAATGACCTTCTGTTAACCCAAGCATATGTTGCAATTTTCTCCACCACTTGAAATATTTGCTGTGCAGAGTACATACAGCGGGGCAGCCAGGACAGTGACATGTGCTTTGCATTCGACACAACAGTCGAGCACGGTAGTTTTCTTCTCTTCTCCTTTTCTGAGGTGCAGTAGGGAAACATTCCGCAAACTATATGCAGTTTTCTGGAAAAAATAATGAAGGCTGGAGCTTCGGTTCCCTAGCACTACGTCTCAGCCAAGTTAGCTGCCAAACAATGGTTTTTTTCTGTCAAAAGGTTTATTTTAAGAAGAAGATATCAAGTACAAACGTAACTGAATCAAATGTGAATGCAAAGTTGGGCTTTGGGTAAGAGCAAGCGGAGATTGTGCCCGCTTTACATCAGGACCCTCCTACCAGTTTAGGGAAGTCCTCTCAAACTCACATTCTTGGCATTCATTTGAAGCACTTTGTACCACTTTTAACAGCCATGGCTTCTCCCAAAGAATGCTGGGGGCTGTAGTTTGTGAAGGGTGCTGGCCTCACAGAGCTGCCAAGTTCCTCTTGGTGTAACCCCCTTCACCATATATGATGGGACAGAACATTCCCGTTGCCTACAAAGAAATGCTGTTGTTTCTCTTGGCTGCTGCTGCTGCTGGACAGATCATAGCAAGAAACTTCAGCTGGACCAAAATGCAGCAGGAGATATACTGGCTGGCTGGAGTTCCACTTAGAATTCATATTTTTTAAAAAAAGCTGAACTGGTTGCCGGTTCATTTCTGGGCCCAGCTTAAGATGGTCACATTGACGTTTGAAGTTCTAAGCGACTTGGTCCCAAATATCTGAAAAACTGCCTCCTTCCATACTCCTCTTGGATGTTAAGCTCAACAGAGAAGCCCTCTTGGCAGTTCCACTGCCTCAGAAGGTTGGGTGGTGGTGACAGAGCAGAGGGCATTCTCTGTAGCAATCTCTTAAGTTGTGGTTTACACACCCCAGAAATGCATTTGACACCTTCAATAGTTTCCAGGGTCTTTAAAAGCATATATATGTGTGTGTGTGTGTGTGTGTCTGTTTGTGTGTGTGTGTGTGTATGTGTATATATATATATATAGTGGGAAGGTAAACGGCGTTTCCGTGTGCTGCGCTGGTGCTGGCTCACCAGAGCAGCTTCGTCACGCTAGCCATGTGACCCGGAAGTGTCTCCGGACAGCGCTGGCCCCCGGCCTCTTAAGTGAGATGGGCGCACAACCCTAGAGTCGGACACGACTGGCCCGTACTGGCAGGGGTACCTTTACCTTTTGTGTGTGTGTGTGTGTGTGTGCATGTATATATATATATATATATATATATATATATATATATATATATATCTATCTGTGTGTGTGTGTTTGTATACACACACACACACACACACACACACCCCATCTTATTTTCCTGATCAGAATTTGTTTTCAACTTATTTTAATATTGCATGTAACCCACCGGGGGACCTTGTACTGAAGGAGGAGAGGTTCTAACTGAGATGTACTAAATGAGATGGTGGTTAGCTGTCACTGTTGTCCTATCACTGTTGTCCTATCATACAAGGAACAAGAGCAAAGCTGGGGGGAAAATATTTAAACTATAATTTTATAAATAAGTGGAGCGGATGATACTGGAGTGTGGTAAAATCATGAGTGACTGCTGGGATAGCTCAGTCAGTAGAGCATGAGACTCTTAATCTCAGGATCATGGGTTTGAGTCCCATGTTGGCAAAAAGATTTCGGCATTGCAGGTGGCTGGACTAGATGGTCCCTTCCAGCTCTGCAATTCTATGATTCTATGAATGACTGAAGTAGCACAAAGCTATTTATCTCAATATCACCCAACCTAGCAATGTTAAGACCTTCCAGAGAGGCTATGGTTTGGACATGTTTAAAAATCTGAAAAATTGCTTTGTAAGAATGGGAAATGCAACAATGAACCTAACGGAATCCAAAACAGCATTCTTTTTTTAAAATCTACTTTACTAAAAAGAGCAGTTGCAGTTAACAATCATAACAGCAGAGAGATTGCACACCTGCCTTCTCACACACATTGGTGCTATTCAGACTTAACACTCAACTATGATTTATCATTATGTGGAGAAACCCTGGGCTCAAGCACTTCCCTTTCCTCCTCCAGCATGGCCACAAGGAGAGCATAAGACAGGGGTGCAAAACCTATTTCAACCCAAGGGTCACATTCCTTTTTGGACAACACACTGAATACCACATTCCAGTTGTGAATAGAGCAACCAATATGTATAACGTAATTTTCGCTCTATAAGACACACTTTTCCCCTCCTAAAAAGTAAGGGGAAATGTGTGTGCATCTTATGGAGCAAATGCAGGCTGCACAGCTTTCGCTGAAGCCAAGAGAGCAAGAGGGATCGGTGCGCACCGATCCCTCTTGCTCGCCTGGCTTCAGGAATAGCTGCCCGAAGCCTCCTGAGCGCAGCAGGAGCGCTTCCGCTATGCTCAGGAGGCTTCGCGTTGCTTTTGCTAAAGCCAGAAGAGGGATCAGTGCGCACCGATCCCTCTTGCTCTCCTGGCTTTGCTTCACTGGAGAGGCGCTGCGAAGCTTTCCCTCTCTGTGCAGTGCCCCTTCAGCGAAGCGGGAGGAGAAATGGAAGGGGCTCCGCTTCTCCTCCTGCTCCAAAACTAGGTGCGTCTTATGGTCGGGTGCATCTTACAGAGTGGAAAAATACGGTATTTTACCTTTGTACAGCAAGCTAGTTTCCACATGCACTCACACACCCCCCTCTACCCTCCATCCGGACAAGCACTTTTCCCTCTGGCCCCCCACCAACAGTATGTGGCCCCTGGAAGGATGCCCAGATAGGAATCCAGCCTTCAGGCTGAAACAGCTCCCCACCAGGACCATACTAAATGTTAAAGCCACAACCAACCTTTGCTTTCAAGCACCGCAGTAACTGACCGCTGTATTTTAATTCAAGTTTTAAATAACTTGATCAAAAGGAACTCCCTTGGGTGGGGGAAGTGGCCCATTATGGTATCAGTGAACAATGCGAGATGTTTGACAATATCTGAGATGCAATATCAGCAGGGTCACTATAGTGATTAGGATAATATTTTCTTTCAGATTCTTTGCAACACTTGGCCAACATCTTGGTTGACATAAGAATCTGAGCAAGTCTTCATCTGCAAATACTTTCAGATGTGTTACTGAACATAACAGTAAGACTATTTTGTTCCTTGAAACTGAATCAACCTGCATTTTCCTCTTTTACAAAATTTGAGTCCAAATACC
Source organism: Podarcis erhardii (assembly GCF_964252035.2). Classification (NCBI taxonomy): domain Eukaryota; kingdom Metazoa; phylum Chordata; class Lepidosauria; order Squamata; family Lacertidae; genus Podarcis; species Podarcis erhardii. The sequence continues at coordinate 23,137,051 of NC_138512.1, forward strand.
TGTTCCTAGTTAGTTGCTTTTTAATAAAGTAACAAGATCTTTACTCAGTTCACACATAACACTAAGCCAAACAATGATTTAGCAAGCCTGATAGGCCACATTTAGAAAATTGTGACCACTTTGCTCCTTCCTTGGTCCTGCTGGTGCAGCACTACCAAAAACGTTTTACATGTGAACCTGTACTTTTGGTTTGTATATCCCAACAAACCAAGGGAAGAAAACAAAACTTGGCTACTGTTTGGATTGTTTGGAACAAAACAAACTACCGTATTTTTCACCCTATAGGACGCACCTAGGGTTTTTTTTTGGGGGGGGGAAATAAAGGGGAAAAAATTATCCCCCCCCCCGCGCTCCAGGCAGCAGGCTGCTATCCGCAGCTAACTCCCGCAGAGCTCCCTAGGCTGCAGATATCTGCCCGAAGCCTGGAGAGCGAGAAGGGTCGGTGCGCACCGACCCCTCTCGCTTTCCAAGCTTCAGCGAAAGCCTGCATTCGCCCCATAGGACGCACACAGATTTTGCCTTCATTTTTGGACGGGAAAAAGTGCATCCTATAGGGCGAAAAATCCGGTATAAGCCTGTGTTTGCACATATAATAGTAAGTCAAACCATGACTTAGCTTCTAAAAGCAGCAGGAGCAGTGCAAAAATCCGGCTGCAGGTTGGCTTAATATAAACCCCGACATATGTCCTACAAATAAACACAAAATAGATCACATTTTACTGATACAACAAAACTTTATATTGCAAGGCAAAATTGTAAAAAATCCAATCTCAAAAACGGGAAGGGAATAAATTTTATTCCTTAATTGTCCTGAATTGGAAAATGCTAAGTTTTCAAAAAAAAAATACTGAAAACATCTTAAATAAGTTAGTAACACCATGCCCCATGTTTAAATTGTATTCTTTGTCAATACAAAAAGTACACAAATTTGATACACTAGAACCCAGATTAAAACCTTGATTTTTTAGCATTTCATCTTAAATCTTGCTTTACCATTAATGAAATAATTAATGTTTAATATAAAAATGTTTTTTTATACCATTTAAAACATGAACAAGATACTAATTAGAATGAATGTTTTTTATTCTACTGTACAGCCGGCAAACTGGTGAACAGTCTCAGAAACCAGTATGGTAAGAACTTTATATCACAAGTGCAAAGTCCAATGTGTCACTAAGTTTTGTTACTAGGTGACCCAGGCAAAATCCTGATAAAATCCAGCAGAGGTGATTTTGGACATCTGTCAAGAGATTCTGAAAAAGATCTCCTATACCCAAAACTCAGAGAGGACCAAATTAATTGTACAGACTTATACTCCTGTTACTTCAGGAAGTTTAAAGGTTGTCAGGTGCAATTTGACTATCAAGCCTTCTAGGTTTTCATTACTCTGGTCTTTCGTTATTTAACCATCCTTGATATTTTACACTCCATGTACAAACAATGCCCACATCTGCACGCAACCCTAAGCCATAGTCAAAGTCAGTAAGCAGACAACAAACTATGACTTATTTTTGTTAACAAGCTATACTTAAGTAATGCACTGTATTCAGACACAACACTAGGTAAAGGTAAAGGGACCCCTAATCATTAGGTCCAGTCATGACCGACGCTGGAGTTGCGGCGCTCATCTCGCTTTATTGGCCAAGGGAGCCAGCATACAGCTTCCGGGTCATGTGGCTAGCATGACAAAGCCGCTTCTGGCGAACCAGAACAGTGCACGGAAACGCCATTTACCTTCCCGCCGGAGCGGTACCTATTTATCTACTTGCACTTTGACGTGCTTTCGAACTGCTAGGTTGGCAGAAGCAAGGACCAAGCAACGGGAGCTCACCCCGTCATGGGGATTTGAACCGCCGACTTCCGATCGGCAAGTCCTAGGTTCTGTGGTTTAACCCACAGCGCCACCCGCATCCCGCACATGCCACTAAGCCATGGCTTATTAACTACAGTAATGTTCATTTAAACCACTGTTCAAACTAGGTCTATAAAGTTCAAACTAGGTCAAAAAAGAGTGCATAAAATTGCTGATTGATTCAGTCACACCTTCTTGTTGGCATCCGTCTGTCTCAGGAGACTATGGAAGAGTGCACCTTCAGAGTTAAAGTCGAACTGCTAGAGAGTTACAGTGCCTGCTGTGGCTGTAGAGAATGGTATGGGAGGGACATGTTTTTATTGCAGGTAGAGCAGATGAAGGCATCCACATTGGCTACCCCCTAGGTTAGTACTAGCACTTCACCATGATTGAGGTAGGCTCTTTGGGTCCCAGCCATTATTCCTAAGTCCTGTTAAAGTTCTAAATATATAGAAGGGAACAGCAGCATGGTTGGAACTGTCCAGCTTAACTGGAGAGACTGCTGTTGTGGCAATCGAAGCTAAAAGCAATAGTGACACACTAGAAACGTGACGTTCTTGCTCACACAGATGAAACTTTAATCAATTGTGGTTGAAAAAAAATCAAATATAATACTGGAGACTACCAAAGCAACTCAAAATACCTTCCATGCCAGTTGCACTGAAATTACACTAAAACAATGCACTAAGAGCAGCTAGAACCCCCAATTTTCATGCCATGCTTTCTACACCAGTCCACAACACTCCAGAAAGGTTTACCCCTAGCTACAAGGGATAATGGGAAATTATCAGATATGATATTCAAATCTAATTTAATTAGGTGGGAGACACATAACAAAAGGAAGCAAGAATGAAGCCTTGGTTTCCAGCAGGTTAGTTCTGCATCACTCATCCGTGGACAAGAAAGTGCATCGTCAACAGTAATTTAATGCAAGTTTTGTTCTTCTTTAGTATGGTTCACTGAACTAAGTGCAACCCCATCTGTCACTACATAGGGTAAGAAAAACAGCCAAACTGATAGAAATCTCACTTCAACATTGCTGAAATCGTGTTCTTTAGCACCTAAATAAACAACCATGCACCATAGTTGTAAAGCCAGTTCTATATCTGGATTTCAGATGTTCATCAAGAAAAATAAAACTATATAAACCTAACATTTATCCAAATTATATTTACACTTAGAATTGTTTTTGTGAGAAATAAAAATATCTAATTACTGTATATATGGTGGTACCTTGGTTTAAGAACAGCTCTGTTTATGAACTATTTGGTTTATGAACTCCACAAAACCGGAAGTAGTGTCCCAGTTTGCTTTACCTCGGTCTAAGAACGGAAGCCGAACAGTGGAAGGGCACCAGCAGCGGGAGGCCTCATTTGGGAAAGTGTGCTTCGGTTTAAGAACAGTTTCAGTTTAAGAATGGACTTCCGGAACGGATTAAGTTCGTAAACAGAGGTACCATTGTACTGAACAATATGGTTTCAAAAGTTTCAGAGTTCCAACAACTTCACCAGTCCCAGACCAGGTGTGAAATCAAGCGAACAAAATGACAGATCTCTGCTTTACATTCTAAACCAAGAAACCTCACTTCGTGTCTTGATTTTGAGATATTGAATCACAATCAGTAAAAACACCCTTCACACTTTCTTGCTACTTGCTTCTACAGAATTGCTCAGGGGTCATACGACAGAACACACCATAGGAGTGTACTTGGGATACATTTTACAAAAGGATTCCTCTTTGCAGGAATATACAAAACAATCCCTATCCCAAGTTGTGCAGTGTTTCGCTCGGTTCATATGTGTTAACTATGGCTTGATGCTATCTTTTAATGAGGCTCCATTCTTTCCAGGTGCAAAACAATGGCAAAAGAACAGGGGGTAATATTTTGTGAAGTGTTATTATCCGTTGGAAGCATCCATGTCACATGTGAAATCTCTACAAGTTAACCACAGCTAACTTCTATTGAAATCAATGTGACTTAAGCTTACCATTATTCAAGTCCCCTTCCATTGCTTTCAAATTCAACTTAGTTGCAGCCGATCTTCGTGCAATATCCATTATTAGGCTGCCTACAAAATACACTCCTCTGCCATTCTGAAAGAAGAGCCTTGAAGCCAGCAACCATTAAACCTGCAAGGTCTGTAGACATGGTACATTCCATGTTAGGTACCGGTATTCCTTTTGCTACAGGCAAAAGCAACAGTGCTCCAGCAGAATTCAGTGCATCAATTGCATTATAGTGTTCCCACTGAAATACAGGAATATGATTTGAACTAAAAAAATAAATCCCTTTACCTTTTCTCCTTAATAAAATGTTCCCTGTGATTAACATTTCTTTAACAAAAAGAGATGGATGGGCCTTCTCTATTCCGTACCCGTAGTTGCCATGGCCAAACTAGGAAGAAGGCGGCAACAAGCAAACCAAGAAAAAAGGCTTCAGATCAGCACAAAGTGGCTGATGGAAGAGACCAACTTGTTAGAATGTCCCTGCTGCTGCACCAGCTTTTTTGAAAAGTTTTACCTGCCTCTAGCATGGTTTGAAGATTCTGAATTACAATACATCAGGATTTTCAAAGCTATCATTTGTTGACTGAACCAAGTCAAAGGGTGCTTTGGCACATGTGTTAAACGGTCTCCCAATGCCTGGATATCTATGTTATCAAAAAATGTATAGAGGCGATGCATGCACTTCTGTAACCCAAGAAAATCTTTAATAAAAACTATTAAAAAAAAAAAAAACTATTTTGTGAATTAACACCGTCTGAACTTTTTCTGCATTTTATTTTCCTGATTTCACTTTTTACAATCCCCCACCTAATCATGTATACGTGCGCTGATATAAAGCACAGTAGTCCATTAAAGCTTATGCCATAATAAATTTGTTATTTAAGGTACCACAAGACTCTTTGTTGTATCAGGTACTTTCATGTTATTGCAGTTGCTCTTATTAGATGTTTTGCACATCTGCCACGCATCTTCAGAAGAACACCTTGATACAGAGGTGGGCAAAAGATAGATCAGGATCTGCTGGCAGAACTTTGTGGTAGATCACTGGGTGATTTCCAGTAGATCAACAAAGATGGATGACTCAAAACTGGGTAACAACAGGAATAAAATTAATCTCCTTCCCTCCCTCAAAAAATTATACTGGTGAAATTAAGAAAACATAGTGGTGAGGAACTAGACTGGATTGGAAGACTTGCAAGTTAAGTTTGGGTATTCAAAATAAATTTATGGACTATGAACTATGAATTTACCTATATGTCTTTTGCACAAAGCTCTGCTTGGTGGATCTCTAATAATTTACATCTGAAGTCTACCTATCTCTGTCTTAACATACCAAAAAAGAAATAACTTTGCCAAGTGTAAGAAGATAAGAAGAGATAATATTTGACAAACACAGTTGCCCACTTTTTCCTTACAAGGTTCATGTGTTAACAGCTATTCGAAAAACAAATGTAGGCAATGAAGCATTTTCTCCAACAGTCAAGGGAAAGCTTCACCCGTTGAATTTCTGCTTCTGGTGCAGCTGTTTAAGCACCACAACACTGCCCGAAATAAAGTTGGCAACCTTCCTCAAAAGCAAGTAGCACCAGTTTTAAACAGAATTTGCTTCCAAGTGCTCATTAATTATAACCAAAGCAACAGGGTATACAACTCAGTAAAATCAATGGCATGACTCTCTTATACTCTTAACAGATCTGGAATATATCCACTGTAAGCATCTTGCATAACATGGTTAAGAAACTTTTAACTACTGCAACATTTTCAAGTATTTTGGTTTTTTCATCACAATGGGGTGATAAGACAAAAGCCCAATTCCATTATCAGTTTGTTTAACTAGACAGAAACACTATTGTTGCCAGTTCTGAAAGATGCAAAGCACTTTCTCCTGGCCTGTAAATAGATACTTACCTAAAAAACAAAATGTGCAAAGAGGCCCTGCTAAGAGTGAATGCTTGCCTTTTTCAGCCCACGGTTTCCACTGAATACAAGCTGTTCAAGAAAGCTGCACCAGCTGCTTGCTTTGTTGAAGCACAGCCAATTTAGCACAGCTTTCAGATTCTGCTCAAAATTTCTTGTCAACTGACCAAAAAGTGCAAACGTAGGAAAGAAGGGCCCCAGCAGGGGTATATGACACTGATTGTGGCCTGAAGAAATGTTCTTTGGGTACACAAGTGGTCATTATTCAACACCCTACTGCTTGCTGCAGAAATAAAGCAAAACGCAAGCACGTGTAAACAAACACACACATGCACAAAGTGGGCGTTAGTTATGCGCATGCTAATTACACTACTCTGTTCACTTCATGTGAGCGTTAAAATGCATGTTTGCAGTATACCTAATAGAATATGATGGCCCAAGGTTTGATGCAAGGGCTACATTATGCTGCAGAACTGATCCATTTGTTTGCCCTCCCCCAGAAGAAGAAAAGACTGAGCACTGAAAACATAGTGAAGATCTTATCTCTGAGAATCTTTCAATACAGTACAGCCGTTTCTCTGTAGACACTGCGTAGTAGCTCCACAACAAGGGCCAGTAATGAAGCACTGTCAGAGGCTGTTACCGTCCTATCTGAATTGTTTTCCTTAATATTATTCTTCCTTTCAGCAACCTAGCAGTGCAGACATGGCCTCAGCTTTCTCCCATCTAAGGTCGCATCTACATAGCACAAGATGAAGTTGTGCCAAACCAAGAGCAGCTCTATGCCAATTGCGCAATGTCAGAAGGCATTTCTAAGTTTGGGAAGATGGACAACCAAGAGACCGCCGTCATATATTCCATGAAGTCAAAGAGCACCCTTGTATAGTCCTAAGTTGTTGTGGATCTCTAATGATCTAGAGCAGCCCATGCACAGCTCATCATTGCCTGTCAAGGAATAAACTATACTAGAGCATTACTAGAAATTGTGAATAACACAGGACTGCCACAGTAAATGGCAGCCCTGTATCAAATTCTCCTTGCAGTGTGTAACAATGGACACATGTGACATATCAGATCTCATTGTTAGTTTTCCCTTACATACACACCACAGCAGAAACAAAGGATGTGTTTGCAACCAAGGGTGGCACACACACACACACACGGTACAATGTCTAGTGTTTTTATATTATGGGGTTTTCGTTTTTAGCACAGTCCCCTTTTCTTCATCCAATTTCACCGTCAGACATTTACAAAACTGGCCTAGGTCAGCTTACTTGAGCTTCATGCTTGAAGCCTGGAAGGATTTCCACTCATTTTCACAAGCCGTGCAGCTTATCTGGTCTGGGGATACATCAGGGCTCCATAAGTTTTTTGTGGCCAAATTTATGCTTGCCAAAGACCCACCACCACACTGAGCTTCAGAGGCATAACAGCAGGCATGGGCAAACTCGGCCCTCCAGATGTTTTGAGAGTACAATTCCCATCATCCCTGACCACTGGTCCTGTTAGCTAGGGATGATGGGAGTTGTAGTCCCAAAACATCTGGAGGGCCGAGTTTGCCTATGCCTGCATAACAGAGTACCTCCAAGGACCAGTGCAATCTGGAGATCCTGTAGATTTCCTCCGCTGAAAGTAGCACAGCAGGTTTTCACAATGGCATATATGAGTTCTTCCCCCTCCCCAAATGCACAAAGCTTGGTCTAGAGGTAAAAAGGAGAAGAGCTAGACAGAGAGCAGAAAAACCGCCAATTCCACACTTTCTTTACAACAATCCTGGCAAGAAAAAAACACACAAAGCTACAACCTCCTTTAAATCACACTTTCAGTTAAATCTGGATGTTTTGGTGCTTTACCTTGCCCAGCTGAGGCAAAGCCTGAGAGGTTTAATTTTGCAGTGTGTACGGCAGTACATTCCTGTCACGGTCTTTGCATGAATGGCACATACTGTCATGAGGTAAAACTATAAATATACATTGCTACCAGCCTGAACCAGCTCAACCCAGAAAATGTGACAAAATCAGCCCCCACCCCCAGTCCCAAGCTGTCCTTTACAACATCAATAACACTAACCAGGGATAGCAAACATAAACAACCAGGGAAAGGAAAAAGAGAGAGAACGAGGGAGCTTGCTAACTTATTTTTAGTTTGCATCCTACTAACATACATCTTCCTTTTTGGGCTCCCAGAAGCCCCGATTCAGGTTTCAAGCCATTTTGTCTAGAGTACTCTAGGGGCTCCACTGCAGCTTCTTCCGAGACAAGTGGCTTAGGGACATGCACCCAGGTAGTAAGTGCTTCAAAATTGGTAGAAAGTGTAATTGATACGAACGTTTGCAAAAGGAGAAGGTACTACTACTAAGGTCACCACCTTTCCTCCTGGCAAGATTCCTGAATCTTCTGCGAGCGTCAGGGCGGGCAGAGACTCAATAAGCACAGGCGCAAAATTTCACTGGCGGGAGAAGAGGCCTTCACTGAAGTTCTGCCTGTCCTGCGGCTATTAATGGCACAGGGGTTGTTCTGAACTGGGGGGGGGGGAGAGCATGTGTTATCCTTGCAGGCATCTCTCTCCCACACACAACAGTCCAGCATGGACAGCTCAGCTGGTTAGAGCATGGTGCTGACAACGGCCAGGTTGCAGGTTCGATCCCCGTATGGGACAGTTACAAATTCATCCCTGCATGGCAGGGGGTTGGGCTAGAATAGTGGCGTAGCGTGGGTTGTCAGCACCCAGCGCAAGGCAAGTAATTTGCGCCCCCTAACCCGTGGATTTTAGCACTCGAGTGCGAGCGCGCCCCCCCCAGATGTTGCGCCCGGTGCCGCCGGCCCCCCTGCACCCCCCACGCTACGCCACTGCTTCTGACTTTACAATCCTAGGATTCTAACGGACCAACAGTGGGATAGAGCATTGTGCTGACAATGCCCACGTCGCAGGTTCGATCCCCGTATGGGGCAGGTGCAAAATCATCCCTGCATGGCAGGTGGGTTGGGCTAGATGATCCTTGGGGTCCCTTCCAACTCTACCATTCTGTTACAGCAGAATGCGATAATTAAAGAAACTTAGCAAGCTGCCCACATGCCCAAAGTGGCAGCTAATGCACACACGCCCAACGCGGCGTCGACACCACCCACCCTTCCATATCGCGACTTCTGCAGGGGCAGCGATGTGTCGAGGAAGCGTCACGCGCCTAAAAGGAGATCCTCCCGTCCCGTCCCCTCGCGAGGAAAAGCAACCCGTTCCCACGTGCAATGGCCAAACAGACGCGTGGCTTTGCAAAAAGGTATCCCACACATACACACACACCCTTGACGGGAACCCGCCCCCCCCCCGCAAAAAAAACCAACAATAATTCGCTTCACAATCTGCTGGCCGTGTGAAGCGCACCTCACAACAGCTCCAGCTTCCCGCCAGTTCCAGAAAAGACGCCCATAGAAGGAGGCGGTGGCGGGGGAAGGAAGAGGACCGGGAGGGCGGGGAAGGGGACTTCCACTCACTGGAGCCGGGCGGCCAAGGAAGAAGAGGGCGAGCGGGAGGGCGAAGTCTCCGGAGAGGAGCCTGTTGCTCGCTTGCTGCTCCCCGACAAGACGCCTCGCGCGCGGGAGTTTCCCACAGAAATAGCCCCCCCCCCTCCGCCCCGTACCCCGCGGCCAGCCCCCTCCCCACTTAGAACGGCCGAAGCCCCGCCCCTCCCTCGCTTTCCCCTCGGGGAGCTCGGTCTGCGCTCGGGCCCGCCCAGCTCTCCCAGCCAATGGGTAGAGGAGGCGGCGGCTGTGGGCAGCCCTTCGCCGCTGCTTGCAGACCGCTGGAGCCTAGGGAATGGGCGGCAGGCAGCCAAGGTGCCGTCGGAGGGATGCGCCGTGCATTTCTTCCCCGTGCATTTCTTTGGAGAGGGGCGCTTTGGAGAGGGAGGAAAAAAGCAGGGGGGACAGACGGACACACAATTAAACTGAATTGATTTGCTTGAAGGCCTGGAGATTAATAGCGTTGGATCAGTCCTATGGACATCTTGCTTGAAGCTAGTTGCAAAGGCTGGGTCTGCGCCGTTGCGACCCAGATGCGCGATTAGATGCTTCAGATCTCGCCGTATCTCCTCAGAAGAAAGTCCCATCAGTGCCGGATTTACGTATAACCTAAACAAGCTATAGCTTAGGGCCCCACTCTGTTGGGGAGCTCCCCAAAAATTTTAAAGGGAAAAAAACCTGGATGTAAATTTCCAAAATATAAGATAAAAAGCAAGTTAGAACTTAATAATTATTTCACTATTTCACTATTAATATATACATATTGTATGTATATATACAATTAATATATAATATATTGTATTTTGAACCCTGGGCTCCCAGGTTATAGTCTGACATTCTAACTAATATACCACACATCCTTCCAGAATGGCTGAAGTTTTGCTTATCTGATTATTTTACTGTAAAGTAAATCAGAGACTGACCCTATTTTAAAACGAAAACTAGATTACATACAAGCAGTATTTCTTTTCACCCTTATATATGATACAGTGTTATTTGTATGGAGGGGGGGAAGCCTTAAGGAGAGAAGAAGGGCTATGTATTAGAAGGTTTGCAAGATATAGTCTTGATTGAGCAACCTTGCTAAGGCGCATCCAGTCTTGTAGGGAAACCAGCTTAATTATGCAGCTGCTTGGAGAGCTTTAACTCAAGCATTTGTCAGGCTTCATTCACTACGAACCCCAAAATCTGGGATCCCTTCGAAACGGGTGCCAAAGTTTTGAAGTTGTTTTGCAGCGCTTTGTGTGGTGTAGTGGTGTAGTGGTTAAGAGCGGTAGTCTCGTAATCTGGGGAACCGGGTTCGCATCTCTGCTCCTCCACATGCAGCTGCTGGGTGACCTTGGGCCAGTCACACTTCTTTGAAGTCTCTCAGCCCCACTCACCTCACAGAGTGTTTGTTGTGGGGGAGGAAGGGAAAGGAGAATGTTAGCCGCTTTGAGACTCCTTAAAGGGAGTGAAAGGCGGGATATCAAATCCAAACTCCTCCTCTTCTTCTTTTGCAGTGAGAACCCCGCGTTTTGCAGTGCCCCACAGATGGAGTAATTGATACAGCAAATCTGGGTTCATTGTTAATGCCCCAAAATGCAACACTGTCTGATTCACTCTAAAATGGTGAAAAACTTTGGTAAAAGTTTTGCAGCGTTTTAGTTACCGTTTGAGGTTTGAGTGGCTATTTCTCCATTTGTGGGACATTGCAAAATATGAGGGTTTCGCTGCAAAATGCGGCAAAATCTTTCCCAAAGTTTGATGCCACTTTGGAGTGAATCGGACAATGCTGGATTTTTTGTTCCCCTTTGACCCCCGAGTTTGAGTGGCTATTGCTCCATTTGGGGGGGCACTGCAAAACGGGTTTTTTTGCTGCAAAACGCTACAGAACAACTGCACATTTTGGCACCAGTTTTGAGGGGATCCCAGATTTTGGGGTTCATAGTTAATGAAGCCCATTTATCCCCCAGTCTGCCACATACTCTAAAACTGTGCATAGAAGGGTTAGCTAAAAACACACTGTCAGATCTAATTGGTCTAAAAAGCATTGCTCTAACATACTTCAAAGAGTCCTTTTGACTGTGCACAGCAACTTAGAAGGATTACAGTGCTTACCCTTTCAGTTAAAATTCTTATTGTCACGAAAGATCAGACACTAGAAGCTCTCAGGTTTAGCCTAGACTGACTTTATCCATACTATTATAATCCCTCTGATAAATGTTATACTGCATAGTGAAATCCTTTGATGTACTTCAGAGTTAACATGAGGTTTCTTTCTCATGCATTCTATGCAGCACCCAACTGTTAAAACAAAATATGCCATGTTACTCTGCCTATTTTTATTCCTTTAAATGACTTGTAATCCTGTCACTAAACTCTGCCCACATTTCCCCTTGATTTTTGTCTGTAATGATAAACATACAGTTGCCAACAGACAGGCTGATTGGTTTACCCATCCAAACAAGAATGCAGGAAAACCATTTTGCTGGTAATAAATTATATGATTTACCTTTCACTAGTCAGCTTGCAAACCCTCTCTTACACCCCACTGCTGCAGTACCCTATTTTTCCATCCCATTTGAATCTCCTTGCTAAATTGGTCATCAGTACTTTTTGACTGCGAGAGAATATGTGCAGTTTCTAACATCACTATACTATTTGAACTCTGGCCTTTGTCCTTCATGCTAACAGCCAGGGAGAGGGAGGGGGGGTTCCACTCATTTGCTCTCTAGCACAGAACCACTTCCTTTGATACCTTAATGGTCCATATGTAGGGGCCATTACCAAGAAACCTACATGGCTGTTTCAGCAATTGGATCCTTGTTGGATCTAGGAATTGTAAGGGACTCTGGCATACAGCTTACTCCCCCCCTGCTAAACTCAAAACACTATGAATCATGCCAGTGCACCGCAGGTGAGGGTAACTGAGGTTGAGAATCGGTGGCTTGCTTAAGGCCATCCAGTGAGTTCATGGTACTTTCTCTGTCTCCTAGACATTGCACAACGTAAGCTAATTTGTGGCACTTATCCACATCCCTAAGTAGAGGGTGATATGTTGGACCGGAATGACGCAGCGGATAACCAGGGAAAACATCCCTCTGCAGGGTAAAGTGTGTCTAACGCCAGCAGGCTGCATCTGTTTAGCTGGGCCTCCTCCACCCACTTCTCCACCCCTTGAGGGAAATGTTATTCAGAATCAATAATGTCTGCAAGGAGAAAATAATGTCAACCAGTACATCTCTTTTGGATAAGAAGGCAATGCCCTTTGGGGCATGCTACAAATTTATTTGGCAGGACAACAAGAGCAATTTTAAACTGGGCTGACTGAATCATAGCTACCCACTAGATAAATACAAGATTTTATTATCCAGGACAGTGTGTCCTTTAACCTTTACTGAATATACACACATACTGTGGCAAAAAAACAACTGAACAGAGACAAAAACCAAATAGTGTGAAATAAATTATTTGTGAAAAGATCTGCTTATGGCCTGTATGTTGTCGGTTCGAGAAACCAAATAAGCACATAAAATAAATGGTTGTAGCTGCAACCTATCTCCATGCACTTTGAAGAAGTTCTGCTGTTTCTACTAGGATTACTCCTGAGTAAGCAGGTTTCAGATTGCAAGCTGTGGAAGGAGAAATCAGTTTGCACTAGATTTTATAAATAGTCACCTATGACTGCTACCTCCAGTCTACACAGACTTGGGCATGCAACAGGAGTTATTTCTATGTAAACATGCATAGACCTAGACTGTAAATATCACAAGCCATTGAAACTAATTATAAGAAATTAACAAATGTGTATATTTTCCATTAATAATCAAGGGTAGTAGTCAACTGAGTTTTACTTAGAGTAGACCCACTGAAATTAATGAGTGTAATTTAGTTATGTTTATTAATTTCAATGGGCTTGCTGTCAGTAAAACTTTGTTGTAGACCACCCTAATAATCTCCCCACAGTATCAAGTGCTGGTGTATCTGAAATTTGGATCCCTCCCCTGAGCCCACCCTGATGTAGGTGCTTATTTTTTTCCTATTCAAAATGTACAAACCACTCCTTCCCAGAGAAAGAGAACAAGAAATGCATGGTTTATTGCAGATAGGCTTGCAATAGACTGCGTGTTTTGCAATTTAAAGTACCATACCCCTGGGAATGAAAAAAGGAGGTTTATGAGGGGGGTAGGGTAATAGGAAAGGGACAATCATCTCGCCAGAGACAGAGCAAACAGTAGCAACACATATGTAGCACATTGAGCAATTAGGTATTTTTAAACCTAGCTCGATGAAATGTCATTGCCAGTGAAGCTGCACAGACCCATCTAGGTAGAAGGTATCATTTTGTGTATTTGTGGGTTTCACTCAATGGCTTTGTTGCTGCATCTGCTTCCTGCAATCAAACTCTGCTAGCTTTCTGCTGGTTTAGAACAGTGTTTAAGCAGGAGCTTTGCATTTGATCCAAATAGCAATGCTGTCGGAATGAATGCTTCTGTGTAGAGGGCAAATGTGGGCTGAGATGATGAAGCAAAAAGTGATGATAGGTCAAAAACAGATGATGATGTACTCATATTTGCTCTCTCTCCCGCAATAGTTTATAGTTCAGTCTCCCTCAATCTTGTGCCCATCAGATATTTTAGCTGTGCTGGCTAGGGCTGATGGAAGCTGTAGTCTGGAGCAAATGTAGGACTTAAAATTGGAGATGGCAGGTCTAAAACATGAGGTTAGATATCAATAGATGCATGCTTTCACCTGAGTGTGTCTCATGTCTAAATGAGTCATTTGAATCCATCTCTTATGCAACTTCTCTCTATTTGTGACACTATATGCCCTGGATTGCCTAGGTCAGGGATGGGACCTAAGTTGGCTGGATGGTACCTTGTATGCCTCCTTTCAGCAAGTCATGCAGCCAAGCTGGTGCCAGATGTATTATTCTGCTTTCCTTTGGACCACATCAGTGTGGTTCGGTCTAGTAGTGGCAGGTCTTGTAGTTTGGGCAGCCCAGGACCTCCATACACACTGCCCAGGCTAGCACCCCAGGGAGGTCACTTTGTCACTGCTAACACAGCAGTTTGACTTCACCCGCAGAGGTGCGCTCGATTGTCTCTCAAGGCAGATAGATGCTAACAACAACTGTTATCCTTGCCAAAAAGATTGGCCACCATTGTTCTATTTAACTTACTGTTTCTTTACATTCAACCACATTGTTATCATTGTTTATTTTTGTTGTTACTGTTGTTGTTTTGTTATTAGTATTCTATGTGTACGTATATTAGATAGGCTCCCTTAAAAAAAAAGAAAAGAAAAGATGGAGGAGCACAATCTTCCCATCTCTCCCATCTTGTACCTCTTATCTTTGGTGGGAAATTAATAGGACAGTCATTGTCCATGTCAAACATTTATCCCAGCTGACAATTGAGCACATCTGTGTTGGAGAAGTTATGAGGCATTAGCAAGATCAGATTGTGACAGTTTCGTTGTTGTTGGGCTTTTTTGGTTTTTTACTATTGCAAAGAAAAGCTGAGATTTGAACGAGCGATTCCCACAGGAAAAGATCCCCATATCAGCCAAGCAGCCTTGGTGCCCTTAGAGAAGAGTGTATAAATATATAGTTTAATGCTCTTTTCAAACAAAGTTTGACATTTGTTAAGAATATCAGGAAGCGAGTTGGCCAAGTCCCGAAGGAAGGTCTATCCCAGCCAACAGAAGGTCAGAGTGAGAAACTCACTGCACTAAAAATGAAGAACATGTTCTTTAAGAATTATCCCCGAGGCAAGTCATCTGAATGCTGAAGGTTTCTAATGGCAGTGGGAAAATGGCAACATCAGTTATCAAGATATGGTATATAATCAATCTGGCCAGCCTGGCCAGGACACCTTTCCTTTTATATCTTGCATGTTAATTGCAGCATCTGGGCTTGATGAGGCATGTGACCCGTCCTGAGCCTACTCCAACTGAGGAATCACATACCTCCTTCCCAAGCTAGTGAGCCCCACCTGGGATGTGGGTCCTTGCCTTCCTTATCCTCCTAGAGCAGTGTTTCCCAACCTTGGGCCTCCAGCTGTTTTTGAACTACAATTCCCATCATCCCTGACCACTGGTCTTGCTAGCTAGGGATGATGGGAGTTGTAGTCCAAAAACAGCTGGAGGCCCAAGGTTGGGAAACACTGGCCTAGAGCGTACCTCCTGCAATCCTGCAGTCAGAATAATTCAACCAAAATAACCAAAACCAATGAGGTCCATGCCGTGAAGTGAATTGCTAGGGGGATTTCAACTCTCCCATCTTCTGTGCCAGCTGCCAGCCACATGCTGTGAACATGCCTCAAGGTAAGATTGCCATATTTTGAAGAGCAAAAGAACAGACACATTTGCTATTTTTCCAATCTTAAATTGAGTGTGCTCTTTCTCCTTCCCTCCCTGCCTCATTCTGTTATTCTTTATTCCCCCCCCCAAAAAGAAGTATTTTCCTCTTTTCTTTAAAACCATTGTTTAAGTTATTGCCTTTCCCAGAGTTTTTGTGGTGATGCAGCAGCTGTACCATCCGAGAGATGGTAAATTCAGTAACAATGATGTCCATACTGGGGGAGAAATTACTTGGGAAGAGTAATGTGCATATTTCATGCTAGGTTTAGCCTTGGTCTTTCACTGATGCTTCTGCTGCTGTTTGGAGTTTGTTTTAACTTATTGTTTTAAATGTAGATAAAAAATATATCATTATTTTTCATGTTGCAAATAAAATTAACATCTAAGGGCTAACTTTTACAGGGCAAGTAACATAAATAGAAAATAGAGAGTATAAATTGTATAAATTGTGTCTAAACACTGTCTTTTTCTTTTTTACAGGTAAGTGGATTGCATTCGGTTCCCTTAGAACAACGTCCCAAAAAGTCAAGAAAGTTAACAAAGTAGAGTTCAAACAAAGTTGGCTTCTCTGTCCTACTTAGAATGCAGAAGGGCAGATGATAGCATATATATTATACTGAAAGCTGCCTGAGCAGGTGCACTGACTTGTGACTTTGCTGTTGTTATTAGGGACTAGAATAGTATCACAATGATCTATCTGAAGAGAGGAATACATACATTTATCTTCAGTATTTCTGTTGCAAATGTCAAGGAAGCCAACTTTTCAGTAGCAAATATATGTTATTTTAGATAAATCCTGAAAACCTGAAGTGGTCTGAGCAATATTACATTCTGTGGGGAATGACCCACAGGAACTTCTTTGCGGGGTTTGGAAGGCAAAGCTTCAAAGAACAATAAAAATTCAAGAACTGTGAGAACTGCTTAGGGTGAAGACCCTCATACAACCATCTCAAGACACTATAGTTGTTCAGGCTGTTGATCAAAGTCCTGTATGTGTCTTCCTGCCTATGGTGAGCTAACTCATGTGCAAAAGAAGGCTACTTTTAGTATTGAAGTCTGTGTCCTGATGTCAATAGTGGAGGTGTTATGCCTCTGGTTGCCAGTTGCAGAGAAACATGAGCAGGATACTGCCATTGCTATCTAGAAGGACTGTAGCTCATTGGCACTAGCACTTGGTTTTCACACAGAAGGTCCCAGCTTGAGTCCCTGACATCTCCAGATAGGGCTGAGAGAGACTTTTGCCTGAAACCCTGAAGAACTTTTGCCAGTTAGTGTAGACCAGGATCTCTCCCAGACTAGAGTCTCCAGCTGTTTTTGGACTACAGTTCCCATCATCCTTGACCACTTGTCCTGCTAGCTAAGGATGATGTGTGTTGTAGTCCAAAAACAGCTGGAGACCCAAGTTTGGGAAACCTGGTGTAGACAATGCTGAGCAAGATGGACCCAATGGTCTGTCTCAGAATAAGATAGCTTCCTATTGTGCTCAGGTCCTGCTTATGGAGGAAGTATTATCATTGTTCAATTGCACATACTTCCTGAGTTTCAACTCTTAGAAGAAAGGGTTTTTCCCCCCCTTCCAATTATAAACCAGCAAGAATGTTCAGGCAAAGTTAAAAATAAATAAATTCCACAGCATTCTCGCTAATCTTTTCTGTCATGGAAGTTGGCAGGCCAAACAGCACATCACAGGGGAAGAAATGTGTCATGTCATAATGTTTCATTAAAAGTACATGGGAAAACCCTTCATACAGAGTCAGGATAAAAATAGGAAGCCTTTGAGTTGGAGTGCATACTGGTATAATTTTAACTCATAACTAATTCTTGCTTTGTGTTGCCCTCTTTACTTCTGAGTGATACTGGGGAAAATAACTCTTGGAGTGTTTGCATACATGTGATACTTCCACATGCCTATGTATGTGGAATACATACATCTCTTGGGTAATACACAAACACATGTAAATGTCTTAGTTTCTCACAAATATGTGAAACTTCACTTTCAGTATTGTCTTCTTGGAAACATCTAGTTACGAACCACAATATGATTTCTCTCAGAACCTTTCTTCTGCAAGGAACTCTGTGTATGCTCTGATACCCGACTGCTCAAGCAGGGATCTGTCTCAAGCAATGGCCTCGGCGGTACAGTTTCTGACCCAAGGTGAAACTTCAGGTTTGGACAAACAGCAAGATGAGATAAAGGTCTGAGGTGAGGCTTGGCACCCTGGACAGCTCCAGGCAGTGATCAGCTTAGCAACTCAAGAAGAGTAGAGCTTGAATGTTGTTTTGGGAGAGGTCAAGGGCAGACTGAGCCTTAAATAGTTGGTACAGGTCTAGCTCTGCCTTCCATGGGAGCAACCTCGTCTATTAAAGGGGCCCAACCTGCTTTAGCAGCTGAGTCCAACAGAGCAGGGGAGATTATGGTTCAGAGCTGCGGGCTACTCCACATAACCTGTCACATCCCCACAAAATCCCAGGATTATGACCTCTAACTCACTAAGTTAGATTCATTTAATTAATTCATTCATTTTATCTACTAATGAATTTTGATATTTTATCTTTTGTTGTATATTGCCCTGGGCTCCATTTCTAGGAAGGCTGATGGATAAATGCAATAAACAAACACTGATGTCTCCAGCAGTAAATTGCCAGAAACATGGCTGTGCTCAAAAAAAGGGAGGAATCATATGTGCCTGCTTTGTTTTCCTCCCATGATACAGGTTCCATCATTATTCAGGTTGTGTGACAGGGACAGGGAGATCAAGACCACATCTGAACTAAAAGGTTTAAAGCAGTATCATACCACTTTAAGCAGCCATGGCTTCCCCCTAAGAATAATGGAAACTGTAGTTTGTTAAAGGTGCTTAGAATTGCTGGGAGACCCCTATTTCCCTCAAAAAGCTAAAATTCCCAGAGTTCCTAAGAAGAATTGATTGGAAAAAACACTCTGGGAATTGTAATTCTGTGATGGGAATAGAGGATCCCCTAACAACTCTCAGCATCCTTGACAAACTACAGTTCCCAGGATTCCTTGGTGGGAGCCATGGCTGTTTAAAGTGGTAAGATACTGTTTGGAAAGTATAGTCAGTGGCGGCCCACCCCCTCCGCCGCCGCCCCCTCTCGTACGCCCCTGAGTATAGTGCAGATGAGTTACAATCCACCATTTTCAAATTTATTCTGCCAGGTACTCTTGATACCACTTTTTACTGATGAAATGGCACATCAAGACTGGTACGGAAGGAGATAAAACAGAAGTTTGAAACATCTAATTAGTCAAACTATAGGACATAAAGGGCTCTGCATTTCTGAAGGGATGCGAATTGTCTAAGCTGCATACCAGTGTTCTAAATTAGAAATAGTATTTGCTAACACCTTTGGTTTGACATGTATTTTTCAGCACTTCATTTCCCTTCATAGCAAAGCCATGATGTTGTGAGGCATTGCTGCTCAGCAAATCTATGTTGGGAGTGAGCTTTGCACCTAGATCAAGCTATCCTAATTTCAGTAGCTGTCTCCTTCCCACCATATCTCTGAAATTTTGGTTAACATTAAAGGAAAATGAATTGTATCTCTGCATTCAAACATGCAGGGAATGATCTGATTCCCCCCCCACCCCCATCCATCTTCAACTTCCTTCTCTTCTCGGCTGAAGAAGTGGAGTACTTTTGGGAATAAAGATTGAAATTTTATCACTTGTTCTGTGTAAGGTTCTCTCTTTCTTTTGCCTATGATCTTTGATTAATCAGCTGTATTCTTGGAAATCTCAAGTGCTTCTCTGTATTTAGAAGATTAACACTCCTTCATCAGCCCATTTGAGTAGATGTGGCTGACAGAACTTTTAAGAAGTTAGCATGGCGATCTTAACACCAGTGGGTGATGCCAAGATAAGCAGTCCCAAACCGTCTAGGAGAATCACAAGGCTTGCTGGGGTCAGCCAAGAATTATTCTAACCCTCTTACAATGACAGTCAATTTTAATTCCAAAAATGTGACATGTGGGGCCTGATTTTACCTCTTTCCCCCAGGGGTTTCTAAAATAATTCCATTTACTTAGGATTCCTGCCACTGAAGTAATTTTATTTCATTTTTAAATGTCCTCTTCATAATACTGTTACAAAAGCCCAGTGCCTGCCCCTCTCTCTGCCAAGCAGTGGCAAGAGCGTGAGGGGTAACAGGCACACATACAGGGTCTGTATCCCTTTGGATAATAGAAGACATGGCAGAGACGGTCATGCTTTAAGAAATATGGTTTCTTCACCTATTTAAACCTTCAGTCTGCATGGAGGGAGTCCAGATCTTACAGCATGGCCCACAGCATTGCAGGCAACCTTTTCTCCTTCCCTGCCAAGATGGATCTCAAGCTTACTTCCTACTCCTTCTGCCCGGAAGCCCCTGCTTCAACACTCCCCTTTTCCTGTCCCCTCAAACATAGTTACCCCAGCAACCTTTGTGACTTCTGACTCCCCAGGCCAAAGGATCCTTCTGCGGCTCATCAAGACCTTTTTGTAATGCTAACAGGCCTGCTGTTAACAGGCCTGTTCTTGAAACTACTAACATGAGTTTGACCAAACTGTGGGAGGCAGTGGAAGACAGGAATGCCTGGTGTGCTCTGGTCCATGGGGTCAGGAAGAGTCAGACATGACTAAACAACAACAACCAAGCCTGCTCTTCCCCCTGCCAGCCAGGCTGGTTGGCATAAGCCAGCACAGGAATTCCTTTGCAGCTTGCATTCTCCCTTCATACTACAAATAACCAAAATCCTACCATTTATTAATTTCTATAACCCTACTATTAACAATGGGTTGCCATATATCGTGAATACAGAATTTGGCAGCAGCGTCTGAGCGGAAATCGGTCAAATATCTGGAAAAATTTGGCAGCCCATGTTGGCAGTGCCATTTCATTAAAATAGTTGAAAAACAGTAACAACTTTTGGCAAAACTAAAAAAAGCTCAAAAACTTTGCCAAAAAAAACTTTTCCGTCCTGATTTTCACTGTTTGAAATATGGCAACCCTAAACAACATGTTATTTAATGTAGCATTTCAATCTGCTTACATCTGGTGCCTGAAGATATCAGACAATGGTGCCAGGTAAGCCTCCTCAGGGAGAGCATTCCACAAATGGGGAGCTACCACTGAAAAGGCCTGTTTTTGTGTTGCCACTCACCGGGCTTCCCGGGGATGAGGCACATAAAGAAAGGCTTGATTGCAGGGTCCACTTCAATTCCTATGAAGAGAAGCAGTCCTTGAGGTACTGGGGTTATGAGATGCTTAAGTCTTTATTGGTCAAAAACAGCACTCTAAATTGGTCCAGGAAACTAACTGGTAGTCAATTAACTTATTTAATACCAGTGTGGCATAGTGGTTAGAGTTTCGGACTAGGACCTGGAAGCCCAGGTTTCAAATCTCTGGGTGATCCTAGACCAGTCACTGCCTCTATGGGCAGGGTATAAATATTTATTATTATTATTATTATTATTATTATTAT
Organism: Podarcis erhardii; assembly: GCF_964252035.2. Taxonomy (NCBI): domain Eukaryota; kingdom Metazoa; phylum Chordata; class Lepidosauria; order Squamata; family Lacertidae; genus Podarcis; species Podarcis erhardii. The sequence continues at coordinate 23,158,171 of NC_138512.1, forward strand.
TATTATTATTATTAGCTACCTCACAGTGCTGTTGTGGGAATTAAATGAGGAGGGCAAGAACAATGTACACCACCTTGAGCTCCTTGTGGAAAAAGGTGGGCTATAAATGCAATAAGAAAGTAGATAAATACTGAGAAATAGTTCTCACTCTCTAGCACTTTGCCAATCATATTTAAAGTTGGGAAGGCTCTTTTTCTTTTTTACCCCATCCTTTCTTCTAGAGCACAGGGTGGCAATCAATCATTAAAACAATAATCTAAAATACGTCAGAAATAAATATTATTCCAGTATAATAAAATACCGCAGAATACGACTACAGAGTAATTTGTTAAAGAGCCACGTACATCTAGCACAAACAATTAAGAATCAATGATTGCCATAAAATTCCCATTTGCTCTGGAATCTTGTCGAATGCTACAATGTTATTAATTTAGCCAAACATGATGATAGTTTTCTGTCACACAGATAGGAACAGTTTTCCATTTTGGTGCCAACTGGTTTCCTTCATTTCACTTTCTTTTTCTTTTAACCATGGTGAAAACAGCAATGAATAATTCTGAAAGTGCATGTTAAATGTTAAACTAAACACCGTGTAGCAGAGTTAAAGGTTGCACGTTTTGAGAAAAACTGACCTACATGAAATGAAAAAAAAATCTTACCTCAGGATCAATGTATCATGTGCCACTTCTAGGTAGAGCCAACTAGTGGAAAAGTTTTTGTACTCAAGTCAAGTGCACCATGACGAAGAAACATCAAAGAAACGTGATCTACAAAGTCACATTTCTTGGAAGCTGCTGAGCTTGAGCCTGGAAACAGATCCAATAAAGGAAGCATATCAGTCATTTGACGCTTAGGCTAGTCGCTACCTTTCAGCCACATTACAGGGTTGTTGTGGACAAAATGTGTGTGTGTGAGGAAACCATCTACGATGTCTTAAAGAAAGGGCAGGATAAACATAAAAAAAAAAAATCTTAGATCCACCTTATGGCCTTCATCTTAAAGAATGCCTACACTAAAAATCTATGGTTAGTATTCAACTAAGTTTTACTCAGCAAAGGCCTACTGAAATTAATGAACATGACTAAGTTAGGCCCGTTAATTTCAATGGATCTACTTTGAGTAAAACTTAATTGACTACTGCTCCATATTACGTAATTTTGCATTGGTGGAACTGCCATAGCTTCCCAAGAAGTATCTTGAAAAAGTTCCGTTTGGTTACAAGCTCTGAGAATTTTGTCAGAAATCCTTAGACCTCCTCATAGAACCAATCCCCAGGGCTCCCTCAAAGGACAGTTTAAGTCTCAGTTGTGTAATTATCTATCCATTATTTATTAAAATAGTTCAAGTTTGCCTTTCAGTCAAAGAGGGATCCCAGACTGTCACTATTTTCAAGTGGGAGTCAATCCCATATTGGCAAATTAAGGCTGCACAATTAAAGCTGATTTGTAACTCTTTAAAGCTGATTTGTAACTGCTTCCCCCCAAAGCTCAGACTCCTTCCAATAAGGAAAGTGATGCGAAAATGCACTGGAAAATGTGGGACAATGCTTGCTAGATACATCTGTGTTTATTCAGAAGTGAGTCCTGCTGTGTTCAGTGGGGCTCATTATTCCCTATTAAATATGTTTAGAACCGCAGCCTCAGACTGCAACAACAGCAAAATCAATTTTCATTAAATGCTAGAGAGAGTTTAAAAGGTTACCTAAAAGTAATAATAATAATAATAATAATAATTTTTATTTATATCCCGCCCTCCCCAGCCGAAGCCGGGCTCAGGGCGGCTAACAACACTAAAGTAGTGCAACATTATAAAAACATTATAAAAATTAATTAAAATCAAAATTAATGGCAACCAAAAACTAAAGTTTTGCAAAGATTGCCAAAGGAGGGAGTCAGGCTGCGCCCTGACCAAAGGCCTGGCGGAAAGATGTCAAGTCCTGCAGGGCCCTTGTCTCTTGTGACAGAGCATTCCACCATGTTGGAGCCGCAGCCGAAAAAGCCCTGAGTAGTGAGGATGTGGGACTGCTTAACTTAAAAGAGAGTTCTAAAGCTGAAACTTCATAACTAAGATGCTGCTGCTCGGTACTGTCACTTATTTATTTTGATCGACTGACTAATTGTATTTCTAGACCACTCTTCATCCCTTAGAATCCAAGGGTCTCTTTCATAGAATTACAGAACTGGAATCTTTTGCATTCTAGGGCTTGAACCCACAACCCTGAGATTAAGAGTCTTGTGCTCTACTGACTGAGCCACTAACTGTCAAACAACAATTACATTAAAAAAAGACATAAACATTAGAACCAATTTAAATCCAAAGTATTACGGGTTGACAGTGGCACATTATTTGTGGGCACCCTGAGCAGGGTTTCTAAAGAAGATCTGAATTGCTGGGCAGGCAAATATGAGAGGCCTCAAGTACCATGGGTTCCAGATGCTTAGGTCTTAAAATATGGGTTAGGAAACCTGTGGCCTTCCAGATGCTGTTGGTTTCCAGCTACCATCAGCTCCCCTCAACATAGCCAATGGTACGCGATTATAGGAGTTAGTCCAACAACATCCGGAAAGTTGCAATTTCGGGTAGCAGAGCAGTCAGGATGAATGCTTTGTACCTAGATGTTTGTGTCCTGCACTTGTCCTCTTGCACACTTCGCCTGCAGAGCTCTGGCATCTTGCCTTTTAGTCCTCTGGAACACTTGGCAGCTCTGAGGGATATTGGGGGGGGGGGCGCGGAAGCCAGGCCAGTAGTCATGTTGAACTGAAAGCCAGTTAACTCCTTTTACTATTAAACAAGTGTCATGCGTTCGGCGTTGTCACGTTGCAATTTGTGCAACAATTGCTCAGCAGTTATAAGGTTTGGAAATAATTAAAAGGGCAACTTTTCATTAGCTTGCTTTTTTAGGAAATCATACGTTTTCCAGGAGAATCAGGGTGAAATACTAAAGGATTAAATTTTTGTTGTTAATATTTATTCACTGCCAGCAGTGTGACTTAAAGTTCCATATGCAAGCTCCCTGTCTCCAAGGAGAGTTTACCATTACAATCTAAGGACAACAACAGGAAAGCACCAGAGGAAGAAGAGGGAGACAAGAGTGTAAATATAATTCATAATATAGAAAAATCTCATTTGGAGCACTATTGAACAATTTATTAAAAGTTGGTAATTTTGGGAAATGTCTTAAATCATGAAGTAGTCTCAGACACCTTTTTGAACTGTTGATTGACTCTGCAGATTAAAGTTATGTTTTATGGAAGAGTGAAAGCAAATTCAGCTCCATGTGCTTATAGTTTGGTTACACTTGTAGATTAGGATTTAAAGGGATAAACCATAAACAAATTGGAATCTTTGGGTTTTGAGGGGGGATTAGCTGCAGTATGTAGTTTCATACTAATACCACCAAAGTATAAGTTCTAGTGTTAGAATAAACCACTTTGTGGTTGCAAGAAATCCTTGCTTCATAGGCAGAAACTGCTATGTCAACAATCCTATGTAGCTGCAGTTCACAGAATTGCCATGGTTTTTTATAAAAAATGCAGCTGGAGTAATTGTGCTTCCATTTAAATCAAAGGGGATTCTGCTGAAAAGTTTTTTATTTGAACTAACTGAAAAACATAAAAAATATGTTGAACTGCGTAACTATGAAAACTAAAAATGTCAGATTATCAACCAGCTATATTGATACTGTAGTCATGTTCACATCGGTTATGGTTAATTGTAGTGAAATCGCAAACGAAAGAGCACCACTTCCAATGACGGAGGGAATGTTTTCTGTATTGTTTTCGTGCCTTTAGATTACCCTACCCCCTGCATAAAAAAAACCCTGACTAGTTCATTACATAAAAACAACATGAGATACTGAGACGTATTGAAACTGCTGCATGTAGCGAACTTTACCACAAACACACCATTCTTTATCCTTTGTACACTTCAGACACCTGCAGTTGCGCTTTGAGAGATCTGAAATAACACATAGACAGCAATCTTAGGAATTTACTTGTAACGACTATCAGTAACACAGAAGAGGAGGTGGTTTTCACAGGGGCAGCTTGTCAACATGCAGGCAAGAGAAAAGCTGCCCCTTTTGCATCTGGTCACCCTAAAAGCAGCAGGATACTTAACTTTTGCTCCAGCCTGGGTTACGGGGGGGGGGGGGGGGCAGTAAAAATCAATAAAAACCTGAGGTTCTGCCCTCCCTCCAAACAAAAATCCTGGTTACGCTCATGGCCTGGGTTTTGGTGCCACGTTTTCACAACTGTTTGGCAGGCTGCAACTTAACAGGTGAAGCTCTTCCTTCGAGAGAGCATATTTAAGATGTAGTCGCCAGATATAAAATGGAAGACTGGTACAAAGAGGTGTGGGATATAGCTACTGATTATAAACTGACATGCTGTTAAGATGGGGAATATGCGGGAGAGGTGATTTTGCAGAGACATGGAAAGTATTTGTAGAATACTTTTTTTTTTTAATTAGTTTTTCAGATTTTGAAATTGACAATTGTCAAATGACCAAATGTATTTGCAGGCTTTGTCAAAACGGAAAGGAGTCAAACCATCGCAAAAAAGGCGTTAGAATTTTTGGCAGGTTGGATAGTTACGATGGAAGGGGTTGGGGGGGTAAGGCGCGCATTATTTATCATTATTACTTTATCAAAATAATAATAATAATAATAATAATAATAATATAGAGGCGCTCGCGTTTCTGAAGAAAAAATAGGCCACAATGAGTTGTGGGGAAACGTTTCACCAAACGGAGGCCTTTCCTTCACGGCCTTCCGAGAACAACGAGGGCAGCACCTGACGGGAGGCGCTTGTGCTTTGGTTGGAGATGGGGGCCAACGGGAACCCGGCAGCCTCTAGGGCCTGGTGGCCTCCCTCCAGCCGGGAAGCCTCGGGCTCCTGTGCGCCTCGGAAGCCGAAACGAGCGGCATGGCAGCCGCTGCAGGAGGCGGAGCCAAGCGCTGACCTGGCGGCATCGGAAACAGAGGCACCTTCTCTGGGAACCGCTTTCCAGCCATCCCTTCCCCCCTCCCAGTTTCCCTCTGTGTTGAGGTAACGACGCTTAAGTCTTCATAGGGCCCTGTGACCCCCTCGGCTGTTGCGAGGCGTGTTGTGTGAGAGAGAAATCCCAGGGATCCTGTCGCCATGGAGCACATCCGAATGCCCAAGGTGAGTACCGGGAAGAGAGAGAGAGAGAGATGGATGCTCGCTTTTTGCATCCTTGAAAGCGCCCTTTATTTCTCCCTTGGGTGGGCGAGGCTGGGGTGCATTTACACACACACACCTCCCATAAAACAAAAAAAGTGATTTATTTATCTTTTTAAAAAACCTCTTTCATCCTTTCCTGGCTTTTCGTAATTTTTAATGCCATTGGCTGTTTAAAGCAGACCTTGTATTAGGCTCAGAATATTCACCAGTTTGTCTAGAATATGCTTTTTTTAATTCGTCCATAATGCAGCAAACATCCCTGAAAGCAGGGGCGGGGGGAGGTGTCTTCCTCCTTCAACCCCCCTCCCTTTTCATTCTGCTTTTTTCACTTTTTTGAAATTAAACTGGAGGCCTCTGCCTGGCTGTGGCTGCTGACAGGGGTTGTGGTGGAAGAGACCCTACCGTATTGATCTTCTCCAGGCAGGTGAAAAATAGGATCGCAGCACACACAAAAAGGGCTCAGAATTATGATGTAGTTTCTCTACAGGAATGAGATCAAGGTAGCGTTGAATCGTAGGAGAATGCTGAAGTTAAATGAATTCCTTTTGGCTGAATGGATGTGGAATGATCTATGGCGCTGAAGGGTTGTTTTGCAAATGCTGATGGTATATTATTAGCCATCGACTCAAAATAATGGCTTCTTGTTCTTTGGTCTTACATCACTAGGCCTCTGACTCCCAGACAGGAAATGGGATATTTGATCCTGCTTAAAAAAAACCCCAAAACACTGTTCCTGTAATTTTACTCCTTTTTGTATCTTAAACAAAAAAGGTTTCCTTTATCGCATTTATTCCAATACATCTGAGAAACAATAAGAATTATGTGCCTATATCTAGTCAACACAGTCTTGAGAGCACTCAGAATATGGAGGATTTTGTTCTTTTCTTTTTTCAAAGTGATTATGAAGGGGAAACAGCATTGATATAGTCATTTTAGACAGGGTTGTGTGTGCTGGCAGGTTCTGTTTTCTGTTTATTTTGTCAACCAAAGTCCCTCGACTTTCATTTAAGAAATCAAGTTTCTAGCTCCTGAGGTTTGTTTAGAAAAGCTTGGCAATAGTCCCACTCATGTCATCTTCCACTTTATTCTTCCTTTCTTGCCAAAAATTCCAGTGACTACTATGAATCCAGGAACACCCTCAGGCTATGTAACTGCTCCTTCAGAGGGAGGACCTAATTCCTGGACCTGAGAGTCACTAACCCACAAGGCCTTTATCGTGCCAGGATTCAATTTCAGTTTATTAATCCTCATCCAGCCGCCACTGCATGCAAACACCACTCCAGGTGCACCACACCTGCCCCGGTTGTTACAGAGAAATAGAGTTAGGTGTCATCCGCATATTTGTGAAACATTGCTGCAATGCATCCAAGTAACAGGCCCCATTCCTTCTTTTTTGAATCACGTCACTTCTTTTACTGGTTGGCTGACAGGCATGATTTCTGAAGCATTTTCCCTCTGGTACCCAAGGAAGCAGTGCTGCAACAGGATGCTTGCAACAGGGACAAGAAGTCTAAAACACATTTTGCCCAGATGTCTGCGTTGCCAGTGGCAACCATGAAAGACTACTGACCTGGATCAGGACCATTGTGGACCAAAGGGTTAACGCTCCCACACCATGCTATAGATCAAATCTAGATCAGGTTCCCTCACAGTTGTTATTTACACACTCTCTCTCTCTCTCTCTCTCTCTCTCCCTCTCTCTCTCTCTCTCTGTGTGTGTGTGTGTGTGAGAGAGAGAGAGAGAGAGAGAGAGAAATAATGCCTCAGCCTCCTTTTCTACTGCTTCATGTTGTTGATGTTGTAGATCAGCTCTCCGAAAAACATAGGATAGGACATTGGAAAATAGGGAGTAGTCCTATACGGAATGGGTCCATTAAGCGCAATATTGTCTCTTATGACTAGCAGCAGTTTTCCAAAGTTTAATAAAGAGGTCCTTCTCAGCCCTATCTAGAGATGCTGAGACTTGAACCCACGACCCTCTGCATTCAAAGCATGTGTTCTACCACTGAGCTACAGCCTTTCCCTGGTCCAGCAACTTTACTTGTAAGAAACAAGTATTGATTGTAAATGATTATGAGCCATTAGTGTGGTTTGAAAGAACATCCTCTGGGAAGCTGCTAAAAACTGAAATATCTACTGAGTGAAATAATCTTCTGTTAACAGGCTTCACCATAAATGGCAGCCAAAGGGGATGGGGGACGAAATCAGATCCCCACCTGATTTGAAAATGCTTTGTGCTAACTTAAAGGGCGGGGAACCAATGGTGCTAAAGATCAGATTGATACTAAAGATATGAAGACAACACGGCCCTTAGATCACAATTTTTTTTCAGGCACATAAAGTGTGTTCCTTCCATTTATATCATTGTAGCTATATATTGGCAGCAGAGCAATTTAAGTTAATTTCCACTGAACATGCCAAATGAGTCCCTAGCGTCTGTGTTGTAATAATAGCACCAGGCATTCATTTGATGTTGTATCTGTTTGTTTAATGCAGCATTCTGGGTGGTCCAAGTTGTCCTTAAGTTCTAGTTTTTCCATGTTACTGAGTCCTTTTTCTGTTTTGTTGAACGTACAGTATTTAGGTTATTTCTGGGGGAAATGACATTTGTATCACAAATATTCAGGCCTTCGATGTTCTTTTTTCTTTCCTTTTCATCTCCCACTTGAATGGGCTGAGATTAGCTCAACCTGTGGGTCTTCGTGGGCTACTTAGGGCAATATGAATTTGGGACTGACTCTAAAGTTCTCTTCAAAGCTCATCAGGCTACTATGAAGCATGTGACGTGTAGACCTGACATGGGCATGTTTATGAGCATAACTTTGCTGGGAACAATATTGCATGAAGAATGTTAGATCTTGGATTTATGTACACAGTAAACCATCCTGTGAGAGATGCTTCACACATTACATTTTTTGTGGACACGCTTTACAATATGTTGCCCAAGCAGCAACATTCATTCATTGGCTTCTCTAGCACACCCTTCATCAATTAATGATCCCAGGGCAGGATTGAACAACCCCCCCCCCCCCACTAAAAATGTAATAATAAAATTTACATGCAGCTCATAAAACAGCAGATAACAATATATAATAGCACAATATGGCACACATACAACAGGCTGATTTATGACTCTCCACATGAGGTCAACTCCCTATAAAATGCTAATATCTATTTAACTAGTGCCTAAAAGTGAATGGTGTAGCACCATTCATTTATTAAAGGGGAGTGCCAGAAGTGAGATGCCATAACAGAGAAAGCCCTATCTAATATCACAGTGAGTTTCCTTTAACACCAGGGCCAATGAGAAGGGCCAGTTAGTACATGGGCAGTATAGGAAGATTTCGGATTACTGAGCTGCTCTGAATTCTGACAGCTTCATTCTGCACTAATTGCAGCTGCCTTCAAGGGTAGCCTCACGTACCATGCATTATAGCTGTCAAGGGTCAGGAAGGTTTGTAGTTGCTACTTCAGTTTTAAAAAATAAAATAAAATAAACTTTGTCCTCTGACTATCAAACCAACAAGTTATTCTTCACTATATTGTTGATTCATGTTGGGAAACTGAATCAATATGCTCTTCTGTTGTGCCAGTTCCAGGCTGGTTTTGTGATGTGAAAATACAGTAAACTAATCCATGGCTATATTAAAATGTTGATATAATTCTGGTGTCAGTTTCCTTGTGTAAAAGTTAGACATGACACAAATATTTTATTTTCTTTCCAAAGGGATGTGCGAGTGTCATGTCTTGACAAGTTCCTTAATCGGTATAACATTCACATGTATTTATTTTAAAATAAACAGCTGGCTACTTATGTCTCTCTGTGTGTGAGCATTGTTGCATCCTTGCAAAAGGATTGTAGCTCAGTGGTACAGTACATGCTTTGCATTATAAAGGTCCCAGGATGAATCCCTGACATTTAGGTAGGGTTGCTGGGAATTTCACTGAAACTCTGGAGATGTGCTGGCAGTGTGTCTGTAGATGAAACTAGGATCCCATACATTTAAAGAAGGGATAGCCCAGTTGGTAGAGCATGAGACTCTTAATCTCAGGGTTGCGGGTTTGAGCCCAATGTTGGGCAAAAAAAGTTCCTGCATTGTAGGGAATTGGACTAGATGACCCTTGTGGTTCCTTTGAACTCTACAATTCTTTGATTCTGTGATTTTAGGCATTTTGCCACTTTAAATAGTAATGGCTTCCCCAAAGGATTCATGGCAAATTGTAGTTTGATAAGGGTGTAGAACTGTGGGAATTGTAGCTCTGTGATGAGAATAGGGATATCCTAAAAGCTCTTGGGACCCTTAATGAAATACAGGTGCCAGGATTGTTTGAGGGAAGCCATGGCTCTTTAAAGTGGTGTAATACTGCTTTCAGTGTATGGTACAGATGACGTTTAATAAGCTAGAAGGATACATGGTTTGACTTGATAGGAGGCAGTTTCCTGAGTGTGTTCCTAAACTGTTCATTAAAAGCACAGGGATTTCAATCAATTGTTATCGCACACTTTCCAGTGCATATCCCCATCACTTTCCTTATTGCAAAAAGACTGATTTGGAGGGGGGAGGTGTCAGGTGAAGCACGTTTGTTGCATAAGAGTGCTGAATCGTCTTTAATTGCATATCCTGAACTTGCTGATAGGTGATAGAATCCCTCCTGAAAACAGTGACAGTGTGGAAGCGACCCCTTGTCTGTACCTCAGAGCTCAGAAACCTTTCTAAATGGCAGATTCTGGTTTCCTGTGTTTCAGTTCTACAAGTGGAGAGAAAGATAATATGTGGTGCGATCTGGCTGACCTTGTTTATAGAGTGCTCTTTGTCCTACTTATTAGCACTTGGGGCTAGAAGATTCTCATCATCCATCTATTCAGTCTCATAACTTCCTGCTGTTAGTCTAGTGATGCGAGCTTGGGGTCATCTAAGGAAAAAGACAGCATGACTATTCCTCTTGGATACCCAACTGTCTCTCAGCTATGCTTCTCCCCACGCCCCCTCTGGCTCAGCACTAATGTTTTTTCTTCCTGGAGTAGAATTTACCGGTAATCAGGAATCTGCATTGTTCTCACTTGGAGAAGACACAAGTCTAAGTCGCTAGTTTTGTGCTTGTTTTAATCAGATGTGTGAATCCTCAATTGTATAATCCTATTTTCCAAACCAGGTTGGCTGGCTGTAAGCAATGTTATCTAGATTGCTGTTGTACTGCCTCGCAACCGCTGTATGACTGGCAGTCTCCTGTCACAGTAACACAACAAGTTACTGCCTTTTTAAAACTACAGCCACAATCAAGGTTCATTCAACAAGTATAAAATATACTTAGGGACACATGATGTCTTGGAACACCCAACACCATTTGACTGTAGCCATAAAACCTTCAGAGGCATTTAACGTGCATTCAGCATATCTAGAAAGAGCTTTGCAGCTAGCCTAACTTGAGGTCTTGCCTATCCCTTTCCCAAATACAACATCCCTTTTCTTGAATGACCTCCCAACAGCCTTGTTCAGAAGGTCAGATTTTAAATTTATCCTCTGAAAGTGCCTTACATCTGTTTGCAATTTTGCATTCCCTTTAACTTCTATATTTTGCCTTCTTTCCCTTTTCTCTAAAAAGTGTTGTGTTGAATTTGGATCCACTTTATATATATATCATGTAAGGGTTTGCCATAGACACCATAAATCCCTTGACTGTGTTCTGCTTAATGCCCTCTTTGCTCCTTTTAGCCTACAGCAACCAAGGTCATGGAGGAAAATATATCATGATGGACAGACATGGCTTTTAATAAATACTTCAGTCAGTTGCAATTTGTGTCCGTAGGCGATCGCTCAAGGGACTTGGCACTCATCACCATGATCTCTGATACCTCTGCAATAGGGATAGGCAACCTCTGGCCTGCGAGCCTCTCCATTGGGACCCCCAAGACATGCTGACCTGTCCCACACCTCAAATTCTGAGCACACAATCATGTGGTAACAAGATGGCTTACAAATAATATAGAAGTTGGATCCAAGGCAAACGACACAATCCAAGCATTAGCATGAGCCTGGATAGCTCAGTTGGTTAGACCGTGGTGCTGATAACACCAAGGTTGCAGGTTCGATCCCTGTATGGACCAGCTGCATATTCCTGCATTGTAGGGGGTTGGACTAGATGATCCTCAGGGTCCCTTCCAACTCTACAGTTCTATGATTCTATGATTCTATATCATGTGGTACAAAGCCTTGCTTAAAATGAAAACAATTTAAAAATGTGCAGCTTTCTGGTATTTTACCCCATATCAAGTCCACCTTTTAGTGAGAGTGGTTTGCCTCACATATCCTTACGAATCATTTAATGAAAGACCTTTTCTTCCATTTTTGCCCACTTGTTTGGTGCCCTGGCCCCACAGAAAGTCACCACTTCCTTGTATTGCACATTTCTAAAACCAGAAATTAAAGCCAATTGCAGTTCACAGATTATTACTCCAAAATTTCACTACATTCTTCGAAGATGGGCTTTCAGAATCTGTGACATGTCCATATTTCTTCTCTGATAATCGGAGAGAATACGTTGAAGGTTTGATGTTTAAGTCACATTAATCCTACAGTAAATAAATGTGACTTAAACCTCGAACCTTCAAAGTATTCTCTCTGATTGCTGCTGATACCAATTTCAGTAGGTGTTTCTGCACAGTTTCTAACCATTGAGCACCATCTATAACGAAATATTTACAGTAGTTAATTAATCAGTAAGATACATGTAAAATGTCAATGGCTCCAGGAGAGGAGGGGCAGCATTGAATGCTGGGGAAAGTGGCAGTGAGATTGTTACTGTGGGAGCACTGGATTGGCTATACTGGTATGTCTGCCCCACCTTTTTTCACCACCTTGCTCTACTATACCCGGTATGTGGAAGCAGTGGTGCCGTAGAGAGGCAAGTTCCATAGCACGTCCCCTAGCTGCTGGCCACTCGTGAAAAGTATTATCTCTTGAATGTTTGTGACTATTTTGATTCTAATGTGCTCTTGGATTTGGGACTTCCATTTTGAAAATGATTGGTTGAATTTCTTTTTTGAACTAAAAATGGTCTCCCCTTAATTTATAAAAAATGTATACTTCGTAAAAATTGTGGGGATATGCAAATACGTAACTGAGTATTTTTTTCATTTAACACTAACTAGACTCCTAGTTCGGGGACGCGAGTGGTGCTGTGGGTTAAACCACAGAGCCTAGGGCTTACCCAATCACAAGGTCGGCGGTTTGAATCCCCGCAATGGGGTGAGCTCCCTTTGCTCGGTCCCTGCTCCTGCCAACCTAGCAGTTCGAAAGCTAGAGGGAAGCAGGAAGGTAAACGGCGTTTCCGTGTGCTGCTCTGGTTTGTCAGAGGCGGCTTAGTCATGCGGCCACATGACCCAGAAGCTGTACGCTGCCTCCCTCGGCCAATAAAGCGAGATGAGTGCCGCAACCCCAGAGTCATCCGCGACTGGACCTAACGGTCAGAGGTCCCTTTACCTTTACCTTTAGACTCCTAGTTAGTGCAGTTTGTGTCTCCAGCTAAGTCACTATTGAATGTACACTGCAGAGCAAACTTTGTTCTTTTCAGTGCTCCTATTCGCCTAAAGTACTTTGATGATCTGGCAATAAGCTGCCTTAAGAGTGAATTTTGAGCTGACATCGCACAGTTTGTTTCTCCGCTGGGAATGATGTGAGATGCACAAAAATAGTTCCCAGAGGCCAGAGCTTGCTAGAAAATCTGTGTCTTCAAAGTGGTTTAGCTTTCTGCTTTCTGCAGCCAGCTCTTGACATAGGTCACTGAAGAACTAGCCAAGACGTAGGTCTCATAAGAACTAGCCAAGAAGTCAGTGAATCATTATACTATAAAAAAACCCCAAAACTGGGTCACGTCCTGGAGTTCCACTCTTAACTCATTTGTTACCAAAGTAGTTTCTCAGTAGAGAAAAGGGCAAGGATGAGCTGTCATAAAGGCATGAGAATTTAGCTCAAATGAAACCACAGAGCATACAGAGACACTCCATTGATCTATTTGGTTAGCTTGGCAGAAGTTAATTTTAGCTTTTTTCAAATCCCCACCTACCTTGAGCTCTGAATAGGCTCTTAAAAACATGATAATCTTTTAGATGTCTTTGTAGCTAGGTTATGAATGATTGTTAAATTTCTTAGCTGCTTTGTCTCATGTGATATGGTTGAGGTGGAATTTGTGTATAAGTATTTTACCTCTTTTCTGTTTCAGAAATCCTGATATGTGTATGGGGCAAATATGACTTTAACTCATCTTTAGTATACTTACTAAAACAAAAGAAAAGTTCATTAGAAAATATGGGTGTATCTGCTGTAAGGCGCTGCACAGAATTATGTCAGATCCAGTCAGAGGCAAGCAGAACCAAGGCTCTACCAATCAGATTGCATCTTGCCATTTTTACAAAAGTTGTTATTGATAGTTTTATTGAGATTTTCACAAATTTTATTTTGCAAAGTACAAAAGGTTGCAGTCACTCATTCCTGTTAGTCAAAAATTAAGTATGACCAGTGCTTTTTTTTCTGGGGGTACACAGGGGTACGCATACTCCTAAACATTTTGTGAATCTAAGTTTGGCCTCATTGAGAGGCAGTATTTCAATATGAGTAGGAAAATGAGAGTACCACAAACATTTTTTTAAAGAAAAAAACACTGAGTATGTCACTAAATGATTATGAACAATGGGTGGTATTTTACTTGGAGTAGACCCCCTGGAAATCATAAACATGACTAAATTAGGTACATTAATTTCAGTGGATCTACTTTGAGTAAAACATAGTTGAATGCCATCCATTGTATACAGGCATGTAATTTTATCACCCAATTTTAGCATGTAATTATATTACTTATATTTGTTTGAAAACTACCGACTTTACTTTGATTATGTTCTTTCTAGTTTGTATCTTTGACTCTGTATTAATAAATAAATCTTGCCACAATTGGTTTTATATATAGTTTGATACATTTTATGTCAGTTCGTTTTAAATGTTGGATGGTATTTTTAATTTGCATATTGTTTAATGTAAGCCTTATAAGCAAATAACAAAGAAAATACATAAAAGAAAAGTAAATTTGGGATGTAAAATTAATATTCTTTTCTATGTCTTTCAGTCTCTTTCATCTTGCTACTTTTAAACAGTGGGAAAAGATTGGCATGTTTAACATAAATGGTTTCTTTCAACATAAAACCAGTTTCATAGAATTCTATAGAATTTTTAATTTTTTAATTTTATTGGAAGTATTGAACTGCTTGGTTATGCGCTCTCTCTCTTTTAGGTGGAAAATGTCCGCTTGATTGATGGAATATCTTCCAAAAGGGCTGCATTAGGGACACTGTATCTAACAGCCACTCATGTGATCTTTGTAGAAAATGAGTCAGACACCCGTAAAGAGACGTGGGTATGGCAATTTCTATATTACTGCTCTGTGAATCCTATGAAAGTAATTTCTACAACTCTGGTTTTATTTTTATATCTGCAAAATTCCCTACAAATGTATGCCGAACAAATGAAAAGGGAGTGGATATATCTGTAAATGCATCCCGTAAAGTTCACTAATTTGTCCTCTCTATTGATTTTTAAAAGTCTGTGCAATGTACACAGACTTTTAAGTAAAGACTGGATTATATGTATGCATAGAACATAATGGGTATGCATAAGGAACCGCCAGACCATTGTGCTGGACGCAATGGCAGCAAATATACCGGAGAAAGCTCAAAAACTAGGGACATGGGAATCTGCCTTACACTGAGTCCATCTAGTTCGGTATCGTCTACACCAGGGGTAGCTAACGTTATGCCCACTTAGATGTTGCTGAACCATGACTCCCATCATCCCTGACCATTCACCATGCTGTCTGAGTCTTGGGGAAGTTATAGTCCAGCAGCATTTGGGGACACCATGTTGGCTGCCTCTACTCTACAGACCGACAGCGACTGTGCAGGGTTTCAGACAGGGGACTTTTCCAGCCCTACCTGGAGATGCCATGGATTTGGGACCATCTGCATGTAATGCAGATGTTCTACCATTTAAGCCATAGCCCTTCTGTTTGAGCAGTGGTCAACAGGGAGCTTCAGACTGGAAATGGAACGCACTGTGTAAGTTTCAGCTCTTTGTTATGGGGAGATCGCCACAACGCTGATGTAGAGCTCATCCGTACTGGTTCAAGACTCTGTCTTTCTTCTGCTTTGCAACAGCATATTGTCCAATGTCTTGCTCCCTCTTTCACATTGGAACATTGCATGCATTAATGCACATGGTTGAAGTGGGCTGGATTGTATTCTTTTAAAGTTGCATGTGTTTTGTTGCTGTTTGATTATTTATTTATTTAAAACATTTGCACCCCACTTTTCCTTGGGAGAGTTCAGTTCAAGGTGTCTTAACACACACACACACACACACCCAGTAAAAAAAAGTTGTTTCTCCTTTTCAGGTTCTTCACAGTCAAATCTCTTCTATCGAAAAGCAGGCTACAGCGGCAACTGGTTGTCCTTTGCTGATTCGCTGCAAGAATTTTCAGAACATCCAGTTCATCATGCCTCAAGAAAGAGATTGCCATGATGTTTACATATCTTTAATCCGTCTGGCACGCCCAGGTATGGAATGGAAGTTCAGAAGGATACAATCTGGAAATTAGCCTGAACAAATGCTCTCTCTTATTTATCTTGTGGTGGACTGCTGTCATGCAGTTTGTAAAAAAAAAAGAAAGAAAAAAAACCCCTGATGCTGAGGAGGCTGTTATGATTCTCTTTCACCCAGTGTACAAACAATGCAATATCTGTTTGCTGTCTTTCAAAAAAGCTCTGTGCCATCTGATAGCACAGTTGTAGAAAAGGCATCTGCTTTCAGCATTTGATGATCATTTCATTCATCTCTCTTCTCTTTAGCCATTCATGGTCATGCTCATCTCTGGTTTTGTCCATAACTCTCTGGCCATTATTTCACTATTTCTCTTTCTCTTTGCAGGGAAGGTTCCATGGGACAGGGACCCTTCATTTTATTATTTCTAGTTTTTCCCTACTTAGCTCCATTAATCTTTTAATATCAATCAGCACATTTACACAGCTGATTTAGAAATTTATTTCTCATCCTCTTGTTCTGTAAACCTGCAGACTGGGCCTGAATTTAGTTTTAGCACAGCACTAAGGTGTTTCCTTTTTACAGATATTCAGAGGTGTAGCTGTGTTGCAGCAAAAACAACAAAGGATTTTGTAGACTGGAAAAGGTGTAGAAAGGGGAAACCAACATGATCAAGGGGCTGGAGAAAGTCCCCTTTGAGGGAATAATAATGTGAGCAAGGAAACATGTAAGGGTTTAGTGGGTGGTGTCTGGAGGCTGTGAACTTCTGGAAAAGTATTATCGAGGAAGATTTGAGAACTCTTTCTGCTTAGGTTGTGACAGGTGGTTCTGGCGACATCCCACCATGTTCCTCATTCCTGCCAACTGTGTTAAGCACTTCTAATAACATGCAAATATGAATAAGCTTTGCACCTCACACTTTGTGACTGAACTGTTGATAAAGCCTTAAATTGAAAATAGGACATTGTTTGTTCTAACTTGATCTAGCTGTGAGAGCTTCTAGCCAGTGATGTGAGCTGGTGTAATGGATGACTTTAATGCACGTTTTGGACGCTGGTGAACAAATACACGTCAAAATTCCAGCCAGATCTTTCTGCTTGAGATATTTCCCCCCAGGTTAAATATAACAACGTACATAAACAGATGGAACAGTGTACATAAACCCATGCCATGACAATAAACAGATGGAGGCAGAAAAGTCTGAGTTCCAGAAACTGTTCAAACCCTGCCCTCATCTATTTTTTGAATTATGGTTTAATGTTCTGAAAGTTTATGGATTAATTTCCTCTCCATTTCTTGTATACAGCACTCCTTTTGTACAACATAGATTACTAGTTGTATCCATCTACATACTCTTATCCTGCTCTAGTCACACTTAAAATGGGCATTTATGTGTGACCAGATGCACTTGACTATTGGTTTAAATGTGCATCCCATTGAAAGCAATGCAGTGAAGTAAGTTTTTTTCAATAGTTCTACATAGGCATGTTGGTCTCCACAGCAAAAATAACAAACAGACTTAGGGCACCTTTTTTTTGCTTGGGATCCAATTTCAGTTGTACTCACAATAGAACCATTGAAATATAGTGGACCTGAATTAGTCATGGCCATTAACTTTAATGGATCTACTTTGAATGGGACATAGGTTGGCTACAACTCTTTGTGTTTAAGGTGCTGCAGGATTTTTCTGTTTTGCTTTTGAGAAGTAAGATGGCATCAGTGCTTGGATACACTTCCAGTGCCAAATCCAATTTGTGCTGGCTGTTTCTGATATGGCAAGTAATTCACACAGATGGATTCACTTTACTTCTTTATGGATGACACTGGAGAAGCTTTCGTAGGGCGCAGAGACTTCACACCATACATGTAAAGCACATTTGTTCCACTTTAACTGTTGTGGCTTCCCCCAAAGAATCCTGGGAACTAGAGCTACCATTCATTTATTGCACTGACATGCATTGCTTTACACTTGTTTACATAGGACTTCATTTGCCATTTTACCACCCATTAACTCAGTTTGGAGAGGCCCTTTTGGAGCACAATCTCTTTTTGTTTTCACAGCCCCGAACAATTTAGTATCATCAGCAAACTTGACAACTTCACAGCTCACTCCTAACTAGAGATTGTTTATGAACAAATTAAAAAGCACATGGCCCATTGCTGATCCTTGAGGGACTCCATTTTCTACATCCCTCCATTCGGAAAACTGTCCCTTTATTCCTCCCTTCTGCTTCCTGCTACTTAACTAATTCCTGATCCACAAGAAGACCTCTCCTCCCATTCTGAGCATGTTGCAAGCATCTGCATATAAGGGACTTAACTGTTGCAAGAGCCCTTTATTTGCTTTGGGTTTATCCCACATGGCAATCTTGTTGTGTTCTGGCCATTTTATGGGACATCAATTCATAAAACTGTAGGGAAGGAAGGAACCTGAAGGTCACCTGTGACTGGTACCTTGCCTTGCCGCAAGCCTCCCTACCCTGCCCCCAATGACAACATTTGAAAGAGATTAACCCATAACATCCAGTTAATTGTTTCCTACTAGTAGCACCTTAAAGACCAACTAAGTCAGTTCTTGGTATGAGCTTTCGTGTGCATGCACACTTCTGTGTATCTGAAGAAGTGTGCATGCACACGAAAGCTCATACCAAGAACTGACTTAGTTGGTCTTTAAGGTGCTACTGGAAGGAATTTGTTTTGTTTTGACTATGGCAGACCAACACGGCTACCTATCTGTAATTGTTTCCTACTGTTATAGAACAGGATGGACCAAAGCTGAATTCTCTCTGTTTGTTTCTGGATCTGCCTTCACTGTGGTAGGGTTCACAGGTGACCAATGGTAGTCTGATATCAGGTTTCTGCTGGAAGATCCTGCTGTAATCTACTAAGCCATTTCCTGGAGATAACAGTCTAACTGCGTCAGTCCTCCTGAGCATAAAGCAGCTGGCTAAGGTGCTCTCTCCCCCTTATTTCATTGTAACGGAGTGTGTGATGGACACTTTCTTTTCCTCTTAAGGTCAAGGGAAAGGGAAGAGGCAGTAGCTTAGCCGATCCCCACCTCGCCAAAGTGGCTGTGCACTTTGTAGTACAGAAATTAAGTCCTATTTAAACGTGAAGTTAAGCGAGGGAATGAAACGTGGGGGAAAGTTAGCAATAATAAAGGATAATAGAATTATGGTGCCTTACGCCATCAACTTGGCTGGGTTGGGATCTTCATCAGCTGATGGTCATAAAGCTGTCAGTTGACTTGTCAGAACACTTACTCGAAATAGTTGATTAGATTATGACTATTTTAAGAAATTGTATTATAGTTGTATTCCTTTATTTTGTTGTTATTGTGTTGGTGTCCAGTTGCTCTTTAAATCTGTTTCATCCTGTTGTGCGTCTTCTGTTGTTGAATACAAAGGTGGCCCATAAATATCTAAGATAAAATTATATTGACCAGGTATTTTTTGTTTGCTTGGCTTGTGTTCAAACAATAAACGCCATCTAAAAACATAAGCGAAAATTTTAATGGCATTTGCAGGGCTCATCGGCCAATTTTATTTATTTATTTATTTGCTGCCCAAGTCATAGGTGGGCAGAACAATTCTATGGAAGTGTCTTTCTATGAGAATCCATGCCGGAGCTCAGTTGCCCTGCTGGCTCAATGTGAGCTGCATGGGAAGTGAAGATGGCCTTTTCTTATTTCCCTGACACAATGTGTTTTGGTTTCCCTCTCTAGGGCTGGTTTAGTTCTTTAGTCCTGCAGTACAAGGAGACTTTGGATCCTGCCTCAACATGCCTTCACTGTAGGAGGCAGTATGAATACCATTTGTTTGGAATCACAAGTGGGGAGAGCACTGTTCCATTCAGGACCTCCTTGAGAGCTTCCCATGGGCATCTGGTCGGCCACTCTGAGAACAATATGCTGGACTAGATGGGCCATTGGCCTGTTCCATCAGTAGAGTGGTACTGATGTGCATTCCGGAGCCACTCAACTGGCCTCTGGCCACCTGTATGCTTGCAGCCCAAGTTACATAGTACCAGTAGGAGAAAAATGGAGCAAGCATGGCGCATCAAACCGGTGGTCAGAGCAAATGAATCAAATGACACGCTGCTAACAGAACAAGCAAAGTGAATAAAACACAAGAGCAAGAAATGCAGCTCTTAACATCAGACACCCTTTCTGCCTCCCCTCCCAATCAGGGAAAAGGTTAGCTGTCTGCAAAGTTTGGCTGTAAAGTGTCTGGACAGACAGCATACAGAGCTTGTTTGAAATCCCATCTGGATTATTCATATACACAAGTGCAGTCCTCCCTAACGAATTGCAAGCTTCATTGGTTATCATCTTTGAAAAATGTGACAGCTGGCATAACTAAGCGAATAAAAGTTGGTATTTGTGATGCAATAATAATAAATCAAATGGATAAATAGTGTGTGTGTCTCTTTTTCCCTCTCCTTCAGTTAAATATGAAGAGTTGTACTGTTTTTCCTTCAACCCCAAGCTAAACAAAGAAGAGCGAGAGCAAGGTTGGAATCTGACAAACATGAAGGAAGAATATAATCGGATGGGAGTCCCAAATAATTACTGGCAGCTCAGTGATGTCAATAGAGATTACAGGGTGAGTTGCTGCAACCAAAGGTGCGGTACTTGATAATGTGGAACACAAAGGACAGCAGTGACCACTTACCATCCCTGCATTAGCCTGGTAACTAAGTGACCCAATTCAGGCATGATGGTTTATGGAGTTGTGTGCTCATGTGCTCTTCTCTCATGCCCTCAGCTTTGGGTCTTACACCTTGGCTTGTTAAACCACAGTTTCCTGTGACATCCAAACTGTGGTTTAAACACTGCCAGAATAAACCATTTCCCCTCTTTGGACATTATGGGAAAGTGGTTTTAAAAACCAGGATATAAACGTCAAAGCTGGGTACAGGAGGATAGTGGTTGAGCAGTGTGGGAGTGCATGGGCACATGGTTTGTTATTTGGCTGATAAACCATAATTTATTAGAGCAACATTGTGATGTCTGAACTGGGCCAGAGTACAAAGAAGTTGTGTGACACAATCTCATCATGTTTTGCTTTGCTCCCCCCATCATTCAATTGAGTGCTGCTTCTGGAAGTAAAGGAAATTCATTTAACAGAATGTTTGAATTCTTTAGCAGAAAGCTTTCAGCAGGATGCAGAAGGGGTTTTGAGTGGTGCATCAGAGCATGGAAAAACATCCAGGTCTAACATATAAAGCACTCTTATTCAGGAAATCTGGAATTTGTGTTTTATGTGAGATAGTGCAAGCTTTCAAACTTTGTTCGGTTATTTTTTCCTTGGCTTTTTCTTAAGTGTACTGAGCACAGATATGGGTATGACTATTTGTGAGGCCCTTTGAAATTATCCTTAGGTGAGTCTTCCAGAAGATCATGCTATGTTCTGCTTCAAGAAACTCATCTTGATTTCCTTCTGCTTTTGGACAGGTCTGTGACTCTTACCCCACCGAAGTGTATGTGCCGAAATCAGCCACTGCCCACATCATTATGGGAAGCTCTAAATTCCGCAGCAGGAGGCGTTTCCCAGCACTTTCATATTACTACAAGCAAAATAATGTAAGTGTGGGACTAAAGCTTTTCAATGATTTATTTCACTTGGACTGACTCTTCATTTTCTACTAGCTAAAAACCATGAGGGACAAATGATCAGTGGCGTAGCGTGGGGGGTGCAGGGGGGGCCGGCCGCACCGGCGCAACATCTGAGGGTTAGGGTTAGGGGGTGCAAATCCACGGGTTAGGGGGCGCAAATCCACGGGTTAGGGGGTGCAAATTACTTGCCTTGCCCCGGGTGCTGACAACCCATGCTACGCCACTGCAAATGATAATTCCACCAAGCAGGGAGTTGGACTTGATCACCTGCAATGCCCCTTCCATCCCAATGCACCTTAATAATCTCCTTAGCTTCTCACTTTGGGACACAAGGAAAAGTGGTTTCAGTCTCTCTTCCCCATTGGAGTGAGAAGCAATGGAGGCACTGGAGGGGAGGCATCACTTATGCACTTCTACAACCTCATATATTTGTAGTAACTGGAATGTAAGAGTTGGGAGATGCACAAGGAGAGAATTCTTACAGAGCCTCTGGGGATATTAATGCCGAATCCTTTGCCTGGGTCTTGAATCATGGGTGGGAATGCAGTTAAGGTGCATAATGGGTGCTTCCATGAAACTGGCAGATATGCTGGGGGAGGGGGAGAAGAAGAGAGCATAGTTGAGGTTCATTTTATTTATTTATTTATTTATTTCATAAAACTTATATAGCACTTGAGTGTAGAAAACCTCAAAGGGGTTTACGAAGCGGTTCTGTGCTTAACCCTGATATAGGCTACGTTTTTACTTCTCAAGTGGCAAGTGTCTGAGGGGTTTGTTTTCCATTTCTAGATTGTAAATTCCCTTTGGCCGTGCTAAATGTGTTAACTTGAATATTTCTGCCTCTGTTTTTGTTTCCTCGCAGGCTTCCATATGCAGGAGTAGCCAGCCTCTCTCGGGCTTCAGTGCCCGATGCCTTGAAGACGAACAGATGCTTCAGTCGATCAGGAAGGCAAATCCAGGAAGTGATTTCATCTATGTTGTTGATACACGTCCAAAAGTGAGAAAATTTGTACTCTGTAGTGTATGTGCTTATTTTGTGGTGGCTAATGCCGATTACAGCCTGGCGCATCTCAGAAGATCTACAATAGCACGCCTGTAGAAGTATGTCAGACGTCATCTGAATGAGTTGGATAGCACTGCGTGGCCTTGAAGTGCCTTGTGAGCTTGCTGCTACAAATCTCAGAAGATGGAAATATGGTTTTACTTAGCTCTTTCGTTGTGAGTTCTGGAGTTAGAGGAACAGCAAACAAATAGTCCTAAGGCTATGCTTTATAAATTATGTGTTACTGAAGCCTGGGGGGGGGGCGCTGGACCCAGAGGATGTTACATGTAGCTCCATGACCTGACACTGTGGCAGAATCAGCATCTTAGGAGAATGGCCCAGCACTGAAGTATGCAAGCTTATTGTATGTGTGTTCTTTCAAATATCCGGGAAAGGCTATCGCATGATTTGATTTCTTCTTCCCTATTGCAAAATAAAGTACTTTTGAAGTACAGTGGTACCTCGGGTTACATACGCTTCAGGTTGCATACGCTTCAGCTTACAGACTCCGCTAACCTAGAAATAGTGCTTCAGGTTAAGAACTTTGCTTCAGGATGAGAACAGAAATTGTGCTCCGGCGGCGTGGCAGCAGCAGGAGGCCCCATTAGCTAAACTGGTGCTCCAGGTTAAGAACAATTTCAGGTTAAGAACGGACCTCCAGAATGAATTAAGTACTTAACCCGAGGTACCACTGTAGAATGCTGTAGCTTGTAGTCATGGGCATCACCAGATTGTTGAGCACTCCCAACTTCCCTGATCAGGGGGCAATTCAGCAAGATTTGCTTTCCATTGAAAGACCAGTGGATAGAGAGTAACGTGTGCAGCCGACTCCCCAACTCCAGTTAATGCCAGGTAGAAAGTATCAGGTAGTACAATCAGACTCCCTCTTTCTCCTTTGCCAACTACTAGTCTCAAACCTGATCACTACAGGTCAAGGCAGCCAGACCTGCAGCAGAATAATTTTACAGCTGCCTGAGGCTATGAGCTCTCTACATTGTGCCATTACTTGACTGGTGGTCATTCTGTGCTGTCACGGATTGCTAGCAAACATTCTAACTTGGTTATGGGCAATTGCTATAACACCAATGCTATAAATACAATAAGAGCCCTTGAACTTAACTATCATCAGGAAAGCCTTCCAGACCTGCAGTAGAATGCATTGGATTCTGGTGTGAGTTTTGTCCCAGTTTACTTGCACTGCGGTCAGAACTGCAAATCTGCCACTGATATCTCTTTTTGAATGCATCTGAGATGCATCCTTATCTCTGATAGATTTGACAAAGTTAACATTGGAAGCAGAAGGGCCCAGGATGGAAGGGTCTCTTCTCTCTTCAACTTGTGATAAAGTTTGTCATTTTGTCAGCAAGTTGAAAATTTGTGCCTACAAAATCATAAAACTTCCTGAGTTACCTCGCTTTAAAAAAGTGTTTATTACTAATTAACTCGCCCTACAAATCAACACAGGCCATCAAAAATTCAACATCTGAGAGCCAATCAGCATATTTATGTAAATCCACTGCGGTACTGTAGAGATAGTGCCATCTTCTGGATATATTGTGATGTTAAAAGCAGACTTTGCTTCAACAGCACAAAAATAAATGTTAATGCAACTGGATAAGAAATAGCCATTGTATTTTATTTTCATGCTCTCCATATATCGTGGCAACCATGATATATGGAGTGGGCATTATGCCACGAGGACCAGGTGGGTGCTAACCACGATCATAGGTGCTAAGAGAAAAGTGTAAATGTTTTGTTGGTTGGAAAGGCCGTCGTGATTATTTTGCTGCCAAAGAAGCAGCTGCTGTTTTAGTTTTCCGACTCCACTTGCATCGAAATAAGCATCCATCAATATACGTTACAGCCAGTTCTCAGCACACCATCACATTCTAGCATGGGGGGGGGGTGCTGATTGCAGCAGGCTTGATTTTCGCAACGGATGTGGGGCCACCAGGAAAAATGAGTGGTGCAAATCTAGAAATATATGTACTTAGAAGTAAGCCCGTTGAGTTCAATG
This sequence comes from Podarcis erhardii, assembly GCF_964252035.2. Lineage (NCBI taxonomy): Eukaryota > Metazoa > Chordata > Lepidosauria > Squamata > Lacertidae > Podarcis > Podarcis erhardii. Next base: position 23,182,634 of record NC_138512.1, read on the forward strand.
GGGCTTACTTTCCAATTTGCATCCCACTTGGGTCTCTCGATCACAGCCCAGATAAGTTTGGGATGGTAGTCCATATTGGAACATAAGAATTTCCCTTCTAGTGAGTCAGGCTATTGGTCTTTCTAGCACAGTATTGTTGATGCTGATTTGCAGTGGCTCTTCAGGGTATCAAGGCGGATATCTCGTGGATTGGAGCCACTGAAAAGTTACATTTAGGGACCATGAGAAGTGGGTACTTCTGTCCCAGTACCAGGTGGTTTGGCCCTAACTGACAGGGATTGTGTGTGTGTGTGTGTGTGTGTGTGTGTGTGTGTGATTCAATTGTGTGCCTGTGTCAGGTTTGGGGAATCAGATCCCTCCCCCGGTGGCAGCAAAGAAGCAGATAAAAAATAGAAGCGAGAGACAAAGGAATGCAGTCTCTCTCTAGAAATGGCATTGCTCCAAGTAAAGTCCCACCCTCGCTTCCTCTCCCCATTCTACGTCAGTCCTGATTGAGAAGGCAATTGGCCCGGATCCGGCCCCTGGGCCTTAGTTTGCCTACTCATGGTCTAGCCCCTGACAGCCTGTAGGCAGAGGACCCCAGGTATCCTCTCAAAATTTGATTGCTCCAAAGTGTTGCCACCCCAAATTGCACTGCTGGTTGGAATGACAACTGAGAACCATTTCTGGCACAGTAGTTAGGGTGTATGATTTAGTCTGCAGAGCACTGAGCTCATATCCCTGCTCTGCCACCAAGCTCACTGGGGAACCATGGGCAAGTCACTAGCTCTCACTTGAGAGCCAGTGTGGTGTAGTGGTTAAGAGCGGTAGACTCGTAATCCTGGGGAACCGGGTTCACGTCTCCGCTCCTCCACATGCAGCTGCTGGGTGACCTTGGGCTAGTCACACTTCTTTGAAGTCTCTCAGCCCCACTCACCCCACAGAGTGTTTGTTGTGGGGGAGGAAGGGAAAGGAGAATGTTAGCCGCTTTGAGACTCCTTAAAGGGAGTGAAAGGCGGGATATCAAATCCAAACTCATCTTCTTCTTCTAACCCACCTTCCAGGGTCATTGTGAGGATAAAACAGAGAGTGTGCGTCTTGATTAGCACTTGGAGTAAGGTTGGAATAAAAACCTGAGGGCTGAAAAATATAAAAGCCTCTAAGTTCTCGCAGCTCAAACGTCAAAGAAAGCTCCAATTTTACTCTGATCCCTCCTCCTGCCTATGCAAATAGGTTTAAAAGCTGGCCTTTTGTAATTAGATATGCAGTGCAGTGAAATACTCCTGTAAGTGTTTTTGCTTTTGTATATACTGCATGCTGTTCCTTTGTCATGTAGCAGAATGAGCACCATCTCCTCTGCAGCTCGATGTTTTTTCTCTCTTCTCTTATGCCCCCTCTGCAGCTCAATGCAATGGCAAACAGAGCAGCTGGGAAAGGATATGAGAATGAAGACAACTACTCCAACATCAAATTTCAGTTCATAGGTATTGAGAACATCCATGTCATGAGGAGCAGTCTCCAAAAAATGCTGGAAGGTAAACTTTGTGGTTTTTTCCTCATCTGTGCTTTTCGGTGCAGCGAGATCCTGAGGGGAGAGGGTTAAAAATGACCAGTCATCTGCTGTGTGTACTTCTGTGTTTCAGCAACAAATATTGAAAATGTGGACTTTGCCCTGTCCCCATTGTGGTCCCGGTAGACACAGTGGTACCCGCAGAGAGCCCCCTTGGCATCTGCTGATGGCCCCTGCCACTGCCCCTTTACATTATTATTATTATTATTATTATTATTATTATTATTATTATTATTATTATTATTTATTTGGAGGAAGCCTATTTTTATTGGAGGGCGTTGCCGCCTTTTTTGTTTATTTGCTTGAAGGGTTTGGGTGTTTTTTTGTGGAGAGCATCACCAGTTTTTCTTCTGTGAAACGGGCATTTTGTAATGCCCGTGACAGTTCTGTAGATTTCAAAATGTGCTCCTGGGCCCAAAGTGGTTGGGGACTTCTGCTCTACCTGAGCACATCCGCCCTCTGCTCCAAAATGACAAAATTTCCTGGGTTCATACCTGAATGAAATGAGCTGTGCATACTTGTGCATTATACGATATCAGAAAGGGTAGTGGGAAGAGAGCTGTTGTTTGCAGAATACTAAAAGTTGGGTGTGGGCATTTTCATTAAACAAGTCACTCTGTTGCACATCAAAACCGTATATTTAAAGCACATGGCTCCCCCCCCCCCGAAGAATCATGGGAACTGTAGTTTACGCCTCACAGAGTTACAGCCCCTGTACCTCTAATAAACTACAGTTCCCAGAATTCTTTGAGGGAAGCAATGTGACATATTTCTCAGGCTCACCTATCTCACAGGCTTATTGTCATGGTGAAATGAGATTAATCCACATATGCTATTCTCAGCCTTTTGGAGTAAGGGCAGGATACAAATATGAGAACCGTAGACTTGTAGATTTGGAAGGGACCACGAGGGTCATCTAGTCCAACCCCCTGCAATGCAGGAACCTTTTGCCCAGTGTGGGTTTCGAACCCACGACCCTATGATTAAGGGTCTCATGCTCTACTGGCTGAGTCATCTCGGTTCTGTTATGCTTCCTGATTAAGTAAATTAAAAAATCGGACCAGTCATTACCTCTTTCTCTAGTATTCATAGTTAACAGGGTTGCATTCCTCACCAGCCACCAGCTTTCCCTGTTGGAAAGAGAAATAAGGTCATCTTGTGAGTTACTGAGCTTGCCAGATATTTGAGTCACACACAAACACACCCACCCACTGAGGGTTGTCTCCTGTGCTTAGGGCCAGATCTGTCCCAGATTCTCCTCTTTGCAGACCCTTTTTATAGATTAATGCTTTTTGGTGTGCATATGAAGGTGCCAATGCAATATAATGGAGCTTTTGCTTAGTTATTTCATTCCTCACAGTTGAACTCCACATCAGCGGGAGTTCTCTTGATGTCTATATGGTTGCAGGCCTATAATTTAAGACTTTATGGACTTTGCTCAGTAAAGTGGAGAGCAAATATTGATTCTGATATGGGAGGAAGGCTCTATTTTGACTTTATCCTGCACTTTGCAAACAAGAGGCAGCCATCTCGGTTTGAATCCAGCCGCTAATTGCTTGTGCTCCCATCTGCATGGATACATAAATCATTAGACAGGTTTCTTGCTGTCAACAGTGGGCCATCAGGAGTTCAGTGAGATGCCATTTTTTAAAATGGCCTTATGTGATAGATCACTGGATGGAAGGTTATCTGAAAGGACTCTGGGTTAAGTAAGGGCATATGTGTCCAAGCATCAAATTTACAGGTACCTGCAGAATATTTGCTTATCCGGCCAGGATTTTCTACTCTAGGAATAGCGAACATGGCATCCTCCAGATGTTGATGGACTCTAACCCTCAGCCAACATAGGTAAGGGTCAGGGATGATGGGAGTCGGAGTCCAACAGAATCTTCAGAGGACCACATTGGCTACTCTTGGCCTATTCCAACCGGGTGTGGCTCTTCAGGACCTTGGGCCCTTTCACATCAAATGACATCACTCCCTAAATTTGGGAGCTTAATCCTGTGAGACAGATCTGGCCTTAAACTTGGGTGCTCTGCAACTTGGTTATCGTCTCTTCAATCCTTCAAGCTACCATTTTCCTTGCATTCTCTTTGGCTTTAGTTGAATTGCTTTAGGGTCTGTAAAGGTAATGGGACCCCTGACCGTTAGGTCCAGTCGTGGACAACTCTGGGGTTGCGGCGCTCATCTCGCTTTACTGGCCGTGGGAGCTGGCGTACAGCTTCCGGGTCATGTGGCCAGCATGACTAAGCTGCTTCTGGCAAACCAGAGCAGCGCATGGAAACACTGTTTACCTTCCCGCTGGAGTGGTACCTATTTATCTACTTGCACTTTGCATTTTTGAACTGCTACTTGCACTTTGCATTTTTGAACTGCTAGGGACAGCACCCCGTCGAGGGGATTCGAACTGCCAACCTTCTGATCGGCAAGCCCTAGGCTCTGTGGTTTAACCCACAGTGCCACCCGCGTCCCAGGGTCTCTAGCTTCTATGACATGTATGATGCTACTCATTACAAAGGCTTTCTATTTGGGTCCCAGCTTCTACAAATGAAATCTGATCAATACAAGTTAAAATGCTTCCCCTTTGTTGTTGTTTTTTAAACTTTTATCTGTGAGGGTCAATTTGCAGTTTGTCTGCTTGGTTGAATACCATCCTTGGTGCGTAAAAAACAACCCTCCCCCATGTTGCCTCCCTTCACTGCTTTTCATTTAAATAAAATTTGGGCTTTGTTATACACATAACAAATTTGTCCCTAGATGTGTAAGCAAGCGTTCTGCAGCTTTGTGAGATTGTATACACATGACCTCTTATTTCAGAATCAAAGGAAACTGAGTACTTGGGTTTGTTTTTATTATTAGTCCTCACACAGTCTAAATCTATTGCATATTTTATGCCCCTGAAAATATGTTTCTGGAGAAACTGGTTTCGTTCCAAAAATAAAAGCCTGTTGCAGATTGATTCTGTATTACTCTATAGTGTGTGCATTTGAAGAAAGATGAAAATCTATTTAGGCAGTCCTGGCAACAAAAAGGTGTATCCACACCTTTCCCAAGTCATCCTTGTGACTCTGAAGGCTGTGCTCCTTTATGTGGCAGTATACCCCTGTTAAATTTATTTTGGGTATACCTGTATATAATTGCACTAAAAGCTATGATTATGCATGTGGGAACCAGCTCCCAGTCCTTTTTTGAATTCCCCTTTTTCATGTGCTATGTAGTGGAAAAGACAGTGTTCTTATTGTTGTTCTTACTTTTACTATGTCCTCTGCAATAGCTCAGTCGTTACAGCATGAGACTCTTAATCGCAGGGTTGTGGGTTTGATTCCTACATTGGGCAACAGATTCCTGCATTGCAGGGATGGGACTAGATAACCCTTGTGATCCCTTCCAACTCTACAACTCTAGGATTCTATGTATTTTGTGGTTTTTATGTTGCAATTTTATGCTGTGAACCGCTGTGGGATTTGCAGATGAAGGGCGGCATACAAATTTTAAAAACAATAATAATGACAATAATGTAAAACTGGCTATAAACAAAATTCTTTACTGAAGCTGGTGTATTTTGCAGTTTGCGAGCTGAGATCTCCTTCGATGAGTGACTTCCTCTGGGGTTTAGAGAACTCAGGCTGGCTAAAGCATATCAAAGCCATCATGGATGCTGGCATCTTTATTGCTAAGGTGCAGTATGTACTTTTTAGAAAGAAATTGGGATAGTGCTGATTCAGGAGACCTGATTTTATGCTGTTGACTTGCTGCTGCCTTCAGGGATTTATTATGTAAGAAATGTATGTGGCACAAATGAGGCTAGGGAAGTAGACAGTGTTGCTCTGTAACAAACAGGTACCATGTTACTGAAACAAATTGTGTCATGGGCCCCTGTAGCCCACTCTGTCCTGCCCAAGTTACCATTACCTGTCCTGTGTACCTGTGGCTGTTGACACCACACTCCCAACAACCAGGGAACATAGAGCAGGGGTTGCCAACCTTTTTGGACCGGTGACCATATCTCACATTTTGAGAGCGTTCTGGAGGCATCAGTCACAGAATGGCTGCCACGAGCAATGTGGTACAACAAAAAATTAAGAGAGATGGTTGCCTGCAACAACTTTATGGTTTCCATGGGAAGTCAGCTATGTCCTGCTGGTCCTGATTGCGGAGATCACACTATATTGACAGACACACTGATGCTCTTGCTGTTTAATATCAACAGGGAGCATTTTTCAGTACTAGAAAAAATATTTATAAGGTAGCCACACCACCCTCACTCTCATTTCACAGAAATTGCTTAGAAGGTACCTGCACATTTTGTTCCATAACTTTCTTTCTAGATGAGCTAGAGACCTTTTTTTTTTTTTAAAAATGAAATCTTATAGTTTGGGACACCTGCCCAAAGGCACCAGTGAAAGCCTTTGTGGACAGCATGTCAACCCCTGACACAGGATCAGTGAGCTGATTTGAACATCTTGACAAGCGGGGCGTGATCCCTAAGGCTGACAGAAGCAAAATATGACAAGATATATAATTGCTGTTCACCGTCTGCCAAGATCTGCCCAGTGCATTATGTTGACTTGTAGAGTTCTTTGTTTGGTAACACTGGAACATAAGAAGCTGCCTGAGATGGAGTCAAATGACTGGTCCATCTAGCTAAGTTTTGCTTTCACCAGGGATGGGAAACTTGTGCCCCTCCAAATTATGCTAGACTACAACTTTCATTGTCCCTGATCAGTGGACATGCCAACAAGGACTGATGGGAGTTGGAGTCCAACAACGTATGGAAGGTCGCAGATTCCCCACCTCTGGTCTCTGCTGGTCTGCATCCCTGGTCTATGCTTCACAGGCACATGTTTCAGACAGGGGTCTTTCCAAGCAATACCTAGAGATGCTGGGAAACTGTAGCTGGAAACTTTGCAAGTCGTTCTTTGAGTTGGCTGCACCAGTTTGACGTACTTCACACAAATGATGGAAATGTTACCGCTCTGGATTTTATTGGCTATATATCTCTTCAATGTTCCTCTGTATTTTAGGCTGTTGCTGAAGAAGGAGTGAGCGTTCTTGTTCACTGTTCTGATGGATGGGACCGGACAGCTCAGGTTTGCTCTGTAGCAAGCCTTCTTATAGATCCATATTACAGAACTATGAAAGGGTTTATGGTAAGCATGCTTGCTTTTGCAGAAAAAGGGGGACTTGTAAAAAGCTATGTGCTCTGTAGCTACTTAGCTTAGTATAGCAGAGGCTTCCTTAACACTAAAAGTATTTTAAAGCTACTTTTAAGTATCTAGTGGTTTGGTTCTATGCGCTTCTGTGAGAGCAAGTGTAGCATAGGAGCAATGAAAGCTCCCTTATGCTGAGTCAACCATTTGCCCATTCGCTCAGGATTGTCTGTGCTGAAAGCTCATCCACACTTCCACTTGACTCTTGCCTAAAAAGCACAGGTCTCAACTCTTTTCTATTTACCCCATTGGATGTTGCTGAACTGCAACTCCCATCATCCTTGGCCACTGGTCATGCTGGCTGGGGCTGATGATAGTTGGAGTCTGAAAACAGGTACCCCATCCCTGCCTTAGACTTACAGTGAAGATACTGTTCTGCTTTCTTAAAAATGCATGTGAGCTTCTTTGCATGCGACTTATACACACCTCTCTCATTCTAGGTATTAATCGACAAAGACTGGGTTTCATTTGGCCATAAATTTAATCACAGGTAAGTGTGGTTTGCTGTGTGTAGATTTCATGAGCCTACAGCCAGTGAAATGTGTTGCTACCATCAGATAGCAAATGAACAACACTTTCTAAATAATACCTATAGCTGCGCCTTTGAGCTATGAGCTAAATCTTCCGTAACTGTTATGTTGTATGGGGCTGCAAATCTTTGACTGAGGGACAGCTGTGGTTGTGCAATGTTTCAAACTATGGTGTTGTAGTAGTAATTCAAGATAACCAGGGCACTGCCTTGTGTATGACTATGTAGGCAAACTCTTTTCTGATTGTATGCAAATAAATTGAGATGTTAGCTATTCAGGCCAAGGCAAACTTCAGACTTGGTTCTGAAGTGCTAGGAATGGCACCAAAGTAATCTTTTTCTTTTAAAAAAATACAGTGGTGCCTCGCAAGACGAAAAGAATCTGTTCCGCGTTTCTCTTCGTCTAGCGGTTTTTTCGTCTTGCGAAGCAAGCCCATTGACGGCTTAGCGGATTAGCGCTATTAGCGGCTTAGCGGCTTTTAGTGGCTTTTAGCGGCTTATCAGCTTAGCGGATAAGCAGATAAGCGGCTTAGCGGCTTAGAAAAAGGCGGGGGGGAGGAAAAAAAAGTCGGAAAAACTCGCAAGACATTTCGTCTTGCGAAGCAAGCCCATAGGGAAATTCGTTTTGCAAAGCGCCTCCAAATCGGAAAACCCTTTCGTCTAGCAGGTTTTTCGTCTTGCGAGGCATTCGTCTTGCGGGGCACCACTGTATTTAAATTGAAGTTTAGAACTGGGCTTGCAATGGTGCAGGGTGTCATTCATTTAAAAGGATCATTTGCTATGAATTAACTTTTCATTTTGGGATTGTTTTTAGGTATGGCAATTTAGACGGAGACCCAAAGGAGATCTCTCCAGTTATTGATCAGTTCATCGAGTGTGTTTGGCAGCTTATGGAACAATTTCCTTGTGCCTTTGAATTCAACGAAAGGTTCCTAATCCACATACAGCATCACATCTGTTCGTGCCAGTTTGGGAACTTCCTGTGCAACTGTCAGAAGGAAAGGCGAGAGCTGAAGTAAGGCATGCTTGCCACTTAAATGATACGTATGCACAGTAGGCCATTCACTCCTTGAGAGCTGTATTTCATTTAGATGAATGGGGGACTGGAAAGGGCAGACTTGCCCATGAAAATCTTTTGCCCTCCACTTCCTAGTTCTACAAGTTATATTAGGCTTTCCTCCCTAGTTAACTCCATTATCTTTTGGACTACAACTCCTATCAGCCCCAGTCTGCACAGCCAGTGGTCAAGGATGGAAGTCTCATAACATGACTTTTTTGAGAACAGAAAGGACCTGTGTTTTGCCATGACTTGGACTTCAAACGACTCAAGCTTGCTACAGTCCTAGGCCTGTTGCACTGCTGTGGCTTACCTCCAGTGATGTTGGAGTCCTGCTCCCATCCACCCCTGCCAGCCTGGCTAATAGGAATTGAAGGGACACAGGTTTCCCACCCCTGCTATATCACCTTTATTCATTGGCTTTGATTTGGAGTTGAATGTACCGTCTAGCCTAGGGGTGAGCAACATTTTTCAATTCAAGGGCTTCATTCCCTTGGGTCAGGGACTGGCCGGACACTGACGAGTGGGCACCGGCAGAAGGGGGTTGGAGACTGATGTGGAAGAAAGGAACCTGTAACAGCCAGGAGGCAAGAGTCAGAGGCAGGAGAATCTGCAGGTTTGGAGAGTGAAGACCAGGTGCAGGGGAGGAAGAGAGAGGCCAGGCTGGTGTAGAGTCAAGGGCTTCAACACCCACTCCTCCTGCCCCCTTCAGTCCTGCTCCACTGATTCCCAGGACCAGAAGAGGATTGAAGAGGGAGGAGCAGAAGGTTACACACAGGCAGAGTCTTCGCCTACTTGTGTGCAGCTCGGATAGGGGAAATACTGTGATGGCTTGTGTATGCTCTTCGCAATAAGCACCTCTGCTCACTCAGAGATATTTACAGTGTGGGATAAACCACAGAGCCTAGGACTTGCCTATCAGAAGGTCGGTGGTTCGGATCCCCACAATGGGGTGAGCTCCCGTTGCTCAGTCCCTGCTCCTGCCAACCTAGTAGTTCAAAAGCACATCAAAGTGCAAGTAGATAAATAGGTACCACTCCGGTGGGAAGCTAAATGGCGTTTTCGTGCACAGCTCTGGTTCGCCAGAAGCAGCTTAGTCATGCTGGCCACATGACCCGGAAGCTGTACGCCGGCTCCCTCGGCCAATAAAGCGAGATGAACGCCGTAACCCCAGAGTTGGCCACGACTGTACCTATTGTTCAGGGGTCCCTTTACCTTTATTTTACATATGTTCAAGCAGCACATTACAATCATGCATCTGAATCACCCGGTTCAGATTCGGGGAGTGGCCTTTGCCTGCTTCTCCTCCAACAGAAAAGGCGGGGAAGTTTCATGTGACGTCTCTCCCCCCTCCTCTTTAACTCTCTCCTCTCCTGGGCAGACGGAACAGGCACAGCCTCACTGTCTGTGCCTGAACTTCCTGTGTGGTGCTGGAGCTTTGCTTCAGCATTGGAGAGCCTTTCCGCCTCCTGGCTCTCCCCCTCTTCCCCATCCAACACTTCCTGTCTATCTCCCTCTGACTGTTCCCGCTCCTCAATGGCATTCTCTGGCAGTCCCATGACAGATATGTAAGCCAGGTTCAAGGGAGGGGCCTCTCCGTTGCAGCAACTGCCTCATCGGGTGCACACCTAGGTGTAGCTGAGAGACATAGGACTGATGGCCCCGCCTTTTCCTAACTTGTAAGTGCACTTTTGGCAACATCATTGTTTCCCAAACTTGGGTGTCCAGCTGTTTTTGGGCTACAAATCCCACCATCCCTAACTAGAAAGACCGGTGGTCAGGGATGATGGGAATTGTAGTCCAAAAGCAGCTGTTTGGGAAACACTTGAGTTAATTCCTAACTGTGGCATTCCTTGCCTGACAGTGCCTGGACATATCGCGTGGGAAAGCTTACTCTGTATTCAAGAAGTGAGCAGGCCCAGGACAAAAGTGGACTGAACAACAGGTGCAGCTTTGTGCGGTAGGCTGCATGTCAGCCATGCAAAAGGTAGCAGCTTCTATGTGAAAAACGTGTGCGCATGCGTCCCCCCCCCACCCCACCCTTTCCACTCAAGTAAGCAAGAAGCCAGATCATAGGCCAAGGACACATTCAATCCAGACAGAAGCACTCGAGGGCCACTGAAGACTGCAGCCTGGGAAGGAGATGTGCCTTGGAAGTGCTGGGAAGTGAGGCTTAGTGGGCCACTTTTGGCCCCAGGGATTGAGGTTCTCCACCCCTCCTCTAACCCCTCTCTATTCGGAATAGGGGAGCTTGAATCAAAGAATACCCAGTCCAGAGCGTTTGAATTCTAGCCTTCTTAACTAAACACCTGCTCTCTTAACCTACTTCCACCAGCGTATTTTGGCTTGGGCTTGTATTCATGGGACTTGTCTTTCAAATCAACTCACAGGATTCAAGAGCGGACTTACTCACTTTGGGCTCACTTGTGGAAGAATCGGGCAGATTATGTGAATCCGCTGTACAGGGAAGACCATAATCGGACCCTGCACCCACAGTCCGCACCCTGCCATATTATCTACAAGTAAGTGACAATCTTGCCACTGGGTGTTCTCTTAACAGAAAATGTTAGCACAAAATGCTGCTGTTCGTTTCCCAGGTTTCATTCCCAGGTGTATGAATAATGTGATAATGTTCCGTTTAGGAGACATAAAGCCATGTCGAGTTTCTTGCTAAATAGACTCTTCACTTGTATCGCTGGATTATTCCCAGAAATAATGTCAATGCCCAGTCCTGAAACAAATTTGTATTAGGATATCTGTTCTAAAAGCACCTGTTCCCATCAGCACCAATGTTGGGCTTGGTAGCAAGGCTATAGGCATGCACCTTGCTTATGTGGCAGATATCCTGTGGTTTGATTTCTAACATCTTCCAGCAAATATCATCCTTAAGTTATATTGAATATATATGTCGTCATCATCATCATCTCTCTCTCTCCCTCTCTCTCTCTCTCTCTCTCTCCTGTATATGTAACCCTGTATAAGGAAGCTTTTTGAGGTTTAATGTTTTACTATGTTTTTATACATGTTGGAAGCTGCCCAGAGTGGCTGGTCCAGCCCAGTCAGATAGCCGGGGCACAAACAAACAAATTAATAATAATAATTGAAGTTCTCACTTTTAAAGTCAAATGTGCCTGTGTAGGACTTCCTTCCCAAATGGCCACTTACATATATTCCTAGATTTTTTTGCTCATTTTCAAGTTTGTTTTTCTTACCCCCCCCCCACTCCCAAAGCTAGAGTTTATATATATTTTCTATGGTCCTGTGGAATAACAACAACAACAACAACAACAACAACAACAACAACAACAACAACAAATTTCTTGTATCCTGCCTGACCTGGTTGCCCCAGCCACTCTGGGCAGCTTCCAATAAAGTATAAAGTAACACACCGGAACATCAAACATTAAAAGCTTCCTGAAACAGGGCTGCCTTCAGAGCTGCCAGAAGTCTTATGATTTTTTATCTCTTTGACATCTGATGGGAGGGCGCTCCACAGGGCAGGCGCAACTACCGAGAAGGCCTTCTGCAGCATAGACGGGCCCTGCTGAGGCATTTGGTACCCATGAACACCAACCACATGAAGGGGTCAGCTGAAAGGCACAAGACTTGTTACTGCATGTGGTGGGCACACCTACAAGCTGATGAGTCATTACCAGCAGTCTGACGAGGGGCCCTCCTCAGCACATAAGATTTCCTCCACAGGGATGGGAAAGCTTGGTTAATCAGAGGTCCTGTCCTCATGTTGGAAACTGACATGTCCAGAAGCAGTGCCCTTCAAACTGATGCAAATCATGCAGCTGGTGGGGCTGGCATGCATGGCAGAGTCAGTGGGAGGGGGGCTAGCCCCACATGTACTCTCTGGTCCCTTCACACGTTTGGTAGCTATGGATACCAAATGCCTAATGGGGCTGCAGTTTTTACCCTGATGTGCTGTGAGGATCGCTGACACTGGAACGAGCACATCCAGTCCCCTAAAATTATATTTATGGAACTTTACAAATAATTTTTATTATGGCTACAATTCAAAAGCTGAAAATCTGTTATGTACAAATGCAAATGGTAAAAATCAAGATCTCTCATTGGTTTCCTTTACGGAGTGTGCTGTTTTATTGTTCTGATTGCTTTGTTCCCCGAAGAAATTGTTTTTTAAAAGTTGATCTTAAGCTAACATTGCCTCTTGAGAATTAAACTGAACTGCTATAGATTTGGGAAAGGGGTGGTTGTGTTGACGGGAATCCACTTAGCGCTATCATTAGAACTTACAGCATTACAGAGCCTCTTAAAATAGCTTCACAAGCCCTTTCTAAACAGCTCTATTCTGAATCCACCTCTGACTGTTACTTAACCCTGCACTGATCTGCTTATGTGCACGCAACCGACGTTTGGTTGCATGTAACCAGAGGAACTGGACAACAGGGCAGATAAGTCTAACCCAAGTAGTCCACAACATGTCTTTACGGTATACCCCACCTTCTCTGAGACTGTTTTCAGGCTAACCAGGGAACTGTCATGTAGATGAGGTCTGTGACAGTGACAGAGTAAACAAGAGTAGGTCACGGGGGGAACCAGCATCTCAGGGTTATGTGAAGAAACATCTGCCTATACATCAGGTGTTCCTTCTCACTGCAGCACGCTCCTTGTTTCAGGGATCTTGTGCTTGCAGCAATTTGTGAAATATTGATTGCTCGACAGCTGCTTCATGCTGAAATGTGTCACTTTCCCAAACAGAAAAGTCTCAGAAATCCAGGAATATATATTTGAGCTGCATGGCTTTGCAGATTTCCATGTTAAAATTAGCCGCTAGATAGAAGAAGGCAGGCAAGGATTTTCACATGCCAACTTGAAATTTGAGGAACTTCCCCCCTTATTAAACTTGTGCCTAGTATAGCATAGAACAGGGGTGGGCAAGGTTTACTGGCCATGGGCTGGATCACTCCCACGGAGATCGTCCGTGGGCTGGACTGGCGCAGTGTGATGCCAGAAATCGTGTCTGCGCATGTCCGCGGTGCCAGAAATTGCTCCTGCTCATGCCCAGACACCAAAAATTGCACCTGCGCAGAAGCAATTTTCAGCGTCTGGACATGCGCAGACGCGATTTACGGTGCCGCTCGGCGAATTTCCACGCTGCGCTGGTTTAGCGCAGAGTGTGGGGGACTCGCTGAGTGGGCAGCTCAGTTCAGGGGCAGCTCGTGGGCCAGTAAAACAGTCTTCATGGGCCACAGGTTGCCGACCGCTAGCATAGAGGTCTGCGCTGGGCCTTAAAAAGCGATATTGTACTCATTTAGGTAGACGTTACCTCCATTGAACTCTGTGGGACATACTCCTGAATAGGCATGTACTGGATTTCCTTGTGAGTCCTGCAACTTCATTCTTTCGTTTTCCAGATTCTGGAGTGGAATGTACAACCGCTTTGAAAAAGGGCTGCATCCTCGGCAGTCTGTTACTGAGTACTTATTGGCAGTGAAGGAAGAAACACAACAGTTGGAGGAAGAGCTACTGGTCTTGGAAGAGGCATCTTTATTTATTTATTTATTTATTACATTTCTATCCCACCTTTGGGGTGTTAGGGCCAGGGGTAGTCCCTCTGGTGGGGGACATGTTATGCTCCTTCTGGGGTAGTTTGTCCACCTTTGGTCCCCATCCTGCTCTCAGCTCCCACCTGTAGCTCCTAGAAGCTGTCAGCATGCGACTAGTTGGCTAAACCAGGTGAGGGTAGCCGATGGGTCTCAAACCTTCCATGAGATAGGGACTTCCTCTGCATGCAAAGACAGGCTCTGGAGGACGAAACCAATAGTGGGTCCAAGGTCAATAAGGTGGTTTCTGCATGTGCTATAGAGGGGGCAGATGGGACTCGTCAACCTGGGATGGTAACCCATTGAGAAGGAAAACTCTGATCTTAAACCTCTTCTGCCTTGTGGGATATCATCAGTAAGGCCCAGAGTGGGGTCTTTTTGTCTGGGCAGCCCAGGACCCTTATCCACACTGCCCAGGCTTGCACTTTGGTGCAGCCAACACAGTGGTTTGACATAACCCCCAGTGGCACATGCCATTCTCTCTCTCTCATGATGGATGCCAACAATCCCACCTTTCCTCAAAGGAACAAAGGTCTATGCGGTTCTCCTTCTCCCTGTTTTATTTTTGTAGCCGCCCTGTGAGGGAGGTTAGGTTTAGAAACTGGGACTCGTCCGGTGAAGGAGCTTTCAGAGTTGAACAGGGCATTGAACCTGAACTCCCAGGTCCTAGTCAACACTCTATAACCACTACATTTCACTATGCTTCTTGAAGTCAGTGTGGTGGGCCAGCTTTGATCCAGTTCAACATGTGTGCGTTGCATGCAGCTGGTGGTCCCAGATGGGGATGCGTCCATCAAGCTAAACTGAGTCCATCACTATGAAGATACAGAGATGCTTCTCCAGCATGCAGATCTCCCTTTCTTGACTGGAGCACTTGCATTCCCCTCCCCACCACCAGCTAAAGCTAATTTTATGACTTTGGATGGATTGTTCCCAATGTCTGTCAGTGTTTATTGTACCAGCGAAATAGTACCAAATACTTCACAGTCCCTGATCCTGAAAGTGATGAGACAGAAGACTTTTTTTTAGGTCTTGCTTTTATTATGATTTCCCATCCTCTCTCTCCTGTCCCACCATAAAATTGTATTTATTAGCTGTCATTTAAAATGAAACATTTCCCCCATGGTGACTTATAACATGTAAAACAATTACAAACTGTATAAAATATAAACAGCATAATCAGAGGTGTAATACCAGCAGTAAAAACATTTCAGATCAATATGTTGCAGCCAGCAGTAAGACTACTGCCTGTTAAACTCTCTCATTAAAAATTGTTTCTGGAGTCCACCTAACTACTACTAAGGAGAGAGCTGATCTTGAGGGAGAGTGTTCCATAGACATGGGGCCATTGCAGAAAAGGCACTGTCTTTTGTATACACCAGCCTTCGCTTATTTTATGGAGACTGCACAAATGGGACCTCAAATCCCTGGCAAGTTCAGTTGGGCTTAGGCAGTCCTCTAAGTAGCTTGGTACCAAACATTTATGTCAAAATAAAAAATGAAGACTTGGGTCAGGAATGACCTTCCAAAGATGAAAGAGAACCCTCCAAAAAGTGGACCTTATCAAAACACATTTTCTCAGGCTAAGAAAAGATGTTTTGCCTGGGGATGGGGCGGGAATGGTGCGAGTCAATATCCTAAGTCTCCAGGGGGAAAACTTGCTCCTCTGCTATTCCATTGGCAATTCTCTCTCAATCCAATCCATTATATTTCATGTGGGTCTCCATATTTAGATTTTTTTGTTCAAAGCATTTATACTCCCCCCTATCCACAAAGACTCCTAGAGTGACTTACATCAAGAAAAGCAACAGATGTGACACAAAAGGATAAAGTGATGGGGAGAAAAGAGGAAAATAATCAACCTCAGGCACCAAATTTTTGATGTTTATAAAGAGCCTTGTAACACCAATAATTTCATGCCCAAGTTTGCTTGCTTTACTCTTCCCCTCCCCATCCTTTTTGACCTGTTAAGATGGAAACGGGCTGGTTGTTGTTTTGTTTCCTTTATTTTAAGGCCTTGATGGCCCTTGAGAAATAATAATAGGAAATAATAACAATGTTAATATGGGATGTATATTTCCTCTTCCCTTGCTGTCCCCTTTTCCTTTTGTGAGGTGCCAGGGCAGGGACTGTGTCATTTTTATTGATATGTGAGTAATTCTGGGAGATTTTCTTGCTGAAGAGTGGGATATATACGCTTTGAAAGATAGAAAAACGAGGAATGAACTGTTTATTGTCTTGCAGAGATTGGCCAAACTTACAAGCGGGCCATTGAAAAATGGTGAGATAAAGCAAAAACAACGAAATGGAAGCAACGACTTTGGACATTCTACTTCCAATGACAGCATCGCCAACACTCCCCAGGATTACACAGGCAATCTGAAATCCTTCTCCTCCCGGAGTCCATCACAGGGAGATGAAGAAGACTCGGCCCTGATTCTTACGCAAGATAACCTGAAAAGCTCTGATCCAGATCTTTCTGCCAACAGTGATCAGGAGTCAGGTGTGGAGGACATGAGCTGCCGGTCCCCAAGCGGAGGGGGATGTTTGCCCAGCGAGGATAGCACCAAAGACCGCGATTCAGACGAAGCTGTTTGTCTTACTGTCTGAAATGAGTTAGCCAGTAGGTGACAAATGACTGCATGTTGAAAGAGAGAAAAGTCCAAAGAAATAGAGTTGTGCACTTAAGGTCCTGATGTAACATAGTTGTAAGCTAGAATCTTAACTGGAAAAATAACCTCTTATATTTAGCTTCTCCTATTTAAGAACAGTCATGTATTTATGGGATTGCTTCATCTTCCTTTAATAACTAACAGAGCCATACAGAACGGACAATTTCTATTTAACTTAGAATTCTAGGTTAGTGTTTAGTTGGTCGACAGCAGTACCACTCCAAAGAAGCTTCGAGAAAACATGTTGATGCAAGCCATGCCAAAACAAAACAATGACCTGCCCTCACCATTCCTGCAAAATAACAGCTTGCACTTTATGGATACAGATGAACAAAGAAGTTCACTTCTTGAAGAACATTACTCCATCCGTTCAGAAAGTTATAGTTAAAATAGTAAAAAAAAAAAAAAATCATTCCCAGGTTCCTGGATTTATTCCAGCCTTCCTCAAACTTGGTGCCCTCCAGATAATTTGGATTACAACTGCCATCAGCCCCAGCCTTTGCAGGTGATGAGAAGATGAGTCTAGGCACAGACAGCATGCCAATCACTTGCTGCAAATTCTTAAAAGGACCAAGTATTTAGAAAGCATTTCCCCATGTTACAGATGGGGAGTACTGAGGCAAGGCTGTACTGCGGAGGACCATAAGCTTGTGCCAAGCAGGCCCAGAAGCCCCAGTCTTTCCTGCCCCTTAGTTTTGCAGAAGAGGAAGAAAACAAAAGATCAAGTTGTAGCTCAAATCAACAAAGGGCCTTCTCTTTGCTTTCCTCTAAGGGAGACGTTTCCTTAAATACAGTGACCCTGATCCAGTTTTAGTTCCAGGTATAGCCATGTGTAACAACAGCTTCACGATCAAGGATGCAAAGTCACGTACCCATGCATAATAAAAGATGCCCTGTCCATTCTGGTTGGGTTTGTAGCACTGAGACAGCAAGGGATGTGAATCCAGGTAAATGCAGAGAGGCTGTTTATGGGGATTGATGTCTTTTGCTAGACTTCTGTCTCTGAGAGCTCTGCTTTTATATCATTTTGGGGGTGGGGGAGATTTGAAGATGATTGCTGCTTAATGGGACCCCTGTACTTAAGGCCTATCTTTGACTTCTAGTTTGGAAGATACTGGGCTGTATTCAATGCCCCGCAAGTTGAACTCTGCCTGTGCAACAAGACGTCCTCCCTGTGCATGTCCCGCAAACCACATTTTGTTCCCGATTATGTTACAGAAACAAGAGTTTATATTGGATTAGCTATCGTGTACGTACAACAGTCAAACCCTGGTTTTAGTCTAGCGACAAAACAGGAAAAGAACTCAAGGTGTGGTCATGCAGGCAAAGAGGGTGTGACAATGCAAACAGGAGGGGGCTTGATTCCAAATCGTTCCTGTTAAGGTATATGGAGCTGCAATAAGGTAAATGGACTGCAATAATCCAGATTAGTTGGGTTTGGTTAAACTAAGTGATTTTGGTTACTAGTAGCAGAAAACCCAGCAGTCACAGACCCTGAGTAGATTCCTGCCACTTTTTCTTATGTAAAGGTAATGGCTGTAGCTCACTCCTGGAGTGGGTGGGGAGGGGGTAGGACAAGGGACATAATTTTGGGAGCAAACACTGTCCCCAAAACTCATAGCGCCAGCCTTCAGTGATAAAAAACTTGGTAGGGATGCAACACATCTAGCAACATTCAGAAACTAGCAAGATGACTCACGTTGGTTTTAAACATTCCATGTTTTGAAATCGGCTCCATACTTTAGAATCGTACATCTTTCTAAAACATATGCGTAAGAATACCTGATGTACATTCTTAACGATTTTTCTGGATAGAATGGTTTCTTTCAAAACTTGGAAAGCATGGAAGCTGCCATGTTTGTGGAATCACATATGAAATACGGATGATGCAAAGGTGAAATCAGGGAACTGAACTTAAAACAAGTGTAACACTGTATACTATATCATCTTGTCTGTATTTCTAGAAATATAGGAGTTTGAAATATGAAAAACACTTAGTAAAATGTGTGCAGCATATTTTAACGTCTAGTTTTGCCGCTCAACTCCTGATGGTTTTGCTTGGGATCCCTGAACTCTTGATTTAAGACATTATGGCTTGTTTTGTTTTTGTATCGTCTTAATGCTGCATTATACTACCTGAATGAAGGTTATTTCAATAATAAATACATAAGGACGCACAATTATTATACTCTACTGTTTATATGTAGGATTATTATAATTTTGGAAAATTCAAAATATTCTTTTAGAATAAATGTTTGTGCTCTCATCAATTTCTTTGAATCAGCAATCCAGAGAAGTGTACTGCTTAACTCTTTCAAGACACTTAACCCTGCCATCAGCTGCTTAAGTAAGGGGGAATCTAGCCCTACTCCTCCGCACTAGTTCAGTGGACTTCGAACCTTTTTGAACTAAACTCCTCCCAATGGGTGGATCAAAGGGGTTGACTATTCCACTGTCGGGTGCTCAAGTGACTCACTGTTGGGGTGCAGAGATATAATTTAAAAACCCTAATGCACCCTGAGAAATGTGAAATTGGAGGTGGGTCTATAATCTGTTTTTACACCCTGGACAAACTGCTAAGAACTTTTGGACTATTAATAGGCAGCATGCAAATTTTGTCTTACCTGCATGCTTTATGTCCAAACTGTCCACTCTTAGCTGTAAAGCTATTTAAGTGCCAATTCAAGCTCCATCTCTACATGCTGTTAAGTTTAAAGGAGAACCAAAGCTTAGGTATGGCATGGCATGGTTCTGCTCAATAATGTTAGAGACTGATTTTAATTGATATGTCCACCATTGACCAGGAGGAAACCAAAAACGACTGATATATTCCAAAATAAATATAATTTCAGATTTAAATTATATACATATCCATACAGTGCTTTCCTCTTAATTTCACTTCCACCATAAACAGCATTTCATGGCTACTCAGTCCTCACTAACCTACTTTGCAGATAAAGTTGCTTTCTGTCTTCCTGCTCTCCCCGCAAACCTGTGCTCCCTTCAACATGCTGATACATCGTTTCTCAATAGCCCCAATGGTATATGTATATGCCACCCTAAATAAAAGGTAATAAAACTTAATCTGTTAATTTCAATAATAATAATAATAATAATAATTTATTTATACCCCACCCATCTGGTTGGGTTTCCCCAGCCACTCTGGGCAGTTCAGAATAGAATATTTAAAACATCAAACATTAAAAACTTCCCTAAACAGGGCTGCCTTCAGATGTCTTCTAAAAGTTAGGTAGTTGTTTATCTCCTTGACATCTGATGGGAGGTGTTCCACAGGGCGGGTGCCACTACCGAGAAGGCCCTCTGCCTGATTCCCTGTAACCTCACTTCTCGTAGGGAGGGAACCACCAGAAAGCCCCCGGAGCTGGACCTCTGTGTCCAGGCTGAATGATGGGGGTGGAGTCTCTATAGCTTAGTTCAATATTACCCAAAGCTGGTTTCTTTCAAAATGCCCCTAAAATCTTATGCCCCAAAGGGCATGTTTTAGGGAAGAGGAACCAAGCTTCAGAGGGCAAGCAAGCAAGCAAGTTGGTAATGTCGTCTAAATGACAAATGTAGCAATAGTATGTTTTTCCACCAAGCTTGTTTTATTTTCAGTTCAAGACTCAATGATGCCAAGAAGAGCCCGTTAAGGTATTGTAACGCTGAACTCTACAGCTGTTTTTCACTTGTGAGATCTGAAGTGCTGGTTTATAGATGCAAATATGAGTACCAGAAACTTTTTGAAAAAGCCCTTGCAGCCACCCAAGAAAAGGAAGTTTAACTTCTTTTAACAAAGTTGAGTGACACAGGCGAGGGGGGAGAACAAGAGATATATACACCGGGAATTATCTGTTAAATTACCATTTTTTTTATAATTGTGTAGGTGAAAAAATAGGGTTAAAGAATGTAAGGTCGGTGAAGTAGTTTGAGTTCCTTGCAAGAGCTACAGCACCATGAGGTAAACAAATAATCTAACATGTTTATATATGACAACAAAATTCTTTGGTTTTGGTGAATCACTTTTAGCTCCAAAAAAAGCTTGGGCTCTATTCTTTCAGATGATTCTACTTCCTGCTTGAATTGATTCCTCACTCAGGTAGGCCACAGCTCTGGTCTACCCAACCTTCCCTTCAAACCTTGGTATGTGTTTGTATTATATATGCAGGATAAAATCCCTTCAGCGATTTCCACACATCCAAGGGCAAAAATAGAGCAGCTGAAAGATCTACCCATACTCTTGCCCTTCTCATGTGGTGCTAGAAGCTCGGAAATGTCTCTTCTTCTAGAATGAAGACCTGATCCCACAAGCAGCTAACTGTGTACATCTCCTCAATAGGGTGCAAGGCCATTTTCAAGTCTCCTAGGCTTTTACCTGCCACCACCACTTAATTTCAATAGCAATGTAGTGTGCTGCTTTCAACATAAAAATGGTTGAAAACTGGATTTCAAGAAACAGAAATCTTTTTTTAAAGAGGACAACATACGAGTTTTGCCTCACAAACTTTGCAACTTACTTTTAAGTAACCAACATTTCTACACCCCCTGCCCCACCCCAAAACAGCAAATGTTTAATACAAAAGTTATGAATTATGTTGTATAAAATTTAAAAATCTAGTCAAAATTACATGTTTAAATATTTAATCTATAAAGTAGGTGGAGAGAGAAGTAGGAACTTAAATATGATAAGGATTATCAATAATAATGACAAGAAATATTTAGTGCAAACACTGCAATAGGAGGATTTCTCGGATGAAATGAGAATAGAAAGACTTCCTAATTTTTACCAAAATCATCATCATCATCCCAGTTCTGTATACAGTCTCTTCTATAAACGCAACAACGGTGATGAAATGCTTATTTGCAAAATAACAACTATATGAAAATGTGCTTTGCTGGATTCATTCACTCGCCTCAGAAATTCTATTTAGCTGGAAAACCTGTGAACACAAACATAACTACAGTCAGTCAGATTTCTCACTGTACACAAACATAGCTTCGCAAAGGCAGGCTTCTAATTAATCTAGGGTAGAAAGCTTCCTATCGCCTCCTGATTTGCTTGCATTATGTCATAAAAAAGGAAAAGAAAAGCTGGAATCAAACAGCCATGTAATGCAAAACTCCATTAAGCTATACTGGGATTTCCCGGGATTTGAACATTTCATTAGCTTAATTCAAGACAAGCTTAAGACCCAGAAAACTGAGAATGGTAGAAAAGTGAGCTTCTCTTGGGAATTACAGGGACAGAGCTACCTAAACTGTATAGAAACATGTCCATGTATGCGACTACAGCAGCAAGAATGTTATTCGCCCCAAAATGGAAAGAAGCAGAAGTCCCAGCAAAGGAAGAATGGATACAATAACCTATGGAATATGCAGAAATGGCTAAACTTACCGGAAGAACCAAGAAATCAAGATAACAAACTTTTTACAAAAGAATGGAAATGGTTTATTAGATATTTAACAGATAAATTGTAAAGAGATAAAAACATTGGCAGGATTATTGTAATAACCTGCAGTTTCATAAGAGTATATATTTAGATGAATAAATGAGCAAATTAAGTTAATTAGGATACGCAGAGGATATTAAAAATAAATTTAAGGAACCGCAGAAAGAGGGGGGAAGGAAGTCAAGTTTTGAAATGTCAATGATTTGTAACATCAGTGAAATCTGAAAAGTATAAATAACATTTAAAAAGAAAAGAAAAGTGAGCGTCTAGCAACCTCTAGCCCCTGGTCAATGCCCCAACCTGCCAATCTCCTAGTTGTCACTCTAGGGTGTTTCCCCTGCCTGGTTTTGGGGGAAATCTCCTCCCCCCCCTTGGCCCAGCACATCAGCCACCCCATTCAAGAGGGTCTCCTGATGTTCGAGAGAGGCATTTCTGGAAACTCAGGGTGCTGCTGAGGAAAGAAGGGGTGGGAAAATCACTTTCTGCTGGCCCTTATTTAGATCCAAGCTGCCAATGGCTTTGTGAACCAGCTTTGACTGTTAGATGCGGCATACAGGGCAACTCAAGTCTGAATATTGTGTGAACATACCTATAAAGGAGCATGAAATTGAATGCGCATTGCTATTGCCTGTTGAAGCTTTTCTTCTTTGGCTCTTCTACAGTGGCAAATCTAAAAGAGAAACACAAGTGAGCTTTCATCTATAGCCACATGCTCTATATAGCATGCTTTTTTAAGGTTTATGGACCACATGACATGAATCAACTCAGATTTTTTTATCTTGGAACATTATTTGCTAACCAGTCACATTGAATTTTTTCATTTTACTGTGAAAATCAACAGGAAAACAAACCACATTCCACAAGCTGGCTTTTGGCTTCAAGTAGGGGACATATTTTGGGACACTACTTTTATTAGCTGCACATGACTTACAATTTCCCTGATTGATATGGAACAAAAATAAAAGCTGTACATTCTTCAACCATAGAAGCCTCTAACCACCAAGTAATATTTGCCATTATTGGCCAATGTAAGCAATTTCTACAGAACTTTTAAATCTCATTGACTTTGGTGGGAGAATTTAGTTCCTTTCCCACAAATCGACAAACTAAAGATGCTTAATTTTGGTGGAATCACACCCCATTAGCCCAAGAATTTGTGCCTGTGCAAACAGACTTCCTCTACTTCTTCTCCCCCCATGCATGCCCCCCCATTTCCTCTGGAGTATTGGGGGAATATCAGAACAGATTTGGGGAGCAGGAGAAGAGAGGGAGAGGAAGTCCTGTTGCACTAACAGCACAGGCAGAAATTTTTGTGCTAGTGGTACTTGATATATATATTTTCATTTGCTGTTTCATGGTGTGAATTATATGTAATTTAGGCTGCCATCCTAAACCCATTTACCTTGGATTAAGTCCATTAAGTCTCTCTGGAGTCAAGGAGGATTACTTCCGAGTATTGGATTTCTTCGTACAGTGATCTCTTTTGTACTAGTGGGCTTTAGAAATTAGCTGTCCTTTTTGCATTCCAATATTTAAAACAATTAACAATTTATTTAAGGATATTTAGCAAATCTAAGCACAGCCTTGCATAGTACACCACAGCGAGCATTAAAGTACTGAGGATGTCACAAAGATTATGCCATAAATTGGGGAGATACTTGGACAAGAGCTTGTGGTGAAATGCAGGAAGGCTTGAGGATAATCTCCCTACCCAAGATTCTACTATACACTTCAAAAAAGAACCAAAAGCCTGTTTTTCAAAACGGCTGAAGAGAATCATTTTCTACCCCATAACAGCTTCTCTGCTGGACATTTTCATTCTATTTTTTAAGATTTAGGTTATGCAAAACATAATTTGATTCAAAATGTAAGAGAATTTCACATACTGTTCTCTTCTCCATGAAGCTACTAAGAAAGTCATCTATTTCCGTTTTCCCTTCCAAAAAGTCTTCTGCAATAGTGTCAGACTCTTCCTCAGCTTCGTGAGCTGCTACTTTCAGTCTTGCCTGCAGAGCGCTTGCACTACAACTCTAAGCAAAATTGGAAAATGCTGGGTGACAAAAAGATTCCGATTGCAAAATGAAATAAGTGGTGATGTATTGTTGGTAAATTGATTGTTCTGACTGTATTCTGCTTTAATATTGCAAAGCCACTCTTGGCGGGGGGAGGTTTTGTGAAGGGTCTGAAGACATATAAATCTAATAAAAGAAAATCTGTAGTATGGCTATACTTAGTTCTAATTTAGAAATTTTAAGGAAAAACAGAACTATTCGCTTTTTTGTTTATACAGATTGAAAACGACATGCAGCCATTATGGTTCCCAGAAAGAAATGTAAGCTGGTCAGAGGGAGGAGACCATTGTTAGAAACAGATATGAACTCTAGGAGCTAAATGGCACCTTAAGCCAACAATGGAATGCCTACGTGTGCTTTTTTATAACAAGAAAATAAAGCTGAAAGTGAATAAACTGCAGCTAAAATACGTTCATTTTTCACATAGTCTAGTCCTTCCCCAGCCCACCCCCCTAATATTTTTAAGAGGGTCTCTTCTCCAGTTTTCAGAGAGCAGCTGGAAATGGGGAGGCAAAAAAAGATCCTCCTTTCCTTCTACTCTGCCATTTTAATCTGAAATCTAAGGCATAGTACTGCACCCAGAGTTTGGAAACAGCTCACGGTAATGAAATTCCCGGTTGCAAAATGCGCCTAAAACAATCAGAGTTTTGAACACTGTAGGAGACCTGTGGTTCTCAAGATGTTGCTGGACCACAACTCCTACCTAAATTATAGCAGAGTCTGCTGTAACAGTTTCCCCCCCGTTAATTGGTGGGTCTTACAGAGCAATCCTAAACCAGGCTAGATAGAAGCAGGGCAAGACGGATGTGACATAGCCACTGCTGCATTTATAGCTCTGCTGCTTTTGCAGGCAGGGTACAAGGCCAGAGCAAGCAAACCCCAGCTCCACATTACGGCAGTCTAGGCAGCAGAGGCTCTAGTGGATTCTGAGCCAGCCCAGGCACACCATTTTGAGATTTTCTGCTGGACTGGGAATAGGGACACCTCTGTCCCATGCAATGTGTCTGGTCCAGTCCCCTGCCCTATCCGGCAGATTGGAGGTCTGGACTGCAGCCTTAGGGGAACATTTACCTAAACTGAAATAGTACAGTCTCACGACTCTCCCTCCTCATTGTAGTGCATGGCAGATCACGGGATCAGACGCAACCTTCCAATCTTTAACTACTTTATAGGGTTCCTGTGAAGATAAAATGGGGCAATACCCACTTACGGTTCTTTGAGCTCCACCTTCGGATATAAATGTGAAAGAGGCCTGGAACAGACCTAAGCTAGAAGCTATCACTGCATCTTGTTGATAGTGAAATCCGTAAGTTAACTATGCACTGGGAAAAAGCATTCCCTTTTGATATGCAAGAGGGACAGAGCTTACCTCGCCCAGTTCATGCTGCCGTTGCATCTTCTTTTCAAATGTAGCCTTCAGCTGAGTAAGCTGTTCATACTACAAGAAAAGAATGTCTTGAGAATCAAACTCAAATATTTTCTTTCCAAGCTCCAGAAATAATTCCCCTCCCCCTTCACTTACTTTATCCAACACTGCTTGTCTTTTCGTCTCCAAACTTGGTTCCAATAAGAGGTTTTTTTCTGCAAAGTAAACCCACTGTTCAATATTAGAAGGTTACCGTTTACTCTCACGTTACTCTTTAAATTACAAGTATTCTGAAGTCTTACTTGCCAGCTCTTCAATACTTTTCACTAAATCATCCTTGTCGTTAATGACTTGCTTCAATTGGGGCAAATTAACAAATTGTTCCAGCAGGACATCTTCTTGCTCATTCATGTCTGTCAGCTGTGAGATGCTGCATTTCAGAAGAAACACACCCACGTTTAAGATCACCTAAACATTTTTATCCAAGAAGTGGAATCTAAGCCTCAAGTACCTCTTAGGTTCTAAGTGTCCTAAACCTCTCATTCCTCACCTTACTGAACATACGTTGCATGCAATTTCATTTTATGAACCTGATGCTGCAATTTTTTCAGCTGAAACACCCAGATGAAGATGACTGGAATATTTTGTTTTCCTCCAGAATAGGAACACTTCTGAGAGAACATGACCTTAAGCTAACTGCTTGTGCTATTAAGAAGCATTTTGGCTCCACTGAGATTGGCGACAGAGCGCTCCTACTCTTTTCAGGCTGCAGAAACGTCTTCAACCCACTTGTTGCAATATCCTGTGTTCTGGGGAAATCACTGTACAATGACCAGTAATCTGATTATAGCCACTGTTTCACAATTGGAAACATTCGCTTGAGGTTTTCTAAGAATTTCAAGCTTTCTAAGAACATGAAAGAACTGCTTTCAGTTTCTCCAAAGGCAGTTTTTTAGGTGCAGATCTAGCTATGAGTGGAGCTGGTTTGCACATGAAAAATAATACATTTTTAATGATACAAATATTTTTACCTAAGTTCCAATAGTTCTGGAAATGCATCAGGTACATCAGGCATTTTGTAACTGAATCCATTAGGGCTCCCCTGAAAAGTTTATCAAGAAGGTAAGACAATGAATGGTATTTCCTCCCTGAAAATAGATCATGAGTAACAGATTTGTGAAGCAACAGAAAATTATTTCCTGCATGACTATAATATGAAAAGAAGACTCAATCCAATTCACCAGTATAGAATAATCCATTGGACATAAACTCTAATAATGAAGCAACAACAAAAATCTATCTAAGCCTCTATGACACAGATTTTGTACTCGGGAGCACTCTATGAACTTATACCACACAAGTTAGAAGTAAGATGTAGGAAGATGTGTTTTATATTTTAAAAAAAACATTCTTTTTCCAATATGTAGGTCGAAGGATAACCAGACTGAGCATATGCTCAATTGATAAAAATATTGTTTTTCAGATCATTGGGAAGAACTCCATTGCATTCTTCCAACATAGCAATCCTCCCTCTGGCTGTTCTGTCCTGACCCCCAATCGACTATGAAACAGCAATTCTGACTCCTTACATGACTCCCACTCATAGTTCTTTGGATTGTACATGGACATAGTGAATATTTAAACTGTTTTAAGACAGCAACACTGGAGTGAGGAATGAGATACTGGGTTGTATCCGACTAAGCTCTACTCAGAGCACAGCCATTAAAATTAATGTTACTTATGCCTCTTAATGTTACGCTCATTAATTTTAGTGGGCCTTCTCAATGTATAGGATATAATCTTAACTGGCTGGTGACTCTGGGGCTCACACTTGGGAGGTGTGAAATACACGTGCTTTGAGTTATATGGAGTAACAGTTTGAGAAACCTCTAGCATGAGGACATAATGCTTCTTTTGCTCTTAGTTTCTAATTATGCCATATAGGTGGAGCACTATATTGTTTTCTGGTTTACGTGGGCAATACAATTGGAGTTGGGGGCTATTTTATGCATGGAGTCAATCTGGACATATGGCAGCCTTTTCTGTCCCTGAATTTTTTTCAATGAAATCTATATAGAGTGACTAGATCAAGCAATCTATCAACATCATAAAGCACTTTAAGTTATATTTCTGCCCAAACGCCCCAAATCCTTTTATATGATCTGTGGTTGGGATTAGCAGGCGCATAAAAAGTTTGAATTATAGCTGTCACCAGACATACACACCTGTGATATGGTTTCTGCTGTTGGAACAGGTAATGGCAGATCTGATATCATGCCAAAGGAAGGAGCCGCAGGTCTGTCTGCAGCATAGCCAGAAGAAAGTGATTCTGCAAGTGGCACAGATGTTATAGACCTATTTGTTTCTTGTGGTAGGTATGGAGAAAGAAACGGAAAGTTCTGAGCATAGGGAGGAATTCCAGCTGGTTTGTTGTAAAGGCTATGGAAAAAAGGAGGGAAACAATTTACCATCAGCAACAGTTTCTTGAGAAAAGGATTGCCGAAGTATAAGGATAGTATCTTGTCAAATACCTCACAATGATTCACTCTAATAACCTGTTCATCTGTACCAAGGTGTCTACCAACAATGCCAGTGTAACACCTTCTAGGAAATCAAGTGGCCCAGCTGTCAATACATTTTGGCCCAAGCAGTTAGCTGTTGGCACATCAAGACTTAGGATCAATTACTTTAGGCATGCTCAACTGCTTTGTGCCTACCCAGTGGGATTTTTTTTAGCTCCCCGCCCTACTGTAGAAAAGCAGACATGCCCCCCCCAGCCATATTACCTTTCAAAGCCCCCTCATTTCAAAACAGATTTGCAAAATAGATTTCAAAACAGAGAAACGCAAGCCTGAAGCCCCTCTGGGTATGTGAAAGTGGTGACAGTTATTTAATGTAAAACATTAACCAAATTCTTTATAGAGATTGTTATTGTTATGGAACATTAATTCAAAGTTAGTCAATCTTCTTGGCACAAGCCACAAGGCAAGTATGAGACAGCATCACTCTAGTGCACTCCGTCACAGTTATTTGAACGTCGACTCTGCTGAGTCAGAAAGTTCTGGAGGTGGTAGATATGGCATGGGGTAGGCCTGGCTCTTTACCAGAGTGGCTAACCTATGGTCCCCCAGATGTTGTTGGAGTACAACTTCCACCATCCCTGAACAATGGCCATACTAGCTTGAGCTTATGGGAGAAAAGTCAAACAGCATCTGGGAGGTCACAGATAAGCCATGCTCTATACTGTAGCTACGGCAATAAACCATCCTACTCTCACTCCTGCCCTTTGTTGCCATGTGTTGCACCTGTGTCACAGGATAGCTACTCATGCTATAATTGATCTGTATCCTTCACAAGCATTCCTATGCCTATTTCTAAGTTGAGACAGATCCAGAACTAACCGTTTTATCTTAAATAAAAATAGTTATAGTTTGCTGTGACACCCCAAGTAGTCAAACTGTGGTTTCCAATTCTAGCCTGGAGGCAAAACATGTTTCTGGCAGTTTGTCCAGTTTGGATATTACTGCAAATTACACTTACTATGAACCGGTGAGGGACGAACAGTAACAAAATGTGCACAGTGGATAGAGGATTGTTTGGCTGTGATATCCAAATTGGGTCCATAGCTTATCAACTCAAGTGTAAGGGAAGCTTTAAGAACACTACTAAATTATGTATCCAGCTTGTTTGCAATTATCACCCTTATTTTCTCTGTTTACACTTACTATGGAAATGATGTTGAGCTGGGAGCTAAAACTGGAGGATTCTTCCAAAATTCATCAAGTACACTTTGAACTATTTTTCCAAGGTCTGAGTGCATTGTGAACTGTTAAGAGATTAAAAAGCTGTATTTAATTTGCAGAATTAAAGCATGATATACAAGTCAACTCATTTTACACTGATACCAGGAGGTTGACACAGGTGCCACTGTTACGCATTATTTGGCCCCAGCGGCTGTCAATACAGAGGCCTCAATCTGCACAGGAGCTGAATTGTTTCCATGATTAAATACAAACTGAGGGGCTAGGTACTGAAATAAGGGATCATGAGCTCTGCAGAATACATATACAGGATTTGTTTTGTTTTTTAAAAAAACCTGAAATAAACTCTGGAAAAACATCTAAAATGCCATTGCTTCTAGTTAAAAATCTAATCGTAAAAAAATATTTCTTTTTCTACATAGAGGACATATGTTAATATTTCAATAAGTGCATTTCTTTGAATTTTTTTTTTTGGCAATAGAATATACTGTATTTTTTGCTCTATAAGACTCACTTTCCCCCTCCTAAAAAGTAAGGGGAAATGTGTGTGTGCGTCTTATGGAGCGAATGCAGGCTGTGCAGCTATCACAGAAGCCAGAACAGCAAGAGGGATTGCTGCTTTCACTGCACAGCGATCCCTCTTGCTGTTCTGGCTTCTGAGATTCAGAATATTTTTCCCCTTGTTTTCCTCCTCCAAATACTAGGTGTGTCTTGTGGTCTGGTGCGTCTTATAGAGTGAAAAATACGGTAATTGCTGCCACCTATGTATCCTGGAAAAGACATGTACAGTTTATTATATGACCACCCCTTAAATTTTCAAGGAAAATGATACAATTGTACATACATTGCTTATTAATGGGCAGGCCACATACACTCCTTGTTTGTCCATTAAATGATGCCGTATTGGAGGGAAAACACTGATGACTGGTTTTTCTTGAGGAAACTGAGGAGGAAGCAATCTGTGAACACCAAAATATATTACCATCACTTTCATGTAAATAAGATATCTGGGTTGTTGTTTTTTTAAATCTCTATTTGAATACTCTTCAAAGCATATGGTTTGCATTGGCAATGAAGGCAGTTTCCTTCCTTACAATTACTACTCTACGGACAATAGCAACGTTTATCATTTAAATTATACTTAAATTATAACAAATGTTAATTTCAACTATTTACAAATACAAAAAACCCACAGTCCATAGGCCAAAGCAAGCTAGTCAAATGTCTTCATCCTCTGTCCACAAATCAGCAAACTATCAAAAAGGTCACTGTATACACTCAAGTCAGCCCCAAGCTCATTGCTCCCCTGTGTGCAAGGAGAATGAATGGTACAGGTACACTTGGCCAACTGTCTTGTTCTCTAAGGTGAATATGCATGAGCTGTGGTGAGCTTCAGGCTTGCACACACTCTTTTATCCTCACACGCAAGAGGAGCAGAGTGTAAACCTTCACTTTGCACTTAACTACTACAGTTCTGAAAAGGGACGTGGGTGGCGCTGTGGGTTAAACCACAGAGCCTAGGACTTGCCGATCAGAAGGTCGGCGGTTTAAATCCCCACGATGGGGTGAGCTCCTGTTGCTCGGTCCCTGCTCCTGCCAACCTAGCAGTTCGAAAGCACATCAAAGTCCAAGTAGATAAATAGGTACTGCTCCGGCAGGAAGGTAAACGGTGTTTCCGTGCGCTACTCTGGTTTGCCAGAAGCAGCTTAGTCATGCTGGCCACATGACCCGGAAGCTGTACGCTGGCTCCCTCAGCCAATAAAGCGAGATGAGCGCCACAACCCCAGAGTCGGCCACGACCGGACCTAATGGTCAAGGGTTCCTTTACCTTTTACTACAGTTCTGCAAAGCTAACCAAATGAATTAAAATGAACTATGACCAAAAAGTGCTTTCAGGTCCTGGGTTGCTAAATAAAACAGGCCAATTGTGTTTTCGCTCATCTCAGCCCCAAGGTGTGCAAATCTGACCAATTTTTAGTAGAGGATTGTTTTCCTAAATTGTGAAGCACAGCTTAAACATTTAAAGTGACATATAAGCAGATCACACTTACATGTTAATATTTATTGTCAGGTTGTTTACAGTAAATGGCAATCGATACTCCACATCTTTTTGTATTTCAGCTATACTGTTAAAAGAAATGTAGGTATTTACCAAGGGTCACCGGAACAATGAAAACAGTCAAGCTTTTAATGATACCGGCAAGTTAAACATTTTGAAGTTCAAATGATTTTAATGGGAGAGTTAAGCTAAAATCTCTCTTAGGGTAATTCATAGAACCTTAGAGCTGGAAGGGACCCAAGGAACATCTAGTCCAAACCCAGGCAATGCAGGAAAATGGTTTTAAAAGTGCTTAACTATCACTGGATATGCCCCATGTTCCAATTCCTGCTACTTTTTGTCATGCTGACTTGCAACCAAAACTGAAAGAAACTTGAGCTCCTATGTGGAATGGGCTTTGAAGGCAGTCTGGTGCCTCCAGCCCTTTTTGTTTGGTAGCAGAAAGCTATCTGGAGCACTTTATACCCCTGTACAATAGTTAATTAAAGGGACGAGGGTGGCGCTGCAGGTTAAATCACAGAGCCTAGGGCTTGCTGATCAGAAGGTCGGCGGTTTGAATCCCCGCGATGGGGTGAGCTCCCGTTGCTTGGTCCCTGCTCCTGCCAACCTAGCAGTTCGAAAGCATGTCAAAGTGCAAGTAGATAAATAGGTACCGCTCTGGCGGGAAGCTAAACGGCGTTTCTGTGTGCTGCTCTGGTTTGCCAGAAGGGGTTTAGTCATGCTGGCCACATGACCCGGAAGCTGTATGCTGGCTCCCTCAGCCAATAAAGCAAGATGAGCGCTGCAACCCCAGAGTCGGCCACGACTGGACCTAATGGTCAGTGGTCCCTTTACCTTTTACAATAGTTAATTAGGATTGGTGGGCCAGGATCTCCTCTCTTGACCTCATTCCCAACACAGCCTGCCAGCAAATTTGGTTGCCACAGACACCACTACGTATGTTTCTCTCTCTGGGTTGCATGTGCAATACAGTGGTACCTCGGGTTACATACGCTTCAGGTTACAGACTCCGCTAACCCAGAAATAGTACCTTGGGTTAAGAACTTTGGTTCAGGATGAGAACAGAAATTGTGCTCCGGCCACGCGGCAGCAGCGGGAGGCCCCATTAGCTAAAGTGGTAGTTCAGGTTAAGAACAGTTTCAGGTTAAGAACGGACCTCCGGAACGAATTAAGTACTTAACCCGAGGTACCACTGTAATGACTAAGCCATTTATTTTTATATTCAGGACTGCGGCGAGTATTCGCTTCCCCTCCATCAGCGCCGCACCCACTATCGCACCTTTGCCTGTCTTTTCACAACTTTGGCTCTCTCCTCCGGATTTAGCTTCACGGACTTGCGGAGCCGTCAGTCACCCACCACCTTCGGACTAAACACTTCAAGTCACGCTCCTTCGCTCGCGTTTCAACAACAACAAAACCACCTGGTTTCTCAACTGTATGGAGAAGCTGGAATAAGCTCCTCTATCGATGCAGTGCAATAATAATTGCTAAGCGCGTTGCGGTCTAGATCCTTATCCGACAGGCATTCCCTGTAAACACTGTCAGCCGGATAAACATCCGGCTCTTTACCCGCAGCCGAAGTTTGTAACTCCAGTTCTGAGAAAGGGGCTGGGGAATAAACTGGCCAATTTGTCCCCCCCCCCGCCTTCTCTCTCTTGACCCCCCCACCCCCCCGTGGCAGCGCGCCACTCACGCGGCGTGGGCGCTCCGCAGGGACTCGATCTGCCGCTGCTTCTGCTGCTGGAGGCTGGTGAGAGTCGGCGGCAGCGCGGTTCCACCGGCCGACGAGGGCGACGAGGAGGAGGCGGCGGCCCCGCCACCGCTGCCGGCTTTGGAGAGCGGGAAGAGCCAATTCATCCTCCGCTTCGCGCACCGAGCAGGGCAGAGCGAGACCGGACCCTTCCTTCCCTGCTCCGCCGGCGCTGCTCTTCCCGCTCCCGGCCCCGCTCGCTCCCCGCCACAACAAACTCCCCTGAGGCCGCCAACCTTCTTCCTCCTGAGGGAACAGGAAGCCGTTCCTTGCCGTCGCGAGCGCTCTCCCTCCGCGTCATGGCCGCTCGGCATCCATTGGCGGGAGCCGCCGCCAACGTCAGCCCGATTGGCTGAGAGCCGAAGTCTCCCCGCCCCCCCACTCTCCTCCTCCTCCTCCTCCCCCGCCCTCGGCGAAGAGGGAGTGCAGGCCGAAGCCGGCGCGCCGAGAGTTGAAAGGTTAAGCAGCGCGGCGCGCGGCGATGACGTAATGGCTTTGTGCGCTGGGCGGCCGGGGGGCAGCAGTAGCGGCAGCTTTCCCCGCACGTCGTCGCGCTGGGGCTGCCTCCGCCGCCGGGTCCCAGCTAGGCCCGCCTCCCGCTCCCTCCGCTCCGCGTGAGGAGCCGTCCTCTCTTCCGGTAAGTGGCGGCGGCGGCGTTTCCGGGCGTTGGGAAGGGAGCAAGCAGGGCTGGAGCCGCTCCTGAGGGAAAGTTGGGAGTGGGAGAGGGCCGGGGGCTGCTGCTCCCTAGGAAGGGCCTCGCGAGGAGGGTGGGCAGGAGGTTTTCACGACGCGCCCGCTTTTTCGTTTATTCTTATTCCTTGCTATCAGTTACATGTGTATACCGCCCTTCGCCCGCAGACCTCAGGGCGGTTCACGGCATAAAAAAATGAACCCCACTTGGTCGCCTCGGCCTTTCGCGCTTGGAAAGCCTGAGGGGAATGCCAGCCCCACGCCGACAGTCAGCGTGGCCTGCAGCGACGGCCCGCCGCACATGGCCAGATGGGCGAGCAACTGCCTGCCCCGTGTGCAGGGCCGGGGTCGCGCTTTTAGTTTCGCCTTCCCGTCCTTCCATGCGCGCTCTCTCTTTCCACCCACCTTCCCACTTTTCCATTTTTTTCTAAAGATAGTGCCAAAAGGAGTATTTACAAAAAGGGATAGGTTGCTTGCCCACCCGTTGTCTCTTGAATCGTTGCTGCTTACATTCTCTCTGTAGACTCAATTGGCAAGGAGGGGTTGTTATTGGGTTGTTGTTTTTATTTTGGTTATATATTTTGTGGTTTGTATATTTTGATATTGCTCTGTGAACCACCCTGAGACCTCCAGGTATATAAATTCAATAAATAATAATAATAATTTGTGGTGGCGCAGGTGTCAGTGTGTGTTGAAGTAGCTGAGGAAAGTGATCAGTATACCGACCCGTTTAAATGGCTGTGGTTGGTATTCCGCTAAGTTTTTACGTAGGGTAGACCGACTGAAACTAATGTAAGCTCCATTCGTTTTAGTGGGACTACTTGAAGTAAAACATGGTTGGATACCACCTTCGTTGAATACCACTAACTCAGGGCACTAGAGTAAGGAATTCCGCTTGTGCAGCAGAATTTCTCCCTCTCCTTGCATGCAACATCCCTCTAGAGCAGGGGTTGTCAACCTGGTCCCTACCTGGCGTTTCAGGATTCTAGGTGGGCGGTAGGGGGTTCTACGGCACAAGCTGAATCCTCCTTCCATTGAGCACTGGTGGGTGGTAAGGAAATTTTACTATCAAGAAAGATGCACTAGGTGTATGAGGAAAACCCATTCGCCCATGAACAGATTTAGGGGCACTTGGGGAAGGAAGTTTCATTGCACAAGTGTAAAGCTTTGCACCGATGGTTACTGCCCCATCTATAGATCTGACAAAAGTGCATTCTTGGCCCTTAAAAGCACACGCCGCAATAGATATTTTACTTTTTAAAAATATCTTCATTTATGCATCAGGTCAATTCTGTCATTCAGAAACATCATGTCTGTGTAAGCTTTGGATGTACTAGAGATGTGTTGGTTGTTAGCTTATGGGAAACTAGTCATGGACATCTGCTGCTATAGTCATTTTTTTGCTTTTAACTCTCCATGGATACTTCAAAAATAACACTTGTAGTGGTGATCTAGTGCCAGCAAATGTACACTCTGAATTTTTTTTAATGCACTGGAAGGTAGCATGTGTGGATTATATAGGAAGCTACCTTACACTCTCTATGGTTCTGTGACTAGGCTAAAAGCCAGGACTTGGAAATACAGCTTCCCTATGATAAGTGTGACCTTTGCATTCTGATTTGTTTGGATTTTTTTATCTTGCTACATGCTGTAAATACAATTGAAAACCTGCATGCTCAGCTCTCTCCGCATTGCTTTATTGTTTTGACTGGAAGAATATTTTGGATTCCAGAGAGCCAACCTTGAATTATGCTGAGCAATACTTCACGTTCCTAGGTGCTAGTTAAAAATGTTCCATTTCCCAAGTAACAGGGTGCCTTGAATTTTTCTGGTGTTTTTTGTAATAAACATCTGTTCTAGGTTCTGTAACTTCTGCATTTTTATAAATTTTGAAAAGTTCCAGTGCATCTCTCTCTTTTATGTTTGTTTCACCCTCCATGTGTACTGTGGGTTGCAGAAATTTGTGCCAGAAGAAGGTATACTTTATCTAGCTGTTGTTCCTGTTATTTTCCTTTTGTCACACCCAGGAAGTGAGCTTGCTTTTTTGGCAGCAGGACATGAAACTCTTGTTAACCTGCTCACCTCTTGACCCACTGACACAGTCCCATTTTATTTTGTGACGGTGCATGTATAAGCAGCAGTCTTCTTTGTTGCTATCCATCTTAACTAGTTACATGAGCTTGTCTTAACGGAGACATTTAAAGTTGAGTAGAACAAATAGGTATTGTAAATTAAATGTCAGTTGTTGAAGGATGCTATCCTAAGCATATTTGGAAGCAAGTCCCATTGAAATAAATCGCTTATTGATAGCTGAACATATGGTTTTTCGCAGTATTGCATTGACATTTATCTAACAGCCAATTGTTTCTACCTGAGACACCTCTTTGCCTTCTGATGATTTGTTAATCAGTGTATCTATGGGGAAGAGTTAGCATAAACATATCTGATTTTGCTCCTGTGAACAAGACCAGTACATTCACCATCTTTTTTAATAAATGAAATATGTGATTACCAGATTCATTTTTCATGACTTTGAAATAGATGTATTTTGTTCTACTTGTGAATTTGGAATAACTCTCTCTCTTTTTAAATCTATTTAGATATATAACCAAAACCTGTTTTATGAAACGGACTCTTTGTCAAATATACCTTTTTGATGTCTGGTATCTGAAACCTCCCAACTATGCCAGCAGCTACAGTAGATCACAGCCAAAGAATTTGTGAAGTTTGGGCTTGCAACCTGGATGAAGAGATGAAGAAAATTCGTCAAGTTATACGGAAGTTTAACTATGTTGCCATGGTATGATGTTGGGATATTTGTGACCTTCTTTGTTTGGGCTGGAACTAGTCCTTGAAAATTATTTGGAAGGGGAAAATGTAGAGAAGATAATTTAGATATTCAAGAATAACAGAAGACTACAATCTCAGATATTTAGTTGGAATCAAACCCCATATAATCTGAAACTTATTCCCAAGTAAGGAACAATGCTTATGTTATCTTTACAGTGTTTTTGCTGGTTGTTCTGGCTGGGTATTGTGTTTTACGGATACCATTTAAAATCAAGAGATCATGTGAAAAGGATGGATGATATGGTTACATGGTTTGGGAACATGTTCTTCTTTTCACAGACTGAAATTTTTCATGTTCTCAAAACATCAGAGCTCAGGGTCATGCAGGGAAATATATTGGCAGTAGATTTATAACTTCTTCACACAATCCATAATTGTGAAATTTACTGTCAGAAAGTAAAGTGATGGTCACTGACTTAGATGGTTTTAAAGGAGGAACAGACATTTATGGAAGATGACTCTATCAACAGAAAATTAGGCTTGCAATACTAAACCATTGCTTAGCACTCCGAAAACTACTGGTATTCCTTTCACATGGCGGTGAAGAGGACATGAGCAGATTTAGTTCACTTTCACTGATTCCTGGCTTAGTGTTAAATTTGAACCAGGGTTTCTGGTTTAAAATAAACTAGCAAGTTTTCCTTATAGGCCAGTTTCAGAACATAGGTTATGAAGCTGGCTTATTCAACCGAGCAGAATTGAGATATCCAAACACTTGCTGAAGAGCTAACAGACAGACTCAGAGAAAATGAATATTCTCATTAGCAACAAAGTACACTGTTTTCTTAATTCATTTTTCTCATGTGCTTATACCCACCTCAGTTCTTTTTGAACCAGTAATTTTGGCAAGCTGATATTTACAAAAGAAACAATGTTTTTTGTGTACAAACTAATGACTTTCCTAGTGTGCTTTTTCTACACCAGTGTAAAAAACCAAGGTTGGCTATATATTTCTATGAATGACCATTTTATATATATTTCAATTTGCTCTCTATTCATGAAAAAAATCATTCTGTATCTTAATAGTCTTGTTTATTGCAAATAATGGCTAGGAGCAGATTGTATGGGAGTCCTTGCACCAATGCAGTAATTCAGAACAGTGTGTTTGCTTCAGTAAATCAGCACAACATAAGGCAGGGATGGGGAATCTGTGGCCTGCCAGATGATAATGGAATTCAGCCCCCATCAGCTCTGGCTGACCAGCATGCCTGGTGGTCTGAAGTTATGGGAGTTCAGTAACATCTGGGAGGCCACAGGCTTCCCTATCCCAAATGTTGCACCTTGTTAGGGCATGTTGAATTTTTCAATTTTCATATTCCAGAAATGAGGGTTGCTGAAAAGCTGAAACACGACTTGGGAATTCAAATGATATTTTGGCTAAATTGATTTGATTGATTGATTGATTGATTGATTGAATTTATATACCACCCTAGACCTATGACTGGACACGGGTGGTGCTGTGGGTTAAACCACAGACCCTAGGACTTGCCGATCAGAAGGTCGGCGGTTCAAATCCCCGCGACGGAGTGAGCTCCCGTTGCTTGGTCCCTGCTCCTGCCAACCTAGCCATTCGAAAGCACGTCAAAGTGCAAGTAGTTAAATAGGTACCGCTCTGGCGGGAAGGTAAATGGCGTTTCTGTGCGCTGCTCTGGTTCGCCAGAAGCGGCTTAGTCATGCTGGCCACATGGCCCGGAAGCTGTACGCCGGCTCCCACAGGCTATAGAGCGAGATGAGTGTCGCAACCCCAGAGTTGGTCACGACTGGACCTAATGGTCAGGGGTCCCTTTACCTTTACCTTTTATACCTATGATTGCAAAGCACTTGCAGTTTATTATTATTATTATTATTATTATTATTATTATTATTATTTACTTTACTGAAGAAATGTGCAAAAATTAAGTTTGGCCCCTAAAATGACATGCCCTAACAACTTGTGTCAATCCAACATGCAAGGAAAAGAGGCATGGGTGGGACGTAATATGGAATGGCATGTTTAAGTACCATCCTGCCTGTGTTGACAAGTCTAATGTTGCAACTACAACATTTGAGTGTTATTCTAAAATTATGACAAACAAATACACCAGTCCATAATCCAAATTGGCTACAATGTTTGCCTGGTACCCAAGGGACTGGGATTAACTGCAAACGAGTGTGTGTTCCCACACCTGATGCTTGTTCTCGGGAAAGCTTTCAGGGCTTTCTGAAGCATTTAAACAAATTTTGTGAGCTTTAGTAGCTTTTTATATTTTGCCTTTGGTCTTTGTGCTTTAATTTTTCAGGATACAGAGTTTCCAGGTGTAGTTGCACGGCCTATTGGAGAATTCAGAAGTAATGCAGACTATCAGTATCAACTGCTCCGCTGTAACGTGGACTTACTAAAGATAATTCAATTAGGGTTGACTTTCATGAATGAACAAGGCGAATACCCTCCAGGAACTTCAACATGGCAATTTAATTTTAAATTTAATTTAACGTAAGTTGCAACCCTTGGCTGCGTATGTGTATATTTATACCTGTAATTTTGTTCAGGCTTTTAAATCTCATTTAACTGGATCCTCAGGAATGGCATTTCAATGGGAAGGCAAAGG
The DNA here is from genome assembly GCF_964252035.2 of Podarcis erhardii. Classification (NCBI taxonomy): domain Eukaryota; kingdom Metazoa; phylum Chordata; class Lepidosauria; order Squamata; family Lacertidae; genus Podarcis; species Podarcis erhardii. Next base: position 23,221,807 of record NC_138512.1, read on the forward strand.
TGGGATAATCCCCTTTAAAGCTTGTGCTTCTCCAGAAACAACCCAGTGATATTAACAGAATTTAGCTTAAAGTGGTTAATCCAGACATACTATCCTATGCAAGGCAGTCAGGACACAGCTTAAAGGCTCTGTCCTATTACCTTTTAAATGCAAGGAGAAGCCAGTTTGATGTATTCTTAGCCAGCCTAGGAATAAATTTTAGCTTGGGCACAAATAGTGGAGTGGGTGAGTATTCTTCCCCAAAACTTGTGTGGTGGCTCCTCTATTGAAGCAGCAGAGCTGATGAAAAGTCATAATCAAGGGGGCAGGTGTTCCCTTGTGTGTGTGTGTGAGATAGTTTTGCCCTTAAAAGCTGTGCAGAGCCTAGAACTGGGCTTGGTGACTTATTTCATTGTAAGCAAATGTTCCTATCATTTTGCCAAATTGCAGCAGTTCTTTTATAAGAAAAATGTATGCTAGTTTGCAAACCTGTATCCAGTAAATTGAAGGGGTTTTCTTTCTTTGCAAAATCTTGTATGCACCACTTGGGAGTTTAAGGGAACTCTAGCCTTGCTTTTGAATTCACTTAACCTTGTTTATTGAGCAGTGCTATGGAGATGGTGAAGATTGATTATAGTGTAAATGGGCAATGTATTTAAGAGGGTAGCCTTGCATTCCAACTCGAAGCATGTTTTCTTGGAAGTCTGTCCCATTGGTGGCACTGGGATTTGCCTCCCAAGTTAGTATGCTTCTCATTGCAGCTGACTAGTCCAGGGCAGTGCATATTTACTTGGAATTACATTCCCCTGAGTTCATTGTGTGCATAGAATTGCAGCCTTAGTCTTTAAGCAAACATAATCAGCTAGCTCTCTTTCAAGCTGGGGCTGAACAGATGGCTTGACTTCTCGGATATGACTTGTCTCTCAAAGTGATAAGAAAGCTTTTGTGATACACCAGTGATGTAAACTGTGAGCCATAAGATACAAACCTCAGTCCAAAGTTGGGTTTACACTTTTCATGGATTTCGTGGTACATAGTCCCTAGGAAGCAAACAGAGCTTTGTGATGCCAGTAGATCAAGCTGATCTTTAAGATCTTCTAAGAAGATGGTGCAGGTTGTCCCATGAGCAGCAGATTGTGACTTGGTGGCAATGCAGCAATGGGCCTTCTCAGTGATAGCACTCACCCTCAGGAATACTCTGATTTGTGAGACAGGGACAGTGATGACCTTTAAAAGCCTCTTTAATATTTATCCAAGCTTTCCTGGAGTCTGCCTCTTAATTTTTCCATTTTTGTTACATACCGTATTTTTCGTTCTATAGGACACACTTTTCCCTTCTAAAAAGTAAGGGAAAATGTGTGTGCATCTTATGGCACTTGTGTGCCTTCACCCTGCTGCCCTGCGGAGGCTTCACAGGCTGTCCCCGAAGCCAGAATAGCAAGAGGCTATCCCAGAAGCCAGATCGCTCTTGCTGTTCTGGCTTCTGGGGTTCAGAATTTTCTTCTTCTTGTTTCCTCCCCCCCAAACTAGGTGCGTCCTATAGAGCGAAAAATATGGTACATTGCTCAGTTTTATTTAGGATATACAACTGCATTTTCTCTGGCTTTTATGTGAATGCTTAGAGATTACATTTTTTAAAAAACAAATGAATAACCTTGAAGTAAATGAGAGTGCTGTATTGAGAAGGATTTTCCCATAATTTGTAGAGTCTTCAGTTAGAAATCATGAATTTAGGTTACAGTCATGCACACACTTACTTGGGAGTAAGTCCTATAAAACTCAGAGGGATTTACTTCTCATTGGACAAGCAGAGGCCCTCTTCACGTCAGGGCAAACCATAGTTACTGGCTTACAATAAATGCAAGATCGCTCCCACTTTGTTCCTCCCTCAGGGCAAGCAGGAGCAACGAGTCATGATCCTTGGCTGCGTGTTATGCCTGAACTAGGGATCCTGGCTTGTTTTGCTCAAACCATGATCAGGAAGCTAAGAACCAACCTTGACATCATGTTGTGGTTTGTCTGGAGTTAAAATTCTGGTTAGGCCAGAATGTTAAAAAAAAGCCAGAGGGTGTCGTGTTCATAGTTCATTAACTTCATGTTCATTATAGTTTACCTTGATGTTTGAACACAGTTGTAAGATGAAGCTGTAAACCTTAATAATGCTGTGATCCTTTATTGATGTTCATCCGTTTTCATGATTTAATGTGCATTTTCTCCTAGATTTTGGTTTAAACTGTTTATCTCAAGATTTCTTTATTTCAAGTGTGAATCTTTCCCCATCGTGTTTCTCCTAGAGAAGACATGTATGCCCAAGATTCAATAGAGCTATTAACAACATCTGGAATCCAGTTCAAAAAACATGAGGATGAAGGAATTGAGACTCAGTACTTTGCTGAACTTCTTATGACGTCAGGTGTCGTGCTTTGCGAAGGAGTCAAGTGGCTTTCATTTCATAGGTAAATGCAGCATTAACTAATATAACTAATATATAACTAATGTTCTTTAACTTTTTCCTGAAACTGTAATACCAAATAACTGCCCCCATTAATTGCGATTGGAAAGTCAGGGTTGGATGAGGTGTGGATATGGCAACGTGATTTTGTCGTAAAGGCTTTCCTGCTTTTAAGTTAAATCTCTACGCTTTGGCTCCAGTTGGAAACTAATAATTTGTATCTTAAAATGAGGCACTAAAGTGTCAGCCTTGTAGAGAGGGAGCACTGTATTTTTCTATTTTGCTTTGACAGTTTCCCAGGTCAGAGGAAGGAACAGCCACATATCTCTACCCTTTGTGTACGCTTAGCAGGTAAATGAAAACTGGAATTAGTTGATTAACATCGTTGGAAAATCCAAATTCAGTGCAGCTCTGAAGACCCATATGATAATACTGGTAGGGAAAATACGACCCTTCTATTTTAACTGTAATGCCAAATATTGGAAAAAAATTAAACTTTTTAATTTGGTTGCTGCATGGATTATTTTCTTATCTGGTGCCAATAAACTAGTCTTTTGGCTTCTCCCCACCCCTGAAGGATCAGTTAAATCAAGTGGTCAAAATAAACTTTTGAAGGGTTTGGATTGCAGTCTAGATACCTGTGTAAGCACACTAATGATTTGAGCCAGTCTCATTACCTTGGGAATTTGTTTCTCCACTGCTGGGCTCACTGCTGCCACACAAAGTAGGCTGAAAGCAATTAGGAACATTTGTTTGCCGGCTTATTCCACAGTGTGTGTTGTTAACTGTTTTGAAAGAATACTTCTCTCCTGTCGAGCGGTTGTGTGGGTAGTTCCTCTTTGAGTTTTAGTTCTGGCCTGTATGCATACTGATGAGTTTTCTGGGAAAAGTTGCTAACAGAGGTATCTTAATTTGAAAAAGGGCATCTTGTTCAAGACCAGCTATGGACATAATCTATGGTGCTCATTCATTTCTTATTGCATTTCAGCATGCTTGAGTGGCACAACCATTTTAAAATGAAAAGGGCTTTCAGCTCCTGAGATGGGTACTGTACCTTGTGGCCAAGGTGTTTAAGAACTTGTTTTTAATACCTCCAATGGCAGAAGAAAAAGTTCATTTAGACAAGAGGCCATTAGCTATGTTTCAGTTCTGCTTTGTGTAAGTAGACATAGCTTTTAAAAATCTGGTGTAATAAATTATATTATCAGGTTGAGCAGTTGATAGGGATAGGTTAGAAATATTTGGAATTCAACTATTGTGCTGGTAATAAAATAAGTGTAGATAATTTCAAGAGTTGTATCCAGCTATGTAAGTTGGCTGTTCCAATTTCTGTCCCATTAAAAATCTGATCAGTTTGAATTGCTGCCCAACAGTTTTAACTTTTGCATTAGCTGCTGAAATGTTACATGAAAAATTCTGTTAGTAGAAAGTCTTCTGTGAATGAGGATTAATTTATAGAAATTGTGTTTTAAGGCAGCAATGGTCAAATATTACAAGCAGGCAGTGAAGAATGTTTCCTCAAGCATAGCAAGCAGGCTTCGGATATGGCCCCCCCCCCCAAAGGCATCACATTGAATTTCTAGTAATCTTGTATCCAGTTTTCCTTGATGAATCAGAGTTCTGTACTGTAAATGCTTGAGTACAATGACAATGTGAACACTCCATATCAGACCAAGATAGGGTGGCTGTGAAAATATTAGCAGTGGTTTTTAATAAGTCAGAATTATTAATTTAGAATTAATGATTTCTCAACAACATAATATATTTTTAATTGTCTGTTTTATTTCTATCTAACCCTGCAGGCCATGCGGTCTAAAGTGATTGAAAGAGTTACATTGATAAAAATTAATATTACCTAAATTCATGTGGTATTACCTAAATTCATTAAGAATGCACTTTATGAAACAAAATTTAAAATGATGGGCTGGCAATCCTACACTTTACAAAACTGTTATCATGCAGCATTACTGACTATTTTGCCAATAATGGGAGACTTTGGATAGTAATTCAGGTGGAGTATTGACAAAGAAAAGAAAGGGAGAATGAATAATAAAGAGACTATTTTAATGTGCAGTATTTTAATATATGGGATGGATACAAACCTATCAACATTAATGCATGTCCCTAGCTTTTATTCTGAGTCATTCAGATTTTGATATTCTAAGGATACTCAGCAGTTCTATTGTTTGGAAAAATGTAAATCTAATTAGATTTTATGATCTACGTGTGATAATCAATTCTGGGCATACATAAGTGATCACATGCAAGAATATTTGACTAGATTTCTTTCAGTACATGCAAATAAGGAACCTAGTTAACCCTTTGCCGAAGAAGTACAAGATGTATTAAAATCAAGCTAGTTTTCAACAACTTTTTATTGAATATGGAGACACAAAATTTCTCAATTTGTAATCCTATGGCAGTAGAAGGCAAAAAAAAAACCAACAACTATGACTCACAGATGAATATTTATTAGTCATATTTATGTAAAAAGGACTGCCTTGATTATTTTTGCAATTAAGAAAACTTTGCAAGGTCTTAATTTTAGTGTATTATGCAAAAACTAAAAGAATATATAGTTGCACTTCTGTCAGTTGTTGGTTTTGTCAAACCATTGATGCTGGATTGACATGCATGTGCTAACAGTGTAATATCGTATAAAATGGTTGGAAGGATGCATTAAATACCATCAGAGAAATCGCAGGAGATGTTAGTAACATTAACTCTGTAGGTAAGTTTACTAACAGTGCATCTATACACAAGTGGCTCCCATTGCATTCAGTGGGGTGTACTGGTGTGTTTAGGTTGCAGCCATGGACTGTAATCTTGTGCATACTTGGGAGTAAGTCCCAATTTAAAGTAGTGGGACTTAATTAACAAGTAAGCATGAATTGGGTTGGGCCTCGATGTTAGTTTCTGTTGCCTCGCTGAGCAGCTGCCTGCAGTCACAAGACTGTGTTTACACTCCACAGAGTCCAGATACTGTTGGATTCTCACAGAAAGGGAGACTGGATGTGACGTTCACTGGTCTCCTGTTTCTTTGCTCTGTCGTTTCTTTGTTGGGAGTTGCTCTTTGCTCTCACAGAGGCAAGATGTACATTTGTGTGTTCTCGGTATAGCTTAGAAATAAAGTTTAGCAATGTAGCACCATACCTGCTTCATCCTTTCGTTTGCGGACTATGGGATCATACTCTGCTGGGCTCAGGATCAAGATGAGCCGTATCACCTCAAGGGCTGGAGCTGAATAAACTAACACTCACATGATCTAAGACACTGGCCTTCAACGTGTGGGTTGTAACAGGAGGACGACCACCATGTATATATATGGTAAAAGATTAAGAAATGGGTCCCCAAATGGATATTTGAGTTAAAAATGGGCCTGGGGCCTGAAAAGCTTATACGACTGCTGATTTAAAGGCGTGCTTAGAAACCTAGGAAATTGGTGGCTTAGCTGTGAAAATAATGGGAGGAACAATGCAAGGCATTCAATAAGCAATATTAAAATTTTACAAAAAGTGCAGAAGCTTAGGAAAACCTGGAATGTAACAATAAACTAAGAAATTCTGTATCAGATGGAAGAGCTGAATCTGAATTTTTGGAGCACTGGGTAATTTCTAAAATACTTCAATGCATATTTTGGTCAAACTATAGTGAATATATTTAGAATATAAACCTACAGGCTTTGTCTTGCAAAATATTATTGACTATTGATGTAGACCAGAGCTTTCAAAACTCTCTGTTGTGACACGTTAGTGTGATGGCTACAGTAATAATTTAGGGTGCTATCTGGTATTTGTCATACTTAAAGTAGACTCATTGAAACCAACGGATTTAAGTAGCTAAAGTTCATTGATTTCATTGGGTCTATTTTGACTTGACTATCTTAAACAAAAGGTCTTGGTAAAATATAGCAGAATGTAGGTTTAAATTGTCATTTCATACTCTGTCCTATAAACAGGGAACAGCAGTAGATTTAGTTGCTCAGTAGATAGATAGATATAAAAGCAATATTTCTTAAAGGTTTCTTAAGAATTCTCTTCATATTCATATTGCTTATTGGCTGTCATCATATCCACAATATCACCACTGTGAAATATACATTTAATGCATTTTCTTTTAAAATAGCCTCTTAAGGAAGATTATAGTACAGACTCATTTGGTATGCTGTAGGATTAACTATCTCTTGCAGATGGTTACATTGGCCAGTATCCAGCAAAGTAGTTCCATTGGCACAAGGGCTTCCGGCTTTGCAACAGAACTTCCCCTGCCTTTCTTCTTAATAATAATGATAATAATAATAATGAATTTAGCGTCTTGAAGAGAATACATATGCCTGGGCGTTGCAGTATTTCTTTTAAAGAGAAGAATCTCTGGAATGACAACCTGACTAAACTTAGGTGTTTTTGTTTTGTTTCTGTTCATAATTGCTTTGCAGTGGCTATGACTTTGGTTATTTGATCAAGATCTTGACGAATTCCAATTTACCTGAGGAAGAGCTGGACTTCTTTGAGATTCTGAGATTATTTTTCCCTGTCATTTATGATGTGAAGTACCTTATGAAGAGTTGCAAAAATCTCAAGGTAAATTTACCAATGCCTTTTTAACAGAGATTAAACAGCATTTTTAGGAATAAAGCTTTTTATGGATGAAGAATGTCCACGTCAGCTTTTGCCTTGTCTTTTACCTTTACGGTGTTGTCTATAAATTGCTACAGTTAGACCTAGCTATCATCAGCCCCAGCCACCGTAGCGAATGACCAGGGATTATAGGATTGTTGTCCAACAACTCTGGAGGTTCCTTATCCTTGCATTAGATCTTATGTACACCAATCTGGACCCTGCACTTGTCATCTAAGTCTCTTCTCTATGTCCCTCCTCCCTGAGAGGTTCGGAGGGTGACAACGTGAGAATGGGCCTTTTCTATGGTGGCTCCCTGTCTGTGGAATGCTCTCCCCAGAGAGGCTTGCCTGGCGCTATCATTGTATGTCTTTAGGCACCAGGCAAAAACATTCATCTTTACTCAGGCCTTCAGCCATTAAATAGTATATGGCCTGTTAAACGTGTGTTGGGACTATTATGATGATGTTTTTATTATTATGCTGTGTATTGTTTTTATTCTGTGTGGATTATGTTGTACACTGCCCTGGCATCTTTGGACAAATGGTGGAAATAATATAGTTTGGAGTTGCAATTTTTTTGTTAATAGTGTTTGACTGAGTACATTGGATCTTTTATTATCATCATCATTATCAATATCAATATCAATATCATCAGCATCACATTTATTACAGTGGTACCTCGGGTTACATACGCTTCAGGTTACATACACTTCAGGTTACAGACTCCGCTAAACCAGAAATAGTACCTTGGGTTAAGAACTTTGCTTCAGGATGAGAACAGAAATCGTGCTCCAGTGGCGCAGCGGCAGCAGGAAGTCCCATTAGCTAAAGTGGTGCTTCAGGTTAAGAACAGTTTCAGGTTAAGTACGGACCTCTGGAACGAATTAAGTACTTAACCCGAGGTACCACTGTAATTATGTACGTAATGAGTAGACCCTCAAGCCGGTATAGCTTGAAGAATGCACTACATATTCTAAATTTGCATGGTATCATTTCGAAAATGGTGGATGGGGAAGGATTTAATTTATTTGGATTCCTTGATGCATTTGTTTTATTAAAAGGTTCCTGTTTATGGATCCTATAGTACAGCAATTATAGTGATTCTGGACTCTTTGAAGTTCATAACCTTAATTTCTGAAGAAGTCTTTTCCTTGATTCTCCAATGTTTTGGGTAGTTGAATATGAAAAAAATTAAATCATTTGAGCGTAAGTTGTAGGGATTTTGGGAGTAAAACATGCATCCCGGCAATGTCCCCCCCCCCCATTGTATAGGTCATAGAATTGGAACACTTAGGATCATGTAGTCCAACCCTCTGCATTGTAGGAATATGCAGCTGGCCCTATGGGGATTGAATCCATGACCTTGTAGTCTCCTCCTAATTTTCCTAAACCAAAGTAGTGGTTCTATTAAAGCCCCTATCTGTTGCCCTTCCATCCTAAAAACTGCTGGTCTCATGCCTAGGCAAATCACTAGAAACCTCTGCTCAGGCACAATGTCTGCATTATACAGACTTGTTCAGTACTGCCATTTAGCAAGTTTGTGGGCCTTCTCCTGGGCTTGAGCGCACGACACTCCCTCCTGCACATGGTTGTAACAGTGGGGGAGAAAACTCTTAATTATACATGATTCTGACATAGGCCATGTAGTACTTCCAATATATGTCTTTTCAGTTTTATTTCCAGTGGGTTTAAAAGCAACAATACAAGCATAGACAAATAGGAGTGCTGAAAGGCATTCCTTTCCTCATTTGCGAAGGCTTCAGTGAAATTGTATCTTTAGCTAACATCATGATTCCAAGAAAAAGCATGGCTTTTCGGTTGTGTGACCACTATGCATTCCTTGCTTCAGAAAGTTACATAAACTAATGGGGCGGAAACCAATTCCTCACCTGTTTTATTACCAGAGGTCATAACTTACAATCTTCTGATTGTGCTGCCATCTTCTCTTTCAGGGTGGATTGCAAGAAGTTGCTGAGCAGTTGGAGCTGGAGAGGATAGGACCGCAGCATCAAGCAGGATCCGATTCTCTACTAACTGGCATGGCCTTCTTCAAAATGAGAGAGGTAGGTGCTTGGGGGTTTGGTTGGTACGAGCCCTTTGGATGAATAATTGTTATTTAACTTGCCACTGGGGTTGGGCCTAGTGAAGCTAACCCTGGAAATAGGCTTCTCAGAGTGCAAGGTAGTTCCTCTCTTTGGCAGAAGCAGTGGCTAAGTGGCAGCTTACTCTCTGCAGTCTGCCCTCAATGCCAGTTTGTGTGTGCCTTTGACCAAAAGGCAGGTCCCAGCTTCACCTGCCTCGCACATACGAAAGGAATCAGCCTTATATCGAGTCAGACCATTGGTCTGTCTAGCTCAGTACTGTCAACACTGATAGTGGCTGCTTGGACTGCCTAGGGATGGTGGGAGGAACCAGCTGGGGAACCAGGCTCAGAGCCCAGGGAGTGATGGCGGGACAACAATGAGTGGTCAAGACTGGGAAGAAGGGGTGTTGGAAGCTGAAGAGGTAACTGGGCTTAGCAAAGTGGGAGAGTCTGTGACAGAGAGAAGTCCAGAATCAGAGGTGAAAGGTCAAGCAGGAGAAGAGGGAGGTCAAGAGGCAGAGATGATTCTGGCTGATGAAGGATTATGGGTGTCTCCTCCTCATGCTGCAACAAGCTTCCCTCCCACCTTCTCTCCCAGAACCAGAAGTGGCATGCAAAGGGCAGAGGAGAGGTTGGCTGCTCACAGATGCGGTCTCAGATTGCTTGGAAAAAGGGGAACGTGGGCAGCTGTGAGGAGGTGGGAACTTTGTCTTGGTAACTGATCCATGGGCAAGGCCTACTGGGGATGAGCACCAAGTCTGTGCAAATTGTTTTCTTGCTAATAAAGAGTTAACTTCAACTTACACAGTGTGAAAACAAAATAAAAAAATTCCTTCCAGTAGCACCTTAAAAACCAACTAACTTAGTTGGTCTTTAAGGTGCTACTGGAAGGAATTTTTTTATTTTGTTTTGACTATGGCAGACCAACACGGCTACCTATCTGTAACTTACACAGTGTGATTTACTGCCAGCTGGTTCCTGCCAGTGGCTCACTAGGGTTTCAGGTAGAAGTCTTTTTCACTCATACCTCAAGATGTCAGGGATTGAACAGGGATGTTCTACTTGCAAAGGAGGTGTTCTGCTATTGTCCATAGCATAGCCTTTCCCAATAAATGTGATGTGGGCAAGCAATATGCCCTCTCATGGATTGATTGAATGCATAAAACTGGAAGAACAGTGTGTGTGGCCACAGTTTGTTCTGAGTAGAGCAGTCTGGAATGTCCTTTTGTGACAAGATAGACCCTGCCACTTAGCTTTCTCCTCCTTAGCTTTCTCACTGACTTGTGGTTTTGAATTGTCTCCAGATGTTCTTCGAAGATCACATTGATGATGCAAAGTACTGTGGTCACTTGTACGGTCTCGGTTCTGGTTCCTCATATGTACAGAATGGGACAGGAAATGCATATGAAGAAGAAGCCAACAAGCAATCATGACATGAAATGGGAAGCTGCGTTTTCTGAGCTCCACGTGCTTGTACATAGGTTTTATCTCTGGTTGAATCCCTTGGGACAATAAGGCCTTCTCTTCCCCTTGGCACACTTCCTTTTATGCCTTTGTATGTACTAAACCTGACTGTTCCTATCCCAGTTTTTTGACCTTAAGGTGTAGGCATTTCTGGGTTAAATGTGGCCTTGTACTTTGCCCATCTGTACATAAGCACATGTAGGAGCAGCGTGGCGGGTAGAAGAAAGCTAAAATGATAATGAAATTTCTGGTAAACTTTAATTGGTCTTAGTATTGGTTTATTATCTCCCTCACCCCTTTCCCCAAACTGAACTAGCACTGATTGTAACCAATTTCCACATTTCTTTATCCCTTCTGGTGTACAGGAGTTTTAGCTATTCAAGGTTGTGGACCATCACATTTGCACTTTAGAAGACCGACTCTCTCAGTCACATCCTCTGTTTTTTCTCAAGTTCTGGTTCTGCCCCCTCCCCTGGCCCAGACAAAATGTTAATCCTCTTGGTTGAACACACAAAGTTGCAAATTCATTAGAAAAGCTCATATTCACTGCATAATCTTGTTCAGAACTACTGAAATCCTAGCAGCTGCTCATATCTAAACTGGTGTCCAGTCTTCCAAGTGTGCCCTGCACACGCCGGTTTACGATTAGTTTGCCAGTTTCGCACTGCTGTGTGATGAAAATAACTAGATGGTGCCATCAGAATCTCTCTTGGGTGTACTCCACTGAATTGAGAAGCTCTTGGCTGGTGTCTAATTTGTGCTCTGTTCAATTCAATAGGGTGTGTTTCGGAGAGGTTCCTTGTCAAATTTTCCTCCTGTATCTGGAAAAAAGCTGTACAGCCTTCGGGGACAACTGTGTCCTATTTTGCTTTTGAGCAGAATAATTGAAATGATGGAGATTGCAGTAAGATTTAACAGTTCACATTGTGGATCCAGTTCCTTATTCCTGTTACAGGAAGCTATTTCCTACAAATACTTTCTATTTTAAAACCGTATTTATTTTCTACTTGAATAGATGAACACAAGTCCGTATGAGGACAAGATCCAAAGATTTGAAGCCAACTTGATAATGAGCTAAATAAAAGGAAGATAGGTGTGCCCTTTTGGTAGCTGATACAAAAGGTATTTGTTGTAAAACAACAAAATCTATTTGTACCTAATAAAGCTACCGGAGGCTTGTAAGGCTAGTTTATTTTTTTGAGTCTAAGCAATATATTTTATAAATACATTGTTTTATTAAAGGACCACAAAGTACTTTCTTAACCATGCAGAGCATGCTCATTTGAAGCAGTTGTGCAGGAGGACTTCAATTGGTATTGAATAGCTAAACCCTAACCTGAAATGATGGAGTGCCTGTGGCAGCATTTCGTGTGTATCGCCCACACTGAAAATCAGCAAGAGTAAATCCTAAGTTGATTTGTTTACCATGTACTTTAACCTGTTTTCCTCTCTCTCCTCAAGAAGTTACAGTGATGTAACTGTGGGCGGTCCTTTTTAAAGAACAATAACAGACATTTGCATAAGAGGGTATTTGTTTTTAAAAGCTTTTGTAAATAAAGGCTTCAAAAGTGTTTTCTTACATATCTGCAGACTTGTAGTTTTGTTTTGTTTTGAAAGCTTTTACTGGTATATCATTGTGCCCAATTAATCCCTTTGGATTTATTACCTGCGGCAATAATTTAATTCCACTGTTTTGTTGTCCCCAGTCCAGTCTGCTATTCAAAACATAATCTGATATTTGGTGTAGGAGATAGTATGTTCTAGATGCCCCTCCACCAGATACACTAATCTTACTTACTTTAGGAACGGGGACCCTGTGATCCCCAGCCAGGATGGCTGAGTAGGTGGGCCAGATCCTGATCCCCACCATGAACTACAGGTAAGTCTTGGTGCCACAATCACTATTCCATGTCTTGCTCTGGGTGTGGAAGGGACCACTTGATATATTTGGTTCTAGAGGCTTCAGTTGCTGATATGCTTACTTAGCTTTGTTGTAGGGGTGGGCAAGCTGCTTGAGGTCAAGGCCTGCATTCGCTTGTGGGAAACCCATTTGGTGACCAAAGGCCAGCAGTAGGCTGACCAAAGTCTCTGTTGGGCAGTGGGAAAAATCGTATCTGGTAACAGTTGATAAAACTTGCACCAGCTGTGAATGGTGCATGTTTTGTGTGCTAGCCATGTTAGTAAAACATTTTCAGTGCCACTGCTTGGGTTATTGCACATGGCCCTTTCCAGTTCTCAAATTCAGAGGCAGAATCTTTGTCATTTGTCTCTTTTATTCTTATTTTCCCCAGCAGCAAGATATGATACAAAAATACATAATACTGCTTTACAGAGTACAAACAAAAGCAATGCAAGAAGCTCTTCTTTGCAAGACCGGTAGTTATATGTACACTGTTGCTTCGTAGCAAACATGTACTCAGGCAAGCATTGGGAATGTGTTTTCATTACAGGGATGACCCAGTTAAAAGCAGTTCTGGACCAGAGCATTTTGGAAGCTAGGACTCCTCATTCTGCTTCAAAAGTCTTGACAGCATCACTGAAGAAGTAAAGCAGGAAGAGGAGCAAACAAATCACCAGCAGAGCATACCTACAGAGTAATGTCATCTGTGTCCTAAAAAACTGATTCCTTTCAGAGGTGAAGTAAAGTTTGTCCAATCGCAGTACCCTGAGTAGTCCAAAAGGCTAATTTGTAACAGTCACACTGTACAATGGTTTTTTTCACCTGGCCATTTTATAAACAAACATTCACCTTATAGTCATTTAAAGTAATTTAACTATAGAGTAACCAGTGAATCACTGGAGTTAACTTCTGTGGGGCAATATACAGATATTTTCTGGGTTCCATCATGGCCCACTTTAATTCAACTGGGTAACCAAGTTATACAAGTGCTGTTTTTGGAATGTTGAGATGTACAGTACTGACAAGGAGCTTTCACACCCAAATGTTTCCAGAATAGGTTGTGAGCTGTGTATAGTGTCTTCAGTGACAGGTGCCATTCTTTAATTGCATCTGGCTTGTAGGTTTGGGGAAGAAAAGGGTGTTTTTGTTTTTTCCAATGTTACAGCTCTTACTTTAGTTTAACACCAGAACAAAATCCTTCTCTCAAGTTTTTAAATAGTTTTCCTATGTTGCGAATTGAAGGAGTCCCAATCGTTACAGTTTCTGGTGCATTAAATAACAGTAAGTCTCTGAAGCAGTGGTCTTGGCACTGGTGAAAACACTGAGAAGGAGTAGGAACAAATTCTAGCCACAAATTGTTTCCTAACTAGTTCAACATATCTGCAATTCACATTTCTTCTTTGGCAGGTATGGGAGAGCTGTACCCCTTCAGATATTCACTGGACCACACCTCCATCACCCCTAACCATTGGCAATGTTGGCTGGGGATAATGCAGATTGTAATCTATAAAAACAAGTAACTGAACCCAGAACTCTCCATCTTAAAAGCCATTGTAACAGTGCATCCTCTATTAAAGCAGTAAAAAACATTTCTGGCCTTAGGTCAGAATTTTAGCTTTAATTATATAGGACTTTTAAAAAGCCGTATTTTCAAAATTAGTACCTTGTCACCAATTTGAAAAAAACAAAACACAGTAATCTATAGCATTATTTAGCTTTACTCTCAACTTGTACATTTTGTATTGTCTGTTGTCTTGGATGACCTGTGTGAGTTTTGCAGTTCTGCCAAACCTTTTAGTCCATAAAGGATTAGGTTAGATGAGGTTTGAGGTGGGGAGAAGATTTAAACGTTATCTTGACAAGCTAGCTCAAAATTGTTTGGTGTTCAAAATGTAAAGATGGAAGCTAGCAAAGGATTAGGCAGTGCACACTCTTAATTAGTCCCATTTACCTTTACCTTTGTGAAATAACCTGAAAGTTACAAGCCTGCAAAAATAAATAATATTTGCTAACTGAACATGGATGGGTCACACTGTCCCTCCTTTGCCAGCTTCATAAAGGTGAAAAAGCACACTCATAAAATTTATTGTAAGCTAGAGTCAAGTACTCCCTGTGTCATCTCTCAGCTCACTTTCCTTTGTGCCCTAGATGCACAGGACATGGCTTTACTTTACAGATCAGTCTGTGTTTTGTTTTTTTTTTTTAAAGTTTGTACAAGTACTCCCAGTGCTCCTAGAGCTGACATTAACAGGTGAGGTGACAGATCACCTGCTAAACAGCTATCACTCATGCTCTGGGAAGATTAGAAATTTTTGTGTCCAGCACATACAGGGGGGGGTTATTAAAAAGTAAATGCATTTGGGGCTGAAAAAACATCCAGCCAGCAATTGTGTAAAAGCAACGTATAGCACAATCATAGTACTACTAGCTCTGTAGGCATATATATTTGTACGTACTAGAAGCATATCTACTAGTACTTTGCATTCCATATAATAGTGGCATATGCAAAATACATACTGTTTTACACATTAAGTAAGAACTATTAATTCTGAAGGAAAGAATTCAATACAAAGGCTGACCAAGTAGTTCCTAATGGGTGTATTAATATTTTGTTTCATATAGTGACGTGTTACTCCCTATGTGCTGTAATGGAATCTGAACTATGAAAGCATTTAAAAGGAGTATTTTGAATCCTTGTCACATAACCAAAATGTTTTAATAGGGCTGCAATGATTGATCATGTAATGAAAGCACTCCAACATTTTAATCACCTAAAAATGTGTCCTCTGCTAAATAGGGCAACAGCTTTAAAAACAGACATTTGAAAACATAATTAACTTCTACAAACTTAAGACAGCAAGCAGCTTCTTAAGAGGCATTTCCCTTCCATTATACATTGGAGGGAATAGTTCATCTAAAAACAAAAGTATATTTCTTCCTTCAAAATTATTGTTTTACCTGTGTAAAAGTTTATGCAAATTTAATCAGCAGATTAAATTGACCAGTCAGCCAAAACCCACACAACTGACCAAAATGTCTTTAATTAAAGTGAGAGTCCTAGTTTTCAGTTAATCAGTGTTTTAGCCATGCAGGTGGAGGTGGAGTGAGAAAAGATTCCTTTCTCCCATACTATAATTTATGAAGGAATTTGAAATTTGCATTTCCAGAAACAGGAAGTCATAGAGCTCCTCTAAAATTCTGCAGTAGCCATACCTACATCACCACTTACTACCTATGACACCCACTTCTGCTATTTGCTCACTCCCTAATCCCACACGCTTTTATTGTGAAGCCCCATCGTTCACAGATAGCACTGATATTTACATTCAAGAAAATACGGTCAGGATGTAAAACAGCCATTCCTACCTTAATAATTATGTGTGACATCTGAATTAGCTGGAAAAAGTGCATCATGATAATGCATTTACACCCATCATAGGCTGGCTCAATCTTTTGCATGAACCCCACTTTCCCAGGAGGTATGTTTAAATACTGGAATCAGACACAGTCATCAATCTTCCTTTCCATGATGCAGCAATGTGAGCCATATTTAAAACGTGCTCTGATAGTCTGAATTTTACTGAAAAATACTATAAGATAGATTTTATCTGTAATAAATGTGTCCCACGAAAACTGAATTTCAGCTTTCCCCTTCATTTTATACACATTTTAATGAATGCTGGTAAAGTATCAAAGGCAGCCCCTGCATAACCAGAATACACATCACAATGTGCATTATGATGAAGCAATGAAAGTACCAGTCTTTTCCATTCAGTCCCTGTGATTCTCATGACCACTTTCAACACTGAATACTAAGTAAATACAACATAATGCTATAGAAACTATTGGCTGCAAAACATGTCTGCACATACTGTGTAAAACTATGTAATGCAGATCACAATGATCTCAAATATCCCAGGGTCATATTCTGGCACTTCTGGTGATTGAACCTGTAACGACTCATTTGGATTAAAATGTAGATAGGGGTTGCGGGGGGGGGGGCGGTGGCGGCCTTCCAGTTATAATGGCAATGATGTCAGAGACATCATACCATTTCACTTTAATAGAACCTAATTTACATGGGTGAATAATTTTGAAGTAATCCTCCAAGTCTTCTTTGTTGCCTGAAGAATAGGAAATAACGTTCTTAATGTTTCAGAAAAACATTAACAGTGATTCACTCAGGAACTGGGCTCTAATGGTCCTCCTGCTTTTGAAAAAATATTTTTACTTGGTGCAACTGCAACTGTAGGGTAAGTCACGGAGCCAGATATGCATCCTACTGTGTCTATAATAATTAAAAAATCTGACTACCCAACTGATTTTAAAGTGGCAATTTGTTTCACAAATGCACCCTTGTGAGTTACGTATAATTTCCTCTGCTCATAATATTACCAACTTCTACAAACCATCTTGGAATTAAATATTACCACCTATTTTATGTAAACAGCACAATGTATTTTATGTGATCCATTAAATGTATATAATTTCATCTGAGATACCGTGCATGCAAAGGCACTGATAAAAAACGTATTATGAAACTTCAGTTTTCTTGGCTTCAGAAATGTCTGACAAATCCTACAAAAGCCTAAACAACTGTTAGTTTCATTTAAAATAAAAAGGGTCTCTGTAAGCCCACTTGGCTTCATAATCCAGAGTGTAGTCATCACAGTAATTAATTTTAGTATGTTCTACATGATAATATACATCTTATATGTACATCATCAGGGTAATGATGAGGAATGCAGCAATTTAAGGATGCTAAATCAAACTGAGAAAAGATTCATATAGTTAAAATGGAGCCTCTTAAAGGCACAAAATTTAGGTTAAGCTTTTGAAGCCTAGCAGTCTCAAGGAATATTAATATCAAACACTCCTAATAAAGTTGAATAACTGAATAGTAAACAATCACACATTTATAGTCTCACTAAACTTTGCTCCGATCATGTTTTACATGCACATAAATTGAGGATGGAGTTTGTCTTCTGCTTCCCCTGTATGATTTAAGAAAAATTGTAGCCTAGCTAGAAGTAGGTGAGTCATGTATAAAGTGGGGAGGGGGGGGACTATTATATTAGCATCAAACAAAACCTTTCCTAAAACTTATCCAACCTATCTAACTGAGGTTAGTTTAAATTTAAAAGTATGACTAACCCAGCTGAAGGTAGGATTCAAAATATAGTCCAATCATTCTAGCCTACTAAGCTCCCCAAATCAATTGCTAAAAGTTGAGAATATATTTGCATGGTTAAAGATAACTTGTATGTAGAAACCAGAGGCAAAACTTAAAAGATTCAAGAATTGCCATAAGAGCAGGTTCAGGTTATATGAAAATAGGTTACACTCACCTGAGCTATCAATGCCAATGCAAAAATCCCCCTTTTAACCTAGTCCTTTAAAAAAGGACTAGGTGTTGTCCTGTACGTCTTAAGGAAAGACTACCTGCTTTCCCAATGTGTAATCTTCAAGACATTCCTTTTGAATTTTAACAATAATTTGTGTTACCCAAAACATTCTTTTCATACATGTAAGAGATGGTAACGGGTCTTATATTTCAAGTGATGATACAGAGACAGCTAAATTAGATCTTGAAATATCTTCTGGCACATCCACGGTGCAGTGGACTGGAACAGCTGGTCAATGGATGCTGATGTTGTCGAGGAATCCCTCATCCTCTCATCAACAATTCTTAACTACAACAAAGCATTAAAAGTACACCAGTATGAAAAACAAAGGGTTCCGATGTAACGGCTATCATGTGTCCACAATCTAAATCACATGCAGATCATGAACTACAGAAGATTATGAAAGAGAAATTTATTAAATTATAAAGGTGTCAAGAAAGTTTATTTTTAAAAAGAACAACTTACTTTAAAGATCCAGAATTTCTCTCTTGTACTTGCATGACTAAGTTTCATTTTCCATCGTTAGTGCAGGATTGGTCATACCTTTGAAAAATAAAATGATGCTTTGAAGCAGTGGTTCCTTTTTTTTTTTTTTTACCAGAGAGCCTCAGCAGAAGAATTCTACATCCCTTCAACATACATCTGTTGCTACTACCCTTAATTTCTCTAAAATATATGATACTATGGGCAATGGATATTGTCTGCAGTGGAACAGATCTTGGCAAGGCTTTGACAAATATGAGAATATTACCCTTCAGATAGCCTACATAAAACAGTTGCATGCATATCAGAAGTCAAAAATATTATAAATGACTCTTGTGGAGTTTGGTCATCTGTATGAGGTCTCTATACTTAATGAACAGGTCTCAAAATCATAAATCCAAAGACTACTGTGGTCCATGGAGCAGGTATGTGTAATAAAGATACCAATGCCCAACTGATTCAGGGAACTTTTTTTAAAAGGACAAGCTGTGCTGCATTCTCATGCATGTTTATTTCAACATATATTCCCCGTTTTGTTGCCAGACATCCCCTGCTTTTAATTCACTCACTGCCCAGAAAGTTGCAGGTTTCAAATTAGAGTTTAGCTATAAAGGAACTGCTCATATAGTATCTGCTTTGATATGTACATAAATTTTATTTTGTTTTCAAACTGGACTGAAAGCTAGGCCTGCAAGCAAGTCACCCTGAAAACATCACAGGATAAAAAAACACCACAATCTCTTACCCGATTTGTTATTTTCAATACTTGCGCTGGTTTCTGTCCAAGACTGAGAGTCAGTAAGAAGGTGACTTTGGGAGTCTCGTAATGGTTTAGCAGGAAAATGATGACTATTCTCACTATTCAATGACAAAAATGTTGAAGGAGGAGCAAAAATATCGTTAGAAGACCGCCAGGTTAGGGTGATGAATCTCATTACCAATGTTTTTATTTTTCCTATAAATATTCCAACTTGGGTGCTCTGTGTTTCCTGGTGCATTTGATGAATTCCAGTGCCTAAACAGGTTAGTCTGAATTGTTTATGCATGTGTGCTAGAGGGAGCAGCAGGAGATGCAAGCAAGAGGTTTGCAACTCCTCACTGAGATAGGATAATAGCCAGGTATTAGAGTGCTCATATGGTATGGTTGCCATGCTTTGTCACAATGCAGCATTCATGTGCTGCATGATGGGTACCATGTTTGGTTGGTTGCAGTACTTATCTTATAAATTTTATACCCTGCCCTTTTGCTGAAAATGTTCTCGAGTGGCTTACAAAAAACAGCACGAAGATGGTCCCTGCCCTCAGGAACTGGAGAGAGTAACATTCTGTAAAAATATGGAGCATGTATGTGTATTTGTTTTTAAATGATCACATTGAAGAATGCTATCTACAGTCATTTCTGCATCTACAATCAAGAATTATGGATTGTACAAGGTCATTAATTATGTGTCTCAAATGCAACTTGTGAGAGTGCTTCTATGCCAATGTACACTTAAATGTTAATATGACTACTATCTAAGCAGCAGGCAAGAAACAAAAAACAACAACAAGGTAAGTGGAAACTTGACAAGGAATAAATATAGGCTTACTTTTTGTTTGAAGAACTATGTCCAGAAGGAGTAGAAGCCTGCTCAGGATCTTGGTTAACAAGGCAGGTAGGAAAGGAGCATCCATCACCTAGGCTGAAAAGTAAAATGAAGCAACATTGTAAGTAGGTGAGCAGCATTAAAAACACTTTCAACTTTCATTGTTGGTTTCAAAACATAACCGGTTTTCTCTCAATACAACACCAACCTGGAAAACACTGGCAACAACCAATATTTTTTCTCATCCCCAAAGACTTGTCTTAGGTTTTTGTCAAATCCCAAGCTAAATCCATTCTTATCCGTTCCATGTCGAAAAACAGGTGCTCTGAATGCCTCTGGAAAGGGAAGAGATGGTTACATTCCTTAGCCCATTCAAAGCGGTGCACACAGTTCACAGAATATGGACTGAATCAAATTATGAATCCTTACCTAATGTTGATTTATTTTTGGTCACTAACCAACAGTGATATCCAAAGAGAGATGATAAGCTGACAGAAAACATGGCTGCGGCAAAGAATAAAAACATAATATGGAACTTGGCTTGAGTATCAGGAAGGCCATTCTATAAAGAGAGGAAAGGCGGGGGGGGGAATGTCAATGCTTTATACTGGAAATAAAATAAAGGATCTTTTATTACCTACGTTGAACTTCTCTAATTGCTAAGGACATTTTATTCAAGTAGTTTATAGAATTACTGGGACACACCCAGATACACCACCCCCAATACTTTGGGAGAACGGTGGAAGATACAGTTGTGTACCTCGGAATTTGAAATGGAACCTGTTCCGGAAGTCCAATCAACTTCCAAAGTGTTTGACTTCCAAAGCGTGGCTTTTGATTGGCTGCAGGAAGCTCCATTCAACTTCCAAAGCGTTCAACTTCCAAAGCGTGGCTTCTGATCGGAAGGCACGGAAGCCCTGTCAGTCATTCGGCTTCCAAAAGAACGTTCAAAAACCGGAACACTCACTTCCGGGTTTGTAATGTTCGGGAGCCAAA
The DNA here is from genome assembly GCF_964252035.2 of Podarcis erhardii. NCBI lineage: Eukaryota > Metazoa > Chordata > Lepidosauria > Squamata > Lacertidae > Podarcis > Podarcis erhardii. The sequence goes on from NC_138512.1 coordinate 23,242,773, forward strand.
ACATTCGAGAACTAGGCTGTTCGAAAACCAAGGTACGACCGTATATGATAAATATTCTATGGGTACTAATGGATCACAGCCTCAGGAAGTAAGGCTAATTTTGTTAATAAGCACTGTTTTGTTTTCGTATTGTTTCACAGTCCTCATAATTACTATGCCTCAGTAATAATGCATTCTTTCCCTGTGTAACTTCTCATTTTCAGACAGGATTCCTGATATTCGACAACCACCTTAAATGGTAGTTCAGCAGTGGCCTGAATATGAATCCAGAGTAAATCAGTTTTAGTTAAATTCCTTTGCTAAGTTAATTTGGACTAAAATAACAGTTAACACAGATTTCAGTGGAACCCAAGCGCAACTAAACAAAGTTTACAATGCTTACTTCTCTCAGCGCTGAACCTGGCTGTGGCCCACCATTTTAACTCCCATACAGTGTCACTGAGGCCCCAACATAGCATTGATCCAGAGTGATGCTACATTGGGGTAACAGAGGCATTATCACTGAATTAAAATGGCAGGTGTCCGAAGTTACGCTTGCTACTATATTGGCTTTTTTCTTTTTGCTGCTGAGCCTGCCTGCCTGCCTGTCAGGTAAGATAAAGGAAAGGGGCGGACAGAGTCACTGCCACCAAAGGCCCTATCAAACCTGGCATCAACCCTGAGTGGCTTTTAACAGTGAATGTAGGCCATATGCCATTTTTTAAAATGCTTTTGATCTTTGTCAGCTAGCATAAAAACGACAGGTTTTTCCTCCCCAAAGCATTAACAAGCTTATTACTCTTACACGGCTACCTATCTGTAACTAAGCTTATTACTCTTCTCCCTTACCAAATCATAACTACTGACTGTGACTACAAAAACTGAGGTAGAACTCTTCTAAATTATTATTTTATTATGATTATTTATTAAACTTATATACTGCCCTATACCCGTAGATCTCAGGGTGGTTCACTACAGTCTAAAAATAGATAATATATGAATATTAGTTAGCAGAACAATCCTATTCGTTTTCACTTGAAAATAATTCACACTGTGTCCAGCTGGGTTTACTTTCCTTACTGCCTAGTAACTGCGTTTAGGATTGTACCCTATATATAAGCAGTCAACATGTTTATGTTTACAGAGCTAAATATTTGAAACATGAAATACTTTTAAAACTTACTGTCCAGAATTTAATAAAATACTGTAAATCGGTTGCAACAATGAAAAGGCAGTATAACAGAGAATATGCCAAGAAAAGAAGGAAAAATTTGTAATTGGAAAATCCAACACAGTTGTTCACCCTAGGGAAAAAGAAGCTTGCATCACTGAAAATACAGACATATAATTAATTAAATTTCATTTATATTTCTTCATAGGCCTCAAACTATGTATTTACCTCCCATCTTTCTAATCCATTATAATCAATTAAATTCCTCTATTTAAAGCAGTAGTGACTGGGTGCTGATGAATATTGCAAACATAAAAATGTCTTTCCTCAAAGGGAGCCACTTGCATATCAATGGCATCTGGGCTTTTTCAGATGTTCTCCCTGGGCTTTGCACAAGGAGCACATCACAGCTGCAGTAGGCTCAAGCAGTAAAATACATCCATATTTCCCATGCATGAACTTCAAAAAATTATTGTTGAAAATATTTACTTTTCTCTCGGCTTCCATGGTTGTTCTAGATAGAATTCCAATGCCAAAAATAACTGTGCACAATAGCCATTGTGGTGTCTTCTAGATACTATTGGACTACATATTCTGAGTTTTGCTGGCTAGGTTGATGGCAGTTAAAATGCAACACCATCAGGACACCACCCTGACCAGTTCTGGTTTACTGTATGTTGCTATTTTACTAGAGATTAATGACACTCCTTTTCCCTGGCATAAATTGCTATTTTGACAATTTCTTTTTTTATTTTATTGCTGTTTTTTAAAATTAAAATGGCGATTAAAAATCTATTATATCTAGATTTCTTTTGAAGAATGTGGTCCCATCTAGCAGGACTTCTCACATAACCTTTTAATACCTGAAAAACTAGCCATGCAAAACATAGGCGTCACTTTTCTCCCTCATAGCAATTCCCTGCCATTTTGTGAAATGTTTCTATTTTCCTTAGCTGTAGACTATGTGGTACTCCTCTCCAAGATAGCACACACAAATACCTTGTTTAACAAAAATAAAAGCAAAAGCAAAAAACAGGTGATTCCATTCCAATAGTTATCACCGTTGCTGCAAGGCTACTACCCCCAAAATGCTGTGCTATTGCCACAAGATCTTGCCATGCCACTTCCTCAAATCTCATGAGTGAAACTTTTCACCCCTCATCATCAGGAAACAGTGTTTGTTTCCCATATTATCTAATCCAAAGTGATGAAGTAACATGGTTACTTACCAAGGGCAATGATGATCCATTTTCAAAATACATCTTTAAAAAGACAAACAACAATAATAGAATATAATTGGCAGTATCAAGCTTGCGGTGATAGCTAATAGTCTATGTCAAATGAAATGCCTCAAATATTAAGCATACAATTTTTTTCAATGAGTTACTCAGGTGTTATGTCCCAATGAGATCCACATATGTAAATAATAGCAGAATTCCACACTGAGAGAATAAATAATCAAATTCTAATTTATAAAGAAATAATAACCATTAATAAAATAAAAAACTATATTTAAGTATATATAATTTCTTCAGTAATCCATGCAGGTAATTTTCATTGCTCAACTCCTTCAGCAATAACAGAAATGCTACATAGCCTTGCAATATTTGTTCCTTACTTATCACAAACAGAGCAGTGATGACAACGGTCTGGTTTTACAAGTTGGCATCTGTCACAGTATCTGATTGCTGCAAAGACAGAAAAAGACTTCTGTTTAACATAAACGTTACTGTTCTGCTGGTCCCAGAAACTGATGCAGTAAGGGGGGAAAATGCTCTGCCAAGAAATTTATGTTTCTTTTTCATGTCTTAACTTGCTAACAATGTAATATTTCTAACCATAACAGGTGAAAAATATGAGCTGATTTAAGCCTGCAGTCCTAACCACCCTTAAAAAGTTCCACTGAATTAAATAGGACTTACCGTTACTTCTAAGTAAACATGGTTAGGATTGCACTGCTAGTCACTATCCCAAAACTAACTTTGCACTCATGTAGCTTGAAAGATTACTGGCAATCATATCAACCGGCTGCTTGAAGGGGAACAGGACTAAATCCACACATACACTTCATGGCTCAGGCTTCCTCAAACTTGGCCTTCCAGATGTTTTGAGACTACAATTCCCATCATCCCTGACCACTGGTCCTGCTAGCTAGGGATCATGGAAGTTGTAAGCCAAAAACATCTGGAGGGCTGAGACTGAGGAAGCCAGCCATGGCTGGTCAGTGTTACCACCAATTCTCAAGCTAGTTATGATTTACCAATTCTCAGGTTATTATGATTTACCCAGATAGTGTTTAAATGTATTCACCTTTATCCAGGCCCAGGAATGGGGAGCCTCTGGCCTGTGGGCCAAATCCAGCCTTTCAGGCCTCCACATTTGGCCTGTGAGCATGTTTTGGGCAAGCCATCTGCCCCCAGGTAAAGGCAGGACATGGTTGAAAGGAGCTTTGCGGGCACTCCCAATCTGTTTTAAGTTGATCATACAAAGCACAAGTGAAAGGGAATTTTACAGGCATCTCTTCTAAGAGAATTCCCTCAGGAAGAACAATAATTTCCCACGCTTCAATCTTAACAACTGTTTACCTCCAGACATTGTTCTTGTGTAGACGGGGAGGTCCTTAGCTGCTCTCCTCAGCACTTCCTGATGGATTTCACTTCTAGTTTCTCTGTCTAACAGTTCCTTATCTGCATAGGTCAGGTGGTACTAGAAAAAAAGGAAACTGAATTAGTAGCACAATAATAGGTAACTGCTCTTACACATCTTGAATACATGGTTATGATGTGCCAGGTGATTTGCATGATGGCTCAGTTGGTTACACCATGGTGCTGATAAAGCCAAGGTAGCAGGTTCAATCCCTGTACAGGACAGCTGCATGTTCCTGCATTGCACGGGGTTGGACTAGATGATCTTCAGGGTCCTACCAACTCTACAATTCTATGCTTTATGTGTGTGCCTCCCAGCCTAGGAAGAATGGTCTGAATCCAGACTGCAGATAGTTAATCCAAAAACTTTTATTCCCACTGCTGACTCCTTTCCTCCTTGGCACTGATTTATGGCCAGTTATCCTTATCTTGAACACATTCATTTGTGGATAATGGAGGTTAGGGAGGATTTTGCTCTATATTTTCAAAGCATAGCGTTTCTCTCCTCCCTTCCCTCTCAGTTTCTTTCTCTCACTCACACAGTTCCAATTTTGTTAAATTCCATATTATATTCCAATTTCTTCCATCCTCACTTGTGCAGATAGTTTTAATAAAACTTGCAAAACTTTAATAAAACCCAGCGCCTTTGCCTGCCTTCGCATTCCATGGGGAAGCGAGAGCCAGACCGCCAGGCAAACTGTGGGTGAGAGCCTGGTTCCTCTTCCAACCTAAGAGGAATGCAGATAATGAAATTCCCTCATCATTATTTGATTATCTCAGTCTCTCTCTCTCTCTCTCTCTCTCTCTCTCTCTCTCTCTCTCTCTGTGTGTGTGTGTGTGTGTTGGGAGAGACTTCATTCCTGGCACACTGGAAACAGGAAGCCTGCAGCCTAACTTTCTCAATGCTCCATATTATTCACATCTCAACCCCAGGTGAGATAGTTTGAAAAGTCAACCTTTTCAACCCTCAAATAGTCTCAATAGGAGACATAATTAAGTTATCATGTCCTCTTGCTAAGCTTGAAAAAATTAAGACCAAGTGCTTTGGTTTTCTTTCCTCCTTCATTCACAGTCCTTTTCTTTATGTGTCTTGCCTTTTGGATTGTAAGCTTGAAGGCAAGGATTGCCTTTTTCTTTTTGCTGAAGAGCTGAGTAAAAATATTTCAAACAGACAGACAAACCAAAGTGCATGAAAGAACACTGTGCTTTTATTCACCCAGATGTAAAATGTTTGCAACTATCAATAATGACCATGTTTTGCTAACTGGTGGCCTTCAGGTGAATGGGATCTAGAGATAACGAATTCATACAAGGTGTTATTTACACCTAAAAAAAATGGGGATATTATGCACCAGAAACAAAATTAACAAAGGCCTTTTTCTTACACCACACCATAACTTACTTCTTTGGAAGGATTCATTGGTGATGTAAAGATTGTTTTCCAGTAAGACCACACAAACATCGTGAAAAATAGATGGTAGGCAAGCAGGCACACCACTAAATCAAAGACATAAAATTAAGGCATTAAACAAATTACAGAAACTGCATAATAGTGTAAGAAATATACAGACAACCAAGATGAAGCTAAACATTTCCAAGGGGTCCACAGTAGGTAACAGTGCTATCAAGACATCAGCACAACTATAAAATAAAATAAGGGTAATTAAATAAATTATGTAGCACTACCAGAAAATGTGCAGCCAGACTTGTAAGGTTTACTAGGAAGAATTCTATGGGTGCAATTTAGCACTGTACTAATTTGATTATTCTGCCAGTGCAAGCATTTCTGCTTGCTTGATGAAATTATCTCCCATTCTCCTGCCCACTTCCCAAGCCCACCAAGAAGATTTGGGGGAGGTGTGGAGGACACACAGGAGACAACAACTATAATATGAGTAAAGTCATGCAAGGTTGGAAGCTACAGGAGCAGACCAAGGTACGAGAGGGAGGAAAGATGAGGTGTACTCGCAAGCAATTTAAGGTCCTCCGGTATCCTCCCTAAACCCATGGGAAATTTATCTGGCTGTTCTTGAAGAATGCAGCGTTAAGAGATGAGCTTGTCTGCTGGCTATTTCTATTTATTTAATTAACTCACAGATTCATCTGATAAGTTCCCATCACCATAGAGGGCTCCCACTGTTGTGGACACTTAAAATAATTAAAACGAACACAGTGATATTACAGTCATTACTAATTGATAAAATCTAATAGAAGTCATAAAAACATAACTTAAGACCAGTTACAGTTTAAATCAGGCTGACTACAAAGCCATGAACAAGTCTCATTAGTTCTGCATCTGAAGCCTGATGGAATCAGTTAAAATAATTCCTTCCCAATGACTGACATTACTGGCTCAGTGAAGGGTCCAGTTAAGGATTCCAAGATTAAGGTTCTGAGCTGCTGATTTTCAGCAATGGTTGAGTGAATATCACTTTGCAATGAGGACAGATATAATATATGGAACCAGACCTCATAGCAGATTCTCCAGCAGTAGTGTGAGCTTGGATTCCTCCCAGGTTTGCAACTGAAATGTGCACACCAGCAAAATGAACCCTGGTATTGCCCCTCCTGCATGCTTCAGATTGGTTCTCCACATTTTTTGTTTGTTTTTATAAGTGCCTCATGATCATTCACACAGTGATGCATTCATTCATCATCTTATTAGTTTCCTTTCTGAAAAGGAAACTTCTTTAAACTGCCAAACTGCTCGAGGGATAGGAGGGGGGAGATTTTTTTGGCAGTGTGGACATATCCAGATTGGCAACGCTGATCTAAGAATATGATGAACCTCTTCACTCTAATAACTATTTACAGTGGTACCTCGATTTTCAAATGTCTCAGAAGTTGAACATTTCGGTTTTCGAATGCCAAAAACCCGGAAGTAACTGCTTCAGTTTTCAAATGCTTTTTGGAAGTCGAACATGCTACGTGGCTTCCGTGTTTGAGTTTTCCGTAAGTAAATGCTTCAATTTTCGAATGTTTCGGAAGTCGAACGGCCTTCTGGAGCAGATTACGTTCGAAAACCGAGGTACCACTGTATTTATTTAAATAATAATATTTATTTACTTAATAAGAATATCCAGCCTTTCCAAGGCTTACACTTCACTCAAGGCAGCTTACATAAATACACAATAAAACATATTAATAAAATACAGATATGACAGGCACGACAAATAATTGGTAGTCTTCAACACAGACTCTTATCCAAAGTGCTGCAGTGAAAGCTTGCTGGAATGGAAAGGTCTTCAACAACTGATGAAATTGTCCAGGGAAGGAGGCATTCAAACCTAAAAGGACAAGGTGTTTCAAGATCTAGGTGTGGCCACATCAAAGGCCCTCTCTTGGGTGCCTACCATCCATGGTTCTTCTATAAGTAGGATACAGAGAGGGTTCTCCCCACTAGATCTTAGGTAGGAGGAGAGCTAGTCTGGAAGGAGGCAATCCTTTAGTCAACCTGCACCTAAACCATTTAGGACTTTATAGGTGAATGCCAAAGCTTTCAACAATATTCTTCCCCATCCAAAACAGGCTGAATCCCTATTCCAGAATCGGTCTCTCTTCTGACCAGGAGCACTTGTGTCTTGTTTGGATTAAATATCAATTTGTTAATGCTCATCTTGTGCATTCCTGCCTCCAATCACCAATTTGGAACATAAACAACTTCCTTAGTAATTGTTGAACAGCAGAAACAGAGCTGTGTGTCATCTGCAGTGACCTACCAACCACAATTGCTTCACAGCAGAGTTTGTTTTTCCCCCAAATGGGGAATTTTTTTATTCTTTTATCCCCAAATGGGGGGAAAAATAAAGAAGCTGCCCACATTTCCAACATTTACTATAAAGCAGCAGTTTCTGCCACTTCAGACTGTGCGGAAGGGGAGGCACACCCATGCAAACAGTAATCAGGATATCAAGAAAAGGAGTAATAAAATGCAGACTAGGATTCTACCAAAAGTCTATTTTATCCTTCTTTTCTTGCATTGATATTGAACTTGATTATTGAGTAACTTACACAAGCTGATTCAAAATCATATCTCTATAAGCATTCCTTCTCTCCCTCTCTCCTTGCCTTATATTCTGTATCAGTTTTAGATGACTACCAGATACAGCTTTTTCCTTTTTTTTACTACTAGTACTGCACAGAAAAAGATTTTTTCCAGGCCTGTCAGTAATTCTTCTATTGGCAGGCCCTGAATTCAAAACTGCTCATCCTGGTATAAGTTAAATAAAAATAATTACATGCGTAGATATAGGAATCAAAATGCAGAGAGTAAATCACGAAATATGTAGTAAAACCTTGCTAAAGCTAAGTGAACTCTATATACACTGTTTTTTGAGATATTGTAAGAAAAGCAAAACATAAATGTAATAATAAACAGCTACCTTTTTCTCCAATATTTGTCATGGTTACTGCAAGAGAGACAGAAAAAAACAAAGTGAAAAAATATTAGTTGCCATTATTTGAGCACAAACAAGACATTCCCATCTTCTTGAGACAATGTGTACATTTGTTAGTTAATATAAATATTTTACTTTGTAAATTGCTGTGATCAATTAAACATCCATTCCAAAACAAACCAACCAACCAACCCACCCTAGGATAATATCCTACAGTTACAATATTTATAAGTAAATAAAGAGGGAACATTCAGGGGCCGGTATTCTCTCTTGAAAAGATGATTAGATTCTTGAGTGGGTGAACAGCCACAACTGCATTAAAAGGAGAAATACTCTTCTCAATGAAGACAAGGAGTGCCTGGTGTGCTCTGGTCCATGGGGTCACGAAGAGTCGGACACGATTAGATGACTAAACAACAACAACTCTTCTCAATAAGTTCTAGTGTGGAAGAGGATACAGGAGTTTCAACTTGAGATAGGAAAGACTTCTTAAGCCTGTGGAAAGTATTAAGATAGACAACACTCTTAAAGTGCTAGTCTGCAGAGATATGCCCCCCAAAGGGGTTGAGAGTGGTGGTGGAGGGAAAGGGGCTCCTGGCTCCCAGGGTCTTGATGCCCTTTTCTCACAGCTAGGGGGTTGAAACTGAAATTTCCCATTATTGTTAGCTATAAGGTTAAAATGGGATCACCAATTGGATGATCACTAACAATTTATCTACAAGTGGTATTAACATATATTGAAATAGAGTGATACACAACCATGACTTATTGGTAGTTTTCTCCCCCATGCATCAATTTTATTTCATTTATTTCTAAAGGTATACAGCCTTAACACTTCATGATCTAAACTGCATTGGTGGTAAAAGAATTAAATGTGGGTTATGCAATTCAATTTTAGGTTTTACTAATTGTAGTATTTTGAGATACAAACACTGCATTGGGCAGCAGCAGAGGGAAAGATGGAAAGCAGGTCTCACCCCACCCGATTCTGAGACCAGCTCTGTTTAGCTCCTGCTCTTCCTCAACTACTTCCATTCAAGTTTGTTATGATCCAAACTCAGTAACTTCAAAACTGGTACCTGAATTTACCTGTTCTTCTTCTCTCCCCATCCCTTTTGATACACATTATGTTTTATAAAGTTTTACAATGTAAGCCTGTAGGCAGGGACTGTCATTTATTTTTGATATTATGTGAGTTGCTTTGGGAGTTTTGGGGCTTAAGGGTGGGAGAAAAATGCTCCTGAATAAAGAAACAAACAAGTCAAATATGACTAAGTGGCACCTTGAGGTCCTTTGTCCAACATCTTCTACTGAGTAAATTGAGGATGCTTACAATGTATGGGGATGCACATGCATTTGAGGTTCAACTGATTTCAGCTGGAAAGATTTAAGCATGTGCTTAACTTTCTCATTCATTTCAACGATGCTTCAAAGTGCTTCTGCTTCATGTCTATATATAGCTAAGTACCAGACGTTGCTGCATATTAATTATACTTGTCACAGTAAAATTATGTGACAAATATTTCAATTAAAATACTTTCAATGTATTGCCTAACTGTCACATCATCTTTTTTCAATAATTTTTCCTTTAATAATTTACACGTGAGACTCAACCAATATTTTATGTGCCATAAAGAGCAAAGCTATCTAGTGAGCTGGTCTGCCTAATGGATAAACAAAGACCCGCACTGAGGATTTTTGGTTCAAATATCATCAGTGTCATAGATTTGAGTGTGGTCTTGGCCAAGTCACATTCTCTTAGCCTATATTCCTTTTGGGCATATGGAAATAAGTGGCCTATTTTACATGCTTGTTCAAACAGAAAATGTAATAGATTAAAACCACTTGGAAAAAATTAAGAAATGATATAGGAATTATCATTACAATTTTAACCTCCAGGACCTTGTCATTTGTGGGTTGCTGTTATTTGTAATCACATTACTTTCTGCATAGAGTACATCCAAAATGTTCTCCTTGTTTTGTGTTATGTCTAATACACCATACTTTTTCACTGTTCTGTTTGAGACATACTGGTTTGTTTTTGTTTAATCTCTAATACACTGCCCAGAGAGGAAGGCAGGATATAGCCCATATACTGCATAGTTATGACTAAGTTCTATTGAAACCAATGAAACAAGTTAGTCAAGCCACAACTAACTTCACTTATGGAATTCAAACAGGGCTGACTGCTCCCAGCCACCATGGCCATATATAACACCAGTTTTCCTGGGCAAAAGAAGTAGACAAATGGCTATATATGCATTTGGCATTTTGTTGGGGCTGTGGTATAGCTAACATGGTGCCCATGAATACAGCTGAGCGCCATGCTGACCTCCCAGGGTGCCTGTAAGGCCCCTAAGCTCTCCACCTTTTTCTTCTCCCTTCAGAAGAGGGAAGGAAGCAATCACCACCTTAAAAAGAACACCGAGATGACCAGGGGATCATCACTCTTTACCACATCCTGCCTCTATGAACTTTTTATGGATGAGATAAGGACCAAAAACAGGCAAGTAAGAAGGTAAAGTATGAAGACATAGTTTTTTTTTTTGTTACAGCAGTGACCAACACAATGCATCTGGAGGGAGTGCAAGTAAAATGATCCAAATAAGAAGGGAAGTAGCAGTGTGTGTTTCTATGTGATTTCTCCTTGAGGCATGTGTATGTGTTTGTTTGTGTGATTCTCTTTATCCTATGTGGAGGAAGAAGAGGGTTTGCCTTCTGTGAAATGGGTGTTTTTGCAATTGGTCGTCATTGACAGTCATTTTGTGAATGGGTATTCCTATGGTTCTCATTTTGTGACAGCATTCATGACACTTTCTCAAGATTTTAGATGTACTCATGGACACACACACAAAAAAGATTGACATTTTATGTGAGAGATAAAAGCTGCTAGGAGTAAAGTGAAAGGTAAAGGACCCCTGGATGATTAAGTCCAGTCAAATGAGACTATGGAGTGTGGCACTTATCTCGCTTTTCAGGCCGAGGGAGCTGGAGTTTGTCCACAGAAAGATTTCTGGGTCATGTGGTCAGCATGACTAAACTGCTTCTGGTGCACGGAAGACTGTGAAGAATGCCAGAGCTCACAAACACCATTTACCTTCCTGTCACAGTGGTATCTATTTATCTATTTGTGCTGGTATGCTTTTGAACTGCTAGGCTGGCAGAAGTTGCTGAGAGTAGGGTATAATGTGGAGTGGGAAGAAGGAGGAGGTGAGAAGAGTTAACAAATCTCCCACTTAGTTGTTTCTCCAAACTTAATTGTGGGTAAGCATGGGAGAGTCATACACAGTTGCATACCAATTCCAGTTTGGCTTGAAGATACTATCTATATCCCTGCTTCTGGATTAACAGGAAAAGTCCTCTGCTGTTCCCAGAGGTCAGGTCATAATTATTCTTCATTTGTGTGTCTTTTTGCTGAATACCAGTTTTAAAATACCAGTTTTAAAACTGAATACCAGTTTTTAAAAATTATGTTCTTTAAAATTATTTCAACATTCCTGGCCAGAAGCCTACAGTCTTCCCCCTTGAAGTAAGGTTATAGAATCAGTGGCTGCATTGCAGGTACATGCAATGCAAGTACAAATTATGTGTCAGAGGCAGTTCCTCACAAGCAGTTCCAGTGCAGCTCCTTCTGAGTATGGTTTGCAAAAATATTAAGATAGAGTGATAAAAATTCAGAGGGGGTGGTTTGGCTGTGCTAATCCATTACAGCAAATACAACAGCAGCATTTTGTAGCACCTTAAATGCTAAAAGATTCATTGTAGCATATGTTTTTTATTGAATGCTTCTACTACAATAAATCTGTTAGCATTTGAAGTGCTACATGGCTCTTTTTCAGTATTGGAATATGAAAAGGTGAAGAAGAAGAGAGGGTAAAAAAACAGTTTCTTTAACCTTATAAGCTACAGCAAATACAGCTGATGACCATTTCACATGGAGATTCTGTTCTTGGCCCCCACATGCATCAGCAGAGTGCGTATAAGCACATCCCACCTGTTATGCCCCTGTTCCACCCATTTTTTGGTGTTTTTTGTGACATTTTCGGTCACTTCCTGGTTCAGCACTGTTTGTGCATAAGCAACTTTGAGATACACATTAACTAGTCACTGTCTGTACTGGCAAGTCTCCAGTAGCAATTACAGAGATCTAATACCTACAGTGGAACCTTGGTTCTTGAATCTAATCCATTCCCGAAGTCCATTCGACTCCCAAAACCGTTCGAAAACCAAGGCATGGCTTCCGACTGGCTACAAGAGCTTCCTGCACTCAAGCGGAAGCCGCATCAGACATTTGGCTTCAGAAGAATGTTCAAAAACTGGAACACTTTACTTCCAGGTTTTCTGTGTTTGGGAGCTGATTTGTTTGTCAACCAGGCCGTTCGAGAACCAAGGTATGACTGTATTTCTATATTTTATTTAAACAATTTAAATAAGTACACCCATTGTATATCATAATGGTTTTTGACTGCTTTGGATGAAGGCAACTTGAGCATTAATGCCATTTCTAATACACAACTTGCAATTTGTCTTTCAGCATGTGCCAAATGTGGTGCTGATAGTTAAGAACACATTGAACTTGTATATAGTATTACTTATATATCTATGAGGCAGTAGAGATAATAGCTGCATAGAATGCAATAGGAATCCTGCTGGATCAGACCAAATGTCCATCTACTCCATTATTTTCTTTCCATCAGACAAACCAAATGCTTATTGGAAGCCCTCACACAGAGTATAACAGCAATAGTCCTGTCCCACTGTTGCTTCAACTCCCAGGTTTTCAGATGCTACCTCTGAACATGGAGGTTCCATTTAGCCTTCACAGCTAATAACTACAGACAAATCTATCCTCCATAAATGTCTGATTTTTTAAAAAGACCTTCTAAGCCAGTGGCCAGCACTACAACTTGTAGTCTAAACCATTGAGCCTCTTGACTTAATAATAGTTTACTGATCGTAAGGTCGGAAGTTCAAATCCGCACGATGGGGTAAGCTCCCATTGCTTTTTCCCAGCTCCTGCCAGCCTAATAGTTTGAAGGCATACCCGCACGAGTAGATAAATAGGTACCACTGTGGTGGGAAGGTAAACGACATTTCTGTGCACTGTGGCACTCGGCACAGTGTTCCGTGCACCATTGCTTAGACTTCTAGGTTGTTCATATTAACTCACAGTACAATCCTATGAATCCTTACTCAGAATTAGGTCCTACTGAATGCAAGATGGCTCTCTCTCAGTTACGTATTTGCAGGATTGCAGCACCAGAAGAATAGCAGGTTGGATGGTAATTGCCACCTTCAGAAAACCATCAAGGACAGGGGTGGGGGAGAACAAGGTTCCATAACAATGACACCATAACTTCTAAAGCAGTTACAAAACAAAGTGATGCACAATAAAATGAAGCACAGTACTGTCTGCAGGCTTATCTAATCGACAAAAATATAAGAGATATGAGAATGACACAACAGGAAATGAAATGAAGGAAAATTAACTAAATGAGTAGAAACTGGGAGAACAAGCATGTATTTAAACATTGTTTCAAAACCAAAACTGATGGATATGTTCTAGTATCAGGAGGCAGGGCATTTCAGAGATAGGGAACAAGAGCATAAGGACACAAACAACACAACACACTAGTTTTGTGGCTTGAAAAGTATTACAAGAAAATAAAGAACAAGGAGGAGGATAAAACTCTTTGTCTTTAGCTATAGAATATCTGGCACAGAAAATTAAAGATAACAACAACAAAAAACCCACCCCAGGAATTAACTTGAGAATGGCAGCACAAATCCCATGTACTCTGATGATACTGTAATGTGATTAACTGATCAAGGTAGATAATGTTAAATTAGAAACATTAAACAATACAATGAAATATTATGGTATAAATCAAATCAAATAAAAAATGTGTTAATATAGGGCAGGGGTCACCAACTATTTTGGTCCAGTGGTCACAATTATAATGTTGAGAGTGTACTTTGGGTGCTAGTCATAAAATAGCTGCAAAGGGGGCATGGGATGACAAAGCATGGGGGGCAAACCATAAATTGTAGGCAAAACTTTCTCTACAATTGAATTTCCATATATAAAAGGATTAATCTGTTGAATTTCTGCCTATCATACAGCTGTTAAAGGCACAATAAGCCTGCCCCCCCGCCATGCCAACCAAAGCCTAGGCTGTCACATTAAACACAAAGACATACCTCTGAATAAACATATGCACCACCGTGCTGTAAGTAAACTATACAGTGAATTCTTAATGAGTGCTTGATCTTTAGCTCCTGCACAGGAGACAATCCTAGGCCTATCTGCAAAGTTTACACATTTGCCTTTTGTGGGAAGGGGAGTTATTTAATATCCACCCACATGTATTGTGCTGTAGCATATGCAAAAATTAATTTCTGGGGGTTATCTGATCTGAGACAAACCCACCACAAGAAAGATGCATCTTAGTTGCTATGGAAAAAGGAAGGGCAAACTACAGAGATTCCAAGGACCATGGGTGGGGAAAAAAACAACTGCTCTTTGGGACCTTCTACTGCCTGGTATCTGTCAAAGCTCTGAATTCACCTATTGGATAAAATCACTGACAGATGAGATCAGTCAGTCTGGCTCACTTCACAGAGATCACTTAAAAGGGTACCTATGCATTTTGTTTTACAACTTGCTTCCTATGGAAGCTTTTTTAAAAAATGAAAGCAGAGTCTGCAGTCCCTGCCCAGGGATGCCGCTGAAGGCGATCATGGGTGCCATGGCACCAGCAGGTGCCAGTTTGCTGGCTCCGTTTAGAAGGTTGGACTAGGAAAATTCAAATACCCAATCAGTCATTAAGCTCACTGGGTAACTTTGGGTCAGTCACTATAATTTAACCAACAGGGTTAGGATAAAATGTGTGTGTGGAGCATGTCTACCACCCTGAGTTCCTTGAAGGAATGGTAGGATATAAATGAAGTAAGTAAATAAATGCTTGGTAACTTCTTGGGGCACCCAGTTAAAGACACAGAAAGTATTTAGGGCTGGGGGAGATACAAATCTTAAAACTATTAGGCACAACATTAATCAAAATGGTATGCTAAACATCTCATCCTGTATGTGATTATGATTTGATCACAAGCCATCAATGTGTACAGTAATCTCTGATAAGGCAATGATTGTCCAAATGGTCATGAGAATCTGCCCTATCTTTCCCAAAGATTAAGGACACAATGTTTAGGGCGAAAGCTAATAGGTGAGGAAGAATTAAATTTCATATTGAAATCTAATATTCCTAGTCCAATCACTTTATTTATAACCACTATGGATACATTCCTGCTAACGTTATGCACACACTAACTTTCCCACCGAAACAAAAAGGACTTAAAAGTGCTTTCCTTCAGCTAATTTGTGTCTTTAAACAAAGTCTAGATTTTGAAGACAAAAATGTTTATAATTAACCATTTTTAATGGGAAATATCCAATTGTCACAGGGGAGAAGCCTATCAATGGTTATTAACCATTCATCAGGATTCTACAACCTATCACTGGGTTTGGGAGTCAATAGTTGTTTCTAGCAGCTATTCAGCTTCCTCATTCTCACTAAATATTCCACAAAGGTAAAGAAAGAGCATCTCTTTTGCACTCACTGCCTGACAAGGAGCCTTGCAGAAGAGTCAGAGCAAGTGGTGTGTGCTTATGTTTGTAGCAACCCGTCTTCCAAGCCCTGGCAATCCTGCTGTGTCTCAGAACAGAATACAGTCTGGTACTTTTTGAAAGCAGGACTCTCACACACATTATATACTGGAAGCTTTTTAAAAAAACTGAATCCATATGATGGGAGTACAGTACAGTAAAAGTTTTTCCTATTATTTGTTAGATTTAAGTGTACGGTCACCACTGGCCCAGATAGCTAAATGGAACCTCCATATTCAAAGGCAATATACCACTGAATATCAGGTGTTAAAGACAAACAATCTGTTCTCTCCCATAGTGCATTGCTGCCTGTTATGCAAATGGATGGGGGAAATCACATCAATAAAGGAGAGATGCATTGGGTCAGGCTGTGTCTCAAAACTAGGTCATGCAACTCTACCCTTTTCTGTTCATTTCTTTACATTGTTCAGAGGAGGGAAAAGATTGGGGGAGGAGAGAAAAAGTAGAAGACAGAGGAAGAGTGAAAGAGAAAAGGAAAAATTGGCATATGTACTAAAACTGATAACTGCATCCTGCATTGGCCCCAGGTTTGAGAAGCTGAAGACTACTAGTATGATATACACTAAAACAGTGATGCTATCTACCTTAGACTTTATGTAGAACACTTCTTTTAAAAGTTGGTCACTACCTATGTAGGCAGTCTTAAACATGGGATGTCAGCTTTTAAAGCATTTGCTGTATGTTTAAGAAAGAAAGTTACTACAACCAACGAAGATCAACAAAAAATCTACTAAATAACAGCAGCTAGCCTTTAGCTTAACATTATTTTACAGTTCTGAAACTAAAACATGGAAGACATTTTATTTCATGTTATAGATGTACAATTATAACCTTGTCCACAATAAAGTATAAAGTGCATTTTTATCTCTAGCACAAATTTATTCACAATAGCAGAAAACAGAATTAAACCGTCATATTTTGATCCAAATCCTCAAAGCACATTTGTGTGTGTCTCGAGAAAGTAAAGCATATAGAAAAGATGGCAATGGTGTACAGTTTTAATTCCCAGAAATTCATAATGCCGTTGTACTCTGTGTGGGAGGTACACTGCTGTTAGTTGTTTACTATCTTGCAGATATGCATCACCACCACAATAGTAAACCAGCATGCACAAGATTTTTTTAGTGCATGACTGGGACCTAGCTTAGCACATGCTAGCATTTAAATAACCCAGGAGGCACCATTTACAAACGGCAGAGTATCTCTCAAGAGACCTTCCTTTTTATTCTTAGCAGATTAAGGAAAAGGCCAAGACTACTAAAAATCACACTCCAATTAATCCCTAGATCTCTTTTTAACACCAGAACCATACAAAAATAATGTTGGAGTAGGAGATGAAGGAAGATTTACTATTCTCTATACAGTGCCTGCCAAGTAGGTTATATTTTGTATCTGCTCATTTCTAATAAGCAATGTGTGCTGGGCTAGAGTAAATATACACATTAAACAGAAATAGCCACAATTATAAAATCAGACACAGAAGGGTCCCAACCATTTGGCCCTTAGACAATGAGCACCTGCTAAATATCACAGGTTAACTGTATACCTATCCTTAGAGAACCCAAGGCACTCTGAGTGTGAGTGTGTGTACATGTGTTTTCTACCCAAGTCTATTCTTCTTAACACATGGGATTGTGAAGAGAAAGATCCTACTTGGCTCAGCCCAGGCAATGCTAAGCATGTAAACAACAACCTGCGGTAGGAGCAGCAGCGGATTAGATGCTGCTGTCACCACTCCCAAGGCAGGGCAAAAAGCAGGATGTTTTGTTCACCATGAAAACATTCCAGACCTACATATCCAAGATCACAGTGGTGTTACTCTGCATTACATAATCCAGAGCACCACATAAATCAGACCTGGAACTGCAATCATGTACACAGATTAGAGGCACCATACAGGAAAAAGCCCAATCAGGAAGCTCGCCTTTCTATCATGATTAAGAGCAGCACCAAATCACTATTCTTGATTTTAAGTGTTCAAAAAGAAAGAAAGAAAAATATAAGGGGGGAAAAGATTGGGTGAAAAGAAAAGCCCAACTCCCTGTCAGCTGCAAACGAGGGTGTTTCCCAACCCGCAGTGCCCACTTCCTCCTCTTGTGGAAGGTATCAGCTGAGTGTCAGCGGCCGGTTTGCCTTAGGAGAGTCTGCTCTGGGGCAATCGATTGTTTATGCTGAGCGTGCGCGCGACACAGTCTCTCTCTCTCTCTCTGAGTGAACGTGTGCGCGTGTGCACGCGTGTTTACACACACATACACACGCACATGCGGGTCTATTGAAAGCGCAACCCGTGTTAATAGTGTTTTACCTCAACAAACAACAGCTTAAAAACACACACACACACACACACACACACACACACACACACACAAACTCCAGCACGCCCCTAAGGAGTCAAGTTCAAATTCTGACACGCGCGTTATTATCGAAGGACGGAGGAGGGCGTAAGGCAAGCAGGAAGGATAAAATAAAAAGGTGCCCCTCATGCTGCCCCCGACGCAGCTTAAGGCTTGAGGTCGAAGAAGAAGAAGAAAACGACAAGGGTAAAAGGCCCCATTTCTTAGGCGAGCTTTGGCCAGAGGTGCCTCTGGAGAAACTCTCTTCTCCCCCGCGCCCCGCCATATATATATAGAATAAATATATTATCTCCGTCCATTCCTCTCTCCCCCACGCCTCCAGGGACTCACTCAAGCAGAGCTGGCCGACGTACGCGTAGTAGGACCAGGCGACGATGCTCCCGATGAAGAGAACCGGCACCCAGTAAATGAGCCACTGGCAGCTTCTCCTCACGCCTCCCGCTCGAGAGCGGCTGCTGCTGCTGCTGCGGGACAGCGAGATGCTGGACGAAGCCGTCGGCCCTGCCGGCGCCGCCATCTTCCCGCACCCCATTCTCCCGCCCGCTCAGCGCCTGGCCTCTTCAGCTGCTCGGTGGTCCGTCGGGGGAGCCCGGGGCCCTCGACGCACATCCCCGCCGGCGGAGGCGGCGACGGAGGCGACGCCTGCGCGGTCCCAGGGCTTTCTTCCCCCCTCTTCCCGCCTGGCCGCCCGGCCGCCCGTTGTGCCGCCCTCTCCGGGCGGAGCGGCGTGAGGCGGCGGCGGCGGCGGCGGCCGCTCCTCCCCTCAGCCGCCTCCCCCCGCCCCGCGAGCGTCGTCCTTCCTTCCCGCCAGTCACAGGCTAGCTAGGAAGCCGCCTCAGCCAGTTCTTTCTCTTCACACACAGACGCACACGCAAAAAACCAAACAAAAAACCAGTACTCTATATAGGCACACACACATATATAATTGATTCCAGTCAACATCTAGGGGCTGAGGTCCCTTCGCCCTATAAAATATTGCAGGGAGCCAGCCCCACCCCAAAGTTGATGGGCATTGCCCCTCAAACATGGTGTGTGTGTGTGTCTTGTGATTGATTACATGGGCGTAGCTGCACCCCGCATCAAGTAAATAAATAATAATACTTAACCAACTGTATCACAGATAACTCGGTTCTGCCTCCCCACCAACATAAAAACTGCCCCCTAAAATAAATCCATAATTGATTATGTGGGGTGGGGTTTGCCTGCCCCCCAATATATTTTATTCAAGTAAGCACCCCTGGTCAGGAACAAGTACCAGCAGAGAGGCGCTGTTTAATTATGATTTCCCTGAAAAAGGGAAGTGGGGGAAGCAGGAAGCAAGAAAGGCAGCTATTCTATTTTTGATTTGTAAGAAAATCACATGCCCTTGTGTGCCTAGATGAAGGCTGTGTTACCACCATAGCCTCTGATCTTCCTTGAGGCCACAGTTGTGTTATGTACATCAGGGAGACTCCAGGCTTGTTGGGTCTATTTTGTTTTTTTACTAGAACCTCAAGATGCCCTAATCTGAGCAACGTGCAAAAGACAGGATGAAAGGCGAAAGTGCCTCGGAATGCCTTTTGAGGCTAAGGATTTGCTAGTCCTAGCCAACCACAATGGAAAAGCTTAACTTTAACTCACCAACTCACTAGTGAATACTGGCTAAATGAGTCTCTTCTAGCTGGTAAGTAAGTGGATGTGATGGTCAGTCTCAGAGGTCTGTAACCATGGGATGTGGTAGATCTGCACTGCTTTGTCAGAATTGTTAGGTACCATGTGCCTCTTTAGCCCGTCCAAGCCTAGAGCCTTAGCTTTTGAAGTCCTGTGGGATTTGTGTTCTCAGTATTCTTGGACATCATTTCTGTCACTCTCTTAGTGGCAAGGTGATTTGCAAATATAGTCAGTAATAGAAAGTAATAGAAAGGGTTTAAACTTAAATGAATGCAGAATTCATCATGCGAAAGGCTGGACTGGATGAATCCCAAGCCAGAATTAAGATCGCCGGAAGAAATATCAACAACCTCAGATATGCAGATGACACAACCTTGATGGCAGAAAGTGAGGAGGAATTAAAGAACCCTTTAATGAGGGTGAAAGAGGAGAGCGCAAAATAGGGTCTGAAGCTCAACATCAAAAAAACGAAGATCATGGCTACTGGTCCCATGACCTCCTGGCAAATAGAAGGGGAAGAAATGGAGGCAGTGAGAGATTTTACTTTCTTGGGCTCCATGATCACTGCAGATGGTGACAGCAGTCACAAAATTAAAAGACGCCTGCTCCTTGGGAGAAAGGCGATGGCAAACCTAGACAGCATCTTAAAAAGCAGAGACATCACCTTGCCAACAAAGGTCCGTATAGTTAAAGCCATGGTTTTCCCAGTAGTGATGTATGGAAGTGAGAGCTGGACCATCAAGAAGGCTGATCGCCGAAGAATTGATGCTTTTGAATTATGGTGCTGGAAGAGACTCTTGAGAGTCCCATGGACTGCAAGAAGATCAAACGTATCCATTCTTAAGGAAATCAGCCCTGAGTGCTCACTGGAAGGACAGATCGTGGAGTTGAGGCTCCAATACTTTGGCCACCTCATGAGAAGAGAAGACTCCCTGGAAAAGATCCCAACGTTGGGAAAGATGGAGGGCACAAGGAGAAGGGGACGACAGAGGATGAGATGGTTGGACAGTGTTCTCGAAGCTACAAACATGAGCCTGACCAAACTGCGGGAGGCAGTGGAAGACAGGAGTGCCTGGCGTGCTCTGGTCCATGGGGTCACGAAGAGTCGGACACGACTAAACGACTAAACAACAACAAACTTAAATAGCAAATTATTATGGCAATATCCACTAGCTTTTTATTGGTATTTCTCCTGCTTGAAACTGGTAGTAAAGTTTCATCCAGTTATGGAGATGTTATGTTCAAATACAATCTCATTCACAGGAGCCAACTTTGCCCCCCAATAAAATATTTGAGGGGTCTCCCCCCCCCCAGTTGTTGGGCATTGCCACTCAAATGGTGTCAGTGCACCGTGTCATGTGATTGATTATGCAGGGCAGATCTTACTTGCCCCCCATATTTTATTCAAGTTGGCACCCTGGTCTTACCTGTGCGGAACTCTATGGCCCTCCAGATATTAGGACTCCAATTCCCATCAGCCCCAGCCAGGATAGTCATTGGAACAGCTGTATTTATTCAATACATAGGAACATATGAACAATTATATTCCTGAGGCTACTAATTTATTATATACATAAAGCCACTGTATGGGTCGCCATGGCTGCAGTGTAAATTTTTGGGATTACATATATTGGAACAAAATACATAAAAATATGTGATAATAGATTTCCTGTCAATCTCTCAGACAGGTCAGAGTGCTGTTCTTTGGCCTATTAACCATGAAAATGATACACATACCCCAAAGTCCATCTACCCTCCTATGTTTTGCTTAAGCCATAGAATCATAGAGTTGGAAGGGGTCCTGAGGGTCATCTAGTCCAACCTACTGCAATGCAAGAATCCTGCTTGGGTGGGCTCAAACCACCAACTCTCTGGTTAACAGCCAGATGTGCTGCTCCATTGTACCACAGTGTTGCCTGTAATAATGCATTCAAAGATGCCCTCTTGACACTCTATGCACTAAATCTGTACAAAGAAGGGGCACCATTCTAAGTAATACAGCCTTGTGTTTTATGCTTAAAACAATGAGAAAAAACAAAAATGCTTCTCATTACTGTTTATACAAATTACTGTTTTAAAAGAAGATAATTGTTGTTGTGGGTGTGTTTGTGCTACCCAGCTTTTATTACCCTGCAGGATTATTTTTGTTGGCCCTAAAACATTTATGATTTAATCATTTGTCGTAAGTCATGATTCATAGAGGCACACTGCTTTCCTAGCATTTGGCTCTTGATTTTAGAAAAGTGATTCAAATAATTCTTGTGAAAATAAATGGACTGGGTCCAAACTATTTCAGCTAAGAGCAACCCCACATATATCCATCTCCCCAATGTAAATAATGTCCTGTGTGTAGAACAATAGTGCACTAGGAAGGAGAAGGAAAAGCAGGAACCCTTCTGCCTGATGAGTGCTCACTTTCATGTGCATGCTGCCCCCTCCCCCCGTATTCTGAAGTTGTATAGGCCAGGGAAGACTGTACCTAGTGATTTCCTAATGTGTTTTTTGGTGTCGCGGTGAGTGTCTTAGCAGAGCAGGAATGGGCTCATAATCTGTCAGTTCTTCATGCCAAGCAATTTCTCTGCCTAATGGTCAGTTCCTTGGCATACAAGAAAAATCTTGCGGATGAGTGTATATGCCAAATGTTTACTTACTAGTGCAGCTGCTCAGCTCTGTCTCCTTTAAATGCAGAACTCCCTAGCAGTGCACCTCATTGCTATTTCTTCCTGGAAAAGAGCAAGCAAGCAATCAAAGCACAGCCGAGTAAGCAGGCAGTGCAACACTGACTCAAAGGAGCCATCCATCCAGTGATAGTCTATACTAGTGGCTCCCAACTGGTGCTCTGTGGACTCCAGGGAGTCCATGTAACGCACCCAGCGGGTCCATGGCACATATCCATCAACTGTCCAGGACATCCCTTTTTTGGGGGACAACCAAATACATGATGCCCAACCACCCCCAGCCTTGCACCAACCACTTCCCAGCTGCCCACTGACTGGCAGACACTACTGCCTATGCTGCAGTTCCTGCAGCTCCATGAGTCTGAGATCATCCTCCATGGAGAGACCCAGCTGCTTGCCAATGAGGTTGCGGGTGATCCTGGTTCCTCAGTGCCTGAAGTCCAGGCATCTCATGGTGGGGAAGGGCAGGAGCCTGGTGTCTGGATTGTGGCCCCTGGATCTGGGGAAGCGCTGCTCAGCTCAGTCATCTTTGGTCAGATGGAGGCTACCATATTTTCTGCTGCAGCTGTGGCCCCTTCTGCAGTGGCCTTGAGGCCACCTGGGGAAGGTGAGCGTTTGGGTCACTCCCACGAGGGACCTTTCACTCTGGCACTTACTCTGGCCTTGCATTCGTGACAGCTGAGGTCAAAATCAAGATATATAATTATATGTGGAAATGACAGTTCTATGCTGTGGTTGCATAGTATTGCAGACATTTATCCTTCTCTGCAGCAGCAGGTTACTACCATATAAATGGATATGGGTCTGTGTTAAATTTAAATACAGCTCTATACTGTATATACATTGATATTGTAGTTGCCTACCATAAAAGAGAAGCTTAGGAGATAGACTTAAAAGAGAAAAATAGGAAAGAGACTTATTTTTTTTTAAATAATGATCTATCATTTTGTCCTTGTGTTACTGCTGCAAATTATATTTGAATAGGTTATTTTATCTGCCAATGAAATCTGAAGTATGTGAGTTTTGAATGTTGAATGGTGGCATATAAGTGCCTTATATGTTAAAGAATAGCCAAATCAAATGAGGGGATTAATGTCAACAGAATGTTGAAAAATAGGAAACTGGTATTTACTTGCCTCTTTTACGGGATATGTGTATATAGTTCCCTGCCTATTTTTTATTACCCAGTAAAATTATTTCTAACTCATACTGACTCTAATACACAGTTCAATAAGTGATGAGTCACCATTAATAAAAAATATATACAGGAACTACTTTATTACTAGAATTTGGTAAGCCTTTTAAGGAATGTAGTAAGACCAGGATTCTTGTACAATATACTGTGCTGGTAAAGATGGGGACACAGAAGATGCATCTTGTTCAAAGGTAAGCTAGAGCAGCTTCAGGGGGATGACTATCACATTAGGATCACAATGCATTTTATGCAACCAGAGAGATTCCGGGACTAGTTTCAGAAGGCAAACACAAAAATTTGGCCTGGCACACCTATTTCAACCACGGAAAAAGCAATGTCCAAAGGCATCTTTACCCAATCCCACTGATGCATTCAAGCCCACAGGAGGGGGTCTGGTGAAAACAGCATCTTAGGAGACATGTAACTTTGGCAGGACTGATACAAGGAAACAGAACAAAATAAGTAACTCTGCTGGAACTACAAAATTTGTGCACTTGTTTAGAATATTTATTGAGGTTAGGCTGTAATGGAAAAAACTCCACAGTAGTCTGGCTTGTACACATTTTAAAGGGAGAGACAGAGAAAGGAAGGATTCTAGTAGAAGCATTTAATGCATTAATCTTGCATGTAGTTTAATCCCTGTAACAGTGATGTAAAATTATACATTTTGGAAAGATAAAAGCCAGAATTTCTATACTATGGCCTTGGATGTGGAAAGCATACATTTGTTTAGTTTCCAAACTTCATTAAATATTCTTTTTCTATGTTCTTCCTGCAAATTGCTCCTTAAATCTGTCTGTGTTGACTCTGTTTTTCTGTCTTCTGTTTAATTCATACTTTTTGTAAATGCAGCACTAAACTGTTTCAAATTATGGGTGTGATCCAGCACACATTTATGTATTCTATATTCCCATTGATTTTAATTAACTGGATACAAAGTTCATGAGTGAAATATCTATTTTACTGAAATTCTTAACTTACTCCCATTGACCTTAACGAAGCCAAAGTACCACCATGTAACGGTAGAAAATTAGGGCTGTGTCCTACATTTATCTTGCCCAGGATTCTCTATGCACAATGGTGTAAATACACCTCTCCTTTTGCCCCACCTTGCTAGGTATATAAAATCATTTGTGATCCAGCAATCCCTCAAAACCGAGCAGCAGGCTGTATGATTATTGTGCACAAGCCTCTGAACTGTGTATCTGCACCTAACATCACATAAGTGAAGAAATGATGCCTAGTCTTCTATCATGTGTAGAGGTTCTGCCAAGGGAGTCTGTGAACTAGTCAGCAGAGCACATATGATAAGAAAATTGCACTGTATCCATTCATTATCTTCTAAAAAAAACCCTACTACTAGAGAACATTTATTTTAAAAAGCAGTCTTGAAAGCTGCAGCTTACTGCTTGCAGTTTTCACATGATTTCTTACTTAGTGACCTTTTAATTGACATATCAATATAAAATCATGGCACTTTATCATTATAAGATTCTGTGACAGGCCATGACTAAACATTAATGCAGGCATTCCATTTATTTTGCAACTACCAAAACTGGAAGCAAACTAACACAAAATTTAAGGTCTGTTTTAGTGTTGCATGCTAACTCCAGAAGACAATGTATCTGTCTACTAAGTCATGCACTACATGACTAAAGTATTTTCAGCTAACTAAAGAAAGTGCGAAGAAAACACTTGGGCTTGGAACCAAGGGTGCCCAAGTGCAAGCAGAAGTTGCTTTTGCTCATGCAAGGAGATGTTCCTGATTTCCAAGGATTCCTCTTTCCAGTAGCAGCCCCCTGAAGTTCCAGAGAGTCTCTGACTATCAGGAGCTGCTTCTGTAGGGAAATGGGTCTATAATGAGGAAGAGCCATTTTGCAAGTGGAATTATGTTCTGTTGTCAGGATCCAAGGATTGTGTATTAAGATAGCACAGAATAAGTAGGCTAGGAAACACATTTCCTTTTGCAGTGCTATCCATAATTATATAATCTGAAGTCAGCACATTCTGATTAACCTATTGAGTAAAGCATAAAACAATAAAACTACTATCCTTGAACTAGTTGAAATTTGATTTAGTCCAACAGAATGTAATGAGAAACACCAGGATTAAAACTGAAATACTCCAATTTAAGTGGCTTGTGTACCACTGTGCCATAATGTTTCCATGTTTAAACTATTTCAACTTTCACATTAATCTATACTATAAGAGCTTGTTTAGCATAATGTTTCAGAGAGAGTGGTCTAAATGCAGCTTTATAGCTTTGAGCTACAAAATTTTCTTCTGCTTCGGAATAAATCTCATTTTACATTTCCTATTTGCTTTCCACATGTTCCTATTATAAAATCATATGAAAACATTTTTTTCCTCCATAGCCACAATTATAGGCACATTTAACAGCCTAACAAACATATTAAGAAAATGGAATGGCATGTGAAAACAAAATAAATACAACAGATGTTTTTTAAAAATACATTCCTAAAACAATTCACATTTTGTTATTATATTTAAAGTGGAACAATCCCCTCCAACTCAGGGCACTAGATGTATTTGTCCTACCTGGAGAAGGAGAAGGGTGCTATACGTGCAGTTTCTGTTACTGATCCAACACTTGGGGCTCTGCATGTGGAGCTGCTGCAGAAATAACTCAGCTGTTTTTAGGACTAGATCGTGTCCTTTCATGCTAAACAGCTGATCAGCAGGATTTTAATTTCTTTGAAAGGGCTCCACAAGATCAGGAATGGTTGCCCCATGCATACTTTTTTAAAAGAAATGATTTACACTTCCCCCCATTAGGATGGATCCAAAGCAACTCACAAAGATAAAAACAGATAATGTTAAATCATAATATTGTTGTATTGGGTTTGGTTGTAAGTGTTCTGTAAATATAACCCATTTTAAAACTGCAATCCTGTGCACACTTACCTGGGAGTAAGTCCTACTGACTTATTTCTCAGTACATGTTTAAGTCTTCTCTGCAGATGACTAATTAGAAAATAAAATCTAATAGTTAAATAAAATCCTTACGAAGATTCACTTGAATCCCTGTAAGAAGAAATATTCAGAGGATGACTCTCACTCCACAGACACTCACACCTAATGAAGTGAATGAAAATTATACAGCAGGGCACTTTAGGGATCGCAGTCCAAGATGATAAGATATAGCTACAGCTGGAAGATGTTTGGCTTAAATACCAACTTCATGATTTCTGCATTCAGTTTGCAAGGCATGCCCAAAAAGAAAAAGAAAAACCATCAGCGGTGAACAAAAGTGGAAGTGTCTTGTCATCCATCACTGCATATCTCTATTCCGAAATTGCTTCCAACGCTGCCTAATGTGTTTGCTTGTTACAGTCGTCACACAAACATAGTAGTCCTTCAACCCATATTTCGTTTTTTTCTGTTAATGAAAACAAACATAATTACAGCTACATTAAAGGAGGTCTGTATATAAAATACAAAACAAAACAATAAACTCTAAATAGCTTACAAGAAGCTAGGTGTTTTGGCTATGTCCCTTACCATGCAACATTAAAACAAAACTAAGAAAACCTGGCAGTGCCTCTGTTAACAGCTAAGGTAAAGGACAATATATTTGTTTAACCCTATTCTAAATTTAATCTGTTTTATAAAAATAGGATTTTTTAAAAAGTCCTGATACTTTAATTTTTTTAAAAAATAAATGTTTAAATATTAACACACAAAGCAGAAAATAAAATTCTTAATTCTTGTAGAATTAATGTAGGTTTGAGCCAGATAAAGTGTAGATTCTTGAGCAAAAACTCTAAATCTCTAACCATTGAAAAATGCAGGCTTGAAGCTAGCCACTTGACCATGGGAAATAAAAATCATTCATAAGCAAATAGCTTGCAAGAGAAGAGTGCTGAATCTGCTGTGTGACTTGTGAGCAGGCAGCATTTTAATTACACATATCCTCCATTACCTGGTTCCATTACACTTAGCCAAGGCAAAGAAAACTATACTTCTTGTGTGAATTCTATTTTACAGAATTTGTGAACAAGCATGAATATAGCAATCTGTGACCCTGCACAACAATTATGCATGTCCTATAAATAAAATGAAGGACAATCTCAGAAGCATTATGGTGTTCAGGATGGCAACCCATTAAATCCTCTTACATACTGGACATGAAGGTTATATTAATTAACAACATACATATTCTTTGGGAAAATCAAAATACTAAAATTTCCATGTAATTTGAAGTGTATGATGAACACTTAAACATTTCCAGAATAAAACATCACATCTCTTTTGTGCATAAGGAGCAACAACAGAACACAAGAATCCTGCTGGTTCAGACTAACCTCTATCTATTCTAGCATTCCAGCCACACTGGACAACCAGAGGAAGTCCACAGGAAGCTCATAAGCAAGACATGAGAACAAAAGCTCTCTCCTTTGTGCTCCTCAGCAACTGGTATTTAGAGGCATACTGCCACTAGAATATATGGATATCATGAAGTCACTGGCATTCTCCATGAATGAGTTGATCACCTTTTAAAGCTGTCCAATTTGGTCGCAGTGAATGGCATACTTTAACTATGTAGTATGTGCAGAAGTACTTCTTTTTGGTCTGCCTGATACCTCCAACCATTCAGCATAATTGGATGAGCCAGTGTTCTTGTATTATGGGAGAAGGAGAAAAAATTCTATTGATTTTCTCCATACCATACGTCCCTGGTTCTGCACAGGGCAGATGCTCCAGGCCCCTAATCATTTTAGTTGCTCTTTCCTGGAAAATGTTCAAGGAGCTGGAGCAACTCCCTTTATAGAAAAACAAAATGTTTTCTAAATGGGGGAACAGGGCAGAATGATCCTGAAATATCTAACGGTTGCTTATACATTTTTTACTATCAAATGTATGACATGTGTTTATATGAGGTATAGGTCTCACTGTGCTGTTGTGGGAAACACTGTCTTGGAGCTTAACACGGCTCCATATATGCCAGAGATCACCAATGTGGTGCTCGTGGGCACACATACTCCCATAGAGGCCTTCCCTGGCACCCCCCCCCCCACTCTGCATGCTGAAAGAAGGAGTTTGTGGTAGCCAACAGCATAGGTTGCAGTGCCTGTTTGGTATGGTGCCCACAACAATTTCTCCAATTTTCAAATGTGCCCATGGACCCAGAAAGGTTGGCAACTCCTGATATATGCTAACAAAAATAGGCAATACAGGAGTCCTGGGTCACAATCCTCCAGATTCAAGCCAAAAGACTTGGACACAGATTTTCCTAGAACAAACAAGTTTATGCACAAGTTCCCTGAGGAAAATGGAGAAGAAATTGAAATTTTGATTCTGAATGAACTGAACAAAATTATACAGAGTTCACTTTCTGATCAGTTATTTTGATTCTCAGTTGTCAAATGAAAGCTCAGCTAAGTACAGTGATAAATCTTTAACCAACAGTTTTAGAAACACAGTGCATCATAGACATACCATAGTTTATCTGCTATTGAGTTCCTTCTTCACACAGGATTTGAAAGTGGTGTATTTTTGCAGGGTTTTGTAGCCCTGAGAAGAAGACAAAGAAGTGTGCATGTGCAAGCATCATGTGAAGGCAGCCAAAGGTGAGCATTAGGAGAAGATTGCATGAAAATAATAAAGGAATTGTACTTGTTAGTCATAGTGTAGAAAACTCAGCAAAAATAATTTTAGGCTAAAATATTCATGCACCTGTGATACAACTATGTATGATACCACAATTTGGCATAACTATTAATTTCAAAGATGCTACAATAGAGAGTGTTTTTCTTAAAGTTCTTGGTAAAGAAGAGAAAAAATGCATGTTTTAAGCAAAGATCTTGAATCTACATCTTAAATAAGATATTATGGAAACAGCCCCCATACTCTACTTTCATACAGCTTGTGTGAAATTACAAACATCACTACAAATTTTGGCAATACAGTCACTGTCCACAAGGTGGCAGTTAAACATATCAGATCTCAGAGCAGAAATCTGTAAAGTTCAGGTTAGAAAACAATTATAAAATCCCTTAATACATTTGCAAAGGAGACATAATATTCAGAATTATGAACAGTGTATATAGGGAATGCTAAAAGAAGATTGGCTAACAACACATTTTAACCCAACACTAATAACAAGGACAATCAGCAACTCCACACTACCGTGGCACTTTTAAAAAACAACATTCAGAGCACAAGCAATGAAATAAATTTTGTCACCACATTTTGAAGGCAAGGTATTACATAGTTGGCTTGCCAGTTCAAACTACTAGAGAAGGTGTATAAATTCATTCTTCCTTCTTTAAAGGCCTCATAGATCAGATATGATGTAAGAAATCAAAACTGGGGTTGTATGAGTATTTCAGCCCACTTGCTTTAATCCTGATTTTGAGTCGCCCTTTGAGCTTGGCAGAGCACAAAATAGTTAGCACCCCACTTCATATGTTCCCCACGCTTCCCTGGCAGTTCCCATGTCCTAATGGGGAAAACACACACCCATACATTGGAGAAGGGCATTCCAGTTGGCTGAGGATCATGATAAATGCCACTGAGGCGAAGCGCTGCTGTGTTCCATGCCCTCTGCCACCTGGTATTCCCTCTTCAAGACATTTTTTCGTTAGAGAAGGGAGCTTTTTCAACTGTTTGAATAGTCCAGCCCAATCAATTATGGGCTGAGCAAGTAGGTAGCGGCTCATTCCTATTTATAATCATTAACCTAAAATATTTATATTGTACATGTATAAATAAATGCAATCTGATTACTGCATTTTTGATAGAAGACTAAGCCTAATTTAAAATGTGAAATTAAATGCATAATTACACAACAGTATTTACATAATTACTTAAAAATACTTTGTGACAAAATTCATTTCTGCTGATTACTATTTAGTTAATTTATTGTCTCTAGGGGGCAGTCAGGAGTACAGATTAAACTTCTAAACTTCTAAAACTACAGGCTATCAAAAGCTTTTAGACATCTATTTCCCAGTCTATAAATTGCAATGACGAGACTGAACCTTCTAGATGATTAACTGGGGACCTACTTGATCAACAGCAAGCTGGATCAGAATGTGTCTGTAGACTTGGCTATAGAAAAAACAAACAAATCCCAGTTCTGTAAATTAAGGGTTAGTAAACTAAACATATATGGAGGTAGTTTT
The DNA here is from genome assembly GCF_964252035.2 of Podarcis erhardii. Taxonomy (NCBI): domain Eukaryota; kingdom Metazoa; phylum Chordata; class Lepidosauria; order Squamata; family Lacertidae; genus Podarcis; species Podarcis erhardii. The sequence continues at coordinate 23,273,677 of NC_138512.1, forward strand.
AACTTCAATAATAACCATAGATTAATCATGAGTTTCATTTCAAAGTCAGACTAATGTTACTGTTTATCGCAACATACACTATGAATTTTGGCACATCCTTAAATAATAATAAAATACACATCTATGTGATGAAGTTCTTGAAACCCTTTCAAGTTGAAGAGTAGAACAGATATCTATGAAAAAAATGGCTATATTTCAAATAGTTTTGGAAACAGCAAAAATGTTATAGTTTATGGACTGCTTATATCTCATTCATAAGTTTTCGTGATTAAGAGATAATCCATGTTCTTACCTTGAACCCTCGTTGCAATCGGTCTTTCATAATACCAATAAATTCTTTGTAGCTCAGCTGATCATCTTTGTCTACATCAAAGATCTTGAAGACAGTGCTCACTAAATGCATTGAAAGCTTCAAACCTGTAGCTACATATACTGCACGCTTGAATTCATCTACGGAAACAAGGAAATTTAGCAGCCAGCCAAAATCATCATGCAACACAGTGATTACCATTACTTATTATTGAAAAAAACTCATTCTCCATCATATATATATATATATATATATATATATATATATATATATATTTGTCAAGAGTACTGTGTTCTACGTGGCCCTTTATTATAGCTTAGTTGCACAGCTGATCTCTTGAAAAAAAGCAATTGCTAATGAAATGATAACTGTGGAGTACAGAAAACATCTAATATACATGTATATTTTCATTCGTGTGATTTGAGGTGCTTTGCTGGAGGCTTATAGTGTCTTGTATTATTTGAATTTATTCACAAATATACAGTTTGACCATAGGTGGAAGCATGCAGCTTAACTCCTGTGGAGCTGCTGCTTTACTGCTACTGTGGCTTTACAAGCATATACCTATATAAAAAAAGTATATAAATGGTTCATAGATGAGTCTTCCCTACCACACATCCATATATTTATTAAATGACAAGAAAACTCTTAGATACACAGAGGCATTTTATGTCTCGTAGGATTCAAACATGGATAACTGCCATGCAGTACATACATACATATTTAAAGGATTTTGGAGAGGTCGAACAGGCAGAAAAAGCACAATACTTGATGCTCACACAAATATGAAACAAAACAGATTTCTTTTCTTTTAATATTAAAAAAGTATTAACTATTGACATTAAATATTTTTACCTTTTCCTATGGAACGGTTTGCAAAATTATACATCTGCATTGCAATTGCAAAGTCTTCTAGATTATTCAAAAACTGGAAAAATGATCTGAATTCATCAAATGTAATGCCCTATGAATAAAGGAATACTGATATTAGTACTATAGAAGCACCAGCAGCATCAGCATCATTCTTTAATTGTTTGGCAGCAGTTTTGCAGCTGATAAGTCAGCATACAATGGAGACAGTTCTATACCTCTCATAGCCCCCTTCCCTCACAAAGTTGCAATCCTGCTGCCACAAGCCAAATTGTACTAGCAGGGAAAGAATGCCTCTCTCAGGAGGAGTCAGGCCTCTCCCATGTGGCCAAATGGACAGAAGCTTTATTGGTAATACCTGTTCCCCACTTACTGGGGAGCACCACTTGTGGCATGGTGTGGTGATGGGAGGAGGGAGCAATTGGCTGTGGGAGCTTCCTGCACAGCTGGGAAGTGCTTTGTGTGCTTTCTAGTCAAGTGGGAAGTTGGGAGTTGAGTGTTGTTTTACTGTCAACAAGCCATGATCTGAAGCCATCTCTTATTGTTGGCTTACTCACTCTGGTTTATTTTGCCTATGGCTTGGCATTATGTATGAACCTAGTATCCTTCCTTAACCAAACTACTTAGAAGTTTTGTTACTATCATGTGGTATACACAATTTGTTTGTATGGAAATAAATAAAATAAAAACCATGGTTTGTTTGCCCACTCCATCCTGGAAACTCACTAAGCTACAAAGGGACATGGTAAGAGCAGCTGGAAACTAAATCAAATTTTGGAGAAACAAGTCATAGTTTGTTTGATCTGTAGACAACTGATGGTTAAATTTTAGTTTGATAAGCAATCCATGACTTTGATTTATGTGCATATGATACAGATATGTCCAGAATTCAAAACATGCAGTTAGGTTTCTTTGCTCTCTAATTCTTTCTCCCATTTTTCTAACACTGAATATTTGGTCTTTTTTTTAGGTGGGGGTGGGGGTACATGACCCATTTTATTCTTTAACAAGTATTTATATTTTTAATGCTTGTTTATACCACTATTATTGTAGCACATTCATGGTTTCTTTTTAGTACTGTGCTTTAAGTATATTTGTTGAGTGCCTTATCTGTGTCATGATACCGAAGCACTTTGGGTGTTTTTTCCCTCCTTTTAACTACCACTAACTGCTGAATGATGCTTACTTGCTCTTTTTTAAGCCCCTCAAACTAAAATGTCAAGAGTTGAAAAGTGTGATAATTTGAAAATAAGCTGAACTGTTTACAAATAGTTCTAAAACAGTTAAACCTGATCTTTCTGTAAACAAATAAAAGTGAATGATATCCAAAGCACTCCATGCTTGAAAGAGTCCCTGCAACAACATCAACCCTATTGGTTTGCACTGATGCATTTAGCTGCCACTATGTCTCTTTGTTGCTTAAATTTACTCCAGACAACACCTTTGTTTCCTAACAAACAGTTTAGCTAGGAAGGTTATTTGCTTTTGCAACTGCACAAGTTCTTTGAAATCCACTGTTTAGTCACTTCTAAGTACCACTCACTCCACATTGGCCTTCTACAAATGATCCTGTGTTAAGGAGACTGAAGAACTAGATTAAATGTGTTAAAAGAGCATATACCCTAAAGATGGCAAAACTGCACATGGGACTTTGTGGCATTCTATCACAATTAAATAATATGTCATTTAGGATAGATTATGTTGAACATCATCTTTTGCAAGTTAAAAAAACCAACAACCTAAACACACTCATTCAATATTATTTATGATGAATTCTACCCATCCCACTAAAAGGTGAGCTCTACAAAGGCCAAAGCTCTAACTCGTGACCCTTCCAAGTAAGAGTCAAAGTCCTGGTTAAACAGAAATGTTTTAGCTGAGACCCTATCTGCCTGCGTACTGCCTCGCCAGAGTGGTGCATGCTCTGGTTATCTCCCGCTTGGACTACTGCAATGCGCTCTACGTGGGGCTACCTTTGAAGGTGACCCAGAAACTACAACTAATCCAGAATGCAGCAGCCAGACTGGTGACAGGGAGCAGCCGCCGAGACCATATAACACCGGTCTTGAAAGACCTACATTGGCTCCCAGTACGTTTCCGAGCACAATTCAAAGTGTTGGTGCTGACCTTTAAAGCCCTAAACGGCCTCGGTCCAGTATACCTGAAGGAGCGTCTCCACCCCCATTGTTCTACCCAGACACTGAGGTCCAGCACCGAGGGCCTTCTGCCAGTTCCCTCACTGCAAGAAGCCAAGTTACAGGGAACCAGGCAGAGGGCCTTCTCGGTAGTGGCGCCCTCCCTGTGGAACGCCCTCCCACCAGATGTCAAAGAGAACAACAACTACCAGACTTTTAGAAGACATCTGAAGGCAGCCCTGTTTAGGGATGCTTTTAATGTTTGATGTATCATAGTATTTTAATATTCTTTTGGAAGCCGCCCAGAGTGGCTGGGGAGGCCCAGCCAGATGGGCGGGGTATAAATATTATTATTATTATTATTATTATTATTATTATTATTATTGCTTGGTGCCTAAAAGCAAACAATGATGTCCCCAGGTATATATCCTAGGGAGAGCATTCCAGAAATGGGGAGTCACTACTGAGAAGCCCCATGCTAAAATTGTTTTACCAAAGACAGCTATCTGGCTACTGAATTTTGCACTAGCAAAGGCAACACAATGCACACTGCATTGCCGCAATCTAACCTAGTACATCTGTAACCCGCTTCAACCACCCCTTTGTACTTTGTAGATGGGGCTGTTCTGGCTACATAAAGACTCACACTCAATAGTTTACTATTGGTAGAAACGAGTGGGGCACTTCAAAAGATGTTGTTTTTCTTTTCATGGTTCAGCTACTCCATCCCATTCCCCCGGTTTTCTGTCCCAGTGAGCCAGCATTCTGTGCCTATTACCATGATCAGTTCTCATTGGGTGTTTGTGCTTTTTTCTCATATTGGGACACGGTGGTCTCCAGTCCCAACTACATTAAAATCTTTGATTTCTCCACTGAATTCTATCAGAAGCTGTAACTTTCATCATTTGGGGACTTATCTACATACCCTCAAACATTAGTCCAATAAAATAGAGATGCTGACCCAGTCATTCTGGATGGCTTCCAACATTTTATATATAATAATAAAAAATAAAAAAATAAAGATTAAAAACTTCCCTATACTGGGGTGCCTTCAGATGTCTTCTCAAGGTTGTATAGTTTCTTATCTCATTGACTTGTGGGTTGCAAAACTGCACACTCTCCAACATTTTCCCAATAAAAATAGGGATGTTCCAAGGAAAAATAGGACATTCTGGGATCAAATCAGAAACCAGGATAGCTTCTGTAAATCCGGAACTGTCCCTGGGAAATAGGGACAGTTGGAGGATCTGTATCTATATGAAGCAGGAAATGGGTCTTCCTACCATTTTTATATCTCTGTGCATCTTGCTTTGTATTTATCTTTCAGTTACTCATTTCCATTCTCCTTCCCATCTGGTTTTCAGTTTCTTTCCCTCTCAGTCAGTCAGCATTCCCTGGGTACTGTGCATGCTTAATCCTCATTGGGCTGTTTTAAGGGTTTCCTCCTTAGGGTTCCCTTGAGACTGCCGATACCTCCCTCTTGTGTGTAGTTGTGGATGTATGGTCTACATGAGCAATGGCACTCAAATAACTGGACTACAAATAGAATAAAGAAGAATTCTGTTATAATTAGCCATTCTGAGATAGTATCAAAAGCCAGTGAAAGGTGTTGTGTAAAGTATTACTCCTTCCTGCCTATGTGACCAGGCACCATTCAGATGCAAAATGAACCCAGAATGTCCATGTCCAAAAAAATCACTGAAAATGAATGAAACCTAAGTGGTTAACAGGACCTGCCCATATTTCTCATTTTTCATTCTCCAAAACTATTTGGCCTATTCCAACCCACCCCTCCTTCCCACAAATCCCACTGCTCAACAGCAGGTATCACATTTCAGCACATGTAACTGGAAGTGATTGACATTTTCAGGTAACTGTGCTTTCAATCAGGCTATGATTTTGTGTATGAGTGTACGTGCAGATGTTTGGGTCTTTGCTGAAAGCTTACTTGCTCTTCTGGCATGCTGCAGCGTACGTTTTCCAGATAACTTGATGTATTTTCCACATTTGTATATCTTAAAAGTATATGAGCAAAGTCTTCCTCACTGATGGTAGTCATCCCATTAGAGTATGAAAGAAATTCAATTTCAAGAACTTCAGTTTGGAGATTATCCATAAACCTGAATTATAAGAGGTATTGATTTAATAATCTTATAACTCCATATGTAGAACCCCACCCCCTAATATTTCAAACATTCCAATTCATGCAAAATTAATAAACTTGCAATTTCAGTAACAGCTGATGGACTTCTTGGTTTGACCTAGTAAAGGAAATTTATCATTGGCAGATCATTTCTGCTCACACAAAAATATTGTGAAATATATAGAGGTGAAATTTGTGGGGCTAAAATGTGAAGCAATGACAATAGAAAGATATTTTAATGCCAAGGGCTGCAAGCTTCCAAAGTTACATGGTTTAGTATTGCACTCTATACATGTCTATTTAAAATGCAGTCCCATTATTTTAAAAAGGTTTTACTATTAGGTAAGTATATAGGATTGCAGCTTAACTCACATTGGTTTCAGTGTGTTTTAAGCTACCTAAATGTGCAAAGGGTTTGAGCCAAGGAAAATAAACACGATGCAACACTCATCAGAGCCAATCCACAGCTCTGCAAGTGCACATGGAGCTGCTGTGTGAACAGGGAGGACAGCTTCACATGGAGGACAACAAAGAAGCATTTACAGAGCTGTCCCTGTTACTAAAGCCAATAGTGAAGTCCTTTTACAAGAAGAATTTTCCCTATCAGACCTTAGAGCACATTGGAGTAATTATGGGGAAAGTAGAAGAAGCTCTAGACCAGTGTTTTTCAACCACTGTTCCACGGCGAGATGTTGCCTGGTGTGCCGTGGGAAAAATTGAAAAATTCGAAAGATTTAAAAATAAAGTATTTTATAATTTTTCATATTTCTGTTTACTTACTATTTCATAATAAAGTAATTATAAAATACTTTCTTTGTGTTTATTTGATTCCTATTCAAGAGAATTACTTTATATATAGTCAATATAGGCACAGAGTTAAATTTTTTAACATTTTCTAATGGTGGTGTGCCTCATGATTTTTTTCATGAAACAAGTGTGCCTTTGCCCAAAAAGGTTGAAAAACACTGCTCTAGACCAGTGTTTCCCAACCTTGGTTCTCCAGATGTTTTTGGACCACAATTCCCATCATCCCTGGCCGCTAGTCTTACTAGTTAGGGATGATGGGAGTTGTAGTTCAAAAACAGCTGGAGGCCCAAGGTTGGGAAACACTGCTCTAGACTACAACTCATGTAATTCCTGACTAATGGTCTTACTGGCTGGGGCTGATGGGAGTCGGAGCCCAACAACACCTGTGGGTGGGTGTGGGACAGGTTCTCACTACTGTACCACAGATTTCAATGTCAGAGAGGCAAAGAGATGTTGTTCCTTTTAAGTTTAGAAAGTTACATTATTTCTAAAAGGCACAGAAGTACATGTTTAGCTACAGACAGAAGCTGATTATCTGTGAAGGTGGCTTCTCACCTGTCATCTATGTATAAACTTTGTGATCAATTGCAAAGCTCTATAGAGATCCAGTAAAGATAATTGTCAACATGGAATTCAGTGCATAAACAAAGGCTCTAATGCAATGGAACTACTGGATCATTCAGACCAAAAAATACAAAATAGATATAAACCAAAAAATCAGGATTTACCAGTGGCTGCAGAACTGATTCATATTCACTACAGAAAATAAAATACATTGTATTTTCATATTTTGATCTTCTAAATGGGGTACTAATGTATTTCTAAGTATTACAGAATGCTATGCAGAACACTATAAAGGTAACAAAAAGCTGTTTTTAGTTGCCGGGAATCACAAGTGCTGCCTATAGACATCTGGTTAGTCACTTTGAAAATATGATGCTGGGCAAGATAGGCCTTTGGTGGCTCTTCTCAGTTCTAGGCTATGGAAGCCATAGACTCCAAAGTTTTTTTTTAAAAAAATCAGAAAGTACCTTCTAAAAATATTTAATACAGACAATATTATTAGCATGTATGATTTTTAATATGACATATACAAAAGGATTTGTACATATGAAAAGTATTAAAAGTAAGGCTCACCTATAAAAATCTTCAAAGTTAAGCTCAGCCTTTCCTTTCTTACCAAAAAAGTGTACCAGCAGTGTAGTATCAGATAGTAAACCAGTGATGTCATCTGCACGCTTAAAAACATATTAAGTATATTAATTGCTTAGTGTTGTAATAGCTTTAGTAACAAAAATAAAATCCACAGAATTTTATCAATGCACTTTGTTTTAAAAAGATTGCTTCAAGATTAAATGCATCCATGCATCAAATACATATTAAAACTATTTGCAAGATCAGTTAGTAACGTTAGTCAGGTCATACTTCCCCACACAATATTTTACATTACATTTTAGCCTACCAAACTTAAAAAGTGACATGGTATGATCAAATGTGTTAAATAAAACCAGGGACCTGAGTGAAATTAATCAGAATAGTGAAATAATACAGTGAAAATAAGTTGGCACATTTTAAAAATGATTATGATGATGGAAAGGCAACCATCATTGCAGATGTATTTCTCATCCATAGCTTTGTTAATGTCAAAAAAGTGAAGGGAATATTTTGGTGGAGAAAATAATAAGGCAGGCCTACCTCAGGAGCCTGTGGTTTTTTGTTTGTTTTGTTTTTTTGACAGTGATGTCATTTTTCTGCAAAAATCTGTCCATGCAAAAAATGTCAACGATTCTACTTCCTATGAGGAAAAACCTCAAGTGTGAACAGAGGAAGAGTGGAATTATAAGAAACTGTTCTTTAGTTAAGAATATATATTCACACATTGAGATATTTTTAACCCACAGCTTCTGAAATTGTAATCTAATAGGAGTAGCAGGTCCTCAATGAGACCTGACTAGCTGACTTTCAGATTCATATAGTACACAAACCAGATATATTTAAGCAGTATGAAGGATTGTGTATTTTCTTTTCTCTTTCTGGATAGCATTATTAACCGTTGCATCTATTTTTAATTGCTTATTTATCAAAATACTGCCCTTCTGAAAATGCAAGCTTGACCTACAGTACCAGCTCAAATAATCGGCTCCCAAAGGCCTTGCAGCAAGGCTTCACTTGATTCATTCAAATGACACTGACAGGTGACCATTATATCAATAGCTTCCAAAACCTCTGAGTACAGTTGGTCCTGAAATGGTGCAAATTCAATTTACAAGCACATGACAGATGCACCCCAGGACTTGTATTCTCCAGGTCATCCCAGATGACCAAGGCAATTGCTTTCAACTTAAAACTTAGTGGTTTTATAGGCATGTAAATGTGCATGTGTTTAAGTTTTGTGTCAGCAGAATGGTCTACAATCCGAGTACATGGTAAAACAATTACGTAACCTCTTTTCTATGGATTTTATATATTCATCATTATACTCAATACTCTACAAGTAAGCCACTTATATCTACATGAAAATAATCATATGAATGGATGAGAAAGAAAAAATGGTTATAAAAGGGCTTAACATGGAGAATAATTTGTTGTGTATGAACTATATCCTAGGGTGGATATACAAAGACCAGAAAATTCTTTATTCTAGGCAGAAGTACTCTATCAGGGTCTATGCACATACTGTCTGAAACCCTTTAATTCTAACTTCCCAAATAAAATGCTTTTCCTCTTCAATTCCCATAGCCTCAAGTCAGTGTTTATTAATGCATTCATTCCTTTCATTTAAAGAAGTCTAAATGTCTCCTCTTCCTCAAATGTCTTCCTTGTCAGTCTCACATAAATATGAAAATTGCCTTTTGTCTAGCTGGGAGGTCTGTAGATGCACCAAATGGGGCTTAAACCCATCAGCAAGTAAGACACAGAGGTAATGTCAGATGAATTTTCAACTTGCAGTGGGGATTCTGTGCCTTCAATAGTTATGTAGAAAAGGGAATCTTGGCAGGCACAACCCCTCATGCAACAGTACAAACAACTGCCCATGCCTAATCCCAATTTCATGTCTACTAAAATTAGCTGTGCCCAAATAATCATAAATGGAAGCTATTCCAATGGACAATGGTTGTTACCAGACAGAGCTGTTCCTTTAATCCACAGGTAGGCAACAAGCAGCTCCCAGTTTCATTTTATGTGGGCCCTCAATTTTTTATGATGCTGTCCCATTCCATCCTTACAGTGTTTTCTGCTTCCAGTTGGTTTCCTCTGTATTTTTCCTGGGTTTTTATAATTTCATCCCACTTTTGCTATGTAAGGAGCAGCATTCTAAGTTAGCTAATTTATAACACTTTTATTTCTGGCCCCACATACTACCAGCATATGTCTCTGACAGATTTACCCCAAGGGAATGTACCCTTCAATAGATAAAGGTCGCCCACTTATGCTTTTATGAAACATAAATGTTTATCATCAGATGGTTCAATAAATGGAAAGCACTGAACCTATCTATACCTTTCAAATGTAAAAGACTAGTTCTTAAGATAGGCATACTTATAACTGTGAAGTATCTTTTCAAAATACAATATAATGCAATAAAATAAAAAGATATCCAATATTCCGAGAATGAAATAAAACCAATTATTTCACTGTTAGTAAACATGAAATATGGCAGTTTAAAGTATGTGTCAAATGCATGTTTTTCTTATGCAACAAATATAACAAATGTAAATACCAAACAAAAACCACGGGGAAAACAAAAACAACAACTCCAAAGCAAGGAGGAGGGGTAATTAAAAAGTTTAAAATATTTAGAATATACACAATAAAATGGAATATGAAAAAGAAAAAGAAAAAGAAAAATGAAGAATAGCTCATGGACCATACAGAGGTTTTGTTATACCTCTGCAAGGTCCGAAAAAAGTGCCTGGCTTGTGCTACGTCTCAGAGTATCCCAATAGCTTCTTGGAACCAGGTCCTCTCCTTCTGTTTTTAGCACCTGCAAAATTTTCAAGATGCATAGGTTTGATGGGAAGGCGTAATAAAGTAATAAAAACCAAGAGCAGCTTATACACTTTTACATCTTTGCTAACTAATCTTCAAAAAAAGAAAGCTCTATGTGATCACCTTCTCCATTTTTCCCACACAAAGAAAAATACTGTATAACACATTGCTTATAATACATTGCCCTTTTCAAAGCAGCAGAGTCCCTGAGAACCACTTTCTTATTCATGATGATGCAATCTTATTAGGTTGATATTGCCAACTTAAAAAAAAATTATGATATAGCTTTGCACATGGGACCAAACATAGTTTTGTACACATTTTAAAAAAGAATGATTCTCATGTGATAAGTTTTTTTCTTCTTCATGTGTCACTAGAATCTTAGACTTTTTTCATTCTATTTTAGGGGGAAAATGTGGGTCCATTCCAGAAAAAGGATAGTCATGGTTCTCCATTGAAGTAAATGGGATTTCAGTCACGACTAATTTGTCTCACTGAACTCTTTCCTAATTGGAGCAAGTTTGTGAAGTACTACTCTTACTAGATTAAAAAGAAGTATGGGGAAGATCCCACCCAATTAAGAATTTTAAGTTCTATTTATTTCAATGGGAAATACTTAAGCACACGCTTAACTATCTCCTATTGAAATCAGAAGAATTTAGTGACATTTAATTTGGCTGGATTATGCTCGGAGTTTTGATCAGTAGCCAACATATATGAAAAGATAAAACGAACACCCTCTCTATATATTATATAAATATTTCTAGCTACTTTAGATATTTTTCTTCAGGCAAGAAAGCTATCTTTAATTATATGTGAAGAAATAATGTTCTCATGTTGGGTTTTCTGTAGTGACATGTCAGATGACACAGAGTGAAGCTTACAACGTGCATGTTTGTATACTATGTCATCCTTCCGAAAAGTACCAAAATTATCCAGCTGACATTCTGATCCATAAGTATAGTCAGAAATAAGTACCATCAATTTTAACTAAAATTCCAAACACTTGTGCTTAGAAAAGTAGTGCTGGGACTCCAAACTTGCCAGCAATATTGCATGAAGCTTTGTGCTGAAATCCTGGACACAGTTATGTTTTGAGAGGCTGAAGAGGATGGAGTGGGGTAGACAGAGACTTGAAACAAAAATCTAGGAGCATACCAGGTATTTCCAAGACAAGTCCAGTACTCAGCTCATAGATCCTTCATGAGACAACAGCAAGAGGTGGGTGGGTGGGTGGATGGGTGGGAGTCCATGTTTGCTGCTATCACAGCTGTCAGTCCTGATCATCTTTAAGTAGTTAATAAAAGGGTCTTTCTCTATACAAAATGATTTTGTGCTTGTGGTTTGGTTGGTTTCTAAAAAATGTTTCTTGTTATATTCAGGTGAGGGTATTGGCCATGGTGCTGTACTGCAGCATCTCTTTCTTCCTCCTTTCCTATGGTTCAAAATGCAGAGGACATGCAGTAGGAAAACCACGCCATTAAAGATTTGGTATCTTTTTTCTTTTTTTCAAGGGCCATCGTAGCTGTCATTTGAAAGCACTATAAATCGCAGCTCAGTCTTCCCCTGATGTGAATGGATGTGGCTTATACCTATAAATGCAGCATCCTTAAATGTTATAGTGACAAGATGGGGTAGCGTATCTAGAAAGGTGAGAAACACATACTATAAACAAGGAAGTGAAATAATTCACAGTAGGCAGAAGGATCAGGGCAGAAGGAAAGATTTTCCATCCTACACTTTGCCTGTGCTCACATTCCTTGCATGTCTCTGTGTTTGCTGTTGGGTCCCTTTGAGAGCTGTCTCCATGGAGATAGTTCTCAGCAGCTGCTGCAATACGAATATTTCAAGGTGGGAAATCCCTCACTTTAGCTGGGTTACTTCAGCAGCAGGTGTGTATCACCTCCATGGAGACAGCTGTCAGTGGGAGATACTGATGGATGACATTACTGTAAAATCCACCTTATTCTAGGATTTCCTGACTTGAGTAGGATTGCTCAGGTGACGGTGAAGATAGGTCTCACTGGAGATTGTCCTGCGAGTCCATGGAGGCAGCTCTTAGAAGCACACAGCACCAGGTGTTGACATCTACTTAAGCCTGATTTCCTGGTGACTATGGTTGCTCGATAGGCAACAGGTTCCTGTGACATCAGCGGTACTGATGGAATGAACTACAGGACACATTACAGTGGTGTAATCTGAACTTGCCAGTAAAAACTATCCTCTGTTGGGAAGTAGGGGCTCACCAGAACCCAAGAGCTGCTTGGTCATATAATCTATTTAACGTAATATTCTGTTTTCTTGTAGTGGTTCTGTCAGATTCCATAGCAAAATTCAGAAGTAGACACAGTGAAGCAGTTCAAGGTGACTTGTGATTATGCTGCTGATGTTTGTACCTAAGACCATTTACATTAAATATACAGGGTGATTCATAATGAAGTATAGAGTTTCCAGATGCTGTAAGACAGTAACAGGCGACAACACGGACCACAACTGCAAACCGTGAGGTAGATGTACTTATAAAGTTTCTGTTCTGCTACTGAGGGAAGTGACATAGGCGATAACGCACGTGTCATGTGACCAGTCGGGCAAAATGGCTGTGTGTACAGTGGAGAAGGCCTTTTTGTGTTCTTGAATTGAGCAAAACAGAATCTGTAACTGTTGCATTTTCTGAGATTCAGAAAAAAACCTCAGAGCAGAAAATGTATCTATGATTGGCATAAGTTTTTTTGAAACTACGGGCTGTTTGTGAAAACTTAGAAGTCCTGGATGACTGTGTATCGGAAGAAGTCGTCTATAGTGTTTGCACCGCCATTCAACAAAGCCTGGGAAAATCAACGTGTAGTGTGAGTCGCGTTTGGGCAGAAATGGATTACTGGTTTGATGTGTGTCATGTGACAAAGGGTGCACACATAGAACATCTGTGACTGTTTATAAAAAAAAATTAAACATTCCCCTACAATTCTGTTACAGGTAGCATAAGATATATTACATTCTTCTTTTTTTATAGTGCGTTGAAACTGTATACTTTATTATGAATCACCCTGTGGTGTAGTATATATGTAGGCAGCAGAAAGCAGAAATGGTTGGGAAGCCACGTCCAAACTGTTGCGTCCATCCCACACCTAATAATGAACGTCCTTGGCAGATACTAGCAGTTGTGCTATTCCTGACAGAGGGTGTCCTGAGGAAGAGTTATGTTGACTACAGAGGAAGGGGGTTATGCGTCCCTCAACTACAAAAGGATGATGAGCAGTTCCCTGGTGGCCTTTGGTTCAAGGGATAAGCAGATGCATGTAGCAGGCTGTCAAGGCATTTAATATGTGGGGGCGAATATCAGATCCTCTAAATTCTCATTCCTTCCACGTTGACTGATATCCTAGAGTTGGGTACAAGGGGAAGTGCTCTTAATGCTGACTCAATGCTCAGAGGCATCATTCATATGCTGAGATAGGAAAAACCATTTGTCACTGCACTCATACAACTTTTAGGTAATGCCAAAGTGGCAAATGAAGGTGTAAGCACTTTCCACAAAACCATCTTGAGCTCTCTTATTCTCTTCCAAATCTTTCAGGTGCTGCAGCAGAGATGGCAGAACCAAGATTCTTTCTTCTTTTAAGGGATGAGGGGAAGATATTGAATGAATCTCAAAAGTGGAGAATCTTGTGAACCCAGGAGTGACAGGACCCTGGACATCCATCTATGCAGCCATGTGCTGGCAGCTAAACCTAGATATTAATCATTTTTAAACTTAGATTTCAGGGAATAAACAAGTGTGAAGAAAGACTGGGGGGGGGGGAGGTTTCCAGAGGAGCAGTCATGTTAGTCTATTGCAGCAAAAACAACCAAGATCGTTGTGGCACTTTAGAGAGTAACAAATCTATTATGGTTAAAAACTTTGTGAACTTTTGTGAATAAATCTGTTAGCCTTTAAAGTGTCACAGGAATTTTTGTTTTTGTTTTAAAAAGTAGTATTCCTTAGCTTTAGCTTTACCAAGTTACACTGCATTTAACTTCATGGCTAATTCCAGCAGTAGAGAAAATAGTTTTGAAGTCTGCATCAATACATTAGAAACAAAAATAATATATATTGTCATGTAGCTGTGATTGCCAATCTTAATTTATACAGTGCATGCAAATACCTTTCTCATTAGCTTCAATGGTATGTGGATTCTTCATAAGCATGCACATATTTAACTCTGGATCATTTACATTTTAAACCTAAAATTCTACAGATCAACACCTTCACAATAAGTATTACCCATGACATAAATAGTTCTATAGTTGTAACCTCTCCTGATCAATGCACTTTTTTCAACTAAATTCTGTTTAGAAGAGTCAAGGAAAGCTTCACAACAAAATGGGAGTACAGTATCCTTCCATTTCAACTTGGGGATGAGTAAGCGGCTGGACAAAAGAAAAACTTCTCAGGCCTGTGCCTAGAAGTCATGGACCAATGGAGGAAATTGCGAGACAAATACTCATTGTCATAATCCTCATCATGGGATTCTCAGGCAAATATATTGTGTGAACAGTGAAACAAGGAAAACGGTATCCAATTCTGGGGTACCATTCCTAAAATGTATTTGCTTGAAAAGCCCAATCCAGGAATAATTCTGTGAGATGAAATGTATGTGTGCGCATGTGTGCATATACTGTAAAAATACTAGCTAATTAGCCTGATACTTGATGTTATATGCTGTATTCAATACCAAGGATGTTAGTATTTTTACATTATACATGCTTCATCTGCATAAAAGATTATACTAAAGCCATTAGCTGTGACATTTTCAGTTCAACCAGTCATGAGGCACATGCAGTGCATGCGAAAACATACACCAAGGCCATGCACCAGAGAGGTAACTCACAATATGAAAGAAAGAGGGGGGGGGGACAAAATCAAGTTCCTGTATTTTTTCTTGTAACTTAATCAAACTTGTCAGGCAGAACGGTTCCTCCTCCTTCCCTGCATGCTGCTGCTAAAGGGCTCCCAACCCCTCCAGAACCAATTTCAGGGAATGTACAAGGTAGGAAAGGGGAAATCTCTGTTGCAGTAGCCCTTGCATAATTATTCATTAGTTGAATCCTGCCCCTAGTACTAAAATCCTATCAAAATAACCTCACCTACCCTAAATGGTATGGTGAGCTCAACAAAAACAGGAAAATCTATTATCTAGTGTGAGGATTAAAGTTTGCATTTGGGGAACAGTCAGAGAGTCTGATCTACCAGGGATTTGAAAAATGAAGAACCTATTGAGGCAGTGATCCCTCGTGCTTCTACTTTGCCTATACAGTGGTGCCCCGCAAGACGAAC
The DNA here is from genome assembly GCF_964252035.2 of Podarcis erhardii. NCBI lineage: Eukaryota > Metazoa > Chordata > Lepidosauria > Squamata > Lacertidae > Podarcis > Podarcis erhardii. The sequence continues at coordinate 23,289,246 of NC_138512.1, forward strand.
GCCTCGCAAGACGGAAAACCCGCTAGACAAAAGGGTTTTCCGTTTTGGAGGCGCTTCGCAAAACGAATTTCCCTATGGGCTTGCTTCACAAGACGAAAATGTCTTGCGAGTTCCTGCGGGTTTTTCCCCCTTCCCCCCCCTTTTCCTAAGCCGCTAAGCCGCTTATCAGCTGATCCACTGATAAGCCGCTTAACAGCTGATCGCTAAAAGCCGCTAAACCGCTAATAGCGCTAATCCACTAAACTGTCAATGGGCTTGCTTCGCAAGACGAAAAAACCGCTATACGAAGAGCCTCACGGAACGGATTAATTTCGTCTTGCGAGGCACCACTGTATGCTATCTTAAAAAATGGCCAAGTATTTCTTCAGTATAAAATTGATGGCTTACAAATGAAAGATCCTGCCCACCCCTCTAAAAGTTCTGCAGCAGTGAAATAACAAGTAACTGTTACACCTTCTACCAGCTTCCTCCACCAACCCCTTCACTGATCCTCCTTCCAGATCAGCTATAGAGTAAAACTGGAGTCCTCTTGGTGAGGGTGCCAGTAAAAAGTCACAGCTGCATCCTCTCCTGTTACTTAAGGCTTCCACCCAGGCAACCTTAAAACAGTTTCTTATCAACACTGAACATTTTGGTTTAAACACTGTGCATCATTTCTTGTAGGGAATGCTGATTTCACATAGATTTAATACTTCAGAAGTATAATACATTTGGAGTACATACAGCATTAGTAGAACTGTGGTATCCATAAAGCTGGAGATGCTGATATAGTAAAGAAGAGTGAAATGAAGAGTTGCATTTCAAAATGAAGCCAGGATAAAAAGAAAAGATAACAGTAGGTTAGGGCATAACAACTTCCATTGTACTTGTTATGAAATACAGTTTTACTTAAAGATAAGTCTTTGTTTAAAATTAAACAAGTTCAACAATATTTTTAAAATTAAAATGTTCTTAAGATTTTTTTAAAAGCAGGTCATCAAAACAAACTATTGTCACCACAGCAATAGGATTATCAAAAATGAAGGACTGAACAGAGTTTCACCCACAACAGAATTCCAACAGAAACCAGGATTCCAACAGGGCAGAAGCATTGCTGTAGTAAGCCTGGTTTTCTGTAGGAACCACTTTCTGGTTGGTTCTGCAGCTGCTCTAGAAATAGCAAACCACTGATCACTGCCACAGCTAGCAGAGTGGAACCCAGTGGTTCTGCCCATTCTTATGAATGACTTTACGTTTCTTTGATTGGGATACCAGTACTCCTGCCTCTCTCTAAATGTCTCACTTTCAGTTTCAGAGAATGAAGCTATATGTTCATCATAATAGAAAATATGTACTTGTGATTACTACTGTAAACTTAACATTCTCTGTGCAGTATTTGAGATAATAGAGCACCAATAATCATGCGAAGAAAACCAGAAAGTCCACAGGTTTCTTTCATCAATACTTACCAGCATAGCACGTTTCTCTTCATCTCCTCTTCTTTCTTTCTTTTCATTTTTCTTTCTGAATATGTCTTGCAGCTGCAAAAAAAGCCAATTGTATTCCCTATAGTCGTTCCTCTGTCTTAGGATATTTACAGACATAAAGCCATCACACACTAATGCCTCAAGGCACTATCTAACAAAAGTTATATGTAGTGAGGCTTATCTGCAACTAACTTTTGTTGGAATATACCCTTAATATTTAAACTTATTTTTAACAAACACAATGGAGTTTTTAATACACATTTTCTCCTCCTGAGTCCCACCTTCACCTCTAGGTAGAAGCAAGTGCAATGCTGTGGCGTATGTGCCAATTGACACAAACTTATCCCACTCTCGCTGTGTGCTGTCTGTGCAACTGTAAATGTAGGAAAGACACCATAAAAACCAATGGAGAGATATTGAGCAACAGATACAATTTAAGTACTCAGAAACAGAACTGAAAGTTCTGCAGTGGATTTTGTTATCAGCAGGCAACTAGACTAACATGATCTATAGCTCCTTACATATTGGACTGATAGGCACCTATCTCCAATAATAAAGCTACTTGAATGTGCCCACCACAGCACGGTTCACCAGTCCAATCCAATCCAATCCAATCCAATCCAATCCAATCCAATCCAATCCAATCCAATCCAATCCAATCCTAGCCTCCATTGCAAATTGTGACTCCATGAAGAGATAATGAGCCATAGAGCCAATTCTAATGCTCATAAAAAGAATATTGCTCCCCCTGGAATTTGACAACTTTAGAATGCAGGATGAAGTTTCATGTTTGATTGTTCCCTTCTTCAAAAATTTCCCACATATAGAAGGCTATTACCTTAGGGAGAAGGATCTAGCCTAGACTTCTTCATGGCATATTAGTTTTCCAAGCACAGAGAATGTGGGAAGCCTTCAAACATGCAAAACCTCATCTGCATTCTGAAGTAGCACAGTCCCAGGAGACTATACAATATATTCTTTTTCTGAGCATTTGAAATACCTCAGATTGGCGTAAACTAAAAAGTAAGGTCAATCCATCATGAAATGGTAAGGAGAGTGTTGGTAATTGAAAAAGCAGAAAGATCTTTTTTAAAACCTCCAATTCATGCTTTGATTTCCTCTACACCAGATACGGGGAGGAAGATCTTGTTGCACTCATCAATAAGGCTCATTTGATATTCTGGAAATGAACCTTTTGTGCAGAAGAAGTGCTACAGGATACCAAAGAGTACGACAGTGAACATGAATTAATCTGAGAGCACTTTTCATAGGAACATTGTCTGAAACAAAATAATGGGATTGACTGTTGAAAGCAGAAAGGACAAAACAACATCTCTTGTATCAAGGGAACAAAATCCCTCTGTTCTCTGACCTCAAACCTATGACATAAGCAAACAGGATTTTTTAAATAAAAAAAAGTCTGTAAAGCGTTTGATGACTTAGTTTGGATAATTTTTGGTGTGGTGTTGTATACAGGAAAAACTGGGTGTTATAAGCTCTTCCTTGTCACGTTTCATGTTCTTTATGCAATGGGACCTAATAAAGGGCAGCACCATTGCCTTAATTAGACTGGTTTTATTTACATGAGAACTCACTTCAGAGTCTGCTTGGCCTTTCAGTAACTCTTAGTATTACAGATGAATGTTAAAATAGCAGCTTGAGGGCATATTAAACATCCAGCTTTTCTTTAGAATAGATGTTAAGGATTTTTGTCCATTCATACTTTAATATTTTTTTTATTTTTTTTAGTAAAATCTTTTCTAACACAGATGGTAGTGTGGTTCTTGCTCTGAAAGGTTGGTCACAATTCACAAGACTTATACCATAGAACAGGTGTAGGGAATCTGTAGTCCGCCATATGTTGCTGAACAACAACCTCTCACCAGCCTCAGCAAGCATGGCCAATGGACAGGGATGATGAGAGTTCTAACAACATCTGGAGGGTCAAAGATTACCCAAACCTGCCATGGAGATTTTTAAAAAAAGTTTTCATTTGTTGTCATCATATTGCTACTGCATAACCAACTCATGAAACAACAGCACAGTGCCATTTCTCCCTTACTAACTGATATTAAAATACCCATGCATGTAATGATCAACAACCCCTTCTTTCTATCTCCAAACTGCCACATCTCCAAACTGTTACCATGGATTGTAGCTTAACTAGGTGGTACCCACCATGTAGTTATCCAATCAGTGAAAAACAGGAGAAATTTCTCATTTTCATTTCTCTCTTTCTACCTTCTTGCTTGTTTTTCAGTCTCAAATGTTTCTCTTTTCACCCACATTTCCCAACTCTCTCCCTACTCCACCACACACTTCACCTCCTCTGCGAAGCATGTGCTGTTTGCTTTATCACCACAATCACAAGAGTGTACCATGCACATGGTTGCTAGGTAACCACCCACATGGTTCCTTAGTGCCACCTTTTCATAGTGGGGCCACATACTGTAGCTGGAGTATCCAACTGGAATACTCCAGTGAGTAACTGGGAAATAAGTTGTTGTAGACTGTACATGCTTTGAGGGTGGGATACAAAGGCCTCTTCAGACAATCTAGTTGCTGACTCTTGAATCAGAGGGATTTCCCCCCGATTTACAATTTCACAACTTTTACTTAAAAGTTTTTTGCTACAGCATACATAAATACAGCAAACACACACTTAAGAAGCTGGTAAAAGGGCAATGTATAATATACGTACCACCAAAAACTCTTTTTTGTCCACCATCTCATTTCCATCTGTATCAAACATGTTGAAAGCTATTCTAAAACCAGCATGTGGCTCTGCCAAAGGAAAAAAAGAGGGGAAAGGTGTAACAGAGTAAAGCAATTTAAAAGGATACACCTGGGGTGATGAGCTGCAGAGAGGGTTCAGCTCACCTCACTTCTGCTGTTAAAATCAGACTGCCTAAAATCAGACATATACTACACGACTGTGACAATTTTGTGTTTAAACATACATAATGTTTGGTTTCTACTTTGACCCATAGCTGTGGGCCAGTTCCAGTCAGCATGGCAACAAGGCCATGTACAGTGGTACTTCGGGTTAAGTACTTAATTCGTTCCGGAGGTCCGTTCTTAACCTGAAACTGTTCTTTACCTGAAGCACCACTTTAGCTAATGGGGCCTCCCGCTGCCGGAGCACAATTTCTGTTCTCATCCTGAAGCAAAGTTCTTAACCCGAGGTACTATTTCTGGGTTAGCGGAGTCTGTAACCTGAAGTGTATGTTACCTGAAGCGTATGTAACCCAAGGTACCACTGTAATCTGAAACCAACACCCCATCCCAACCACTTGAAAAGTATTGAGAGTCTTCACACACATGTAAGCTATGTCACTTTGTAGATTTGCCACTGCAGATCAGCTAAATGAAGTTCATGGACCACTTGTGGTCTATGGGTCACATTCTGGAAACCCTTGCTCAAATCATAAAGACCACGTACCAACTTGGTGTTTTTTATCAGTTCTTGCAGCACTATTTCATGACAGGACCCTCGGCTGTTGTGCAGAGGAGGTGGAATCTTAGGTCTTCACATAATTCCTAGGAACCTCCGTGGTAACATGCAATTTTAGAAAGCAGTTCACTAATGAGTTTTTGACAGCAGCACCCCATTCATTTAGATAGCGGGTGTATGGCATCAGTTTGAGGAGTGGGAATCTTTCAAACAAAAAATGCCACACATGTATTCTAAGTTGAAATGGGATAGTCACATGGAAGATTGTATCACGTATGTACTGGAACCAGCCCTTCAACTGGGATTGAAAGGAAGATGTTGAAACTTATTTTGGTATTGCCTCTTGCCAATTGAATATCCTGTTTCACTTCTACTGTGGTAACCGATTGAAATAGTAACAGACTTATTTATCAGAAGAATGAATATGGAAAATAACATGTTCAGTACTGCTTCCAGGACAGTGATTTAAGTTGTCTTTTGTACTTTTGTACTGAATTATTCCAGTAATGTTTCATCATGGGCAGATAAGAACAAATTGCAAATTATTGACTTATTTTAATGAGCATCAAATGGAATGAAATGTACAAATATAGGATATAAATTTTACTTTGAACACTTACTTGTTAAGATACATAATAGAAACAGATATTCTGTGTAAGAAATCACACCTGAAAAGAGCAAGGCAACAAATCACTTAAACTATTCCTGCAGTCATAGATTAATAGCCATAGAGTAAATAATGGGGGATTGCCCATATCATAGTCCCTTTCTATGGCAACTCTACAAACACACTGGAACTCCTTCATCTGCAAGAAGCCTCTCTTGGCTAATGAGTTATGCTAGATATATAACCATTTATTTAAGAACATAAGAACCTTCCCCCTCTGTTTCTCTGATGTACCTCTCCCGCCACAGAATTTTGCTTCTTTAGAGAAACATACAAATCAAATTTTAAAGTACACTATTTTGGCAAATAAGTACTCAAAATGGGTTACATTGATTTGACTTCTGCCTGATCACATTTTTCTTCTTTATTAATGCCTCTGTCATAACTAATTTCAACACCTTATTACAAATACCTTTTATATAAATTACTTAGAAAGAAAGCAACATGCTTGCCCAGATTCAAGTGTACTGAAACTTAACATACATTTCAGCTTAAAAGAGCATGAACCACATGAACTTATTGCTCAACACTCCAAACCCTCAAAAGTGGATTGCAAAATCTGACAACTGTTAGAAAGTCTTTTTCTTTTACCTCCCATATGCTCACTGCCACAAAAATAAAAAAGTCAAAGTTGCACAACTAATCTAGCCTGCTCATTTAAGCCATCACACTTCTGGCATTTAATTTTTTTCACTGGAAGTCTCAGTCACCTAACGATTAATGATCTTTCCACATCATGCTTATTCATCCTATTTATTCATTGCACCACAAACAATGTTGTTCACTCTCCTTCAGACCATTTGCCTCCAAAGGGCAGGGCTTACCCTGGCTAGATAGGCCTGCACACACAAAGGCCCCCTGACTTTAAAATGTTCTATTTAAGTCACTTTACTGGAGACCAATGAATGAAAGCGGCTCTTGTGAAGTATGTCAGGCAGACAAGAACACAGCTATCTAGGAAATCTTGAACACATTTCTGCTTTTTGTCAGTACTAGTATATTGAATCCTATAGACAGATAGTTCTGGATGACTGCTCTTGCTGTTCTGGGAGAGAGATTCTGGAAAGGTTGCAGGCAACAGAGAAAAATCCTGTGGGCAAATTACAGCTCAGTCTGCTGAAGGCAGTACTATTCGTTTAGGTACAGGTTATTGAGGTGGCAATATAATCAGCACAAAACAGTAATAGCTAGTGTGAGGGAAGATTCTAAAAAGGTAAAGGGCAATCTAAGGCTTAAGGTAAATACTGTTGTGAGTTTGTGGGTGCCAGATTCCCCTGTGTTATGAGTTTCTGGGTGCCAGACACGGAATTTAGCCCATGGTAAAATATAAGGCAGGCCAGTTTCCTGATGAGGAAATCACCTGGAGTGATGGGCCATTAGGAAAACAAAAGGAAGGTGATGAGCCATTAGGGAAGTGAAAGAGAAGGGGCTCTGTGCCAGACAGCAAATGAGAGGGGCCCCTCTCTTAATTCAAGAATCAGTTGTAGCACAAAGTGGGAATTTGAGGGCAGAGTTTGCTATGATGTGACATAGAGGCTGTAAAACAACAGAAAAAGCCATGCCTGATTTCTGCTTGAATCAAAGGCTTTAGCTATGGGAGAAACAAGACCCATTTTGGGGTATTGATGCTGTGATCCCCTCCATCGTAGGCTCAGGTTGCATATATGTGTAAATAAACCACGTATCCTAAAGACACTGCAGATTCCGCTGTGCCTCATTTTCAAAGGAAACACAAAGCCTGGGTAAGAACCTGGAACTCCTGGAATCTCACATTCTAGAAGACATATATTCCTCTGTACCTTTCTCTTGGAGGTTACGAAAGAGTTTTGACGACCCTTTCCAAACTGGTGGAGTTTCTAGAAGTATTTGATTCAATTCCTGTAAAACAGTAATTAAAAGAAAGTCGATTATCTATGTGATAAAAAGGCTCAATAAGGCTGCAATCCTCTACAAACCTACCTGAAAGCAAGTACCCTTGAACTCAATGTAACTTACTTCTTAGTAGATATATACCATATTACACTACAGAGAGGAAAGAACTGGATTAAATCCCATGGTACAAGATACTGGAAAGTCTAGGTTATAACAGCATGCAAACGTTTAATAAAGTAGAATGATGGAATGCAGATTACATATCCAGTTGTATCTCGGTTCTCGAACGCCCCAGAACTCGTATGTTTTGGCTTCCGAACAATCAAAAACCGGAAGTGAGTGTTCCGGTTTTGAAACATTCTTTTGGAAGCCGAATGTCCGACGGGGCTTCTGCGGCTTCTGATTGGCTGCAGGAGCAGAAGTTGAACGTTTTGGAAGTCAAACGGACTTCCGGAACGGATTCTGTTCAACTTCCGAGGTACGACTGTAATAAAAATATGCATTCACATCATTCACATCAACAATATGAATTGGCTAGCATTATCATCTCCATAAAATGAAAATGAGGGAGCAGCTTGCCTAAAGTCACCAATCTGAGTTACATCTGAGCTGGGAATTGAAAGAAGGGCCCTCAGCTTTTGACTCTTCATCACCACACCAGTTCACCCAATACTGAATACTTTAATGTCAATCTCTTCACACCTATGAGCTATTTATACAATTCAAGCAAAGGGAAGTGCTTCAGACATTCCTCTCAAAATATAAAGTAACTGTAGATAGTACACATACAACAATTACACACATTGAGGCAAATCCTAATTCTTTGTTGTGCAGAATTGAAGCTCACCTGTTTTGAAAGAGACTTCCATTTTCTTGTCCCTAAAATGAATACAGAAAGAATTACTCACACAAAATTTTCAATAGCACAAGAACACAGAAGCTGTCCTATCGACTGAGCAGATGGCTGTTCCATCTAGTTCTGCACTGTCTACACTGACTGGCGTTGGCTCTCCAAGGTTTCAGGCAAGAGTTTTCCTCAGTCCTACCTGAAGACATCAGGGATAGAATCCGGGACTGCACTGGCTGCACAGATTATTACTGCAAAGCAAAATAGTGGTCATTTTTTAAAGCTGGTGCTAGGTCAGGGTTTGCTAACTTGTGACGCTCCTGGTGTTGCTGAACTACAACTCCAATCATCTCTGATCATTGGTCATGCTGTGTGGGGCAGATGGCAGTTAAAGTCCAACAGCAACATGGAGGCTCACAGGTTCCCCATCTCTACTAGAGAAGGTTTCAAAATCGCAGGAGATTTTATACCACCTGGTACTCATCCAGTTGCTATTATTTTTGTTTATATAAACCATTTTTAGACTGCTTTTTCAGCAACTCAAAACAACTAACAATTAATTTAGAAACACCAGTTAGATCAAAGCAACAATCAAGCAAATGAAACCAGGTTATTAAATAAGCACAAAAACATTAACTCATCCAGGCAACCTTAAGAACTGCCTTCTCTAATATGACCACCCCAAGACCTGAAAACCTATTTGGAAGCCCTTGTTTCCATCCTCATGCCTTCAATGGTGAGGTGGCAGGTGACATAATCACCCTTGCTGTTGTGATGCCTGACTGCATGACCCCAGACTGAGACCCCAAAGTCTGGCCGCACTGCACCATTGGTAGCACTCCCCTTTGAAATGCCTTGACCAGGAAAGTTAGCCTGGAACTGTTTCTTGTCTTTTATTGCAATGTGTTGCTTTTATATTATGCTTACTTTATTATTATTATTATTATTAGTAGTAGTAGTAGTAGTAGTAATTCATAAGTTTGAGTTTCAACAGGCTGAACAGCAGAACAGAAATCAACCAAATATAGAAAACAAAAAGCAACAAAATTCAAACCCTAATTGCTGAAAAGAGAGACATTTTACTTCCTATCCAGAATGCAAAAAAGAAAAAGTAGGTTTCCAAATATCCAAAAGCAAATGGTTTTAGGCTTCCAAATCTTAGGAATTATAACTACAAAGGCCCATACTGCCACTTTTCTCTTTCACTATGATGGAACACCAAGTAATGCTTGCTGACCTACGCTCAATTGGAGCATGAGCTAATATAGGGAAAAGCAGCCTTTCAGGTTTGTGGATCCCAGGCCATGTAAAGGCTTTAAAGGATTAAAATCAGCACTTTAAATTGAGCCCAGAAGCAGATAAGTTACCAGTCAATTCTTTAGTGTTAATAGTTTTTCTGTACAAAAAAGTAAAAAAGAGTTATTACTGTTTAAATGACTTTTGCGACCTTACTCTTCCTTCAAATTGCTTCTCAAAGTCCACCTTTTCCACCCAGCCTTTGACTTATCCCTTTAATCCTCATTCCCTTCTTTAATCATATTCCTCCCTCCCTACTCTTGTCTCTTCTCTCCTACTTTTGGTTGCTTTCCCTATTGCTTATTTTAGATTTCAAGAACCCTAGGGAGAGGGTTCTGACTAGTTTTTCCCATGGAAAATGCATCATACAAACAATAACATCAGCTTAAAAGTATTTTGCATAGTAATTTTTAGTGTGCCTAAAAGGGACCATGAAACCAATATTATTTCTATTTTTAATTTTTACCCTTGATTTCACAAAGCTCAATGGTTTAAAGTTTCAAAATATCAGTACCAATATACAATTGTAAATACTTGAGATACCTAAAGTGAGCCCACACAAAAGAGAAGCTATACTTTAATCAAAAAACTGGAAGACTGCATATGAACATTCAGTGTAGCAAACACATTGGTGGTGGATGCAGAGGAAATTGATCAAAGCATCAAACAAAGGCAGTTATAGAAGCAGCACACACAGATAAATTTATTTATTTATTCACACATACCTAGATTGAGTGCCCAGGTGGTATGGGTTGGCTTCCTACTAAAATGCTCGTCTAGCTCAATAAAGTTGTGGAGATTGCTCTGCAGAACTCATTTTTGGAACAACTCAGAAACCACACCCAGTAAACAACAAACTATACTTACTCTTTGGTTCATCATTTGAAACAGACTGAATGAAGTCATATGGTGTCATAAAGAGCTGCCCTTCAAATTCTAAACTAGCAAACATGCGAAATCGCTGCTCCCGGGAAGTTGCATAAAGATCCAACTCTTGAAGATCTGGTCTGCTTTCTGTGCCCTTTTAAAAAGACAAAAGAAACCAAGAGAGTGTTAGCTGTTTTGTTGACAGAGATCCTAATGCTCTCCCCCACAGTTTAAACTGGCTGACCTCCCTCTCACCTTCAATCCCACAACACAGTTGTTTTTTTTAAATCATAGCCTATATATTTCCTTTTCTTAACTCCCACTTATAGTTTAAACCTACAGCTGAAAAAAATGTGAGTCATATGCATGTATTACTTTACTAAAAAAGCAGCATCTATTACAGAGGACATATCAACTATTATTTCCTATCATAATGGGTTTGTGGTTTGGTTTGGTTTGGTTTAGTACTGAGCTAAAAATGCCTCCTTCCTTTTCAAGGTGCAATTAATCTCCAGTAAAAGTGGGGAAATTATTATTTTTTGGTCTTTTTTTTTGGTGAGTAGGTGTGTGCGGGGGGCGGGAAGATAAATTTATCCTACTTTTAGTGGGGCTTATATATGATATAGGTATGAGTAGGAAGTAGGGTTGCAGCCTTTCTTTTCATAATAAAATTGTTTTGTTAGTTCAAGTGGTGGCAGAGTTAAATAGCCAGCATCAGCTGGTGGGATCCCTCATTGAGTATAGTCCAGGAACCATGCCATGCCATAGCATTCTTTCCAGAAGGATTGTCAGCAATAAATAAGTACCGTATATATTTTAAAGGCTGTTTCTACTTCCCTGTTGTTTATTGAAGCTCCACCACTGCTTGAAGCAGTGTCAAGACTGCAACCTGCTGACATCTAGCATGGTAAGCCATTCCATCCCTGGAAAATTAATGAGAACTTTCTCCCAACTCACGTAAGTAAGAAAAATAATTTCAGTGCTGTTTTCACCCTCCCTGTGCCTTAAAAGGTCTGTACCGTGTTATATTTTAGGGGGTAGTGAGGAAACTTGCCAACAAATCGTGCTGCCTTGGTTTGGCCAGGCTTAATGGTTTAAATGGAACTAATCTCTTTCCCTGCATAAAGCAACTTGTAAAGCAGGGCAGAGAAAGAACTTGCCTCCCACCATGTATAAGTATTAGGGCTGCTATGAATGTGTGGTGTTCTGGAACAAAGATGGCAGAAGTGTGCCCAAGTCATGCAGATTCAAACGTTTTCACAAAAAATAATGGAAATCACACCTGACACACCATGCAATGAGATCCAGGAAAGGACAAAAGCACTGGTGAGGTAATGGGTAAGAGTCAATAAGGGTCCAGTTTCTATTCTTACTTTTGGAGATTATCTGATCCAAATCTCCTAGTAATTAGCGGCAAACCTCAAAAACTTTCATGAAAGCATATCCCTATCAAAAGACGTTAAGACTTTTGTTTACTAATCTTCTTGGCAATCTTACAGTGATGTTGTATCATGTTATAGCTCAGCACCTTTACAAAACTGGACACAGCCATTTCTTTCAAGCAAACCATCACAAATCTCTAATTAAAGCCATTTTCTTACAATTATGAAAAGTGGATTTTAGAGAGAATGTGTATTTCTATGTGAAATCTGGAAGCTAACTACAATGAATTATTTTGAAATTTACATCTTAAAACATAAACACTCAGAATAGGAAACACTTATGTAACCTGCCTTCCAGAAGAATTACCCTATGTATTCAGCATTGTAGCAATAGAAAGAAAACAGCTAACATCTTCAGACACCAAATCAAGTCACTTTTCCCAGAACAAGGCAATTCATTGCTTTCTTACTCAGAAGCAAGTCCTGCTGAATTTTATCCTGCTTTCTTCCAGAACAGCAGCCCAAGCATATCAATATTATTAACTTTTTCAATGTACATAAATGAAGCTCAAAAACCACTTTGTCAACTCATATATTTCATCAACCCAGCTGTAGCTTTCTTTTAATGTCCTTTTAATTGTGCATTTATGATTATTTGTGTTCATACTGCCATCAGGGCAATCATCCATGATCCCACTTTCAACACTATTTGCGTTTACAGAAGTTGTGAGGCAGGAATACTGCTCTATTTACGTACCCTGCAACTTGTGTTGCAATACCATAACTTTTTAAACCCCAGGTGTTCTGGGGTGGTTTTTGTCCAACACAGTGGCATTGGAGAAGCATTTCAGAGCAAGTAATAAAGAGGAAGGAAGTCCAAAACAGATCCACCAACAATGCACTATTATTGTGTGAAGAACACATTGCAGAACACCCACTGTAGAAACCTCCAGGCTGGAAGAGCCTGTGTGATTTACAGTAATTTGTTGGAACTCCAATAAAATATGTTTTCAAAAAGTGTAAATATTCAAATGCACTTGTTCTGCATTCTGCTGCATACTAATCTTGCCTCAGGCAGGGCAATCCAATGGGCCTGCCATGTTGACAGCTGGCTTCTGCTGTTCTGCCTAGAGAAGTTAGGCTCCTATGGACTCCTATGAGGAAAAACTGTGAATGAAATGACAGCACCCCACCCCTCCTCCTCCAGTGTTCAATGTCCCACCAATGACAGAGCCCACCCCTGTATTAGTCAGGCACTGAAGAAGCAAATTGATGCATAGCAATAGGCAGTGCTTTTTTTTCTAAAAAAATATTTAGGGGTACTCTCATTTTCCTACTCATACTGAAATACTGCCCCACAATGAGGCCAAACTTAAGATTCATGAAATGTTTAGGGATATGTGTCCCCCTGCGTCCCCCCCAGAAAAAAGCACTGACAATAGCCACAATTCTGCCAGGGAGGCCCTATGAGAAGCAATGAGAGAAGCTATAACTGCATTCTTTCTGACATGAGCACATGCTATCAGCTCACTGGATAGAGCAATGGGATGGATACAGACAACAGGTTCAAGGTCCACCTGGAGGAGTAACAGAACCTAGACCCCTCATAGCTTTTGCATGTCCCACCAGCAATATCCATGTTAGAGGTAAAAGAAAATAAGCAAGCAGAAATGCAACCCATAGCGGATACACTGTAAACCAGCTCTTGAGCTACATAGCCACAGCAACAGATAGGAAATGTCCAATTATGTGTCCTTCCCCTATCTTATGACTCATTTATAGAGGAGGAACCCTAGTTCCATGAAACAGCCTAGGTTTCACACACAGAAAGTCCCAGGTTCAGAGCCTAGAGTAGAACACTTCTTATCTAGTGCCTACCATTATTAGCCCCAAACTGTCATTTTCCAACTGAGAAAAGGCTGCACACAAGATAAAAAGATCTGTTGCATGGAAACCAATGCCAACAATGGCTAAGAAAAGTAACTCGACAAATATATCCATTATCAATAAACCATGCATTCTATTTATCATTAAAACATGCAGTTTATTTAATCCACAATGGATCATGTCAAAACATTTACAAGTCAGAGAGAACAATCTTATACCATTTATATAGTGCCGTATTTTCCCGTCTATAAGATGCCCCCATGTATAAGTCACCCCCAATTTTTGGGGACTCAGATTTCAGAAAATGGGGGAAGATGTATCTGTGTATAAGACACCCCCTAATTGTTGACATTATTTTTTAGGGAAAAAACCCTAGTTTTATACACGGAAAAATACAGTATTTCCGGAAGACTGGAGCTCTTTCTCTGCTATGGAACAACTATTGTGTCCCATGCTTAAATGTGTGGGATGTCTATCTAGACACCTCAGTTGTTGGAGCAGGGCAGGATGTTGAAGATCCAGTTCATTTTTTTATTCTCTCACTCAGTTTTTTTTTATTCACAATATTCATATTTACTTGTTACATATATAGTTCAGACAAGGCACTGTATTTACATATGGCAAAGGGAAGGTGGAGGCAAAAAGACAAGTCACACAAGTTCTACTTTTTAGCATGGGTTTTCACCTTTCCTTGTGTACCTGTGTGGGGCGCTCTGTTCTGGTACCCCAGTTACTGGAGGTGGAATTTGAGTTGTTGAGCACCTGCAGTCCTAAGGCAGGGTTACTTGTGAGAGTTTGATGAAGAGAAGAGTTAGCAATGTGCTCAAGTTTCTATCTGTGTTGTAAGGCCAAGCTGTTTGTGTGAAAAGTGCCCTTTCTCCATTGTTTCTCATCACCAGAGTTACCCTCGTGTACAGTGGTACCTCGGGTTACAGATGCTTCAGGTTACATACGCTTCAGGTTACAGAGTCCGTTAACCCAGAAATAGTACCTCGGGTTAAGAACTTTGCTACACAATGAGAACAGAAATGGTGCTCTGGTGGTACGGCAGCAGCGGGAGTCCCCATTAGCTAAAGTGGTGCTTCAGGTTAAGAACAGTTTCAGGTTAAGAACAGACCTCCAGAACGAATTAAGTACTTAACCCAAAGTACCACTGTACATCACATGGAATCAGAGAGGTATAGCCAGATGCCCTACTATCTGAGTTGTGGTGCCCCCCATGGGGCTTACATACTGGCAGCTGTGTGCTGAGTTACAACATATCCTAGGCCAGGGGTCAGCAAGCTTTTTCAGCCGTGGGCCAGGCCACTGTCCCTCAGATCATGTGGTGGGCCGGACTATATTTTGAAAAAAATATATGAACAAATTACTATGCCCCACAAATAACTCAGATATGCATTTGAAATAAAAGCACACTTTCTACTCATGTAAAAACACCAGGCAGGCCCCACAAATAACCCAGAGATGCATTTTAAATAAAAGGACATATTCTACTCATGTAAAAACACGCTAATTCCCAGACTGCCCGCGGGCCAGATTGAGAAGGCGATTGGGCCGCATCCGGCCCATGGGCCTTGGGTTGCCTACCTCTGTCCTAGGCTTTGTTCCCACTGATCTCCCAAAATCAGCTCCCACTGAATTCAATCAGAGGGAAATCAAAATCCTTTCTGTTCTGCCCAGTGTTGATGTACAGTTGTGCCATTGAGAGGGTGTGGCTTTGTATTGATGGCAGAGCATAGGACATGGCATACAGATGTTCTGCTGGCATATATTTGCTGATGGAACGACTACACCAGTACATAAAGGGAATTACACTGGTTTATCTGTCGTGGCTGTGGTGTATCTGGTGCTGCACAGGCTAAGTGGGGATTTTACAAAATTCTAAAGACTCACAGCCTGCACAACACAAGTATAGGATTGTGCCATGAATTAGTATATGATACAGTACTTTATTTCCACAGTGGGACAGATAATCCATTTGAGATTCTGACTGAAATCACTATACTATGAAACAAACACATTCTGATCAAAAAGGTAGTAGCTGTATTTTTTGCACTCAGCCTTTAGAAAGAAATGTTGCTGCACAAAGTGCAGGGGACACAAAATTACAGTGCAATGATTATTATTCTGCTGAATTTTACACTTAATATAAAAAATGTAAACACTTTGTGACTATAAAACAAAAATCCTTATGAAATTATCACTTCCAATTTTCAAGCCAAGTTCTTACAACTTTTATCAAAGTTTACTATAAAGGGTTTCTTTTTATTTTAAATGAGCAATTTTCACATTCCTTGATGCAAAGTCAGTTTGTTTGAAATTAGTGTGATTCCGTACAAATGAAGGAAATGAAGGAAAAGAAAACAGTTTTTAAAAAGCTGTGCTTTACTTGGCCTCAGGCTAACATACTATGCTCCCAAGTAGATAAAAGTGGTATAATTTTGTTTGCGTGCTGGGTGGCCAAAAGGTTAAACATCAAATTCTTAGTGTGGGAAAATCCCAAAGCAGACAAAACTGTTTTGGTACTTAGCAAACTCTGGAGCAGAATGTACTAGTTGTCCAGCTATGTGATTTTCTAACTGAAGGATTTTATATAAATATTCTAAAAACACAAAAGTATATATAATATTACATTTTCTGTCATAATTAAAAAGGGGGAAGGGGGGGTTGGGTCAAATACGTCACAGTTCTGGTAGTTCAGAATCCTTTCCCAAAAACATTTGACCATACAAAGTTGCCAAACTTTCAATGACTTTATGGTAAAACACATCCTGCACCAAAAATTCTTATTGCTATCACACTTCTACCAATCAGTATTATGTGGTATTGCAATATATTCACTTTCATGTTAAAAATAGGTAAAGGACCCCTGGATGGTTAAGTTCAGTCAAAGGCGACTATGGGGTTGCGGCGCTCATTTTACTTTTAGGCTGAGGGAGCTGACGTTTGTCCACAGACAGCTTTCTACAGTATGGCTAAAGGTAAAGGTCCATTAGGTCCAGTCGTGGCCGACTCTGGGGTTGCGGCGCTCATCTTGCTTTACTGGCCGAGGGAGCCGGGATACAACTTCCAGGTCATGTGGCTAAACATGACTAAGCTGCTTCTGGCAAACCAGATGAGCGCACGGAAACGCCGTTTACCTTCCCGCCGGAGCGGTACCTATTTATCTACTTGCACTTTGATGTGCTTTCAAACTGCTAGGTTGGCAGGAGCAAGGACCGAGCAACAGGAGCTCACCCCGTCGCGGGGATTTGAACCGCCAACCTTCTGATTGGCAAGTCCTAGGCTCTGTGGTTTAACCCACAGCACGACCCTTGTATGGCTACTGTACTACAAATCTTATAATGCAGTACTTCTTGCCTACATATTCACACGTAAATGTGAAAAATCCAAGGAAAAAAGCTGACCTTAATTTTCAGATCAGCAAATCAGGAATTCACCAGAGTACTTATATATTATGATCAAATCCTGTATGTACATAAAAAGACAAGGGGTTGATTTGGACATAATGCTAACCATCACTTTACTTCCTTTTCTCTTCTGGCATGGCTGCGAGGAAGAAGCTTTTGCTTTTGATTAACCACAGCTTCCTTGACTGACCAGGGCCAGACAAGCTATGGTTAATCTTATGCCTAGTGAAAACAAGCCAACTTTACAGTTTATGAAGCTGGATTGTTTGCACTAACTATTGCTTATTTAGGTCTGAATGGCATGGTAGGCTGTGGTTAATCAAAATGGTAGTGAAAGATTCCAATCTCTTCCATGGGGCTGTGCTGGAGAAGAAGAGGGGAACGTGTAAACCTAAACGGAAGGAAAACTTATTCTCATAATGCTAAACCATGGTTTAGTGAAGCCTCCACCAACATGTCCGCCAGATGTTTTGGACTTCAACTCTCATTAGCCTCAGCCAGCACAGCTGAAAATTGCCACGATTACTACAAATCACAGAGAAGTCACCCTAGCTTTGTTCTGTATCTTCACCAACATTTTATCAGGCTACCTCGCCCTCCCTCAGAACACCCTCTTAAACTTTTTTCTTTCATTATATAAAGCACCTGGTAAATGTTTTAGGATTTCTATAAAATGAATAAACATGGCGGAATATCAGATTAGGACAAGAAGAGGTGCTTCATGCTTTCATCCCAGATTTTTCAATACCTTTGGGTGTATCAATGTGAAATCTAGAAGTGTTCTAACTATGCTACTTCAGTAGCATTCCTGAAACCCTTCATAGCCTTCCTGACATCACTGGTTGGGTACTCTTATTTCTCTGTTCCCAGAGTTTCATTGAATTTACCCTAAAGTGTACAAAACAAAGAATCCAAGTATTGCTTCTAATGGCTGTACTTCCTGCATATTTATTATACTACTCCCTAGCTCGCATCTGAGACCACTTTGATTTTACTTATAAAAATGCTTGTCTCCCAGAACGTTTTTTTTTTCCTAAGCAGGGGTGTAACGTAACAAAGTAGACTGATGGATGTATCCCTGCTGTACTCTCCAACATGTAGACCCCACGAGAAACAGCAACATAGCCATGTCAGTCTGTTGTAGTGACAAAACTGAGAAGTCTTTTGGCAAGTTATGTTTCAGAACTGTAAACAAACTTAAATATGCAAGAATTCATAAATATACTTAGACCTGCACATTAGGAATGCTGCCAAAATAAAAACAGTAAGATAAGCAGCAAATAGAGAATCTTAGAACTGCCAAGTGTCTTACCAACTGTAATTCAAATGATTGCTACTGTCACTATTTTTTTTCACTACCACTTTTTCTATTGCACTGAAGGCATTTCTCCCTCAATGATGCTGCCTTGATGCATATGTGTTTGGTGATAACGCACACAACAAGATGAGCCTGTACCCAGATATAAACTTGGGAGGCCCAAACTTAATAGCATCTGATCATGAGAAACCAAACCTTGCTCTTTTTTTTATCTACTCCATGAAAGTAGAACACTGCTGAAATTTTAACATTGATAAAAAGGTTGTTTATAAATTTTTAACCTTTAATAAGTTTACAAAATTAGGAAGTCAATGAAGCCATTCACACAAAACATTCAACATTGCACTATATACAAAGTCAGAACAGTGTCTTTCAAGCTCTTTTGGATGCACACTTATTGATTATATATTTAAAACCAACAAGTCACAGTTTATCATTTTCTATGCAAAGCAGGCTTAGATCAGATAACCGATCTCCGGACATGATTGACCTTAGATAATCCTTTATCCTTTTTAGTCTAGAACATGAATCTTTTTGCGAGTACAATTTGTAAACATTAACACATGAACAATCTGAAAATTGCTTCCATATTCTGAAAAGCTGTCCGATTTTTCTCCTGGAATATAATATGACACATATCTTGGTGGCTGAAATTTTCTTTTTCAGGGTGACTTTGTTTGATGGACAGGTGAAAGAATTCAATGATGAGACTAAGGTCAGCATCTTTTGGATTCTATTGCATCAACACCATTGTGAATCTGTTCCTTGATTACTTGCGGGTTCACAAAAAAAAGAAAATTTATTAGCTGCACTCCTGTACACTATTGCTATTCTATCTAGGTTGGCTTCAGGAGCATCAATAACAGGGATAAATGAATATACACTAAACTTGTCTCTTGGAGAAAGTTCATCCAAGGCTTCAGGTTCTGTCCCATCACTGGTACAGTGGTACCTCGGTTTACGAACTTAATCTGTTCCAGAAGTGCGTTCCTAAACCGAAACCATTCTTAAACCGAGGCATGCTTTCCCTAATGAGGCCTCCTGCTGCCAATGTCCTTCCACTGTTCGGATTCCATTCTTAGACCGAGGTAAAGTTTGCAAACTGGGACACTACTTCCAGTTTGCAGAGTTCGTAAATCGAATCGTTCGTAAACAGGACTGTTCTTAAACTGAGGTACCACTGTATTATTATTTTTTGTACTCTGTTTCTGACATTTCCTTTGACAAGTTATTGCTTTATATCCAGTAGAGTAAATTTTACTTGCTGTTCAATTTCATAAAAATTAGACTGAGTGTTTGATATGAACTGCAATAGTGAGCTGTAAATATTTACACATGTGCTGAATGAAATTTGTGAACTTTGGAATACCTTGCTAACTTTATGAAATTGGTCTAGCAAATGTGTCCAAAGGTGAAGCATTAAAATGAATTCAAATTCTCCCATTTTCTGCAGAAGATCATAGTTAAATATGATTGTAAGCATAACTTTCACCAATAGTTGCAGTAGCTTTGGTGAGCCTCCCATCTTGTGTCTGATAAATGTTGAGTAACTTTTGACTCAAGAGACAAGAATTAGCATTGTCCATCTTTTTGTAGAAGCTGGGTTGGGGGAAAGCTCCTTTATTGTGGGGAAAAAGTCACTGCATCTAGGCAGGAGTCAACTATGGTTTGTCCAACTAGATTTAGGGAATGTCCAGTGCATGCAATAAACTCTGTAAACTTGTTCCTTTCTAGAACTTTTTGTTGAATGCTGTTATACTTTTTCAGCCATATTGGCTGCATTGACATATGGTTGTCCTCTACATTTACTGAAATCTATTTTCAAGTTCACTGACGTAGTTAAGTATCAACTCACCAGTGTGAACTTTCAGCTCAAAAAAAATCATCTCTAGAAAACCCATCTCTAGAAAAATGTACCCCAAAATGACAGTTGATCAACACGGGAATCACCAGGGGTTGAACTGACTGATAAACTAAAATAACCTGCTTGTTTGATGTTGCTCAGTATTGCTTCTCCAACTGTATTAGCCATCAACTGGATAACCTCTTCACATATGGTTTTGGATAAGTATAATGGCTGACTAGAAACTTTATGTGAGCACATGGAAAAGGACTGAATTTGACAACTCACAAATCCAAGAAGTTACCATTTTTTGATGAATCAAATGTTTCATCATCTCCCCTAAATGCCAAACCACATTCTTTCAAAAGAGAAGTCACTGGGATAACTCACTGAAGTACGTGCCTCCAGTAATCCTGCTCTGCTTTGATTTGATCTTTGATGTGAGCATTTGACCATAATTTCTTGTTAAGTATGTTAGCATCAAGTTCAAATTATTGTTTCCTGTCAGAATGGAATAGTAATGATTCAATGTAGATTTGTAGCTCGTTATAGTAGCATCACTTAGTTTTGATGTAACAGTTATAAGTTGCTTTTTTTTTTTTTACTATATCTTAGTTTTAATGATCATTAATGATAATCTGTATACCATTTTGAGGGTTTTCTTTTTAACAACCAAGCCATGTATAAATTTTATGAAATAGATGAATAAGTAATATGCCAATTGCAGAAAACTTAATATGTCAATTGCAGAATACAATCTCCTTCCTAGATTATCTGTGTTGATACTCCACATACTAGACAAGCCCACATAACAAATGCTAAGTCTGAACTGCCCAACTTGGGGTTTACAATTACATGGATTGCACCTTATTTAGCATGCACAAAATTGTGACTGCTTCTCTTGTAAAATCAATAAACATTTTAAAAACTGGCTTTTGACAAACACCTGTACAATAGCCACTGTTACACCTGTATTGAATTAAATATTAATAGTTCCATTATTGTTGTAAGAATCACCAAGTACATTGTGATGTCAACAGGGCTACTTCTAAACTGCTCTGGATATTCATATTCATATTTACTACATAGACAAGAATCTGGACATGCTGTCACTGGCTGCTAAGCTTTTAAAATGAGTAACACAGATCAGCTGGCAACTTGATAACCTTTCTTTACTTTCTAACAGTGGGGAAGAAGTGTAACAAAAATATTCTTCCAGGCAAATGTCTTTGCCGATTGTCAATTTCCTTCTTAAAGTAAAAAGTGTTGACTGTCAGAGTGTGGTGGAGAGGATGGAGGACCATTTCAAAACACTTAACCTACACAGACAACATTTCGCATAACGAGATGCACACAAAAAACCACTCATGGTGTCTATTTTGCTGTAGGTACAAATGCAGTAGGCCAATCAAAGCATCCCACCATGTGCAGGTGTAATGGAGCCAGCTGGTGGGAACATCAAAGAGATCATCCGAAGAGGCTGCCTTTTGTATTTTCCTTTAAAATCAACGGAGCTGCTGCATAAGCCACTCTGGGAACCTAAAGAGGTGGGATGAACAATACAAACCACACACAAAGGCTCCACTTTATGGGGCTGGGGGAGGGAGGCGAAATACGTAGCAAACTGCACGACGAAGCAGCTCCGCTTGACAAGCGGTGACAAGGAAGGACCGTGCCAAGAACAGAAAGGGGAAGAAGAGCTCCGCCAAGGCCGCAGCATCCTTGGCAAGGCGGCTCCCATTTCCCCCCGAGCAGCTCGTCTCGCTTACCCTTTTGCAAAACAGCAGCTGCGCCAGGAGACGCTGACCCAAGCGAAGTCGCTGCTGCTGCGGCGGCAGGTGGCGAAGGGCGCGACGCCTGCAGAGCGAAGAAGGAGCCGCTTGCGCCTGCTGCCGACGAGGCTCCCGCCCTCTTGCAGGCCGGCGGCTGAGGCGCAGGCAGCCGTGCAACAGGTAAAGCGCCCGCCCCAGCCGCCGCCTGAGCCTGGGAAGCGGGAGCTGAGCTTGGGCACAGAGCATCCCCTGAGGGCAGCTGCTCTGCCGAGCGCCCCTCCTCCTGAGGAGACACCTACCGTCGTATCCCTGGCAGCGGCCGCGACAGGGATGGGCAGCAGCGCGCGGGCCTGGCCGGCCTCGCCGCTCCGTCCCTTCTGCTGAGGTGACGGCCGACGCTCGTAGAAGCGCTGGCAGACGAACCAGGCGAGCGCCCCGCCGGTAGCGCCCGCCGCCGCCGCGGCGCCCAAGCTGCTCAGCGGCGCCGCGCTGCTGCCCGGCGGCCGGGCCCTGACACCCCACAGCCGCCTTCGGTGAGGCAGCTCCGAGTCGTTGCCGTTGGGGAGGCGGCAGCGACGCCACCTCAGGAGACCCCGCAGCGCTGCCATAACTGCCGGCCCGGCGGACTTGACAGAAAAGAGGGAAGCCGCCGCCGTCGCCGCCGGAGAAGCCTCGCGAGAGGCTCTCTCGCGCGCGAGTGTTCCCCCCCCCCGAATCCCCGTTATTGCTCCGCCCCTCTCGCTCCCCTCCCTCAGGTCTCACTGCCCTTCCTTCAGACTAATTACTCGCCTCAGGCCACAATACGTACAGTGATCACTCCCTTTCCCCTCCACAATTGCTGGTCTTGAAGGGACCGGCAGGTGCAGGCAGCCCTAGACGTGTCTACTCAGAAGTAATCCGCACTGACTTGGAATTAAAGGGACGGCTGTGGGATTTAGGGTACAAACGGAGGAAAGTGCGCCTTTAATAGCTGGGCAGAAGAGGGAATGTCAGCAGGTGCAACGACACACCCGCTGAGATTTCTTATTCTGAACAATTGTTAAGGGCACAGGAGCCCTGTTCTCTTTTTCACTTGGTCACCCTAAACAGGACTGTAGTGTGTTCCCAAGCCTCGGTCTCCAGTTGTTTCCCCCCCCCCAGACTACAATTCCCATCATCCCTGACCACTAGTCTTGCTAGCTAGGGATGATGGGAGTTGTAGTCCAAAACCAGCTGACAACCCAAGTTTAGGCAACATTGTTTTAGAAGAAGTAATATTGGAAACAATGCAGATTATAAATTCTTCAGGTCATGTTCAATCACCAGCCATATATGTCCTACCTATTCTCTTCCTATAGAGTGTGTGTTAAATTTTCAAACCCAGTTAAGAACTGCAGGATTGGCTGATTTGTTCCGGCCAAGGTGATCTATTCAGTGCAGTGCTGTTGCCAGATGCCTCTCGAAAGTTCATATAGGATTTAATTGTGATATTCACCTTCTGCTGTTCACTCTATCATCTAGTAATCAGAAGTACATTCTCCCAAACATGGAGGCTCCATCTGCCTATGATAGCTAGGAGCTGTTAGGAAAAACTGCTCATAAATCCGTCAACTTGCAACATTGGGAAGGTTTCTTATTAGCAGTTTTCCCCTTGTTGCCTAATGTTAAAATTTTCAAACTGACTTGGAGTAAGAGATTTACATTTATCACTTCCAAACATGTATGAATCAACAGATAGCTGTGCTGCTTCTGTTTCCTTGAAGTTTGAGTCTTCAGCCGAGAAGTTAATGAATTCAGTAGCACCTGCAGGCTAATCTTTTCAATTGGGGAAAAATGCACATCTGTATCTACTTTTGTCTGAATATGCTCCTCAGACCCTCCCACTGAGATGTTTGTTTAAGAACATAAGTTCATTTTAATCACATAATATTTTCAATCAAGTTGGAATTTTATACTATTATGTGCCTAATGCACATCTCATAAATGAATAAAGCAAAGGTTCAAGTGCCATTGTTGGAAACTTCATTGGACAACTACTTAACAGGCTTTCTAATGCATCTTATAAAAACAAAATTTTATTCAGACTAAGTAAACAATGAGATAAAAAAGCATAAATAACAATACATATATACCCACTGGGAATAGAAGTAGATGATAAAAGGGAAACTTGGGGGGTCGGACCCTAGAACTTAGCAAGCCTGAAAAAGGTTGTCTGTCTAGAAGGCTGTTTTTGGCTTCGTGCTGGTTTGCTTTATGTGCATATTGCAGTGTTTCACTGATGAATCTATGAGCTTTCAGTCAGGACCTCAAGTACCGTAAGTGTTGGATTTGTGTTTTCTTTAAATCTGAATTTTTATTGAAAGTTTTCAACATATAATACAATAAAAACCAAACCAATGTAAATAAAAATAGAGAAGAAATTATCACGTGATTTGCTTTGAACTTTCTCTCCATAAGCCACTGGGATGATGGCATATCCTTGCTATAGCCAACATGGGTTGACTGAAGAAGTCAATGTAGCTAGATGAACGAACACATAGAGAGACAAACAGATCCACAACTGCCACTACTGGACAGTGCATTTTCTTACTAAAAAATGGCTTAGCCTGGGTGTAGATGTGTATGATTTTAGTGGCGATACTGCTGTAGAAACAGTGAGCTGCCTCCTGCTGGTATCTTCAGCCCACAGCACATGATGATCCTCTTATCCTTGGGTCCTGAAGCTGTTTGCCTACACACCCATACTCACTTGTCCTTCCTGGTAGTGCTGTGATCTCATGTGCTTTTCCATACAACATTTTACTGCACAGGCAGTAAAATTTAGTTTAGTTCCAAAGCAGTGAAAGTCCCTAAATTATTGCTATAGGAACTCAAGAGTGGCTTGTAAGAATCATGTGGTCTGAGCTGGGAGCAAAGGCTTGATTACCGAATACCTCCCAAGGTGAGCTAAGCCTTTCAGGACAGCTTATTCTATGACAGTGTTTCTCAAACTTGGGTCCCTAGCTGTTGTTGGACTACAACTCCCATCATCCCTGCTAGCTAGAGATGAGGGGAGTTGTAGTCCAACAACGGCTGGGGACCCAAGTTTGAGAATCACTGCTCTATTGTATTAACCCCCGCATGATTAATTAGACTTAATCATGTTGGTTATATGAGGCTGGTTACCTCACAAGCAGAACAAGGAAATATCCCATGGGGGTAAAGTAGCACGAAGGGTTAAGGGGTTGGACTAAATGATCCTCAGGGTCCCTTCCAGCTCTACAATTCTATGATTCTTCTGTTGCCTTTCAGATGTCAGATTTTGATCTTGGCATTGTTGTTGTTTAGTCGTGTCCGACTTTGTGACCCCATGGACCAGAGCACGCCAGGCACTCCTGTCTTCCACTGCCTCCCGCAATTTGGTCAGACTCATGTTTGTAGCTTCGAGAACACTGTCCAACCATCTCGTCCTCTGTCGTCCCCTTCTCCTTGTGCCCTCCATCTTTCCCAACATCAGGGTCTTTTCCAGGGAGTCTTCTCTTCTCATGAGGTGGCCAAAGTACTGGAGCCTCAGCTTCAAGATCTGTCCTTCCAGTGAGCACTCAGGGCTGATTTCCTTCAGAATGGATAGGTTTGATCTTCTTGCAGTCCATGGGACTCTCAAGAGTCTCCTCCAGCACCATACATCAAAAGCAGCAATTCTTCGGCGATCAGCCTTCATTATGGTCAGCTCTCACTTCCATGATCTTGGCATAGGTGCACCCATACATTCTAGTAACACCAAATTTACTACCTATTATCCTAAGAAACTGTCACCACTTCTTTATCCCATTGAGATCATGGACATAATTTTGATGGGGTGTGACACTGTCACAGCCCTAAGCATCTCAGCTATCACTCCATATTTAAGGAGCTTCTTTTCCAAGGAAGTCTATTAAAACTATTTTCTTTCTGCACTGAAAAAGGCAGCAAAAAGTCTTTTAAACAATATGTTGTTTTTAGCAAGTGTCCACGTACTACATTGTCTATTGCAAACCATAATACTTACTTGTTTTGGGAGTTTAAAAAACCAAACCTGGATCACCTATATATTTATTCAATAGCATTGAAAGTGCTGCTCTAGGAAGTAAAGGGGAAACGATTAGATTGTAGAGTATACTTAAAGTAGAGTAAGGAGTTCTTGCAAAAACACTCTTCAAATATATTTAACTTCCCAAGATAGCAAGACAGAATGAGCAAAAATATACATACATATTGGAGTTATCGCTTCCCGTCACATGACTAGTGCAAACGGCAAGGTGAAAATAAGGCCCTTATCGTGTTTTCCCCAGTACTTGATAAAATGGCATAACTGCTTCCAGACTCAAGACATGAAAGGCTACGCTTGAAAGAGGTCAGTTTGTTTAGTATTTCACTTTCACTGCTATTCTCACCCTCTTCATATTTATTTTAAGAGCATTATATTGTGCTTTCAATAAATCTGATACCTTTAGAAAAATTATTGGTGTGGGTTAATTGCCTCACTGTGATATTTCTATTGTTTGCTATCCAATGGGAAGGTTGGATTTCCTAACCCCTCTGCTTTTTCCAACCTTGTGATTCTGGCCAAATTTCTTACTAAGGCAGGAGAAGTATAGGCAAGGTTCAGATTAGCCCAGATTATACCCATGTCGGTTGAAATATACTCAGAGTCGCAAAGTGATTTCATGCTCTTTATTCAGCTCATAGTGGTGAGGAGGAATGAATGCAAGTCCCCTCAAAGTATCTGCTTTATATACATTATTTACACAATGGGCTGCACATGATTGGCTAATTCCGGAATTCTACTGTAAGCCAATCAGGTTGTGGATTCTCTTCTATCTGGAGCATGATTGGGTGGTTCCTGCCAACCAATCATACTGCTGCATTGTTCTAGGACCAATCAGACTGCTGCATTCTGAATCCTATTGTTCTAGGACCAATCAGACTGCTGCAGTTTGGATCCTATTCGACTCAGTACATAACATTGGTCTTACTTTTAAAGACTGTTGAGCTGGAGCAAATCAGAGAGCCTGTCTCCTGATGCTATATCATCTATTACACACATAATCCTGCAAACTGGCTGGTTTTCCATTCGTGTTCCAGGCTCAACTGAAATTTCTAGTTTTGACTTAATGCTCTATTTGCCCCAGTATCTGCAAAAGACTGCCTCCTTACATATATCCCATCATAATCTCTTATAAACTAGCAAAAATGTATTCTTCTGCATCTTGAGCATCAGAGGAATGGTTCCTTCTCACCACTATAGAATCACCATTCCTCAAGTCTTACTAAGAACTCAGCCTGAGCTTCTCTTGGAAATCTTAAGATTATTCTTTTTGAAGTGGTGTGAAGCTCAAGGACATGTTTTATGGAATCTGTTTTCTAACTGGACAGTGTGTATGTTCTCTGTCTAGAAATGGGCTGGGCTAGAAGTATGAATGAAGAAATGAATAAATGAAATGATTAAACCAAATCTTAGAATAGGATGATCATCACCATCACAGTGCCATCCATGTATGTCTGTAGCAGACGAGGAAGACAGCCCCTGTGCCAGGAAGCTTCTGGTCTAAATATATGATCTTAAGGCACATATGACACCCAGGGGTGGCTGTTGGCAGGGTTCCTGCATTGCAGGGGGTTGGACTAGATGACCCTTGAGGTCCTTTCCAACAATGACTCTATGGTATATGAGATGATAATGATTCTATGATACGTCACAGTTACCTTGCTAAAAGCTAAGCCAATGCATGTCTGGTCAGTGCATGGATAGAAGACTGCTTTGAAACTGAAATCATGTCTTCCATTAAGTTGTGAATTGCCCTGAGATCTATGGAAATAGGGCGGTATAAAAATCTAGTAATAATAAAATTAATAAAGAAATAAAATAAATAAAAAACTTCTTTTGTTGTTGTTTAGTCGTGTCCGACTCTGTGACCCCATGGACCAGAGCACGCCAGGCACTCCTGTCTTCCACTGCCTCCCGCAGCTTGGTCAAACTCATGTTCGTAGCTTCGAGAACACTGTCCAGCCATCTCGTCCTCTGTCGTCCCCTTCTCCTTGTGCCCTCCATCTTTCCCAACATCAGGGTCTTTTCCAGGGAGTCTTCTCTTCTCATGAGGTGGCCAAAGTATTGGAGCCTCAGCTTCAGGATCTGTCCTTCCAGTGAGCACTCAGGGCTGATTTCCTTAAGAATGGATAGGTTTGATCTTCTTGCAGCCCATGGGACTCTCAAGAGTCTCCTTCAGCACCATAATTCAAAAGCATCAATTCTTCGGCGATCAGCCTTCTTAGTTTCAGGCTTTTCCCTGTACATCTGAGAACTAGCTGACTAAGCTCACTGACACAACACGATAACTGGATCATGTTGGCTGGGGAAACCCAGCCAGATGGGCAGGCTATAAATAAAAATTATTATTATTATTATTACTTGCTTTTCCTTGGAGATAAGGTGCAAATGAGGGCAGGGCTCCTCCTGAACCTTTAATAGTTGTGTCAAAGGGGGAATTTCAGCAGATGCTCTCTGCATGACAAGCTGCAGCTGCTGAGATTTTCTTTTCTACACCCTTTTCTAAGGATGGAGGAGCCCTCTTCCCTTTTGCATCTCGCTACTCTACTTGGGACCAACGCAGGAAGCATTTCTATGACCTGAAATAATATCTGTAGGCTCAGGGTCTGATAACCTGTTTCTTAATTATAACTATTTTGCTCATGTCCCCAATGTTTTGTACTGAGTTGCATTGATAGTTCAATTCTTCTGTCCGTATGTACACATGTTTTAAGATACAGTATATATCTATATATCTGAATGACATGGTGTGTGCTTCAATTGTTGGGGTGGGGTTTTCTTGTTTTGGGGGGAGTAATGCTATCTTTAAGACATAAGTGTACAGGCTCCCTGCACAATTGGTTTTCTTCAGATTCTGCAACTTTGATCTCGTTCTTTGATTTAGCCCTGCAATTAAGAAGATTTGGTTCAAAGCAAAAGCCCATTGGTTGATGTTTTACACTGATGTGATAATGTTTACACAGATGTGCTTTGAAAGCTCGATTATGAAGGATTTTTTGGGTCCAGCCACATGACAGGCTCCTGTTATTTGAAAGGTAAACTTATATAACATCTATCTGCAACAGCTTTCCCAACAAGTCTGCCAGCTCTCCCTCTCGCTCCCTCCTTTGGAAGTGATTTATCTGATCATTGTATTTAACATTATTTTCGTTTTGAGGTTTTAAATCCTTCCACAATAAATCACTTGCTTTCAACAATCTTCTCCTTTTTTTTTATCACTCAGGTGCACACAGGGCAGTACTTAGGACTACTGTGATGAAAAGGTGTTGCGTTACCTGCTTTAAGCCACCTGCCAATTAATTAGCCCCAAACCTCTCTCCAACAAATAAAGCAAAGCAGCCAAATCCATTTGATCTCCCAGATTTACATGGTTGGTGACTGAAAAGACACATGGAAAGAGACTTTGAAAAAAAAGAACCACCTAAGAAAAACATCACCCTATTCTTTCCCATCACTCTACTACTTTTGTTTTGTTTTGTTAGTTAAACAAAAGTGTAAACCCACTAAGCAATTTCCCGCCCCCACAGCCCTTTCAAGATTTGGTTCTGAAAGGTCCTCGATAGGGAAATAACATTTATCTAGATGAGAATATACAGTGTATTAAGGCGGGAAATAATACACTTTGCAATACTAGGGTTACATTAATGTTCCCAAAACACACGTGAACTAGTGTGTTTTGTACTGAGCCAGTCAGCGGACGAGATTCAGATTTTATGGATCTGGGAAATAAAGTTACTTTCTCCAACTTTAATATGCAAGTAATAAGCTCTTTCTCTCTTACAGGGTGATAAGGAATTTTTATAAAAAATATTGTAAACAATTTTGCACATGAAAGTGTGATTAACAATGATACACTTTTTATTTATATCCTACCATTCCTCCTAAAATGTCATGGATGTATCCAGTTAAGTTCCAGCTGGAGTAAACCCATTGACATGAACGAACCTAAGTTAGTCATGTGCATTAATTGAAATGGGTCTACTCTGGAGTATAACTAACAATGGATACAACCCTCAGAGTGGACTCTATGGTCCCTGCTCTTTTATACTCACCAAAACACCTGTGAAGCAAATTAGGCGGAGAAATCAAACTGGACAAGGTCACCCAGAAAGCTTTGTGGCTCAGGGTTAGGATAAAGGGACCCCTGACCATTAGGTCCAGTCGTGACCGACTCTGGGGTTGCGGCGCTCATCTCGCTTTATTGGCTGAGCGAGCCGGCATACAGCTTCCGGGTCATGTGGCCAGCATGACTAAGCCACTTCTGGCAAACCAGAGCAGCTCACGGAAATGCCATTTACCTTCCCGCTGGAGCAGTACCTATTTATCTACTTGCACTTGACGTGCTTTCGAACTGCTAGGTTGGCAGGAGTTGGGACCGAGCAACAGGAGCTCACCCCGTCGCAGGGATTTGAACCGCCGACCTTCTGATTGGCAAGTCCTAGGCTCTGTGGTTTAACCCACAGCGCCACCTAGTCAGATGGAAAAGAAGACAGGGCTTCTTCAATGAATGTGTAGAGGAAGGAATTTCAACAGGCACAGATGACATTCCCTCTTTTATGAAACTATTAAAGGTGCTCCAGTCCTGTTCTCTTGCATCAAGACAACCTTAATGAGCAGAGATTTGAACTCGGGTTTACCCAGTCCCCAAATTCTAGCTACTACACCAGCTAGAGAAACACATCAGGTGGTATTCAACCAAGTCTTATGCAGGGCAGACCCACTGGAATTAATGCCCTTAAGTTAGCCATGCCTATTAATTTCGATGGGTCTACTCTGAATAGGACTTACACGGACTCCAACCTGTAATTTAAAATATGGACGTACTTAATTGCACCTGAAATTATATTAAAAGAAGATGCCTCTGAAACAATCTGAAGCTGGTCCTGAGTGTCACCATTTGCATTGGGAATTGATCGCTACTGGAAGAGTGATAGCTCTCGCTTGTGGTACAGTACATGTTCTTGAGACTCTGGAACTAGACAATCCTTTGCTCTTTCAAAAGTTAGTTCTTCATACAAGAGGATCCCTTTCCTCTTTTGCATCTGGTTACTCTACTCACTAATCCACTTGTGGTGGTATCAACATTATTAAAGCACCCCCACAACTGATGGACAATCAGTATACAGGCACACACTCTGCTTAATAGAAATATCTGGAAATTGGGATAATTATTACCTCTCTCTTGAAATTTGGGACAACCTGCCTCTGACCCATAACATAAACTGCAGTCTTATGCACACTTACCTGGGAGTAAGCCCAATTGAGCTTAATGGGGCTTACTTCTGAGTAAACATGCCTAGGCATGTGTAGTAACTCTCCTGCATAAAGATGAACCCAAGCAGATGAAACAGACGGTTAGGTTGTGTGAGGATTCCACTATCACACCTTTTATCTAACCTTATTAAGAAAAGGTGGGGTTTATTATAGTGGCAGTCAGGAATGTGAGTCTGAAAATTGAACAACAAGCCACACACAGATGGGACTTTCCCCTTCATAAGCTTGAGCAACCCTCTGGTAGGGAACTGTGAAGTTTCCCCTTGCCAGCCAGGAACACATCCATGCTTGCAGAAGCAGACTAGGAAGTTGCAAATGTATCTTTCCCCAGCTATCAAAGTTCTCCCATAAAACATTTTGATCGCTTTTGTCTCTTTAACAACCCAAATACAGAGAGGTCTTGAAAGATTAGCAGGAGGACCTCCTGGCCGTCATGCAGAAATAAAACCCACTGACTATTTCCCTAAAGCTTTCATTACAAAACATGGACTTTTTGATAGCTTCTTTCACTTTAAATGAATCCAGGTGCATAACTAATATATTTCTCTGCCTCTGCATTTCCTACAGAAACACTATAGTTCCGACTGCCATGTGTCAGGAACCAGGTATGACCATCAGCATCTTGATACATTCCTAAACACCTGAAGGCAGGGACAGGGAACCTTTGGCTCTCTAGAGCTTGTGGGACTACAACTCCCACAAGCCTTCATTGTAGGCCATGCTGCCGGGATTGATGGGAAATGTAGTTCAGCAACACCTGGAGGGCTAAAGGTTCCTCACACTTGTTCTAAAAGGGATTGCTGAGAGGGAGGGAAGCAGCAGCACTTGACATCCTTCTATCAAGTCTCAATACAGCTCTTGGGGATAGCCCCTGCCCTGAATGAGAAGCTAAACTGTTATGTATAATAATATCCATCTACCTATGAAATTAGTTCTTTTGGGGGAGGGCTTTACCCTGAAAGCCAACATGTAAGTATTGAGAATAAAGACCTTTAATCTCATGGTTGTGGGTTTGAAGCCCACACTGGGCAAAGGATTCCTGCATTGCACTGCTGGGGGTTGGACTAGATGATCCTTGTGGTCCCTTCCAACTCTATAATTCTATGATTTTTGCACGGCAATTCTTATATAATGTATACTTGTGTCTGACTGCCATCTCTTCAAGGAGATAGAGGCATGCTTTCAATGTGACACCTACTCTTTCCATATCTACTTGACCAGAGCGTTTACCATGCACCAGGAACTACCGTATTTTTCACTCTATACGACGCACCAGACCATAAGACGCACCTAGTTTTTGGAGGAGGAAAACAAGAAAAAAAATACAGTATTCTGAATCCCAGAAGCCAGAACAGCAAGAGGGATTGCTGCGCAGCGAAAGCAGCGATCCCTCTTGCTGTTCTGGTGTCTGGGATAGCTGTGCAGCCTGCATTCGCTCCATAAGATGCACACACATTTCCCCTTACTTCTTAGGAGGGAAAAAGTGAGTCTTATAGAGTGAAAAATACGGTAGTTTCTCCATCCAGAGATGAAGACGCTTTGATCCTCCAGATGTTGTTCAACTATGCCTCTCATCATCCCTAAGCATTGGCCATACTGGCTGAGGCTGATGGGAGCCGGAGTCCAGCAATATCCAGATGGCTATAGGTTAGTCACCTATGGAGAGCAGTGAGTGTGGTACTAAAAATATGTTTCAGATAGAACCCCTCTATTCATGGGTGATCCAAAAAAATTGCAGGAAGGTTAACATGAGATTACAAATCTGCCTTCCTGCATTACCATCAATCACTTAAAAACACTACACAAGAAGACTGAACTCTCACATATGCACACCAAGGAGAGGGGGAGAGAGGTTTAGGTTTCCTGAGAGTCAGGCCCCTTGAACTCAGAGAGGCTTACTTTGGAGTAGACATGCTTGGCTTTGCACTCTCAGGCTGCAACAATTCTAAACTTACCTACTTGGGAGCAAGCCCTATCGAGCTCAACAAGGCTTTGAGTAAACATGTTTCAGATTGTGCTATCGAATCACTTTAAGTGGCATGTATGCAATCAGTTCTAGCCTCCTGGGACCTGATGGAAAAAGCAGAAAACATTGTTGGGTTCTGCCTTCCCCTTCCCTACAGGGTATGTGCAGTATGGGGAGATCTAGGAGCATGCCTAGGATTGGATTAGCTTTTCAGATCACAGCACAGCCAGGCACTGCAATTCTATGCACAGAGTTGCTGAACCTCATTCCCTCCCCAGTCTAAAAAAGCAGCCCTGCCAAGGATACTTGGTGGCAATCTGGTTGGTGTAATATGGGTTCATAATGTAAGCTCTAACAATTTATCTAAGGCCCATCAGACGTTGTGGGCCAGCAAAGGTAATGGACAGGAATGATGGGAGATGGAGCCCAAGAACATCTGGGTGGCCAGAGGTTCGTCACACCTGCTGTAAGGCCACATGTATTAAGGCAAATGTCAGAAACTTGACATTGCTGATGTTGATTGGTAAACTGTTGCAAGATCCAACTGGAAAGGTGTTCACACTTGTGGCATCTCTTCTCCCTGTACACCAACCTTCTCCAATTTGGTACCCTCCAAATAGTTTGGACTACAGCTCTCCTGTATGCCCAATGGTCAGGGTTTATGGGCATTGTAGTTCAACCAGGTTGAGGAAGGGCGCCACAAATTAGGCAAATGACATTTGGTCATTTACAGAAGGCCATAGACGTAGCCAGGATTTTTCTTGGGGGGCAGAACTGATGTGATTTGTCAATTAAATATTTATATTGTTCTGCTTGATGGGGGGGGGGGCAGTTGACCCCTGTCCTCCCTTGTCTATGCCCATGGAGAAAGCATTCACTTGGCTTCATCATTTACAGGTAAACACCAGCATTTTCTGATATTTCCCGCTGGGCCACTTCTAATCTGGAGACTGACCAGTAAATGTCGATATTCACCAATAGCCTACCAGATCCCCGACATGCATCTGTTCTGCTGTATTCGGATAGATTGTTAAGCACTATATTAAGACACACCAGAACAATAGTCCTGTGTCACATTGTCTGTGATAAATGAAGTATAGCAGCCTTCAAGGAAGGGGGAAACCCCAGTTGACGATGCCAATTCATTTGGAAACAAAATCCCCCCACTTTTGGGGGGGAAAACCTAAGGTGATAAAAGGAAAGGGTAATAAACGCAACACTTTTATGAGTGCTCTGAAAAATATCAGAGTGGAACTGTTAGATCTTTTGCTTTCTCTCCCCCGCCCGCTGCTCTTTCATGTGTGTCTGGGCAGGTCTAACCCTCAGGTAACGCCCTTTCTCTCCTGCTTCTCGCTTACCTTTCCTTGCACCTGTCCGCGTAATGCACTGCAAGCTCCCCAAGTCCAACCCTGCTTACTGCTGCGCCTCTTGCCAATTTGAGCTTTTGCGCCTTCTCGATTTACTGCTGTGTGAAGAAAAGCCTGAACATCAAAAGCAGGCAGGGAACCGACGGCATCCTTCGCCCCACCGACAACAACCTGGTCTCTCTCTCTCTCTCTCTCTCTCTCTCTCTCTCGGGGGGGGGGGGGAGGGAGGGAGGGAGGGAGGGGCTGGTGCTGGTGCTGGTGGCGGCGGAGGGGAGGGGAGGGGTGTTTCCTAGGCTGCTAACTTCGAAGGGGCGTGCGCCAAGGCGCGAGAGAATGGCTGGGGAACATTAGGAACTCCCCTCCGTCCCTGCAGAGCGAGGGTGGAGGCGGAGGGGAAGAAAGGTGTGAGAGGAGGGGCGGCAAGGAGAGAGAGAAAAAGCTCCGTCTAGGGTTTCAAACGCCGGGGCGCGCATCCGCATTAGCATATGTCAGGGGGGAAACCCGCCCGACGTGGCTATATATAGAGCGCGAGCTGGAGAGATTCCCCCACGCGCAATTTTGGAGAGGCCTCGCTTGCATCGAGCCAGAAGCAGCAGCAGCACCGGCTGTGGATGTTTATGCCAAGCTCAGCCCAGTCCCGCCAGCCCCATGCCTAGGGAGAGAGGAGAGCCTCCCCAGACAGGCAACTGCTATCTGGATGCGGAGTCCGGCCTCCGGGAGAAGCCCCAGCTGTGAGCCTTGAGACGTGACTTTCTGCATGCATCTACCTGTCCATAATATATATATAATATATATATATATATAATCTCCCCGCCGTCCTTCTCCATCCTTTCCTCCCTGGGACTCCTCCATGGCTCCCTTAGCCGACGTCGGGGGCTTCCTAGGCGGCCTGGAGGGCTTGGGCCAGCAGGTGGGCTCCCACTTCCTCCTGCCTCCGTCCGGGGAGAGGCCGCCTCTGCTGGGCGACCGCCTGGCGCAGGTGGAGAGGGGCTCCCGAGGGGGCGCGGCGGCGTCGGGGGCCACGGAGCTGGCGCACTTGCAAGGCATCCTGCGGCGGAGGCAGCTCTACTGCAGGACGGGCTTCCACCTGCAGATCCTGCCCGACGGCAGCGTGCAAGGCACTCGGCAAGACCACAGCCTCTTCGGTAAGGCTCCTCACTCTTTCCCCTTCCTTCCTCCCTTCCTCCCTTCCTTCTTTTCTTCCCTCTCTTTCCAAGCAGGCTTCGCTCCCTTCCGCGGCTTCTTCTCCCCTTGCGATCCTATAGCAACAGATGGTATAGCAACGCACCTCTGGTTTAAAGGCATAAACCGCTTTAAATCCGGGCTAGGACCGCGGCAAAGGGAGCCAGCCTAGCTCCGGGTGATGCTGGAGACAAGAGCTTGAGGGAATTGGGGGGGGGGGCATCATTAGAATCGTAGAGTTGGAAGGGATCCCGAGGATCATCTAGTCCAACCAACTGCAATGCAGGAATCTTTTGCCCCAACCCATGGCTCTGAGATTAAGAGTCTCATGCTCCAGCATCAGTTTGCAAGGCTTTGTTTGGAGCAACAACCTTTTTTGGGGGGGAAAGAAGGTCCTTGTAGGCATGAAGTAACAAAAAAGATTTCCTTGAGCATGTGCAGAGTGCCTTTCCAGCACCACCGACAGCTGCATCCTATACTGTGCAGCAGATGAACATTGTGGATGGAATCCTTGCAAGAAATAGCGCTGCACCTGAAAACTGCAGTGGGCCACAGTTTCCATGTCAATAGTTATTCTCATGGTGGTTGCATGCTATTTTGGACACAGGTGTGCTTTCCTGCAGGAAGTAGGTAATTAGTTGGTGCGGATGAGAAGAGAGGGCTTCCAGGTCAGAGCGTGCTGCCCTAGAGAACCTCAGGACCTCTCCCTTTAGAAAGGAAACGCCATATGTATTTGCTCAGTCATCTGCACCGCTTGTATGTAGGCAGCATGTGTGTGTGCATATGCGGAAATACAGAGACATATCACAGCGGCATACCTGGACACACTGCTCTGGCTGAGGGGAGGAAGAGGGCGTGTCAATTCCAGCCTTTCACTCTGATCTTTGCCAGTGCTTTGATTTTTCTTCTAACAAATGAACGTAGGTCTTGCCTTCCTTAATTGTTTGCAATGCAGCCCTGCCCTTTGCTACCTGTGTATTAAGCCCCATGCGTTCCAGTGGGAGTTAGGCATATGCAAATGTGTGCAAGGCTGCACTTTAACAAGACGCTGCTGTGCAAAGTGGAACTGAACTGTGCTGGTCCTGCATAAACAGCAGCAGCTACTGCTGTTTCACATCTATTTAGTTCTGCTGTGCCAGGCGCTGTATGCAACAGAACAGGCCGCCTGCCTGCCTTAAGAGCAGTGAGGAGACTGTGAGTCTAGGGCTGTATTCCTGCGAAGATAGTTTGATTCTCTTCCCAACAGCCCTATAGATTTTTTACTATGCCCATTTCGCAGATTGGAAAAAGAAGGCAGGGTGACTTGAGGAAGGCCAACCATTGAGTTTATGGCATAGCAGGTGTCTTCCCAGGTCCACACGTGACCTGACACACTAGCCAGTAGTCTGATAACTTGCTACATCTCTGACCTGCATTAGTAGTAGTAGTAGTAGTAGTAGTAGTAGTAGTAATAATAATAATAATAATAATAATAATAATAATAATAATAATTTATTATTTATACCCCGCCCATCTGGTTGGGTTTCCCCAGCCATTCTGGGCGGCTTCCAACAAAAGATTAAAAATACATTAAAACATCAGTCATTAAAAACTTCCCTAGCTTGAAGGGCTGCCTTCAGAGGTCTTCTAAATGTGAGGTAGTTGTTTATTTTTTGACATCTGATGGGAGGGCGTTCCACAGGGTGGGCGCGACTACCGAGAAGGCCCTTGCTCTATTTAGGATTCAAGTTTTCTTCTTCTTCTTCTCTGGCGATCACTTGGAGCTGAGTAAGATTGTCTTCCATGAACACGGTCTTAGCCGTGTGTCCATAGGTAACTGTGGAGGCCAGTTCTGGATCTGCACATCCTTCCACATGGTGAGGGTTTGCCAAATGTGCCTTCCTCTTAGCTCGTTTCTCCCTTTTGCCCTGAGTTCGAGTGTCTTCAAAGTCCATGACACCTTTGGTAAAGGCTGTTATCCAATTGGAGCGCTCGCAGGCCAGTGTTTCCTAATTATCGGTGTTT
Organism: Podarcis erhardii; assembly: GCF_964252035.2. Taxonomy (NCBI): domain Eukaryota; kingdom Metazoa; phylum Chordata; class Lepidosauria; order Squamata; family Lacertidae; genus Podarcis; species Podarcis erhardii. Next base: position 23,327,165 of record NC_138512.1, read on the forward strand.
ATACTACTTTTTTTTTATAGATTTGCCTTGAGAGAGTCTTTAAACCTCTTTTGTTGACCGCCAGCATTATGCTTTCCATTTTTAAGTTGGGAATAGGGTAGCTGCTTTGGAAGTCGATAATCAGGCATCCAAACAACATGACCAGCCCAAGGAAGTAGATGTTGAAGAATCATTGCTTCGACACTGTGCCTTAATGACAATAGGAGACTTAATGCAAGATTGGGAAAGGTTGCTTAATTTGTAAGAGCAAACAAAAACTGACAGATTGTAGGAAGCACAGCCTTATCTGAAGAAACCTGCTACTGTTGACAAGCATGGAGGGGTTTGAACAGACACAAAAGGCCAATGGAGAGGTTTTCTATCAGGTTTCCCATAGTCAGAACAACCCACTGCATAAGGTTCTTAACTGATTTTGCAACACACACTGGAAACATCAAGGTTTCCAGACTGAACAGAACGTCAGTTCAGCAGAGTTCTGCACAGAAGGGAAATTTCTTACAACATGTAAACACAGAATAATTACCTCCAAAGAGAGAGAGAGAGAGAGAGAGAGTTTGAGATCGAGATCAAACATTCTTGGTGCTTCTTTATTCTATCGCCATTCTCAATAGGTTTGTCTGATGTGGTGTCTTTGTGGATTGAATCACCTGCTTATTATGAATTGGAGCGGGGGAGGGGAGGGGAGTTTTTCTTTGAAAATGATATCAGAAAGGCAGAATACCTCCCATGTCTTTCAATGGAACTTTGAATATTGGGAACTCCGAAATCTCTGATGATTTATTTGCAGTGTGGGAAGATTTAATATCTGATCTTTGTAGAAGATTTGGCTGGGCTGCCACTCAGCATTACACAAACCAAGACCCTGGCAACTTTCAATTAAAACTCCCAAGGCTGCAAATGATAGAACATTCATTATCTTGCTTTGGGAGTTCGGAAAATAAAACAGCATTGATAAATACAGAAGAAAGATTCAAAGCCATGCCTAAAATCAGATGGCAATATTTCAAAAAGGGGGGGGGGAGCCATGGTTTTTAAAAGCATTTATCAAAAACTTCCTTTCCAACAATCCAAATATTTGATTACTGTTATTATTTAACAGAGAATGGGATAGCCTAGCCAAAGTTGCACTTATAAGTTCCACTGATTTCAGCTGGAGAGACTTGGGCGCATGCTTAATACTCTCGTTGAAATCAATGAAATGTCAAAGGGCTTAGTTTTGTCCGGATCGTGTATTTGAACCATTGTAACTCAGGGCTACACCTTTTGAGGGAGTTATCTGCTATAACAAAATATTAGTTAGATTTTGTATAGCTAAGTCTCTGTCTGCCTTTGGTAATATTTTATAAATATGTCTTCACTGCAACATGCATGGAAGTTGAAAACAAATGTTTGTTTTTCTCCCTCCTCAATGCAGGTATCCTTGAATTCATTAGTGTGGCCGTGGGATTAGTCAGTATTCGAGGGGTGGACAGCGGCCTTTACCTTGGAATGAATGAAAAAGGAGAACTTTATGGCTCTGTAAGTATTACCATTGTATCACTCAGCTTGTGCTATAAGCTCAGATTTCCTGTCGACTTGATCTGTTATAGCCACGGGCAATTTTGCTGCTGGTGTCAGAGAAAGTTGGATCATACACATTTATTATTATCCTTTCCTATCACCTAGTGCCGGACCATTCTGCATGCAAAGATATGCTTTGTCTCTGAGCTATGCCCCTTCCCCAGATGTCAGGCCAGCTTCCCTGGCTGCTACCAGCAGAGTTAAAGGAGTCATTGGGTGCACTTTTCATTCATATGCAGTGGCAATCTGGTTCCAGCCAGCCTGGCCCAGGTGCTCATGTGAATGACATTTAGTTCTGAGGGAAGAAAGAAGTCCAATTTGCAAGGAGTGAGGGGACAAGGGAGTCTTAGTATTGTTAATCTACAACAGCCTTAGCCAACCCAGGTGCCTTCCAAAGGTTTTGGACTTACAACACCTACTAGCTGCAGCCAGGGCTGATGGGAGTTGTAGTCCGAAAGGGCAACCAGGTTGGCAAAACTGGTCTAGGAGTCCAGACAGTTTTGTAAAGGGGTTCAGTAGCTAATATTTTCCTTCAAATTTCAATCTTGCGAAGCAAGTCATGCTCCGAGTTCACTCTCTGTTCACCAAAATAAAGAGAGAGAGAGAATGAAGGAGTTGTACACATAAATACCAGAGCATAGACTGCCGGCAGTGAAATTTGCTGCTCCATTGTGATTCAGCCGGTGGAACTCTGGGGTGTACTTTCTTTCTTTCTTTCTTTCTTTCTTTCTTTCTTTCTTTCTTTCTTTCTTTCTTTCTTTGTTAATAAAATAATCATCTTATATTCAGGCCAATTAAGTACAGTGGTACCTCGGGTTACAGACACCTTGGGTTACAAACACTTCAGGTTACAAACTCCGCTAACCCAGAAGTAGTACCTCAGGTTAAGAACTTTACCTCAGGATGAGAACAGAAATCACATGGTGGCAGCGGGAGGCCCCATTAGCTAAAGTGGTACCTCAGATTAAGAACGATTTCAGGTTAAGAATGGACATCTGAACGAATTAAGTTCATAATCAGAGGTATCACTGTATATCCCCAATGCTTCCCTTTGACTCTTTTATTAAAGCAATGGATCTATCGCTTCTCTTCTGGAAGCATAGGGGATATACTGTATTGCCCCAAATATAAGCCTCACCTGCAAATAAGCCGCACCTTTAAAATTCAAGGGGGGGGGGGAGAAAACAAGACAATGCCTTAATATTAGTAGCTCCCTTAAAATTCCACAGGCACTCACACCCATTCCGTTTTACCCTAAGTCTGTTTCAGCAGCGACATCATAAAAGCCAAATTTTGTAAGGTTGTGAATTTAAGCCACACTTTAACTTTTCATGGTCGGAATTTGGAAAAAAAGTGCGGCTTATATTCGGGCCAATACAATAATCCGAGGTGGGGAGGGTTAGGGGTATTGCTAGATCCTTAAAATGGCACAAATAGGCCCATGGTACAAATCTGCATAAAAATATATTGATGCACATTTAGACTGACTTTTAGAGGGAAAGCTGCCTTGTAAGCAAAATTCATTTTTAAAAGCTTTTATTCCAAAAACAATTTTTTGGGGGGTGGCCTAAGAACAGTTGTTGCCTAAAGGATTAGGTAGCTCTTATCTGAGCAAGTGAAAGGAAAGCTGCTTTTGAGAGATGCCACCTTTGAGGCATTTACTCAATCAGATTTCTCACCTCTGTGTTTATTCCTAAAATTTCCACAGGAGAAGCTGACTCCTGAATGTGTCTTCAGAGAACAGTTTGAAGAGAACTGGTACAACACTTACTCCTCCAATGTGTACAAGCATGGGGACTCTGGCCGGCGGTACTTTGTGGCGCTAAACAAAGATGGTAGTCCCCGAGACGGGGCGAGGTCCAAAAGACACCAGAAGTTCACCCATTTCTTGCCCAGGCCGGTGGATCCAGAACGAGTACCAGAGCTCTACAAGGATGTGTTAGTATTCAGCTGAAGTTGGAACACTGGAGGAGAATGGAGTCTCTTAGCCTCAATGGTAACAAAAGCACGAAGAACTTCCGAATGCTGTGGAGTTCTGAGATATCTAGGGTGCCGGTTGTCAGAGAAGCTGTTAGTGGTAGACAAGCCCTTCATTGCCCAACGTCTGGATTTAGGAGAGTGGGCCTTGAGGTCAAGTGGGTCAACCTCTTTCTGGTTTGCTCACTCGTGCGCTGGTCAAGTAGACAAGGAGAAGTTGGAACTGGACTTCAAACCAGACTGTTCTGGATTGCTTTCTCCCTTCACCTAGAACACAAATAGCTACCTAAAGCATGTGGAGGCAGATTGTAGGAAAATGGAAGAAATGGCAGGAAAAGAATGAATGGCAAGCTGTGTGGATTGGGAGTGTCAATCTATGGGGACAGCGCTAACTCGGGAAGTGAAATCTGGATTTGTTTTTCCCTTCAGGATGGACCTAATTTATATACTTTCAGAGTGCATATATTTATTTTAAATATTTATTTATTACAGAGTTTATTTTTTACTGGGCTATGAAGAGAGTACAACCCTTTACCCCAATGAAAAATCAATTATGGTGCCAATATTTACTCCAAGGTAGTGTCAAGAAAAGGGGTGTTGCATCCCCCCAAAGAGTTCAAATGGAGCAACATCTCTGGAAATATCATTGTTGGGAAATAATAAACTGGGGTTATATTTCTATGCACGCTCCGTTGCCTTACATAGGAAAAGTTGTTGGCTGCCTTGTGACTGCCCCCTATATTTGTACTGGATTTTTTTAAAAAATGCACATTTAAAAGGGAATTAAAGATAAACTTCCATCTGTTTGTTTCGCTGTTGTTACTTAATGGAATTGTTAATCAGTGGTAGCAGAGGCAAGGGTAGTCCTCTCCCACTCCTATGTCTCAGATTGCACATGGTTATTATACAGAGGCATCTATGTTTTCAACTCTCTGGTTCTTCATGATGACTCTGGTCCTTGATAGTAACTGTTATGTCATGAGATGGGGCGTCTGGTGTCCTCCATAAGTTGTTGGACTCCAACTCTCATCAGCCCCACCAGCATTGTCTCCACCCTCCACTGTGGTTAGGATGGCTTTGAAAACTCTTGTCTTGGAGGGTTCTGAGACAGGAAACAGATAAAACTTGAGTTACTTGCACTTCCTGTTTCCTCCTGGTCCACTTTAATGCCTGAAGTTGCTTGAAGGCTCGCAGATATCAAAATACAGTGTTCCGTACCATTATACATGCTTAAAGAATGGCTATAGATTTGGAACAGAGAGCCTGAAAATACCACACTTTTCAGGATCCTAAGGAAGTCTCATGCTGGAATTTAGTGGCATTGTCAATAATACTCAGTCTCTAGAAGGCATCATGCACCCTTCCCTCAATTTAGGCACAATCCATGAAAGGAACCATGGAAGCAGTGCTAGAGAATTACAGCCACTCAGTTGCTTCCTTTCAAAGGTTTTGCATGGCAGAATTGGTATAAAAGGTAAAGGTAAAGGTACCCCTGCCCATACGGGCCAGTCTTGACAGACTCTAGGGTTGTGCGCTCATCTCACTCTATAGGCCGGGAGCCAGCGCTGTCCGCAGACACTTCCGGGTCACGTGGCCAGCGTGGCAAGCTGCATCTGGTGAGCCAGTGCAGCACACGGAACGCCGTTTACCTTCCCGCTGGTAAGCGGTCCCTATTTATCTACTTGCACCCGGGGGTGCTTTCGAACTGCTAGGTTGGCAGGCGCTGGGACCGAACGACGGGAGCGCACCCCGCCGCGTGGATTCGAACCGCCGACCATGTGATCGGCAAGTCCTAGGCGCTGAGGTTTTACCCACAGCGCCACCCGCATCCCATAGAATTGGTATACTCCATGCTATTCCCAGTTGCTTTGACATCAGAGGCTTCAGAGACTTCAGCCTGGAAGAGTTTCTGACATACGGTTTGCAAGTGAAGTTCAGAAAAGGCAGTAGATGGCATTTTACTGTTCACCACAGACATACATTCCATCTAGACGTACTCTTTAATTTCATGGGAACAAGTGAATTTATTCCTTCTGCACTCCAGTTTCCCTATGTACAAATGCTCCCATGGATGGCTTGAATTACAGGAGCACCATGCTGGAGTTTCTGGAAAGAAGCATGAACAGGCCATTGCATGCTTGCAGTGCACGTACAAATTACACATACAAAGGGGAAATGGTGGATAATATTACACTGAAGCTAGACACCAAAAGGCTCCACGACTTCTGAAAAAAATATGAACCAAAGTAGAGACATTCTATCCAAAGCAGTTTGGTGCCTGGTAAAGACTCAGTGGTTTTCAGGCTACTATGGTTGATACATTAGCTATATGAGTAAACAGAATGCAACACCATTTCCAGTAATGCTATACTGTAAAGCTTCAGTAGATGGATCGAGGACATAGATTTTTAAGAGAGAATTGCAATCATCACATAAAATCCTGGTTAGCCGAAGCCATATGGTGGTTCATTGGCTTTTAAGAACATGAATGATTCTTGACCTGTGCTTTTGGGCTAAACTTTAGATAAATTGTAAAATTGGCAGGGTCGTGTACAAAGATAAAAATCCCCCCAAATGGCTGTGTGCCTATGATATATTACTTGTGTGAGGTCCTCTTGAAATCACTTTGGGTATACAGTGGTACCTGGGGTTACATACGCTCCAGGTTACAGACTTCGCTAACCCAGAAATAGTACCTCGGGTTAAGAACTTTGCTTCAGGATGAGAACAGAAATCGTGCTCCAGTGGCGCGGCAGCAGCGGGAGGCCCCATTAGCTAAAGTGGTGCTTCAGGTTAAGAACAGTTCCAGATTAAGTACAGACCTCCGGAACGAATCTAGTACTTAACCTGAGGTACCACTGTAAACTAGTGATATGCAACTTTCTACCTAAATTCTATTGAAATCAGTGAGATGAAGCATACAGGGAAAAACTTCGGTCTCCTGTATATCAATAGGATTTAGACATGCCTGAGCATGGGTCCACATTCACACAAGGCCCTTTTCTATGTTTGCAAGCACTCCAACTTCCTCCTGCATTGTGCTCATGGGGAAAAATGTAACCTGCGAACTGGTGGATAACAGCTATAGCCAGCAGCATTTCCCATGATGGAGGTAGCGTTCCCCCCTAGAAATCATGTTCATAGCAATTCCTGATGTCTGTCATCTGCAATCCACAGTTGACTCATTGCATGGCTCCCCTGCAGCGGCATATACCTTGGGAAGGTTGAAACATCATCATCATCATCATCATCATCATCATCAACAACAACAACAATAAAGTATTGTGTGAATGGACTGTGCCTTTCTCCAAGTTATGCACGGTCATAGATTTGTAGATTTGGAAGCAACCCTGGGGTCATCTGCTCCAACCCCCTGCAATTCAGGAATCTCAACTAAAAGCTCTATGACAGATGGCTATCCAACCTCTGCTTAAAGGTAAAGGTAAAGGGACCCCTGACCGTTAGGTCCAGTCGCGGATGACTCTGGGGTTGCGGCACTCATCTCACTCCATAGGCCGAGGGAGCCGGCATACAGCTTCCGGGTCATGTGGCCAGCATGACAAAGCCGCTTCTGGCGAACCAGAGCAGTGCACAGAAACACCGTTTACCTTCCCACCGGAGCAGTACCTATTTATCTACTTGCACTTGACGTGCTTTCGAACTGCTAGGTTGGCAGGAGCAGGGACTGAGCAATGGGAGCTCACCCCATCATGGGGATTCGAACCACTGACCTTCTGTTCAGCAAGCTCTAGGCTCTGTGGTTTAGACCACAGCGCCACCCGTGTCCCAACCTCTGCTTTAAAAACCTCCAATGAAACAGAGTCCACCACCTTCCGAGGGAGTCCGTTTCACTGTCTAACAGCTCTTACTGTCAGAAAGTTCTTCCTGATGTTTAGTCGGAATCTCTTTTCTTCTAATTTGAATCCATTGGTATGGGTCCTCCCCTCCAATCAGTGTGGAAGAAACTCACCTAGAATGGTTCTGAATATTCATTTACAAGACAGAAAAGCTGGAAGATGAAGCTGTGGTCAGAGGTGCTGTTTGGAAATCTGGACTCATGGGCACACTCTGTCTTTAGAGGGCAATGTGTATTACAGTGGCACCTCAGGTTAAGTACTTAATTCGTTCCGGAGGTCTGTACTTAACCTGAAACTGTTCTTAACCTGAAGCACCACTTTAGCTAATGGGGCCTCCTGCTGCTGCCGTCGCGCTACCGGAGCACGATTTCTGTTCTCATCCTGAAGCAGAGTTCTTAACCCGAGGTACTATTTCTGGGTTAGTGGAGTGTGTAACCTGAAGCGTATGTAACCTGAAGCATATGTAACCCGAGGTACCACTGTATATTACTTCAGGTCCCCCACTCCAATGTGGCAAGCCAGCCCTCTTGCATTTGGCCTCTCCTCTGCTCATTCTGCCCTAGACATCTGCTCCAAGGTCCTGCGCTGATGGTGCCCCTGGTTGTGCTAACATCTATGAATGATGGGCTTCTAAGGAGCTCAGCCATGTTTTCACATAGGCCCCGCACTTTTGAGAGAAATCAGGGTGTCATGTGTGGCATACAGTGTCATCGATAATGTGAGCATGCTCAACACTGGCCTTCTTTATACTGGAGCCAGACAGTGTCATTTGCTTGTCTGACAAAGATCGGGTGCTGGAGGCAGGCCAGCTGGCTTCATCTCAGCACGGATGAGTTAGAGGTGATGCTTAATGGGTAGCGGGGAAGCAGTCAGGAGAGCCTGCCAAGCCTCAGACGGCATGCTAAGTTGGCAACAACATGTCCGTAAGTCAGCACTATCAGAGATAGGAACATCAGCCAAAGTCTCTTTTCTTCATTTAGCCAGAAGTTGTTAGATGTGCAGCCTGCTCCCACTCATGCTTATGTAAAGCTAAGAGCTGTTCTACACATTATGCCAAATGAGGACGGGAGCTAGACTGTGATGATACAACTCTGAATTTTGTGCCACTTCAGGAGTACACACCGTACCTTAAAAGCACATTTGAAACACATGCTTTCCCTCAAACAATTATGGGCCCTGCAATATACCCCTCAGAGTTACAATTCCCAGAAACCCTTAACAAACTACGGGACCCATAAATCAAATGTGCTTTAAATTTAGAGTGCCTACACAGACTAATGGTAAGGTGTGTGCATTTTCTTTTCATTAATACTGTCCCCATGTAATATACCAGCAAACAGTGGCCAGGGAGACATTGCAGGTGGGGCTCTGTTGCTTCCCCAGCTTCCCATTGTTGCTGCTGCTTACAGTAAAGGAGGAATGGAGGTTGAGGTTTGGGAAATGTGGGGTGGGAGGAGCATTTGATTGGGTCTTATGAGACCCACCCCCTGCCCCCTGCCCCTCATGCTCTTGGTAAGAGACACAATGCATATGAACCCACTTTATACTGAGTCAGACTTTTCCATCTAGACCATTGCTCTCTCTCTCCCTACTGGTGAAATCTTTCCCAGCTTTGCTGTCTGAGGTTCATAGTGCTGGAGGTGTCGTGGATCGCACCAGGGGCTTTGGCATACAAGATGTGTGCTTATACCACTGAGCCAGGTGTGTGTAGCATAGGGGAGAAAACAGCAAAGACCTAATGGAGAGAGCACAGCAGAGGTTATATTTTCTGAGAAAAACAATCTCTCAAAGGACCTGTTGATGGCATTTTACCATTGTACTGTGGAGAGTGTATTAACTTATGGTCTCTGTGTGTGGTTTGGGTGCTGTCCAGGGTTGTAAAGACTGCGGAGAGAATAATTGGGTGCACTCTTCCCACCTTAGATCAAATCTATGCTGTCAGGTGCCATAAGAAAGCTGCAGAGATAGCGCAGGATAGTACGCACCCCGGAAATGATCTCTTTCAGCTTCTGCCTTCTGGAAGAAGGTATAGGGTTATAAAGACCAGGACTAGCTGCCTGAGAAACAGTTTCTACGCAAATGCAATTCTGGTTCTAAAAGCAGCATAAGGAGTCTCTATAGTATATTTTATTTTAAAATGGGGTTTCAGAGTTTTTAGGGGGTTTTGAATGTTTTATGTAGATTTTCAGTTTCATTGTTCCATATGGGACAATGACAATAAAGATATCGTATTGTATAGTTTGGACACCCAGAACGTTTAGAATTCTGAACTGCAAGTGAATTGGTTGTTATTCCATAGCAAGAGCGCAGAACCCAAAAAGGGCCACTTGCAAATGAACCATTTGGAATCCACTCATGGATAAACTGATGTCGCCCCCAAACCTTGCAGGGATATTAATTTACTTTTGGATTTGACAGCAAGTGACAAAATATATTATAAAGGCTTTATACTGCCATTTTGTAAATGTAAAAAAATTAAAAATAAAGTCTGAATATGGTATGGTTTGTCATCTCAATCTCAACAAGATGCAATGGTATATATTTCTGGTCAAGCACAGAATAATACTTAAAATATTTCATACAGTCAAGTATAACTCTGGTAATGCTGGGCGATATATGAATACATCATCCAAAATTGTTTGAAGTCCATATCGTGATATCAGTTTTGTAATTTTTGACCTGGCAATATATCACAAATCATGGTGTGTGTGTGTACATGCTATTCAAAAATCATGATGTAGGAAAAGCCATGAAGCCAGCCAATGCCTCTACATAGCTCCATCCTTATTTCAGACATCATGGTATATCAGTATATCGCGATGATTAACTGGTGATATATATCACAATGTTGATATTGTCCAGCCCTAGACTCTCGCATCCATTTGGAATCTGCACCCTCGAGTTAGAAAGAACAGATTTCTAACCCTCTTGATTGCAGTGAAATTCTGACTTACATTAGTACTTTCCACTACAAACGCTGGAGCTTTCATTAGGGGGGCACCCCCTCCATTTCTCTCTTCCCAGCTGTTTTTCAGGGGCAGCTGTGGGAACACCTGGAAGCTACTCACATGATGCCCCATGGAGCTCAGGTGCCCCGGGCAAATGTCCCCCTCTCTGCTAGCTATGAAGTCAACATAGCAACAAACGTGAATCCATGTGAAAAGGACACTATTGTTCCAAGCAGCAAATCCCTTTTATCTTGTGGAACTGCCTCAACACTTCTCTGAAAGATTTGGTTGCTCAAACATTACCGAGGGTACGCAGATGCTTAAACAGGATTCTTTTATGATGTTGGCCAGCAGTGATGAAATTAGCATGTTTTGATCCATACACAAGTTGTTCATAAAGAACTTGAAAGGAGCCATCAGGAAAATCCAAGCGCTGAAACGTTTTAAGATACGCTTTCTGCTCTGAGTTTTGTGTGATTGTCAGCCAGGGACTATCATGATCAAGGTAGCTTGCCAATTCCCTGCCACAGACACAATATTTATGAGTGCAATGGGGATTTCCTATCAGAGATCTGAAGATATGTGGGCTTAAACATTATTTTATCCTAGGTAACCTATAAAAATCAGAAGAAAAGATCTGCCGGTAAAGAAAGCAAAGGGAAATGTACAAGGAAGATATTGATTTAATTCAGTTCACTGATTTACATTTATTTAGATTGTCACATTTTTTATTTTTAAAGAAATCAGGACATATAGATGAAGGTAAGGTAAAGTTAAGGTACCCCTGACCATTAGGTCCAGTCGTGGACGACTCTGGGGTTGTGGCATTCATCTCACTCTATAGGCCGAGGGAGCTGGTGTTTGTCCGCAGACAGCTTCCGGGTCATGTGGCAAGCATGACTAAGTCGCTTCTGGTGAACCAGAGCAGCGCATGGAAACACTGTTTACCTTCCCGCCAGAGCGGTACCTATTTATCTACTTGTACTTGACATGCTTTTGAACTGCTAGGTGGGCAGGAGTAGGGACTGAGCAACGGGAGCTCACCCCATCATGGGGATTCGAACCACCAGCCTTCTGATCAGCAAGCCCTAGGCTCTGTGGTTTAGACCACAGCGCCACCTGTGCCCCTTATAAATGAAGGTACCATTATTTTAAAATTATTAACATATTTATATAGCATTTTAGAAGCTTTGAATGTTATCCTCTTGTAATTCTTACAACAACCTTGGAAGGTAGGGAAATTGTAGCTCAGGACTGCAATATCTCAAGGTCTGCTTCTCTCCATATGAACCTAACCGGACCCTGCAATCATAATATGAGGCCCTTCTTTGTGTGACTCCTCCAGAAATGACACCAATAAAATGTGTTTTGTGGAGATATCAACAAAGCAAATTGATAAAAAAATAAATACACTGAGGTTTGAAAAGCCAGTAAAATCTCCAAAGCTCTACCTACAACCCACCAATTCATGCCCAATCGCCACTTTGGCTCTATCTTATAAACCTGGCTGTGGAAGCCATTTAGACTGAAATCATATTTTAACAACTCGAACAGTTTCCAAGGCTCTTCACAGAGAAGGGTGGTTTGGCATCTGCCTTTCCCAGACTGGCAAGAGGAATTGAGGTGGGAGGAAACCCCCAACACTTGCTTTGAATTTTCTGCCCATAATTTCAGATGTCCAAACTGAAACAAACTACAGTGGTACCTCGGGTTACATATGCTTCAGGTTACAGACTCCGTAAACCCAGAAATTGTGCTTCAGGTTAAGAACTTTGCTTCAGGATGAGAACAGAAATCATGCTCCGGCGGCGCAGCAGCAGCAGGAGGCCCCATTAGCTAAAGTGGTGCTTCAGGTTAAGAACAGTTTCAGGTTAAGTACGGACCTCCGGAACGAATTAAGTACTTAACCCTGTATTGGAAATGCAGTTGCTGTTGTTGAGGATGACAATTGATTGTCGTCGTTTGTATCTATTTGGCTCGAGAGACAATGGAATGTGCCTCTGGGGTGAAGTCAAACCACTACATTAGCAGCACCAAAGTGCAGGATACAAGCCTAGTCAGTGTGCATGGAGGTCCCTGGGCTTGACAAGATGACAGGACACCCCTCTTGGCCTTGCTGATGCAGTCCAAAGGAAAGCAGAACAAGACATCTGGCATCAGCTTGGCTGCAGAAGTCCAACCATCTTAGGGACTCCACTCTGGATTTGTGTAGGCCAGAGCTTTCCAAACTGTGTGTCATGACACGGTTAGTGTGCTGGCTGCGGTGTGTAAGTGTGTTGTGTGAACGCTCTGCTTGCTCTTCCTGGGGCTGGAAAGGGGTTAGTTTAACCTCTGGTTTGCTAGTAAAACTACCATACTTTTCCATGTATAAGACTAGGTTTTTTACTCTAAAATAATGTTCAGAATCTGTGCTCGTCTCATACACGGATGGTATCTCCCTCCCATTTTGTTAAATCGGAGTCCTCCAAAATAGGGGGTGTCTTATACATGGGGGCGTCTTATAGACGAAAAAGTACAGCAAATTACTATGTCGCGGAATGACGCTTGTCTAAAAAGTGTGTCACCAACATGAAAAGTTTGGGAACCTCTGGTGTGGGGTTTACTCTTTAACCTTTGCTTCTCTTGAAGATATTCCACAAAGGAGTGAAGGTTTAGGGTCAGTTTTTCCCCTGCAAGTTGTTTAATGGTGGATTTTAGATAGAATGGAGATGTAAAAGGTTTGGATGATTGTAAAAGATGCAGGTTTTTGAATTATGGTGCTGGAGGAGACTCTTGAGAGTCCCATGGACTGCAAGAAGATCAAACATATCCATTCTTAAGGAAATCAGCCATGAGTGCTCACTGGAAGGACAGATCCTGAAGCTGAGGCTCCAATACTTTGGCCACCTCATGAGAAGAGAAGACTCCCTGGAAAAGACCCTGATGCTGGGAAAGATGGAGGGCACAAGGAGAAGGGGATGACAGAGGACGAGATAGTTGGACAGTGTTCTCGAAGCTACAAACATGAGTCTGACCAAACTGCAGGAGGCAGTGGAAGACAGGAGTGCCTGGCGTGCTCTGGTCCATGGGGTCACGAAGAGTCGGACACGACTAAACGACTAAACAACAACAACAAAAGATGCAGGAGGAAATGACTGACAATAGGACCCACAAAGGGGAGGAGGGAAGTCCAGGAGATTATTTGGAATCTTTATGTTGTATGAATATATGATTAAAAAACTTTAATTTGAAAAACCATTTTTTTTTTAAAAAAAGGACCAGAGTTTTTCTCTTCCTAGATGGGCTACCTTTCCAGGTTGATGAGCCCCACCTGCCCTTCCCTTCCCTCTACATCAGTGGTCCTCAACCTGTGGGTCCCCAGAGGTTGTTGGACTACAACTCCCATCATCCCTGACTACTGGTCATGCTGGCTAGGAATGATGGGAGTTGTAGTCCAACAACATCTGGGGGACCACAGGTTGAGAAACACTGCTCTACAGCATGTGCAGAAACTGCTTTCTTGACCGTTGGACCCACTATTGGTTTCGTCCACTCAGTCCACCAGAGACTGTCTTCACGTGCAGGGGAAGTCCTTAAGTCACTGACTCATTGGCTACTCACACTTGGCTTAGCTGGCCACTCAAAGCCGTTTTCCAGGGTGTGGCCCCTGTTGTATGTTAACAGCTTGTGAGAGGCTCAGATGAGAGCTGAGTGTGGGGACCAAAGGTGGACAAACTACCTCAGAAGGAGCACAACATGTTACTAGAGTTACTACCCCTCCCCTAACACCCCCCACACCCCATAATAATTTATAGGTTTTCAAAATTAGGAAATTCTTAACATCTGTATGGTTAGCTCATGCTGCACCTTGTCTTTATGTTGATACCAGTGGGTTGCTAAATCTGTACAGGTGATGTTTCAGCGCAACGGCATGCGCCGGCATGTTGCAGAAGGCCATTTGCTGGTGCTCCAGGCACTTTGGGGATGCGAGCAATTGAAGACATATATTAATGGCCTCATAAAACGCTGCATCAAGTCTCTCACTGCAATTACACCATTGTCTATTACCGGTTTGCAACTTTGTATGGGAGGAGGACAATAAATAGAGTAATATAAACAATGGTTTTAGACGGAAAGCTCTTTGAGTGAAGGAGCCCTGTCTTTTTATTTTATTTTATTTTATTTTATTTTATTTTATTATTTTATTTTATTTTATTTTATTTTATTTTATTTTATGCTTATGAAATTCTGTCAAGTGTCACGAACTAGGGTCGGGGGAAGAAAAACTTGCTTTATTTGTTGGTTCAGGACACATATACAAATTGGAACACAGTTAAGAAATGAATTGTGAAGTTCTTTTTTTCAGTGCAACCGCCCCCCCCCCGCCACTACCAGCAGGGTTGCAGGCCAGCGGCTTCTTCTTCCTCAGGTGGCAAAGATGGATGGGCTGCCCCTGCAGTTCAGGTTCAAAAATGTGCATATTCTAGGGGAAGAATGCATACAATGGAGCAAGCCTATAGAATCATGGAGGTGGAAGGAACCCCAAGGGTCATCTAGTCCAACCCCCTGCAATGCAGGAATCTCAGCTAAAGCGTCCATGACAGATGGCCATCCAACCTCTGCTTCAAAATAGCCAAGGAAGGCGAGCCCACCACCTCTCGTGGGAGACTGCTCCACTGCTGAACAGCTCTTACTGTCAGAAAGCTTTTTTTCTGAATGTTTAGTCGGAATCTCCTTTCTTGTAACTTGAAGCCATTGGTTCGAGTCCTACCCCCCCAGAGCAGGAGAAAACAAGCATGCTCCCTCTTCCACGTGACAGCTATGATTGGGTGCATGTGAAACTGATACGGAATCGGCATACAGTGGTGCCCCGCAAGACGAATGCCTCGCAAGACGAAAAACCCGCTAGACAAAAGGGTTTTCCGTTTTTCGAGGCGCTTCGCAAGACGAATTTCCCTATGGGCTTGCTTCGCAAGATGAAAACGTCTTACGAGTCTTGTGAGTTTTCCCCCTTTCCCCCCCTTTTTCTAAGCCGCTAAGCCACTAATAGCCGCTTAGCCGCTAAGCCGCTAATAGCCGCTAAACCGCTAAGCCGCTAATAGCGCTAATCAGCTAAGCCGCTAATAGGGATGCTTCGCAAGACGAAAAAACCGCTAGACGAAGAGACTCGCGGAACGGATTATTTTCGTCTTGCGAGGCCCCACTGTATGGTGATCTCTTTTTCTATACCATGATCCCCAGCAGCACTGTGCAAATTAAAACGAGCAGCTAGAATTGTATTATCCATGACGGAATGAATATGAAAACATGAAAAGAAGTCAGAAAGGGGAAAGAATGCTCAGAACTCAAGGGATAGGCCCAATTCGTTTCTTGCTGTTTGCTCCGGACTAAACAGGGCTCTATTTCCCATTTTCACAACATAAAGAAAAATGTTTTGGATCTTCAGCAGGAAAGGAAGGTGATGGTGATGATGATGATGATGATTTTATCAGGAGCTCGTCCTACTCTCAAGTAGGCCCCTGGCAGAGACACATGCCTGACTGGCATGTTCCCTCCATCCTGGTCGAGTAAGTAAGTAATTTTATTTACGGCCATAGGCCCATACAGGTAAAAACGACACATAAATAACAACTTGTGCAGGTGGGGAAAACAGCCGCTAAAGCACCACTATAACAATAAAATACTATAAGGTAGAATGGCATACTACACCTTAGTTAGCTTGTAGTGCTCCTTGGCGTCGCTTTTGGGTAAGGACAGCGACCAGGAACCTTGCCACTTTCAGGGTCGTATGAGTATCCTTATCCTGCAAGATTTGGGCAAGGTGGAATTTTGGTGGGGTGCCCTCTAGTTTCTGTATCATTGATCCCAACAAATTTGACCGTGGCACATTGAACAGGGGGCAAGTGAACATAATGTGCTGGAGCGACTCCGGTGTCTCCTTATCACATTCGCACATGGCGGGGGCTTGGCCCTTTGAGAATCTATGTCTCAGGATGTTGGAGGGAAAAACGTTGAACCTCGCTTTGGTGAAGGCCAGTCTATGGGCAACAGTCGAAAGGGAGGAGAGGTATGATGGAACGCAGTAAGTTAATGTGATACCAATGTTCTGAGGCGAACAAACACCCCCCCCCAGCATATAATTTCGCTGTAGATCGATGTCATCCAGTCTTTGGCGGATCAGTCTTTGAGCAGTAATTTGGTCTAGTTTTAGGGAATCTGAAGGAGAGATTCCATAACTCAGGAGTTTGGCATGAATTCTACTAGTCCAAAGGCTAGAGAATTCATCTCGCCATAAGCATTGGACAAGGTAGTGGTTTGGTAGTCTATGCCACAATGATAACCAATAATTGAAGACTTGCTTCCACAGGCAAGTTTCTAAGGATGCGATCTTCAATTCTAGTCGCATGGCTGCGTTGCTTACGCACAGAGGGAGCATTAGGAGCCGACGTAGGAATTGATTTTGCAGTGTCTCGAGAGGAGCAAGATCTGTCATCACAGCCCAAAGTGGGGCAGCATAAGCAAGCACGGCAACCACTTTTGCCTTGAACACCTTTAGGGCCGAGGGAACATGCAAAGCTCCATCCGAAAAAAAGAATCGGAGGAGCGCATATGACAGAGTTTTGGCCTTGTTAAGTAGGTGTTGAATTTGAGCTTTCCACCCCAAATTGTATTGAAAAATAACTCCTAGGTATTGAAATTTTAGAACTTGCTCTATTTTTGCTCCACCAAGCTTCCATTCGTATAATCTCCGGCTTCTGGAGAAAATCAGAATCTTGGATTTAACATGGTTGATGGTTAATTGGTTGAGTTGACAATACGTGGCAAAGATCTTCAGAGCTCTGATTAGTCCAACACGTGTATAAGATAGAATTACCGCGTCGTCCGCATATAAAAGGAGTGGGCAGCGGTAGTCCGCTAGTCTAGGCGCGTGTGTACTTAAAGAAGAGTTAACTAGGGGTGCTCGCATGTCGCTGATGAATAGGTTGAATAGACAGGGAGCCAATATACATCCTTGGCGCACTCCCTTGTTTATTGGTATCGAATTTGTGAGGTCGCCCGCAGGAGTAAGTCTCACTCTGGCAAGGGTATCTTCGTGGAGCTGACTTATAAGCCATAAGAGTCTTCTATCAATGCCCTGTTTCGCAAGTTTCTCCCATAGGATATTTCTAGGAACGCTGTCAAAGGCTGCCTTTAGGTCTAAGAAGGCAGCACAGAGGTAGCCCTGGGGAGGAGAGGAGTACTTCCGTGCAAGATGATAAAGAACTATCGCATGATCGGTTGTAGAGCGTTTAGTTCTGAACCCTGCTTGTTCGTGGCCAATCTGATTAGTCTCATCTACCCATCACAATAGTTTAGTCAGCAAGAAGCTGGCATAAATTTTCCCTATAATCGAAAGGAGGCTGATGTTACGGTAGTTTTCCAGCTCCGTTGGAGAACCTTTTTTATGAATTGGTACTATAATGGCCTCCTTCCATATTTTGGGGATGAGGCCAGAAGCGTTGATTGCATCGAAGGTTTTGGCCAAGATGCCAGCCCACCATTTTGGATGTAGTTTAATGGCTTCGGCAGGGATCAGATCGGGCCCTGGGGCTTTACCCGGTTTCAGCTGAGCTATTAGCTTGGCTATTTCATCAGGATCGGTGGGAGGCCAAATAGGTAAGTGGGTAAACAGATGCGTCAGATGGTCAGAGGGAGCATCCGCCTGTGAGAAGCATTTCTTCAGGAACAATTCCCATGTCGGTGCAGGGATGACTGCCCTTGGGTATTTCCTCACCCTTCTGTTGATCAAAGACCAGAATTCCCTGGATCTGTGTGATTTTGAAGCAGTAATCAAAGCCTGCCAGCGATTGTGTTGCCACTCACGTTTGGCAATTTTCTGCGTGCGTTTGTAAACTAGCTTGGCTTGTGCATAACTAGCTGGCAGAGTAGATGCACCGGAGGTCTTATATGCATTATATATAGCACGAAGGCGCTGTCTTGCTTGTTTGCACTGAGAGTTATACCAGGGGGCGCCGTAAGAATATTCATTTCGATTTAATATTTTGGGTGGTAACCTAAAGAAGGACGTAAGATCAGTCGTAAGATGGTGGAAGCATTTCAACACTATGCTATGCTCGTCTGAGGCAGAGCCTATGTTGGGATGGGGCCCAAGGATTTCTTTTTGAAAGAATTCCTGATACCTTTGAGCCTGGGTCTCCGACCATTTGATTCCTCTTACTTGGAGAGATTCGTTGGTTACCATCTGGGTCGCATGTCTATGAGCCTCCAACTGCCAGTTCAGGGAAAGCTTGGCTACAAGGGGAAGATGATCGCTAGATTGTACATTCTCGATCTTAAAGGTGGAAATACACTTAAGTAGATCCCTGGAAACCAACATCCTGGTCGATTATTCGGGAGTTTCAAAGGCTTTCTTCTGCCCAAACATCACAGCGACTGATGCCAACCGACACCGGCACACTTAGGGATCCGCAGAGTATGCGCACCTTGCGTGACAGACCTCAGCAACTCAGCATTTGGGCTAATCTACTTTATTTACATATAAACACACACAGAGCACTGCAACATGGCTCCCTCTCTCTTTAGCCTCAGACAGCAAAGAGAAAAAACAAATGACAATAGTCCCACTGCACGGAACACAGTAACACAAACATCCTGTCTCCGTCACTTCCCACTGTGGAGTCAAAACATGCACCGTCATGTGGTAGACAACAATCCTATGACTGCAATCACGGAGCAGGAATTTTAACAGATTTATACCCCACCCATCTGCCTGGGTTGCCCCAGCCACTCTGAGAGGCTTCTAACAGATGTAAAAACATAATAAAACATTAAACATTAAAAAAACTTCCCTATACAGGGCTGCCTTCAGATGTCTTCTCAAGGTTGTATAGTTACTTACCTCCTCGGCTTGGGGGTTGCGTAACTCCATGCCCTCCAACATTTCTCCAATGAAAATAGGGACATCCTAAGGAAAAGCGGGACATTCTGGGATCAAATCAGAGACCGGGACGGCTTCTGTAAATCTGGAATTGTCCCTGGAAAATAGAGAAACTTGGAGGGTCCAAGTGCAGACACACATGTGTGTACTTCCAAAGGTTTCCTTGGGAAAGGTATTCCTTCAGAGGAAACAATCCTCTCCAACTGAGATGAGGAGTAGCTAGAAAACTGAGGCAACAAAACATGCAATAGCTGGAGCAAGTTGTGTGTCTACTTGTACTTTGATGTGCTTTTCAACTGCTAGGTTGGCAGGAGCAGGAACCAAGCAACAGGAGCTCACCCCGTCGTGGGGATTCAAACCGCCGACCTATTGATTGGCAAGTTCTAGGCTCTGTGGTTTAACCCACAGCGCCACCTGCATCCCTTATCTGGGAGCAAATCCTACGACATTAGTGGGGCTTAACTTCTCACACACATAGGATTGTGCTGTTGCAGTTACTGCCTACATCAGGGGTGCAGAAACTCACCCCTCCAGGCTTCTCTATCTGACCCCCAGGCCGTGTTGAGAGGAAAGAAAATTTAACCCTTTCCCCTCCTGCCCTGGTCCTGACAAAACATACTCTTTTTCTTCGGATTAAAGGACCCATTCAGATTTTGGTCCATTTGTTGCAATTCTGATACTTGTAAGAACCTCAAGCAGCTGCTACCTGTAATTTTTTAAAAACAACAACTCCAAAACTTGCACCCTAAATGCAAAGGCACATTAAACATTTGGTCCTAAGAAAGAAATTAAAGTGGGATCTTTGCTGAGGGTGCATATCTCCTTCTGTAATAACGGACACTTAATATTGCTGGCCCAAAGCAGAGACATAATTTACAATAATACTAATTCAGCAGGCTTAACAAATTTGACTTAAGATTTGATAGAGCCAACATGTCAGCAATGTGTTCAGTTTGTGTGACGTAATATGCCTGCAGGTGCATATGTTGGACAGGACACAGTGGTGGCAATATTGTGTACAGTAGGAAACTTGTATTGAGTGTGTTTTCCTGGGCCCACAGATATCCTAACAGGGTATAGGGCTGCCACCAAGGAATCTACTATGCCAGTGACACACCAGACTTGTGGCATCGAGCCAGCAGTGTCTTCTCTTCTAGGACTGGTTATGCTGGTTCAGCTGCAGGTGGCATCAGTCCTGTGCCAGATTAAACATCTGCCAGGGCCAGCAATGACATTCTTACTTTCCTTTGCGCAGCTCAAGAATCTAGCTTTGAGTTCTATCCTCAGTTTCATTTGGATTTAGTCTTCCCAGATGTGACCTGCTTTGCCCCAGACCTGTTATTGGCTAAGTCCACAGCCCGGCCCTGGATTAATCTCTGCATTGCTTCTTGGCTGTTGCTTGAGAACCTGACAGCGGCACTTGACCTTGGCTTCATCTTGTGATCTTGTCCACATTCCCTATTGCTGACACACAGTTTTTTAAAAAAGCAATTCACAAAATGGGTTAGAAGTACATTTTTTTTAAAAAAAACAACAACCCAGTTGTTCAAATTAAAAGGTAATTTTCAATCCTTTTTTTTTTTTTAACATAGTGCACATTGACTGCAAGAGAACTTTAAGTTGTTGATTGACAGGTTCCAGCCAATCAGTGACGTGGTAGTCATCATAAAGATTTGGCTATGGATTGATCAGTGGTGTAGCATGAGTTGCCAGTGCCCCGGGGCCAGCAGAGTTGGGGAGGGAGGGAGGGACTTGCATATTCACTTGCCTAATAGCATCTGCGTCACCCAGGAGACTGCAGCTGCAGAGATAAGGAAAGAAGAGTTGTTGAACAGTATTGTTACTTGCTGGTTCGGATGGAGTAGCCATTTTCAACGGAGGCCAGCAACGGAAGTGCTAGATGTATTGAGGCAGCACCAGGTGATGAAATTTTGCACCCCTAACAATTTTGCTCCCGGGGCAACTGTCCCTGTATTCTCCCATGTTATGCCACTGGTACTGATGTTCCTCAAGGCAACCCAAGTGTACTTGAAGTAAGGGCCATTCTTTCTGTCATTGTAGGATGATGATCCTAGCCAATCAGGGATCACTTTAAGTATTGAATATGTTATTCACAATCACCCTGTTTGATGTCGACAAAGATTTCCATCAAATGCGCACATTTCAGTTCAGTTCTAACTTTGCCATATGAACTGAAAGCAAAGTGGCTTTTCCCAAAGGCTCTAGTATATATAAGATATGGGACAGAAAGGGAGAAGCGCACCAGCTGACATAAATCTTTTCAAAAATTACACACAGTCCCCATTCATGGACTTTTGCTTTGAAGGTTACACTGCCATCTAATGATGTAACAATAAATTACATGAATTGCATGAAAACATTTCCCCTCTTACTTTTGTTCCGCTGCTCTTGGAACACAGCCCAGAAATGTAAGCAAAAATAAAGAGGCAGTGCAGTGCAGTGGCTAGAGTACTGGGTTTGGATGGGGAAATTCATATTTTAATTTCCCAGCCAGCCTTGAAACTCACTGAGTGGGCAAGTTGTTACCCCTCAGCGCTAACCCATCTCACAAGGTTGCTTTGAGGATGAAATGGACCCCAGTATGTTACTCTGAGCTTGCTCAAGGAAAATTAAGATTAAATTTTGTGTGTGTGCATGTGCATGTGAAATGCTCCTGAGGGCAGACCTTAGTATCCAGTTTCAAAGTAGGGGACAAAGGGATGGATGGGCGCTTAACCTTTACCCCGCCCTCCACATTTCCTCTACAGCTGCTTCCCCAAAACTGCCCCCCCCCATTCTGGTGCCTAGACAAGGTTCACCAATCAAGTGGGGCAAAAGTCTCTTTGGAAGGGTTTGGTAAGAAGATGCTCAGCTGATTGTCTCTGGCATCACAGAACTTGAAAGTCAGACTTTTAATTCCTATTCACTTATTTCTAACATTTAATTTAGCGACTGCTTTTCATCACAGGCGGTCACAAAGCAGTTTACAGAACTATCAGTGAAGCAATCTAGCAATCAAAATAACATGGTGTTTAAAAGTGTTGTGCACACTTCCTCTTAATATTCACATTTCTACACTCATTTTATTTTGCTTGGGAAACTGCATTGCAAAATTCAGAAGCGTAGATTTGAAAGTGTAACCATATTTCAGCTCACATATGGCTCCAGGAAGTGTGAACGTGGTTCGGCCATGAACTGAACAAAATTTCTATCCAATCTCCATCTCAGCAGGTGAGATCAAGAGCATGCGAGATCTCATTTTCAGGAATGTGGTGCAATTTTATCCACATAAAACTGGGAGTGAGTTTCATTGAACTCAATAGGACTTGCTTCTGTGTAGATTGCACTGTGAAGAAGAATAAAAGGATAGTTTCCCCTTGCCCCTCTTCTCCTATTTCTGTGATTGTTTGGGGGGGGCATGGGAGGACCACACTTAGGAGAGGAATATTTTAAACCAAAACAATGTTAAATTGAATGTTCTTTGCATTGTAGATACCACTTTTGAACTTTCAAGAGTGGCTGTTTTATAGTTAAAAAAAGAATAAGTTGAGGTGTAGCTGCATTTTTATTTATTTAGTTTATTTTCTGTTTTCAAACCCTTACAATATAAAAAACAAAGAAACAAAGAAGTGACCCCAAATATACAAGCCTTGTGCCATCACTTGGACATATTCTAAGCTGATTTTAAAAAAAACTTAGCACCTCTTATTAAGCAGTCCTAAGAAAAAGTCAGCTTAGCACAACACCTTACAGTTATGGTTTTCCCCCAATAATACAGAGTATAGTTGCACAGCACACCATATTGATGGTAGCATGAACTCTTGACATAAGGCATTTTCTGTGTGTGTATCTTGCAAGCGTCTTGCCAATGAAGACAATCATCTAGATGGTTGTTTCCCCCCCCTCAACAGATGAGAACATGCTGTTGAGTTTTGGGTGCATCAGTATCTTCACAGGCAAAGGGGATCAAAGGGATGCATTATGTCGCTGTACATAACTTTATGGGACAGATGGAATCTACCCTGGAAGACCCATGACACTTAGGGCCAGATTAACGAAAGTATCAGACACTAAAACCTATTAACATGTTCAAGCCTTTATCCTTGCACTTGTCAGCACTTTTTAGTTCTGTTTATAGGGGCCAATGGGAATTTTAACGGCTGCAAAAGTTCAAGTCGAGGTTAGGCGAGTGGCGAAGGGAATTCAAAAATTCTAACCAACTTTGCAGGCCATGCACACTCACAACCACTGCCAGCCAGTGCAGATAAATATTCAGCTAGATGGACTCATAGCCTGACTCTGTGCAAGGCAGCTTCCTATCGCTAATAGACAAATTTCTCAATTTTGTTTCTCTTGGTTTGCCATTTTTCCAGTCTTAAGTTCAGTTCTCCACATTCCTGCATAGTTTGCAATTTTTTAATTTAAAAAACCCTCATGAATTTTTCATCCTTCCTCAGCATTTAGTACAAATTTCTCAAATGTAGTAAAAAACTATACATTTTCGTATGCAATTTTGCCCTCAATATGCACCTTTTTTGAGCAATTTCACTTAATATGCGTTTTATTTGTTATTTACCCAGGTTTATATGCATTTTTATCCACACTTTACCCCAATGTACACATTATTTGGTTGGAGAACTGCATGACAAACTTCAGGGAAGTGTGGCTATTTTCAGAGAATAGCTGTGTCTCAGTTTGCCTACTGTTTCAGAAAGTTTGAACTGGGTAGGTTCGCATTGAAATCCTCACCGAATCAGCTTCCTCGCCCACCCCTAGCAGTCTGAGAAACGATAGTACAATAGAGTTGCAGTGTATGAGGATTAAAAAAAAAATTTAGTCAGACAGGAAAAGACCTCCCATAACAACCTGTTCTCCCACCCTGAGTAGAATACAGTATTTTCTTTTTGGTGCTCTTTAATTTGGTCATTGGGTTCCCCCCATTGAAAAGAGGAGAAATCAAGAGCGGAAGAGAATGGGTTAAAGCGTACTCTCTCTCAAGCAGGTGTGTTGGTTAGCAAACTATCGGGCTTCCTTTTTGGCCACTTGTTCACTGCAGGTGTTCCTCACCAGCATTTCCATCCTGTTTGATATCTTGGCTCTTGTGTCTGTCAGCTGGGGGACTTTCTCCCCCTTCCCACTCAGTGTGTGTAGCAACACTCCCCCCCCCCCACTCTTGGCTTTGTTGTTCAGGCTGAGCAGGATAAAACAGAGCCGATTCCTGATCAGCTGGAAAGTTGAAAAGGCTCGGGCAGCCTGAGCTCAGCGAATCCGAGTCTTGTTTTAACTTGGCCTTATGTACAATTCCCTCCTCATTAAGGGATGCAGAAAACAAAACAAAGGAACAAAGGCAGCAGGCCAGAACACACTCACGAGGGAATAAACCTGCCGAACACAACGGGGCTTTAAGAGTACTCTGGTGACCAGGGGCAGTGCACATCCAATTTTGCCGCCTGAGGCAAAACAGGAAGGGGACTCCTGTTTTGAGGCTCCTTGCAGCACAGCTGCCATGCAAGGAAGTGAAGTTTCTGGATAAAAGAAAGTTCCTGGGTAAGCATCATCACCTATTCAAGGCAATGGTTTGTAATCTTTTGTACCAAAGCAGAACATAAGCCTAATGCACATCAATGCCTCAACGTAGAACTATATCAATGATTGCCATATAGATGTGCCCAAGGAGCTAAAGGGGCTGCATGAGTTCCGTAGAACTTATAATTACTCCAATAGTCTGATCCTATTCATCTTTATGCAGAAATAGCATATTGGTTTCAGCCGAATGTATTCTCTGAACAAAAGTTGGTAGGATTGCAGCCCTGCATCACAGCCCGATATATGTATACTCCAGAGCAGGGGTCAGCAAACTTTTTCAGCAGGGGGCCGGTCCACTGTCCCTCAGACCTTGTGGGGGGCCAGACCATATTTTGAAAAAATAAATAAATGAACGAATTCCCATGCCCCACAAATAACCCAGAGATGCATTTTAAATAAAAGGGTGCATGCTACTCATGTAAATACACACTGATTCCCGGACCATCCACAGGCTGGATTTAGAAGGCGATTGGGCTGGATCCAGCCCCCGGGCCTTAGTTTGTCTACCCATGCTCCAGAACAAGTCTCATTGAAATTGAGGGTAGGATGGTACTCTCAGGTAAGGACTTCAGCCTTAGTGCAGCTTTTTCAACAGAATGGAAGAGCAAACAAAGAATCAAATCAAATTAAATCTCATTAGCTGGATCCAGCTGTTCATAGAGAAGCTCTATGAATGACTGAAACTAGTAGACAGCAAGTCAGGGCATTCTGAGAAGGAATAACCAATGAAATTGGCTTGTGTCAAATAATTTTGTGCGAGACTGAAAAATTGATTCATTGCTCCTTTTGAACACCGAGACCGCAAATGCATCCATCATTCTAATTTTGCATCTCAAACACTTTCACCTAAGGACATAAAACATCTGCTCCTATTGGATCAGCTATTGCTGCTGGTTAAATGCACCACTGCAAGTGGGGAACTTGAGATCAAGGACAAGTTCATCTATGAAGCCATTCACATTCAGGGTTACACAATTATCAGGAATGGACGTATTGAATAAGAAAGTATTCTGTACAAAGGTAATTCACTTGTGAGTTCATCATCCCCTTCCTTTACCCTGAAGTCTGCACAGTTCCAACAGACTAACAGGATATGGAGAAGACCAGGGCAGAATGGATTTCAAGGCACATCTTTCAGCACTACTGGGTGAGATCTGCCTTTAATTAATAAGGGATTGCTTTATTTATTTCTTTAGAGCATTTGTACCCTGGTCTTCAACCCAAAAGGCTCCCAGAGTGGCTTACATACAATCAAGACAGTCTCTGCCTGCAGGCTTATAACCTAAAAGACACAGCATGCAAGGAAAAAGGGACAGGGAAAGATGAGGGGGAAAACCTCACAAGCCAATTCTTAAATAATAGTTCTTATAATGACCAGCTGGAATGGAAACAGTCTGGAGCAGGAGACATCCTATGGAGCTGGTCTTTCAGCAGATGGAATGAACCCTGCTTCTCATCTCTCCTACTGAAGCATCACTGCTGGAATGGTTGCTACCCAGTGATGCTTGAGGACCAGGAGGCCCAATGGAGCTGGCCTTGCACTGGAGCTATAGAACGAGTCCTGCTTCTTATCTCCCTCACTGAGGCAGAAGCTTTAGGCCTGCTTCTGATGTTTGCCTTAGGGGATGGATGCAGAAGCTGTGGACCTCACTGTCGGTTATTGTCAAAGCCAACTGCAGCCTAACAACATTTCAGGGAGTAGGAAGTGCATTTCTTGATGCTGCTGAAGTGGCATGGAAGATCTGGGACAAGGGGGGGGGGGAGGAACTCATGGTCCAGGTTGTCCCCACACTCGCACTGCTGTTGTTTCTGAGAGAGGTGATGCCGCTGAGCCAAGAAGTCAAAATGCAACCGATTTCCACAGAAAATGGATTTTCTGGTGCATGGCACAGGACATTTCCAGGCTGTAGCTGGTGCAACACCCTAAGTAAGGTAAAGGTACCCCTGCCCGTACGGGCCAGTCTTGCCAGACTCTAGGGTTGTGCGCTCATCTCACTCTATAGGCCGGGAGCCAGTGCTGTCCGCAGACACTTCCGGGTCACGTGGCCAGTGTGACAAGCTGCCTCTGGCGAGCCAGTGCAGCACACAGAATGCTGTTTACCATCCCGCTGGTAAGTGGTCCCTATTTATCTACTTGCACCCGGAGGTGCTTTCGAACTGCTAGGTTGGCAGGTGCTGGGACCGAACGACGGGAGCGCACCCGCCGCGGGGATTCAAACCGCCGACCGTGCGATCGGCAAGTCCTAGGCGCTGAGGTTTTACCCACAGCGCCACCCGCACCCCGCAACACCCTAAACACAATGTCTAAATGAGCCTTCAGAAGCACATTCTGCCTGTATGCTTGCTGCCACGTTGTTTGAGAGAAGGAGGGTTATATACCGAGGAGCAAATAACAAAATATGTATCTTCATCTCTTGGTGTTAAGTGAATGTATTAACTGGTGAGTCTGATCTGGCCTTTACCCACCATCTTGCTTCCAGAAGATGAGTCGAGTGAGAAGCATTATTTAAAGTCCTTAACCTTTTAATGGCCCTAAAAGCATCTTACATTCCCTCCACACCTAAGAGTGCTGTGGGGTTGTGCGTTGGCCAGGGCAGTTCCATCTGAGCTCCAGGATGAAATCCTTTTACGTGTAAGCTTTATTGGATTTCTAGAAATGACAAAGAAAACCACATAAATGCTCCACGTAGATTAGCAGGTCATCCTTTGGCCTCTTTGCTCTCAAGAAATGAAACCTCCTTGATCCTAGACCATAAAAGGACTTCTGAATTCCATTGAGCTTGTCTTTGATTTCTGCCCCCAAACGTTGCATTTTCCCACAGTGCCGAAGTTCTGTGTTTCGTTAAGGATCTATTATCTCCCTCCCTCCCCACTCCCTCTTTAGCACCCCTGCTTGTTTTGAAGATTCCCTGTGAATTTTTGGTGATGCCTAAAAGACAATAAATCATAACGATGAACGTTTGTTTGTTTTGCAAATACTACATGTGTAATATTTTTTCTTCTTTCAAGGTAATGTAATGTAATTTCTATCTTTCATAATACACACTTTTAGTTTAATATTGACCTATATAGCGGCCAGCATCTGTCACAACCTGTCATCACATCCTAGCACACGGTCAGCCAACATAGTGTGAGGTTGTTGGACTCAAACTCCCATCAGCCCCAGCGAGCATGACCAATGGTGAGGGGTGATGGAAGTTGTGGTTCAAGAAGAGCTGGAGGGTACCATGTTGGCTATTCCTATTTTAGCATCACTAAGAATCCAAGATGGTGCTCTGCACATAGGGGCTGGCCCAATTCTCAGCTGTGTTTGCTGAGTTCCATGGTACAAAAGAAAATGGATTGCAGTTGAGGATTCAATGGAGAAAACCTAGCCCTCATGTTGATGTACCCACTAGGCACAAGAGCGGGTGGAACACCCTCCCTTCAGATGTCAAAGAGATAAACAACTACCTGACATTTAGAAGACATCTGAAGGCAGTGCTGTTTAGGGAAGTTTTTAATGTGTGACATTTTAATGTATTTTTAATCTTTGTTGGAAGCCGCCCAGAGATGGGCAGGGTACAAATAACAACAACAACAAAACAACAACAATTTGTTGTTGTTGTTGTTGTTACTATTATTATTATTATTATTATTATTATTATTATTATTATTATTAAACTTGGATTTTGTACTGCCCAGATATTCTGACTACCGTATTTTTCCATGTATAACACGCCCCCGTGTATAAGATGCCCCCTATTTTGGGGGACTCTAAATTAGGAAAATGGGGGGAAATTGCCCAGAATTGTTGAGCTTTTTTGGGGGAGGATTGCCCATAGTTGTTCAGCTTTTTTGGGGGGGGGGCTGCAGAAAATTGCTCACCTGCCTGACCTACGCTGCCACTAGCATGCATTGGAAAGCCACCTATCATCTGACCCCGCAATTGCAGAAGAAGCAAATCACCTGCCCTACTACCACAGCGACAGCCAATCAACACCAGCCCTTGCCACAGCCACCAACAACATGCCTAATAGCTGCTGACAATCTCCGGCTCACAGCAGCAACCAGTCCCATGCCCCCCCCATGCAGTATCCGTGTATAAGGCGACCCCCTATTTTTAGCACAATTTTTAAATACCTCGTCTTACTCAAGGAAAAGTACGGTATGATCATGGCTTTTAAAGGTATCAAGATACAATTTTACAATTGTCTGTTTTGAGATGATATGTTTTTAGAAATGTGCATTGAAATGCAAATTAAAAAAACCCACAATAATTTGGAAATGGGACAAAGACAACTTATGGGTTCAAATATGCTGAAGGGATGTAGACCAAAGCATCCCTCCATTTTCTATTCTCAACAGGGTCTTCACAATCTTGCTGTGAAGCATGCAGAATAAAAATTAAGTCCTACAGTTCCTCCGGGAGAAGGTGGATCTTTATATGGGCACCAGTAATGCAAACATTAAATTGACACCTGGTTAACATTACCACAGTGAATAATAGAGTACCAATGACAACTGGGTGGCAGCCAGCGAGGGCTTATAGTAATGAAGATCGTTTCCCTCCTTTCAATGTCTCTGGTTGGGTAGTAAAATATGTCTTAATTTAACTTGTCAGGTAGCGTTAGTAGAACAGAAACACAATTACGGTATGCACCAATGGGATTTAAGCCGACAACCGTCTCATGTAACAGTGACAAGTCTTTACAAGTAGCTGAGTCATCCATATGGCTTTGTTTTCCTTATGGGGCTTCTTTTTCTTTCCCAATTTTAATAATTTCCCAGAGTTTGGCTGAATTTTTTGCTGTGCTTCTAAAGTGGGTGTTCTCTCTCCCGGCCTCTCTCCTTTGGTACCCTCTGCTTGTGGCAATGCAAGAGAGTCTTGAGATTGTCTGGTATATATCACCTTATGTTGCGAACCTCCTCTCAGCACCATGAATAGAATAGAATTTTATTATTACAGTCACAGACCAGTTCCGGCTCACTTACAATATCAGGAAAATCATAAAACACAGCAGGAATACAATGAATTGCAATTGGGTATAACAGAGACAATTGCAGATATAGCAGCAGTTAAAAATATATATTAAATCTTGATCACTAAAATATAATCTAAAATTGTCATTTAAAACCCTAATAATTTTGATAGTACAGCTTGTTCCCTAAGTTTTATGGCAGTCACACAGAATCTGGCTAACCTTAGCGTGATCTCTAGATCCTTGTCCTCTGCCAGGAGTTTTAGACATTGAAGTTCGAACCCATTTGGAGATTTTTGTATAACAGGAGTGATAAATACCGAGCGTATATCCCCATAGAAATGGCAGCGTAACAAGACATGAGAGACAATTTCTACCTCCATCAAGTCGCAGGGGTAGACTCATTCCACGTATGGTTTACCCTTAAATCTGCCCTGCAATAAGGCAGATGGCAGCACGTTGAATCTAGCGAGGGTAAATGACCATCTGTATTTGGGTATTTGTAATTTTGAGAAATAATTTGCTGGGGTAAATCCTCTCCCATTAACATGGGATACCATGAATTCGCAGCAAAGTAATTCAATTCCATGGGTGTTATGTACTGAAGTTCTCACCCTGGGCCAGCAGGGGGATACTGTAGATAGTTATGCAAATGAATAATTGAAAGTGACGTTCAGTGATTGGATAGTTTGTATGCAAATGAAGGATCGAAAGTGACGTTCAGTGATTGGATAGTTTTAGAAAGTTGCTACAGTTACGTTGTTCTGGAGCTCTATATAAGCAGGCTGACTGAGCTCCTCAGTTCAGTTCTGTTCTGGCCTCTGAATAAACAAGAGCTGTTTGAAGAATCGCTGTGTCGTCTGATATGTTCGCCCACAACTTAACCGTGGGTTGTACCCAGTGGTGGCTTTGCCTTGGAAGAAAGCACTTCCTATTGCACAGATCAAAGCTCCTGGTTTTCATATCCCACTCCTCCCTCCACAACACTAAAAAGCTGCTTCTTATGGCTAGGGGTCTCTCTGGTACAGGGGGCTGCAGTAGGGTGACAGGTAGGACAGATGAAAATATGATATCCTGACTTTCAGGAACAGAAGCGCTTTCCCTTACAACAGGAGTGGGTAACCTTTGGTCCTTCAGATGTTTCTGAACTAAAATTCTCAGCAGCCCCAGAAAGCATGGCCAGTGGATTAGCAATATCTT
This sequence comes from Podarcis erhardii, assembly GCF_964252035.2. Taxonomy (NCBI): domain Eukaryota; kingdom Metazoa; phylum Chordata; class Lepidosauria; order Squamata; family Lacertidae; genus Podarcis; species Podarcis erhardii. The sequence continues at coordinate 23,358,171 of NC_138512.1, forward strand.
TAGGGTTGGATGGCAGGTTGAGAGGAGTTCCCTACCAGGACAGACTTTGTTCATGTGCCCAAGACATCGATTCTATAAAACATATTTTGCTGCACTGTGCGAAATACGAGCAAGCTAGGGCTGAACTGATATTACCCTTGATGGTACCTTTCCCGGGAAAGAGGCCCACTATGCCAGGTTCCTATTGGAAGACTGGACAAACACTAGAACATTAGCAGTGGTGTAGTTTTTATTGGTGGTTGCAAGAACCAATGATCACTATATTTAAGTCTGAACAAAATGCTTGCTTAACCTGGAGGTAGGCTGTCTGAATTGTGCAATGCTTTGTAATGATTTGTTGGGTCTCTGGACTGTAATAAAGATTGATGATGATATCTTTAGGTTAGGTGTCCTCTTCCCACCTCAGAACCTTTGTAGTCTTGGCCACCCACTTTTTAATCCTCCTGGGGCAGGGGTGGCCCATATGGTTTTGCTGCCTGAGGCAACATGGAAAGGTAAATAGTAAAGGTAAAGGACCCCTGGATGGTTAAGTCCAGTCAAAGGCTCATCTCGCTTTCAGGCCAAGGGAGCCTGCATTTGTTCACAGACAGCTTTTCGGGTCATGTGGCCAGCATGAGTAAACCGCTTCTGGCACAACTGAACACCGTGATGGAAACCAGAGCGGACAGAAACACCGCTTACTGTCCCATCACAGCAGTACCTATTTATCTACTTGCACTGGTATGCTTTTAAACTGCTAGGTTGGCAGGAGCTGGGACAGAGCAACGGGAGCTCACACCATCGCAGGGATTTGAACCATCAACCTTCTGATCAGAAAGTCCAAGAGGCTCAGTGGTTTAGAGCATAGTGCCACCTGCATACCATATGAAAAGGTGCTCCCCTCTCCCACCACAGCCTTGCTTGCTGGGGTTACATGGCTTCTGGGTTCCAGGTGAGATCTTGTGAGAGGTTCATGAGATCTTGCTGGAAGCTGCAGCTGCTTCCCTAGGGAGTCCCCCAGTCCCCTAGGGAGTGAATAACCAGACAAAACAACAGCATATAGGGTTATGGGTTCAAAAAGGCCACAACTTTACTGTACAGATGTGGACAGTTTGACATAGGCATTGGGTGAAGCCAAATTATTTCACTCCAGCCCATCTGCTGGGAATGCATCTAAGGGTAAACCACCACTTGGGAGGGGGGCTATGACCCATGCTAGGGCAGGCTGCAATTTATCCCCCTGGGATCGGGCTCTGGCAGAGCTCATTGGCTGGCTGGGCCCACCGCCAGGGAACACCCGCTCAAACTGGCCATACGGCTTAGGACCCTCGTATCTATGGGACCGCCTCTCCTGGTATGTCCCACAGAGGAACTTACAGTCTTCAAATAAAAACATCCTGAAGGTCCCAGGCCACAGAGAGGTTAGGCTGGCCTCAACCAGAGCCAGGGCTTTCTCGGCTGCGGCTACAATCTGGTGGAACGCTCTGTCACAAGAGATTAGGGCCCTGCGGGACTTGACATCTTTCCGCAGGGCCTGCAAGACAGAGCTGTTCCACCAGGCCTTTGGTCAGGGCGCAGCCTGACTCCCTCCTTTGGCAATCTGCACAGAATTTTTGCTTAATGGTTGCCATCAATTTGATTTTAATTAATTTTTATAATAGAATGTTTTAGAATGTTGCATTATTTTATTGTTGTTAGCCGCCCTGAGCCCGGCTTCGGCTGGGGAGGGCAGGAGATAAATAAAATGTATTATTATTATTATTATTATTATTATTATTATTATTATTATTATTCTTCACCAGGTGATCATTGTGGTGGCCTATGGTCCATTTGCAACACTGCCCACCATTGAAGGTAAACAGACTTCTCATTGCTTCTCTGGTAGAAGCAGTGGCAGCAGGAGGCAGGTGAGTGGAGTACCCCTGCAATGGGAGAAGTGAGAAGCAGTGGCAGCGGCAAGCTCTCACAGAAGCTCCATGAGAACTTTCTGGAAGCCACCACTTCTCACATCTCCACTGGAAGTAGAGGGAAGGTAGTGATGCCCTGGGTGTGCCGCCCCTTGGGATTCTGCCGCCTGAGGCGGCTGCCTCAGTCTGCCTCATGGGTGGGCTGGGGCTGTCATGGGTCCTGCTTCCCCAGCAGTTTCAGTTCAGGAAAGGGCAAAAGGAGCAGCTTGCGGCAAGAAGTACAGGTTCAGGAACAAACTGAGTGACGACTTGTGTCTTCAACAGCTCTTTGGCTGGCACAAAAAATGAAACAGGGCAAGCCTTTTCCAGGATGGAAATACAATTATGGGGAAAAGAAGAGTTTGGATTTGATATCCCGCTTTATCACTACCCGAAGGAGTCTCAAAGTGGCTAACATTCTCCTTTCCCTTCCTCCCCCACAACAAACACTCTGTGAGGTGAGTGGGGCTGAGAGACTTCAGAGAAGTGTGACTGGCCCAAGGTCACCCAGCAGCTGCCTGTGGAGGAGCCGAGACGTGAACCCGGTTCCCCAGATTACAAATCTACCGCTCTTAACCACCACACCACACTGGCTCTCAGCTTTACGTGTGGATATTTTGTCTGCCAGAGATCTTATTACTTTATTTTGAAACTGTCCTTCAGCACCACAGCTTTTAACATTCTGAATGCTGAATCCCAACCTTTTTATGAAATAATAATAATAACAATAATAAATCATTTACATGAACTTGAACTGGACTAGCTCATTTTGGGAAAAAGGGCAAGCTTCAACTACAATTAGTTCCTTTTTGGACAAGACGAACTTAAATTAGAACTAGTTCCTTTTAAAAATGAACTGTTGAAGCACTGGAATTAATCATGCATCATGTCATTTTTTTGCTTTCAGTTACAGAAAACAGGTGGCTAAAAGGCTATGATAAAATATCATTTGTTCACTGAATTAATGGAAGAATGTCGTAGGAAGAATAAAGCAGGAAACCTGTGGTTTTAAGAACTATGCTCATTTCCTTCTGTGAAAGGACCTTTGTTGGGAATTTGTACTGTCTAATAAAATAAGGACTTTGATTCAGGACTTGTGCTGAATCGGTATGTAAACATCAGCAGGTACAGAATAATGAGAATTCATGTGGGTCAACGATCTCGAGATCCATTACTTTATTTATTGTGCGATTTACTAGTTCTCTGCTTCAGTACTTCTACAATTTTTATTGCCGATTCCTTAATAAGTATGAGAAGATAGCTGTCTTCCCACTTTTTCTTCTGAAATTAAAGGTCATATTCTGACTAAGAATTCATCCATATGTAAAGGGCATATAATTGCAGAAATATGCCACAAAATTACTATTCCAATGGGAGAGCTGCTCATGTGAGAATAAAATGTGGGTCTTTGTGACCCCAAATATTTAAAAAGCATGATCTGGCCCTTCACATTGTAAGATAAGGGGTGGGTGAACCTGCCCATTTTGTTTTTTCTCAGTTTTTCATTTTTCCAATTAAGTTTAATTCACTGGCATTTTAATGTGAATTTCTTTTAATAGACAAGTTTATGTGCAATTTCCCCTAAAATAATTCATTTTTACATGTTTGTTTCCACTAATATATGCACTTTTATGCACGCTTCATTTTAGTATGTGCACTTTTGCATACCTTTATTGGTTTGCAAAGTGCACTGCATAATTTGGATAACTGCAGATTTCGAAGGATGGCTGTGTTTCTGAAATCAGATTGTCTTGGAAAGTGCAAATTCCATAGGTTCACCTATAAATGTGAATTGAATAAAAAATTCTCTCCTATTGCTGCTTCAGAGCACATTGTTTAACTTTGAAGTACAGGTAATGCTGCTCACATGTTACTTTGCATGACACAAATTTTAATGGAAGCCCATCACATATCATTTAAATTGTTTCCTTTTCCTCGAGTTCATATTCAGCAGGGATTAGAGAAAATGTCGGCGTTAATTAAAAGTAGATGTTCTGCATCCGTACCAACATAGCTCAGGCTGTGTTCTGTATCTTTGAATCAGATCTCTCACAAGCATAATCAGCTAGGATTTCCATTAAACTTGTGCATGTTTTCAGAGGAGGTTAATCTTACCTCAGTTTGAATTAGATAATTAGATATTAACTTCATCCTGAATAGCCCATTTCCTACTAGGTCTCCAGCAAGCCACTTTTCCACATAGATTCTGACTTTGCAGCTGTCATTTATCCCAGCCTTTGGCCAATGAAGGCACCTTTTGTTCTACTGATAAGCAGCACATTGTTCACTACTCAGGTGCCCAGAACAAAATGTATAAGAAGCATACAATGAGCGTCTCTCCAGTCTTTCTTTCTTTCTTTCTTATTTATTTATTTTTTTAAAAGAAAATCTTGCTTTGCTTGAGATATTTTGTTCTAGCCTAGTTTGCCTCTCTTTACCTCTTTCTATCTAAGAAAAAGAAAAGAAGAAGAAGAAGAAGTGGATGGAGGGTCTCTCAGTTTCGAAGTGAAATGCGGCCACCCAAATGCAATGGTTTCCGCATACGCCTTGGTTGTGTAGATGTATAGTTGTAGGTCTGTGGTGTCCAAACTTTTTTCAAAGAGGGCCAGATCTGATGAAGCGAAGGGCTGTGAGGGCCGACCAAAGGGCTGACCAAAGTTGTTGACCTTTTTTCAGGATTGAAGTTGAACTTTTTAAAGGATTTTACCCCAGGAAATAAACTGCCACGGGGGCTGGAATAGGCCCCCGAAATGGACTTTGGACATGCCTGTTATAGGTAAACGAAAAGAGAATTTAAAACAAAACTGCCCAACAAGAACCTACGAGTTTGCAGATTAATAATAATTATTATTATTTATTATTTATACCCCGCCCATCTGGCTGGGCTTCCCCAGCCACTCTGGGCGGCTTCCAAAAAAATATTAAAATACTGTAACGCATCAAACATTAAAAGATTCCCTAAACAGGGCTGCCTTCAGATGTCTTCTAAAAGTCTGGTAGTTGTTGTTCTCTTTGACATCTGGTGGGAGGGTGTTCCACAGGGAGGGCGCCACTACCGAGAAGGCCCTCTGCCTAGTTCCCTGTAACTTAGCTTCTCACAGTGAGGGAACCGCCAGAAGGCCCTCCGTGCTGGATCTTAGTGTCTGGGTAGAACGATGGGGGTGGAGACGCTCCTTCAGATATACTGGACCAAGGCCATTTAGGCTGTTGATGACAGTCGAGCTTAAGAGAGACAGAGGAGAAAAAAAGGGGTTAAAGTATTTGTATAGATATAGAATAATCAGGTTTGGTGCGACATATCATAGGAGGTCAATCCCTGAAGTCAGGAAGAGAAAAATGTGTCTGTTATCCCATCTCCACTCTTGAAGCTTTCCTTTCCTGAAAGGACTAAATCAGCACAAGGCTGTTGTTCCAGTGTGGCTTGATCCCTGAGCAGAAGCATAACCCTTAAGGGATTTTTTTAAAAAAATATTTTTAATTAGTTTTCAATTATAGTCCAATAATAGCCTCATTATAACAATGCCAAATTATAGTACAATTACTAATACCAATCATTCACATAACAAATTATATAATTTAGGTGGCTCCCCTCTGTGCTAGAATTGATGGTTTGATGATTTTCTTTATTTCTGCATTCCAAAATCTTATTAATTTCAATTACACTCCAGTCAAGATAACAATCCCTTACACAACAACTACAGTATTAGCAACTTCCATTCGTATTGACACATTAAATGATTTATAAAACTACAAGCGAGGCACTCCATCTATAGCCTTGTTCTTCCTGTGTGTGGCAGTTATACAATCCGTGATGTTTCTTCCCGTCCTTGTAAAATGTTTTGTCTCTCTTTTCCTGGTTGTTGCTGTTCTCCATCATGCCTTGGGCGGAGTTAATATCCCACTGCTGTTCCAGAAATTCTCCATTGCTCCGTCCCGTGCTTCATTGTTTTGCAACTTTAACAGCAGCTGCAAAAATCACACTGTCCCAATAAATAACCTGTTTTCACCATTTTCTCTCTCAGCCTAGGAAGGAGAGTGATCTGTCGAACTGCAATTTCCTGAGCAGAATCATTACCCTTAAGGGATGTTGATGTGTTGCACAATTGTGATACAGGCAGTGGCAAAGCATGGGGAGGAAGGGGGATATGGCCCCAGGCAAAAAATTCTGAGGGGACCTACTGCAAGGAATAGATAAGCCAGAATCCAGGGTAGGTAAGGGTGCTGAGAGTTGTTTGGAGACCTCTATGCCCCTCACAGAGCGACATTTCCCAGAGTTCCCTGGGAAAAGGAATTAGCGGCTAAACCACTTTGAAAATTGTGGTTCTGTCAGGAGACTAGGAATCTCCTAACACCTTTCAGCACCCCGAACAAACCATAACACCCAAGATTCTTTGGCAGAAGCCATGACTGTATAAAGTTGTATGATATGTCATTAAATATGCAGTGGTACCTCGGGTTACATACACTTCAGGTTACATATGCTTCAGGTTACAGACTCCGCTAACCCAGAAATATGATCTCGGTTTAAGAACTTTGCTTCAGGATGAGAACAGAAATTGTGCTCCGGTGGCGCGGCAGCAGCGGGAGACCCCATTAGCTAAAGTGGTGCTTCAGGTTAAGAACAATTTCAGGTTAAGAACGGACCTCCAAGACTTCTGGGTTGGTGCCTCCGGTAATGGCGGAATTCCTCTGATTGGGAGGAATTTGCCCCGTGGGAATCTGGGTCTGGCCGCCATGGCGAAGGCGGAGACCCGTAAAAAATCACAGGCGGGAGAAGCCTGTGAGCGTGGGATTCGGCGGGCACCTTTTGCGCCTCCCCTACTCGCGGGGAAACCTGGTTTCAGGGGTCCGGAGTGACGTGGGGTGAGCGGCGCGGTGCTTTGAATCATCTGCTTCTTCCACGGAGCGAAGCCGCATAGCTGTTGCAAGAGAGCGCTGACTTTTTCCTGTGGACAATTTGATTTTAAAGTAATTACCTGTGAGTAGAGCTGAAGCGGGAGAATTGGATTTTTTAAAAAAGTTTAATTTGGCATCGTAACGGGGAGGTTCAATACAGGAAGTCCGCCTTCCCCTTTTGTAAATAGACTGAAGCAATGAGGCTGCAAGCTGAAGTCTTGGAAAGCCTACTGTAAAGGACTAAATTTCCACTGGTAAAGAACATTAAACCCCCCCTTGGAGGCAGGAGAGGAAAGTTGTGGATTGAGTATGCCTGCAGGAGAGAGCGAAGAGAGCTAAAATACTGCCGCTCTGACTCTGGAAACGGGCTGCTAGCAGGACTGACGTATTTTGGAATGCTTTTTGACAGTGTTTAGAACGTTCATTGACAGCTAGCTAAATAAGAGAAATACATTGTTTCTATTGTCTCCGGCTGCTTTTAAAAAGGAGTAAAAGTAACTGAAAATTGAAACTAACTTTGGATTGTTGGAAACTGTGTTTAAAAGAGGACATTACTGATTAATATAAATAGAAACTGTTTCCCCCTAGTGGAAGCCTTTGAAATTGGTTGCTTTACAAGAGCTGGGCTAGGGGAATTTCCAGCTGCAAGATAAAGAACTGTGAGACTCTGGGACTGACCTTGAATTTTTTAAGTGTTATGGCAAATGGAAAGGAAAAAACAGACCAGTCAATTGCTGAAAAAACATTAAGGTCTGGCAGGACATGGCAGCAATCCAGGAAAGGCTCAACATCAGGCCCCTCTGCTTCTTCGGTTGCTGCTTTTGCATCAGTACACTCAAAATCAAGAGGAATGTTGACAGAAGAAGCCTTAGTGACTGCATTAAATAAGATAAATGATTCACTGGAACAGTTTAACAAGAAAACAGACGCGATAAATGTGAAAGTGGATGCTGTAACTACTAAAATTGATTTAAATACAGAAAGTATAAATAATTTGGGACAAAAGGTGAATATCAATACAGAAACTATCCAGAAATTGATACAGGAATCTACTTTGATATGGCAGACTGCGGAGGAAGCCAGGGAGAAAGCTGTTGCTGCAGAATGTAAAGTAATACAACTTGAGAGAGAGAGAGTCCCAGCCCTACAGAGGCAACTTGATGAACATAAGTTGATGCTTGTTATGATTGAACTTAAAGAAAAACAGACGAATTTGAGGACCAGAGTCCTACCTGAATTGGAGAAGGAAAGCTTGACAGATTTTCTCATACAGGAATCTGCTGACTTTTGGGACTTGGACTTGGGCCAAGAAGAGTTTAGAATTGTGAGGGCCTTCAGATTTGGAAGAGGAGGGAAAAAAGAGAAGAATAGATTAAGAGACTGCTTTATCACCCTTTGAATTAAAGAAGAGAGAGATAGAATCTTGGGTTGGCATTACCAGAAGAACCTAGAAGTACAACAGTCAAGAGTGGACATTTTTAAAGATGTCCCGAAATATCTTTTGGATTTTAGGCCTAACTACGGAGATATTGTTGCCCTGCTGAGAAGGAACAAAATCATCTTTAGGTGGGAGTTTCCCCAAGGTCTATCCTTCAGTTTCAAAGGAAGGAAAATAAAAATAAGATCAGTAGAAGATAAAGTAAAGTTTTTGTATAAATATGAAGAAGATCTGCAGAAGGGACTTGGAAAAGAGCCAAGAGCATCGAATAGATGATCACCAGGATGAAGTCGAAGGACTATATGGACTATACGGAACTGGCGGAAATGACTGGCAGATTCCAAGACCAGGGAGAAGAGTCGGCGGAAGAAGACTGGAAAAAGTTTAAAGATTATTTACGGAAATACTGTAAATTTAATGAATGTTAGAAAAATGTTGGAATGAAGTTATATGGCTTTAGTAGAAATGTTATAAGGAATTAAGTATAAATAGATTAATAGAGTATTAAAGATGAATGTTAGAAAAATGTTGGAATGAAGTTATACGGCTTTAGTAGAAATGTTATAAGAAATTAAGTATAAACAGATTAATAGAGTATTAAAGGGAAAATAAGGTTAGAATGTGCTAAGATAATTATAGGATAGAAAACAGAGGAAGATGGAAAGGAATTGCTGAAACAATTAACAGAAGTGGAATACAAAAAGGGAGGTGTGAGGAGGTCGTGGAAATAAGATATTGAAATTATTTGATTTGCTTTAGATTGTTTTTGTTTTGTTTTGTTAGTTTAATGTGTTGGTGTTGTGTGGTGTTTGTGTATTGTATTGTATTGTTCTTGTTTTTTGTGGTGTTTAAATTGTTGGAAAAGTAATAAATATTATTAAAAAAAAAAAAAAGAACGGACCTCCAGAACGAATTAAGTACTTAACCTGGGGTACCACTGTATAGTTCCTATGGGGCGACACTTGCTGTAATCAGAGGTATTATTTATTATTATTGATTTAATAAATTTATATACCACCCTTCAACTGAGGATCACAGTATAAAAACACAAAAAATACGCAACATAATAAATGAAACAATAACACCCACCCCCAGTATTGTTTTTTATTAATATTTGTTTTCAGGGCAGAAAGTATGTGTCAAAGCCATTTCGACCACATGTAGAATGTCTGCCTGTCTTCACCCTTAGACTGACTGAAATAATGCAGAACATTCTGGAAGTGAGGCCCAAAACATGGGCGTTCCTGGGTAGACCATTTAATGTGGAACCGGTTCCCAAAGGCAAGGAAGTTTAACAGCCATTGATGTGGACTTTCAGTGTTTCTTCTGTTAACAACAAATGTCCTTTTCTGAGTACAAAGGAAATTCCCCAAAGAGTAAGCTGCAGAATTACTTTTCACTTTTGGACCACCTTGTAAGCTGGCTTGATCTGTGCAAAGTAATAGATACGGATTTGCAGAAGACTTACAACTGTCAATAGAGATTTTCACAGGTAATGACTTTGTAATTTCATCAGTTTGGTAATTTGCTTCCACCAACAGGTGAATTTTCTGCATCTAAAACAGCTGCTAGCCGAGCTTAAACATAATCTCCCAAGGTTTCCGAAGGGCTAAACAGAACCTTCATCTTCGAGCATTCTGTGAATCTGTCAGTAAAAAGTAATGGCAAAGCCCTACATTTCTCTAATGTCAGTTTAGTTTCTGAATAAACCACACACCGAACTGCCCACCCCATCTCCTATTTTAAATGTTTTCAGAAAGAAAGTCAACAGCACACCTGGAGTCAAAGGTCAGTGGTGGGTTTGGAGGCTATTCTGCCATTGGTGTAACTGAACACTTGAATGAAAGGAAGCAGAATTTATTGTAGCAAAGCTTAAGAGCATACATGAACATACAGCCTTGTGTGACCAAAGCCCTGGACAATATATTGTGTTGCACACAGATTCCTTGTCAGGAGGGGGTTATTAGAGGCTAATGGTACAATCCTATTCTTGAGTTATGCTAGCTGGGTGAGTTTGGGAGTGCAAATGAATTTCCCACACAGCATATTGAAGTCACAATGGTGTAGTGATGATATTCAGCCGCCATAAGCAGTGCTGTGTCGGTTTATCAATGGTGGCCTAAGGTTGCTTAGTTATCATCCTTGGTTGCTTAGTTATCATTCTGTTTACTGTTTCTGTGTGTGTATAAGTTGATGTTTTTTGCTAAAAAAAATTCTAGGTGAAAATTTGCTCAACAACTTTGGCTAACTTCTCCTTTAAAAAGCTCAGCAACTCTAGAAATATTGATTTCTTAATTTTGGGCTTAAATAAATAAGGGTTGTCTTACACATGGTAAAATATGGTACTTTTCCTTGTGCACCTTGCAATCTGAAAAGTAAGGGCTGCACAACGGTAAATTGTACTACATTCCTAGATACAGTAAACTATACAGTGGTACCTCGGGTTGCAAACACCTTGGGTTACAAAAACTTTGGGTTTCAGACTCTGCTAACCCAGAAGTAGTACCTTGGGTTAAGAACTTTACCTCAGGATGAGAACATCATCCTGAGGTACCTGAGGTTCTTAACCTGAGGTACCACTTTAGCTACTGGGGCCTCTGGCGCAGTGGTACCTCAGGTTAAGAATGGTATCAGGTTAAGAACGGACCTCTGGAACGAATTAAGTTCATAACCAGAGGTACCACTGTACAGCATAATGCAGGGATGAGGATTTCAGCAACAATCTACCTTTGACACAGAAATCTGTGATCAGATTTTCCAATATCCCAATTGTAATCTTAGAGCAGACATAAAATAAAGCTAAATCTACTAATCTTCACTTGAATCTAATAGGTTGGGTTAATTTGCCACCCGTGTCAGCATTTTCTGTTTAAATTCAGCTCAGTTCCTCTATCATTGAAACGGCTTGATAAGGAATTCCTTATATCATCAGATGCATTTATAAAAATCACATGGCAGGACAGAGTCTCAAACAAAGATGTGCTCTCCCAAGCCCACATTTCCAGCATATTTCTACTCCTGTCTCAGTGATGTCTACACTGGCTTCATCACGTCCACAGAATGGAAGATGGCAGGATCTCCAAGGATGTGCTCTATGGGGAGCTGGCTCCAGGTCCATTGGCAGACCAACTCTGCCTTACAAAGATGCATGCAAACACGACATGAAGACTGGCAACATTAACCCTGCCGTATGGGAATCCCTTGCAGATGATCATAGTGCCTAGAGACAGATAGTCAACTCATGTATCCACAGCAGTGACCAGAAGAGGAATGAGGAGAAGAAATGCAATGGTGCCTTTATCTGCCCCACCTACAATAATACATTTCTCCCATATTGGTCTCTACAGCTAGAGCAGGACTGTAACTTTCCAACAATATGACTTTATCCCTGAAGATGCACTCTTCCATTTTCTCTTGAGACAAATGACAAAAACAACAACAGCTTACAAACACCCATAATAATTATTATTGAGTGTTTGAGACCAAAGCACATTAATTATGGGAAGATCTGCTTTATTTAAAGTCGGTGAAAGAACAGGTGAATGCAAGGAACAATGTCCAGCAAATCGGGAGCTGCAGCGCTGTTGTCATAGTTCACAAATAAGAGTTATTAAGAAATAGGAACCACAGAGATTCATTCACCCACTGACACGTCTCATACCTTCTCTTTCCTTGGAGCAGAATTAATAAATTGACAGATTAAAGGAGGAGATGTTTCTTTCGATCAGGAATTACAGCAAAGTACCTCAGGGGAGGAAAAGACAGACAAATCCTTTCTGTGGCAGCAGAAACTTACTTTTGGCATGGATAGAGAGCCACCTGGGTGGAATCCAGGCTTTCATTTCTCTAAAATGCATGAGCATGTTAATGTTGCAATGTCAGTTTTAAGACTGAAATACCTACATTAAGTGCAAGACAGTTAAGGGTCAACAGCATGGTGTAGCTGTTAGGAACATGGGGAGTGGATGGATACCATTGGGCCATTTAGCTCAATCAATACTGATTGGCAGCAGTTTTCCAGGATTTCAAGCAGGATTCTGCTAGTGTCCTTTTGCTCCTTTTTGCACTGTCTGGTTTTCTGGTGTCCCTTTCCCTTTTTCTGACTCCAGGGGCAGCAAGGTGAAGAGGCTGACATCATCCCCATTCAAGATGCGCTCCCCGACTCTCTTACTCAGGTGAATGCCAAGGGGTCCTCGGAGTCTGTGTAGTTGGACCCCCTGTGTTTCCTTGCCAGTGGTTGGAAAATTATAAACATTATGGGCATTATCTAACAGTATGGGCACTGCCATCACAAAGAACACATGTTCTTCATGAACATAACCAAGCATAGCCAAGGATTACATATACAATCTAAAGAGACTTGTGATGTAACACTGTGGACTTCCAAGAATGCAGTAACAGAATTTCTTTCCCTTAACAAGTGAAACTGTGGGCAATGCTTCATTTCTCCCCATCCTTGATTAAAATTTCGTTTGGTCATTTAAACTGGCTTGAGGGGCAGAATATGGTCTTCAATCAGCAAGCTGACCAGCCTCAGCCCTAGAGGTCTGACTTAATCATTGCCTTTTAATTTCAGATCCTTTGCTACTTTATAGACAAGGCTGCTGATAGCAACTTTGGACATTAGCATTTAGCCAGGTGATACAAATACAAATAAAATCCCATCAGTCATCTTGGAGACTTATACTGTGGCATATTAATTGCAAAGTTTCCAGAGGATTCCTGTTAAGCAAACCAACCAGCATGAGATGCTTGTGTTCAAATGTTTTCTATACACTCCATTGGAACATGGTTAATGCTGTGCCGGGAAGATCCATGTGTCCCATGGGGTATTCTTTTAGATAGATCACTTATTGAAAGCAAATCTATCTTACTGTGGTCATCTTTCAAGTAACTGCAAAAAAAGATGCCAGGCAGTGATCAAACTTTAATTCTCCACCAGCTCCAGCATTTGGGGGTTTAATGGGCTTCCTGACTGATGGGAAAAGGACTGCTCTGTGGCGTGGCTGGAAAGTAGAGAGACACTTAACAGAAAAACAAACTGTGCTCCCTCGGGGTCTACTTGGCTGCTGGATGTGTGTGTGTGTGTGTGTGTGCAGCTTCTTTCTGTTGTCAAGCAGCAATTAGTCAATCTGCTTTAATTCCTGTCTGCATGGACTTCCCCATGCCCTTTGTCAAGATAACTCCATATAAGGAGCTATGCTAGTAAGCAGCCCAAATAGCATGTTTTTGCCAAGAAAAGTAAACAAATAGAAGGACTGATGCAGTTGGCTCTATTTATGGCATTTGAAAGGTGGGACAAGTTATGGATTTGATCATCTGGTCCACGTGGGTGATGGCATCAGACAACACGGCGATTCTTCAAACAGCTCTTGTTTATTCACAGGCCAGAACAGAACTGAACTGAAGGCTTCAGCCAGCCTGCTTATATAGAGCTCCACTAGAACACAACAGTAACCATTTTCTGTAACTATCCAATCACTGAACGTCACTTTCAATCCCTTATTTGCATATGTGGACCTGAGTGAAAACTATCTACAGTATCCCCCTGCTCGCCCAGGGTGAGAACTTCAGTACATAACACTATTCGAACAGTGTATTAGAGTCCATCCTTGAATGAATGGACTCTCCCATTGTATTAAATATTGTACAGGCAACCCCCACTTTGCGTGGGGGGGTTGTGTACTGGGCCACACGATAGTGGAGCACACATAAGTCCACTCCACCCCGTTCCGTCGCCTTTTCAAGCCACTTCAGTGTTGCTGTGATGCTTGTGTGTGCAGTTGTGTGTCAATTGGATGCTCATAAATTGGTTGGTGCTTGTACACAGGAGTTGGATCAGGACCATGGCATTGCAAGAGATGGTATAGCTTTCTATCCAGTGCTATCCCACAGGGCGAAACATGTAGTTTACAGTTTGCACCCAGGAACAAATAGAGGCTTTGGTCCAGGGTTGGATTTTAATCATGATGGTAGCACTGCCTCTCAAGTTCTACTTATTCTTCACTTCTGTGCACAAGGAGCAGTGTGCACATGAACTGTAGGAACAAAGGGTCTGCCTGCACACTCTGTACACTGCCGTGCAATGCAATGCAAAGCTTAGATTGCTTGCAGAGAGCCAAAACACAAACACTTTGGGCACATTCAAATTGGGTTTACACTGATCAATCAGTGTATAAAGGGCCAGGGACAAAATCATTAGGGGCTATTCCACTTATCCCACCATATTGATTGCACTGGGTTTGAGAACATATATATACAGGGTTATGGTCTTGTTTAGGGCTGTGTACACAACAGAGGGCATCCTCCGTGTGTATTAAATTTGGTTAAATATAGGATTTTGGTGCTGGAGGAGCCTCTTGAGAGTCCCATGGACTGCAAGAAGATCAAATCTATCTATTCTTAAGAAAATCAGCCATGAGTGCTCACTGGAAGGACAGATCCTGAAGCTAAGGCTCCAATACTTTGGCCACCTCATGAGAAGAGAAGACTCCCTGGAAAAGACCCTGATGTTGGGAAAGACTGAGGGCACAAGGAGAAGGGGACGACAGAGGACGAGATGGTTGGTTGCGGGAGGCAGTGGAAGACAGGAGTGCCTGGCATGCTCTGGTCCATGGGGTCATGAAGAGTCAGACACGACCAAATGACTAAACAACAATTTTGTGTGTTCGGATGTTCTAACTTCTAGTAAGTTCATCATGTAAATTAGCATGGCAAATAACTTTCCTGAATTGAAAGGAAACCACTTCATTTTTTTCTTGCAGGGTTCTTTTCATTTGTTTTCTCTCCCCCCCCCCCCAGCAGATATATAAAGGAAGCCCATGTTGAAGGGTGGTGTCTGTAAAATTCTCCTGCAGTCCCCTGGAGCCCTGCTGAAGCCCAGTTGCAAATGGGTTTGAAATTTCACCCATTCCATTGAGCCTATTGCTCAACAGTGCCTATGAAAAGAATGGAGGTGACACTGTATCCTCCTTGATCCTCCTCTGCTTTCTTCCTCCAGCAAGAAAGCAGTTAAAGGTATTCTTCAAACAGGCTGTGTGGGGCTCCGAAAAGGAGGCAAGCGGCATGATGCTTCTGTCTACATCTTCCACAAGGAAGCTCAGGCCAGCTGTCCAATCTTCCTTCATCACTTTTGTCACTCGTGTACTTGAGATGAAACAAAGCCCGAGCACCGAAAAGGGGTAAAAAGAAACCTCCGCCTTGAGATGTCAAAAATGTTTCAGTCTTCACGTAATTTGCTTAGGTCTGGCTCCCTTCGTATTTACTTCAAAGCTTCAGTGAAAATAAAAGGGAAGGGGAAAAAATGACATTTTAGAAAAAGGATTGTAGATAGATCTATCTGTATTGTTGTTGTTGTTATTATTATTTGGCTACCACAGCAAGCCTTGTTGATAGGCATGTTCCTCTTCAAAACCAGGAACTTCTTCACAACCTCCAGGATACCTGGCCAAAAAGTTAGCATTAAAACTCTACTTCATATACACTCTAGTATTGGTATTTGCTTGCGTTAGCTCACACAGAAAACCCATCTAAAAAAACTGGTCACACGTAAAAACCTTTGGCTGGGATCCAGCTTTCCTCTTCCATGAATGGAAGGGCTCCTTACCTTTGTAGAAATGACTTGGGTCCACTAGAGGCTCCTCTTAGAGGTTCTGCTGCCATGGGAGGTTTGGGGGATGGAGATGGATCCAGAAGAAGGTGTTCTCTGTGGCAGCCCCTATGCTGGGGAATCCCCTCCCCACAGACACTGGAGCAAATTCCAGGGCCCGGGGGGTGCTTTGGCACCCACAATAATATATTTGTGGGGCTGGGCCCCTACAAAGTCAATTTTGAAACTCTTTGTTGCAGGCACCCACAATCTTTGGCATGAGAAGGCACCTATGCCCACAGAGGTCCATCATTATTTAGCTTTCATCATATGCTGAAGACACGTCTCTCTACCCTGTTTTATTAACACCTGTGAGAGATATTTCAGGACCCACCCTATTCTTCTGATTGCAAATTATTGGGTTTTTTTTAAAAAAAAGATTTATACATTTCACTGATTTTACAATCATTTTGACATTTCAAAACTTGACTCACTTCCCCCTCTTTCTGAGGTTCCTTAAATTTATTTTTAATATCTTCTGCATATCCAAATTAACTTAATTTGCTTATTTATTCATCTTTTTAAAATATATACTCTTATGAAACTGCATGTTTTTACAATAATCCTGCCGATGTTTTTATCTGTTTACTATTTATCTGTAAATATTCAACAAACCATTTCCATTCTTTTATAAAAAGTTTGTTATCTTGATTTCTTATTCTTCCGGTAAGTTTTGCCATTTCTGCACATTCCACAAGTTTTTGTATTCATTCTTTCTTTGCTGGGACTTCTTCTTGTGGGAATGTTCAAGGTGGCAGGAGAGGATATATTGTTTATTAATATCCTACCTAACTTGCGCTAGCAACTTCCTTTACTTAGCAGAGTGCATTCCCCTTTACACAGCAGAAAACTAGTTGCAAACTCATGTGAGTTTCTTAAGACAATACACAATTCAATCTGGCTTGTCCAGATTGAAATGTGTTCTAATATTTTCCTGGTAAGACCCCTTGAATCCCTCCTAAAAGAATAAAGACACCACAGTCAGCTACCTGCCCAAACTGAGGGGTTGATTCTGGCATTAACATTACAGTGTGGGACTATTGTATGTCATTATAGCCGATGGCACACTGTACCCAGGAGTTGTACAGGATTCAGAAACATACTTCTCACACCACATGCAAACGTAAGACTCCAATTTATTAATTGAAGAATGATACTGTCTTATTCAGATCCACTGCAGGAGATTATTGATAATGAAGAAAATAATAGCTGTATGTATCATTACCCAGTATATCAGTACTTTATAACGATCATCTATTATATCCCTACAAGAGAAGTGCAGCATGACTTTTTTGTAGAGCAGAATGATGGAGTGCATCTTCCCACCAAAAGATTTTAGTTACTCAAAGAAGTCATCCCTCCTTGCAGCTGTTCTTCACTTCTATCACACCCAATAAATTTCTGAGTGTCTTTAAATCACTCTTTCCATCCTCTGGAAAGAATCACTCACTTGGTAGAGTAGTAAATTGTTCAGATGGATCTCTCCGCGTGAGGTAATTTCTTCGCTCCATAGTTCACAGGCCAAAACCATCACCAATCCGTTACTGAAAGCACTGTCAGTCAATCAGAATGACACTTTCAGTGCCAATATTCTTGCTAGTATGATCCCCAAGGGAATTTTGAGTTTGAAGAATGCTTCCAAACACTCACTGGGCATCTCATTGGCCTTGTACCACAGAACAAAGACCAGGGTGGAATCTATATACGTATAAAAAAAGGCTGTGAAAATGTTTGGTTTTTTTAAACAAAAGTTTTAAAAATACATTGAATTTGACATAGCTCATTGTTGCCATCTAGTGTTGCATTTGTATATTGTACTTTACAACACATTTAAAACGTTTTGTTTGCAGCTACATAGCTGAGTCCTAGGTTTCTCCAATAATTCAGCACATAGTTTCTCTAGTTAACAAGCATCTTTTAAGGACATGATTACTGTATGAATTCTGAATTGATTAAGGTGCGTTTTGGGGCTCTGTGATCTCACACAATGGCATGACCTTGTGTGTTTTGGGGCACCATGCTTAAGAGCATAGCACCCACAAATGGGATGTCCCGATTTAATCAGGGCAGTTGAGAGCTATGAGGTCATTCGATGTTCATGGAAGAATAAACTACCTACCTTGAATCTTTTACAGGGATATGCGTGAGTCAATGGATGTATATACCTCCCTCCCTCTCCCTCTCCCTCTCCCTCTCCCTCTCCCTCTCCCTCTCCCTCACACAAATGTGTTGTGAAGTCACCAGATGGAAATAATGTGCAGTTGCCAGAGTAACTTCTTAAGCACACACATGGAAGGTACCACATTATCATCATTATCAGCAAAGGGAAGAAAGTTTGGGAGGCTACTTTCTGCCCAGGTAGCCTTTATCTGTCAGGGTGCGCCTCCTTGTTCGTTTGAACTGGCTCCAGCGGATTTTCCTTTTCTTGTCTGTTTTTTTTTTCTGTCCCTGAGACAAATTAGGAATGTAGGGAAGGCTTCACTCACAACAAAACAATGATTATAGCAGGTAATAGGACCTCGCATTTATCAGGGCTTTGAAAGAAAAGGCCTCAACTGATGCTTTTGTTTTGCCTTCTGGTAGGTCAAGGTATTTCTGCCCCCTCCCACCGCAGACCTTTTCAGTGTCAAGCCATTTCTTCTGTCTGCAGTACAGACAAACTATCGATGTTTCTTTTCCCACAGGGCCCTTATGCGACTATATATATATATATATATATATATATATATATAAAACCTAGCAAAAGGCACTGTAGAAATTCGAACTTATAATGACATTCTTTTATATTTCTTTACAATGAACAATAGCTCCCTCAAGACCTGCAGTGGCGATCCACAGACATATGCAACAATGCAAGCATAGGGATGAAGAAGGGGGAATAGTCTATTATTGCAAGACAGGCCATTTAATGTTCTGTGCCGGGGGTTGGCGGCAGAGAGAATCCTGTTTTCTTCAGCCAAATCTTTTTCTCCCTCTTGTTGAAAATGTTCAAAAGCTTTTGCGAACGAAAGTGGAGATGGGGGAAAGATAAGGGGAGAGGATTAACATTTTTCTTCTCCCTGGGACAAAACATTCACTCTTCGGTGACAAGGGAATTTTGAGATCCTGCGAGCGAGAGAACATTTCTCCTGATATCGCCTCAGCCTTGACCTTTGAGCCAAGTCACAGCAGAAGTCAAACACCAAAATTTAAGCTAAATAAAGTGGGAAGTGAAATGTTTTCACAATGAGCAGGCGGTTCCCCCTACTGACTAAAATGTGGACCGGCACATTAAAATAAAATTCTACCCAAGGTATCAAAAAGACCTGGAAATGTGTGCTTAACATAAGTGACTATCTTTCCCATAATGGGCAGGAAGTTTTTCATTTCTTTTCCTTTTACAATATTTTCAGAACATGAGGTTGTCCAGGGACAGAGATAAGGAAAGGACTAACATATATTACTCTTGCTTGCTTTCCTAACAAATGTTCTGCACCCATTAGATTACATATAAATGAATTCATTGGGTAAGTGAAAACGTTCTTCATACTGCATCATCTACACAATATTCTCAAAGACAATTCTGTAACTGGGAACTAGCCAGCGATCCAGTCTTGGCTCATAATATTGCCTTATCATGTTGAATTGCTATTTGTTGGTTTGCCCCATTATGTTTTGAAATGATTTGATTGTTACTGTTATACTGCATGGATTTACATTTGTTGTTGTTGTGTTGCGAGCTGCTTTGAGCAAATTTACATGGAGACACGGCATACAAACAATAGATTATATAGAATAAGTGGCTCCAAATGTAGGATGCACTCTTTCCAAGCCACCAGCCTTTAAATCTCCCAACTAGAGGGCGAAATGAAACAATAAACAAATAGTACGTAATACCATCATTGCTAAATCAATCCAAAGCTTACACCAAAGACTTTATATTCTGAACCCTCCCCCCCCCCGATAAAATATCACCCAGTGGAAAAATAGTATATGCCAGAATAGCTAAATGACTCCAAAACCCACATCTAGAAACTACGTAACCTGATTTTTTCCTACATAAATTGACTCTACTCAAAAAGCTTGCCTACATAAGAGATTTTAAACAGAGTGGTGGTGTAATGGTTCTAGGGGTTGCTCGTGCGTAAACCAGTGCAAAACCTGGCTTGGTTGCCTGAGTGAACCTTCTCTGTCTGGACAGCCACTCACCCGTGGCTGTCTCAATCGCTGGCAGAATCCATCAGTGGGCGTTTCTTGAACTTCTTCCAGCAAAGAAGCTCTTTGACGCCTAGTCTCCTCCTACTCTCCCTGCGCGGAAGCCTTCTGCGCAAGGAGGGTGTAGGCAGCGGAGGACCCTTACTCTCCCCGCTGGTCCCTGGCAAGGAGTCATGGGACCGCCTCGCCGATTCCCCCATCTGCCCCCCTTCTCCACTGGTGCTACGCTGATTCTCTTCCCCAGAAGATGGGCTGCCTCTCCCCATCCCGGGACGCTCTCTGGGACCCCTCCGGAGCCCGCTCTCTCCCTCTGGCCCTGATGGCAGTTCCCTGACAGGTGGTTATTAAAACTGCCTATATAGGCAAGCTCTTTGAGTATATGCTAGAGATCCATCTCTAGGTATTCTTTGATGAAACTGATTAGTTAGATCCAATCCAGTCTGGCTTCCAAACATATTTTGGAAGCAAACCTGCCTTGGCCAGCCTGTGATACTGTTGATCCTTGAGATCTCTCAGTGGCTTTTGATACCATTGATCCTGGTATTCTTCTGGATCACCTGCCTGGAATAGGAATAGCAGGGGGAAATGATATTTTGTAGTGGTTTGGTCTTTCCTGATGTGTTGATCTTAGAATGTGGCGTGGGGAGGCTGCTGTTCCACTCCAGAACTTTTGGGTTATGGAGTTCCACAAGGATCCATCATGCCTCTTGACATCCACATGAGTGTACTGGGAAAGCCGTATAATTGGGCTAGTGTCTAACTATTTCTAACTTCAAGTGCCAGGGAGGCATTGGAAGTCCAAGACCAGAATTCTGATGAGGGTGAACTCACCAAAGGTTAATTCAGACAAGACAGAACTACTGTTGGTTGGGGATTCTGGTAAGCTAGGTTTCAGGATTCCGCCTATTTCGCATATGAAGCTCAACGTTTGAGAGTACTTGTAGGCCCAACCCTCATCCTGGACAGTCAGCTAGCAGCAGTGACTGGAACTGTCTTTCACCAATTTGGGCCAGTGCACCAGCAGTGTTCTTTTCTTGAGAAGCTAGATCAGGCCACAGGTCTTGGTCATTTCTAGATTGGATTACAGTAACCTTCCTCAACGTCATGCCCTCCAGATGTTTTAGATTACAGTGGTACCTCTGGTTACAGACAATTCAGGTTACAGACACTTCATGTTACAGACTCCGCTAACCCAGAAATATTACCTCGGGTTAAGAACTTTGCTTCAGGATGAGAACAGAAATATCATAGCAGCGGCGCGGCAGCAGTGGGAGGCCCCATTAGCTAAAGAGGTACCTCAGGTTAAGAACAGTTTCAGGTTAAGAACAGACCTCCAGAACGAATTAAGTTCTTAACCCGAGGTACCACTGTACTATAGTATAATCTTATGTGGGGCTGCCTTTGAAGATAATAAACTTCTAGAATGCTTTCTCATGTTCACTGTTCAGAGCAGATACTGTATCATCTGCAGTGGCTTCAGATACATTTCTGGGTTCAAGTAAAGTACTATTTTTAGTCTTTAAAACCCTAACTGTCCTTGGGGAATATTTAGAATACAGTAACTTCCATACTCATGGCTCTGCTTGGACTTTAGATCTTCCATTGAGACCCTCTTTGTGTGCCCCTGCCATCTGAAGTACAGAAAGTGTTCATGAAGGGCAGGGCCTTTTCAGAGGTGGCACCACTTGATCACCCTGCCTAAAGAAGATTGTTTGGTCCCATTACTAATCATATTTTTTATTTTATTTTAAGGCTATTTAAAGATACTGCTTCATGACTTTGATCTTCCTGAATGCTGCAGGTTCTGCACTGATCTCAACTACAATTTAAATATTTTGTTTGTTTTGCTTAAGTACATCTCATTGAACTTAATGGGGCTTACTGCTGAGTAGACGCGCATAGGATTTCACTGTAAGCTGTGGAGATTCCTTGTTCTATAAATAGCTAGACAGCTAAAGTCTATATCTATATATCTTGGCTATGTTATCAGCATAAACCAGTCAATTCAACTCTTTCTCTTGCCGAGTCCTGGAAATGGTTTTTCTGCCCAGCTAGAGTCCTTACAGATCTCAGTTAACAGCAGTTATGACCTAATGATGCTTACCTACCTCACTGCATTGTTGTTACAAACCTTATGTTGATGACATCATCAAGGGTTTTTAACCAATCAGGAGAGCCTGCTTGGCCAGAGTTCACTAGCTGACTGGTCAGTTAACAGCTGTCAGTTGTTGATCTACATTATCTGGATTAAGGATTGTTTTTATTATGAACGTCTCATGACCATTTATTGAAATCATGTTATATAGGTAAGTTTTAATTTATTTATTTAAAATTATTTTATTTCTTACACATTTTGGCTGAGATATTGAGATCAGTGAGTGGTAGAGCTATACTGAGGATCAGGGGAAAACTTAACTTGTGTGGTTTGTCTTTCCTGCATTGTCGAACAAGTATAACTATACAAGGTCTGGTTTGGCTTGCTTATGAAAGGGTACCATTTCTTCTCTCTTTTGACTGACTGATTTAATCCATTAGTGTTTGGAATAAAAAGCCTTATTCTACTCATTCTTCTTTATGTCCAAAATGTTAAGGAATACAGTAGTTAATATCTGTTTGGGGAATTCCGTTGTTCATGAAGGAGGGATTTTAGTCAGTGATTTCTTCATTTCTTGTGTGCCCTTAACCATTTTAACTGGTCCATTTTAACTGACCATTTTACTCAGTCTCCTTTAATAGAGCTTACAGTTTAACAGGAACTCTTTGCTTGTATTTTATCTTCTTTTAATTTAGCTGTGAAGAACTTGAACATCTTTCTTCTGGATTATGAGTCTGGTTGTAAATGTATCGCCAGTAAAGGAATTTCGAATTACAATCTACTCTCCATTTCAATATCATTTTAAAATAGCATTTTTAACCGGTATGCTGATCAATTTCAGTAATATATAATCATCTGTTGAGTTGATTCTCTGTGGTGTCACAACCTCCACAGTGCATTATCTAAGTGTATGCAAGACACAAATTATCTTCCAAAATATCAATAAGTTGCCCTTTTCAATTGCTTTCTGGGATTCTGGTTTATTTTATTTTATTCAAAGCAGGAGGAAGCTAAGAACAACATCAATGCAATGATTTATAGGCAAAAAGTTATAAGAACAAATCTGTATCACATTCTATGATTCATTATAAAAATCTTAAAATAAGCAGTTTAAATTAAGGGTGCCTAGGAATCACATCTATTTGAGACTTCCGGTCGGCGCCAGCGTTTGATGGCGGTCCTAGCCTCAAGCTCCGAGGCAGGACTGCTCCGTAAGTTCGGGTCTTACCCGCTACGGCAAGCGGGGGACCCCTAAAATCACAGGCGCTGAAGCCTGTGAGCAAGGAGATTCGGTGGGCACCTTTGCGCCCCCCCGGCATCGTGAAAGAGCCTTTTTAAAGGCTCCGGAGCGGCATCGGGGTGAGCGCGGTGCTGAGGATCGCTACCCAGCTTACGGAGTGAAGCCGCGTCGCCATTAACGGAGAGCGCCGATTCCTTTCTGAAATCAACGATTGGCAACAACAATACCCGTGAGTAAGATCGCAAAAGTAAGACGGGACTTAAAAAATTTAGAAGATTTGGCTGAAAACGGGAAGGCAAAATTAAGGAAGTCAGCCTCCCGGAACTGCATGATTAACGGAGCAATGAAAAGACTAAGCTGTGTTTAAATGGACTTTCCTTTTAACTCTTATTAAACCAGACATCGAAAGGATCTCCCCCCTGTTGTGCAGGAGAAGGGGGGGAGGAAATAGAATTAATTTAACCTGCAAAAGAAAGGGATAAGGAATAAAAAACCTCTGCTGCTGATACTTCTGGCCAGGCTGCCGGAGCAGCGATCGCCTGAAAAAAGGAACTGTCAAGTGAGCTGTCAAAAGACAGCGGCTACAAAATAAGACTTATTTTGAAACATACTCGGGACTTTGGTGGATTACAATTTTAACAGTAAAGTGCTACAAACTAAAGACTTTTAATGGGACTTTTGCCTTTGGACTTTCTGTTTCTTTGTTCTGGGTGCCTTTGGACGGTTACAATTTCCTCCTCTAGAGGGCTTTAGTTACATTACGGAGTATCCAGTGGGATTTTCCACTTGCAACTTTCCTGTGTGAATGACCTTGAGTTATGAGCAACCCGCCAGAAGAGATTTCAACAAGAAGTAAAACAAAGCAGGCTCAAAAACAAGCTCAAAAAAGAGGCTCCTTATCAGGAGCAGCAGCTGCACAAGAAAAAATAACAGCAGCATCAATGGAGTCAATGACACAGGCCCTGCTTAAAATAAATCAGTCACTAGAAGTACTTACCAAGCAATCTGCAGAACTCACTAAACAGTCTACAGAGAACTCTAAGAAATTGACGGAATTGACAACAAGACTAGACCTGAATACAACAACAATTTCATCTAATACAGATTCTATAAACCGTTTGGTTCAAGAATCTACGGAAACAAGGAGAATAGCCGAGAGTGCTAGGTCCACTGCTGAAGAAACCAAAGGAAAGTTTGCGCCTATTGTAAAAAAAGTACATGAACATGATTCAGCATTAGCCCTACTAGAACTGGAAAGGAAAAGTAAGAATCTGAAATTAAGACTGGTTCCAGAAGAGGAAGAGGACAAGCTCGGGGAATTCCTCACAGACAAATTTCAAGACTTCTGGAATGATGAGCTAGATGGAGAGGAAGACGAATTTATGATAACCTCAGCCTTTCGGATTGGCAGGAAGCAAGGGAAGAAGCCAAGAGATTGTTTAATTACCTTAGGATCAAAGGAACAAAGAGACAAAATATTGAACCTACACTTCCAGAAGGCCTTGGTCATTAAAAATTCCCAGATTCAAATCTTCAAGGATATTCCTAAATACTTTTTGGAGGTTAGATCTCAATTTAAAGAACTAGTTGATCTACTTAAGAAGAATAACATCCCATTCAGGTGGGAATTTCCACAAGGGCTGTCCTTTAGCTTCAAAGGGAAGAAAATTAAAATAAAAACAAACCAGGATAAAGAGTTCTTTTTGGAAAGAAATCAAGAGGATCTTCAGAAAGGAACTGTCAGCGAGGAGGAAGTACCGGACATCTCAAATCTATCATTTGGACTGAACCGAGCACCGACCGAGGAGGAACAACAACTTGGTGCAGTCGGTGGAAGGTCTACCCAGTAACCAAAATGTCTCTGCAACTCTTCAGTTGGAACTGCAATGGTTTGAACCACCCTCGAAAAAGGGGCCAAGTATTTCATTTATTAAAGAAGGAACATCTAGACGTAATCTGTTTACAAGAAACTCACATTGCCAGGATACATAGAAAACTTTTAATAAACAAGAGATTAGGACAAGAATTTATATCATCAGATAGAGTCAAGAAAAGAGGAGTTGTGATTTATGTCAAGGAAAAATTTGAACCAAAATTGATCTTTAAGGATGACCAAGGAAGATACCTGGCAGTGGAAATCCAAATTTATGGAGAAAAAATATTGATTGTTGGAGTTTATGCACCAAATGAGGGGAAGGCTGAATTCTTCAAGAAGTTGCATGAGACTTTAATGGACTTTTTGGACTTTAAAATTATAATGATGGGTGACATGAATGGAGTCGTCTCTACAAACATGGATAAGGCCCAAAGACAAACAATATCTAATGACGGAAGACTACCAAAGACTTTTTTTGACCTGACTGACACTATGGATCTGATCGATATTTGGAGAACTAGGAACCCTCTGGAAAGGGAGGGGACTTTCTTCTCTGAAGCAAAAATGACATGGACTAGAATTGATCAAATATGGATTTCCAGTAATCTGGCATCAAAGGTTAAAAAAACAGAAATCTGCCCAAAGACCTGCTCTGACCACAATGCTGTCAAGATGGAAATGAAACTGACAACAGCTGGAACCTTTAGATGGAGAATGAATGACACCCTCTTTGGAGATGGGGAAATTTGCAAAAAGGCCCAAAAAACACTTAAAGACTACTTCGAGATTAATTTGAGATCAGATACAGAAAAAAGAATCATTTGGGACGCAAGTAAAGCCGTGATGCGTGGCTTCCTAATACAACAGAATTCAATAAAGAGGAAAAAGCAGAATGAGAAGAAAGAGAAAATTTGGAATCTAATAAAAGAAGGGGAGAAGAAATTGAGATCTAAGCCTAAATCCCAGGAGATATTAAGAGAAATAAAATTCTATCAAACACAATATATGGAATTGATGAACCAGGAAATAGAATGGAAAATTAAACAAATGAGACAAAAGACTTTTGAATCTGCAGATAAATGTGGGAAGCTACTGTCTTGGCAACTGAAAAAGAGACAAAAATTGAATACAGTGACATCACTCGAAGTAGATGGGAAGTCTATCAATAAACCAAATGAGATAAGTAATTGTTTTCAAAGTTTCTTTAAGAAATTATATAAACAAGGGCCAAAAAATGAACAGGAGATAGAAGAATTTATTGGAAAATACGGACTATCAAAAATCTCTGAAAACAACAGAAGGAGTTTAAATGAGAAAATTACAGATCAAGAAATAGAGAGTGCCATTCAGGATATGAAGCTGGGAAAATCACCAGGACCAGATGGACTAACTGCGAGATATTATAAAGTATTGAAGGATTGGTTAATACAACCATTGAAAGAAGTCTGCAATCAAATTTTGGAGGGGAAAAAGGCTCCCGAATCGTGGAAGGAAGCATTCATCTCACTTATACCAAAGACAGAAACTGAGAAACATCAAGTCAAGAATTACCGCCCTATATCACTTTTGAATGTGGATTATAAAATTTTTGCAGACATTCTAGCAAAAAGATTTAAAAAAGTGCTGTTAGAGGAGATTCACAGGGACCAAACAGGCTTTCTACCAGGCAGGCATTTGTCAGATAATGTGAGGAATATTATAGATATTCTAGAACTTTTGGAAACTGACATAAATAGAAAAGCTGTTTTGATTTTTGTGGATGCAGAGAAAGCCTTTGACAATATTTGTTGGAGCTTTATGAAGAGGAATCTCCAAGGAATGGGGGTAGGCAAGAACTTTGAAAATGGTATAAGTGCAATTTATTCTGAGCAAAAGGCCAAACTTATTGTAAATGGTATGGTTATGGATGAAATTCCAATAGAGAAAGGGACACGACAGGGATGCCCAATTTCCCCTCTATTGTTTATATCGGTACTGGAGGTTCTCCTTAATATGATTAGAAGAGACCAGCTGGTTAAAGGTATACAGGTCGGAACTAAACATTATAAGCTAAGAGCATTTGCAGATGACCTAGTTTTGACACTACAACAGCCAGAAACTAGTACAAAAAGAGTTTTGGAACTTATTGAAATATTTGGTCAGGTAGCAGGTTTTAAATTGAATAAACACAAGACAAAGGTGTTGGAAAAAAATCTTACGGTGGGGGAAAAAGATAGTTTTCAAAGAGAAACTGGTTTGGAAATTACTAAAAAGGTAAAATATCTGGGGGTGAATTTAACATCTAAGAATGTGAACTTATTTAAAGATAACTATGAGAAATGCTGGGCTGAAGTGAAGAAAGATTTCGATATATGGTCAAGATTGAGACTTTCCTTGTTAGGCCGAATTGCTGTAATTAAGATGAATGTATTGCCGAGATTGTTGTTTTTGTTCCAGACATTGCAAATTTTAGATAAGATGGACTGTTTCAAGAAGTGGCAGAAAGATATATCTAAATTTGTCTGGCAGGGCAAAAAACCCAGAATTAAATTTAAGATTTTGACGGATGCAAAGGATAGAGGGGGCTTTGCCCTGCCGGACTTAAAACTTTATTATGAAGCAGCAGCTTTTTGCTGGCTGAAACCATGGCTACTTCTTGAGAATACAGACATTCTGGACCTGGAAGGCTATGATAATAGTTTTGGTTGGCATGCATATTTATGGTATGACAAGGTAAAGGTACATAGAAATTTCAAAAATCATATTATTAGGAAAGCATTGTATAATGTATGGAATCGATATAAAGATTTGTTTGAAAGTAAAACCCCCAGGTGGCTGTCACCAATGGAAGCTAAGGCGGTAAAAAGATTGAACATGGATACAGACTGGCCAAAATATTGTGAAATTATAGAATATGATGGTGAAAAGCTGAAACTACAGAGTTTTGAGAAATTGAAACCTAAAGTCCGAGATTGGTTACATTACTACCAGATTAATGAAACTTTTAAGCAGGACAGAAAACTAGGATTTCAGAAGGAGAGGTCAAAGTTAGAAACAGAATTGCTAGAACCCAATACTAAGAATTTGTCTAGAATGTATAATCTGCTGCTAAAATGGAATACACAAGATGAAACGGTTAAATCAGCCATGATTAAGTGGGCACAAGATATTGGTCATGATATTATGTTTGCTGACTGGGAGCAGTTATGGACCACAGGTATTAAATTTACGGCATGTAGTGCCCTGAAAGAGAACATAATGAAAATGATCTATAGGTGGTACATGACCCCAGTCAAGCTTGCAAAGATATATTATTTGCCCAATAACAATTGCTGGAAGTGTAATGAATGTGAAGGAACTTTTTATCACCTTTGGTGGACCTGCCCAAAGATTAAGGCCTACTGGGAAATGATCTACAATGAAATTAAGAAAATCCTTAAGTGGACATTTGTAAAGAAACCGGAGGCTTTTCTCTTGGGCATGGTCGGCCAATTGGTACCAAAGAAAGATAGGACCTTTTTTATGTACGCAACAACAGCAGCAAGAATCCTTTTGGCGAAGTATTGGAAGACTAAAGAACTACCTACTCTGGAAGAATGGCAGACCAAGGTGACTGAATTTATGGGACTGGCAGAGATGACCGGCAGAATCCGTGACCAGAGGAAAGAGACAGTGGAGGAGGACTGGAAAAAATTTAAAATCTATCTTAAAAATTGTTGTAAAATTTCGGAATGTTAAGATGTCAGGGGATTGGACACTAAGAATTACAGCTATAAATCGAAATTTATAAAGCAGAAACTCTTTTTAAAGAGAATTAAATATAAAAATGGGATGAAGAATTGCTAAAAATTTTGAAATTTGGATGCAGTGAAGGGGAGGTTTGGGGAAGTCGCATTATGTTTGTTTTGTTTTTTGTTTATGTTGTAAAATCAATAAAAATTATTATTAAAAAAAAAGGAATCACATCTATTTATACAAAAACATACCAAAACTGCAATATACATAAAGCTTATAATTAAGATCTTCTCTTTCAATTTCTGTTTATCGATCCAAAAGCATAGTGCTTGGCAGTGATAAATTACGTCTACAGAATCCAGTAATGATATTGAATTATCAATAAATAGTACCATTTTTGACAATTCTCTCTAGATCTTTTATAACTTGTAACAGTGGAGGGTCCCATGCCTCATCAAACCCAGATGCTGCTATCAGCATGCAAAGTACAAAAGTGAAGCTGAGCTGAGGTGCTGCGTCTGCCCGACTGCCCATGTTGAGGGATTTTGACTTTTGCATCTGGAGCTCTACAGACTGTGCTTTGGATTTGACTCTGGACTGTATCCTGACTGTTGGACTTCAGACTTGACTACTTGGATTAACCCTGGACTACATTTCCTGACCTTTGGACTTGACATGTTGACTTGCTGCCAGGTAGGCCAGGGGTTCAGCAAACTAATGTTTTTTTAAAATAAAAAAATGGGGATTGTGGTGAGAGAGTTCAGAGCAGCAACTTGGCTCCCTCAGCTGCCACTACCCATGAGAAAGCACTGGTGGGAAGAGACAAAGGCAGAAGGGAGGAGGACCAATTTAAGGTGTTGATGTTACCGGGGAGCCAGCTTGGTGTATGGTTAAGAGCGGTGGACTCGTAATCTGGTGAACCGGGTTCACTTCCCCGCTCCTCCACATGCAGCTGCTGGGTGACCTTGGGCTAGTCACACTTCTCTGAAGTCTCTCAGCCTCACTCACTTCACAGAGTGTTTCTTGTGGGGGAGGAAGGGAAAGGAGATTGTTAGCCGCTTTGAGAGTCCTTAAGGGGAGTGAAAGGCGGGATATCAAGTCCAAACTCCTCTTCCTCCTCCTCCTCTTCTTCTCCCTCCCCATAAAGCCATAAATTACACAGCACCCCAATCCTTGAAGGAGCACCTCACTCTATACCAACCTGTCCAAGCCCTAACACCTTCTTGGGATGTCCTTGTTGAAGGGGGATGTTGTTTGATGAAACCACATGAAATTGTAATGCTCTCTGTGCTACAGAAGTATAGTTGTTGTAGTTGATGCTTTACCTATTTGCTTGTAGTAACTGGCTTAACTATTACTTTATTGT
Organism: Podarcis erhardii; assembly: GCF_964252035.2. Taxonomy (NCBI): domain Eukaryota; kingdom Metazoa; phylum Chordata; class Lepidosauria; order Squamata; family Lacertidae; genus Podarcis; species Podarcis erhardii. The sequence continues at coordinate 23,388,563 of NC_138512.1, forward strand.
TGTTTATATGGTTGTTTTAATATGAATACGCACAGGTCCCGCTATCTACTTGCTTGCTAAGCAAAAATTCACTTATCCGAACACAAATGATTATACCAAAATCTCGCTACACACATGGCTGATTCAGATATCCAAATAGCGGGCGTTTCTCCACTTCCTTACTTGTTTGTGCTTTATTGGTCTACAGCAGCCATTTTTGAGGAGAACCCCCAATAATATAATGTAGAGGTGAGCTTCTATACTGGCAAGCAGGTCTGTTAGATAGGTGGTTTTTTTAATTAAATCACTTCCTTAGCTAAGTCAACAAACGGCTCAACCAGCTACAGAATGAATGATTCCAAAAGGAAGTAACTCACAATTCCAATAAGTCATGCCTTAGAAAGTGGTACCTTTTGTCATCTAGGAACAAAGAAAACATCCACTGCTGCATTAGTCAGTTAATGAGGTGGATCCAAGCAATCCTTTCCCCCAGAGATGGTTGTTATAAAATTGGGTTACATATAATATCCAGTCCTGGCCCTGCTCTTACTGAAAACGACTTGCTGAAAGAAAGGCTGTTGGTACCCCACTGCTGACATCCTGCTCCTGGTAATTGCTTATTGATCTTGAAGTAGGTTACCTAGGGCCTCAACAGAGGGAAGATCCCTCTTTAGAAACGGCCCCAGTAAAAACAGCAACCTTCTCTCCAGAGCACCAAGAGATGCTGTTGTGGTGGATGAAGATGGAATTTAGAGGGAAATTGGGATCAAGGACTCCTCAGACAATCCCTGCTAGACTCTTTTGCTACCAGAAGTTATTTTTGAAGATTCCTCATCACCAACAACATGCAGGGATACTTCAACATTCCTGCAAAACAACAACAACAACAACAACAACAACAACAACAACAACAACAACAACTTCTTATCAGCCAGAGGACCACATTCCCTCATGGGAATTTTTAAAAAATATGTATGAATCTCCAGGAAGAACCCCCCCCCCCAAGCATTCTTCTTTCATGACAGAAGGAAAGTAGGTTGGAACTCAAAGCAAAACAGAATCAAGGAATACTATTGGAAACAATAAAACTGTAATTACAGAAACAATGAAACAATAGCTTCAACCCTTTTAAGGGTGGGGGGAACTGCTTTAAACATTGCTTCCCCCTCTTCTAGCAGCGGCACAGCAAAAAACAAGAACCAAATAACAAAGGAAGGTGGTCCCTGACTCACATCTCTCTCACATGGAATGGCTATCAGGCTTGGATGAAGGTGGTAGTGGGGGCTCATACAGAATAGATGTTATTTATAAGCCCCCAAATTCTTCTCTGGCTTTGATAAAAATATGAGATAGAGAAGAACCCACTGATTTTCTCGCACTCTCCCTGCCAGCCTATGCCATTTCCTCCTTCTAGCTCCTCAGAAAGTAAGCTTGGGAAAATAATCAGAGTAACTTTTGATTTAACGTTTTCTAGAAAAGTTACACAACATAAATTGCATCTGCCTCTCTTCCACACATCATTTGCTACACTAAGGGTGCAGTTCTATGGGATTCTATGATAGATTGGATATACTCCACTGACATCAGAGGCAGAGCTCTGATGTCAGAGAAGGAGATCCAATGTCAGCCTCTCTCGGTCTCTGATGCCAATGGCTCCTAGGAAAAGCCCTGACTCAAACAAAACCCCAATAATAATATTCTCTTCCAATCTCTTGCACATTACAGCTAACCACACCAGAAACGCTTCCTCTCTATCAAAATCTGATATAACCATCTAATATTTAATGACAAGATCTCAACTTTTCAAAATCTGGTTATACTTTTGCTGGTTTTTATAATAAATGCTGTCACCTTAACCATTTCTGCTTAAACCAAGTGTCTTCAGCTGCTAAGTCTTGCTTGGTTTTCAGTTGCTTTTATAGGTTTCTGGGTAGTCAATTCTAGAGAGTGCGTGAATGTATAAAATGAGTACCTATCTCTCTACAGGTTTTATTTTTAAAAAAATTAAAAACCCCTCCTGTTTTTATTTGTGTGTGTGTGTGTGTGTGTGTGTGTGTGTGTTTAGTGTAAATGGTAAATTTGCCTGCACAGAAGCAATACCCATCAAAAACAAAAACTAAAAACAATAAACCGCACAGATATGCCATGGTTACAAAATACAAGTTTGACATCCTCCCGCCTTCCTACCCATATCACACAGAGAATTAAAAAACAAAATTGATTATAGAGCTACACAAAACAATGAGCAGTGCAGGTACTGAAATTTTGATAATTCTTTTTAATAAAACAGACAATTTGGATCCATTGCAAAATCAAAATATCTTTAATGATCTGCACTATCATTTTCTAGTTCTTTACCACCTTTCCAAACTCTTGCTGCATATGGAATATAACTCCTTCAGTTGTATCCAGTGCTCTGTGCATGCAGTTCCACTGGTGCAGGGGGACTTCCTTTTCCTGTCCTCCTCCCTGTGTGCCCCCTAAATCTGCTCCAGGGGTTCCCCCAGCCTTTTGGAGCTGGTTTTGAGAATACATGGGGGGGGGCGCTGAAGAGGACAGGAAGAGAAAGCTCTGTTGCGTGCTCAGAAATCTCTCATGCCAGTGGAGCATTACATATGGCTCCCTGGGTTTGCATGTCTAGAACTTTCCATCTCCTTCCCCACAAACCTTTAACTTTTCCCAACCAGTTACTTGCCTTGAGTGACCATCTTAAAACAATTTCCCTTAAAGTTCATTGCTACCGAAAACCAGAAAGTTCCATAGATCTTATTTGTTCCATTTAAAATAAAAATAAAAATGTGCACCATTTCTTCATGCCTTTGAGCATTCTGGAATCTCATGTATAATTTTGAGCAATAATTTCATTCCACCAGATAACACCAACTTCTCAAAACCCACTTCTGCATTTGATTTTATCTGGCTCTACTGAAAATAAGATTGGCTCACTTACATTTTTTCACACACTTGTTAGAGAACTGTTCCTAAGCCAATATTGGTATTTATCTATTTCCCTTCTGTTGCCACACTTTAACATTACATAAATGTCCATCTAATTTTGGGCTCCCCTAGATGATCCATTTATTGAGCATTCATCCTGATTTGCTTGCACAAAGCTTAAATGGAGGTTAGAATTATATCAGTTCATTATTGAGCATTCGTTCTGATGAATTGTATGCCAATGAGTTTATACGTTTATACGTCTTCCCTTTAATAACCACCCCATACTTTCCCATGCATTTCTTCGTCGTTTTCCTATCTGCAGTCAGCCAATGTTTCCTTTCAAAAATGGATTTGTTGCATTAGGGCAACAAAACATTTTTAATCCACTCTAACTGCACAAACCTAAATCTCCCAGCATGCCTATGAATTCCTTCAACAAAACTCTGACAACACACAGAGACCCCTAGATTTTATATGTTTATATCTAACAGATGCTATCCAACCTCAGCAGATTTGTGCAAAATCTACTTTCTCCATTAGGGGGAAGCCTTGCTCTGCATTTGGTGAGCGATTTTCATTTCTCCCCAAAGCACTTTCAAGTCGTATTTTTTTCCTCATGAAACTCTGCACTCCTATAAATCCTGCTCCTAAAACCCCTGTTTCAAAGGGGGCTAGATCATGCCTGCTTTTGACTTGAATGTGAGCTGTTGACAGAAAGAAGACAGGCATCTGTTGATCAACAAGAACTGCTTAGTCCCTTTTCTTCTGGCTCCTCTGAGTACTTACGTGTGCATTAATAATAATAATAATAAAAAGCGCGGAACGCTGCACTCTCCCCACAAAAATGTCAGCCTGCTCCGAAGGCTTAACCAGCTGTCTCCTTTCAGCTCTGCTCACATTGTGACAGTTAATTCAGTGAAGTGCTCTGTGTAGTTCTCCCCTCCCTTCACAGGTCTCCTCTTTATACTAGTTGTCTTGAAAAGGAATACGGAGGGAAGCAACAATTTGGGGTTAGATACTTACAGTCAGGGCTGGATTCATCTGCCTCTTGTTCCACCTATAGTACCGACAGCATCGGTTGATTTTGAATAGTGCCAGTTCAAACAGTAAAATAACCCTCATGCGATACCTTATTCAGTTCCAAGCATAGGGTCCCAAGGGGGCAGTGCATTGTTTATGTCACTGATCAGTGCTGTGACTCTACCCTTCCTCTCTTTTTAGAGCTGTTAGGCTCATGAAAATTGCAGCAGGAATGTCTCCATGGAGAGCTGATTCGCACAACACGCCTATCTACACACAAACTCTATACTCTGGGACATTGGAAGCTGTTTTAGAATCACAGAATCACAGAGCTACAAAGTTGGAAGGGACCACAAGGGTCATCAAATGCAACAATCTTTTGCCCAACATGGGGCTTGAACCCACAACCCTGTGCTGGGCCCGGGGGTAACCCAAATAGCACAGTCCAGGTCCGGTCCCGAATCCAGGGATTCCACGAGGAGTCAGTCTGGCAGGGCCAAGGCAGGACACAAGGCGGCAAACCAGGCAAGGTCAGGCACAGGATCACAGGCAGGTTCTGGAAAACAGCAATGTTGCTCCCACAACCTGGGGCAGGGTCCGACAGCCTTTTATCTTTGTTGGGGTAACGGCCAGTCCTGATCCCCTGATGACTCACCTCCCTGTCTCGCCCGAAGGTGAGCACTCCTCCTGCAAGTACTCAGGTCTCTCCTCCTCTCAGACCTTAGTCTCTGCAACTCGGGAGACATCGGTGAGTTACTAGACCCAGAGGCCGCCTCAGCCTCACCTGACCCAACCTGTAGTGGAGCAGCTGTAAGTGATGGCCCAGCTGAAGGCAACGAGGTAATCCCCGCATCTGGAGCCAGGGCAGGCTCAGGCCCCTGACTCAGCCCAGCTGGTGTTTGTTGCAGGGGAACCTATGCAGACTGGGGCTCTTCAGAATCAGGCCCCAGACTTGGTTCAGATGCCACCTAAGGCAAAGGATCCAGTGCAGACTGAGACTCCTTTGGTTCTGAGTCCGAGCCCGAGTCCCAGGCTGTCTCAGACCCTGAGATTCAGTGTCTCATACACTACTGACTGAGCTATCTTGATTTGTACTGAGTCAGATCGTTGCTTCATGTAGCTTAGTGGCTCTCCAGAGTTTCAGGCAAGGGACATTTCCAGATGTCAGGGATCATCATTATTATTAATTTATGTTTATTATGGAACCCCAGACCTTCTGCATGCAAGGCAGGTGTCGCACATTGAGTTGTAGTTTTCCTCCAGAGCTGATTGGCCCAGACATTACTGAGGCCGAGTAAAAATGTCAGTACCTGAATCAACATCTCTATCCAGACATAGATAATTTGGAAAGTAGATTTATTATGGGAAATAGGCAAAATTCTGTTGTTATAGCTGTGGGGAATGGCGATAAGGCCAAGAACAACCACTGGGGCTAAGTTTGAAGCAGGAAGTCAAGGACGCCTCCAGAACTAATCGCTGAACAATGGTTTCCATGGCAGTCACACAATGACCTCATAGAAGGAGAAGGTGTTCAAGGTAACTCAGGCTGGGATGCTGATAGCAGCTGGCAGGTGCTATCGTGCCTTACAGCTTAAAAAAAACCAGCCAAGAACTCATGGATAATTTGTGGGACCAGTGAATAATTTAAGGGGCATTGCAGAACAAGTTGGATCTGGTTTTGTTCCAGCCAGAAGATGATGGTCAACCTCAAGCAGACCAGCAAAATAAGGTTAGAAGAGTTGAAGTAAACCATCTCATTGCCCCTGGCTGAAGACCATAGTAGGAAAAAGCACAGGGCATACTTGAATGGGGTCATTTCAGTTTGTGGCTCAAGTGAGACTATACATAGCATGTGCGCATAGAACTATGGGCATGACTCAGCCTATCAATTTTTTTTTTTTAAAAAGTCCCATTGATTTCCGTTGCAGAGTTAAGGATGTGCTTAAATTCTACTAAGGGATGTGGGTGGTGCTGTGGCCTAAACCACCAAGCCTCTTGGGCTTGCCAATCAAAAGGTCAGCGGTTCGTATCCGCACGATGAGGTGAGCACCCGTTGCTCTGTCCCAGCTTCTGCCAACCTAGCAGTTTGAAAGCATACCAGTGCAAGTAGATAAATAGGTACCGCTGTGACAGGAAGGTAAACGGCGTTTCCGTGCGCTCTGGCACTTGTCATGGTGTTCTGTTGTGCCAGAAGCGGTTTAATCATGCTGGCCACATGACCCGGAAAGCTGTCTGTGGACAAGCGCTGGCTCCCTCAGTCTGGAAAGTGAGATGAGCGCCGCAACCCCATAGTCGCCTTTGACTGGACTTAAGCGTCCAGGGTCCTTTACCTTTTACTTTTAAATTCTGCTTTAAATCAGTGGCACATAAAATGATCAGTAAGGGCCAATTTACTACTGAGTAACAGTGTGATGAGAGCATGGGTTCAGACACTCCTGCGGAATCTGTCACACAGCGAAAACTGTACACTGAAATTGCAGTTCAGTTCAGAATTTGTCACAGTGGTGTGCAACCAGTTTTGGGAGGTTGGGAGAATGGATGCAGAAATCTGTTCTTTTTGGTTTCTCTTGATTTTTCATTCCCTATATCTTCAATTAGCTACATTTCTACATCAGTTTGCAATAATAAAAATTAAAAAGTCTTTGGGGAAAATTGCCAGGATTTTAGTGAGCATTTATTCTAATGTACACATATTTAATGCGATTTTGCCAATATACATATTTTTGAAGTCCTTAATGTAATGCACCTTTGTATGTTATTTTCATTAAAATGTGAATTCATATATGCAATATATGTGGGCAGTCATATGTCGTGGGACACTCTTTCCAGGTGTCTCTTGAAGAGCTTTTCTTATGCCAAGAGGCCTATGCAGTTACATACAATCTTCTTGAATAGCTAATCCTTCTAATGATTGAACTATACTGCTTTGAATGGTCTTTAATTCTTTTTATTGCTGTATACTGCCCTGATATTTTAAGAGAGGGTGGTATGTAAATACTTTATTTACCTATGAAATGCACGCTTCCCCCTAATATACACAATTTTGTACACATTATTTCTTGGGAGAAATGCATAGGGAAATTTGGAGAAGTCCAGATTTTGAAGGAAAGCTGCATTTCCTGGGATTAGTTAGGTTCACACTGAAATGCCTACTTTACCTAATTCTCTCCCTCCCCTCCCTGTTAGGGAGTGGTAAATATCAGCTACGTTTTGCACTGGGTTCTAATGGAAGAAATCACTCCACGTCTTGCTATGTTCTCCTTAAATTTGTACTCTTTATATATGTGTGTGAGCAGGGAAACCCTACATTATCATTATTAATTTCTTGTAATGGTAAATTGCGTTCCCTTTCCATTTGATTAGTTGCTTTCCCGTCAACCATTCTGTTAAGTAGGTTAGGCTGAGAGAGACTGAGTTGCCTCAGGCTGCTTGTTGGGCTTCAAAGATCCCAAAGGAATCAAAACAGGATTTCCCCAAACTTAAGCACAATATTTGAGCCACCATACCACATCCAGAGTTAAGTTCTCAGTCTTTCCTTGAAATTATTGGCATTTGAACGCCAAACTTCTTTTGGATCATGGCCTCAGCCTAGTAGGGCTGGATCTGACATTTCTATAAAAATAATGATAAAAAGTAGGTACTACTTTACAGTATCCCCTTGGAGTTTAACCTGAGCTGTGCAATTTTCACGTCGGGAGTATCTGCATGTGATAAGCAGTATTCATCACAAACTCATTCAAGGGCAAAATGTTGTCATTTATAGCAATTCACTTTAGCTGAAGCTCAGAGAGCTGCAGGGAATTGCAGAAGAATTCTGTTCCAGGAATTTGACAGAGTACCATGGGATAACCACAGAGATCAACAGTGATTTGAGGATGAGTCAGACAAGAGTGCCGAAAGGTTTCACAAATGTTTATTATTATTATTATTATTGTTGCAAAATAATCTCTTAGGTCAGCTCAAATTCTAAGCCAGAAATAATTCCAACTTTGCAAGAGAGTTCATGGCAGATGGAAGCAGGTCGGGAGGAGGCACCACAGTTCAAGAAGGACACTGACAAACTGGAACGTGTCCGGAGGAGGGCAACCAAAATGGTCAAAGGCCTGGAAACGATGCCTTATGAGGAACGGCTAAGGGAGCTGGGCATGTTTAGCCTGGAGAAGAGGAGGTTAAGGGGTGATATGATAGCCATGTTCACATAGAGGAGGGAGAAAGGTTGTTTTCTGCTGCTCCAGAGAAGCGGACACGGAGCAATGGTTCCAAACTACAAGAAAGAAGATTCCACCTAAACATTAGGAAGAACTTCCCGACAGTAAGAGCTGTTTGACAGTGGAATTTGCTGCCAAGGAGTGTGGTGGAGTCTCCTTTCTTGGAGGTCTTTAAGCAGAGGCTTGACAACCATATGTCAGGAGTGCTCTGATGGTGTTTCCTGCTTGGCAGGGGGTTGGACTCGATGGCCCTTGTGGTCTCTTCCAACTCTATGATTCTATGATTCTAGGATGTAGAATGTGTTGGCTGCTTCCTCTAATTTAAATGTCATAAAATAGGATATTTAGCCTATCCAGGGCTGGCCTAAGACACCTTCTTCCTGAGGCAAAGGACAAGATGGTGCCATACTCCTATTCCACATTCAGAAGCTGACCGGGTAGGCAGGTTTTACTTCAACTCTGGTGACAAGATAGCATCTGAAGGCAGCAGGTAGTTTATAGGCTCCAGGAGAGACTACATGGCACATGAAACTCTGTCCTCCAAGAGGCAAATGGCTGGAATCTGCTGCCTCTGGCCACTGTCAGTTGCTGCCTGGGGCAATTTCCTCACTTTACTTTAATGGTAGGACTGGACCCTGGCCTTTACACAAAGTAGATGTGAAAAGAAAACTTACTGCAGTAGCTGCAGCCCCATAAACAATTCCGTTTTTCTAGTGATGGCCATGACAGTTCAGGTGAAGCCCTAAGCATGGGACGTGACCTCCATGGAAAGGAGCAATGTAAAGAAAAGTACAATCAGAGTGGAGGATATGGTGACATTGCTTGGATCACATCCAGTACAATAAACTGTCTGAAAGCCTGTGTGCACCTGACACAAGTTATGAAATATACTCTGTGACAGGTGCCTAGAGCAATCTTTGCTGAAGCTCAGGTGAGTTAATACTCACGTGCCATATCTTTGATGGTGTCTGAGATCTATGGTTCTAGTCCAGCTGCTGCTGATTTTTTTTTTTTTTTTTTAGTTGTTTAGTAGTGTTACTGAACTGATTTTACTAGCTATGGGCTTCCAATTGCACCTTTCTTCATTCTATCAGCCTACCTCTCGGCTCCCCTCCCAGCTAGCAGGAACTTGAATTCTAAGGAACTCTGAATTCTATGTGTCAGATGGCAGTGGTGGTTGCTCGTGAGTAACTAGTCAGGGCTCTGACCTGTCTTTTACAGGTTTTTATTTTGGTGCAAAACTATTTACAGTGCAGTACCACAAGTTCATGTCTGCTAGCAGAATCCGGGAGTGGTCGTTTCTGGGTCCTTCCCCAACATAATAGCTTCGTCACCCCCAGCCTTTTCCTTCCTTCTTTGCGTTTTACACCTCTGTGCAGGGCGGGCAATGGAAGAGGTGTGCTTCCCTCCTGGCCGGCTTGACCAGGAGCGGTGCTGAGGCTCCCAGCAGCATCCTCTGATCCCTTCTCTTCTTCCCCACTGGAGATGTGGCTTTCCCCACCACAGGAAGAGGAACTGCTTCACAAGATTTTCAGAGGTTCCCTGTAACCCAACTGCCCCTCAGCCAGCATGGTGTAGTGGTTAAGGGCGGTGGACTCATAATCTGGTGAACCGGGTTCGATTCCCTGCTCCTCCACATGCAGCTGCTAGGTGACCTTGGGCTAGTCACACTTCTCTGAAGTCTCTCAGCCCCACTCACCTCACAGAGTGTTTGTTGTGGGGGAGGAAGGGAAAGGAGATTGTGAGCTGCTTTGAGACTCCTTAGGGTAGTGATAAAGTGGGATATCAAATCCAAACTCTTCTTCCCTGTTCCGATGGCAGTCCCCTGGCACTATGCAATGCCTGCAGTTGTAAGACAGATCTTAGCTTAGTAAGACCATGCAAATGTGAGAGCTCCAAGAGAGGAGCTCACAGCTGCTTTGCTGCTCTCAAATAATTTTCACTGCCACCCTGTGCTAAGCCAAGGCAAGGTTTCGCTTAGCTTAGGCCTGATATTGTCCATTGGTATTATTTTGGCCATCCCTACACAGTGTGGTTTCTTAAGCTAGATAAAAGGATGGTTTTGCTCGAAAATGGGAGTTATGGAGAAGAATGATTTTGCAAAGTAGGAAACAGGCGAAATGAAAATAATTAGATTAAATAAATAAAAAGACAAAAGAATTTTGCCTTGAACACTCCTGACATACAAAATTTTGTGGTAGGTATGATAGTTATAAGGATGCGGGTGGCACTGCGGGTTAAACCACAGAGCCTAGGACTTGCCGATCAGAAGGTCGGCAGTTCGAATCCCCGTGATGGGGTGAGCTCCCGTTGCTCGGTCCCTGCTCCTGCCAACCTAGCAGTTCCAAAGCACATCAAAGTGCAAGTAGATCAATAGGTACTGCTCCGGCGGGAAGGTAAACGGCGTTTCCATGTGCTGCTCTGGTTCGCCAGAAGCAGCTTAGTCATGCTGGCCACATGACCCGGAAGCTGTACGCCGGCTCCCTTGGCCAATAAAGCGAGATGAGCGCCGCAACCCCAGAGTCGGTCACGACTGGACCAAATGGTCAGGGGTCCCTTTACCTTTACCTTTATGATAATTATAACTTCATCGAAAACCTTGTGTTTTTCTTGCTAGTGATCAGGTATGTTTGTAGTTATGATAATGTAAGCAGCTCTTTGATGGGACGTGGGTGAGCGCCGCAACCCCAGAGTCGGCCATGACTGGACCTAATGGTCAGGGGTCCCTTTACCTTTAAGCAGCTCTTTAATTCTAAGGTATTACTTGTTTTACTATGACTGTATTTTGATGGGAGATTTTGAAAGATATGGACTGTAAATCAGGGATGGGGAACTTTTGGCCCTCTAGATGTTGTGGGACTCCATCATCCACAGAGCAGCATGCCCAGTGTAGGGCTGCCATATGTCTGGAATTTCCTGGACATAGCCGGTATTTGGCAGTTGTAAACACAGAAGTGTAGGAAGGGGGGTGCGAAGGGGGGAACTTTCACAACATCTAGAGGGCCACACATTCTACATTCCTGCTGTAAATGGTAGACATCTCTTTATATACATTAAGTGTTACTTATTATCATGATCAAACCATGTACTGATGTGTAGCATTGTGACAAAGTCTTCCCTGTCCTTTTAGAAGTCTAAAATATAACAAAATAACACAAAAAGTTGCAACGAGCGCAACTCGCATTGCAGCCAAATGGTATCGATTGTACTTAAAGTACTCGGTGTCAGAGCTCCTGTTGGACAAACTGTACCTATAATTCAGATGACAAAGAATATAATAACACTGTAGGCAAAACAAATTATAATGGGAAGAATATATAAAAAGTTAATTTAAAGTCACTCATAATTCCAGTAATGATTTCACCCACAGTGTTAACTTGCAGAATGAATGGCCAATTGAAGTTAATGGCCTCCAGCTCTCTTGCATTTGCTCATTAATCTTTTGCAAGTCAATGGGCTTTGGGTGACTCAATATATGGGCACAGTTTGGTTCAATACTCACTGTTCCTTTGGGCTAGCAGGGTGACAGAAGCTGAGCAAGACTATGGCATGCCTTATCAGCGCTCCATAAATAATGCATGTTGGTGCAAGGGAGCCATGAAAGGTAAATAAAGTTAAAGTTTGTCTGCTTTGGATAATTAAAGATCTCGGATACTTTGCAAATGGAGTGGGATTATTGGACTGTGCCCCCAGGAGCATGCTAATGTACTCTAGATGCCATTGCATTTGTCAGGCATCTTTAGCTGAACCTATTAAGTGATTCTTCTGCTAGTGTTTCCCAGAGTTTCGTAGGTGTTCCTCCACCTGATTCTCATTCTTGTAGCCCTGACCTTTGAGCCAGAAGCTTTTGGAACGTTCTGTGCTTGCAGGTGATTGACTGAAGAACATGGGGGTAGATGAGGATGGTGTGTGTGTGTGTGTGTGTGTGTGTGTGTGTGTGTACAGTGGTACCTCAGGTTACATACGCTTCAGGTTACATATGCTTCAGGTTACAGACTCCCCTAACCCAGAAATAGTGCTTCAGGTTAAGAACTTTGCTTCAGGATGAGAACAGAAATTGTGCTCCGGCGGTGCGGTGGCAGTGGGAGGCCCCATTAGCTAAAGTGGTGCTTCAGGTTAAGAACAGTTTCAGGTTAAGTACGGACCTCCGGAATGAATTAAGTACTTAACCTGAGGTACCACTGTGTACACACACACACACACACACACACACACACTTTTTAAAATTCATTTTTCTTTTTCATTCATTACATACACCTCAAATTCTTAACATTTACTATATATTCCTCCCTCCCTCCCCTCCAAAGCTTTCCCCAACTTCCGCTTCTGGTTTGCTTCTATTTTCACCCACTTTGCTCTCTCAACAGAAACAGTTATTAATAACATAACTTCAAGCCTAAAGACATAAAAATAACTGTAAACACACCATCATATTTCACTATCTTTTCTAAACATTTTCTAATGCTAATAATGTGAATGTTTATTTAAATCCTGCCATCAAATCTATTGACTTTCTTTGTTTCTGCAAATATAATATGAATGGTTCCCAATCTTTTTCAAAGTCTCTCTTGTCTTTTTCTCTTAGTCTATCTGTCATTTTTGCCAGTTCTGCATAGTTCATCAACTTCTCTTGCCATTGTTCTTTAGTTGGTATTTCTCCAGTATATCAGTATAAATGGCTGGAGGTTACCTGGCAGCTCCTCCCAGGACTGATTCAAAGTTTTCTTTTTTTCTTTTTCTGCTACCCTGGACTAGTGACTTTTAGACTTTTCACCCTCAAAAAATACTTTCCACCTAAGCTTGTCCACCATGGAAATATTGTGTGTCTGCCATTGTCAGAGAATTTTGGGGTTCTCTTGCTCTCTCTGTTTATATGGGTTGCTGGCCTCACTGGTGCCTGTGCAAATTTCAAAGGTTGTCTAGAACAAGTCCAACAACACTCCTTTTCAACAACACATTTCGCTGGAAATGGATGGCAATGGCAGACAAGTCATTCTTGGAAAATGTATAGCTGTTGTTGATAGAACTGATCAGGGAAGTTAGAAAACACCAACACCACCACAAAAAACTAATGCACACATTTCCAGCTTTTCTAAACTCTGGAGCTGATTGCCCAGCTTCAAATAGGCTGCCTCATCCCAGGTACATAAAGATTCACTGGTGATTTCCCTTCTCTTTGGTGCCTGTCTTTTGAAGAGATAGCTTCAAGCAAAGAGCCCTCATTAACTCTGCAGTATGTACGGAAAGTTCTGCTGAAAGGGCTAACATTCCTTACAGATCTAAAGTAATTTTTACCACTACAGAAGCTCTAAAGGAGAGGAGGAAAATAATAATAATAAAGCTCTTTCATTTTTAGATCTACTCATGAGCAACGAGTGCCTCCAGAAAGTTGGGGTGTGTGTGTGTGTGTGTGTGTGTGTGTGTGTGTTTTAACGATTTACACCCACCGTGTCAAGCCAGTCCTATCACATTTTTCTTCTGGCTCCAGGATGGGGGAACCTATTTCAGTTAGAGGGCTGTCTGGGATAAGCTTTTTTGAGGTGGTGGGTTCACATGCTGGTAGCAGGTGGTGCCAGAGGCAAAACTGATGTAGATGTTGCCTTTGTACACTAGGGGCGTAATCCTATGGCAAGATCTGCAGGGGTGAGCTGCTTAGGATGCAGTGGATCTCTGCTCCATCCCCAGCTTGGCTCAACTAAAGATTCCCTGGTGTGACTTGCTCATTCCAGCCTGTGCAAATCCTGCCCCCACCCCCAAGTGAGTGTTCTTGTTGGAGCGTTGTGGGTATCAAGGAGTTAACACTGTGCTAAGTGGAAATGCTGACTCAGTGATGAGTCAGCATCACGAGACATAGGGAGTTGCCTGATTGGTCTATAGCCAGTTAGTATAAAGAGGTATGCCTCACTTCCCCCACACTGGCTTCTCCTCTGTATGCAAATCCCAGTTGTGGATGCTGATTCCTAGATGTAAGAAGACTGCTTTATGATGACGCAAGGCTGCAACTGGAATAAAGTCCTGCTTAAAATACAGTCGACTCCTCAGTGCTTCATGTGGGGCTTCCACGCATTGCAACAGTTCTGAGGGCAGGACACAGGCTGGATCCTAAGCCCATTCAAGTTGGTCGCATGATCCAGCAACCTGGCCAGAAGAAGGAGAAAAACAAGCATTTCAAAGACCTGTTTGGACCTGATGTAACTTCATGCCAGCTTAATTTTCCAATGGCGTACTTTATGTCAGCCTCATATGCATAGGATTGCTCTCTAGGCTAGTTTCTACGAGTAAGAGTTATTATCAGAGTTCAATGGTCTAGCTAGACAAAAACACTCAGTTCTTGCTCTTATATTATTTGAAGACCTCCTATACCATTCATGTCTGATTTCAATAAGCTTGAAATGCAACCTTTAGTATCGCTACCATAGCGTTTCACCAAACCTTCAAATTCTGAAAGTGGACATGTTGCTGCTTATCAAATATCAAAGTCCACGTTAGCGATGGCACTTGTAGTAACCATTAACGTTTATCCTCCAGTATGCGAACATTACCTACATAAAAACAATATAATACATCCCCTTAGCCCTCTGCCCTCTTAGGAAGCCAAGACTGGTATAAGAGGGCTTTGAATGATGCATTGGAAGTGACCTTACAGTGACAGAAGTGGTGAATGAGGATTCTGTGATACGATAGTTGCAAGCATGAAAAGCATAGCCATGTGATTCTACCGTCATCAGCACCAGATGAGAAACTAAACATTAGTTAGAAGTTAGAAGTTAGAAGTTAGGCTGCAAGTAGGGGGTGGGGGCAGGGATGGTGACGATCATTTCCTTGGGGTCCTACAAAGAGTGAAAAGCTTTTATATGAGCCTAAGAACAAGCTTTCCTCCCTAAGTTTTAATGAGATGGTTTTCTTTTAAGAGCAGACTCTGCTGCTTGCATTTAAATGTGAGACCTGCTACTGCATTAGCCTGGAAAATTGATTGGTAGCATTGAGATGAAAAACTCCCTAAAAATCTAATACCATGCAAGAGGGCTTGATTAGTTTGTGCACGACCATCTACAACAAACACAGAAGATACGATCATAAATTATGAATGCACCAAATCCAGCCAACCGCTCTACAATTACACATAATAATCTCATTTTTGTGCAAGCCACTATGTTTTAAAAATGAATCTCTTATTCCCTTCACTCCCCACCACTAAATTTTGCAGGAGCAGTGTGTGGATTCAGTTTGTTTGTCCAACGGAAATTCCATTTAGGGCTGAGGCTTGGTGGATGTGGAAGGATCAATAGACAAACAGTACCACGTAAATCAGCAAAAGCAACAGAGAGTCTTGTGGCACCTTAAAAACTGACAAATTTATTACAGCCTAAGCTTTTGTGGACTCAGGCCCACTTCATCCAACGCTCAAAGTGACGGCATCGTTGGCAGGTGTATAAAGGATACAGTTGTAAGTTTGGAGTGATAAAAAAATCATTTGTCTTGATTCAGCCCACTAGTGATAATCTTGATCGATTATTATACATCTGTTTCATGTTATAATTGTTCTTTGTAGTTCCTTTCTTCCAGTATGGGCACCTTAAAGTCAGTTTCAGAGTATCTTATTATATAACTGCATTGTATTAGGGGAAGTTGCTTGTGAAAATACTTATAGACAAAATTTCATAGAAAAAAAAAGTGTGCATAAGGTGAAATGAAACCTGAAGATTTGTACAAATTTTCATTCAGAAATATTTTTTAAAAACAAAAAGAACTTGATGTGGAAATGGAGAGAACTGTACTCAGGAGTGGAAAAATGAGAAACTGGGAGAAGCCGAAAGAATTTCATTTGTTCATCTCTACTTGATGAATCTTTGGTGTGATCCATTGAGAGAGTTCTGTGGCATTACACAGCTTAAGTTTGGCTTGTTATATGCATCTGACCTGTGATGTAGTTTGTGAGCAACTTGTTTCTCTATGGATTAAAGATACTATTTATTCAAGACAGAGAAGGTGATCAGGCTTTAAAAACCCTTTAACATTAGCAGAATGGTAGATTAAGGTGATGCTGATGAGTATTATTTATGGCCATTCAGAGGGTTCATAAATCTTGATGTACCTGGCACTTGCTATAAAAATTGGCATACATGTAAACAGACACGGCTTATTTGCCTGCCACAAAGTCCTGAGCAAAGATGTCAGAAACTCCACAGATGCTGGTGCATTGCTATTTATATATAGCTTCCTTTTCTATCTGAAAGCACCCAACACAGAATACAATATAAAACAGTGCCAGTAGATGACAGTACAAATAAAGAAATAAATCCCAAAATAAAAGTGTATAAGGTAAAGGGACCCCTGACCATTAGGTCCAGTCGTGACCAACTCTGGGGTTGTGGCGCTCATCTCGCTTTATTGGCCGAGGAAGCCGGCGTACAGCTTCCGAGTCATGTGGCCAGCATGACTAAGCTGCTTCTGGCGAACCAGAGCAGCGCACGGAAATGCCGTTTACCTTCCCACCGGAGTCCTATTTATCTACTTGCACTTTGACGTGCTTTCAAACCGCTAGGTTGGCAGGAGCAGGGACTGAGCAACGGGAGCTCACCCCATCGCAGGGATTCGAACCGCCGACCTTCTGATCACCTAGGCTCTGTGGTTTAACCCACAGTGCCACCCGCATCCCTTAAAAGTGTATACCTCTGAATAAATATTATTGAAGGACCTCAAATCACAGCATCATCTCTCCCAAACTGAAAATCAGTGTCTATAAGCACAAAATATGTGACTTTGAAAATATTCCTCCTTTGGATCAAGTGTAGTGGCTTCTGTACATGAAGGATCATAACACAGAAACAATGTGAATAGTGTGGTCTTTTCTCTGACCGCTAGACTCTCCCAGACCAGCGCTGGTCTTTAAAAGCTTTTCTTTGCAACAATGAATGATAGACACTCACTCCTGTCAGACTCTCAGGTTTTTCTAGGGGGTGTCAGGAAACCAGTGGGTGCCCCAGATATAATATTCTTTGGACTATCGTTCAGAGGTGAGAACTGAGCACGGCGCTTGATTCTATTTCTCATATCTACAAAGAGGGTGACATTTCCATGTCTAACACGGGCAAGAGCATGACAGAGATGTTGATACCAATCAAGCATTTGTTTGTATGCAGCTATTATGCTGGATTGTATGGTTATAGGACATCTGTTAGTGTGCACTGTCATAAAAGAGGCTGAATGATCAATATACAATTTTCACAGAGGGCCTCTTTATAATTCTATGTAATTAGGGGGCAGATGCATCTTCTTTAAATGCTGACAGCAGTTTGCCATTTTTATATTATTCTGTGAAACATAAATAAATGGCAGACTTTAATTCAAGGATTGGGGAATCTAGTAAAAATTAATAATTATAATACTAATAATTTGGGGGCAGGGCAGGAGGGGTATATGTAGGGAAGCCTCATAGACAAGTCATAATCCTAATGGATGTAATTGGCATATTCCTTTGCATAGCATCATTGGTAAACAAATAGGAGTCAATGGCAGAGAATGGTGATGCATTGTGCAGGGGGTAAGACTGAATACTAAAGCAGAGCTCTGATATAGCTTCAACAGTGAACCTTAGACGGAGCCCTATATTTGAGCAGCAGTTCAGTTGTCACCTTATTCTCCTGTGCAAATAAACTGAGCTTTCTCAGTTTCTGTCCCACCTCCTTGCATGCTAAGTGAGACATTTTGTACTGTCTCAGTCTGATGCTCAAATAAATGGAAAGAGAGGACTGGAGGCAGTTGTTTTGCAACATTCATGGGGGGACCCAATTTTCCTTTGGTGGCAGCTGAAGGATGGGACTGCTGGGCCAAACACCACATATCCATAGCCACTGAACTCTCAGAAAGGGTCAGAGGCTCGGCTAATGTTTAAAATGGATTTGTGGAATGTCAGCTAGGCTGGTAATTCCCTGGAAGATGAATTGCGACTAGTCGGTACTGTCCCAGCATGCAATACTAGCATGGTTCTTTAATTCAAAAAAATAGTATTTTGGAATATTGCTGGCCTTTGTAATAACTAGATTGACCTTAGCTGTAGAAAAATCTACTTCCAGTTTGACTTAAGTTATCTGGTAAAGAATGTGATCGGGCAAAGAAGAGATGGAGGTACTTTTTTTACTGTAGGTTCTAATTCCTTTTGGAAGGGAAAAACAATAACGAATGGTCTCTCTCTCTCTCTCTCTCTCTCTCTCTCTCTCTCTCTCTCAGCTCTAAGGCTTAATTCATAGAAATAGTTGATGAAGTGTGTATTCCTTAACTGTGCCTCTTGAGAATGCAAGCGGAAGGCTGCATGGCTGAACACTCCTTTGTAAAACAGAAAAACCCACAATCCGTGCATATAGACAACTAGATGTAACAGGGAAGAAATATATCCTAGTTTTCTTCCCGTTGTGCTGATTTGCATATGAATGGATTTCCCCCACTGAGAAGCACCCAATGATATGGCACTCACCTCAATATCTGGTGCCTTAGTCCCTTAAGAGTATTATCTGCTGTTTGTGTGAATTAGCTTTTCAATTTCGGTTTCTCTCAGTTTCTCATTTCCCCTGACTTAGGTTCAGCTCTCCACATTTCCACATTGTTCCTTTTTTAAGTCCTTGTGAATACCCACCAGGATTTTAGTGCGAATTTCTCCGAATTGTGTGCAGTCTTGCTCATGCATGCGGAATTGGTGTAATAGGATTCCAGACAGAAACAAGACAAAGCTCTGGCAGCATTTTGCATTAGCTGCAACCACTGGGACACCAAGGGTAGCCCCACAAAGAGTTCATTGCCGTATTCTAATCTTGAAGTTACAATGGCATGGATCACTTTGGCAAGGGTATCTCAGTCTAGGAACAAAATCTCAAGTGGAAGGCTGAGAGAGAGACTTGCCTGAGATGTTGGGGGGGGGGGGCTGCTGTTAGACTTTATATTACTGATAGGATGGACTAATCCCCAAATCAATAATAGAAAAGGGAAAGGAATAGGAATAGTACCACTCCATTCTGCCTTGGTCAGACCACACCTGGAATACTGTGTCTAATTCTCAGCACCGCAATTTAAGAAGGATGTTGTCAAGCTGAAATGTGTGCAGAGGAGGGCAACCAAGATGACCAAGGGTCTGGAAACTAAGCCTTACAAGGAGTGCTTGAAGGAGCTGGGTGTGATTAGCCTGGAAAAGAGGAAACTGAGCAGATATATGATAGCCATCTTCAAATATCTTAAGGACTGTCTACATGGAAGAGGGAGCATGCTTGTTTTCTCCTGCCCTGGAGGGTAGGACTCGAATCAATGGCTTCAAGTTACAAGAAAGGAGATTCTGACTAAACATTCGGAAAAACTTTCTGACAGTGAGAGCTGTTTGACAGTGGAATAGACTCCCTCAGGAGGTTGTGGACTCTCTTTCTTTGGAGGTTTTTAAGCAGAGGTTGGATAGCCATCTGTCATGGACGCTTTAGCTGGGATTCCAGCATTACAGGGGGTTGGACTAGATGACCCTTGGGTCCCTTCTGACTCTATGATTACATCACCATATTTTTCTACACATCTTTGGCTATTCTTCTTGACCAAGCCGGCCAGCTGGCCAGCTGAGCTTTTTCTCACACCTTCTCTAGACTGCTGCATTTGGTAAGAGGGGTTTGGATGTGCCAAGAAGCATATGTCGTGAGCTGCGCATCTAGCTCTCTCTTGTGAACCATAACAGAGAACACACCAGAATCTATAATGGTAGCGCTGAGGTTGTGGGAGAGGTGTTTATCTTGGTTGGTGCATCTACTGAAAAACTCTCTGAGCAAGCAAGTTAGCCTGCAGACTTGTGTATCTGCTGCTGCTGGTGGTGGGGGGAAAATCACACATTTTCCCCTCACTGCTCTGCTTATGTGTTAACTCATGTCCCATAATCTCCTTTAAAAGTTACAATGCCTCCAGTATTTCTACAACAAAATAATCTAGTGATACATTGGCTGCATGTACCATTCCAACGAAGAATGCTTTATCTGCCTCTCTATTGGAGCCAGGCTGATTCTTGTTATAGATAGTGCATTATTTTACACATTTTATGTATTTTCCTGGCTGCAAAGTTACCTTGGTTGCTGCATTTCCCACATGCTAATAAGCACTGTGAAAATCAAACATTCCTTCCAACACTTCATGCTTTATCCAGCTTCCTATGTTTTCTTCTTCTAACACTTTTTGCCTTCTGGCGTGTTTCATTTTGGGACGTTCCCCCCCCCCCCCAATATTTTCTCTCTGGTATTCCTGAAATTCTGTCCATGGCTGTTTGTTACTCCAGAAGCTTCTGAAAATTTCCCCCCTCTCCAAGGATATTTCAACCATATTTTCTTAAGCACAGCATCCCTGATACCAACCAACTACAATTTGGCCTCTAATTATATACTCTTTGTCAGCTCTCTATAATTGTAAGTCTGACTCAGCTCCTTGAGGTGAGTCACAAACTCCAACTCTGCTTTCAACTTTCTCCTATGAAAGGTATACCTTCCAGAAGTCTTATTTCTTTCTGGAATGCAGGATTATAAACTTTTTTGCTTTCGTTTTTCGGTGGAATCACTGCGCTGCAGCCCCCTCCCCCCAGTTCCTGAAAGCTGCAGATTGTTAGATACAGTGAAGGCCTCCCGTTCTGCAATATTAGAAAACTAGATACGCATGGCTGGTCCACCCATGAGGCAAGGTGAGGCAACCACATCAGGTGGCAGGATCAACAGAGACAGCAGGTGTGGCCTCCGAGGAATGAACCACCCACTGCTGCTGTAGTGTGCTCCTTAGGGGTTAGATCTGCCTCCTCTTTGGTGGTATGGGATGTGGGTGGCACTGTGGTCTAAACCACTGAGCCTCTTGGGCTTGCCAATCATATTTTTTTTTTAAATATTTTTATTAGTTTTACAGAATAATAAAGAACAAAGAATAAAATACAAAAGTTTCATAAATCATATTTCTTTTACAGAATCTTTTGGACTTCCCCACATCTTCCCGAATCTGCATTATTTATAATACCAACTTCAGCATTTTGTTATCTTATTTCGTCGCTTATTGTATCTTTCATTTTGTCATATTACCCATTTCAATATATTTGTAACCCAATATTCATAATACAAAGTCTTCAGCTATTTATTATCTTATTTCATTACTTATTATATCTTTCAGTTCATTATTGTATCTTTCAATTCATTACTTATTGTATCTTTCAATTTCATGTTACCAAAGTCAAAGTTATTGTAACCATGATCTTATATATTGTAATTAAAACATAATGCAATAAAGATTTTTCTTAATTTCACCTCTCTTTTCTTGTGCCTTAATTTTCATTTCACCTAATTACCATTGCTGGGGCTAATATTTCCTAAAAAGTGCATTTTCTTAACATTCATATAGCTTATAATATTTTTGTAAATAGTCCTTAAATTTTTTCCAGTCCTCTTCCATTTTTTCTTCTCCCAAGTCTCGGATTCTGCCGGTCATTTCCGCCAGTTCCATATAGTCCATCAACTGCGTCTGCCATTCCTCCAGTGTGGGTAAATCTTGTGTCTTCCAACACTTTGCGATGAGAATTCTTGCTGCTGTTGTAGCATACATAAAAAAAGTTCTATCCTTCTTTAACACATTCTGGTCTACAATGCCCAGAAGGAAGGCCTCCGGTTTCTTAGGCAAGGTATATCTGAATACCTTTTTTAACTCATTATAGATCATTTCCCAAAAGGCCTTCACTTTCGGACATGTCCACCAGAGATGAAAGAACGTCCCTTCCGCCTCTTTACACTTCCAGCATTTATTATCAGACAGGTGATATATCTTAGCAAGCTTGACTGGGGTCATGTACCACCGGTATATCATTTTCATAATATTTTCTTTCAGGGCACTACATGCCGTGAATTTCAATCCGGTGGTCCATAACCTTTCCCAGTCCTCAAACATAATGTTATGTCCAATATCCTGTGCCCACTTTATCATGGCGGATTTGACTGTCTCATCCTGTGTATTCCATTTAAGCAGCAAGTTATACATTCTTGATAGTAATTTGTCTTTAGGTTCTAACAATTCTGTCTCTAATTTCGATTTTTCCACCTGAAACCCAACCTTTTTATCTGTTTTGAAAATTTCCCAAATTTGAGCATAATGCAACCAATCTCGCACCTTGCTTTTTACACTTTCAAAACTCTGCAGCTTCCAATTGTCACCATCTTTTTCAATTAATTCCCAATATTTTGGCCAGTAGGCCTCCATGTTAAGTCTCTTACGTGCCTTGGCCTCTGCCGGTGAAAGCCACCTTGGTGTTTTGCTCTCCAATAAGTCTTTATATTTTGTCCAGACCATAAAAATTGCTCTTCTAACAATATGATTTTTGAACATTTTATGAACTTT
Organism: Podarcis erhardii; assembly: GCF_964252035.2. NCBI lineage: Eukaryota > Metazoa > Chordata > Lepidosauria > Squamata > Lacertidae > Podarcis > Podarcis erhardii. The sequence continues at coordinate 23,411,089 of NC_138512.1, forward strand.
AACCTTGTCGTACCACAAATACGCATGCCACCCAAAAGCGTTATCAAACCCTTCCAGATCTAGGACATCAGTGTTCTCTAACAAAAGCCAATCTTTCATCCAGCAGAAGGCTGTAGATTCATAATATAACCTCAAGTCTGGCAGGGCAAATCCCCCCCTTTCTTTCGCATCTGTTAGTATTTTAAACTTAATTCGGGGCTTTTTGCCCTGCCAAACGAACTTAGAGATATCCTTCTGCCACTTTCCAAAACATACCACTTTGTCCACAATCTGCAGGGTCTGAAACAAGAATAACATTTTCGGCAAAACATTCATCTTTATAGCTGCTATTCGGCCTAACAAGGAAAGTTTTAGTCTTGTCCAAGTTTCCAAATCCCTTTTGATTTCTGACCAGCATTTCTCATAGTTGTCCTTAAACAAATTCAAGTTTTTAGAAGTCAGGTACACCCCTAGGTATTTTACCTTTTTAACCACATTTAATCCTGTCTCTTTCAAAAACTCATCTGCTTCTGTAGACGTTAGGTTCTTTACTAAGACCTTAGTCTTTTGCTTGTTCAACTTAAATCCCGCCACCCGACCATAATCGGAAATTAAATCCAAAACTCTTTTTGTGCTAGAAACTGGCTCCTGTAATGTTAATACCAAATCATCTGCAAACGCTTTCAGTTTGTATTGTTTCACTCCAACCTCAATGCCCCGAACTGACCGGTCCCTTCTAATCATATTCAAAAGCACCTCCAGGACCGAGATAAACAATAATGGGGATAGAGGGCACCCTTGTCGTGTCCCTTTTTCAATATTGAATTCCTCCGTCACCACATTGTTTACTATCAATTTAGCTTTTTGATCTGAATATATTGCTTCTATACCATTTTCAAACCCCCGTCCCACTCCCATCCCTTCCAAATTTTTCTTCATGAACATCCAAGAAATATTGTCAAAGGCTTTCTCCGCATCAATAAAAATTAGAACCGCTCTAGTATTAATATTTGTTTGTAAGAGTTCCAAAATGTCAATAATATTTCTCGTATTGTCAAACAAATGCCTACCCGGGAGAAAGCCTGCTTGATCTTTGTGAATCACCTCGTTCAGTACTTTTTTAAATCTATTTGCCAAAATATCTGCAAAAATTTTGTAATCCACATTTAGGAGTGAGATGGGACGGTAGTTCTTAAGTTGAGTCTTTTCAGTTTCTGTTTTAGGAATCAATGTGATGAAGGCTTCTTTCCACGTTTCTGGTGCCTTCTTACCCTCCATGATCTGGTTACATACCTCCATCAAGGGTTGTATCAAATAGTCTTTCAAAACCTTATAATATTTGGAGGTAAGTCCGTCAGGGCCTGGAGATTTGCCTAATTGGAGGTTCTGTATGGCACTCTCGATTTCCTGCTGTGAAACTTTAACATTCAGGGTTGTTCTCATTTCCTGGGAGATTTTTTGTAATCCGTTAGTTTGGATAAATTGATCTATCTCAGATTCTTTCTGCGGCCCTTGTGCATAAAGATCTTTGAAATATCTCTGGAAACATTTCCTAATTTCTTGGGCTTGCCAATCATAAGGTTGGCGGTTCAAATCCCCGTGACGGGATGAGCTCCTGTTGCTTTGTCCCAGCTCCTGCCAACCTAGCAGCTCGAAAGCAAACCAGTGCAAGTAGATAAATAGGTACCACTGTGGTGGGTAGGTAAACAGTGTTTTCATGCATTCTGGTTTCTGTCACAGTGTTCCATTGTGCCAGAAGTGGTGTAGTCATGCTGGCCACATGACCCGGAAAGCTGTCTGTGGACAAATGCCGGCTCCCTTGGCCTGAAAGCAAGATGAGCACCGCTACTGCATAGTTGCCTTTGACTGGACTTAAGCGTCCAGGGGTCCTTTACCTTTACCTTTTTACCTTTACCCTCATCGGTGGTCCCCCGTGGCCACTTCAACAGTGGCATCTTGGTGAACAGGAGGCGCTGCCAGTCTCCTCCCACCCTTGTTCCCAACATAGATCTTTATGCCTCACTCCTTTACTGGTGTGCATGTGTGGCATTTTGTGGTTCGCCTCGGGTGCCAAAATGTATTGGGCCGGCCGTGTGGATATCTTTTGTGAGACTTATGTCCCTGCACTTCTTCCAGTCAGCATCTGGAGTATGAAGAGTTGTATAAATCGCTTGCACAGCTGTACTACTACGGGATTAACTGCAGAGCATTCCGCATGAACTCTAAGGGGCTCCATTTCTTCAAATCAGCTCTCTTGTCAGCTGAGTACTGGTTATCATGCTTTGAAATATAGTGTGCAAAAGATCCCCAAAGGGGAGGGGGAATGTATTCAGTTAAAAGGGTTTGTGTGTGCGTGTTAGAGCGACTAACGTGCATCTGAAAACAAGCTGACACCAACCGCCCCTCCATATTAACAAATTCCCAGCTCACCCGGGGAATTCCAAGTAGATTCATCATTGTCAGGCTGGATGTAAGATGTTTTGGCACCTGAGGCAGAAAATCCAAGGGGTACCTCTTTACGAAGGAGAATAAATAACTGTGACAATTTTCTGCCTCTTTTGAGCTGTCAAACAAAGGAATATATATAGATCTCAACTGTGTGTGTTTGTGTAGGGACAGAAATCAAGGGCCAAGGGCCCACATTGCCCACTGAGAGAGCCCCCTTAATAAGTTGGAGTGAAGAAATAGGCCCACAGAGGGAGGAAAGGCATAAGGTGTAAAAAAAGAAAGAAAAGTGAATTCCCTGTTAGGAGTTACTGGGAAAGGGACTGAAAACAAAACTGCCAGTATGTTTCATGTGTGGGGCTCCTTTGGAGTAAGAGGAGGTTCCTTTGAGATGAATGGCTCAATATAAATTTAGCACAAAAAGGGATAAATTTCTGGTTGTCCCAACTCAAAAGGGATATTCAGTTGGGAAAGTTTCAAGGGGTAGGAGCAACTCTTCTCTGGGGAGAAATTACATTTGGGGCTTTAGAAGAAAGATGACTGAGGAGGAACATTCAAGAAGCTGCTGCAAAATATTTTAAGTGATCGAGCCTTTTTTAGAATCAAGAGTGAGAGCAGGCGTCAAAGCTCTTTACATCTGAACAAAATGGTGACGAGCTGCTGCTTCACTGAGAATTGTCATTATAATTTATTTATTTATTTGGAGTAATAATTATTAGAAAGATATACCAAAACTGGATCAGCACATTGCACAAAAAGGAGAAACAAAACAAAACAAAACAAAACACCTTCCGCAGATGAAAAGGGGCTCTCATTTTCGTCACACTGAGCAGCCGTGCTGTGAAGAATCTTTAAACAATAATAAAATGGAACTGGAATTGTTTGAGGCTGCTAAAAATGGAGCCACAGTGAGAGAAAGTCTGAAAAAGATATTGAATGCAGAGAATATAGAACGTGTCAAATCCCTCACTTAGGAGGCATAAAGACATTTAATATTAAAATACATGTATCACAGTATTGATCTATTATAGACGTTTGTGCCTTTAAATAAAGATTAAAAGGCTTTGTTGGCATAGTTTAAAAGTTCTCTTTTTACGACATCCCCTCCTCTCTGTGCCAGTGGAAATTCCTTTAAAAAAAAAAAAAAGGTCCCGCGCCAAAAATTGGCTCCTTGAGGTGGCCAGCTCACTCTGCCTCATGGTACTGCTTTGATTCACTTGAAACACTCTTAAAGCGTTATTTGAATTGAAACAATTTCACAGAAAACAGGGTGGTTTTAGACCCACTGGTCCTCTTCCATCCTTCTCCTGGAATACATTGTTTTGGGGGCTTACTGGTGGAAATACCACCAGTGGTAGCATGTTCCCTTTTGCTGTGCTTTTGCTGGCACAGAGAGGATCTCTGTGTGATGGACACTGGTTGGAAGGGCATGATGGAGGGATATCTCCACTTGTATCCTAACACTGGTTGGAAGGGCATGATGGAGGGATATCTCCACTTGTATCCTAACACTGGTTGGAAGGGCATGATGGGTGGATATCTCCACTTGTATCCTAACACTGGTTGGAAGGGCATGATGGAGGGATATCTCCACTTGTATCCTAACATCTGCCAGCAGCACAGATTGGGAGTTCGTGATTGCTTAGCTCCTCTTCTTCTTCCTTCAGTGTTTCTGAACACTGCCAAGACATAAAACTCATAAGGCGAAATCACTCTCATCCCTTAACCTACCTCTTAGAATTGCCATGAACTCTTTTGGAAAAAGGTAGTATGCAAATGGATTACATAGATAGGTATTAACTCACCTCCCTTCTTTTATAATTACTTCTTTTATAGTACTATTATGGTATAATATCAAGTCACCTTACAAGCTTAGTCTAAACATATCAGGACGTTATCTTTACAGCAGTATTTGTTCATATATTCTTCAAACCATAACCATCGTGTCCTTAGTTTCTGGTGTGTTTGATATCTTATTACCGCAGTTAATTTTGCCAATTCTATAAACTCTGTTAATTTAATTAACCAATCCTCTTTTGTAGGCATGTGATTTCCTTTCCAGTTCTTTGCAAGGCGTATTCTGGCTGCTGCGATTGCGTATAGGAATAGTTTTCTCTTATCTTGTGGTACCTCCTTTCCAACTATGCTCAGCAAGAATGTCTCGGTTTTTTCCCCTATAGATATTCTGAGCATCTTTTTTAATTCTTCATGTATGCAGCTCAATTTTTTTTACTTTTCTACATCCCCACCATAAGTGCATCACAGTACCCTCAACTTCCCTGTACTTCCAGCAAAGGTTGGATTTGGTCTTGTAGATTTTGGCAATCTTCTATGGTGTCATGTGCCATCTATAAAACATTTTCATCATGTTCTCGTCATCTATAAAACATCTTCATCATGTTCTCTTAACAGGCAATTTTCAACAGTCTTTCC